>NW_027649782.1:1486100-2932512 GCF_965287045.1 Carcharhinus amblyrhynchos | reverse complement strand
CTCTCCCCCCTCCCCACTTCCCCTCTCCCCCACTTCCCCTCTCCCCACTTCCCCTCTCCCCCACTTCCCCTCTCCCCCTCTTCCCCTCTCCCCCTCTCCCCCTCTTCCCCTCTCCCCCTCTCCCCTCTCCCCCACTTCCCCTCTCCCCCTCTCTCCCCACTTCCCTCTCCCCTCTCCCCCTCTCCCCCTCTCCCCCACTTCCCTCTCCCCCTCTCCCCCTCTTCCCCTCTCCCCCTCTCCCCTCTCCCCCACTTCCCCTCTCCCCTCTCCCCCACTTCCCCTCTCCCCCTCTCCCCCACTTCCCCTCTCCCCCTCTCCTCCTCTTCCCCTCTCCCCCTCTCCCCCTCTCCCCCACTTCCCCTCTCCCCCTCTCCCCTCTTCCCCTCTCCCCCTCTCCCCCACTTTCCCTCTCCCCGTCTTCCCTCTCCCCATTCACCCCTCTCTCCCCTTTCTCCTCCCTCCCCACCCTCTCGTCCCCCTCCACCCATCTCCCCCCCTCCTCATCTCACCACCCACCCCCCCCCCCCCGGGGTTTGGGCAGATCATCTGGACAGTTCCACTTGTTACGATTTAGGTCCCCTCATGAAAGGGACATTCTGTGGAGCCTGGGGGTAAGATTAAATACCTGGGCTTTGGTTTATCCATACTTCCACTGTGACGCTGTGTATCTCTGCTTCTGTTAACAGTGAGATTGTACACCACGTTTGGTGTTGTATTCTCATGTTCCCCTCTTTCTGGGATGGTCTTTCATTTGTTCGGAGGTTTTGGGGTGCTGTTTTAGGCTCTGTTTAGTTGTATTTGAGCCCACAGAGAGTCCCATGAGTTGTGTAGCTCGGATGTTGTTAATCTGCGGGCAAGAATGTGCACCATTGTGCCACGTGCTCAGGTTTTATCCTGATATCCTGACATTCCCCCACTCTTTGTAACATCCTTTTATTATCCATACTCGTTCCAACAAATTGTAACTGATAATCTGAGCCAATTGTAATTATATTTACCAGTCTTTCCTGCATATTTATGTAGATTTCTTTCATTCATTCATGGGCGTTATTGCTGGGCCAGCATTTATTGCCCACCCCTAGTTGCCCAAGGGCAGTTGAGGGTCAACCACATTGCTATGGCTCTGGAGCAGCATGTAGGCCAGACCAGGTAAGGACAGCAGATTTCCTTCCTTCAAGGAACCAGATGGTTTTTCGACAATGGTTTCATGGTCATCAGTAGATTCTTAATTCCAGATGTTTTTTATTGAATTCCATCATCTGCTGTGGCGGGATTCGAACCTCGGGTCCCCAGAACATTAATAGCGATAGTTCCACCAGGCCATCACTACCTGTGAAATGATGATTACCCTGTGCTGTAGTGGATTTTTGGGAGTTTGCTGTGTTATTTTGGCCGAATGGAAAATCTTGAATAAAAACATTTGTTGAAAAGAGAAACCAGTTCAGTTTGAATTCTTTGAATTCTCGCTGCAGAACTGGAGAGGAGAAAGAAAATAAACCATCTTGTTCGTTGGCAAAATTACAATAAACACTTGTAGTAATTACATTAATTGGAAGCTTACAATGTCTGCGTTGCCTCGGAATGCTACCAAAGATAAAACAGAGCTGCCAAACAAGATTTTTTTAATGTAACTCCTCTAACCCTGTGCAAAAATACAGTAGGTTTGCAACATTGATATAAACACAAGGAGATGTCGATCGGAATCTGCCATTCCAGCTAAAATTGGTCAGAATTGTCCCCAGAGGAATATTCAGGTGGTGTGGTCTGTTCCTATAATACGCTCTCCCCAACCTTCCTGCAATCCTCAATGCCTGCTCCTTGCCCAAGCTCTCCCTGCGAAAGGCAGTGGGCGGTGAGCCTGTATTCTCAGCACTGTTCTCTCCCATTCACTGGGATCACTCCAGCTTCCTGGAGCCACCATGGGGACAGTGAACCCCAGGGAGCAGCAGCCAGGGCCCCGAGCTGCCCCAGTGGTGGAACAGAGTCTGAACCCCCTCCATTCTGCTCCAGTACCAATCTGCGGAGAGGGCCTCAGTCTCCGTTGAACTCTCTTTAGTGAAACATTGATTTCATCCTTTGGTGTGTGACTGTCCTTTTACTGTCCCGTTCCCAGTTCTTCTGGTGCTGGGCATTCATGACTGAGCTCTCTCTTATTGAGAATGACACAACACAGGAAGAGGCCATTCAGCCCATCAAGCTAATCTGGACTTGTGAAAGCGCTATCAAATTAGCCCAACTCCCTTGTCCTTTTCCAGCTGTCCAACCATTGTCTTTCCTTCTTAAGCATCAATCCAATTCCCCTTAGAAAGTTACAATTGAATATTGTTACAATTTGATTATTATTACTATTGAGTTACTCCACTCTCCCAACCTTTCCACACCCTGACGGTGCATAGATCAGACTTTCATCTGCTTCTGTAGCTAATTATACCTGGGACCCATCACTAGTCTGTCAGCAGGGGGCTTATCACTTGAGAGATGTGACTCTACATCAGGCATAGTCACATTCTCACACACTCACCCGCACACACTCTCACACATACACACACACACCCACACACACACGCACGCCTGCACACACACACACACACAAACACACACACACACACACACACACACAAACACACACACACACACATGCACATAGACACACACGCACACACACATACACACACTCAACCACTCACACATGCGCACACACACACACACACACTTAGTGCGTGCATGAGTGATTGAATGCATGTGTATTAATGTGTGTGTGCGAGTTTGTGAATGTGTGTGTGTGAGTGTGAGTATGTGAGTGCGTGCGTGTGAGTGATTGAATGCATGTGAGTGTGTGTTAGTGTTTGTGTATGTGTGTGATTGATTAAATGTGTGTGTGTGAGTGGTCAAGTGTGTCTATGTGTGTGTGCATGCACACATGCACACACACAGTCACATGCATTCAATCTCTCACACATGCACACACTCACACACACGCATTCAATCAATCACACACATACACAAACACTAACACACACACTCACATGCGTTCAATCACTCACACATGCACACACTCACACACACACACACACAGTCAACCACTCACACATGCACACACTCACACACACACACACACTTGACCACTCACACACACACATTCAATCAATCACACACATACACAAACACTAACACACACACTCACATGCATTCAATCACTCACACACACACACTCACATACACACACTCACACACACACACATTCACAAACTCGCACACACACATTAATACACATGCATTCAATCACTCATGCACACACTAACACACACACACACACACACACACTATCACTATTGAGTTACTATAAACTTATTATTACTGTTGAGTTACTATTGTATCTGTTTCCACTACCTGCACAGGTAACACATTCCAGACCACAATACTCCGGGGAAAGATTTCCCTGAATTTTCTCCAGTTTGTTTTGTTAACGATCTTAAATCGGTATCCATTGGTTACTGGCCTTCCTGTTACTGGAAACAGTGCCGCAGTGCTCTGTCTGAATTCCTTTCGGTTGGGGGAATCCTGCTGGGAGGTGGGTTTGTGTCACACCTTGCTCCGAGTTCAGTGCTGTCGTGTGGTCATTGGAAACTTCACACTGGACCTTCTCATTTTAGCACAATTACAATTAACATCTCTGTTTAGATACGCTCTGAAAAGCAACAGACTTTCCCAGCAACTGAGCGTGTCAGCATGTTTTAAACTGTTTAATGAGCTTCAGCTTTTATTAAGTAAAGCTGAGAGGCTCAAGGAAGGTGCAACTAGATTTCAAAGCATGTGGCTGGAAGAGCAGCCATGGGCAACCTTTCTATTTGTATTAGTTATCTGCTGACTCCCCATTGTTCCATTGCTGTAGATGTTTCAGGTTTAATAATGCTCTCCATAAAAGGCCCTGATAGTGGGATTAGGTGCCAGTGACACCTCAGGGTTAAAAAATCTTACAAAGTTAAACCATTTGTCTAAATCGGTGCTGCAGAGGGGTGTTAGAAAAGTTCTTAATCCATTCGAGAGCAAGGTAACGTATATGATAGTGTTCCAGAGCTGGGGTATCGATCGGGCTGGAACCCCCGAATGGAGTATTAAGAACTTTATACCATTAGACATTAAGGCACTAACAGAGCTAGCAGCATTCAGCTGAATGATTTTTAAAATAAGTTTATGAGCTAACAAGCAATTTACACATATGAGATGCAGTAATTGATTCAAATGAGTGATTATGATTGTAAATCACGTACGCTGATATTTTGAATGTATTATTATTGATTGTAAGGAATATTGTTCGCTTTCACCAAAAGCAGCTTACTGCAAGGCACTAGGATAAAACCATGTTTCGAGAGAATATTTGGACTTTAGAAATATGCAAGTTTTATCAGCTAAATTTTCAGTTGGAAAGAACGTTTAGAACACCTAATCATATTTCATGAATAGGGTTTATTCACTGTCCGCTTAGAAAGGACAGCAGGACTAGAGGGCACAGCCTCAAGATAAGGGGGGACAGTTTAGATCGGAGTTGAGGAGGAACTTCTTCACTCAAAGGGTGGTGAATCTCTGGAATTCTCTGCCCGTGGAGGCTACCTCGCTAAATATATTTAAGTCACGGGTAGATAGGTTTCTGATAGACAAGGGAATTAAGGGTTATGGGGAGAAAGTGGGAAAGTGGAACTGATCCACTTCTGATCAGCTATGATCTTATTGAATGGCGAGGCAGGCTCGAAGGGCTAGATGGCCTACTCCTGCTCCTATTTCTTATGTTCTTAAGAGATGAACTGGTGCCCAGATGTGATATCGCAAGCTAGTCTGGTTGGACAGTGACCATTAAGGAAACAGATGAGAACGCTTATTTGACCTCTGGGCTGAGCATCTTCGGCTAGTAGGCAACCAGGGAATGGGGTCAGCCTAGACAGGAGTTAGCATCCGGATTTCATGGACTAATAAAATACCATTATGCTGAGGAGTGGAATGCAATTGGCTAAAGTATTTGATCGATATTATATTTGATTTGTGTATCCTGAAGATGATTGATTTAAAGTTACTGGAAGGTGGGAATGATTGATAAGAAAAAACCATAATTGATCTGTTTTTGATGGTATAAGTTAGATTTACCAGAGTGGTTTTGCTGCTCTACATCAGAGCTACTTAACCCTTTGATGAACTCCTGGCGGTCGCTGGTTCAAATAAAGTTCTGATTTTGTATGGAGATATCTGCCTCGTCAGTCTTATATTGTCTAAACTTTGGGTGTACTGGTCACCTTGGTTACCCACCAACACTGCCCGAAGAATTCCCAAACATGATGGGCGCAATCTTACACCATATTCCTAATGCAACAAGTTTGGAAAATTTGGCGCTTAACAAAATTTCTGTTCACTGCAGAAGGATGGGAGAATCCTGCCAGCATGAGCAGTGGTAATGTTCCGGGTGGTGTCTTTTCAATGAAATCATAGAATCCTACAGTGCAGAAAGAGGCCATTCGACCCATCGAGTCTGCACCGACCACAATCCCACCCAGGCTCTATCCCCATATCCCTTCATATTTGCCCACTAATCCTTCGAACTTATGCATCCCGGGACACTAAGGGGCAATTTAGCACGGCCAATCAACCTAACCCACGCATCTTTGGACTGTGGGAGGAAACCGGAGCACCCGGAGGAAACCCACGTGGATACAGGGAGAATGTGCAAACTCCACACAGACAGTGACCCGAGCCGGGATTCGAATCCATCATTGATTCCAAAACAACAGAGCTGTGCGGTGAATCAAAGGAGAATAAAGTTGGTGGCCTTTCTTTCGAACGGTTTGTTTCCTGAGGCTCCCTGCCAGTGACAGCTACTTTCCTAAGCTGATGTTCAGGGAGATCTCCTGAGCCTGGGGCAGTCTAAGTGAAAAGAATGAGAGTGCCAGTGATGAATGTACCATTACCACACTATCGCACATCTCTGACCTCTCCCATCCAATTATGCTGTCACTGATGGAGGTGACTTCAAGTCATTAGACCGATGTCCTTTTGTTTCCTGAGAACACACAGCAAAACCCAGCAGCTGACTATGGTGCAGAACATCATTTAGGTAACCGCAGTTGTGGAGCTCACAGTTAAAGCAGCAGACGATATAGACAGGCCTGGCCAGGATCAGTCCACATTACTCCAGGCATTTGATAGCATTCAGCCCATGCTATCCTGCGGCAGAGGCTCTCACCATTGGTTGCTGGCAGAATTTTCCAGTCCTGCCTATTGTGTTTTGCATGGCTGCATGTCATGCCCTCTGCCCTCACCCCCCACCCCACCAGGAAACCCGTTTTGGGAGGTGGGGTGCTTGGGGTGGAGTCACCTTCTGCAGGACTGGAAGGTCCCACCTATAATCTGGACTGACACTCCAATGCGGTGCTGAGGGACTGCTGTACTTAGAATCATAGACTAGAATCCCCGCAGTGCAGAAGAGGCCATTCAGCCCATCGAGTCTGCGCCAACTCTCCGATAGAGCATCCCACCCAAGCCCACCATTCCTGCCCCATCCCTATAACCCCCCACACAGTGACCATCTAACCTACACATCCCTGAGCACTAAAGGGCAATTTAGCATGGCTAATCCACCGAGTTTGCACATGTTTGGAGTGTGGGAGGAAACTGGAGCACCCAGAGGAAACCCACACAGATATGGGGAGAATGTGCAGGCTCCAGACAGACAGTTACCCAAGGCCAGAATCGAACCTGGGTCCCTGGCGCTGTGAGACAGCGGCGCTAACCTCGGTGCCACCTACTTACAGCTGAAACTTTAAAGCAAGGTTTTGTCTGCCTCTTGTAGTTGATCTAAAAGAATCATAGAATCCTACAGTGCATCGAGTCCGCACCGAACACAATCCCACCCAGGCCCTCCCCGCATATCCCTACATATCATACCCACTAATCCCTCTCACCTACACATCCCTGGACACTAAGGGGCAATTTCTTAGCATGGCCAATCAACCTAACCCGCACATCTTTGGACTGTGGGAGGAAACCAGAGCACCCGGAGGAAACCCATGCAGACACGAGGAGAATGTGCAAACTCCACACAGACAGTGACCCGAGCCGGGAATCGAACCCTGGAGCTGCGAGACAGCAGTGCTAACCACTGTGCCACCGAAAGATCCAATGACACTATTTGAAGGGGAATCCTCCCTGATGTCCAGGTCAATATTTATCCCTCGATCAGCCCTTTCATTGCTGTTTATTTGGGGTTGGGTGCTGTGTGTATGTTGACTGTGAAATCTACATTACAGCAGTGGATCTACTTCAACAGCCCTCAGTTTGCTGCAAGGCACTTGGGCACAACTTGAGAAAGTAAAAGGTGCTATATAAACGCAAATCCTTCTCTGTCTGTAGCAACAACTGCAAATGTTGAAGGTAAACTGCAAAGCTAGCTTCTGATGGAGGGCTATGTTGGAATCTCTCCAGTGTGATGTTCCGAGGATAAATGAGCTGATGAAACTTCTTGTATTTGTCCTGTAACAGGTGGTTTTGACTGACAGCAAGCTATGGGATCTAAACCAGTAGCCATCTGGATGTTTGCATCGCACAGTTACGCAGCCAGCTATAACAATAAGGTGGAATTATCCATTTATTCATAATGCATGGGAAAACATTCAGTTTGTCATTATCAACGTCCAGGCCAGCCCGATGAGATCAATGTCTGCCCACCCTGCTCTCATCTCTTAGATTGCAATGTCAGTGGTGAGCGCTGCTGCCTCACAACGCCAGGGACCTGGGTTCAAGTCCGGCCTCGGTCTGTGTAGATTTTGCGCATTCGCCCCGTGTCTGTGTGGGTTTCCTCCGGGTGCTCCGGTTTCCTCCCACACTATAAAGATATACGGGTTAGGTGGATCGGCCATGCTCAGTTGACCCTTTCAGGGGCAGTAGCAAGGTGTGGAGTTACGGGAGTGGGGCCTAATTGGATGTGGTTGGTACAGGTTCGATGGTCTGAATGGCCTCCTTCTGCACTGTAGGGTTTCTCTGATTCCATTCTAAGCTGAGATTGAGGGCGTTCGTCCACCCCTTCGTGACCACGGAGGAAAGTGACCACGAAGTTGGCACACTCACATAGAGAACCCCCATCCTCCCTCCTCCAATGGCAAGTGTGTGGAAGAGAAGAGAAAGTCCAACTCGGTTCCCTGGGACATTTTCACATTGGTACTGGAAGGAGTTAGACTGTCTAGCCCTCAACCCTGACACCACCTCACCTCCCCCAGCCACCCCCAAACCCCCACGCAACTCATTGCCAACTCATTCCCCCAGCCATGGCCACTCACAGTTTCCAGGCCACTTTGATGTCAACCCTTCTGTTTCCTTTCCACCAAAATGTACAATAGAGATAGTAAGTTATATAATATTAATAGCAAATGTGCAACTGTTGAGATGTAAACATCAATTCAGAAATGTTCTTTGAAAAATCATCTGCTGTTTCTACAACCCTGTAAAAGTATCAATCAGACAGACCATTAAAATATCAATAACAAAAACATTTCCTATCTCTGACTGATGTCCAAATAGAGGTTAAGACATTGACAAAAGAGATCACAGAAATTATCACTTATTATAACCACTTAAATATGTCAATCAAGCAAAGTCAACACTTCATTCACCATGGCAAAACAGACCCCTTGAGGAGCTAATGCATTTATTGGCCTGGTCTCTCATATATAATAAGAACAAGGTCACCCGGATAGACGAGGCATGAGTTTGTATTGAGTTGACATAGAGAATATGAGTGGCAAAAGGGAGTGGCTTGTTGACATTGGGTTGGATAGAGGCTCTGAAGGGCCATAGAGAGTCCTACTTTGTGGGTTAGCTCCTTATAGGCCTGGAGCTCTGATGAAGAGACTTACAATCAAATAACTTGAACCTCAAGCTCATTCTGAAGTGATTTTTCCACCAGAATCACTTACTGCGAGGAACACAGGCTGTGGTTCATGACTTCTCTTATGGGGCCACCTACCTTCTCAATGAAACAGGGGTGGCATGGTGGCACAGTGGTTAGTATTGCTGCCTCACTAGGGACCCAGGTTCAATTCTATCCTTGGTTGACTATCTGTGCTGAGTTTGCAAGTTCTCCCCATGTCTGCATGTGTTTCCTTTGGGTTCTCCAGTCTCCTCCCACACTCCAAAGATGTGCAGGTTAGGTGGATTGGCCATCCTAAATTGCCCCTTAGTGTTTGGGGGATTAGCAGGGTAAATATGTATGGTTATGTGGATAGGGCCTGGGTGGAAGTGTTGTCAGTGCAGGCTCGATGGGCTGAATGGCCTCCTTCTGCAGTGTAGGGATTTTCTGATTGGTCATTGGGAGTCCAGGATACAGACTCGCACACTCACCCTGCATTGGTGAAACTTGTTGGTGTTGGGTATGGGATCAGGAGTCCCAGGGTCTGGTCCATCCATCATTTATTAAATATCTTTGGAGTCATAGATCATAGAACCCTACAGTGCATACAGAGGCCCTTCGGCCCACACCGAACACAATCCTACTCAGGCCCTACCCCCCGATCATACCCACTAATCCCTCTAACCTATGCACCTCTGGACACTAAGGGCCAATTTCTTAGCATGGCCAATCAACCTAACCCACACATCTTTGGACTGTGAGGGGAAACCCACGCAGACTAACGGTAGGACTTTGAATAGTGTGGATGAACAGAGGGATCTAGGTGTATGTGTACAAAGATCCCTGAAAGTTGGGAATCAAGTAGATAGGGTTGTTAGGAAGGCATACGGTGTCTTGGCGTTTATTGGTAGGGGGATTGAATTTAAGAACCGCAGCGTCATGTTGGAACTGTACACAACTCTGGTGCGGCCGCACTTGGAGTATTGTGTGCAGTTCTGGTCCCCACATTACAGGAAGGATGTGGAGGCTTTGGAGAGGGTGCAGAGGAGGTTTACCAGGATGTTGCCTGGTATGGAGGGGAGGTCCTATGAGGAGAGACTGAGGGATTTGGGGTTGTTTTCGTTAGAAAGAAGGCGGCTAAGAGGGGATCTTATTGAAACATATAAGATGATTAGAGGTTTAGATAGGGTGGATAGTGATAGCCTTTTTCCTCGGATGGAGAAAGCTAGCACGAGGGGGCATGGCTTTAAATTAAGGGGTGGTAGTTATAGGACGGATGTCAGAGGTAGGTTCTTTACCCAGAGGGTGGTGAGGGATTGGAATGCCCTGCCTGCTGCAGTTGTAAATGCGCCTAGTTTGGGGGCATTTAAGAGATCCGTAGATAGGTTTATGGATGGAAAGGGTTTGGTTTAGGTTAGAGGGTCATTGTTTTTTAACTGGTTGGCGCAACATCGTGGGCCGAAGGGCCTGTTCTGCGCTGTAATGTTCTATGTTCAGACATGAGGAGAATGTGCAAACTCCGCACAGACAGTGACCCGAGCCGGGAATCGAACCCAGGACCCTAGAGCTGTGAAGCACTGAGTGCTAACCACTGTGCCACCGTGCCGTCATTCCAAATCCAGTCCTTCTCTCAGGTTAGATGTAAGATATGTTATTGGGGGAAAAGTGGAGAGGGAGAGAAAGGATGGAAGTTAGCAAGATAGTGACCAGATAATTTCCATGTTTTATTATGTTATTTAATTGATAGGTATTGGCCGGAAGAATGGGGAAAATCCCTTTGCTTTAGCCCCTGAGTAATCTATGGCTGGAGATTGCGAGATGCTGAAACTGAGAACTTGACGTAAAAATATTTATCACAATGCACAATTCCATCCCCACTCCCCCACCAAAGATACCCAAAAACCTACCCTCCCTCCTTAAACCTACCCCCACCACCCACAACAGCAGATAAAATGAGCTTTGACAGTGTCACACATTATAGATAGGCATATTGCTCCCCACAATAATTTGCTTTTCAAGAACAGAAGTCAAGGGAATTAATAATGCCTTTTGAAATAAAATTTCAGTCGTTTAGTATCACTGGCCTTGTTGCTTTTCTGGTTGATTTAAAATAAACATGTCGGAATGGCTAAAATTTCATGCGGACGAGATAAAGATCTAGATAGAGGGTTAGATGTTCACTTGCACTCCAGCACTACAGACCAAGCGTTGGATATTGGGGTTAATGTAATCAGATCTTTGCTAACTGGTGTGGACCTGATGGGCTGAATGGCCTCCTGTGCTGTAAAGCTCTACAGATCTGTGAATCTAGGATGCCCAGAATGGTGAGTTTACTCAGAGGGTAGTAAGGGTGTGGAATGCCCTGCCTGCAGCAGTTGTGGACTCGCCAACTTTAAGGGCGTTCAAATGGTCAGTGGATAGGCATATGGATAACACTGGAATAGTTTAGGTTAGAGGGTCATTAGATTGGTTCCACTGGTCGGCGCAACATCGAGGGCCGAAGGGCCTGTACTGCGCTGTAATGTTCTATGTTCTACCATCTCAACCTTGCCCCTCGCCTGAAATGTGTTGACCCTCAGGCTAAATCACACCAGACAGTTCTCCCCTTCAAAGGGGTCATCTGGAACTATGGCAACTTTGCCCATTTTACATCTTAGGGTTATAAGACCCTTGTCAGACCCCACTTGGAGTACTGTGCGCAGTTCTGGTCGCCTCACTACAGGAAGGATGTGGAAGCTATTGAGAGGGTGCAGAGGAGATTTACAAGGATGTTGCCTGGATTGGGAGGCATGCCTTATGAGGATAGGTTGAGGGAGCTCGGTCTCTTCTCCCTGGAGAGACGAAGGTTGAGAGGCGACCTGATAGAGGTTTATAAAATGTTGAGAGGAATAGATAGGGTGGATTCTCGGAGGCTATTTCCCAGGGCTGAAATGGTCGCTACGAGAGGACACAGATTTAAGGTGCTGGGAAGCAGGTACAGAGGTGATGTTAGGGGTAAGTTTTTCACTCAGAGGGTGGTGAGTGAATGGAATCGGCTGCCGTCAGTGGTGGTGGAGGCGAACTCGCTGGGGTCTTTTAAAAGACTTCTGGGTGAGTATATGGGATTTAACGGGATTGGGAGTTACAGATAGTTCTATGGCTTGGTAGGTATGGGTGTGATCGGCGTAACTTGTGGGCCAATGTTTGTGCTGTAGTTCTTGTCCCATTACCCTGTGCAACGTAAGTCACTGTGAGTGAGATACTCCTAAACATAAGAACATAAGAAATAGGAGCAGGAGTAGGCCATCTAACCCTTCGAGCCTGCCCCGCCATTCAATAAGATCATGGCTGATCTGTCGTGGCTCAGTTCCACATTCTCTAAAGGTTTGTGCTGTAGTTGAGGGGGTTGAGCTATGAGGAGAGACTGAATAAACTAGGCTTGTACTCGTTAGAGTTTAGAAGAATGAGGGGAGATCTCATTGAGACGTATAAGATGATGAATGGGATGGATAGGATAGAGGTGGAGAGACTCTTCCCGCTCAGAAAGGATAGTAGGATTCGGGGGCACAGCCTCAAGATAAAGGGGGGTGGTTTAGAACGGAGTTGAGGAGGAACTTCTTCACTCAAAGGGTGGTGAATCTCTGGAATTCTCTGTCCGTTGAAGTGGTGGAGGCTACCTCGGTAAATATTTTTAAGACGCGGGTTGATGGGTTTTTGATAAGAGAGGGGATTAAGGATTATGGGGAGAGGGCGGGAATGTGGAACTAAGCCACGACAGATCAGCCATGATCTTATTGAATGGCGGGGCAGGCTCGAAGGGCTAGTTGGCCTACTCCTGCTCCTATTTCTTATGTTCTTATGTTCTTATACATCCTCCCAGAGCCTCTCGATGTGTTGGAAACCAGAATGGCTCACAGTGCTATCAGTGTGGTCAAACCAAGTTTCAATACAGGTTTAGCATTCATTCCCTTATTTTTCATTCTCTAGGATCAACCCTAGTGTTTGGTTTGAATTTATTATGGCCTTGCTGACCAATAGTGTAACTTCCAGGGATGATGTATCTTATATATTGTATACGGGAAGTGGTGTTGTAGTGATCATGTTACTGTACGAGTAATCCAGAGGCCAAAGCTCTGGGGACACAGATTCAAACTTCACCCAAGACAACTAAAGGCAGTCATTGTCCACCACCACCCCCAATCCTTCTTATCAGCTGATGAATCTAAACTCAAAACCTTCTTCAAGGTATAGACTGGGTCTGTACTCGTTGGAGTTTAGAAGGATGAGGGGGGGGATCTTATAGACAGGTGTAAGATAATGAAGGGGATGGATAGAGTAGAGGTAGAGAGATTCTTCCCGCTTAGAAAGGATAGCAGAACTAGAGGGCACAGCCTCAAGATAAGGGGGGGCAGTTTAGACCAGAGTTGAGGAGGAACTTCTTCACTCAAAGGGTGGTGAATCTCTGGAATTCTCTGCCCGTTGAAGTGGTGGAGGCTACCTCGCTAAATATATTTAAGTCATGGGTAGATAGGTTTCTGATAGACAGGGGAATTAAGGGTTATGGGGAGAAAGTGGGAAAGTGGAACTGATCCACTTCAGATCAGCCATGATCTTATTGAATGGCGGGGCAGGCTCGAAGGGCTAGATGGCCTACTCCTGCTCCTATTTCTTATGTTCTTATGTTCAAAACCTTCGACAAGGTCCCACATAGAAGACTTATAAAGAAGGCAAATTCATCTGGGATACAGGGTAATTTGAGAAAGTGAATTCAAAATTGGCTAGTTGTAGGAGACAGAGGGTGATGACAGAAGGCTGCTTTAGTGACTGGAAGCCAGTGTCCAGCAGCTGTACCACAGGGATTTATTACTCAACACTTATATAAATAATGTAAATAACTGTGTGGGGGGTAGGATTAGTAAGTTTGCGGATGACACAAAGATTAGCTAACAGTGAGGTTGACTATTTAAGGCTACAGAATGATAGAACATAGAACACTACAGCACAAACAGGCCCTTTGGCCCACAAGTTGCGCCAATCATATCCCTACCTACCAGGCCGTAGCATAGCGTAGGTTGTTGGTATAAAGAACAAAGAACAACCCAGCACGGGAAACAGGCCCTTTGGCCCAACAAGCCCGCGCCGCCGCATCACCCGACACCTATTCTACCCTGCGTATCTACAAATAGAACCCCTGACTTAGCCAGATTCAGGGGAGAATAGTGTCAATTTGGTAAAACCAATCAGCCTAAGAGCACATCTTTGGGGTGTGGGAGGAAACCGGAGTGCCTGGAGGAAACCCATGCAACCACAGGGAGAATGCACAAACTCCCACAGACACAGGCCCAAATCCATGTATCTGCACAGCTAGCAGTGCTAGCTGTTCATCATCATCATCATCATCATCATCATGATTCATCATAAGTTCCATCATCATGATTTTGAGCACATAATCTAGACTGACACAGTACTGAATTGAATAATAATCTCACAAGAAATTAGAAGCTAAAATAAATCACATTTACAGAGTGTCCTTCACACAGGATGTCTCAAAACAATTACAACCAATGGAACACTTTTGACCAGCAGTCACTTGTAATGTAGGAAACGCGATGGCCAATTTACATAATGTCACACACAGATGCATGTCTAGGTAATCTGTTTTAGGTAAGAACATAAGAAATAGGAGCAGGAGTAGGCCATCTAGCCCCTCGAGCCTGCCCCGCCATTCAATAAGATCATGGCTGATCTGTCTTGGCTCAGTTCCACTTTCCCGCCCTCTCCCCATAACCCTTAATCCCCTCTCTTATCAAAAACCCATCAACCCGCGTCTTAAAAATATTTAGCGAGGCAGCCTCCACCACTTCAACGGGCAGAGAATTCCAGAGATTCACTACCCTTTGAGTGAAGAAGTTCCTCCTCAACTCCGTTCTAAACCGCCCCCTCTTTATCTTGAGGCTGTGCCCCCTAGTCCTATTATCCTTTCTGAGCGGGAAGAGTCTCTCCACCTCTATCCTATCCATCTCATTCATCATCTTATACGTCTCAATGAGATCTCCCCTCATTCTTCTAAACTCTAACGAGTACAAGCCCAGTTTATTCAGCCTCTCCTCATAGTTCAACCCCCTCAACTCCAGAATCAGCCTAGTAAACCTCCTCTGCACTCCCTCCAAGGCCAAAATACGTTAGAAGGCCAAAATGGTTAGATGTTGGTTGAGAGATAAACATTGGCCTGGAAAATAGGGAAAACTCTCTGCCTCCTCTTCAAAACAATAGTGAGAGACAGTTTGTGTCAGCTTGAGAGTGTACAAGCAATTTCAACTCACTGTCTCACCTGAATGGCGGTGTTTCTGACAGTACGGCACTCCTTCAGCAATGCACCGAAATTCAGCCTACATTACGGCTTGAGTTTCAAGAGCGTAAAAATGTGTTTGGCTCCCGGTTTTCCAGGGGAGGGGGAGAGGGGGGAGTTCTCTGGATCTGGGGAGGGGAAAGACCCTCCGAATTTTGGGGGGGGCTCCAGATTTTGGCGGGGATTCGCCGGGTTTTGAGCCGAGGATTTGCCCCGGGTTTCGGGGAGGTGGAGGGGCTCTCAGCTGCGGCGGCTGTCCTCCTCCCTTGGGCAGGAGCCCGCTTTGTCACGAGACTCTGGCCCCAGTCCCTGTATTGCGATTCCTGGTACTCTCCAGATATAGTTGGGATGGTCAAGTGCCAGATGGAATTTAACCCTGGAAGGAGTGAAGTGATACAATTTGGAAGGAGTAATTTGACAAAAGAAAACTCAATGAACGGCGTGACACTGGAAAGTCCTGTGGAACAAAGGGTATGCGTGTCCACAGATCTCTGAAGGTAGAAGGTGATTTAGTGGAGTGGAGAAGAGGCATATGAGACACTTGCCTTTAACAATCGAGACACTGATGACGGAAACAGGGAAGTCATGTTGGAGTTGTATAGATCTTTGGTGAGGGCACAGCTGGGCTACTGTCTGTAGTTCTGGTTGCCTTATTATCGGAAGGATGTGATTGCACTGGGGGAGTCGGGGGGGGAGTGCAGAGGAGATTCACCAGGATGCTGCCTAGGATGGAACAGTTAAGTTATGAGGAGAGGTTGGTAGGCTTCGTTTGTTTTTGTTGGAACAGAGAAGAACAAGAACTAAGAACAACCCAGCACGGGAAACAGGCCCTTCGGCCCAACGAGCCCGCACCGCCGCATCCTCCTACACCTACCCTGCCCTGCGTGTCTATGAATGGAACCCCTAATGTAGCCAGATTCAGGGGAGAATAGTGTCAATTTGGTAAACCAATCAGCCTAAGAGCACATCTTTGGGGTGTGGGAGGAAACCGGAGCACCCGGAGGAAACCCACGCAACCACAGGGAGAATGCACAAACTCCCACAGACACAGGCCCAAATCCATGTATCTGCACAGCAAACAGTGCTAGTCACCGAGCTGTTGCGGCGCCCGTCTACCGGTCCAGGATCAAGCACACACACCGACACGAAGTACTAGGCCACTCCCGGAACCTCCAAGAGCAGCCCACGCACGACCCACCGTGTGCATGCCCCTTGTTTGACAACAAGGTGGACCTCCACCTGTGGAATAAAAAGACAAAAACGTTAACATACAAGACTGCATTTCCGGTGTCTCCCAAGGCTCTGACCTTATTTAATACCCTCTACTATAACCCTCCATCCTTGTTTCGCTCATGTGTCTATCTAAGTAAACCTTAAACAAGTCCAACGTTCCTGCCTCCACCACCCTACTCGGTAGCGCGTTCCATACCCCCACGACCCTCTGCGTGAAAAACCTTTCTCTCACATCCAAATTATACCTCTCCCCCCTCACCCTTAGATCATGTCCTCTCGTAATTGTACCCAGTCTAGGGAGCAGCCTCTCACTATTGGCTCTATCTATTCCCTTCACTATCTTATATACCTCTATCATGTCTCCCCTCAATCTCCGTCTTTCCAAGGAGAAAAGTCCCAGTTTCTCCAACCTTTCCTCGTAACTCAGTCCTTCCATGCCAGGCAACATCCTGGTAAACCTCCTCTGCGCCCTCTCCAGAGTTTCCACATCCTTCCGGTAGTAAGGTGACCAGAACTGGACACAGTACTCCAAATGCGGTCTAACCAACGTTCTGTACAACTGAAGCATTAGACGGCAGCTCTTATACTCTATACCCCTTCCTATAAAGGCTAGCATTCCATAAGACTGAGAGGCGATCTGATCGCGGTGGTACAAGATTATGAGGGGCACGGACAGGATGGATAAGGAAGCAATTGCTCTACTTAGTTGAAGGGCCTATCATGAGGTTCAAGGTAAGGAGCAGGAGGGGATATCGTAGAACCCTACAGTGCAGAAAGAGACCCTTCGGCCCATCGAGTCTGCACCGAACACAAGGCCCTACCCCCATATCCCTACATATTATCCCCACTAATCCCTCTAACCTACACATCCTAGGCATGAAGGGGCAATTTCTTAGCATGGCCAATCAACCTAACCCGCACATCTTTGGACTGTGGGAGGAAACCGGAGTACCCGGAGGAAACCCACGCAGACACGGGGAGAATGTGCAAACTCCGCACAGACAGTGACCCGATCCGGGAATCGAACCCAGGACCCCGGAGCCGTGAAGCAGCAGTGCTAACCCACTGTGCTACCGTGATATGAGGAAAAACATTTTTACCCAAAGTGTGGTGAAGGTCTGGAATGCGCTGCCTGGGAGGGTGGTGGAAGTGGGACGCCTCACATTCTTTAAAAAGTACCTGGATGGGCACTTGGCACACCATAATATTCAAAACTGTGGGCCAAGTGCTGGTGAATGGAGTTAGATGGGAGGTCAAGTGTTTCTCTTGCGTAGGTGCAGACCCGAAGGGCCAAAGGGCCTGTTATGCACAGTAGGATTGTATGATCCTCTATGTTGAACACCTATTTGGAGAAGCATTGAGGGTGGCAAGGGTAAACACCCGGATGGGTGGGGGGGGGCTCGGATTGCCCCTCCTTTTCCCTCCAGCAGGGCCGTCCCGCTAATCTAAACCCCACTGGAGGGGGATACTCCTGGCGGGGGTGGGAGATGCTAGAAACCAATGTCCGTAAGAACAAAATGAAACCTGACCCCCCAGTGAAACTCCCCAAGATTCCAGCCCTGGGAAAATACATCGAGGAGAGATGAATGGCGGGGTGGGGGGGGGGGGGCATGTCCCACGACCTTCCCCAAGCTACTCCAACCTGTAATGTTGGTCTGTGCAAATTAACCAACCCGTTTATTTGATCTTATCTCAAATTTGTTGTGTGAGTGATGCATCGAGGATTGGGTAAAAATGCTGCCATTTATAAAGGGAGAAAGTCTGAACAAGAACAAAACTGTCTGGTTACAGATGGGTGGCAGAAGGAGATATCAGGACTATTTAAATGAACCACCCCCTTCTGGCTGTAACATTATGCATAATGTAACTAGTCACCTGAAATTGCTCACACACTATTTGTGTTTCAGCCTAAACACTGCCAGTTACATACGGAATACTGTCTTAATTTCTTCTGGACTCTTGACTTGTTTATGAAGCCGATCGTGTTGCTTGTCTACCCATGCTTGTACCTGCATTTCAATTCACAAGGATTAACAAACTGCAGAAGGTAACTGCTTTTTACAGCACGAGACAGGATGAGAAGGAATGAACTCCCACAGCCCCAACCCTCCCCACCCCACACAACCTCCTCCCTAACCCGTGCAACCCTTCCCACTCACCTTAATGGCGTTTTCCACCTCCCTTCTGCTGATCTTTGTCACTTCCTTCCCTCTCCAGTGATCACCAATCCCCTTCCTCCACAAACCCCACTCCGCAGCCCACTCCCCTTCTGATATTTTGGGGGTCGCCCTACAAGGGGTTCCCAGCTGTGGGGGAGGGGGGGGGGCATTGTGGTTAGCAGCTGCCCCACCGTGCCAGGGACCTGGCTTCGATTTTGGCCTTGGGTGACTCTCTGTGTGGAGTTTGCATGTTCTCCCCGTGTCTGCGTGGGTTTACTCTGGGCGCTCCAGTTTTGTCCCACAGCCTGAAAGCATGCTGGTTAGGAGCATTGGCCATGGTAAATTCTCCCTCAGTGTACCTGAACAGGCAGCGGAGTGTGGCGACTGGGGGATTTTCACAGTAACTTCATTGCAGTGTTAATGTAAGCCTACTTGTGATACCATAAATAAACTTTCAAACGGTGGTTACCAGCCTGCTGAAGCACTGGGGGGAGAAAATGGAAGAACATAGAACATTACAGCGCAGAACAGACCCTTCGGCCCACGATGTTGCGCCGACCAGTTAAAAAACAATGACCCTCTAACCTAAACCAATCCCTTTCCATCCATAAACCTATCCACGGATCTCTTAAACGCCCCCAAACTAGGCGCATTTACAACTGCAGCAGGCAGGGCATTCCAATCCCTCACCACCCTCTGGGTAAAGAACCTACCCCTGACATCCGTCCTATAACTACCACCCCTTAATTTAAAGCTATGCCCCCTCGTGCTAGCTTTCTCCGTCCGAGGAAAAAGGCTATCACTATCCACCCTATCTAAACCTCTAATCATCTTATATGTTTCAATAAGATCCCCTCTTAGCCGCCTTCTTTCCAGCGAAAACAACCCCAAATCCCTTAGTCTCTCCTCATATGACCTCCCCTCCATACCAGGCAACATCCTGGTAAACCTCCTCTGCACCCTCTCCAAAGCCTCCACATCCTTCCTGTAATGTGGGGACCAGAACTGCACACAGTACTCCAAGTGCGGCCGCACCAGAGTTTTGTACAGTTGCAACATGACGCTGCGGCTCCTAAATTCAATCCCCCTACCAATAAACGCCAAGACACCGTATGCCTTCCTAACAACCCTATCTACTTGATTCCCAACTTTCAGGGATCTATGTACACATACACCTAGATCCCTCTGCTCATCCACACTATTCAGAGTCCTCCCGAAAACATAGCAATGCAATCTTTTCTATTAATTTCCGCAGAACTTTAGATCCCCATCACCTTGGTGAATGGTTTCCACATTTGCTCAGACCTTCTCATTAACATCTGGGCAAGATCTGTTCATCGGCACCATTCAATCTTCCGTAACAATATTCTTTCTTCTTTTTCCCATTATTGCCACTTATTTTGCTGATCAGTGTGTGTGGGAAGTTGGTGGGTTCAAACTCCAGTCAGGACCTTGGGCACAAACATCATGGTTTATTCTGCGGTGTGGCACTGCAGAAGTGCTGTACTGTTGGTGCTGTCACCTTTCAGATAACACATTAAACTCAAACATAAGAAATAGGAGCAGGAGTAGGCCATCTAGCCCTTCGAGCCTGCCCCGCCATTCAATAAGATCATGGCTGATCTGTCGTGGCTCAGTTGGCTGCCCCCCTCATCTTGCATATAAAAGATCCCTTGGCACCATTTGGTAGGGCAGCACGGTGGCATAGTGGGTTAGCACTGCTGCCTCACCGCACCTGGGTTTGATTCTTGGCTCGGGTCACAGCCTGTGTGTGGAGTTTGCACATTCTCTCCGTGTCTGTGTGGGGATTCCTCCGGGTGCTCCGTTTTCCTCCCACAGTCGGAAAAGTGCGACGGTTAGGTGGATTGACCATGCTAAATTGCCCGTTAGTGTCAGGAAGACTGGCTAGGGTGAATGCATGGGGTTATGGAGAGAGGGTCTGGGTGGGAATGTGGTCTCGATGGGCTGAATGGGTCCCTCTGCGTTGTAGGGATTCAATGAAAAGTGTGGGGCCAGGCATTGGGTGGGGCTTTGGGGAGGTGCTATCCCCAATATTAACTAATATTTCATCTTCAATCAACATCTCATAAATCTGGTGATTATCACGTTCCTGTTTTCTGGGAGTTTGTTGTGAATAAATTTGCGTTTCCGCCATTACAATAATGCCCCCACTTCATAAAATCCTTCCTTGTTTGCAAATCACTTTGGGTTATCCCGTGGTTAGGGAAGTTGCTATATAAATGCAAGGTTTTATATCGCGATGTTGGATCTCGCTGGTTCCTGTGCAGGTGTTTGAATATGTTTGAATATGGCACATCCTGCACTGAAACATTCCATTGAATATTGGAATACTGACTGGGCCAAACTGACATTAACTACATCGGCTGGAATATTCCACCGAGGGAATGTTCTGGGGCTACTGAAGTCGATGGGTTTTCACCCCTGTCCTCCGCAAGGGAACCCACCTCGGCAAGTCTGGAAAATCCTCCGCAAGGGAACCCACCTCGGCAAGTCTGGAAAATCCTCCGCAAGGGAACTCACCTCGGCATGTCTGGAAAATCCTCCGCAAGGGAACCCACCTCGGCAAGTCTGGAAAATCCTCCGCAAGGGAACCCACCTCGGCAAGTCTGGAAAATCCTCCGCAAGGGAACCCACCTCGGCAAGTCTGGAAAATCCTCCGCAAGGGAACCCACCTCGGCAAGTCTGGAAAATCCTCCGCAAGGGAACCCACCTCGGCAAGTCTGGAAAATCCTCCGCAGCGGAACCCACCTCGGCAAGTCTGGAAAATCCTCCGCAAGGGAACCCACCTCGGCAAGTCTGGAAAATCCTCCGCAAGGGAACCCACCTCGGCAAGTCTGGAAAATCCTCCGCAAGGGAACCCATCTCGGCAAGTCTGGAAAATCCTCCGCAAGGGAACGCACCTCGGCAAGTCTGGAAAATCCTCCGCAAGGGAACCCACCTCGGCAAGTCTGGAAAATCCTCCGCAAGGGAACCCACCTCGGCAAGTCTGGAAAATCCTCCGCAAGGGAACCCACTTCGGCAAGTCTGGAAAATCGTCCGCAAGGGAACCCACCTCGGCAAGTCTGGAAAATCCTCCGCAAAGGAACCCACCTCGGCAAGTCTGGAAAATCCTCCGCAAGGGAACCCACCTCGGCAAGTCTGGAAAATCCTCCGCAAGGGAACCCACCTCGGCAAGTCTGGAAAATCCTAATCTTTGAGTCCGGAGCTCGGTGAAAACTGGTGCCTGAAATAAGTCAGTGGACCGGGTGTCCCTTCGCCAGATTCCCCCCTCATTTACTGGCTCGATTTCAGTTCTCGGAGTGTTACAAGCTCAGAGTCAGCATCCAGAGACCTGACGCTCCCAGTTACTATATACAGCCAAGGCTCCCTGATCGGGCAGGCCATAACGAGCTCAGTCAGGGAGTTTGTGTTCTGAGAAGCCAACCTCAATAGCCTCATTGAAGCCATTATAGTGTCTGGGGTGGGGAGAGGGGAGTGGGTGGTGGGAAAGATCAGGGGGGGAAAAGGGGGAGAGGCCTGGAAGAGGGGGGAGCGGGCAGGGAGGAGAGCAGTGGGTGGTGAGCAGGGAGAGGGTGGGGAGGGGGAAGGAGGGTGCGGCGGAGAAGAGGGAGTGGGCAAGGAGGGAGGCAGGGGACGGAGGAGAGGGGGGCACAGTGATGGAGAGGGAGGGTGAGGGGGAGGTGGTGGGGAGAGAATGATGGCTGAAAATATGTGAAGGGGATAAAATCGGTTGGGCGGGTGGGGGTGGGGGCAGTGTAGGGGGTGCATAAAAGAGTTGATGGTGAATCAGCCTACTCCCAATTCCTGCAACGGTTCCTGCCTATGTTCGATATTGTTCATTGGAAGGAAGAATGAGGCCCGTTTGCATGACAGGACAATGATATTGAAGGCACTGAGGTTGCAAGTTACAGGGAGTATCAGTAGCTTGTCCCTTCAACAAGCCGGGCCATTGCAGAGAGGCCTCAGTAGAAGCAGCTGAGTTCTCAGCAGAGGATGTCACACTTGAACTGTGGAACCAAGAGGCCTGAACTCCTTCAGAGCTGCAGTCAGTGTCGGACTGGCTCTCTGTGCCAAATTTCTTCCCTGAGTTATTTTTCTCAGCCTGGCTTTCTGATTTGGACCGGGCAGGGCAGTCCGTCCACACAGGCCCAACGTCAAAGTGTAGCCAAATCAGAAACGAGGGGGACTGCTGTAAACGTGGTAACAGCAAAGGTCCGTTCAAAATCCTTGACAGGCCAGAGAGAGGGTGAGCGTCCGAGGTAAGATTTTGGCGTTTGGCGAATCAAGTTGGAGGTTGTCAGAGGTCAGGGGTCAGGGGTCAGGAGGTCAGGGGTGTTAGGCCTAGGGCAGGCCTACAGCCTTGTTAGGCCGGGCTAGGGGTAGGGAGTTGGGGAGGGGGTCAATGTTGTCAGGCCTCAGAGAGGTTGTTGAGCATCATATAAGAACATAAGAACATAAGAAATAGGAGCAGGAGTAGGCCATCTAGCCCTTCGAGCCTGCCCCGCCATTCAATAAGATCATGGCTGATCTGTTGTGGCTCAGTTCCACTTTCCCATCCTCTCCCCATAACCCTTAATCCCCTCTCTTATCAAGAACCCATCAACCCGCTTCTTAAAAATATTTAGCGAGGCAGCCTCCACCACTTCAACGGGCAGAGAATTCCAGAGATTCACCACCCTTTGAGTGAAGAAGTTCCTCCTCAACTCCGTTCTAAACCGCCTCCCCTTTATCTTGAGGCTGTGCCCCCTAGTCCTACTGTCTTTTTTGAGCGGGAAGAGTCTCTCCACCTCTATCCTATCCATCCCATTCATCATCTTATACGTCTCAATGAGATCTCCCCTCATTCTTCTAAACTCTAGCGAGTACAAGCCTAGTTTATTCAGCCTCTCCTCATAGTTCAACCCCCTCAACTCCGGTATCAGCCTAGTAAACCTCCTCTGCACTCCCTCCAGGGCCAAAATATCTTTGCGCAGGTGTGGCCCCCAAAACTGCACACAGTACTCCAGCTGCGGCCTCACCAATGCCCTATACAGCTGCAGCAAGACCTCCCTACTTTTATATTCAATCCCCCTCGCTATGAAGGCCAGCATCCCATTTGCCTGGGACTCTCACCTCGGACACTCACCCTCTCTCTGGCCTTTTTAAGGACTTTTAAATTTGAATGGACCTTTACTGTAACCAAGTTTACAGCAGTCCCCCTCATGGGAGGGGATTGATGTTGGGCCAAGGGGTCGGGTAGCATTGGGCTTCGAGGTGGGGTGGTGTTATCCCAGGATGGGTTGCTGTGGTGGGGGGGTGCGTGAGGTGAGAGTTGTGTCTGGCAATGGGATGGGGATGGGGGGAAATCCATAGTTTCTATTGAGCGTTGTAAGTCCTTGGGGGTGGTAGTGTCCCATGGTGTGAGTCGGGGGTTGGGGTCACTCCATGGGGTGTCAGTGTGGGTCTATGCAAGTTAGAAGTGGTTTTAATTCTTCTCACTGTTTCTAAAGTTTTAAAGTTTATTTACTATTGTTTCAAGTAGGTTTACATTAACACTGCAATGAAGTTACTGTGAAAATCCTCCAGTCCCAACACTTTGGCACCTGTTTGGGTGCGCTGAGGCAGAATTTAGCACGGCCAATGCTCCTAACCGACATATCTTTTGGACTGTGGGAGGAAAACGGAGCATCCAGAGGAAACCCTTGCAGACACGGGGAGAACATGCAGATTCCGCTAAGGTAGTAACCCGAGCCGGGAATCGAACCCAGGTCCCTGGAGCTGTGAGGCAGCAGTGCTCACCGCTGTGCCACCGTGCTACCCCAACTTGTTAGAACATAGAACATTACAGCGCAGTACAGGCCCTTCGGCCCTCGATCTTGTGCCAACCAGTGGAACCAATCTAATGACCCTCTAACCTAAACTATTCCAATGTTATCCATATGCCTATCCACTGACCATTTGAATGGTTGATGTCACACAGTTGGAACCATGGCAAGTTTGTGATTTAAATTGCACTTTCAGGAGGTTTCAGCAGTTACCCACGGGGACATTTACACTTCTGGGAAATTGCTGTACAAGTGTTCCCGGGGAGCGTTCGAGAGGTATTCCCCAGCCTGGGGTCTCGCAAGTTACCGGCCAAATATTGTCCTGCAGCTTTCCAGCTTAGTACAGAGCTCTGCGTGTGATGGAGGGAGGACTGATTTTTATCATGGGTGCAGCACTGGGAAATACTGGAAAGACTCGATCTCAAAAGGAGGAACTTATGAAAGTGTAAAAGATTATCGATTAAAGGCAAGCTCATTCTGACAGTAAGACAATGGGGCAAATTAGTGAAATGAATCTATTCATGTCCTCTTTGGGGGGTTGTTTTCACTTTGGGCATACAACTGATCTCCTGCCAAAGTTCCTTTTTGATTCTATTTGTTTTGTGGTGTGCAAGCAGAAACAAATAAACAGCTGTACAAGCAAAAGCGTTTCCCTTTTTATGTGAACTTTTGTAACTGAGGACTATAATTAATTAGAACTCCAAGCGACCAAAGAACATGGTAAACATGTTTTTCTAAATATCAGAATAGATATTATTTTCTTCAGCTGCAATAAATAACAGGCTGTGACAAGCCGCTGAGATTATTTGCTTAAAACAATCATAGACTCGCAGTATAATATAATTGTGTGTTGTCATGAAGTCCGCAAGTTTATTTCAGTCACTAAATATGTTGTTTTCTTTTGTACCCAGTCTTAATTGAGATCAGACCGTGTTTTCCCATGTGTAAATTCTGGACATTTAATTGAAGTTTTATTTCTGAAAACCACAATAACAAACTTGGGTGAAGTTTCTCTGAACTAATCTCAAAATGTTGAGAATTTAAGTTTGAGAGCCTAAATTCTCAAAGAGCCTTTGAGAATTTAAGTTGAAAGTTTATTTATTAGTGTCACAAGTAGGCTTACATTAACACTGCAGTGAAGTTACTGTGAAAATCTCCTTGTCGCCACACCTGTTCGGGTACACCGAGGGAGAAATTAGCAATGGTCAGTGTACCTAATCGGCACGTCTTTTGGACTGTGGGAGGAAACCGGAGCACCCGGAGGAAACCCACGCAGGCACGGGGAGAATGTGCAGGCTTCTCACGGAATCCTGTCACCAACTGCGAAACTCGTAGACCTGGAATCCTGCGGAAACAGGGTTCCTCCTGAGTCCTTGTATCATGATGTGGAGATGCCGGCATTGGACTGGGGTAAACACTGCAAGAAGTCTCACAACATCTGGTACCACTTAACTGTCGAAGGAGCAGTGTTC
This sequence comes from Carcharhinus amblyrhynchos, assembly GCF_965287045.1. Lineage (NCBI taxonomy): Eukaryota > Metazoa > Chordata > Chondrichthyes > Carcharhiniformes > Carcharhinidae > Carcharhinus > Carcharhinus amblyrhynchos. The sequence goes on along the minus strand of NW_027649782.1, from coordinate 2,906,608 downwards.
CGAAAGCTAGTGGCTTTTGCTACCAAATAAACCTGTTGGACTTTAACCTGGTGTTGCGAGATTTCTTTGCTGTCCTTGCATAATGACAGGTAAAACAGGTAATGTCAGTGTTCTGGAATGTTTCTAAGGCTGCCATTGATCCCCTTTCTGAGCAACGTTACAAGACACAAAGTGTCACTGTGGCATTTCAGAGCCTAACTCTTTTAGATGAGCACCAGTGTTTGGTTAAGAGACGGTTAGGGCAGGAACTGTGATACCAGCTCCCAAGGGGCAGGTGCTGTGTGCGCAGTCTGTCTGTGCTATAAGCAAAATACTGCGGACGCTGGAATCTGAAACAAAAACAGAAAATGCTGGAAAATCTCAGCAGGTCTGACAGCACCTGTGGAGAGAGAACAGAGCCAGTGTTTTGAATCAGGATGATCCTTTGTCAAAAGTTTCAAAACGTTGGCTCTATTCTCTCTCCACAGATACTGTCAGACCTGCTAAAATTTTCCAGCACTTTTTGTTTTTCAGATTCCAGCATCTGCAGTATTCTGTTTTAAACTTCATAACTTCCTCTTAATCCATTTTTCAACTGTAACACATTATTAATAGATGCACTTACACCAAACACACAGAACAAGGTCACACCTTTTTCAATCTTTCACACAGTCTAAAGGTTTTTCGCCTTTAGTATTCATAGATTTTGATTTGATTTATTATGGTCACATGTATTAACATACAGTGAAAAGTAATGTTTCTTGCGTGCTATACCGTTCATAGAGAAGGAAACGAGAGAGTGTACAATGTAGTGTTGCAGTCACAGCTACAGTGTGGAGAAAGATCAGCTTAATGTGAGTTAAGTCCATTTAAAAGTCTGAAGAAGCTGTTCTTGAGTCGGTCAGTAGGTGATCTCAGACTTTTGTATCGTTTTCCCGACGGGAGAAAGTGGAAGAGAGAATGTCCGGGGTGTAATTATGTTGGCTGCTTTCCTGAGGCAGTGGGAAGTGCAGACAGAGTCAATGGATGGGAGGCTGGTTAGTGTGATGGATTGGGCTATATTCACGACCTTTTGTAACTCCTTGCAGTCTTGGGCAGAGCAGGAGCCCACACCAAGCTGTGATACAACCAGAAAGAATGCTTTCTATGGGGCATCTGTAAAAGTTGATGAGTGTCGGAGCTGACATGCCAAACTTCCTTAGTCTTCTGAGAAAGTAGAGGTGTTGGTGGACTTTCTTGGAGTATAAAAGTAGGCATGTGATGTTGCAGCTGTATAGAACGTTGGTTAGGCCACATTTGCAGTACTGTGTCCAGTCCTGGTCGCCACACTACCAGAAGGACGTGGAGGTTTTGAAGAGAGTACAGAGAAGGTTTACCAGGGTGTTGCCTGGTATGGAGGGTCTTGGCTATGAAGAGATTGGGTAAACTGGGGTTGTTCTCCCTGGAAAGACGGAGAATAAGGGACAACCTAATAGAGGTGTACAGAATTGTGAAGGGCATAGATAGGGTGAATAGTGGGAAGCTTTGTCCCCGGTCGGAGGTGTCAAACACGAGGGGTGACAAGTTCAAGGTGAGGGGGGGGGGCGAGGTTCAACACAGACGTGAGGGGAACGTATTTTACACAGAGGGTGGTGGGGGCCTGGAATGCACTGCCAAGCAAGGTGGTTGAGGCGAACACACTGGGATCATTTAAGACTTATCTAGATAGCCACATGAACAGATGGGGAATAGAGGGATACAAACAAATGGTCTAGTTGGGTTTATGAGCAACGCAGGCTTGGAGGGCCAAAGGGTCTCTTCCAGTGCTGTATTGTTCTCTGTTCTTTGTTATAGTGTCAGCCTGGGGGGACCAGGACAGGTGATCTGAACACCTAAAAACTTGAAGCTCTCGATCCTTTCTACTTTGTCCCCGTTGATGTAGACAGGGGCATGTTCTCCTTGACACTTCCTGAAGTCGATAACAATCTCCTTTATTTTGTTGACATTGAGGGAGAGATTATTGTTGCCGCACCAGTTCACCAGATTCTCTATCTCATTCCTGTACTCTGTCTCGTCATTTTTGAGGTCCAACCCACTACAGTGGTGTCGTCAGCAAACTTGAAAATTGAATTGAAGGGGAATTTGGCCACACAGATTGCACACACACAGATTGCACACACAAACACAAGGTAAAATAGAATGCAATTAAAATGAAATGCGACTAAAGGTACAGTACATGAAACTTCATCATGGCAAATGTAGTCCAAGTGGGTCTGTACTCGTTGGAGTTTAGAAGGATGATGGGGGATCTTATAGAAACGTATAAGATAATGAAGGGGATGGATAGGGTAGAAGTAGAGAGATTCTTCCCGCTCAGAAAGGACAGCAGGACTAGAGGGCACAGCCTCAAGAGAAGGGGGGGGGGGCAGTTTAGATCGGAGTTGAGGAGGAACTTCTTCACTCAAAGGGTGGTGAATCTCTGGAATTCTCTGCCCGTTGAAGTGGTGGAGGCTACCTCGCTGAATATATTTAAGTCACGGGTAGATAGGTTTCTGATAGACAGGGGAATTAAGGGTTATGGGGAGAAAGCGGGAAAGATCAGCCATGATCTTATTGAATGGCGGGGCAGGCTCGAAGGGCTAGATGGCCTACTCCTGCTCCTATTTCTTATGTTCTTAAGTGATTATGGTATGTTCTCTCTTATGTTTGAGGAGTTTAAGCTCGAAGTATAGACATGTTCTCAGTTTCTGTACAGGCGGCTCTTGATTTCTGCTATAATCAGTTCCTAGAAAACATGACATTATGCAAAACAATGTTAACCAACACAAGATGGGATGTTATAAACTTGGGGAATGCTTTCTGGAATATACATTTTCACGCCAAGCTGCACATTAAAGATTAGAAAGTACAGAAAGCAGCAACAATGAATTTATCTTGTGTGGCAGAATGTTAGCACGGTGGTTAGCACTGCTGCCTCACAGAGCCAGAGACAGGGGTTCGATTCCCGGTTTGGGTCACGTCTGTGTGGAGTCTGCACGTTCTCCCCCGTGTCTGCGTGTGTTTCCTCCCAGTGCTCCGGTTTCTTGCCACAGTCCAAAGACGTGCTGGTTAGGTGGCATTGGCTATGCTAAATTCTCCTTCTGTGTACCCAAACAGGTGCCAGAGTGTGGCGACTAGGGGATTTTCACAGTAACTTCATTGCCTACTTGTGACACTGATAAATGAAATTAAGATGAGAAAGCAGAGATGGAAACAAACTTTGGGTTTTTGCTAAGCTGCACTGTGTGTCACTGAAGGGACTGGATAGGTTGTGTTGGAGGTGGGTTTTATTGGAGATCAGAAGAATTTTTTTTAGATCATAGAACCCTACAGTGCAGAAAGAGGCCCTTCGGCCCATTGAGTCTGCACCGAACACAATCCCACCCAGGCCCTACCCCCATATCCCTACATATTATACCCACTAATCCCTCTAACCTCTGCTACCTTGGACACTAAGGGGCAATTTCTTAGCATGGCCAATCAACCTAACCCGCACATCTTTGGACTGTGGGGGGAAACCGGAGCACCTGGAGGAAACCCACACAGACACGAGGAGAACGTGCAAACTCCACACAGACAGTGACCCCAAGCCGGGAATCGAACCCAGGACCCTGGAGCTGTGAAACAGCAGTGCTAACCACTGTGCTACTGTGCCGCATTTTTAGAGGGTTACTAATGTCAGTCGGATCCAAGATGCTTGGTGAAGCCAAAACCAAGATTGAGAGGTTTTCCTTATTGTGAGTGTTTATTCACTTGTTAGGTCTCAGAGCTCTCGTCCTACTCAGTCCAGAGCCCCAGCTGTCCCCTATTTGTAATCTTTAGCACAAACAAGAGTCAGTAAAGTAAATGCAAATGAGAAGGGGTGACAGCTCCAGCTGAGGCAACTATAACAAAATAATGTAAGGAAACTGAATGAATCGAATCGAAATGTCATTTCTATGGGCGATAACATTCACCAGCCACTGAGAAGCCCATTAGTCATGGAAGTGTCCCCTATTTATATATACTCTAAGACAATTTAATTCCCATCACTTGTTTCTCTTAACCAGAAGAATGCAATTGACATATTAACAATTAATAATCTTCGTAGCTTTGTATTTCATTTAAGAGTGACCAAACTCTCTTATTTCATCAGTGGTTTTTGATAATCATTCCACTGTTGTTACAGGCAAGATCTCTTCAAGTCAAGCAATATCCATTGCATATTTACCCTGTTTGTGTGTGATTTATAATACCCCTAGAAGTGTGGAAGGAATCTCTCCAGGCTAGGGGGTGGTGCATCTATAGAATTCATTGCTACAGAAGGCTGTGAAGTCCAGGTCATTGAGTGTATTTAGGACAGAGATAGATAGTTCTTGATTGGAAAGGGGAATCAAAGGTTACAGGGTAAAGGCAGGAGAATGGGGTTGAGAAACTATGATTGGATGGTGGAGCAGACTCAATGAGCCAAATGACTTAATTCTGCTCCCTTGAGCCAAAAGTAATCCTTAATCACTGGCTGACTTTTGTTTGATATGAATGAATTTTACAGGTAAAATTACTAACTAAATATCACAACAATTTAACACAACTAAGAATGCAATGGGAGTTTAAGGCTGGGATTTTACTGCCCTGATTCCAGGGGCAGGCGAGGCTCGGAGAAGGGATTGGAGATCGTATGAACCTCGGATAGACGTGCTGGTAAAGTTCCGTCTTCAGATTCTGATAATTCTACTACTTTTTAAGATTCAAAACATACTTGGATTTTATTCGTTAAACGTGGTTTAAATTTAAACGGACCATAATAGTCGACATAATTGAGAAGCCAGAATGCAAGTTGTTGTGCAAAATTTAATGCATTTATGGCTTTAACGGTGCCGTGAAGTCTGAATTCAATGGGTTTACAGCTTTGAAGGACAGTCTGAACTGAGGATATCTTATATTTAAACAAACCACGCATTGCTTTACTTGATCTGTACCAGACGGGAACTTCTGTTTTCTGATATTATGATAGGAAGTGGTCTTAGGTTTAGGAGGGGAGAGATACAAAAGTGTCCAGAGGGGCAATTTTTTCACACAGAGGATGGTGAGTGTCCAGAATGAGCTGACAGAGGCAGAAGTAGAGGTGAGTGCAATGTTATCTTTTCAAAAGCATTTAGATGGTTACATGGATAAAATGGGTATAGAGGGATATTTTAAAAGGCAAAATTGTACCTACCGCTACTACAACCTCTGGCAGCATGCTCCAAACACTCACCACCCTCTGCAAAAAAAATTGCCCCTCTGGACACTTTTGTATCTCTCCCCTCTCACCTTAAACCTACACCCTCTAGTTTTAGGCTCCCCTGCCTTTGGGGAAAAGATATGGACTATCTAGCTGATCTGTGCCCTCATTATTTTATGGACATCAATAAGATCATCCCTAAGTCTCCTATGCTCCAGGGAAAAGAATCCCTGTCTATCCAGCCTCTCCTTACAACTCAAACCATTAAATCCTGGTAGCGTCCTAGTAAATCTCTTCTGCACTCTTTCTGGTTTAAATATATCCTTTCTATAAATAGGGTGACCAGAACTGTAGACAGTATTCCAAGGATGGCCTTACCAATGTCTTGTGCAACTTCAGCAACACATCCCAACTGTGGGCAATTGGGATTAGTTTAGGGGTTTAAAAATAAAGGTGACATGGACAATTTGGGCCAAAGGGCCTGCTTGCATGCTGTAAACCTCTATGACTCTGCAACTGTTGATCTGGATAGCTTCAGTGTGGGGCTTAGGTAAAAATGTGTTTACAAGAGAATGTGAATAGTTGTTTGTGGCTTTTGTGTATTTAAATTTGTTATTTGTTTGCACTGTAGCGTTAACTCTGAAAGGTCCAAAGCAAAGGGATAGATGGTCATCTTTCGTCTGTTTGGCTCTCCTTAGAGGTACACAGTGGATTTGCCGTGAAAGAGGTGAATGTGAGCTAAAGGAAGGGGGAAATGAGAGACTAAGGGATACATTTGAGAAATCGTAATCCTCTTTGGCACGGTGATACCATGGCTCCTGGCGTATGACTCTTCCAGACACATTTCAACATCACTTCAAGGACAAAGAGAGAAAGACACTGCTTGTACTGGGAACACTGCTATGCTAAATTCTCCCTCAGAATAGGCACCAGAGTTTCACAGTAACTTCACTGCAGTGTTAATGTAAACCTAATTGTGACGCTAATAAATAAACTTTAAAAATAAACTAAGACCAAAGGGATTTTGAGCGATGGGTAATTCCAAAGTTATCTCCACTACTTTCTTATTAAAAATATAGGTAAAATCTTGCTTAATGAATTCTATTTGATTGATAAATATTTGTTCTTTGTACCTTGTAGGTCAAACATAAATGAGGATCCTGGTGTTAAACATTAAGATGTTTTTAATTCAGAAGGGTTTTATATCTCAAAATGCTGGACCATTCAGGAGGGAGCTGCTATTTTACCCAGTTCACAAACAGTGAACTCTCAGCCTATTCTCTACAGAGTATTTAATCAGTGGGGTCTTCAACTAGACCACTGGAGACCACTAAAGAGCAACCTGGGCCCTGCCTATATCAAAATCTGGGCTGCTTGAGTAACTGATTGCTCCAAAGCCTGTCAAACTGCTCCCCACCTCACCCAAAAGCCAGCCTTCACAGCCTGGGCAAGAGAATCATAGAATCCCTACAACACAAGAGGGGGCCATTCAGCCCATTGTTGTCAGTATAGGTTCAATCTCACCCTTTTCCTGTAATCTCCTTGAAACTAAGGTCAGCCTAACCCGTACATCTTTAGATTGTGGGAGGAAACCCACGCAGACATAGGGAGAATGTGCAAACTCCATACAGATAGTGACCCAAGCTGGGAATCGAACCCAGGTCCCTGGTGCTGTGAAGCAGCAGTGCTAACCATTGTGCCACCATGCCATTACACATGAATATGGCACCCTTAACAAATCAGAGGCAGTACGGTACAAGGACACTGGAAATCGATGTTAACAAAAAAAACAGCATTATTTAAGCTAGTTCTTGTTGTGTAAGAGACTCATTGGTGACCCACATAAGATTCAGTATTATCCTCACTACAATGCAGCAGGCTTCATGCAGCCATTGGGCACAATATGAGAAGCAAGACAGATTCATAGTGTATTCATTCAACTCTCTGCCATCACTTCAATCCATACAAGTACACAAGGAAATAAAAAGAGATGGAGTAACTGAGTTCATGGCAGTTTCATTGCACAGATGAGAACACTGGCCTTTTATAAAGTAGAATGTTTTCAGCTTGGCTTCTGAGCTTCTAAGGTAAATAAATATGGATTATTTGTTTCTAGCCTGGGGTACTATCCTCTTGGCTGGTAATAGCGGAACACATTCTGTTTATCTATTATTTTCTTTCTCCTGTCTCCATTTCAACTATTAAAGGGGGACTTCACACTTTTAATTTGGGTGATTGATTTTCTGTATTAGAGGGGTCGTTGATCTCAATTCTATAGTTGCAATATTGCTTTGACTAAAATATCGACTGTTTGCAACCTCCATGTTCACCTGGGTCAAAACAATAACAGTTCTCCTTCAATTCAAACACATTCCCAGCCTGGCACCCTGGCAGTTTTCTCCCTTAACATTAGGGAAACAAAACACAAGGAATGGGATTTTCCAGCCATGTCCATTCCAAAACTGGAAAATCCCACCTGAGCTCAGACATTTGCATGGTCCCCACCACCCACTATGATTCCCTTGGCAGGCAGGAAGGGAAAATTCCCTCCAACATGTTTACAGGGAGACTGTTTAATGTTGAATAAGGAGGTTCAATCCCATCAAACTTTAACTCCAACTGTACAACAAAACTATTTCACCAGAGTAACATTCTGAATTCTTATCCTGGCTGCAACCTATTAAGAAAAATTTAACAATTAGTGAGAATAGCCTCAGATGATTAGAATAAGTCGACCTGGTTTTATTTAAGGGAAAGTCTGTTTGGCAAGTTCGTTTTTGAGGATACAAACAGGGAGGATTGATAAAGGATAACCCATAGATGTAGTATATGTGGATTTCTAAAAAGCATTCGAGAAGTTGTCATACAAAAGGCAGGATAAGGCATCCTGGAGTTACAGGTTAGTATGCTAGCATGGTTAGAGGGTTGGTTACTGGATAACACAGAATGGACAAAAATTGATCTCTTACAAGTTGGCAGGCAATGAATAAGAGAATGCCACAAGAATCAGTGTTGGGGGCCTCAGCTATTTACAATCTATATTAATGACTTTGTTTTTAAAGTTTATTTATTAGTGTCACAAGTCAGCTTACATTAACACTGCAATGAGGTTACTATGAAAATCCCCTAGTCACCACAGATGCCTGTTTGGTACACTGAAGGAGAATTTAGCATCTAACCAGCACGCCTTTTAGATTGTGGAAGGAAACCAGAGCACCCAGAGGAAACCCATGCAAACATGGGGAGAATGTGCTGACTCTACATAGTCACCCAAGCTGGGAATTGAACCCAGGTCCCCGGTGCTATAAAGCAGCAGTGCTAAGCCCTGTGCCATTGTGCTGCCCCTATTGAAGATACAGAAAGTATATTCATCTAAGCTTGCTAATGGTGCCAAGCTAGGTGGAAAGGTATGGAGATAAGAGTAGAGGACAGAGGCTGCAAAATCCTGAGTTGGAATCACCATTAGATTACTACTGAGAACAAATATTTGCACTAAATTTGTTCCATCCTTGTCTCTCCAGACCTTCCAACTCAGGTTGGATAGATCAGGCAGTGCAGCAATCTTCAAGGCCCAGCATCAATTTCCAACACTGGCAAAGTAAAGAAAAACACATCCCTTTTTATGGGACTAAGCCACAAACCAGGTCCTGGAGTTATAGGTAGTATGTTAGCATAGAAAATAGAAGCAAAAGTAGCTTATTTGGCCCTTCAAGCCTTGCTCTGCCATTCATTTTAATCACAACTGATCATCAAACTCAATATTCCAATCCCTCCTTCCCCCCCATATCCCTTGATCAAGTCCCAAGGGCCATATCTAATTTCTTCTTGAAATCACACAATGTTTGAGCCTCAAGTACTTTGTGGTAGTGAATTCCACACATTCATCACCCTCTTGGCGAAGAAATACCTTCTTACCCCTTATCCTCAAAACTATGACCCCTAATTCTGGCCTCCCCCACCATGGGAACATTTTTTGAATCTACCCTGTCAATAAGAACAGAAGAAATAGGAGCAGGAGTAGGCCATCTAGCCCTTCGAGCCTGCCCCGCCATTCAATAAGATCATGGCTGATCTGTCGCTGCTCAGTTCCACATTCCCGCCCTCTCCCCATAACCCTTAATCCCCTCGCTTATCAAAAACCATCAACCCGCGTCTTAAAAATATTTAGCGAGGCAGCCTCCACCACTTCAACGGGCAGAGAATTCCAGAGATTCACCACCCTTTGAGTGAAGAAGTTCCTCCTCAACTCCGTTCTAAACCGCCCCCCTTTTATCTTGAGGCTGTGCCCCCTAGTCCTACTGTCTTTTTTGAGCGGGAAGAGTCTCTCCACCTCTATCCTATCCATCCCATTCATCATCTTATACGTCTCAATGAGATCTCCCCTCATTCTTCTAAACTCTAACGAGTACAAGCCCAGTTTATTCAGCCTCTCCTCATAGCTCAACCTCCTCAACTCCAGAATCAGCCTAGTAAACCTCCTCTGCACTCCCTCCAGGGCCAAAATATCTTTGCGCAGGTGCGGCGCCCAAAACTGCACACAGTACTCCAGCTGTGGCCTCACCAATGCTGTATACAGCTGCAGCAAGACCTCCCTACTTTTATATTCAATCCCCCTCGCTATGAAGGCCAGCATCCCATTCGCCTTCCTGACCACCTGCTGCACCTGCAAGCTGGGTTTTTGCGACTCATGCACAAGGCCCCCGAGGTCCCTCTGCACCATCGCCTGCTGCAGTTTTTCTCCACGTAAGTAATAGTCCTTCCTACCATTCTTCCTACCAAAGTGGACCACCTCACTTGCCAACATTAAATTCCATTTGCCATTTCCTGGCCCATTTGCCCAGCCTATCTAGATCCTTCTGCAGACTCTCCACACCCTCCGCACAATTTGCCGTTCCCCCAATCTTGGTGTCATCAGCAAACTTTGACACCCTACACTCGGTTCCCTCCTCCAGATCATCTATATAAATGGTAAAAAGCTGAGGCCCCAGCACCGACCCCTGGGGCACTCCACTAGTCACCATCCACCAATCCGAATAGCACCCATTGACCCCCACTCTGCCTCCTATTTGATAACCAATCCTCCATCCACGCTAACACCCTACCCCCAACTCCATGTCCCTCGACCTTCTGCAATAACCTCTTGTGAGGTACTTTGTCAAACGCCTTCTGAAAATCTAGAAAGACCACATCCACCGGCTCTCCTCTATCCACCGCCCTAGACACATCCTCGTAGAACTCCAGTAAATTTGTCAGACACGACTTCCCTTTAACGAAACCGTGCTGCGTCTGCTCTATCAAGCAATTCCCTTCAAGATGCCTCGCAATTTCCTCCTTAATGACAGATTCTAACATTTTACTTACCAGACGTTAAACTAACCGGCCTATAATTCCCCGCCTTTTGCCTGGCACCCTTCTTAAACAACGGCGTAACATTAGCCGTTTTCCAATCATCCGGCACTTCCCTGGAATCCAGTGATGTCTGGAAAATAACCACCAAGGCATCCATTATCACCTCCGCCATTTCTTTCAGAACCCTCGGATGCATTCCATCCGGTCCTGGGGACTTGTCCACAATCAGCCCCTCCAGTCTGTTGAGCACCGCCTCTCTAGTAACAGTAATGTCATTAAGACCCTCCAGTCCTACCACCTTTCCATCGCTAACACCTGGCAAATTATTCACATCCTCCTCCGTGAAGACAGAAACAAAAAAGTTATTCAATACCTTAGCCATATCCCCATCCCCTACCACTAGGTCCCCTTTCTCATCCTCTAAAGGACCAACATTCACCCTAGCCAGCCTCTTCCTTTTTATATATTTATAAAAACTCTTGCTATCCTTTTTTATATTAAGCGCTAAGCCTGTTAGAATTTTATAAGTTTCTATGAGACCCCCTCACTCTTCTAAACTTAAAAGAACTAAGAACATAAGAAATAGGAGCAGGAGTAGGCCACCTAGCCCTTTGAGCCTGCCCCGCCATTCAATAAGATCATGGCTGATCTGTCGTGGCTCAGTTCCACTTTCCCACCTTCTCCCCATAACCCTTAATTCCCTTGCCTATCAAAAACCTATCAACCCGCGTCTTAAATATATTTAGCGAGGTAGCCTCCACCACTTCAACAGGCGAAGAATTCCAGAGATTCACCACCCTTTGAGTGAAGAAGTTCCTCCTCAACTCTGTTCTAAACCTCCCCCCCTTTATCTTGAGGCTGTGCCCTCTAGTCTGGCTGTCCTTTGACCAGGAAGAGTCTCTCCACCTCTATCCTATCCATCCCATTCAACATCTTGTACATCTCAATAAGATCCCCCCTCATTCTTCTAAACTCTAATGAGTACAAGCCTAGTTTATTCAGCCTCTCCTCATAGTTCAACCCCCTCATCTCCAGTATCAGCCTAGTAAACCTCCTCTGCACTCCCTCCAAGGCCAAAATATCCTTGCGCAAGTGCGGTGACTAAAACTCCAGTGAATATAATCCTAACCGGCTTACTCTCTCCTCATATGACAGTCCTGCCATCCCAGGAACCAGCCTGTACTCCCTCTATGATGAGAGGCTGAGTAAATTGGGTTTATCCTCTCCAGAGTTTGGGAAAATGAGGCAATCTCACTAATATCTAAAAATCCTCAAGGGGAATGATGGTAGATTGGTTGAGGAATCTCAAAAACAGGGGGCACCTTCTCAGGGTAAGAGGAAAATCATTTAGGACTGAGAAAGAGGAATTTCTTCACTCAAATGGTTGCGAATGTTGAGACTTCTCCAACCTAGAGGGTTGAGGATGCTCCATTGTTGATTACATTTAAGGCTGGGATGGACAGAATGTTGGTTTCAGGGAATTTGGGAATGAGCAAGAAAATTGAGTTGAAGCACAAGATCAGCCACAATCATTGATTGAAGGAGAGGGTTTGATGGGCTGAATGGCCTATCCCTACTCCAAACACTCCAGTTCTTGGTCTTAATGAGCATGGACTGGCACATGGCAAACTTCTGCTCTCATTTGAGAGGAAGCCCCTGTTATGGTTCAGGTCAGAATCTCCAAAGTGTCTGTGAAACCCACCTGAATCAAAAGTTTTGTATCTTGAATTTGGCTAGGATAAGCATGAGAGTTGGGTATGATTTCCAGTGAATCGAAAGCTTCCATCCATCAATAACAATAGCAAAGATTATTTAAGAATATAGTTAATATGTATAGTGAGAAAATTAGCAAGAACTTTTATCAATTACAAACAAGAATCAATCATGATAATGTATAACCCTTAACAAATCTCCACAATGTTCTAATCTAAACCAATATGGAATAATAAAACTATTTAAGCAGAGTTATCACTGTGCAGGCTAAAGCTCATGTGACATTGGAATCTAATTCCCTGGGCTGAATGCTGATTTCAAATGATCTTGAAAACTCAGAGCATTTTAGAACATAGAAAAACTACAGCACAAATAGGCCCTTCGGCCCACATGTTGCACCAATCATATCCCTACCTACTAGGCCTATCTATAACTCTCAATCCTATTAAGTCCCACATACTCATCCAGAAGTCTCTTAAAAGACCCTATCGAATTTGCCTCCACCGCCACTGCCGATTCCACTCAGAGGGTGGTGGGTGCCAGCCTCAAAAATTTATTGGAGTTCTATGAGGATGTGTCTAAGGTGGTGGATAGAGGAGAGCCGGTGGATGTGATGTTTCTTGATTTTCAGAAGGCGTTTGATAAGGTGCCACACAAGAGGTTATTACAGAAGGTCAGGAGGCATGGAGTTGGGGGTAGGGTGTTAGCGTGGATAGGGGATTGGTTGTCAAATAGGAGGCAGAGAGTGGGGGTCAACGGGTGCTATTCAGATTGGTGGTTGGTGACTAGTGGAGTGCCCCAGGAGGTCGGTGCTGGGGCCTCAGCTATTTACCATTTATATAGATGATCTGGAGGAGGGAACCGAGTGTATGATGTCAAAATTTGCTGATGACACCAAGATTGGTGGAACGGCAAATTGTGCGGAGGGTGTGGAGAGTCTGCAGAAGGATCTAGATAGGCTGGGCGAATGGGCCAGGAACTGGCAAATGGAATTTAATGTTGGCAAGTGTGAAGTTGTCCACTTTGGTAGGAATAATGGTAGGAAGGACTATTACTTACATGGCGAAAAACTGCAGCAGGCGACGGTGCAGAGGGACCTCGGGATCCTTGTGCATGAGTCGCAAAAACCCAGCCTGCAGGTGCAGCAGGTGGTCAGGAAGGCGAATGGGGTGCTGGCCTTCATAGCGAGGGGGATTGAATATAAAAGTAGGAGGTCTTGCTGCAACTGTACAGGGCACTGGTGAGGCCGCAGCTGGAGTACTGTGTGCAGTTTTGGTCGCCGCACTTACACAAGGATATTTTGGCCTTGAAGGGAGTGCAGAGGAGGTTTACTAGGCTGATACTGGAGTTGAGGGGGTTGAACTATGAGGAGAGGCTGAATAAACTAGGCTTGTACTCATTAGAGTTTAGAAGAATGAGGGGAGATCTCATTGAGACGTATAAGATGATGAATGGGATGGATAGGATAGAGGTGGAGAGGCTCTTCCCGCTCAGAAAGGATAGCAGGACTAGGGGGCACAGCCTCAAGATAAAGGGGGCAGTTTAGAACAGAGTTGATGAGGAACTTCTTCACTCAAAGGGTGGTGAATCTCTGGAATTCTCTGCCCGTTGAAGTGGTGGAGGCTACCTCGGTAAATATTTTTAAGACGCGGGTTGATAGGTTTTTGATAAGCGAGGGGATTAACGGTTATGGGGAGAAAGCGGGAATGTGGAACTGAGCCACGACAGATCAGCCATGATCTTATTGAATGGCGGGGCAGGCTCGAGGGGCTAGATGGCCTACTCCTGCTCCTATTTCTTATGTTCTTAAAACATTTGTAGTCAGATCAGCTCTCAAAACACCAAAGCACAGTTTTTTTTTACTGCGGCATGGCCTTTCTTTCAGCCAACTGGTAAAATCTTCAAATCAAAAGAGAGAAAGGGACTTCTTTCCCAGCTTGCTTTTAACACTGCAGCCAAAAGGAAACTGAAAGCTGAAAAGACTTCTGTCACCTGACCTGTCCAGTTTTTTTCCTCTTTCCAGCAATGATATCACCCAAGGCTGTGATCATGGTTAAAAAATCTCTTAAAGATACACTAACATCACACCCCACCTTGGAGAGCAGCCAATTGGCCAGGAGCTGTACAGATCCTCCAGGTGCAGCACTGCAGTGGCAGGAAGAGGTACTGCAGGGAGCTTCCTGGAACTATGTCCTGGGAAATGGAGAACAGAGAAGTGGCAGGAGTCCCCAGGCAGGAATGATAGGAAACATCAGGAGGTTTGCAATGGGGTGAGCGATTTGGGGAATGGGCTGGGGAGTGGAGAGTGTTCTGGCAGTTACCAGACCTTAAGGGGAGAGTTGTCTTCAGTCAGAAGGGGGCTTCTGATAGAAATGCTTCCTACCCCCACTGGAGATCCAGCTAAACTACTCCCCTCCACACCCACCCCATCAAGCTGAAATCTGCCCACAAAGAACAAAGAACAACCCAGGAAACAGGCCCTTCGGCCCAACGAGCCCACACTGCCATCTTAAAAAGGGTACTTAAGTGGCTATTAGTCGGCCCTTTTGATCCCATGAAAGATGTAGAAGTAACACATGGATATAGGATTGGTTAACTGATTGGAGGCAAAGAGGAGAGATAAAACAGCTCCTTTTCAAGTTGGCTAGCTGTAGTGAGTGGAGAGTTGCAGCAATCAGGGTTAGGTCCTCAACTACTTACAACCTATGTTGTTGGTCCATCGTCATCGATGAGGACCTCGACACCATTAGTCATTTTGAGGCTGTTTGCAGTGTGTCTGAAGATCAGGGCCAATTCAGGCACAGAATGTCCTGGCACATATTGGGCAGACTTGTGTAGACACTGTAGTTGTGGCGCTGGTGGCTTTGGACTTGCGCAGCTCGTGCTTAAGTTGTGCATCAGTAATACACCTTGCTGCGCAAGCTTGGCCGCCTTTGTGGATGAGGCAGTGCCAGGTTGAGTGGTTTTGTGCCAGTGTTTCCCAGGTGGTCGTGTCAATGTCAAGCGACTTCAGGAAGGCTTTGAGTGTGTCTGAAATGTTTCTTCTGCATATGGAAGACATTGGAATAGTTTAGGTTAGAGGGTCACTAGATTGGTTCCACTGGTTGGCACAACACCACCAGTCCCCCTCTTCAATCTTTCCTCATACCCCAGTCCTTCCATACCAGGCAACATCCTGGTAAACCACCCCTGCACTCTCCCCAGAGTCTCCACGTCCTTCCGGTAGTAAGGCGACCAGAACTGGACGCAGTACTCCAAATGCGGCCTAACCAACGTTCTATACAACTGCAACATTAGACTCCAGCTCATATTCTATACCCCTTCCTATGAAGGCTAACATACCATAGGCTTTCTTCACCACACTCTCCACTTGCACTGCCACCTTCAAAGACTTGTGCACTTGCACCCCCAGGTCTCACTGTGATTCTATACTCCTTATGGGCTTACCCTTTACCATATAACTTCCCCCTACATTATTCCAGCCAAAATGCATCATCTCACATTTATCTGGATTAAACTCCATTTGCCATGTATCTGCCCAATCAACCAGCCTATCAATATCCTGCTGTATTGCCAGACACTGCTCCTCACTGCCCACCAATCCAGCCATCTCTGTCATCAAGAAATTTGCTGATCACACCACCTATTCCCTCTTCCAAATCATTTATATACACTACAAAGAGAAGAGCTCCCAGTACTGAGCCCTGCAGCACACCACTAGTGACAGACCTCCAGCTAGAAAAAGACCCCTCCACTACTACTACTGACTCCTCTTTGCAAGCCAGTTCTCTACCCATCTAGATACCTGACCACATATCCCATGAGCTTTAATCTTCTGTACCAACCTACCTTGAGGGACTTTGTCAAACGCCTTACTGAAATCCATATAGACGACATCAACGGCTCATCCTTTGTCAACCGTTTGTCACCTCCTCAAACAATTCTACCAGATTTGTAAGGCAAGACTTCCCCTTTACAAAGCCGTGCTGCGTATCCTTAATCAGATCGCAACGCTCTAAGTGCGCATACATCCTATCCCTAAGAATCCTCTCCATCAACTTACCTACCACTGATGTTAAGCTCACTGGCCTATAGTTATCCAGGCTATCCCTCCTACCCTTTTTAAGCAACAGTACCATGTTCGCTATCCTCCAGTCCTCTGGGACCTTACCTGTGTCCAAAGAGACAAAGATTCACGTCAGAGGCCCAGCAATCTCATCCCTCACTTCTCTAAGCAGCCTAGGATAAATGCAATCAGGCCCCGGAGATTTATCGGTTTTAATGCCATCTAAAAGCCCTAACACTTCTTCCCTCAATCAATAGATCTTTCAATTGGTCTACCGCTCCCTCAATGACCATACCAGACATCAAGCCCCTCTCCTTCATGAATACCAACGCAAAGTATTCATTCAGGATCTCCCCATTCCCTCTGCCTCTAAGCACAATTCCCCACGTCTGGCCCTGAGGGGACTGATTTTACCCCTAGCCACCCTTTTGTTCTTAAGATAGGAGTAAAATGCCTTTGGATTCTCCTTAATCCTACTTGCCAAAGCCATCTCATGCCCCCTCTTTGCTCTCCTAACTCCCCATTTGAGATCCCTCCTACTCTGTATTCCTCCAACGCTCTCTCCGTTCCCAGCTGCTTAGACCTGGCATACGCCTCTCGTTTCTTCCTAACCAGGTCTTCTATATCTCTAGTAATCCACAGTTCCCTAATCCTACCTTTCCCATCCTTTCTCCTAACCGGCACATGCCTTTCCTGCACCCTTTGCAGTTTTCCCTTGAAAGACTCCCACATGCCTAACGTGGCCTTGCCTTCCAACAGCCTATCCCAGTCTGTATCCCTGAGCTCCTGCCTAATCTGGCTGTATCTAGCCTTCCCCCAATTTAGCACCCTCCCCTTAGGACAGCTCTCGTCTTTTTCCATTCGTATCCTAAAGTAGACAGAGTTGTGGTCGCTATTAGCCACATGTTTGCCTACCACAACCTCAACCACCTGACCCAGCTCATTTCCCAGAACTAAATCCAGTATCGCCCCCTCTCTAGTCAGGCTATCTACATACTGTTGCAAGGATCCTTCCAATACACATCTTATGAATTCCTCCCCATCAGACCCCCCAGCTCTAGGCACCTTCCAATCCACCCCAGGGAGATTAAAATCTCCCACTACAACAACCCTATTCTTCCTACACTTATCCAAAATGTCCCTACATATACCCTCTTCCACTGCCCGTGGGCTATCAGGCAGCCTATAGTACACTCCTAGCATAGTAATGGCCCCCTTCCTATTCCTCAACTCCACCCACAGACTCAATGTCCAACCCCTCCATGTTATCCTCCCTCTGCACCACTGTGATCTGCTCCCTAACTAAGAGCACCACTCCCCCTCTTTTCAACCCTCCCCTATCACACCTAAAACACTTATACCCAGGAACATTTAGCTGCCAGTCCTGCCCCTCCTTTAACCACATCTAAATTCCTCACGAGCATCAAGGCCCTAAGTTCATCTGACTTTCCCGTCACACTCCTCGCATTAAAACAGATGCACCTAAGACCCTCAGGCCCTCTCGGATCCTCCTCCCCCTGGGGGATTTTCCTATCATCTAGACTTACCCTGACCTCCAACTCACTCCCAGTGCCTGAGCTGTCTCTCTCCTCCCCACCCCCCCCTCCATACTAGTTTAAACCCTGCCCAAACACTCCAGCCAACCTCCCAGCTAAAATATGTGTCCCCTTCCCATTTGAGTGTTCCCTATCTCTCTTAGGGAAGTGTCCTTCCTTTGCAAAGACTTCCCAATGGTCAACAAAACTAAAACCCTCTGTCCTGCACCAATCCCTCAGCCACTCATTCAGCTGCAGGATCTCATTATTCTTATCCCTGCTTTTGCTGGGCACTGGCAGCAGCCCAGAGATCACCACCCTGGAGGCCCTACACTTCAGCCTGGCTCCCAACTCCCTGAACTGCCTACATATTCCCCCCCTACTCTTCCTTCCCATGTCCCTCTCTCCTACATGTATAATTACATCCCCCTGGGTCCCTTGGCCCTTCAACATTCCCTCTACCCTCTCCAACACATCCTGTACCCCAGCTCCAGGGAGGCAGACCACCATCCTGGAGTCCCACTTTTACCCACAGAACCACCTATCAATTCCTCTAACCGTCCCATCCCCCACCACTATCTCACATCCAGCCCCCTTCCTTCCCTCTAGGGCATTTTCCTCTTCCCCTCATGCCCTTTCCACCTCAGTTGGCACCTTACCCCTGCTATCTTGAGATACTATCCCTGGGGTAGCCTTTGGAACATTACTCCTCTTCTCTTTCCCCTTCCTAACTGTAACCCACCCATCCATCCCCCCTCCTTGGCTCTGGGATCCCCTCTTGAATCTGGTTCCTATTCATTAGTGCCTCATCTTCCCTAATTAAAATGAAATCCTCCAGCCTCAACTCCAGTTGCCTAACCCAGGCCCTCAAACACTGCAACTCCAGACATTTGGTGCAGATGTGGACTCTCTGGAGATGCTGTGTCTCCAGGAACTCCCACATATTGCACCTTACACATCTCCCCATGGACCCTGCCATTTATTTGGCTAGCCTCAGACCTATGGACACACTTTGAAAAATTTCCCAAGCCCCAAGCCCCAAGCCCCAAGCCCCAAGCCCCAAGCCCCAAGCCCCAAGCCCCAAGCCCCAAGCCCCAAGCCCCAAGCCCCAAGCCCCAAGCCCCAAGCCATACTCACTCAACACCCACCTCACTCCACTGCCCACTCCCAACTGTCTACTGTGGCCTTGGTTTTATACTCCCTCACTCCCTTCCCAACAGCCCTTGTGCCTAAGACCCTCTACGGAAAGCACAAAAGGAAAAAAAAAACCCACAACCCAGCAATGCAATTTAAAAAAGAAACACAGTACGCTCGCAGTTTAGACTCACCAGCCACCAATACACTGCTCCAGAGAACAATGAGTTGTTGCATTGTTAGCTGGAGTGTAGAGAAAGATCAGCTTAATGTGAAGTAGGTATATTCAAAAGTCTGATGGCAGCAGGGAGGAAGCTGTTCTTGAGTCAGTCGGTACGTGACCTCAGATTATTATATCTTTTTCCCGACAGGAGAAGGTGGAAGAGAGAATGTCCGGGGATGCGTGGGGTCCTTTGTTTTGGTGGCTGCTTTCCTGAGGCAGCGGGAAGTGTCGACAGAATCAATGGATGGGAGGCTGGTTTACGTGATGGGCTGGGCTTCATTCATAACCCTTTGTAGTGTCCTGTGGTCTTGGGCAGAGCAGGAGCCCATACCAAACTGTGATACAACCAGAAAGGATGCTTCCTATGGTGTAGCTGTAGAGATTGGTGAGAGTCATAGCAGACATGCCAAATTTCCTTAGTCTTGTGAGAAAGTAGAGGTATTGGTGACTTTCTTAACTATAGTGTCGGCATGGGGGGACCAGGACAGGTTGTTGGTGATCTGGACACCCAAAAACTTGAAGCTCTCGACCATTTCTACTTCATACTTTGTCCTTATAGCTCTTCAGTTTTGGCATCCTTATTTTAAAAAGGAAATAACTATGTTATTAGCAGTTCAGTTTATTTCTTATTTGTATCACAAGTTGGTTTATATTAACACTGCAATGAAGTTACTATGAAAATTTTCTTGTCGCCACACTCCTGTGCCTGTTTGGGTACACTGAGGAAGAATTTAGCATGGTCTATGCACCTGACCAGCACATCTTTGGACTGTGGGAGGAAGCTGGAGCACCTGAGGGAAACCCACGCAGACACGAGGAGAACATGCAAACTCCACACAGACAGTGACCCAGGCCAGGAATCGAACACTGGCACTACGAGGCTGCAGTGCTAACTAGTGTGCTGCCCCGCCATTCAGAGAATATTGACTTGACTGATTCCAGGGATGAAGGGGTTCTCCTGTGCAGAAGGGGTTGAGCGGTTTGGGCCTGGATCCAGTGGAGTTCAGAAGAACGAGAGGTGATCTTATTGAAATGTGCAAGGTCCTGAGGGGAATTTGACAGGATGGATGTTGAATGGGTGTTTCCCCTTGTGGCAGAGATTAGAACTACCAGAAAACATTTGCTGCCCACCACCCCCCACTTCCCCCCCTTAGATTGCAATGTAGAAAAACTTTCTTTCTCAGAATACTTATCACCTTTGGAATTCTCTGACCAAGAGATCAGTAGATACTGGGTCGTTGAACATTTATTAGGTTGAATTCTAACAAGGGAGGCAAAAGATATAGGGGGGTAGACAGGAACAATGAGTTCAGGCCACAATTAGATCAGTCAGGTTTGAGGGACGAAATGGCCTACTCTTGCTCCCAATTTTTATGATCATGTTTTTGAGATGTATTTCCTAAAGCTCCAAGCTCTTCCAGCTCATTTGCCCCCTATTTCCATCTCAATCTTGCCTCCATCGCAACCACATCCCATCTGTTCCTGAAGACGTTGTCTGTGCTGCCTACTCTATCACGCCCCCATTCTCTTACACTGCATCCTCTGAGACTTCTCCAGCCAGTGTCTCAACTCACACCCGTTTCCCTATCACCCCGGTGCTTACCCACCTACAGGAGTTCCCAATCCAGCGGTGCCTCGATTTTAAAATTCTTATTCTTGCTTTTCAATCCCTCCATGGCTTTGCCCATCCTTAACTCTGGAATCTCCTCTGGCGCCGCAAGATCTCCTCCATAGAACCATAGAAAATTACAGCTCGGAAACAGGCCTTTTGGCCCTTCTTGTCTGTGCCAAACCATTTTTTTGCCTAGTCCCACTGACCTGCACCGGGACCCTATCCCTCCACACCCCTCTCATCCATGAACCCATCCAAGTTTTTCTTAACTGTTAAAAGTGACCCCGCATTTATCCGGCAGCTCATTCCACACTCCCACCACTCTCTGTGTGAAGAATCCCCCCCTAATATTCCCTTTAAACTTTTCCCCTTTCACCCTTAACCCATGCCCTCTGGTTTTTTTTTCTCCCCTAGCCTCAGTGGAAAAAGCCTGCTTGCATTCACTCTATCTATACCCATCAAAATCTTATACACCTCTATCAAATCTCCCCTCATTCTCCAGGGAATAAAGTCCTAACCTATTCAATCTCTCTCTGTAACTCAGCTTCTCAAGTCCCGACAACATCCTTGTGAACCTTCTCTGCACTCTTTCTTATTTACATCCTCCCCTTAACTAGGTGACCAAAACTGTACACAATACTCTAAATTTGGCCCCACCAATGCCTCATATAACCTTACCATAACACCCCAACTTTTATACTCGATACTCCGATTTATAAAGGCCAATGTACCAAAAGCACTCTTTATGATCCTATCCACCTGTGACGTCAATTTTAGGGAATTTTCCCTCATTGAGAATCCCCAATTTTAATTGCTGCATCATTGATGGCTGTGCCTTAGCTGTCTGGGCTCTGCTATTCTCTCTCTTAATCTCTCCAACTCTCTACCTCTCTTTTAAAACGCTTCTTAAAACTTCCTTGTATGAACCCAGGCTTAGTTCATCGGTCCTAATATCTCCTTATACCATTTGGTGTAAAAGTCTTTCTGGTGATGTGCTTAGGACGTTTTACTTTGTCACAACGGCACTATACGAATAGGAGTTGTTGTTGTAAACTTGTTGGGCTGTAATTCCACCCTCCTGCCAGTGGTGACACTGTAGCACCATAGTTTTGGATCTCTCAGCCTTTCCCCTTCTGAAGTCAACTGTACATCTTAAAATGATTGTTAAATTCCTACAAATTTCTTGAAAATATAAAAGTATAGAAAGAATGTGTGACTTTAAAATGGAGAGTGAATAGCACCCATACCATTCAGGCATCTTCGAATCGCTTGCACTCAAACACTATACATTGGAGAGGAACCACATTCTTATTTATTCACTTGCAGGATGTAGATGTCACTGGCTAGGACAACATTTATTCCCCATCTCTAAATGCTCTTGAGAAGGTGTGTGTCAATTGTTTCTTGAGCCACTGAAATTCCCGAGGTGTAGGTACACCCATAGTGCTATCAGGGATTCAAGTTTAAATGTTTCTTTATTATCATCACAAGTAGGCTTGCATTAATACTACAATGACATTACTGTGAGAATCCCCTAGTCGCCACACTCTAGTGCCTGTTTAGGTGCACTGAGGGAGAATTTATAAGAACATAAGAAATAGGAGCAGGAGTAGGCCATCTAGCCCTGCAAGCCTGCCCCGCCATTCAATAAGATCATGGCTGATCTGAAGTGGATCAGTTCCACTTTCCCGCTTTCTCCCCGTAACCCTTAATTCCCCTGTCTATCAGAAACCTATCTACCCGTGACTTAAATATATTTAGCGAGGCAGCCTCCACCACTTCAACGGGCAGAGAATTCCAGAGATTCACCACCCTTTGAGTGAAGAAGTTCCTCCTCAACTCCGATCTAATCTGCCCCCCCTTATCTTGAGGCTGTGCCCTCTAGTCCTGCTATCCTTTCTAAGCGGGAAGAATCTCTCTACCTCTACCCTATCCATCCCCTTCATTATCTTATACGTCTCTATAAGATTCCCCCTCATCATTCTAAACTCCAACACGTACAGACCCAGTCTATTTAGTCTCTCTTCATAGTCCAACCCCCTCATCTCCGGTATCAGCCTAATGAACTTTCTCTGCACTCCCTCCAAGGCCAATATATCCTTGCGCAAGTGCGGCGACCAAAACTGCACACAGTACTCCAGCTGCGGCCTCACCGGTGCCCTGTACAGTTGCAGCAAGACCTCCCTGCTTTTATATTCTATCCCCCTCGCTATAAAGGCCAGCATCCCATTCGCCTTCTTGATCACCTGCTGCACCTGCAGATTGGGTTTTTGCGACTCATGCACAAGGACCCCCAGGTCCCTCTGCACCGTAGCATGCTGCAGCTTTTCACCCTTTAAATAATAATCCCTCCTACTATTATTCCTGCCAAAGTGGATAACCTCACACTCGCTAACGTTATACTTCGTCTGCCAGGTTTGATTATTGACATTTGATTATTGACTTGAAATATTAACTCTTTCTCGCTACACAGATACTGCCTGACCTGCTGAGTGCTTCCAACAGCTTGAGCCAGCCTGGTGGTAATTTTCTTCAGAGGACGTGTTCCTGTAGACGATGTGTTCCTTTAGGGAAAAGGCAATGATTCATTAATTGTGATGGTGCGCAGAACAGATTTCCAGTGGCCTGGGATATATAATCTAATTAATGCGGCAGTTTCAGAGCTAGACTGGAGCCCCCTGCAATATCATTCTTTGCCAACTCATCTTAATTCAGAAAAAAAAAAATCAGAGTGAATACTTTAACTCACTCTCTGTCGCATAGATCAAACCCAGAGATTTAGCACCACGAGTGTCATGACAAGCTCTTAAAATTCCAAAACCAAAGTGTTAATAAAAGCTGGCAGTAATAAATTCTACTTCAAAATTACAAAGTCCGAACCTTTTACAGTATATGATTGTCAGTTTCATGTGCATTGCGAAGCTCAGCACATTCCCAGTACATTGCATATGACCTGATGTTAGAGGAATCTTGCTCCTGCTCGGGAGACCACTGTCTGGTGGGATAGTGTACGATGCTGTGAACTTTTGCACTCCAGAATCCAGCTCATTTTAATTTGAATCCAGCTCATTTTAATTTGAGAAATTAAACGTGGGCCTGAACAAAAGCTGACATGTTGAAAATTAAATTTTTGGAGGAGACCATGGTGATATTATCGCTAGGCTAGTAATCCAGAGACCCAGGGTAATCCTCTGGGGACCCAGGTTGAAATCCCACTATGGCAACTGGTGACATTTGAGTTCAATCTGGAATTAAAAGTCTAGTGATGACTGTAAAACCATTGCCGATTGTCATAAAAATCCATCTGATTCACTAGGAAAGGAAATCTGCCGTCCTTACCAGGTCTGGCCTACATTTAACTCCAGCAGTATGGTTGACTCTTAAATGCCCTCTGAAATGGCCTAGCAAACCACTTTGTTCCAGCGCAATTTGATTATTCATTTGTGGAATATGGCTGGGCCAGCATTTATTGCCCATCCCTAGCTGCCCTTGAGAAGGTGATGGTGATCTGCGTTCCTGAATTGCAGGAGTCCACATGGTGTGGGTTGACCCACAATGCCGCTAGGGAGGGATTTCCAGGATTTTGACCCAGCGACTGCGACGGTAGTGGCTTGGAGGGGAACTTGCAAGTGGTGGTCTTCCCATGTATCTGCTGCCCTTGTCCTTCTAGATGGAAGTGGTCATGGCTTTGGAAGGTGCTGTCTAAGGACCTTTGGTGAATTGCTGCAGTGCATCTTGTAGATGGTACACACTGCTGAGTGCCGGTGGTGGAGGGAGTGGATGTGGTGCCAATCAAGCGGGTTGCTTTGCCCTGGATGGTATCAAGCTACTTGGGTGCCATTGGGGATGTAGCCACCCAGGCAAGTCACACTCCTGACTTGTGCCTTGTAGATGGTGGACAGTCTTTGGGGAGTGGGGAGGTGAGTTACTCGCCGCAGTATTCCTAGCTTCTGACCTGCTCTGGTATAGATGGGCACTGACGTTGGCCCAGCCAGCGATGCCCACATCCCATGGAACAAATGAAGAAAGAAGGCAGTAGGATTATTCCCCAGGTTTTAGTATTGAGCTGAGGATTCACACACCTTAAAAAAATAATGTCATCAGATTTCTATCTGCTCCCGTACATCGCAGTTATGTTGGAATATCGACAACTGCGGATTCAGATGGAGATATGAGAGTTTCACACCAGTGCCATGGTGTTGGTTGTTGCTCAGTGGGTAACTCTTTGAGGCAAGATGTTGTAGGTTCAAGTCCCACGCCAGCGAATTTGAGCTCCCAATTCCTATTGCATGACTAAGGAAGAGTTGCCTACTTTAAAATGAGATATTAGGATAAGACTTGCTGCTGCCTCGGGAAAACAGCCAGCATAATCAAGGATCCCACGTACCCCAGGTATACTCTCATCCACGTTGCTCTACTGGGAAAAAGATACAAAGTCTGAGGTCACACACCAACTGACTCAAGAACAGCTTCTTCCCTGTTGACTTTTGAATGAACTTACCTCGCATTAAGTTGATTTACACCCTAGTAATGACTGTAACACTACGTTCTGCACTCTCTCGTTTCCTTCTCCATGAATGGTATGCTTTGTCTGTAGCGCGCAAGAAACAATACTTTCCACAATCCTAATATGGGTTAGGTGCATTGGCCATGCTAAATTGCCCCTTAGTGTCCCAGGATGTGTAGGTTAGAGGGATTAGCGGAGTAAATGTGTGAGTTTGTAGGGATAGGACCTGGCATGGGATTATTGTCAGTGCGGACCTGATGGGCCAAATGGCCACCTCCTGCACTGTAGGGTTTCTGTGATTTCTATGGGACAATTATAAAGCAAATCAAATCAAATCAAATAAACCAGTTCTCCACTTTGAGGTCATGCTATTCGAAAAAGACCCAATATTTGCTCTTTGAGTAACATGTGTGGAGCCATAGGAGATGGGTGAGATCCTAAATGAATATTTCTCGTCAGTATTTATCGTGGAAAAAGCTATGGAACTTGGGGAAATAAATAGCGATGCCTTGAAAAGCATCAACATTACAGAAGAGGAAGTGCTGGAGATCTTAAAATGTATAAGGGTAGATAAATCCCTGGGATCTGATCAAGTGTATCCCAGGACATTGTGAGAAGCTAATGAAGAAATTACAAGGCCCCTAAGCGGAGATATTTGTCAGCCATGGGTGAGGTGCCAGAAGACTGGAGAAAGGCAAATATTGTGTTGGGTAAGTTGTTGGAGAGGATTCTGAGAGACAGGGTCTACATGCATTTGGAAAGGCAAGGACTCATTAGGGGTAGTCAGCATGGTTTTGTGTGTGGGAAATCATGTCTTACAAATTTGATAGAATTTTTTGAAGGGGAATGTGTTGAACAGAGAGACCTTGGGTTTCAGGCACATAGTAGACTGAGTGATGGAGAAGATGTTTAACACACTTGCCTTCATTAGTCAGAGCACTGAGTACAGGAGTTGGGACATTATGGTACAATTGTACAAGACATTGGTAAGGCCTCATCTGGAGTACAATTCTGGTCATCTTGTTATAGGAAGGATGTTATTAAACTGGGAAGGGTGCAAGAAAGATTTACAAGGATGATACCAGGACTGGAAGGTTTACATTATAGGGAGAGGCTGGATAGGCTGAGATTTGTTTTCCTAGAACGTCAGAGGATGAGGGGTGACCTTATCACGGTTTATAAAATCATCAGAGGCTTCGATAAGGTGAATAGCCAAGGCTTTTTTTCCCACTAGAGGGGAATCCAAAACTAGACAGCATCGGTTTAAGGTGAGAGAGGAAAGATTTAAAAGGAACTTGAGGGGCAACTTTTCACACAGAGGGTGGTGCGTGTATGGAATTAGCTATCAGAGGAGGTGGTTGAAGAGGGTACAATTACAACATTTAAAAGACATTTGGATGGGTACATGGATGGGAAATCTTTGGAGGGATGGGGCCCAAAGGCTGACAAATGGGCTAGTTCAGATTAGGAAACCTGGACGAGATGGGCCAAAGGGCCTATTTCTGTGCTGTCCATCTCTATGATCTACAACTCAAGGCTGACACACCAGTGCAGTACTGAAGGAGTGCTCACTGTTGGAAGTTCTGTCTTTATGAATAGTGAAACTGAGGAGCTGGGTGAATGTGAAAGATCTTATGGCATGATTCTAAAAAAGAGAAGGGGAGTTATCCCCGGTTTCCTGGCCTTGACTCTTCCTTCAATCAACATTTCAAGAAAGATTCCCTGACCATAGTCACATTCCCATTGTGGGAGCTTGCTGTGCACCAGATTTTCCTACAGTGATTACGCTTCAAAAAAGTACCTCATCGCCTGTAAAGCGCTTTGACACATGCAACGATTGTGAAAAGCACAAATGCGTGTCTTTTTGAAAATTAGATTTGATTTGATCTATTAATGTCACATGTATTAGCATATAGCAAAAGTATTGCTTCTTGCGCACTATGCAGACAAAGCATACCGTTCATAGAGAAGGAAAGGAGAGAGTGCAGAATGCAGTGTTACAGTCGTAGCTCGGGTGTAGGGAAAGATCAACTCAATGTGAGGTAGATCCATTCAAAAAATTGACCTGAAACGTGAACTGTTTTGTTTTATTCCTCTCCGTAGATGCCATTGAGAGGTTCCAACATTTTCTGTTTTTAATGCAGTAGTTTACAATATTATTGCCCAAAGAATGTCAGTTGCCTGAGTTTTCTGGGACTGCCTATTTTTCTCCCAGCTGGTGTCGGAACTATTTCTCTAACGTTGCTAAGAAAGGAGGCATGTCGAAGCTTTTTGCCTTGCACTTATCAGGTCACATAGTAAAATAGCAATGCAAAGGGAAGGCAAAAATCTATACTGTATGAGAAGAAAGTACTGATTTGTTGGCAAGTAGATTCTGATTGGTAGAGGTGTTGTTATGAAGAAAGCACCAGTTGATTAACAGTTAACTGCTGAGCATTGTTTGAAATTTGAACCCCATAGTTTCAAATTTCAGGACATAAAACTTCAACATGTATTCTTTTCATCAATCTTTACAAGTAACCCACTACTTCTGTAATTGTGGCTGGAATTGCCATTGAATTATTAAAATTTACATTAAAATCCTTACTATTTTGAACAATCTTCATTGAAGCATTCCAAACAGTGAATCAAATCCTTGGAAAATAAATAAGTTGTGTTTTCCACTCTATCTGTGTAAACAAATGTTATGGAAAAAAAGGATTTATGTTGAAATTGTGAATGGAAACATGTGTTTGCTTCAGGGTGAATTATTTTCCAACGTAAACATTTAAATTAATAGTTTTATGTGAAACCTTAGTCCAAACTTTTCTTAATTTCCCCCAATCATTTTCCAAAAATACACAAACTGTTCAACATCACAGTAACTTGCACTTCCTCAGCGTCTCTACCAAAATCAAATGTCCAAAGGTATTTCTAGAGGCTGAGGAAAATATCCGACTCCGACTGAGAGAGATTTTAGAAGGGGCAGCGAGGCCGCCGCTGAGATCCGGGTCTCATCGGACACGGTGCTGAGCCCCCGCCTCCCCCACATGCTCGCAGAGACCTCCCAACCCGAGAAACAAAATGGCCGCCGTGAAAGGACACCCCCCCCCCCCCCCCCCCCCCGGTGAGCAGCATGGAGTCATCCAATGGTCGGCACTTATCTCCTCACTAACCCTCACTGTTGGAGCGCCCCGAGTTGGACTTTGATAGAGTTTCAGGCTGATCCGGCAGTGCATTGAGATGCACGCACAAGTATTGGAATTGACGACTTCCCATTTTGGGCAGGTTCCCGATGGCGACAATTTTTTGACCTTGGTAAAGCGCGAAAACGGGCGCAGATCGCGCTAATTGCCTCACGCCCGATTTTACCACTTTGTTGTGCCTGAAAACGGTAAAATACCGTCCTTTGGATCCAAAGATGTGTAGGTTAGGGGGATTAGCAGGGCCGAGGTGGGATTCTCTGTCGGAGAGTCAGTGCAAACTCAATGGGTCGAATAGCCTCCTTCTTCATAAAGAACAAAGAACAACCCAGCACAGGAAACAGGCCCTTCGGCCCAACGAGCCCGCGCCGCCATCTTAATAAAGTATTTTCCTACACCTACCTTGCCCCGTGTGTATGCTAATGGTACCCCTATTGTAACCCCTATTCATGGTAAGAATTCTATGATTCTAAGAGATCAAAGTTTTGTTCACAACTGTTGCAAAGGGTTTTGTAAAGAACAGGGGTATTTAGATCCTATCACAGTACGTGGATGGGTAGGATATGAGTGCATTAATCTACTTAATGTTTAACTGGGAGAGTTAATTACCAATTCAAGACTTGTCTTCAGCCAAACAAACTCAGTACGGAGAGAGTGGTGGGGAAAAGAGAGGTGTGGGAGAGATCGGGTCTTGTTTTATTCCTTATGTAGGGAATCTGAGCCCTTGTCTATCTGTTGGCTTGTCAGTGCAATGGAGGAAGCGGAAGGTGACAGAAACCTGGAATAAAATGGCAGGGTGGCGTCCAGGGATGTTCACAACAGTCTTGTGTTTGGAAAGGTAAAGCCTCAGCTTCCTTAAGGGGTCCAGACGCCAGGCTCCTCTGGGCTCCAGGGAAAAAGGAAAGACAAATTTTCACACTTGCTGCCCTGATCTGAGGACCGACTGATGTTCAGGCCTCAGAAAGATGTGGGGGTTAGGTTGATTGACCATGCTAAGAAATTGCCCCTTAGTGTCCAGGGATGTGTAGGTTAGAGGGATTAGTGGG
Source organism: Carcharhinus amblyrhynchos (assembly GCF_965287045.1). Taxonomy (NCBI): domain Eukaryota; kingdom Metazoa; phylum Chordata; class Chondrichthyes; order Carcharhiniformes; family Carcharhinidae; genus Carcharhinus; species Carcharhinus amblyrhynchos. The sequence goes on along the minus strand of NW_027649782.1, from coordinate 2,877,041 downwards.
TATAATATGTAGGGATATGGGGGTAGGGCCTGGGGTGGGATTGTGACTCGATGGGCCAAAGGGCCTCTTTCTGCACTGTAGAGCTCTATGATATAACCTCCCCATTCAGGTCTAGGGTAAAGAGAAAGTGACTTTGTCCTTCAATTAATAAAGGCTTCAGAATAAATCAAGTCAAGAAAATCCCAACCTGGATAATGACCAAATAAGCAACAAAGGACAACACAGCACAGGAAACAGGCCCTTTGGACCAACAAGCCCGCGCTGCCCATTTTAACACTCAGTGAGTGCCTCATTCCAATCCTTCTTCGACTTTTGTAGACCATAGAAACCTACAGTGCAGAAAGATGCCCTTCGGCCCATCGAGTCTGCACCAAACACCATCCCACCCCAGGCCCTACCCCCATATTATACCCACTAATCCTCCTAACCTACGCATCCCTGGACACTAAGGGGCAATTTCTTAGCAGGGCCAATCAACCTAACCCGCACATCTTTGGACTGTGGGAGGAAACCGGAGCACCCGGAGGAAACCCACGCAGACACGAGGAGAATGTGCAAACTCCACACAGATCAACAAACTCAGATCAATGAATAGAAATACAGTGGTTAAAAGCAAAACACTGCAGACGCTGTGAAACAGAAAATGCTGGCAAATCTCAGCAGGTCGGACAGCATTGTGGAGAGAGAGAGAGAGAGAGAATTGAGCCAACATTTCGAGTCAGAGTTGAAGACAAGAAAGATTGGACAAGGGTTATACTGTGAGGGTGGGGCTGGGGGGTGCGGATTGAGGGGGGGGGGGTTGCAATTGATTGGAATGGCACAGACAGAAAGACAAAGGGTATAAACGATGATGGTAAAAGAATGGTGCTAAGAGTGTCCATTAAGAGATTGGAATGTGTAAATGGCAGGACTGCCACTGAGGCTGGGGGAGAAAAAAACCAGAGGGCGTGGGTTAAGGGTGAAAGGAGAAAAGATTAAAGGGAATATTAGGGGGGTAATTCTTCACGCAGAGAGTGTGTGGAATGAGCTGCCAGATAAATGCGGGGTCACTTTTAACATTTATGGAAATCTCGGAGGGGTTCATGGATGAGAGGGGGGTGTGGAGGGATAGGGTCCAAGTGCAGATCAGTGGGACTAGGCAAAAAAATGGATCGGCACAGGGGCCAAAAAGCCTGTTTCTGAGCTGTAATTTTCTACAGTTCTAAAGGCGTAGAGTGTCAGAATGTGGCAGTTGGCCTGTGGGGAAAAGGGGGGGCTGCAAACAAGATGGAAAGCGAGATTTAAACAATGGAAAAATAAGAATAAAAGAGAGAAGCGGAAATCCTGTCAGAGAGAAGAGTGGTAAAGAGTAAAGAACAATACAGCATAGGAACAGGCCCTTCGGCCCTCCAACACTGCACCAATCATGTGTTCCCAACTACACCACCCACTTGTATCTATTCCCACTTTTTCAGGGCGGGCATCGTTGGAAGAGAAATGGCAGTGAGCCGTCTTGATGAGCTATCTTAGCATCTTACTCACAGCATTTCCTGCTGAGATTTTCCAGCATTTTGCTTTTGTTTCGGATTCCAGCACCCTCTTGCTTTTTCATTCTTAGTTTTTGGAGGGGTTTGGACCCCGGGTCTCCAGATCGTGTCTTGAGTTTTTGGTCCAGTGACTATCACACTGTGCCACTGCCTCCTTTGGAGGGAGAATGGGAGGAAATTTTTCCAGACCCGTTTTTCCTAATTGGCCTGGTTTGCAATCCGGCTTTTTGCCTCTGCTGGGAGATAGCGTGGCATAAGGACTGTCCAAAGCAAGTTGAAGGGTTTTTTTTCCTCCCTGTCTGACATTTCCATATATTCAATGGTTAACCTGAAGTGATGTGAGATAAAGGCCAGAATTCTCTGACCTCATCCGTGGCTGGGATTCTCCAGACCTGCTGCAGTGTTTTGGCTAAGTGCCAAATACTCCACTGTCGCTGGCAGTGGTGATACAAGATTGGAGAATTCCACCCAAAGTGTAATACACTTTATAAACACAGGCATTCATATTTATTTCATTTTCAAGGCCATGTTTAGAAATTTTATAAAATATTGTATGGATGGCGCAGTGGTTAGCATTGCTGCCCCACAGCGCCAATGATCCAGGTTCTATTCCCAGCCTCGGGTCACCGTCTGTGTGGAGTTTGCACATTCTCTCCATATCTACGTGGGTTTCTTCCGGGTGCTCCTGTTTCCTCCCACACTGGAAAGATGTGCGGGTTAGGTGGATTGGCCAGGCTAAATTTGGTCCGCCTTGTTGTCCAACAAGGGGCATACACGCGGTGCGAGGGCTGCTCTTGGATGTTGTTTCAAGAGTTGCCTAGTGCTTCACGTCGTTAGTGTACGCTGAAACTGGACCAGATACTGGGCAACATGACAGCTCAGTGACTATCACTGTTTGCTGTGCAGATACATGGATTTGGGTCGGTGTCTGTGGGAGTTTGCACATTCTCCCTGCGATTGCGTGGGCTTCCTCCGATTTCCACCCACACCCCAAAAATGTGCTCTTAGGCTGATTGGTGTTAACAAATTGTCCCTAAATTAGTCTCCCCTCAATCTTCCCCAATAGGTGTAGACAAAGGTCATGGGTAGAGGAGGGGACTCATCATGTTAAAATGGCGGCGCGGGCTCGTTGGGCCGAAGGGCCTGTTTCCTGTTCTTTGTTTTAAATTGACCCTTAGTGTCAGGGGGACTAGCTAGGGTAAATGCTTGGTGTTATGGGGATAGGACCTGGGTAGGATTGTGGTCAGTGCAGACTCGATGGCCTCCTCCTGCACTGTAGGGATTCTATGATTTTTCTTGTGTAATGCAAATGGAGACAAGTGCCATTCATTTTAATTTAGCGCTCATGGGTTAACGTCTTTTTAAAGGCTGCCACTATATCATCTAGATACTTGTATAGTCTATTTAATGTCAGATCAATTATATATGACAATAAACCACGTGCGACTGGTTGTAGTTGTAGGTTTTGCTGCATTTTAATGGGAATATTTACGGGAAATGAAATGTACTCTTACAACTACTGCTGTAGTATAATCTTTAATAGTATTGTTAAAGTATTGTACTCTCAGGGATGTTAATTCCCTGCTGGAGGAGGCTGACATGGTGTCAGTAAAAAGCCTCCTTCAGTTGAACAGATACAGACTGGAAAAACCAGAGAGAACCATCACTTTCTGAGGGTAGGAAGATGTGAAAGGGAAACTGAACATTGACAGTGTGCACTGGATGAAAACTGACAATTATTTTTCGGCTGGCAGCGTACATCTCACTTATGAGCTCTGTAGATGCCTGCTCCACACACGGCAGCGCAGAAACAAGGCATTCACGAGCGGGGAACATTAGATGAGGATGAAAGATGTTTTTCTCTTTTAACCCACAGGTGATTCGGTCCGCCTTGTTGTCCAACGAGGGGCATACACGCGGTGGGTCGTACGAGGGCTGGTCTGGGATGTTTTGAGAGTAGCCTAGTGCTTCACGTCGTTAGTGTCCGCTTAAACTGGACCAACTGACGGGCAACGCGACAGCTCAGTGACTATCACTGTTTGCTGTGCAGATACATGGATTTAGGCCGGTGTCTGTGGGAGTTTGCGCATTCTCCCCGTGCTGGCGTGGGTTTTCTCCGGGTGCTCCGGTTTCCTCCCACACCCCAAAGATGTGCTCTTAGGCTGATTGGTGTAACAAATTGTCCCTCAATTAGTCTCCCCTCAATCTGGTTTCCAATGTGGAGTGCCATAAGCGTAGACAAGGGTCATGGGTGGAAGAGGGTGCTGTGTTGTTCTTTGTTTGTCTAGAATATCAAACTAATTTAGTTCCTTTCTTCATGAGTGTTTGTCAATGCTTCACAATGTCCAACTGTGTCAGCTTTCTCATGGTCTGCACACTGTACAGCAGTACAAAGAACAAAGAACAAAATCCGCCTGGGAAACAGGCCCTTTGGCCCAACGAGCCCACACCACCATCTCAACACCACCAGTCCACCTCTCCACCCACGGCCCCTGTCTAATGTTTTATGGCCATCCAGATTGAGGGAAACTGATTTAGGGACAATTTATTCCTGCCAATCAGCCTAACAGCACACCTTTGGGGTGTGGGAGGAAACCGGAGCACCCGGAGAAAACCCACGCAAGCACGGGGAGAATGCGCAAACTCCCACAGACACTGGCCCAAATCCATGTATCTGCACAGCAAACAGTGATAGTCACTGAGCTGTCGTCTTGCCCAGTATCTTGTCCAGTTTAGGCACACACTAACGACATGAAGCACTAGGCCAATCTCGAACAACCAAGAGCAGCCCCAGTACGACCCATCACGTGTATGCCCCTCGTTGGACACAAGGTGAAGCTCCATCTTCAAAAAGAAAGAGATTTGTGTTGTATTCTGCCTTAGAAAGACATGCCAACACTGCCCAGTCTCTGCCACAATTAGTTCTCAAAATCATTCCCATATTTATGGGCCAGACGAATAATCCAGAAACTCAGCTAATGTTCTGGGGATCTGAGATTGAATCTTGCCGTGGCAAATGGTGGAATTTGAATTCAACAAAAAATAACCTGGAATTAAGAATCTACTGATGACCATGACCAGCTGAGTACCAACACCCCATCCTGGTCCCCCAGTGCTGACACGAGTTAAGAAAGACAACCAACATCTCTAGTTTCTCAGAAGATGAAGGAAATTTGCCATGTCAGCTACGACTCTCACCAACTTTTACAGATGCATCATAGAAAGTATTCTTTCTGGTTGTATCACAGCTTGGTATGGGCTCCTGCTCTGCCCAAGACTGCAAGAAAGTACAAAAAGTTGTGAATGTAGCCCAATCCATCACGCAAACCAGCCTCCCATCCATTGACTCTGTCTATACCCCCCACTGCCTCAGCAAAGCTGCCAGCATAATCAAGGACGCCACATGCCCCAGACATTCTCTCTTCTGTCTTCTTCTGCCGTGAAAAAGATACAAAAGTCTGACGTCACGTACCAACTGACTCAAGAACAGCCTTCTCCCCATTGTCATCAGACTTTTGAATGCACCCTACCTTGCATTAAGTTGATCTTTCTCTACATCCTAGCTACAACTGTAACAGTCCATTCTGTGCTTTCTTGTTTCCTTCTCTATGAACGGTAAGCTTTGTTTGTGTAGCATGCAAGAAACAATACTTTTCACTGTGTACAAATACATGTGACGATAATAAACCAAATCAAATGAAATCAAATCAAATCACTGTTGATGTTTGGAAAACCCACATCTGGTTCCTTTCGGGAAGGAAATCTGCTGTCCTTACCCTGTCTGGCCTATATGTGACTCCAGAGCCTCAGCAATGTAGTTGATTCTTAACTGCTCTCTGGCAACTAGGGATGGGCAATAAATGCTGGCCAGCCAGCGACGCCCATGTCCAATGAATGAATAAAAAAAAACAATACCTGCTGATCCAGAATGTTGTTGAATATTTTACCACTGATTTCTGCAGTATAATTAGTTTGCTTGCTGGGGTCTGTAATATATACAACCTGTCCTGTTAATGAATACAAACAATTTTAGATTGAAATTCTTTCCTCAAGCCAATGATAAAATAACTCGGAGTGAACTTTAAAGAAAGACATTCTCTGCTTTATCTGTAACGGAGGATGCACGTCGCTGTGATTTTTCCCCAAAGGTAGGTGGCACTGTGTTACCTGAAGATGTTCCTGAGCTGTTTGTGTTTATTCTCATTCCCGTTTCCAAGATGAACCCTTGTGCGCACTGACCGGTTTATTTTATCTTTGTTAAGCATACTCTGTGTGTACGTCTGACCCTCTCCACTGACAGGAGGAACATTGAAAGGTCCGTTTAGAAAGACCTATTTGGTACGGAGCTTGTATTGGAGAATGTATTGACGTGGGGGTGACATGGTGGCACAGTGGTTAGCACTGCTGCCTCACAGTGCCAGGCACCTGGGTGCGATTCCAGGCTCGGGTCACTGGCCAAACTCCCCTTGTCTGCATGGAAACACCCTGTGTTTTCTCTGGGTGTTTCAGTTTCCTCCCACTGTCCAAACACGTGCTGGTTAGGGTGCATTGGCCACGCTAAATTCTCCCAACAGGCGCTGGAGTGTGGCGACTAGGGAATTTTCACAGTAACTTCATTGCAGTGTTAATGTAAGCCTACTTGTGACCAATAAGTAAAAAACTTAAAAGTTGAAACCATACTTCCAGCGTGCCTTAACCCATTCTCAAAAGTCAGAGCTTCTGCCCATTTTAAGTTGCAGCCTGTGGTCATTTTTTTTATTCGTGGGACATGTGTGTCACTGGCTGGCCAGCATTTATTGCCCGTCCCTAGTTGCCCTTGAGGTGGTGGTGGTGAGCTGCCCAATTGATCAAGATCCCACTGCGATCCGAGATACCCTTCCCCACTGCCTGCTATGCCACCAATCTTGGTGTCATCTGCAAACTTACTAACCATGTCTCCTATATTCTCATCCAAATCATTAATATAACAGCAAGCCCAGCACTGATCCCTGAGACCCACCGCTGGTCACAGGCCTCCGGTTTGAAGAACCAGTCGATACCAGACCATTTCAGAGGGCAGTTGAGAGTCAACCACATCGCTGTGGCTCTGGAGACACATGTAGGCCAGACCAGGTATGGATGGCAGATTTCCTTCCCTAGGGGGCATTAGTAATAGTGACCCAGATGGGTTATATTTTTAACAATATTTCATGGCCATCAGTAGCTTCTTAATTGCACTTTTTTAAAATTAAATTCAAATTCCACCACCTGCACCTGGTGTGATCCAGACCCGGGTCCCCAGGATAATAGCTGAGTTTCTGGATTAATAGCCTAGCGATAATACCTTAGGCCATCTCCTCCCCTGGTGAAGTCATTTGCTCTGCAGCTATCTGCGTCGCTCGCTGCCTGAGAAAAGTGGGACTGGTGAGACAAAGTTCCACTGTTTTAAAGGTTTTAAAATAATTGCTGCAAAAATGTACTGAAATTTGGAAAGCCGATAGCTAGCTCCAGCAAACGGCAGTCAGACATTGTGAAACTGATGTAACTATGCTCACATTTAGCTCTCAATGCAGCCGTCACTCTATTAGCAAGGCAGCAATTGAGAAAGTAAACAGGGTTATGTTAGTGTGGACTGAGGACAGTGCAGTTGACATTGTCTACACGGACTTTAGCAAGGCCTTTGACAAGGTATCGCATGGTAGGTTGCTAATCAAGGTCAAATCTCAGAGGATCCAGGGCGAGGTAGCCAACTGAATACAAATTTGGCTTGATAACAGAGAGTGGTTGTCGTGAGTTGTTTTTCAAATTGGAGGCCTGTGACCAGCGATCGGTACTGGGTCCGCTGTTACTTCTCATTTATATTAATGAGAATTTAGGAGGCATGATTAGACTATTTGCAGATGGCACCAAGATTGGTGGCATAGTGGACAACGATGAAGGTTATCTAGGATTGCAATGGGATCTTGATCAATTGGGCTAGTGGGCTGACGAATGACAGATAGAAACTAGAAACAGGAATAGGCCATTTGGCCCTTCGAGCCTGCACCACTATTCATTTTGATCATGGGTGGTCGTCAAATTCAATATCCTGATCCCTCTTCACCACCCCCTCGCTGCCCGGAGTCGGGGATAGCCAGTAGGTCAGATTTTTGATTACACTGAAAATCCAGAACCCACATCCACCCCGTCTGTACCTTTGTCAGTTCCAATGAGATCACCTCTCATTCTTCAAAATGCTAGAGAATGGTTAGTAAGTTTGCAGATGATATCAAGATTGGTGGCATAATGAAGAAGGTTATCTAGGATTGCAATGGGGTTTTGCTCAGTTGAGCCAGTGAGCTGATGATAGTAGGTGGAGTTTAGTGGGAGGCACGGTAGCACAGTGGGTTAGCACTGCTACTTCACAGCTCCAGGGTCCCTGCTTCGATTCCCGGCTTGGGTCACTGTCTGTGTGGAGTTTGCACATTCTCCTCGTGTCTGCGTGGGTTTCCTCCGGGTGCTCCGGTTTCCTCCTACAGTCCAAAGATGTGCAGGTTAGGTTGATTGGCCATGCTAAATTGCCCCTTAGTGTCCAAGGATGCATAGGTTAGAGGGATTAGTGGGTGGGATATGGAGGTAGGGCCTGGGTGGGATTGTGTTCGGTGCAGACTTGATGGGCCGAAGGGCATCTTTCTGCACTGTAGGGTTCTATGATTTATAAATATGATGTGATGCATTTTGGTTGATTGAACCAGGGCAGGACTTACTCTGTTAATGGTAGGGTGTTGGGGAGAGTTACAGAACAAAGAGATCTAGGGGTAGAGGTTCATAGCACCTTGAAAGTGGAGTCACAGAGTGGTGAAGAAAGCATTCGACGTGCTTTGTTTCATTGGTCAGAACATTGAATACAGGAGTTGGGACGTCTTGTTGAAGTTGTACAAGACATTGGTAAGGCCACACTTGGAATACTGTGTGTACAGTTCTGATCACCCTATTATAGAAAGGATATTATTAAACTAGAAAGAGCGCAGAAAAGATTTACTAAAATGCTACCGGGGTTTGATGGTTTGAGTCATAAGAGGCTGGATACACTGGGAGTTTTTTCCCTGGAGCGTAGGAGACCTAGGGGTGATCTTATAGAGGTCTATAAAATAACGAGGGATACAGATCAGCTAGATGGTCAATATCTTTTCCCAAAGGCAGGAGAATCTAAAGGGTTTAAGGTGAGAGGAGAGAGATACTAAAGGGTCCAGAATTTTTGACACCAAGGATGGTGAGTTTCTGGAACAAGCAGCCAGAGATAGTAGTAGGGGTGGGTACAATTTTGGTTTTGTAAAAAGCAGTAAGACAGTTACATGGGTAAGATGGGTATAGAGGGATATGGGCCAAACGCAGGTATTTGAAACTAGCTTAATGGTAAAAACTGGGCAGCAGGGACAAGTTGGGCTGTAGGGTCTGTTTCCATGCTGTAAACCTCTATGACTCAGTGACTGGTTGTGTTATCAAAAAGAGTTGAAATCAATTCCCTTAGAAATCAGACATGTTTAGGGTTGCCAACCCTCTGGGATTGGCCTGGAATCTCCAGGAACTGAAGCTCCGTCTCCAGGATACTGCTGTGCGCGACCCTGGAGACAAATCATTGGGACATTGAAAAAGATGGCTTCTAAGAACATAACATAAGAACATAAGAAATAGGAGCAGGAGTAGGGCCATCTAGCCCTTCGAGCCTGCCCCGCCATTCAATAAGATCATGGCTGATCTGAAGTGGATCAGTTCCACTTTCCTGCTCTCTCCCCATAACCCTTAATTCCCTTGTCTATCAAAAAGCTATCTACCCGTGACTTAAATATATTTAGCGAGGTAGCCTCCACCACTTCAATGGGCAGAGAATTCCAGAGATTCACCACCCTTTGAGTGAAGAAGTTCCCCCTCAACTCTGATCTAAACTGCCCCCCCCTTATCTTGAGGCTGTGCCCTCTAGTCCTGCTATCCTTTCTAAGCGGGAAGAATCTCTCTACCTCTACCCTATCCATCCCCTTCATTATCTTATACGTCTCTATAAGATCCCCCCTCATCCTTCTAAACTCTAACGAGTACAGACCCAGTCTATTTAGTCTCTTTTCATAGTCCAACCCCCTCATCTCCGGTATCAGCCTAGTGAACCTCCTCTGCACTCCCTCCAAGGCCAAAATATCCTTGCGCAAGTGCGGCGACCAAAACTACACACAGTACTCCAGCTGCGGCCTCACCAGTGCCCTGTACAGTTGCAGCAAGACCTCCCTACTTTTATATTCTATCCCCTTCGCTATAAAGGCCAGCATCCCATTCGCCTTCTTGATCTTGATCTTGTTTTAATTTTCCTTGAATGTTCCTCTTTAGTGGAAATTGCAATATTGAAAACACAGGGAAAGAATCTGTTTTATAGAATGATAGAATCCCCACAGTGCAGTGTAGAGAGGCCATTTGGCCCATCGAGTCAGTACCAACTCTTGGACAGAACAAGTTGCAAAACTGTGGCCACACAGCCAGGAAAGGATACCAGTCACTCATTTCTCTGTCTCCCACCCTCAGCTACCAGTTCAGATACTGACACGGCATATATATCAGAGGATATCTATTATATATAGCTCAGATACTGACATAAGAATACATTAGAAGCTAACAACAAAGTGGTAGAGTTTGCATGTTGTGAGACGTCAGACACAAGGATCTGTAGCCAGGGCAATATAAATGTTGGTGCCAGTTCATTAGAGAGTGAGGCTGTGCAGAAACCCAGCTGGAAAATTCTCCCTCCAGCAATCCAGTGTGGTGGACAGAACAAAGCAGCTGGATACACACACTGAAATTCCTGGAAAGGTTACAGTCACAGCCAGGGAGGATTCAACATTAATCTGGCAGACAACTTTGTGCCAACCCTGAAGCCCATCCTTTCCCGTGTCTCCGTTAGCAGACCTGCCAGTGATGCAATTGCCGTTTGCCTCGTTTCAGCCTCCATCAGGCTTCAAGCCGTCAAAAGTCTGGCAAACTGCAGTGAAAGTCCTTGTTAGGTTTAGCCATCACAGCTGCAGATACCAGTGCGTAAAGCAGGGTACCATGGTGGTCCAGTCATCTGCCCTCCAATAAACGTTCAGGATTGGTGGGACACCATCCCATGGGAACGGCAGTGGTTCCATGTGGATCAAACCTGTTGTCCCTGCTCGGGGACATTCACCCTCCATTACTACGCCACCAAGTGCCCACGCTGTTGCCTCTGTCGGTTAGTTGGTGCGAACTGCTGCCTTTGTCTGAAGCTGGACCCTCTCGGGCCAGAGCTGCCTGAGAACCAAGAACAACACAGCACAGGAAACAGGCCCTCCGGCCCAACAAGCCCGCGCTGCCCATTTTACCACTCAGTGAGTGCCCCATTCCAATCCTTCTTCTACCTATGACTTTTGTCTACGCCTCTTGGACTCCACAATAAAGGGATGCAAATTTATTATACATGGCATATATATCAGAGGATATCTATTATATACAGCTCAGATACTGACATAAGAATACATTAGAAGATAACAACAAAGTGGTAGGGTTTGCAGGTTGTGAGACGTCAGACACAAGGATCTGTAGCCAGGGCAATATAAATGTTGGTGCCAGTTCACTAGAGGCAAATTCGCACGGGGAGAATGTGCAAACTCCCACAGACACCAACCCAAGTCGGAGATCCGACCCAGGTCCCCGTAAGTGTACAGCAAACAGTGATAGACACTGAGCTGTCGTGTTGCCCGTCAGTCGGTCCAGTTTAAGCGTACACTAACGACGTGAAGCACTAGGTAGGTTATCCTGCAAGGCTGTGCGCAATGTACCCCCCGCACTGTGAAAACCAGTAGTCTTGCTGCAGCTTCCCTGCAGCCATGGGGATATCAACATGTTAGAGATGAGGACGTGCATATAGAAGACGGGGAATGTACAGTCAGAATGTTATACGGAATATTGGATGGTTTGATTTGGAAATTTGGGACACTGGAATACCTGTATATTTGGAGGGTTTTACATCAGCCTCATGGCCAAGAGGGTACCACATTGGTGAGAACCAGATGGACGGTAAGACTGACTGCTCTGGAATGGGGAATATGAGGTTGTGCTCACTGGCACTGAACTCCAGTGAGTTAATCATGGATAGCTGGGCCAGGAAGAGGATGTGTTAGTTGCTGCCTCCTTTAATCATTCCAGCTTCCCTTCCTCTTCCCCGGGGATTATAGGTTTACAGGAGGCTTGCTGTTCATGATGGGAGTGCAATTAAAGTAGTTAAAATCTCAATTGCTGATGATTTTCTGTTGGGAAGGCAAGTCTCCAGTATGGCAGGTGATCTGGGTGTAGCAGGAGCCCAGCAATACGTCAGGTAGCAAGAAGGCAAAAGGTGGGATTTTCTGGTCACACTCACCCCAAGGCCAGACGTTCCAGCCCCGGGGTCAACAGATCTTTGCGCGATCTGTCACATTACCTGTCCTGCCCGCTACGATTCCCACGGTGGGACTGGAAAATTCTGCCCACTGTTTCATCTTGCAGATTCACGTGTAAAGAAAGATGGCGATGAATGAATCTACAAAGAACGAAGAACCAAGAACAAAGAACAACACAGCACAGGAAACAGGCCCCTCGGCCCTACAATCCCGCGCCGCCCATTTTAACACTCAGTGAGTGCCTCATTCCAATCCTCCTTCTACCTACGACCTTTGTCTATGCCTCTTGGACTCCACAATAAAGGGGGTGCAAATTTAGAGAATTATATGTGCGCCAGATTGAGGGAGGTCTAATTTAGGGACAATTTGTCAACACCGATCAGCCTAAAAGCACATCTTTGGGGTGTGGGAGGAAACCGGAGCACCCGGAGAAAACCCACGCAAGCACGGGGAGAATGTGCAAACTCCCACAGACACCGACCCAAGTCGGAGATCCGACCCGGGTCCCTGTAGCTGCACAGCAAACAGTGATAGTCACTGAGCTGTCGTCTTGCCCAGTATCTGGTCCAGTTTAGGCACACGCTAACGACGTGAAGCACTAGGCCAATCTCGAACATTCAAGAGCAGCCCCAGTACGACCCATCGCGCGTATGCCCCTCCTTGGCCAACAAGGCAGACCGAATCACCTGTGGATGTAAAGAAAAAGAGACATCAATAAACATACACAGCTTATACAGACATTCACAGAAGATCCCCAGAAGCTCAGGTCTTTTCCCTGGCAGATAGATCACCCAGATGCCCCCGATCGCCATGTGTGTAGGGTTTGTGCATTCAGGCAAGTGCCTCCATCTTGTGCCCACCCCCCCCCCAACCCCCTGCTCTCCTGGTGTGTCTACCATCCTTCCCTTTCCCACTGGGGCTGACAGCTCAGTCTCCCTCTGGCCTCCGCAGAGAGCTACCCACTTTTCCCATTTGGACGAATTGTGCGTAAGGTGAAGCCAGCAGGAACTGCACCAACAAGCGTGGAGTCAGGAACTGGGACTGACCCTGAGGTCAGGTCCCGGGGAAAATCCAACCTCTAATGTAGAGGATGTGTAGAGTATAGGGCTAACGGTAGGACTCTGAATAGTGTGGATGAACAGAGGGATCTAGGTGTATGTGTACATAGATCCCTGAAAGTTGGGAATCAAGTAGATAGGGTTGTTAGGAAGGCATACGGTGTCTTGGCATTTATTGGTAGGGGGATTGAATTTAGGAGCCGCAGCGTCATGTTGCAACTGTACAAAACTCTGGTGCGGCCGCACATGGAGTATTGTGTGCAGTTCTGCTCCCCACATTATAGGAAGGATGTGGAGGCTTTGGAGAGGGTGCAGAGGAGGTTTACCAGGATGTTGCCTGGTATGGAGGGGAGGTCCTATGAGGAGAGACTGAGGGATTTGAGGTTGTTTTCGTTAGAAAGAAGGCGGCTATTGAAACATATAAGATGATTAGAGGCTTAGATAGGGTGAACAGTGATAGCCTTTTTCCTCGGATGGAGAAAGCTAGCACGAGGGGGCATGGCTTTAAATTAAGGGGTGGTAGTTATAGGACGGATGTCAGAGGTAGGTTCTTTACCCAGAGGGTGGTGAGGGATTGGAATGCCCTGCCTGCTGCAGTTGTAAATGCGCCTAGTTTGGGGGCATTTAAGAGATCCGTGGATAGGTTTATGGATGGTAAGGGTTTGGTTTAGGTTAGAGGGTCATTGCTTTTTAACTGGTCAGCGCAACATCGTGGGCCGAAGGGCCTGTTCTGCGCTGTAATGTTCTATGTTCTAAGAAGAGCCAATTTCTTATCAGAGGAGAGGGAATGAAAGAGTCTTCAAGCTTGTAGTTCTGTTATGACGGGGAATGGATGCATTCCAAGCAGAATTTACATTTTGCTACTGCAAATGCTTCACTCATCGCTTAAGGTCAAAAACTCCTTAAAAAATCTCTGCTTTCTGGAGTAATTTATTTCAGTCCCAGACACAGATAGAGGCTGAGCCCCGAGAGTCAGATAAGTCACATCTGTGGATGTGTCATTCCCTTGTATAAATTAATATAAAAAAAACACCCATGCACATGCAGTGTTCACAACACTTACATCTATTTATCTCTTTAATCTTCTGGGTTTCCATAGAAACTAATGAGAACAAACACTCGTGAAGTGGAACAGATTACGCACAAATCAAAAGAAGTGTAAATTCTGGAATTAACCCGTAGGTTTACCGGCGTTGGAAAATGGGAAGTGGTGGGAAAATAATTATGAAATTAAAATCTCTATCGGTGTTCCAGTGGGGCAAGACGTAACTTTTATTAACGTCATGTAAATCGCTGACAATGTGAACCATCGGGAAGTGGACATTGGGGTTCTGATTATTGCGTGGCATTTTGAAATTGTTTTGTGACGAGGATTCGTGGGTGATTTGCAAAACATTCTCGAGACGATCGAAGGTCGAGGGATAATGATCTTTAAAATTTGCGATGACATTTGACCCAGAAGCAGTACTATAAGGAGAATTTGTCATTTCTGTCAAATGCCTGTGGGATCTGTAATTAGAATTGAAGCATAGGATCCTGACAGTGCAGATGGAGGCCATTTGGCCCATCAAGTTTGCGCCGACTCTCTGACAGAGCATCTTACCCAGGTCAACCCTCTCAATACTGTTACCCTGAACATTTACCATGGCTAATCCAGCTAACCTACGCACCTTTGGACACTAAGGGGCAATTTAGCATGGCCAATCCACCTAACCTGCACATCTTTGGGCTGTGGGAGGAAACACCTGAAGGAAATCGATGCAGACACGGGGAGAATGTGCAAACTCCACACAGTGACCTGAGGCCGGATTTGTACCCAGGTCTCCGGCACTATGAGTCAGCAGTGCTAACCACTGTACCGCCTCATTGTTTTAACGAACGCTTGGAAGTGATTTTTACAAGAGTTGTGCAAGAATCAGTTGTGATTTTTCTTGAATGATAAGAAATACTGGCCCCTGTGATCTGGCAGCTATTGACCTGCAAGCACTATCTACAGGAAGGGAGTTTAGGTACAGAAGTTATGTTGGTGGAGACAAAAAAAGTTATGCAGCAGGGGGCACATAAGAGGCAGACAAAGACCCAAAGATTCTACAACAGGGGACACAGAAAATTGTCAAAGGGGAGTTGCATTCATAAAGGATAGCTAGAGGCAGAGGGCGATCAGCACACACACACTCACACACACTCGCATGCACATACATATATACAAACACACACAAACAAACATATACAAACACACACACATATACAAACACACAAACGCACATACACACACAAACACACATACAAACACACACGCACTTATACAAACGCACACACACACATACAAACACACATGCACTTATACAAACACACACAGATATACAAACACACACAGACACAAACACACATACACGCAAACACAAACACACACACACATACACGCAAACACAAACACACACACAGGCAAACACAAACACACACACACATACACGCAAACACAAACACACACAAACACAAACACACACACAGGCAAACACAAACACACACACACATACACGCAAACACAAACACACACAAACACAAACACACACACAGGCAAACACAAACACACACACACATACACGCAAACACAAACACACACACAGGCAAACACAAACACACACACACATACACGCAAACACAAACACACACAAACACAAACACACACACAGGCAAACACAAACACACACACACATACACGCAAACACAAACACACACAAACACAAACACACACACAGGCAAACACAAACACACACACACATACACGCAAACACAAACACACACATATACAAACACACACACAGGCAAACACACACATACACACAGACACAAAAACATACAAAACAGACACACAAACACACACATAAACACACACACACACAAACATACAGACACACAAATAACACACATACAGACACATAGCCCATAGCGTGTACATGCACACACAAAAAGAACTCAGACAGAAGAACTCAGAATTTATTTGAGGAAAAGTCAGAAAAGTTCTCTACGACAAAGTCAGTTTTCTATTTGGCAGCAAGAAGGAAAGTAGAATTCCAGGGGAAAGGATGTGCAATCAAGTTAAATGATTCCTAAAAGTGATATGAATAACTCGGGTCTGTGAAGGAGATCAGTTTTTGCCTCACAGAATCTGATTGTAAACCAGTAAAGGAACTCTGGAAAGTTCCACCATCAGGACTGATGCCACCCAAGCGAGAGAGGGTTCATAGACATGCAGCTTGTTGGCGTGAACCATAACTGGGGACATTGGAGGGAATACAACCACTGTTGGACACAACTCGAGTCCAAATGACTGGGTGGGGAAATGAGTGACCCCCACTCCAGGTGGTGTACAATTTGTGCAGAATGCAACGTGTGTGCCTGTCAGTGAGATGCATCTTTGTTCTTAGTAATTATTTAACATTCGATTCACCTTTTTATTTGAATTATCACTTGCTGGTTTAATTTGCTTTTGTTCTGATTGGTTTAAGATAAAAGTTATGAAAAGTGAAATCTCGGATTTAATTTCCTAGCCTGAGGGGGTTGGAGGGAGGGGGACACTCATTAAATTTTATTATTTTACTTTATGGTTCCCCCACAGGATTCATAAATTATAAAGTATTACATGTTACCAATACAAAGATTATTAACATTATTATGCTTGTATGTTACCACTTTGACACAGGGTCACCTGGACTCGAAACACCAGCTCTTTTCTCTCTCCACTGCCAGACCTGCTGAGATTTTCCACTGTTTTCTCTTGTGGTTTCAGATTCCAGCATCCGCAGTCATTTGCTTTTATTGTTCTGTTTGTAGATTGTCTTGTTAAGTTAAGGTGTAAGGAATGAAGGGGATCATGTGACATCTTACTGGGCAAAAAGGTGCAAGATGTTCAGATCTATAGACATTTTCAAGCGTAGTGGTGCTGACTGGGTAAACCATTACTCACCGAGTCTCACAGGGAGCTATTAGGATTGTCAGGTATTAAAATAACTATACTTTAAACTGTCTGTGTAACTCCAAGGTAGAATGGAGTCGGGGTTTAGACGATAGCTCATCAGCATTTCTGCCTGAATACATGGCCCATGTGATTTGCATTGCCAAATCAATGGGCTTTAGAAAAGGAAGAGTTCATAGCAATACATTGTGGTGTCAGTTTCACGGATTCTAAGATATCCCTGAAACTCACAGACATGACTTCATGAGAACATAAGAAATAGGAGCAGGAGTAGGCCATCTAGCCCTTCGAGCCTGCCCCGCCATTCAATAAGATCATGGCTGACCTGTCGTGGCTCAGTTCCACATTCCCGCCCTCTCCCCATAACCCTTAATCCCCTCGCTTATCAAAAACCTATCAACCCGCATCTTAAATATATTTAGCGAGGTAGCCTCCACCACTTCAACGGGCAGAGAATTCCAGAGATTCGCCACCCTTTGAGTGAAGAAGTTCCTCCTCAACTCCGTTCTAAACCGCCCCCCTTTATCTTGAGGCTGTGCCCCCGAGTCCTACTGTCCTTTCTGAGCGGGAAGAGCCTCTCCACCTCTATCTTGTCCATCCCATTCATCATCTTATACGTCTCAATGAGATCTCCCCTCATTCTTCTAAACTCTAACGAGTACAAGCCTAGTTTATTCAGCCTCTCCTCATAGCTCAACCCCCTCAACTCCGGAATCAGCCTAGTAAACCTCCTCTGCACTCCCTCCAAGGCCAAAATATCCTTGCGTAAGTGCGGCAACCAAAACTGCACACAGTACTCCAGCTGCGGCCTCACCAATGCCCTATACAGCTGCAGCAAGACCTCCCTACTTTTATATTCAATCCCCCTCGCTATGAAGGCCAGCATCCCATTCGCCTTCCTGACCACCTGCTGCACCTGCAAGCTGGGTTTTTGTGACTCATGCACAAGGACCCCGAGGTCCCTCTGCACCGTAGCATGCTGCAGCTTATTGCCTTTTAAATAATAATCCCTCCTACTATTATTTCTACCAAAGTGGATAACCTCACATTTGCTAACGTTATACTCCATCTGCCACGTCCTCGCGCACTTACTCAGCCTATCCAGATCTCTCTGCAGACTTTCCGCGCCCTCCACGCAATTTGCTTTTCCACCCATCTTCGTCATCTAAGAGACAGCACACAGGAGGTAGAGACAGCTAGTCCTGTAGCTAAAGCAGAGAAAACACTGACTCTATCATTTACTGTGCAGAGCACGGTAGGAGTTGTCCTCATTTTGAAGAAACCAAATTCATGAGTTAAAGGAGGTTGGAAGATTTGCCTAGCTTGAGCTCAAGAGAATGAATCTCCAGTGTAACTTGCACAGTGAACGTCCGTTCAGGGATTAGAAGTTACCGAGCTGAGAAAGGAAAGAGGAAACACATCCATAAGAACTGAGGGTAGTTTTGGAGTGGGTCCCAGGGAAAGAAATATTGACTTAAGTGATGGTGTAAAGTATTTAACAATAGCAGGGGATTTTTCCGAAAGAGAAAATGCTGGAAAATCTCAGCAGGTCTGGCAGCATCTGTAAGGAGAGAAAAGAGTTGATGTTTCGATGACCCTTTGTCAAAGCTAAAAGGCAGAGAAAATGGGAGATACTCATGCTATAGGGTGAGGGAATGAAAGATGAGTCATAGCCACAAAAAGAAGGGGAAAGGCTGCTAATGGCAGCCCATAGAGAAAATAAAATGTGTGAATGACCAAACGGCAGAGAAGCTGAAATCAGAGGGTAAACTGTGACAGATAAAGATGTGGGTGGGAAGGGGTTTTTCATTGTTCTAAAAGTGAGACAGGAAGTTCCTTTCTGTGGTTTAGAGTATAAACGACAACAATAGTGTTCAGTCAATGTTTCTTTTAGTTTGTTTGCTACAGTAAAAGTCTTGAGACTTAAATTTTGTCACGTGATCCTTTTAGTTGGTCACTGGAATACAAATGCTTTCCTTAATGGGCGGCACGGTAGCACAGTGGTTAGCACCGCTGCTTCATAGCTCCAGGGACCTGGGTTCGATTCCCGGCTCGGGTCACCATCTGTGTGGAGTTTGCACATTCTCCTTGTGTCTGCGTGGGTTTCCTCCCACAGTCCAAAGATGTGCAGGTTAGATTGATTGGCCATGCTAAAATTGCCCCTTAGTGTCCTGGGATGTGTAGGTTAGAGGGATTAGCGGGTAAATGTGTAGGGATATGGGGGTAGGGCTGGGATTGTGGTCGGTGCAGACTCGATGGGCCTCTTTCTGTACTGTAGGGTTCTATGATCTATTAAAAGTGGCAGTCTTTCTGAGGATTCTAACAGTGAGTACCCCAGATGGTGATCTTCAATCTATAAAAATCAATAGTGAGGAAATCATGCACTAAGAGTGAGCAGTTTCTGTCTGAGTGTGCAGATATTCGCCAATGCAATTCTCATCCATGTGCACCTTCAAATTGTGTTTTGTATTGCCAGTATTTCTAAATCAAGAGAACCAGAAATTAGAACCCTCTTATCATCAGTGCCTTACTCAGGTTTATTTCTTCATTTCTCGCCTGGTTTTATTTTAAATCATCCTTTGCGAGGAATGTCCTCTCGGTGCTCAGAGTGTATCACCCAGCCTTCGGGAAGTCACGCTGACAATGACGTGGTTCATTCTCTAAATTACCTTCTCTTTCCTGCGGGGAAGAACTTGGCCAGACTGTACAGTCTGCAGGTGGGAATTCTGAGCATGAAACATTTCCAATGTCTCAATGGGGAGGTTATGCTGGAGTGTCAAAGCATTCATCTTCATAATAATGCAAATACATATATATATATATTCTTAACGGTACAAGGTTAAAATAAAGATTGCTGTGCAGCTAGCAAGCTATAAGTGCAACTGGACATTTCTCACTGCGTTTTATGTAGCAGTTACTTGGGGTTACTGGCATTGAATGGAGGGCACAGTGCAAATAGATTATTAAAACACACATTGGTACGGTTACAGTGGCATTGGGGTTTATAAAACCACAAGAGTCGCCACAGGCTGACTCAACCACTGCTGTGGTGGAAGTTAGACTGAGACTTGAGGCAATTTAAAAGCAGCGCTTACTTTGTACAGAAACTATGTTCTGAGTGATTTAGTCATTATCGGAGCTGATTCATAAGAACATAAGAAATAGGAGCAGGAGTAGGCCATCTAGCCCCTCGAGCCTGCCCCGCCATTCAATAAGATCATGGCTGATCTGTCGTGTCTCAGTTCCACATTCCCGCCCTCTCCCCATAACCCTTAATCCCCTCGCTTACCAAAAACCCATCAACCCGCGTCTTAAAAATATTTAGCGAGGCAGCCTCCACCACTTCAACGGGCAGAGAATTCCAGAGATTCACCACCCTTTGAGTGAAGAAGTTCCTCCTCAACTCTGTTCTAAACCGCACCCCACTTTATCTTGAGGCTGTGCCCCCTAGTCCTACTGTCCTTTCTGAGCGGGAAGAGCCTCTCCACCTCTATCCTATCCATCCCATTCATCATCTTATATGTCTCAATGAGATCTCCCCTCATTCTTCTAAACTCTAACGAGTACAAGCCTAGTTTATTCAGCCTCTCCTCATAGCTCAACCCCCTCAACTCCGGCATCAGCCTAGTAAACCTCCTCTGCACTCCCTCCAAGGCCAATATATCCTTGCATAAGTGCGGCGACCAAAACTGCACACAGTACTCCAGCTGTGGCCTCACCAATGCCCTATACAGCTGCAGCAAGACCTCCCTACTTTTATATTCAATCCCCCTCGCTGTGAAGGCCAGCATCCCATTCGCCTTCCTGACCACCTGCTGCACCTGCAGGCTGGGTTTTTGCGACTCATGCACAAGGACCCCGAGGTCCCTCTGCACCGTCGCCTGCTGCAGTTTTTCTCCACGTAAGTAATAATCCTTCCTACCATTATTCCTACCAAAGTGGACCACCTCACACTTGCCAACATTAAATTCCATTTGCCAGTTCCTGGCCCATTCGCCTATCTAGATCCTTCTGCAGACTCTCCACACCCTTCGCAGTACAATTGAGAAATGAGCTTTGTTTTATGGAATTTCTCAGCCTGGCAATGTGGTCATCATGACTGGCATCATCCAGCCCCACTCGCTGCCATGCACATTGGCTTCTGCCGCTGTACGTCCAGGGAGCTCAATTTCTATTCGGAACGCAGGCCCAAGCAATGGCACTCTGACCAATGGCATCCCCCAAGATACAATTTTACCATCAGCCATTACTCATAGCATCTCCCGTCTCCACTTGGTGGCACGGTAGCACAGTGGGTTAGCACTTCACAGCTCCAAGGACCTGGGCTCGATTCCTGGCTCGGCTCACTGTCTGTGTGGAGCTTGCACATTCTCCCCGTGTCTGCGTGGGTTTCCTCCGGGTGCTCCGGTTTCCTCCCACAGTCCAAAGATGTGCGGGTTAGGTTGATTGGCCGTGCTAAGAAATTGCCCCTGAGTGTCCAGGGATGCGTAGGTTAGAGGGATTAGTGGGTAGAATATATAGGGTGGGTCCTGGGTGGGATTGTGGTTGGTGCAGACTCGATGGGCCAAATGGCCTCTTTCTACACCGCGGATAGCTTTGGAGTGGGTCCTAGAGAGAGAAATGTCTACTTCAGTGATGGTGTAAAGTATTTAACAAGAGTAGGGGATATTTCCAAAAGAGAAAATGCTGGAAAATCTCAGCAGGTCTGGCAGCATCTGTAAGGCGAGAAAGGAGTTGATGTTTCGAGTCCAGATGGCTCTTAGTCAAAGCTAAAGGCTCTGTAGGGTTTCTATGATGATCTAAAGCCCAGAGTGGAACTTATGGCCACAGGTCATTAACTGTCCTGGGGGGTGACTAACCTGGGGGACAGGGGGGGTCAAGTCTCTGAGAGCTGCAAGCCAATCAGATGGAAGGCGGCTTTTCCCTCCTCGCGAGGAGCGAGGGCCACTGGTGGAAATCCAGGCAATTCCCAAGGATGGAATGGGATTGGAAGGTAAATTGGGGTTGCCAGTCTGAGAGGCCCCAGTGAGGAGGCTGGGAAACCAGATTCTGGGGGAGCTAACAAAAATCAGGAGCTTCCATTGGGCACAGAGTTCGGGAACAGGAGGGACTCCCCCCACCCTCCCCGAGTCTTCAAAAATATTTCACCTGGTGCCCTTGCTGAATGGCATGGACATCTCTCCACCTGGTAAAATGCCAATCAAGGCAGCTAACCAATGGGCACTGTATTGCTGAGTGGCACCCAATTTTATTGGTCTCCCACCTGGGGGTCGGGGGATGGGCATAGAGTTCCACCCATGGGGTGGGATTTTCCAACCATTCTCGCGGGTGGTATTTTCCAGTCCTGCTGACGGTGATAGCACCGCAACCACCACCAGGTTCCACGTCAGCAGTGGGTGTGAACAACGAGAAACTCTATTGGCAGCAGCGGGCACCAAAAGATCCCATCGCCAGCCAATGGTGGGCCAACTCTGCCATCACAAAACTCTCAATTGGGGTGGGGATGCAGTGGGGGGATGGGGTTGGTAGAGGGCGGGGGGGGGGGGAATGGATTCACACCTATAGAATCATTAGGGGCTAGTAGGAGGCCAATTCTACACACTGAATCAATTAGGCCAGCACGGTAGCACAGTGGGTTAGCACTGATGCTTCACAGCTCCAGGGCCCTGGGTTCGATTCCCGGCTCGGGTCACTGTCTGTGTGGAGTTTGCACATTCTCCTCGTGTCTGCGTGGGTTTCCTCCGGGTACTCCGGTTTCCCCCCACAGTCCAAAGGTGTGCGGGTTAGGTTGATTGGCCAGGCTAAGAAATTGCCCCTTAGTGTCCAGGGATGTGTAGGTTAGAGGGATTAGTGGGTAAATGTGTAGGGATATGGGGGTAGGGCCTGGGTGGGATTGTGGTCGATGCGGACTTGATGGGCCGAAGGGCCTCTTTCTGCACTGTAGGATTCTATGAATCATAGAAAAAACTACAGCACAAACAGGCCCTTCGGCCCACACGTTGCGCCGATGATATCCCTACCTACTAGGCTTACCTATAACCCTCAATCCTATTAAGTCCCACGTACTCATCCAGAAGTCTCTGAAAAGACCCCAACGAATTTGCCTCCACCACCACTGCCGATTCCACTCACCCACCACCCTCCGAGTGAAAAACCTACCCCTGACATCTCCTCTGTACCTACCCCCCAGCACCTTAAACCTGTGTCCACTTGTGGCAGCCATTTCAGCCTTGGGAAAAAAACCTCTGAGAATCCATTCAATTCACTCTACACCGAATCAATCAGCCCCATTGTCTATCTCGATTTCCCTAGAACGACAATCTTATATCCCTCAAGTATCCATCCAATTTCCTTTTGAAGTCATTCATAGGCTCTGTCGCCATCACCCTGGTCAGTAGTGAGTTCCAGGTCATTGTGCCTTGCTTGCAAAATTGTTCCTCACATCCATCTCGGGGTCCTTGTGCATGAGTCGCAAAAACCCAGTCTGCAGGTGCAGCAGGTGATCAAGAAGGCGAATGGGATGCTGGCCTTCATAAGCGAGGGGGATTGAATATAAAAGCAGGGAGGTCTTGCTGCAACTGTACAGGGCACTGGTGAGGCCGCAGCTGGAGTACTGTGTGCAGTTTTGGTCGCCGCACTTGCGCAAGGATATATTGGCCTTGGAGGGAGTGCAGAGGAGGTTCACTAGGCTGATACTGGAGATGAGAGGGTTGGACTATGAAGAGAAGCTAAATAGACTGGGTCTGTACTAGTTGGAGTTTAGAAGGATGAGGGGGGATCTTATAGAGATGTATAAGATAATGAAGGGGATGGATAGGGTAGAGGTAGAGAGATTCTTCCCACTTAGAAAGGACAGCAGGACTAGAGGGCACAGCCTCAAGATAAGGGGGGGGACAGTTTAGAACGGAGTTGAGGGGGAACTTCTTCACTCAAAGGGTGGTGAATCTCTAAAATTCTCTGCCTGTTGAAGTGGTGGAGGCTGCCTCGCTAAATATATTTAAGTCACGGGTAGATAGGTTTCTGATAGACAGGGGAATTAAGGGAGAAAGCGGGAAAGTGGAACTGATCCACTTCAGATCAGCCATGATCTTATTGAATGGCGGGGCAGGCTCGAAGGGCTCGATGGCCGACTCCTGCTCCTATTTCTTATGTTCTTATCTGCATCTCTTGCCCAAAGCCTTAAATCTGTGTCCCCTTGTCCTTGAGCCATCAGCTGATGGAAACAATAAATTGTTTGAAAATCTGATGGCAGGCAGTGGGGAGGGGGAGTGTTGTTGAGGGGGAGGGTGTTCGGAAAATTGGTTTCCATTAGCAGGTGAAGCAAAATCTGCAGCAACTTTTAATAAATAGTTTAAAACAAATGTCTGGACGGGTATTAGGAGAGGGAGTGGGATTGATGGGAGAGAGCACAGGGTAATGGGCTGGAGGAGGAGAGAGGGGCTATTGAGGCTGGTTGTGTATGAATAAATACCACATTAGATGCGATATTTACAGCAATCTCAGTACCGCCCACGCTCACAGTTTATTTTGAGCTGGAACTTTGCCCTGGTGATGTATAAGATTGCAGGAGGTTGTGAGTAACGAGCGGGTAAGATACTTTCAATAGCGAAAGATCGCATGGAAAAAATGAGTTCCCTGCAATTTCAGCCAATTATTCTCTGTCACTGCTAAAATAACCACATTATATTGAAACTGTGTGCGATGCCTGGCTGGAACCCAGTGGTTATATTTGAGAGGGAGTTACATACCTATCGCACTGGAGGTTGCCAACGCAAAGACCCCTCAGTCGAACTGAGGGAGAAAGGAAGAGTTTGGGAAAGTGGAGGTAATTTGTGTCAAACTCAGTAACTCGGTTGCAGTCTGGTGAGAGATGTGCGTGTATCTTTGTGAGTATATGTGTAATGTCAATACCCCTGGCCACACACCCTGCCTGTGTAATCATGAACAGAACCTGCTCATCTCTCATAATAACCTGTAATGATTCTATAGGCAGAGATCCACCTGTGACCCTGGCACTGTGAAGCAGCAATGCTAACCACTGCGCCACCGTGCCACTCCAGCATAGGTGAGGGTTAGGTTGTTCAATTTGGACAGAGCCCTGTTTTTCTGTTGCTTTTGACGCAAGATGGCAGACCAAACCTGGAGTCCTCTTTCTCTTCTGACATTAAACAGTGACTGAAGATACAACCCAAAAGCTGCATCAAGTTTATTTACAAGTGGGCTTGTATTAACATTGTAAAGAAGTTACTGTGAAAATCCCCCAGTCGCCACACTCTGGCACCTGTTCGGGTACACCGAGGGAGAATTTAGCACGGCCAACGCACCTAACCAGCACGTCTTTCAGACTGTGGGAGGAAACCGGAGCATCCGGAGGAAACCCATGCAGACACGGGGAGAATGTGCAAACTCTGAACAGACAGTGACCCGAGCCGGGAATCGAACCTGGGTCCCTGGTGCTGTTAGGAAGCAGTGCTAATCACTCTGTCACCTTGCTCTTCACCTCATTAGCTATTTCAGAACCCATTGAACTGGAGGATTGGGGAAAGTACACCGCAACTGATAAAGTGGGCGAAATAAAAATCAGAAACACCATGGAGGGATAGGGAGAAGTTGTTTCAATTAAATTGGCATTGTTTCACAGTGGTTAGCACTGCTGCCTTACAGCACAGGGAGCCAGGTTCGATTCCCGGCTTAGTCACTGTGTGTGCAGAGTTTGCACACTCTCCCCGTGTTTGCGTGGGTTTCCTCTGGGTGCTCCGGTTTCCTCCAACAGTCCAAAAGACATATTAGTCGAGTGTATTGGCCGTGCTAAACTCTCCCTCGGTGTACCCAGACAGGTGCTGGAGCGTGGCGGCTGGGGGATTTTCACAGTAACTTCATCTGAGCCTGATTTTGACACTGAAAAATAAATTTAGACTTTTTAAACTCCTGGGTATAATACACAGCAGGGCCAGACGGCATGGAAGTAACAGTTTGGGACAGTATTCTCGGTGGTGGTGGGGGGGAGGGAGGGAGTGCTCCTGTCCTGCTTGCTATGGGACTCGTAGTGGTGGGGGGGGGGGTGGGAGCAGTGTACCATGCAAAGGTGCATTGACCTCGGGGGGGGTAAGCTACAGTTTTGGAGCAAGAGGCAAGTGGTATTGTGGAGTCAGGCGTGATTAATACAATGCAAAAAGAGTGATGTGTTCGTGAAGAGATGTGTCTGGAGGAGCTGTCCAGCATGGATGAGGAGAGAAAGATGGAGGATCTAATCAAGAGGAGTGGAATGCCATAGTTTGGGAATGTGGGGGAGGCCCCAGGCAGTGCCCCACATCTCACCCACCCCCTGGCACAACTTCCTGCCTAACGGCACCCGGTGTCTGAGAAAACAGCAGCACTGGTAGATAAGTTTCTGATAGACAGGGGGATTCAGGGGAGAATTATGGGGAGAAAGCGGGAAAGTGGAACTGATCCAGTGCAGATCAGCCATGATCTTATTGAATGGCGGGGCAGTTCTCGAAGGGCTAGATGGCCTACTCCTGCTGCTATTTCCAGCACTCTGTAGCTAGGCAATCACCCCAGGCTGAAGCATTGTCCCAGTATCATGGGTATTGCGAACCCTTTGTGCGGGAGAACAGTATCCACGACTACCCGGATCGAGAGCCTAGTGCGTATTAGTTACGCTGACAGTAACAACTTACTTTGCTCTCAAAAGATCAGTGCCTCAGGACCTAGGAGTGACACATGAGACACAGCAGAGCCAATGGGGACAAACTTCTCAGTTACATGCTGCTTGTACTTTTAGTTTGGAACATTAAAAGACTCATAAAGAATGAGTTAATATAATCCATCAAAGCAGCCGTGGTGGCTTGTGTGTTTTTTGCCTTGCCAATTTTAAGGTTCCAGATGTAATCGTTTCCATCAATTAAATCTCTAAGATAGCCCCTAGGTGTTGAATCTAATTGCAGTTTTTCCTTTAATTTTGATGTAGCTTGTATATTGGTGAGAGTCTTTTCCACGGTGATAATGGACAGCGCGGGTTATAAATTTATAAACACACCTGTGGATATATTCCAGTGTCCCAAAGACAGATTGTTCGTTGATGCTTTACTGCGGAGGAAAATATCCATTCAGATCCCGAGCCTTTGATGTGATTAAATTCACAGAGCTCTGGTTGCATAGCGGGCAACCCCCCCCCCCCACACTCCACCACCACCCCAGATCAAAACCAGTCGCAAATAACCACACTTCCAGCGGGAGCTCGCAAAATACAATCTGACTCATTACTGACTGAGCTGAAAATAAAAGAAAACTTGGCTGGATAATGAAAACGGCTGCAAATCCTATGGAAACGGAAAGGCAGACTGTCCGGTCCTGCTATCGACCACCACAGGTTCAATGTTCAGGTCTGTCTATTACGCTCGATGGCAATGCCATCGTATGGCACACTCCTCAACACTTGCTAGAGTGCATGCTCTGAACCAAATCGATTTGGGCGCTGTGTTTCGGAGAAATTGAAAAGGATGTCGCTTACTTCAAGATGGAAAATTCTGAATGTCAGCCCAAAATTCTCCCCCAAAAAATGGAGTGCCCAATGGGTAGGAAAATGAGAGCATATAGGAAATAGGAGCAGGAGTAGGCCATCTAGCCCTTCGAGCCTGCCCCGCCATTCAATAAGATCATGGCTGATCTGAAGTGGATCAGTTCCACTTTCCCACTTTCTCCTCATAACAAAGAACAACACAGCCTGGGAAACAGGCCCTTCGGCCCAACGAGCCCGCGCCACCATCTTAACATTATGAGTCCCCTCTCCACCCATGACCCTTATCTATGCTTATGGCCATCCACATTGAGGGAGGACTAATTTAGGGACAATTTGTTACACCAATCAGCCTAAGAGCACGTTTTTTGGGGTGTGGGAGGAAACCGGAGCACCCGGAGAAAACCCACGCAAGCACAGGGAGAATGCGCAAACTCCCACAGACACCGGCCCAAATCCATGTGTCTGCACAGCAATAGTCACTGAGCTGTCGTCTTGCCCAGCATCTGGTCCAGTTTAAGCGCACATTAACGATGTGACCCTTAATTCCCCTGTCTATCAGAAATCTATCTACCCGTGACTTAAATATATTTAGCGAGGTAGCCTCCACCACTTCAACAGGCAGAGATTCACCACCCTTTGAGTGAAGAAGTTCCTCCTCAACTCCGATCTAAACTGCACCCCCCCCACCCCCGATTTTGAGGCTGTGCCCTCTAGTTCTGGTTTCCTTTCTAAGCGGAAAGAATCTCTTTACCTCTAATTCTGCCTGTTTTCTGGGCGTGCTTACCAGAATGAATCTCTAACACTCTGAGCATTGCAGAGTATCTCAGCGTGATTCACTCTAAAGAGTAGAGGGTGGCGCCTATCCCCACAGCATAGCACTGAGGGGGCCACTGCGCATGTGCTGATCTGTCAGCTCAGAGAACAGCGCATGCACACTGCGCACCCCCCCCCATCATTGCTGCCCTCCAATCGCTGGCCAGCCCAGCAATGCACCAGACTCCTCTATCCCCCCAGTTGTTGGCCTGCTGGACCTCCCTGGGCCAGACCCGATGTCCCACCCACCGCACCGTGTCCCACCCACCCACCAGACAACCCCAACCCTACCCAGATGACCAGGCACCGATAAGGTCCCACTTCCAGTATCCTCCCCCACTGACACTGACACTGCCCCTCCCCCATCATACTGCCCAGTGCCCGGTGAGCTGTGCCAGATTGGCTAAGTTTTTCATGCAGTGGACCAGGAGAATCAAACATTGACCGATTAGGAGGATTCTGACGAGTGTTCACGTCACGCTTGTGTCTCCCAGGCCCAGATTTTGGGCACTGTCTTTGCGGCATTGGAAATCAGCTAGCATTTAAATAGAATTTTACATATTATTTAAATGCTACAAGCGGGCATGGGGCTGAATTCTCCAGGCCCACTTAGCCTCTCCTATCCTGCCAGGAGTATTTCACTTCAACGGGGTTCAAGCTAACTCCCCACTTTCAGGGGACTAACAGGGTGACAGGCTCTTCCTGGAGTGAAGGAGGGGCAATTGGGACACCCTAGGAGGTTGAGTGGTGGGTGGGTGGTGCCCTCTGGGCATGGGCACCATGGCAGTGCCAGCCGGGCACCATGACAGTGCCAGCCTGGCACTGTCCAAGAGTCAATGCTCAGGGGGCACCTTGGCACTGTCCATCAGGCATGGGGCAGTGCCAAGGAGGTAGGGCTTAGTGGGAGTGGGTCCAGGGTACGATCGCTGGGTAGGGGTCCTGCTGGCACTCTGCATGGGGACAGGAAGGAGACCAGCGATCGGGGTGGGCTGGGGTGTGGGCAGCTGGGAGGGGGGTGGAGTGGGTCTGCCCGGGGGAAGGGCAGAGTCTGGATCTCAGGACGGTGTCTGCTGGGGGAGTCGGGGTATTGTCACTGCTGGGGGCGGGGGGGCCTAAAAATCGGGACGGGCTGGGACAGCCAGGGAGGGGGGTGAGGTGGCTGGTCAGGGGACCACGATCGGGCCATGGGGTGGGGTTGGTGAAGCAGCACTGGGGTCCCGGGCTGGCCAGCAAAGAGACAAGCTGATAGTCTGGGGCCACTGCGCGTGTGCAGAGACCTGCTGGGTTCAGCTTCTCGGGTGGGAATAGGGCCTACCTACTGATTCCTAATAATATTGACATTGGTGGCCAGTACAGAGCGCAGAGTGTGAGAGATTCCAGTGTGAACTCCTGTTAGAAAAAACAGCATGAATTACTCCAGTTTTCCCACAAATTTGACACTTAGAGAATCTGGTGTAGTGGTGCGATGACAATAATCTCTCCTTCAACGTCAACAAAACAGAAGACATAGTTTTGTCAATTGGAATGAAGTGGAAATGTTCAAGAGCTTCAAGTTTCTAAGTGTCCAAATCAACAGCTTGTCTTGGTTCCTCCTTGCCGATGTGTTACTTAAGAAAGGCCACCAACGCTTCCACTTTCTCAGGAAGCTAAGGAAATTTGGCACATCAGCTACAGCTCTCACCAATTTCTACAAACGTACCACAGAAAGCATTCTTCCTGGTTGTATCACAGCTTGGTTTGGCTCCTACTCTGTCCAAGACCGCAAGGAACTACAAAGGATCATGAATGATGCCAAGTCCATCACACAAACCAGCCTCCCATCCATTGACTCTGTCTACACTCCCCACTGCCTTGGAAAAGCAGCCGGCGTAATCAAGGACCCCACACACCCCGGACATTCTGTCTTCCACTTTCTTTTGTCAGGAAAAAGGTACAAAGATCTGAGGACATGTCCCAACCAGCTCAAGAACAGCTTCTTCCCTGCTGCCATTAGACTTTTGAATGGACCTACCTTGTATTAAGTTGATCTTTCTCTCCACCCTTGCTATGACAGTAACACTACATTCTGCACTCTCTCCCTTCCTTCTCTGTGAACAGTATGCTTTATCTGTATAGTGCACAAGAAACAACACTTTTCACCGTATAGAACATAAGAACATAAGAACATAAGAAATTGGAGCAGGAGTAGGCCATCTAGCCCTTCGAGCCTGCCCCGCCATTCAATAAGATCATGGCTGATCTGTCGTGGCTCAGTTCCACTTTCCCGCCCTCTCCCCATAACCCTTAATCCCCTCACTTATCAAAAACCTATCAACCCGCGTCTTAAAAATATTTAGCGAGGCAGCTTCCACCACTTCAACGGGCAGAGAATTCCAGAGATTCACCACCCTTTGAGTGAAGAAGTTCCTCCTCAACTCCGTTCTAAACCGACCCCCCCTTTATCTTGAGGCTGTGCCCCCTAGTCCTACTGTCCTTTCTGAGCGGGAAGAGCCTCTCCACCTCTATCCTATCCATCCCATTCATCATCTTATATGTCTCAATGAGATCTCCCCTCATTCTTCTAAACTCTAACAAGTACAAGCCTAGTTTATTCAGCCTCTCCTCATAGCTCAACCCCCTCAACTCCGGGATCAGCCTAGTAAACCTCCTCTGCACTCCCTCCAAGGCCATAATATCCTTGTGTAAGTGCGGCGACCAAAACTGCACACAGTACTCCAGCTGCGGCCTCACCAATGCCCTATACAGCCACAGCAAGACCTCCCTACTTTTATATTCAATCCCCCTCGCTATGAAGGCCAGCATCCCATTCGCCTTCCTGACCACCTGCTGCACCTGCAAGCTGGGTTTTTGCGACTCATGCACAAGGACCCCGAGGTCCCTCTGCACCGTCGCCTGCTGCAGTTTTTTGCCACCTACCAAAGTGGACCACCTCGCACTTGCCAACATTAAATTCCAATTGCCAGTTCCTAGTCCATTCGCCCAGCCTATCTAGATCCTTCTGCAGACTCTCCACACCCTCCGCACAATTTGCCGTTCCACCAATCTTGGTGTCATCAGCAAATTTCGACACCCTACACTCGGTTCCCTCCTCCAGATCATCTATATAAATGGTAAATAGCTGAGGCCCCAGCACCGACCCCTGGGGCACTCCACTAGTCACCATCCGCCAATCCGAATAGCACCCATTGACCCCCACTCTCTGCCTCCTATTTGACAACCAATCCTCTATCCACGCTAACACCCTACCCCCAACTCCATGTCCCCTTACCCTCATATGACAATAATAAGTCAAATCAAAAAGATTCAGGACAGATGCGGGCGTGAGGCAGAACTCCCACAAGGTATCGAGTGTGAGATTGAGGCTATTTTAACTCCCAAGCATTGTTTAAACATTTCAATACCATCTCCTGTCAGAACCAGCAGGGTGTTGCGAGGGTCAGCTGGTGGCAGTTGGCAAGAGTTTGTCAGGGTCCAAAACATGCGGAAGAACGGTGCCCTGTATTACTGCGGCACTGGGAATGGGATTCGACAGCTGATGCCAGTGTTCAGAGAGGGGGGTGGGGGGGGGGAGGTGGTGGTGGGAGGTGAGGTAAGACTGGGGAGGGTCAGGATCTCCTTGTGGATGTTGCAGAGAGGGAGAACGATATCCCCTCCTGACCGATGAGGACGTCACAGCAAAGTCAGTGGACAAAATCTAACATGGCCGCCGGTTGGTCAGTCTGTGCCTCGGGCTGGGGCCTAGTTGTTGGGATTTAGCCCATCAATTTATGTCTCCTGCCTGATCTTAACCCTGAACACTCCTTCCTCCCCCCACACCATCACCCCACACACACACACACACACCATCCTCTCCCCTTACCCATCTCCCTACCCCATAGACACACACTGCCCTCGCTGGGCGAGTGGACAATTCAAATCGAGGTCAACGCGATTCAGAGCCAACAAGGGGAAGAGTCCAGACTATTTAGTAACACATCATAAACAGGAACAAATGAATCAGTGGCAGTAAAGGGACATTTTGCAAACTGTGACCATAACCTGATCGTTTATAACATTAGCTTCAAGGGTTAAGTGCACACACACCAGGCAAACTGACTTCAAAAGGAATGAGGCAGAAACTAAACACGTTAAACGGGGTTGAGATGAACCGAGGAACAAGCAGTGGGAGGAATTCAAAACCTAAACTGCAACACAAAACCAACACAGCCCTTTGAAGAGAAAAAAATCCACTCATATCCTCAATTTATACAATGGTCAAAGCAGGATTTAACACAGGGCATAAATCCAAAAGGAAATGGTTTATACAAATATCAGGAAAAGTGATAACTGAGAGGATCGGAGATTTGTAGAAAATAGCTAAAGGATTAAAGAAAAGGCAGGAGAAAAGTCTAACAATGAATATAAAAGGCTAACAATAAAGGCTAGACGGTGGTCTGTTGGGTGGCATTCCTGCTTCTGGATCAGGAGTTCTCGGTTCAAGACCCACGATGTGGAGATGCCGGCGTTGGACAGGGATAAACACAGTAAGAAGTCTCACAACACCAGGTTAAAGTCCAACAGGTATATTCGGCAGCTCAAGCTTTTACAGCACTGCTCCTTCAGGAAGGCGAATGGGATGCTGGCCCTCATAGCGAGGGGGATTGAATATAAAAGTAGGGAGGTCTTGCTGCAGCTGTATAGGGCACTGGTGAGGCCGCAGCTGGAGTACTGTGTGCAGTTTTGGTCGCCGTACTTACGCAAGGATATTTTGGCCTTAGAGGGAGTGCAGAGGAGGTTTACTAGGCTGATACCGGAGTTGAGGGGGTTGAGCTATGAGGAGAGGCTGAATAAACTAGGCTTGTACTCGTTAGAGTTTAGAAGAATGAGGGGAGATCTCATTGAGACGTATAAAATGATGAATGGGATGGATAGGATAGAGGTGGAGAGACTCTTCCCGCTCAGAAAGGACAGTAGGACTAGGGGGCACAGCCTCAAGATAAAGGGGGGACGGTTTAGAACGGAGTTGAGGAGGAACTTCTTCACTCAAAGGGTGGTGCATCTCTGGAATTCTCTGCCCGTTGAAGTGGTGGAGGCTACCTCGCTAAATATATTTAAGACGCGGGTTGATGGGTTTTTGATAAGAGAGGGGATTAAGGGTTATGGGGAGAGGGCAGGAATGTGGAACTGAGACACGACAGATCAGCCATGATCTTATTGAATGGTGGGGCAGACTCGAAGGGCTAGATGGCCTACTCCTGCTCCTATTTCTTATGTTCTTATGTTCATCAGGTGAGTGAGGACTTGTGTTCACAAACAGGGCATGTACAGACACAATTTACAAGATAATGGTTGAATGTGTGTCTTTACAGGTAATCAAGTCTTAAAAGGTACAGACAATGTGAGTGGAGAGAGGGTTAAGCACAGGTTAAAGAGATGTGTATTGTCTCCAGACAGGACAGTTAGTGAGATTTTGCAAACCCAGGCAAGTCATGGGGGATATGAATAGTGTGACATGAACCCAAGATCCCGGTTGAGGCTGTCTTCATGTGTGCGGAACTTGGCTATCAGTCTCTGCTCAGTGACTCTGCGCTGTCGTGTGTCGTGAAGGCCGCCTTGGAGAATGCTTACCCGAAGGTCAGAGGCTGAATGCCCGTGACCACTGAAGCGTTCGCCAACAGGAAGGGAACAGTCTTGCCTGGTGATTGTCGAGTGATGTTCATCATCTGTTGTCGTAGCGTCTGCACGGTCTCCCCAATGTACCATGCTTCGGGACATCCTTTCCTGCAGCATATTAGGTAGACAACGTTGGCCGAGTTGCAAGAGTATTTACCGTGTACCTGGTGGATGGTATTCTCATGTGTGATGATGGCATCTGTGTCGATGATCCAGCATGTCTTACAGAGGTTGCTGTGGCAGGGTTGTGTGGTATTGTGGTCACTGTTCTCCTGAAGGCTGGGTAGTTTGCTGCGAACAATGGTCTGTTTGAGGTTGTGCGATATGACAATGGCCCCTCCTTTGTCTGCTGGTTTGATGACAATGTTCCAGTTGGTCTCGAGAGCGTGGATGGCGTTGCGTTGTGCCTGGGTGATGCTCGGGGCTGTCTTGCGAGTGCAGCTGATGAATCTGGCATTGACGCACTTCCTGACGGCTTGGGCAGACATGTCAAGTCGAGGGCAGCGGCCTTCCGGAAGAGTCCAATTTGACCCTTTCCTCTTTGGTTGTTGTGCCGCTGATCTCTCAGTCGGCTGTTCCGGTTCATTGGCTGTCTCATTGTGTTTGCTGTGGGCCTCGTGGGGTTTGTGGAAGAACTCCCGCAGCCTCATTCACCTGCTGAATTCCTCTGTGTCCGCTGCCAGACTGATGGGGTACATTTTGGTGGCGGAGCAGAAATTCTGGGCTGAGAACTTCCAATTTTAAGAACGTAAGAACATAAGAAATAGGAGCAGGAGTAGGCCATCCAGCCCTTCGAGCCTGCCCCGCCATTCAATAAGATCATGGCTGATCTGTCGTGGCTCAGTTCCACTTTCCCGCCCTCTCCCCATAACCCTTAATCCCCTCTCTTATCAAAAACCCATCAACCCGCTTCTTAAAAATATTTAGCGAGGCAGCCTCCACCACTTCAACGGGCAGAGAATTCCAGAGATTCACCACCCTTTGAGTGAAGAAGTTCCTCCTCAACTCCGTTCTAAACAGCCTCCCCTTTATCTTGAGGCTGTGCTCCCTAGTCCTACTGTCTTTTTTGAGCGGGAAGAGTCTCTCCACCTCTATCCTATCCATCCCATTCATCATCTTATACGTCTCAATGAAATCTCCCCTCATTCTTCTAAACTCTAACGAGTA
The DNA here is from genome assembly GCF_965287045.1 of Carcharhinus amblyrhynchos. Taxonomy (NCBI): domain Eukaryota; kingdom Metazoa; phylum Chordata; class Chondrichthyes; order Carcharhiniformes; family Carcharhinidae; genus Carcharhinus; species Carcharhinus amblyrhynchos. The sequence goes on along the minus strand of NW_027649782.1, from coordinate 2,841,930 downwards.
CAAGCCTAGTTTATTCAGCCTCTCCTCATAGCTCAATCCCCTCAACTCCGGTATCAGCCTAGTAAACCTCCTCTGCACTCCCTCCAGGGCCAAAATATCCTTGCGCAGGTGCAGCGCCCAAAACTGCACACAGTACTCCAGCTGCAGCCTCACCAATGCCCTATACAGCCACAGCAAGACCTCCCTACTTTTATATTCAATCCCCCTCGCTATGAAGGCCAGCATCCCATTCGCCTTCCTGACCACCTGCTGCACCTGAAAGCTGGGTTTTTGCGACTCATGCACAAGGACCCCGAGGTCCCTCTGCACCGTCGCCTGCTGCAGTTTTTTGCCACGTAAGTAATAGTCCTTCCTACCATTCTTCCCACCAAAGTGGACCACCTCACACTTGCCAACATTAAATTCCATTTGCCATTTCCTGGCCCATTCACCCAGCCTATCTAGATCCTTCTGCAGACTCTCCACACTCTCCGCACAATTTGCCTTTCCCCCAATCTTGGTGTCATCAGCAAATTTCGACACCCTGCACTGTTTTTGTCTGGTTGAAGAATGTAGTCCGACAATGGACTCCCCTGTGGTGGTACTGTTTTCTACTGTGGTACCGGGGGGAGGCTTGGTTGCTGCTGGTGGTGATGCCAAGTTCAAGACCCACCCCAGGACTTGATGGCGAAAGAAAGTGCTTCATAACATGGTCAGACAGATTGAATATCAACCTGAAAATCCTTCCAAATGCATCACTGGCCATTGGTAAGAGCAGGAGAGATTCCTGGTCAGTCACACTTGACATGATGATATGGAGATGCCAGCGTTGGACTGGGATGAGCGCAGTAAGAAGCTTCACAACGACAAATTAAAGTCCAACAGGTTTATTTTGGAATCACGAGCTTTTGGAATACTATTCCTTCAACTCCTTCACACTCACCTGATGAAGCTCGTGATTCCAAATAAACCTTTTGGACTTTAACCTGGTGTTGTGAGGCTTCTTACTACACGATATGGAGTAGCGCTCCTTAAGCGATGAGTCTCTGGTGACAGACTAGTGACCTGTTCCAGGGATAAAAAAAAATAATATTGCCACTATCCAAGATGACCATAAAGATCTAAGGTCAGCGGTCAGCTCTCCCTGTCAAAGGTGGTGATTTTAACCTGAGGATCCCCGCACCCCAAGCAAGGTTGAGAAGGTGAGACCTTCATGAATAACCTCAGCCATTACTGGAATTGAACTATATTGTTGGTATCACTCTGTAATACTAAGCAACCATCCAGCCAACTGACACCCCTCAGGGATAACAGATGGAATTCTGCCTTAGTGCACCATTAGGCATGGGAAGAGACTGGAGTAATGGCTCACAGTAAAAGTTTTTATTAAAATATTATATAAGACAGTGTACGAAGGAGGTATGATCCCATTAAAAGTAGGCAGTGGATAATATTGTTACAGGCAATGAGGTTATGGTAGATTTGTAAGTTGTGCATATTTATTGATGTCTTTTCTTTCAATCCACAGGAGATTCAGCCCGCCTTGTTGTCCAACAAGGGGCATACACGCAGTGGGTCGTGCGAGGGCTGCTCTTGGATATTGTTTCGAGAGATGCCTAGTGCTTCACGTCGTTAGTGTACGCTTAAACTGGACCAACTGACGGGCAACACGACAGCTCAGTGACTATCACTGTTTGCTGTGCAGACACATGGATTTGGGTCGGCGTCTGTGGGAGTTTGCACATTCTCCCCGTGCTTGCGTGGGTTTTCTCCGGGTGCTCCGGTTTCCTCCCACACCCCAAAGATGTGCTGTTAGGCTGATTGGTGTAACAAATTGTCCCTAAATTAGTCTTCCCTCAATCTTCCCCAATATAAGAACATAAGAAATAGGAGCAGGAGTAGGCCATTTAGCCCAGGCGTAGACAAGGGTCATGGGTAGAGGAGGGCACTCACAATGTTAAAATGGCGGCGCGGGCTCGTTGGGCCGAAGGGCCTGTTTCCCGTGCTGTGTTGTTCTTTATTTATTACAAGATAGGCTTCGGGGATAACTTAACCCCAGAAAGAGGTGGATGTAGGCCAAGTGGAGGTAAAAATGTTAAATCCCTCAAACCTGCCCCAATCCGTCTTGAACCCACCAACCTCTAGTTTAAATGGGAGCAGGAGGAGGGGCTAAGGTTAATCCATTCGCAGACATCTGCACCTTTTCATTTTAACTAATGTTAGCCAGTGTTAAGTCCAGTTTGTGAAAGAAGATAAAAAATGCTGGATTCATAAGGAAGCATAGAGAATATGCCCCTTTCTCCATCAATGGGGACAAAGTTGAAATGGTTGAAAACTTCAGGTTTTTAGGTGACCACATCACCAATAACCTGTCCTGGTCTCCCCCTCATGCCGACACTATAGTTAAGAAAGCCCACCAATGCCTCGACTTTCTCAGGAGGCTAAGGAAATTTGGCATGTCCGCTACGACTCGCACCAACTTTTACAGATGTACCATAGAAAGCATTCTTTCTGGCTGTATCTCGGTATGGCTCCTGTTCTACCCAAGACTGCAAATAAATACAAAGGGTCATGAACAAAGTCAGCTCATCACGTAAACCAACCTCCTATCCATTGACTTTTACATTTCCTGCTGCCTTGGAAAGGCAGCCAGCATAATTAAGGACCCCATGCATTCTCTCTTCTACCTTCTTCCATTGGGAAAAAGATACAAAAGTCTGAGGGCATATACCAACCAACTCAAGAACAGCTTCTTCCCTGCTGCTGTCAGACTTTTGAATGGACCTACCTTGTATTAAGTTGATTTTTCTCTACAGCTTAGCTATGACACTACATTCTGCACCGTCTCCTTTCCTTCTCTATAAATGAGATGCTTTGTCTGTACAGCGTGCAAGAAACAATACATTTCACTGTATATTAAAACGTATGAAAATAATACATCAAATCAGTGGAAATTGCAATACAGCACTGCTTGTGAGCCAGAGAAGAAACATTTACCAAGGGCCCAAAAAATAAATCTGTAAATACTCATCCGCTGACTCCCTACTCTCTCTGTGATGCACCCCTAATCAGTGATACCCACCTCCCTCCTGTCCCCTAGATCACCAATATCTCCATCTATATGCCTTGTAATCATCTACATTGCCAACCACGCTTAACCCCGCAATTACCAACCTCATTCTCACTAACTTTACCTCCTGGTGACCCGTCGCCTGCTGCTCCATCTGTCAGGTGGTCAAATGTAGCAGTCACTCTGGCTCCTTTGCATCCATTTTCACAGTAGAAGAATAACATATGAACATTTGAACTAGGACCTCGACTCTGTGATCATGGCTGATCTCATAGAATCATCGAACCCTACAGTGCAGAAAGAGGCCCTTCGGCCCATCGAGTCTGCACCGAACACAATCCCACCCAAGCCCCACCTTCAAATCCCTACATATTATACCCACTAATCCCATCTTGGTCTCAACTACACTTCTCTGCCCATCCACCAGAGCCCTTCAAACCCAAACTAATTAACAATCTGTCCACCTCCTCTTTAAATTTACTCAAAGTCCTGACATCTCTTGGGATCGTGAACTCCACAGATTCATAACCCTTTGAGTGAAATAATTTCTCCTCATCCCTTTTAAATCCGCCACGCCTCATCCTAAATCAATGACCTCTCGTTCTAGATTGCCCCTCCTGGGGACATATTATAAGTGAAAAAAAAGAGAAAATAATGGGACTTAAGATTAATCTGTGGACTGATTGCTATCATCCTGAGATGATTGCTCTCATCTTAGGATGAGCCATGATCTTATTGAATGGCGGGGCAGGCTTGAAGGGCTAGATAGCCTACTCCTGCTCCTATTTCTTATGTAAGAACATAAGAACATAAGAAATAGGAGCAGGAGTAGGCCATCTAGCCCTTCGAGCCTGCCCCGCCATTCAATAAATCATGGCTGATCTGTCGTGGCTCAGTTCCACATTCCCGCCCTCTCCCCATAACCCTTAATCCCCTCGCTTATCAAAAACCCATCAACCCGCGTCTTAAAAATATTTAGCGAGGCAGCCTCCACCACTTCAATGGGCAGAGAATTCCAGAGATTCACCACCCTTTGAGTGAAGAAGTTCCTCCTCAACTCCGTTCTAAACCGCCCCCCCTTTATCCTGAGGCTATGCCCCCTAGTCCTACTGACCTTTCTGAGCGGGAAGAGCCTCTCCACCTCTATCCTATCCATCCCATTCATCATCTTATACGTCTCAATGAGATCTCCCTCATTCTTCTAAACTCTAACGAGTACAAGCCTAGTTTATTCAGCCTCTCCTCATAGCTCAACCCCCTCAACTCCGGTATCAGCCTAGTAAACCTCCTCTGCACTCCCTCCAAGGCCACAATATCCTTGCGTAAGATATTTTAAAAAGTAGATGAGGAAATTACTGAAACATTAGCACCGAGTAAAATATTCTTGATCCGAGGATTGGTCAATAGATTGAAAATTTGATTATGTTACTATTTTGTTCAGAGAGCTGGCAGAGGAAAATGCAGAGTATTAAGGGTATTAAGAGTACTAACGGTAGATCATATTAAGAGTATATCATGGCTGTCAACTTTTGGGGTTCTCAGATTAAGGACTGCCTGTGCATGTTGTCTTTATGGACTTGCAAAAAATAACAATAAGGGCCCAGACAACAGGGTGTCTGGTGTATTGGCTTCCTTGAGTAACTCACAGCTCGGACAGACAGTGGAGAGGCAACATCTTGACTACCACGAGGTGGGTTCCCATCGAAGGCAGCACTGCAGAGTCCCCGCAGTGTGGGGAGCTATGTTAACACCTGCCGAGCTCCCTTGATTGGGCCAAATATGGTTCTTGTCACTGTCAGTGGAGCACAGGATGTAACCTCAGCAGTCAGCCACAGAGCCTGTCCAGCAGGTGGCAGCGTAACCAGAATGATTTCAGTAGGGTTAGGAATCGACCTCGCAAGCAACCCCTCGGGGGTTGTTCAGTGGCCGGGGAGGGAATGTGCTCAACACGGGTCCCAAGCCAGCACTGACCCCTGACCAACACAAGCACAACGCCCCCCCCAACCTCTCTCAATCCCTCACACTTACGCAGTCTCTGCAGTGCTGCCTTCAATGAGAACTCACCTTGTGGTAGTCAAGAGGTTCTCCGTCTATCCGAGCTGCGAGTCATTTGAGGAAGCCAATAAACCAGATGCCCTCTTGTCAGAGTCCTTATTGTTATTTTTTTTTGGAAGTCCATATAGACAACATGCACAGGCAGCTGTATAGGGCATTGGTGAGGCCGCAGCTGGAGTACTGTGCGCAGTTTTGGGCGCCGCACCTGCGCAAGGATATTTTGGCCTTGGAGGGAGTGCAGAGGAGGTTTACTAGGCTGATACCGGAGTTGAGGGGGTTGAGCTATGAGGAGAGGCTGAATAAACTGGGCTTGTACTCGTTAGGGTTTAGAAGAATGAGGGGAGATCTCATTGAGACGTATAAGATGATGAATGGGATGGATAGGATAGAGGTGGAGAGACTCTTCCCGCTCAGGAAGGATAGTAGGACTAGGGGGCACAGCCTCAAGATAAAGGGGGGGCGGTTTAGAACGGAGTTGAGGAGGAACTAATGGCTTTAAATTAAGGGGGGGTAGTTATAGGATGGATGTCAGGGGCAGCTTCTTTACCCAGAGGGTGGTGAGGGACTGGAATGCCCTGCCTGCTGCAGTTGTAAATGCGCCTAGTTTGGGGGCGTTTAAGAGATTGGTGGATAGGTTTATGGACGAAAAGGGATTGGTTTAGATTAGTGGGTCAATGTTTTTTTTTAAAAAATAAGACTGGTCGGCGCAACATTGTGGGCCGAAGGGCCTGTTCCGCGCTGTAATGTTCTATGTTCTATGTTCTATGTTCTTCTTCACTCAAAGGGTGGTGAATCTCTGGAATTCTCTGCCCGTTGAAGTGGTGGAGGCTGCCTCGCTGAATGTATTTAAGACGCGGGTTGATGGGTTTTTGATAAGAGAGGGGATTAAGGGTTATGGGGAGAGGGCGGGAATGTGGAACTGAGCCACGACAGATCAGCCATGATCTTACTGAATGGCGGGGCAGGCTCGAAGGGCTAGATGGCCTACTCCTGCTCCTATTTCTTATGTTCTTATGTTCTTAATCTGAGAACCCCAAAAGTTGACAGCCATGATAATACTCTTAATATGATCTACCTTTAGTACTCTTAATACCCTTAACACTCTGCATTTTCCTCTCCCTCTGAACAAAATAGTAACATAATCAAATTTCCAATCTATTGGCCAATCCTCGGAGCAAGAATATTTTACGAGATGCTAATATTTCTGTAACTTCCTCATCTACTTTCTAAAATATTTTTGAGGATGGGAGCAATCAGTCCACAGATTTATCTTAAGTCCCATTATTTTCTCTGTTTTTTTTTTAAACTTATAATATGTCCCACCCCACACCAATGTAGTGGCTGAGATTCCTCCCCACTTCACCCCAGGGGTTGATACCCATCTCCTTGCTCTCCTTCACTACTGCTGTGCTTGAACCATATTATATAAAGGAGTAATACGTGAGGGTGGAGTATCACTATTGCTCTACACAAGTGCGTTGGAGTGACTTCTTGCCAGAGAAAAGTGGGAAACATCCGGGAGGGGGGAAATGGCCATGCTGAACTCCCTAATGATATTGAAACCCAGTCACGTACATACTGATAAGCTTCATTCCCATTTTGGCTGTGAAGTGCTTCACGCTGGTACCAAGGGGAGATAGAAAACCGTTTGGCACCGTGCGCTACTTTGCCAGCTCGCTGCCCAGCTGAGGCCGCGAGGTGCTAAGATCGCGTCCCTTATCCCTCAGTCAGACAGCCGCTGCAGGTTCAGGTTTGCTAAATCAGCTGCTCAGGTCGTGAAGCAGCGAGTACAGCTCTGTGGGTGATCTAATACTGATGATGTGGGTATGCCGGCGTTGGACTGGCGTAAACACAGTAAAAAGTCTGACAACACCAGGTTTTAGTCCAACCTATTTATTTGATAATATTCTCACTAGCTTTCGAGGGGACAGCCTCTTCGTCAGGTGAATGGAGAGTTCTCCATTCACCTGACGAAGAGGCTGTCCCCTCGAAAGCTAGTGAGAATATTATCAAATAAATAGGTTGGACTAAAACCTGGTGTTGTCAGACTTTTTACGGTGATCTAATACGACAGCAAAGGCTTTGAGATGAACTTCATCAATTCTCAGCCAAAGGCTCAAATTGCCTTAAATTAAGAAAAGATCAATAAGCTGTGAATTGGATTATCTGATGTGGGCTGAATTTGCAGAGCTCTGGACAAACATTTGTTTCCAATTCTGTATGTGCAAGACAGCGCAAAGAGAGCAATTATTAAATGGGTATAAATATGATGGGGGGAAACGTGATCCCAAAAGTAGAGTGAGACTTTCCATCACATTTCTCCCCTGAGGGAGTTAAATTCGAAGGGTTAACTCCGTCCCTCTCTCCGCAGACCTGCCGCGTCTACCTGGCATTTTCCGTTTTTAGTTCAGGTTTCCAGAATTTGCAGTATTTTGTTGCTATGACCAGCAGACTGACAGTTTGGTGGTCTGCACCAGTGGGGGTGCAGGTTACCATCTCTCAGCCTGAGATCTCGAACCAGTGTTGCTGTTTTCTCAGACAGCGGGTGCCGTTAGGCAGGAAGTTGTGCCAGGGGTGGGTGAGGTGTGGGGCACTGCCTGGGGCCTCCCCCACATTCCCAAACTATGGCATTCCACTCCTCTTGATTAGATCCTCCATCTTTCTCTCCTCATCCATGCTGGACAGCTCCTCCAGACACATCTCTTCACGAACACATCACTCTTTTTGCATTGTATTAATCGCGCCTGACTCCACAATACCACTTGCCTCTTCCTCTTTCCTCCATATCCATCGTGTCTCTAGACTTAATTAAAGTTATAAGAACATAAGAAATAGGAGCAGGAGTAGGCCATCTAGCCCCTCGAGCCTGCCCCGCCATTCAATAAGATCATGGCTGATCTGAAGTGGATCAGTTCCACTTTCCCGCTTTCTCCCCTTAATTCCCCTGTCTATCAGAAACCTATCTACCCGTGACTTAAATATATTCAGCGAGGCAGCCTCCACCACTTCAACGGGCAGAGAATTCCAGAGATTCACCACCCTTTGAGTGAAGAAGTTCCTCCTCAACTCCGTTCTAAATCGCCCCCCCCTTTATCTTGAGGCTGTGCCCTCTAGTCCTGCGACCCTTTCGAAGCGGGAAGAATCTCTCCACCTCTACCCTATCACCAGTTCTGATGAAGGATCCTTGGCCTCGGATGTTCCTCTGCTTCTCTCTCCACGGATACTGTCTGACCCAGTTGAGTCTTTCCAGCATTCTCTGTTTCTCCGTTGGATTTTCCGAATTTGGCATTCGTTGCTGCCCCTTCCCTCCCTCCCACAACCTGACTGCCGACACTCCATCCAACAGGCCTGACCTGACACCCAATTCTCCATCCCCACCCCCAGGCCTGACGTCCTTCCTCGCCCTCATTCACCCCCAAACATGACCCCAACTTACAACCGCCCCCCCCCAATCTCACCCACTCACTATATACAAAGAACATTAGATCTCAGGAATCAGCCCTTGGCTCACCAAGCTTGTGTCGATGTCTGGAGCCTTTCGAAACTGAAGACCATTTGCCTCTATGTGGTCCATATCCCTCTATTCCCTGACCAACACATTTCCCTTTTCCCTGCCTTGTCAAAAACTTCATCTAATTTAGTCCCATAAAAAAAAAGGATCATGTTTCATTTACCTGCAAGTGCTGGCCTCGACTGTAGAACACAGAACATAGAACATTACAGCGCAGAACAGGCCCTTCGGCCCACGATGTTGCGCCGACCAGTTAAAAAACAATGACCCACTAACCTAAACCAATCCCTTTTCGTCCATAAACCTATCCACGGATCTCTTAAACGCCCCCAAACTAGGTGCATTTACAACTGCAGCAGGCAGGGCATTCCAATCCCTCACCACCCTCTGGGTAAAGAACCTACCCCTGACATCAGTCCTATAACTACCCCCCCTTAATTTAAAGCCATGCCCCCTCGTGCTAGATTTCTCCATCCGAGGAAAAAGGCTATTACTATCCACCCTATCTAAACCTCTAATCATCTTATATGTTTCAATAGGATCCCCTCTTAGCCACCTTCTTTCCAGCGAAAACAACCCCAAATCCCTCAGTCTCTCCTCATAGGACCTCCCCTCCATACCAGGCAACATCCTGGTAAACCTCCTCTGCACCCTCTCCAAAGCCTCCACATCCTTCCTGTAATGTGGGGACCACAACTGCACACAGTACTCCAAGTGCGGCCACACCAGAGTTGTGTACAGTTGCAACATGACGCTGCGACTCCTAAACTCAATCCCCCTACCAATAAACGCCAAGGCACTGTATGCCTTCTTAACAACCTTATCTACTTGATTCCCAACTTTCAGGGATTTATGTACACATACACCTAGATCCCTCTGTTCATCCACACTATTCAAAGTCCTCCCGTTAGCCCTATACTCAACACATCTGTTACTTCTACCGAAATGAATTGCCTCACACTTCTCTGCATTAAACTCCATCCGCCACCTCGCGGCCCAGCTCTGCAACCTGTCTAAGTCTCCCTGCAAACTATGACACCCTTCCTCACAATCTACCACACCTCCGACTTTGGTGCCATCAGCAAATTTACTAATCCACCCAACTATACCCTCATCCAGATCATTAATAAAAATTACAAACAGGAGGAGAATGTAGGAGAACGTTGCCCTACACAGATCTCACCCAGCCCAAGTCAGACGTTTAGTTTATTTATGAGTGTCATAACTAGAACGTAGAACCCTACAATGCAGAAAGAGGCCCTTCGGCCCATCGAGTCTGCACCGACCACAATCCCACCCAGGCCCTACCCCCATATCCCTACATATTTACTCGCTAATCCCTCTAACCTACACATCCCAGGACACTAAGGGGCAATTTTAGCATGGCCAATCGATCTAAATAGGGTTGCATTAACAGCGCAATGAAGTTACTATGAAAATCCTCGAATCGCCGCACTCTGGCACCTGTTCGGGTCCGCTGAGTGAGAATTTAGTACGGCCAATTCACCGAACCAGCACGTCTTTCAGACTGTGGGAGGAAACCCACGCAGACATGGGGAGAACATGCAGATTCCACACAGACTGTGACCCCGATCCCTGAGACAGCAGTACCACTGTGCCACAGCGTTGTCCTAAGTATTCTCTACAGGACAAAAAGAACAAGAAACAGCGGATGAACTGTTTCATGTCCAGAATGGAGGTAATCCAAGGTTGAACTAACACCAGGATTGGCACGGGCCCAAAATCTAAAGATAAACAGGCACAATTTAACAGTCAGTTAACTCAGATATTTACAATAAACATCCTTTCACCCAACGGTGCAAGAGTACGGAATAACTGAGAAAACAAAACACAACTTTAGAAACAAAGTTCACCCTTTGAAATTCCAAATAATGTCTTTTTTTCAAAAATATTGGAATCTCTTCCCACAGAGAGAGTCTCAATTAATTTAACCCTCGCAAGACAGTCTCGCCATCAGAAGAACAAGTCTGGTGAACCTTTGTTAGAGTAAACAGTGGCAGGCTTTTTCCTAGATTGGAGACAACTATCACAAGGGGTCACAAGCTTAGGGTGAGGGGGGAGAGAGGTATAATTTGGATATTAGAGGGAGGTTTTTCACACAGAGGGTTGTGGGGGTATGGAATGCACTGCCAAGTAAGGTGGTGGAGGCAGGCACGCTGGGTTTACTTAGATAGGCACATGAGCGAAACAGGGATGGAGGGTTATAGGAGACTGTTTTAAATAAGGGTCAGAGCCTCAGGACGTTCCTGGAAATCTAATGCTACATGTGTTGATGTTTTCCTCTTTTACTCCGCAGGTGCATCGGTCCACCTTGTTGTCTAACGAGGGGCATGCACACGGTGGGTCGTGTGTGGGCTACTCTTGGATGTTTCGAGAGTGGCCTAGTACTTCATGTTGTTAGTGTACGCTTAAAACTGGATCAGCAGATGGGCACCATGACAGCTCAGTGACTATCACTGATTGCTGTGCAGACACATGGATTTGGGCCGGTGTCTGTGGGAGTTTGCGCATTCTCCCCGTGCTTGCGTGGGTTTCCTCCGGGTGCTCCGGTTTCCTCCCACACCCCAAAGATGTACTCTTAGGCTGATTGGTGTAACAAATTGTCACTAAATTATCCCTTAATCTGGTTTCCAATGGGGGTACCATAAGCATAGACATGGGTCAAGGGTGGAGGAGGAAAAACACATTGTTAAGATGGCGGTGCGGGCTCGTTGGGCCGAAGGGCCTGTTTCCCGTGCTGTGTTGTTCTTTGTTCTCTGTTGTCAATGGCAATAATATCCTTTCTGAGGTAAGGGGACCAGAACAATTCTCCAGGTGTGGTCTAACCAAGCTGCGATACGACTGAAGCAAGACCTGAACACTCCTGTCACCAGGTTCCTTTGTACATCGACATTTTCTAATTTCTTTACCATTTGGGAACTACTCTGTCCATTTGTTCCTTTTACCAAAGTGGATAACCGCACATTTTTTTTCTCCACATTATATCCCATCTGCCATGTTCTTGCCCACTCATTAGGTCTGTCTAAATCCTCCTATCGCCGCTGTATATCCTCCTCACAGCACACATTCCCACCTAGCCTTGTATCATCTGTGGATTGGAAAGTTATTTTTTTGGATATATACTTTATTCCAATTCAATCCAATCAAATCCAATTCAGAGTCCCAGCGAGTTGAGACATTCCCAATCCAAGTTGACAAGACAGGGTTCTCATCTCTGATCCTGGGCTTGATCTACATGATCCAAGCTGATTGGAGTAGGTATAGCTCCTCCTGCAAGGCTTGATCTCATTTGCATCTTAGCCAAAAGGCTGAGATGGCGCTTTAAAAAATTGATTCAAAAGAAGCTGAAATGTAACCTAGTGTCTTCAACCGAGCACAGCATGTCGATACTACATTTGATCTGAGCCAAAAGGCCAAGAAACAAAGCATGGCAACGTCCACAATCATCAGGGGAAACTAAAGTCCCACTTTTCCTTGAATACCCTGTCCAATAGCCAGGTCTAAAACAGTGCACTTTCTGCGCCAATTTCTATAGCCTGCAGGGAAGGCAGATCACCTTAGGCCTGAAGGGGGGTCTTCCAACGCCGCTAAAAGCAATGATGCTTTTCACGGCTCACCGGGGAACCTGCTGGTCGATAGCGGGCCACCTTCACCATTGGAAAATTCACTCTGGGGTTGGGGGAAGGGGACTGGAAAATCCCAGCCACGAGGTTAACAAATCTCTCAAGTCTATCTTTAGAATCACCCTCGGGCGAATAGGATACAGATGTGCAGTCAATAAAATTTGATCTTTGATCTTTGCAACTGTACAGGGCACTGGTGAGGCCGCAGCTGGAGTACTGTGTGCAGTTTTGGTCGCTGCACTTGCGCAAGGATATTTTGGCCTTGGAGGGAGTGCAGAGGAGGTTCACTAGGCTGATACCGGAGATGAGGGGGTTAGCCTATGAAGAGAGATTGAATAGACTGGGTCTGTACTCATTGGAGTTTAGAAGGATGAGGGGGGATCTTATAGAGACGTATAAGATAATGAAGGGGATGGATAGGATAGAGATAGAGAGATTCTTCCCACTTAGAAAGGATAGCAGGATTAGAGGGCACAGCCTCAAGATAAGGGGGGGGGCAGTTTAGATCAGAGTTGAGGAGGAACTTCTTCACTCAAAGGGTGGTGAATCTCTGGAATTCTCTGCCCGTTGAAGTGGTGGAGGCTACCTCGCTAAATATATTTAAGTCACGGGTAGATAGGTTTCTGATAGACAGGGGAATTAAGGGTTATGGGGAGAAAGCGGGAAAGTGGAACTGATCCACTTCAGATCAGCCATGATCTTATTGAATGGCGGGGCAGGCTCGAAGGGCTAGATGGCCTACTCCTGCTCCTATTTCTTATGTTCTTATGATCTTTCTTTATCTATCCAAGGGCGACATAACTATTTATTTTACTGGTAAATAACTAGTTCAGCACTAAGCACCCCTCATCTGAACATGAGCATTATCTGGTGGAATATAGATTGGTGCAAGATAGTCATTTAGCAGCTCTTACAGAACCAGACAATCAGGTTGTATCTTCTCTGCTGCTTGCAGCTACTTCTAAAGAGATCAGGTGTCATGACATGAATCTTTCTAAACATCCTTTAATAGCCTTTCACAGTCATTGATACATAAGAACTAGAAACAGGAGTTGGCCGTTCGGCTCCTCGATCTTGCTCAGCCATTCAATAAAATCGTGGCTAATCTCGATCGTCTCCTAGTTCCTGGCAATGGCTGAAATATGTTTGCTATTGACTGCCACAATTACACACTGTTGTTGTCCAAAGACTTCTTTCTTAAAAAGTTTAATTATTAGTATCACAAGTAGGCTGACATTAACACCGTCATGAAGTTACTGTGAAAATCTCCGAGTCACCGCACTTCTGTTTGGCTACACTGAGGGTGTATTTAGCACGGCCAGTGCACCCAGCTGGCACATCTTTCGAACTGTGGGAGGAAACCCACGCAGACACGGGGAGAATGTGCAAATTCCACAGACGGTGACCCAAGCCAGGAATCGAACCCAGGTCCCTGGCACTGTGAGGCAGCAGTGCTAACCACTGTGTCACCCTCTTATTTTGTTAAAGACTTCACATTCTTTGGGAACATCTTTGAACTTTCCTAATCTAAACATTTTCTGTTTTGACTTTTTCAGCACAAACAATTCTCCGGAACACAACCTGACAGTAAAAACCTCTCATTAACATTCCAATGAACTGACTCCCATTAACTCATTGATTCAGTCTTAGTCTGGTGGAAATGTTCACATGAATCAGATGTTCTAAACACTGAAATGGTAGCACAGTGGGTTAGCACTGTTGCCTCACAGCTCCAGGGTCCTGGGTTCGATTCCCGGCTGGGGTCACTGTCTGCGTAGAGTTTGCACATTCTCCCCGTGTCTGCGTGGGTTTCCTCCGGGCGCTCCGGTTTCCTCCCACAGTCCAAAGATGAGCAGGTTAGGTTGAGTGGGCATGCTAAATCGCCCCTTAGTGTCCAGGGTAGTGGAGATTAGTGGGTATAATATGTAGGGATATGGGGGTAGGGCCTGGGTGGGATTGTGTTCGGTGCAGACTCGATGGGCCGAAGGGCCTCTTTCTGCACTGTAGGGTTCTATGATTTCTATGAAAGAAATGTGAACTCAAGAAACAGAGATTCCAATCTCAATGGTGATCATTCTCTCCACTTGTACAACTCCCTCTTAAATGACATTTGGGGGCAAATTTTCCCGTTCCACTGGAATTGTAATGGGCAAGGGGTGGTCCATTGAGCTCAGGTGAGCCTTCCTGATTTTGGTACGGGCATAACTGGAAAAACCCACCTTTAGTGCATATCTGGCATCAAAGTGGTGGCACAGTGGGTTAGCACTGCTGCCTCACAGCACCAAGGACTTAGGTTCAATTCCCGGCTTGGGTCACTGTCTGTGCAGAGTCTGCACATTCTCGTCGTGAGTTCCCTCCGGATGCTCCGGTTTCCTCCCACAGTCGGAAAGACGAGCTGGTTAGGCGAATTGGCCATGCTAAATTCTCCCTCGGTGTACCTGAACAGGTGCCCGAGTTTGACAACTAGGGGATTTTCACAGTAACTTCACTGCAGTGTTAATGTAAGCCTACTTGTGACTAATAAATAAACTTTAAGGTAGTTAAATAGAATGATCAAATATCAATTATCTTTGCATCATCCCATTTCTAGAATACTTTAAACAGACGTATTTCAAAAACTGTGTGTAACTAGTAACAAAATAGAACTTGCTGATCACAACTGAGAAAAATCAGGCTCTGAACCCAATCACAGCACTAAGAACCACCACTTCAATACCCAGGGGAGAGAACATACTGCTGGTGTCAATTCTAACTTTTCAATTCTGCCATCACAAACATAGAAATGTAGAAAATAGGAGCAGGAGTAGGCCATTTGGCCCTTCGAGCCTGCCCCACCATTCATTCCCATCATGGCAGAGACACACAGATCAAATCCTCACTTTAAAATAAGGGGATTAGCGGAGACAGTCTTAGAAAGGCTCTCGACAGATAGCCAAGCTTGTGAAATCCCTGAACCAAGGATTACGACAGAAACAAGTTAGGATTCTACTCCACTGGAACGGCCAACATCTCCGGAAGCTGACAATGAAGGAACTGCAGAAGATAAAATATCTGATATCCGTGAAGAACAGAGGATGTCAAAAACCTGGAATGTTGTATCTTACAAAACCAAAATCGACATCCAACAAAAGGACTTGTGTTAACTGTACATATGTCAATAATAATACTTAATAACGTAACTGATGTTCATAGTGGATACTCATTAATGTTTAAAGTTTGTTGTCATCTTACTCAAGTAAAGGTGGGAGGATGTTATATATTATAAATCATAGAATTCTACAGTGCAGAAAGAGGCCCTTCGGCCCATCGAGTCTGCACCGAACACAATCCCACCCAGGCCCTGACCCCCATATCCCTACATATTATACCCACTAATCCTCTAACCTGCACATCTCAGGACACTAAGGGGCAATTTCTTAGCACGGCCAATCAACCTAACCCGTACATCGTTGGACTGTGGGAGGAAACCGGAGTACCCGGAGGAAACCCACGCAGACACGAGGAGAATGTGCAAACTCCACACAGCAAACTCCATAAAGCAATGTATCTCTCTACGTTCAGTCACATGATGTGTTGTGGCATCACTGGAGGCATTCAGGGGTATTTAATTTCTTCTATCTTGGAGCTCAATCAGGTAACAGCCTGTAAATGAAGCTGTGTTGGTTTGTTTCAGTAACTCACAACGTGGGAGCTCAGAAATCCTTTTTCCTCGATGACAAATCAGTCAGAAACAACTGCACTTACACAACACACGGAGGAGTGTTTCTGGACTGCATCCATGAGTATGACGCACAGCAGACGTATACTCACAGGGAAACAGTGTCAATCTTCTTATTTCCTAGTCAGAAGGTTATGGGTCTCTACAGGTTTGACCCAATAATCCAGATTGAATGTAGAACATAGATAAACTACAGCACAAACAGGCCCTTCGGCCCACAAGTTGTGCTGATCATATCCCTCCCTACTAGGCCTATCTATAACCCTCAATTCTATTAAGTCCCATGTACTCATCCAGAAGTCTCTGAAAAGACCCTATCAAATTTGCCTCCACCACCACCGACGGCAGCCGATTCCACTCACTCACCACCCTCTGAGTGAAAAACTTACCCCTGACATCTCCTCTGTACCTGCTCCCCAGCACCTTAAACCTGTGTCCTCTCGTAGCGACCGTTTCAGCCCTGGGAAATAGCCTCCGAGAATCCACCCTATCTATTCCTCTCAACATTTTATAAACCTCTATCAGGTCACCTCTCAACCTTCGTCTCTCCAGGGAGAAAAGACCAAGCTCCCTCAACCTACCCTCATAAGGCATGCCTCCCAATCCAGGCAACATCCTTATAAATCTCCTCTGCACCCTCTCAATAGCTTCTACATCCTTCTTGTAATGAGGTGACCAGAACTGGGCACAGTACTCCAAGTGGGGTCTGACGAGGGTCTTATAAATCTGCAGCATTGACTTGTCATCAGGGTGCCACACTGTCAGATGGTAAATATTTGATGGTAAATATTCATCATGGAGTTCGGTTTCGAGTGGTGTGCCTCAGAGATCTGTTTTGGGGCCACTGCTGTTTGTAATTTTTATTAATGATCTGGATGAGGGTATAGTTGGGTGGATTAGTAAGTTTGCTGATGACACCAAAGTCGGAGGTGTGGTAGATAGTGATGAAGGGTGTCATAGTTTGCAGGAAGACTTAGACAGGTTGCAGAGCTGGGCCGAGAGGTGGCGGATGGAGTTTAATGCGGAGAAGTGTGAGGTAATTCACTTTGGTAGGAATAACAGATGTGTCGAGTATAGGGCTAACGGGAGGACTTTGAATAGTGGGGATGAACAGAGGGATCTAGGTGTATGTGTACATAGATCCCTGAAAGTTGGGAGTCAAGTAGATAAGGTTGTTAAGAAGGCATACGGTGTCTTGGCGTTTATTGGTAGGGGGATTGAATTTAGGAGTCTCAGCGTCATGTTGCAACTGTACACAACTCTGGTGCGGCCGCACTTGGAGTACTGTGTGCAGTTCTGGTCTCCATGTTACAGGAAGGATGTGGAGGCTTTGGAGAGGGTGCAGAGGAGGTTTACCAGGATGTTGCCTGGTATGGAGGGGAGGTCCTATGAGGAGAGGCTGAGGGATTTGGGGTTGTTTCCGCTGGAAAGAAGGAGGCTAAGAGGGGATCTTATTGAAACATATAAGATGATTAGAGGTTTAGATAGGGTGGATAGTAATAGCCTTTTTCCTCTGATGGAGAAATCTAGCACGAGGGGGCATGGCTTTAAATTAAGGGGTGGTAGTTATAGGACGGATGTCAGGGGTAGGTTCTTTACCCAGAGGGTGGTGAGGGATTGGAATGCCCTGCCTGCTGCAGTTGTAAATGCGCCTAGTTTGGGGGCGTTTAAGAGATCCGTGGATAGGTTTATGGACGAAAAGGAATTGGTTTAGGTTAGTGGGTCATTGTTTTGTAACTGGTCGGCGCAACATCGTGGGCCGAAGGGCCTGTTCTGCGCTGTAATGTTCTATGTTCTATGTTCTAGAGGTGCTATTGTTTCGACCAGATGTTAAGCCCAGGCAGCAATGGACCTCTCTAGTGAGTGTAAAAGATCCCATATAGTAACTGTTCTCTCTTTAAGTCTGAGGTACCTTTGAGGAAAATCAGGTGAATGCGGTGGGGCATGGCTCATTCCTTCTCAATTAATTTAAACACAATTTCAGTGATTTAAGAAAAATTACACAGTGTTATCCTACTGAGATTCACTCGTAATGGCTGTTCTCTAGTTTTACATTAGTTCATGCATTAAAGCCATGGGTAATATTGATTTCAATACCAGCTTGCATTTCTGCTGGTGCTATCAGCCACTCCATACAGGATAATCCAGATATTGGGACTGGCAAGTCTTTACATGATGGGAATAGTATTGTAATTGAATTTAAAATCTGCAGCACTCGCAGATGTGTTTTAAATCCCACTCTCTGTATATCATTTATGCCTTTGTATTACAGCACTTGATTTTAACCCTAACTGCATTTCACTGCCGAAATTGCCAAATTAGTTCTGTAACAAGAAATTTCAGCTTCTGGCAGCAAACATACAGTCATCGAAGGGGAGGTGATGGAAGGAGGCCAGTGTGGCATCCTTACTGATCAATTATCTCTGCAGGATCAGGCAGTTACAAGCTGTGTTAACTTTTACTTTGCTTTTTCTTAATCAGTCTCATCGACAGTTACGCAACTGATCTGTCCTGTATGTGCCAATTTTATAACTTCTTTGCTTTCCTGGCTACCCTTGTCCAATATCATTTCAGCCAGTAACTGAACTTTAATCAGGAGATGCCTGTTTTCTGAGTTCCCATTCAGCTTGCCATGCACCTTGAGAACTGTAGCTCTGTGAAACAATGAAGACATTCATAGAACGTAGAACACTACAGCACAAACAGGCCCTTCGGCCCACAAGTTGAGCCGATCATATCTCTACCTACCAGACCTATCTATAACCCTCAATCCCATTAAATCCCATGTACTCATCCAGAAGTCTCTAGCGAGTTCGCCTCTACCACCACCGATGGCAGCCTCACTCACCACCCTTTGAGTGAAAAACTCTCCATTCACCTGACAAAGGGGCTAACCCGAAAGCTAGTGAATTTACTATCAAATAAAATCGGTTGGACTGAAACCTGGTGTTAGAACATAGAACATAGAACATAGAACATTACAGCGCGGAACAGGCCCTTCGGCCCATAATGTTGCGCCGACCAGTCTTATTTTTAAAAAAAAACATTGACCCACTAATCTAAACCAATCCCTTTTCGTCCATAAACCTATCCACCAATCTCTTAAACGCCCCCAAACTAGGCGCATTTACAACTGCAGCAGGCAGGGCATTCCAGTCCCTCACCACCCTCTGGGTAAAGAACCTGCCCCTGACATCCGTCCTATAACTACCCCCCCTTAATTTAAAGCCATGCCCCCTCGTGCTAGATTTCTCCATCCGAGGAAACAGGCTATCACCATCCACCCTATCTAAACCTCTAATCATCTTATATGTTTCTATAAGATCCCCTCTTAGCCGCCTTCTTTCCAGTGAAAACAACCCCAAATCCCTCAGTCTCTCCTCATAGGACCTCCCCTGCATACCAGGCAACATCCTGGTAAACCTCCTCTGCACCCTCTCCAAAGCCTCCACATCCTTCCTGTAATGTGGGGACCAGAACTGCACACAGTACTCCAAGTGCGGCCGCACCAGAGTTGTGTACATTTGCAACATGACGCTGCGACTCCTAAATTCAATCCCCCTACCAATAAACGCCAAGACACCGTACGCCTTCTTAACAACCTTATCTACTTGATTCCCAACTTTCAGGGATCTATGTACACATACACCTAGATCCCTCTGCTATCCCACTCTATTCAAAGTCCTCCCGTTAGCCCTATACTCAACACATCTGTTATTCCTACCGAAATGGATTACCTCACACTTCTCCGCATTAAACTCCATCCGCCACCTCGCGGCCCAGCTCTGCAACCTGTCCAAGTCACCCTGCAAACTTCGACACCCTTCCTCACAATCTACCACACCTCCGACTTTGGTGTCATCAGCAAACTTACTAATCCACCCAACTATACCCTCATCCAGATCATTAATAAAGATTACAAACAGCAGTGGCCCCAAAACAGATCCCTGAGGCACACCACTCGTAACCGAACTCCATGATGAATAATTACCATCAACCACCACCCTCTGTCTCCTATCTGCTAACCAATTCCTGATCCAAGTACCTAAATTACCACCAATCCCATACATCTGCATTTTCTGCAGAAGCATACCATGGTGAACCTTATCAAACGCCTTACTAAAATCCATATATACCACATCTACTGCCTTACCCCTATCCACCTCTTTGGTCACCTTCTCAAAGAACTCAATACGGTTAGTAAGGCACGACCTTCCCGCTACAAAACCATGCTGACTATCTCTAATCAATTCATTACTCTCCAAATAACTATAAATCCTATCCCTAATAATTCTTTCTAAAACCTTGCCACAGAAGTAAGACTCACTGGTCTATAATTCCCAGGGAAGTCTCTGCTCCCCTTCTTAAATAATGGGACAACATTCGCTGTCCTCCAATCTTCCGGTACTATACCAGAGACCAACGACGACCTGAAGATCAGAGCCAGTGGCTCTGCAATCACCTCTCTTGCCTCCCATAGAATCCTAGGGTAAATCCCGTCTGGACCAGGGGACTTATCTATTTTCAACCCATCTAGAATATCCAACACATCCTCTGTATCAACTACAATACTTTCTATTTTACACCCCTTCACCCCAGTGACCTCCTCAGCTACATTCATATCGTCCTGCGTGAACACCGAAGAGAAATAATGGTTCAATGCCTCTCCAATCTCTTCCGGTTCCACACACAACTTCCCCCTACTGTCTGTAACTGGCCCTAATGTTGCCCTAACCAACCTTCTGTTCTTGACATACCTATAGAACGCCTTAGGATTCTCCTTAATCCTATCAGCCAAAGTCATCTCATGCCCTCTTCTAGCCCTTCTTAACTCCCTCTTCAACTCCCTCCTAGCCAATCTAAAGCTTTCTACTGCACTACCCGAGCCCTCAAGCCTCATCCGAACATAAGCCTCCTTCTTCTTCCTAACCAACAAATCAACTTTTTTTGTGCACCACGGTTCCCTAACCCTACCAATTCCTCCTTGCCTGACAGGGACATACCTATCACAGACCCACAGTAGCTGCTCCTTGAAAAAACTCCACATTTCAGACGTTCCTAGTCCCTGTAATCTCCTAGTCCAACCAATGCTTCCTAATTCTCTCCTAATGGCCTCATAATTACCCTTCCCCCAGCTAAAACTACTGACCCGAGGTTCATGCCTATCCCTTTCCATCACTAAGGTGAACGTAACCGAATTGTGGTCACTATCACCAAAAAGCACACCAACTTCCAAGTCTAGCACCTGGTCTGGCTCATTTCCCAGCACCAAGTCCAATATAGCCTCACCTCTAGTTGGCCTATCTACATATTGAGTCAAAAAACCTTCCTGCACACTTTGAACAAAAACTGACCCCTCTAACGAGCTAGAGCTATAGCAATTCCAATCAATGTTAGTAAAGTTAAAATCCCCCATAACAATTACCCTATTACTTTCACTCCTAACCAGGATCGTCTCTGCAATCCTTTCCTCAACCTCTCTAGAACTTTTTGGAGGTCTATAAAAGACTCCCAACAGGGTGACCTCTCCTCTCCTATTTCTAATTTCTGCCCATACTACCTCAACAGACAAGTCCTCATTAAACTTCCTCTCTGACACTGTGATATAGTCCTTGACCAATAATGCTACTCCACCCCCACTTCTACCTCCTTCTCTACTCCGACTAAAGCACTTGTACCCTGGCACCTGCAACATCCATTCCTGACCCTGCTCTATCCACGTCTCTGAAATGGCCACAACATCAAAGTCCCAGGTACTGGTCCACGCTGCAAGTTCATCCACTTTATTGCGGATACTCCTCGCGTTAAAGTATAAACATTTCAAACCTCGCTCCGCCCCACCCCCACAATGCCGTGCAATGCCGATTACAAGGTTACAATGGTGTTGTCAGACTTTTTACTGAAAAACTTACCCCGGACATCTCCTCTGTACTCGCTCCCCAGCACCTTAAACCTGTGTCCTCTTGTAGCGACCATTTCAGCCCTGGGAAATAGCCTCCGAGAATCCACCCTATCTATACCTCTCGACATTTTATCAACATTATTCCATCCAAACCCGCGACTGAGTTTGATTGAAGAACTGATGCTGAGATATGTAATCAATTGCCCAGTTTGGATGGTACAGTAATGAGAAGTTTCCATGTAGGTGAGATACCTGGAGCAACCAGCCATCACCCACTCCATACACTCATGGTGACTCTCCATAAAATCAGACCATGTGGAGAGGCATCCAAGCTCTGTCCTGGACCTTTGAAAGAATGATCCATTGAGTCTCGATACTCTGCTTGTTCCTGAAATCTTGTAATATATTTGTCGCCTTCCAATTCTCTTGGGAGTTGCTATTAAATCAGTTCTGACTGCCTTTTTAGCCTTCCAGATCACAACAACTCACAGGGTAAAAATATTTGGGTGGCTCTGTGGCACGGTGCCTCAAAGCGCCAGGGACCCGAGTTCGATCCTGGCCTTGGGTCACTGTCTGTGTGGAGTGTGCACATCCTCCCCGTGTCTGCGTGGGTTTGCTTTGCTTTCCTCCAAAGATGCGCAGGATAGGTGGATTGGTTATGCTAAAAAAAATTGCCCCTTGGTGTCAGGAGAGCAGGGTAACATAAGAACATAAGAACATAAGAAATAGGAGCAGGAGTAGGCCATCTGGCCCTTCGAGCCTGCCCCACCATTCAATAAGATCATGGCTGATCTGAAGTGGATCAGTTCCACTTTCCCGCCCTCTCCCCATAACCCTTAATCCCCTCTCTTATCAAAAACCCATCAACCCGCTTCTTAAAAATATTTAGCGAGGCAGCCTCCACCACTTCAACGGGCAGAGAATTCCAGAGATTCACCACCCTTTGAGTGAAGAAGTTCCTCCGCAACTCCGTTCTAAACCTCCCCCCCTTTATCTTGAGGCTGTGCCCCCTAGTCCTACTGTCTTTTTTGAGCAGGAAGAGTCTCTCCACCTCTATCCTATCCATCCCATTCATCATCTTATACGTCTCAATGAGATCTCCCCTCATTCTTCTAAACTCTAACGAGTACAAGCCTAGTTTATTCAGCCTCTCCTCATAGCTCAACCCCCTCAACTCCGGTATCAGCCTAGTAAACCTCCTCTGCACTCCCTCCAAGGCCAAAATATCCTTGCGCAGGTGCGGCGCCCAAAACTGCACTGTATGTCGGATTACAAGGTTAGGCTCTAGGAGGGGGGATTGTTGTGGGTGCAGGTCTAATGGGCTGTAGATCTCGCCTGTGGTTTTTATGTAGGTTACACTGCTTCCCAAGCACTCAATAGTTTCTCTGTATTTACCCATTCAAAATAGTTCACTTTTATTAACTGTCCCCCTAATATTCTCCATTCAAAAGAAAACAAAACCACTTTCTTCACATAATTGAAAATCGCTCATCGCGATTTTGTTGCTGAGAACAAATTATCTGCTGAAACGCATTTGTTCTTTAATTAATTTAAATTAGTCAGGGCAATGCCTCTCTCTGCAGGGAGGGGAATAACGCACAAACTGGGCTTTTCATTAATGAGGTCTTAGAAGTGCACAAAACTATCTTTAGCTCCTGTAAACACGGCTCTGTAGCAGCGGCGAGTTGGACAGCTTGCAGAGAAGTGGCTTTGAAAAAGAAAACTGCAGTCAGGAGATTACCTTGACAGGAGACAAAGCCAGGCTCAGACAGCGAACTGCCCCATGCTGCACGCTGGGGTCCAGGGTTGGGATTTTACCAGCTTGCCCCGACCATCGATGGACAAACGAGCTGGTGAAATCGTGGCACGAAATGAAGACATTTACCAAAAATGATTAACATCTACTATAACTCAAATCAGAATCAATCTATAAGTTCACAGGCAAATCACAGCTGGTTCAAAGTATAACTCCTGCAGTGATGTCCTGGAGCTGAGATGATTGACCTCCAACCATCACAACCTTCTTAGAACCATAGAAAATTACAGCTCCGAAACAGGCCTTTTGGCCCTTCTTGTCTGTGCCAAACCATTTTTTGCCTAGTCCCACTGACCTGCACTTGGACCATATCCCTCCACACCCCTCTCATCCATGAACCTGTCCAAATTTTTCTTAAAAGTGACCCCGCATTTATCCGGCAGCTCATTCCACACTCCCACCACTCTCTGCGTGAAGAATCCCCCCCAATATTCCCTTTAAACTTTCCTCCTTTCACCCTTAACCCATGCCCTCTGGTTTTTTTCTCCCCTAGCCTCAGTGGAAAAAGCCTGCTTGCATTCACTCTATCTATACCCATCAAAATCTTATACACCTCTATCAAATCTCCCCTCAGGGAATAAAGTCCTAACCTATTCAACCTCTCTCTGTAACTCAGCTTCTCAAGTCCCGGCAACATCCTTGTGAACCTTCTCTGCACTCTTTCAACCTTATTTACATCCTTCCTGTAACTAGGTGACCAAAACTGTACACAATACTCTAAATTCAGCCTCACCAATGCCTTATATAACCTTACCATAACACCCCAACTTTTATACTCGATACTCCGATTCATAAAGGCCAATGTGCACTCTTTACAACCCTATCCACCTGTGATGCCACTTTTAGGGAATTCTGTACTTGTATTCCCAGGTCCCTCTGTTCAACTGCATTCTTCAGAGTCCTACCATATAACCTGTACGTTCTACTTTGGTTTGTCTTCCTCACACTTCTTCCTTTGTTCTTGATATGACTCCAACCAGTGGACAGTTTCCCCTGGTTCCCATTGACACCAGTGTTTCTTGGGCTCCTCATTATCACACTTGGTCAGAGGCTGCCTTACTATCAAGGCCTGTCACTCTCACCTCACCTCTGGCTGGAATTCGGGATGGGATTTAGTGGCCTGGTCCTCTGCAAGCTCCAATCCCATAATGGCTGCTAAATCTTTCCTAGGGGGTCTTAATGAGATGTGCGCCTGTGAGATCTCAGTTTGGGATCTTCCTTCTCCCACCGGCAATATAATCATAAGAACATAAGAAATAGGAGCAGGAGTAGGCCATCTAGCCCTTCGAGCCTGCCCCGCCATTCAATAAGATCATGGCTGATCTGAAGTGGATCAGTTCCACTTTCCCGCCCTCTCCCCATAACCCTTAATTCCCCTGTCTATCAAAAACCTATCAACCCGCGTCTTAAATATACTTAGCAAGGTAGCCTCCACCACTTCAACGGGCAGAGAATTCCAGAGATTCACCACCCTTTGAGTGAAGAAGTTCTTCCTCAACTCCGTTCTAAACTGCACCCCCCCTCCTTATCTTGAGGCTGTGCCCTCTAGTCCTACTGTCCTTTCTGATTGGGAAGAATCTCTCTACCTCTACCCTATCCATCCCCTTCATTATCTTATACGTCTCTATAAGATCCCCCCTCATCCTTCTAAACTCCAATGAGTACAGACCCAGTCTATTTAATCTTTCTTCATAGTCCAACCCCCTCATCTCCGGTATCAGCCTAGTGAACCTCCTCTGCACTCCCTCCAAGGCCAAACTATCCTTGCGCAAGTGCGGCAACCAAAACTGCACACAGTACTCCAGCTGCGGCCTCACCAATGCCCTGTACAGTTGCAGCAAGACCTCCCTGCTTTTATATTCTATCCCCCTCGCTATAAAGGCCAGCATCCCATTCACCTTCCTGATCACCTGTAGGCTGTGTTTTTGCGACTCATGCACAAGGACCCCCAGGTCCCTCTGCACCGTAGCATGCTGCAGCTTTTTGCCCTTTAAATAGTAATCCCTCCTACTATTATTCCTGCCAAAGTGGATAACCTCACACTTGCTAACATTGTACTCTATCTGCTAGGTCCTCGCCCACTCGCTCAGCCTATCCAGATCCCTCTGCAGACATTCCACACCCTCCGCGCAATTTGCTTTTCCACTTATCTTCGTGTCATCAGCAAATTTCAACACCCTACACTCAGCCCCCTCCTCCAAATCATCTATATAAATGGTAAATAGCTGAGGCCCCAGCACCGACCCCGGGGCACTCCACTAGTCACCAACCGCCAATCCGAATAGCACCCATTAACCCCCACTCTCTGCCTCCTATTAGACAACCAATCCCCTATCCACGTTAACACCTTATCCCCAGCCCCATAACCTTCTGAAGCAACCTTTTGTGCGGCACCTTATCAAACGCCTTCTGAAAAAATCGAGAAACACCACATCCACCGGTTCCCCTCTATCCACCGCGCTAGACACATCCTCATAGAAATCCAATAAATTCGTCAGACACGACTTCCCCTTAACGAATCCGTGCTGTGTCTGCTCTATCAAACAATTCTCCTCAAGATGCCTCGCTATTTTCTCCTTGATTACGGATTCAAGCATTTTTCCTACAACAGACGTTAAACTAACCGGCCTATAATTCCCTGCCTTTTGCCTGCTACCCTTTTTAAACAGCGGCGTAACATTAGCCGTTTTCCAATCTTCCTGCACTTCCCCGGAATCCAGTGAGGTTCATGCGCTGGCTTGAATACATAAATTTAAATAGAGTTAAATGACTAAGTGCCCGAACACATGGGATGCCCCTGCTGGAAAGGGATGGAGGTGTTTCCAGGATGTCAATAATCTCATATCCTCTGGAGATCTTTCCTCCACAGCCCCCAACCTCAGTCTCGCAATCCCGGACAGGCCATTTCTACCTTCTTCCTAAAGTCCACAATCAGGATTGTCCGGGTAGGTCCATCGTGTGAGCCTGCTCCCACCCCATTGGGCTCATTTCCTCCCATCTTGACTCCATTCTCTCTCCTCTTGTCCAGTCCCTTCCCACCTACATCCCCGATGCCTAGCATGGCGATCTCAGACAACCCTGCGTCCACATCATCGTTCCTGTCTGGCAGCTGTGAAAATGCTCAAATGGCCAGGTACGGAATGAGTTGCGAGGGGGAGTAGTTGAGGCAGGTTCAATAGTAACATTTAAAAAGCATTTGGATGGGAAAGGATTAGAGGGATATGAGCCAATTGGGACTAGCTGGGAGGGCATGTACCTGTTGGGCTGAAGGGCCTGTTCCTGTGCTATATTGCTCTCTGGCACTGTGACTCTACACAAAATGTGAAGATACTATCCCAAACCAGAACACTTTTTTTTTATAAACCAATAGATAATTCCCAAACCTAATAAACTTCACAATTGTAACAATTTAACCTACTCAATATCATTTTCTTTGTTCCTTTCAGCATTTATTCCCTTACCCTGTGGTTCCTTGCCCGTCCTCCAATGTATCATGTGACTAACACTCGGCCTTTGACCTGGAGGAGGTTCCTGTTCATGTCTTGTCCTGATCTTGGTCTTCTGCTTCATTGCTCTACAATGGTCCAATATCAGCCATTCCATCATCTCTTCCACTCCACTGAC
Organism: Carcharhinus amblyrhynchos; assembly: GCF_965287045.1. Lineage (NCBI taxonomy): Eukaryota > Metazoa > Chordata > Chondrichthyes > Carcharhiniformes > Carcharhinidae > Carcharhinus > Carcharhinus amblyrhynchos. Next base: position 2,814,611 of record NW_027649782.1, on the reverse strand, counting down.
AGTTACTTACTCACGTCGCAAATAAAAGAACAAGAACTTAGAACGCTGCAAATCCAAAAACACAGAAAATCTTGGGAATCTGTAAAAAAGGACACACAGATGTCAGGAATAACCTTTGTAAGGTTCCTTTGTGTCTCACTGAGATCTGGAATCTTGTACAATTGAACATGAAATCATTTATTGGTAACGTACAACTGTATACATATCCAAGGTACGGTCTTATGTGAGTGCCATCTCCATGCTGCCACCTTAAAACCATGGGAAAAGAATCTCTACAGTGTAGAGAGAGGTCATTTGGCCCACTGAGTCTGAACCAACTCTCTGAAAGAGCATCCCGCCCAGGCCCTCCCCTCTGTCCTATCCCCACAAACCCATTCATTTGCCATGGCTAATCCACCTAATCCTACACATATTTGAACACGAAGGGGTAATTTAGCATAGCCAATCCACCTAATCTGCACATCTTTGGACCACGAGGGGAACACCCAGAGGAAACCCACACAGGAACAAGGAATACATGCAAAATCTACAATTATGGAATGGGACCCAGGATCTCTGGTGCGGTGAGGCAGCAGAGATAACCACTGTGCCACCATAATACCCTTCCAGACTCTACACACAGCATGTGAGTCTACGTCATACCATAGCCAGTACTGTTTCTGCAGCCCCACATTAACCCCTCGCTCTGCACAGCACCCTTATCCTGCACCTCCTTCCAAGTCCTTGCCCAAATATACTTTCAGTACAATCTTTGCTCTACTTGCTACTCTTTCTCCCCCACTTTATAAATTCAGATGGTCAGGAGGCTTGGCATTTCTCCTGGATCTCATTCTGTCACATTCGGAGGGATTGTAGTCTTAGATGGTTTGGATTGACCTTGTCGGTTTGGTGCTGAGAGTGTAGTACTCTATCTTTCTGCTACTTGCTTGCCTCCCTCTTAACATTTTTTTGTGCTCTTCAATTTGCACTTTTCTTCATTGACACCCCATCTGATTTTGTTTGGACACCATGGACCCTATTTTCCCATTTTAATTCTAAGTGCTGGGCGCACTTAAAACTGGGAGTGTTTCAGATCCAATTGTTAGGCTCATTCTCAGGCTCCTCCCATACGCACTCTGCCTGAAAAAATATCAGCGATTCCGAATCACACTTCAATTTCACTGTTAGCCAGGCTGGTCTCCAGGAAACTCTTAACTTGTTTCAATTCTGCAACTGTGCTGCTCATAGATTAATTCTCCGCATACAGCCTGGGAAGTCTCACAGCCTTTCCTTTCAATGCCTTATTTTTCTCCAGTTCAGCTGGTTCTTCAATCTTCAGGTTCTCTTTGTATCTCTTGGCTTTCTCCTGGAATATGGAACACTGTTGAGTCTTGTCTGCTAATTTAAGTTGGTTCACAGTGGTATTAAAATCATTTTGTATCTTTTTGTAATTTTCCAGGGGCATAATTTTCGACCTAAGGAATCCTTGAAGGATGCAAAAGTCATTCAAAATGGTTCCCTTTGTTTTGCAAAGCTCAATTACTTCATCTTTTGAAGAGTCTCCTTAAACTCCTTCTGCTGTTCTTCCATTCTGCTATTCAAAGCAGTCTTCATTTCTTCATGCTGCTGAAGGATTACCTGCTTCATTGACATTTGATCTTGAAGGACAACCTGCTATTCTTTTGATTGTATATTTTCTTGTTTATCTATTGCCAACACACACAATGCACTTCAGTGCATTGCTTTGTCACTATGAATAGTTCCAATGCAGCTTTTTCTGAAGTAGTATTCAACTTATTTTTTTAAGTCTTCATGTCCTTCAAGGGGTATGTATCAGTTTCTCAACAGATCTGTCAAGGCTTTTTTGAGTACATTCCCTGCCTGCTGTTGTGCCTGGCTGTAATTATGGTTGAGTTTCTTCAACTCAGATTTCATACAAACATTTTCCAGTGGAAGAGTTTCATTTCCTTGAACATTTTGTTCCTTCTGTGTTCCCTCTGATAGCTTTCTTTCACTTACAGCCAGCTGCTCACTCTGTATGTCCACCTGCTGTTAGCTTGGATACACTGGTGGCTGTTTCAGAAAGCTCTAATTTCAAGCCTTTTCGTTGCTTCTCAACCTTTGCCGATCTAACCCGCACATATTTGAACGATGGGAGAAAACCAGAGTATCAGGAGGAAACCCATGCAGAGACGGGGAGAATGTGCAGACTTCACACAGACAGTGACCCAAGGCTGGAATCGAACCTGGGTCCCTGGCACTGTGAGGCAGTGGTGCTAATCATTACACTGCCATGCCCCTGTTAGTCCAGCTCAACCTCATGTTGGCTGTGGGCCTGTTGCTGGGATTTCCTCATAACCGCACTCAGGATGGCAAGATCCTGATAGCTGATGATTTCAAAAAGAAATTTCATATTTTCTTTAATTGAATTTTGTCGATCCTTCTTGTAATTCCATTATGTCTTTTCATTCTGTCTTCAATCAGCTTCCTTTCATCTGCGCAGTGGGTTATTCTTTTCAGCTTTTTGTCCTTTATGGAGCATTGCTCAGCATTTTGATCTAACTCTGATCCCTTAACTCTGCATTTAATCAGATCTGGCAATTGACCTCCAGATGACCTGATGGAGTCCTTCTCCCTCCTTGTGTGTAATGGAACATTTGTCAGGCGATTTCCAACTGTGTCTTCAATTTGATTTATTTTGCTGTTTGTGATTTTTATAAATGACCTGGATGAACAAGTGGAGGGATGGGTTGGTAAGTTTGCTGGCGACACGAAGGTTGAAGATGTTGTGGATAGTCTGGAGGGATGTCAGAAGTTGCAGCGAGACGTAGATAGGATGCAAGACTGGGCAGAGAAGTGGCAGATGGACTGCAACTCAGATTGGTGTGTGGTGGTTCATTTTGGCAGGTCAAATTGGATGACGGAATATAATATTAAGGGTAAGACTCTTAGCAGTGTGGAAGATCAGAAGGATCTTGGGATCTGGGTCCATAGGACTCTCAAATCGGCCTCGCAGGGGGAGGACGTGGTCAAGAAGGCGTATGGTGTACTGGCCTTCATTAATCAAGGGATTGAGTTTAGGAGTCGGGAGATAATGCTGCAACTTTATAAGACCCTTGTCAGACCCCACTTGGAGTACTGTGCGCAGTTCTGGTCACCTTATTACAGGAAGGATGTGGAAGCTATTGAGAGGGTGCAGAGGAGATTTACAAGGATGTTGCCTGGATTGGGTGACATGCCTTATGAGGATACGTTGAGAGAGCTCGGTCTTTTCTCCCTGGAGAGACAACGGATGAGAGGTGACCTGATAGATGTGTATAAGATGTTGAGAGGTATAGATCGGGTGGATTCTCAGAGGCTATTTCCCAGGGCTGAAATGACTGCCACAAGTTTAAGGTGCTGGGGAGCAGGTACAGAGGAGATGTCAGGGGTAAGTTTTTCACTCAGAGGGTGGTGAGTGAGTGGAATCAGCTGCCGTTGGTGGTGGTGGAGGCAGATTTGATAGGGTCTTTTGGATGAGTACGTGGGAATTAGTAGGATTGAGGGTTATAGATAAGCCTAGTAGATAGAGATATGTTCGGCACAACATGTGGGCCGAAGGGCCTGTTTGTGCTGTAGTTTTTCTATGATTCTATGCTCTTATTATTGTCGATATGTATTGGGATACAGTGAAAAGTATTGTTTCTTGCATGCTATGCAGGCAAAGCATACCATTCATAGAGAATGACAGAATGTAGTGTTACAGTCATAGCTAGGGTGTAGAGAAAGATCAACTTAGTGTGAGGCAAGTCCATTCAAAAATTTGATGGCAGCAAGAAACAAGCTATTTTTTGAGTCCGTTGGTATGTCTGCTCAGACTTTTGTATCTTTTTCGTGATGGAAGAAGGTGGAAGAGAGTATGTCTGGGGTGCATACGGTCCTTGATTATGCTGGCTGCCTTTCCAAGGCAGCGGGAAGTGTAGACAGCGTCAATGCATGGGAGGCTGGTTTGCGTGATGCAGTGGGCTTGATTCACGACCCTTTGTAGTTCCTTGTAGTCTTGGACAGAGCAGGAGCTGTACCAAGCTGTGATACAACCAGAAAGAATACTTTCTATGGTGTAAGTGTAGAGGCTGGAGAGAGTTATCACAGACATGCCAAATTTCCTTAACCTCCTGAGAAAGTTGGTGGGTTTTCTTAACTGCAGTATTGGTATGGAAGGACCAGGATGGGTTGTTGGTGATCTGGACACCTAAAAACTTGAAGCTCTCAACCAATTCTACTTTGTACCCATTGATGTAGACTGGGGCATGTTCTCCAATAGGCTTCCTGAAGTTGGTGACTATCTCTTTCATTTTGTTGACGTTGAGTGAGAGGTTATTGCTGCCAGTGTCTGTGGGAGTTTGCGCATTCTCCCCGTGCTTGCGTGGGTTTTCTCCGGGTGCTCCGGTTTCCTCCCACACCCCAAAGATGTGCTATTAGGCTGATTGGAGATAATAAATTGTCCCTAAATTAGTTTTCCCTCAATGTGGATGGCCATAAGCAGAGATAAGGGTCATGGGTGGAGGGGGGGACTGGTAATGTTGAAATGGCGGCGTGGGCTCGTTGGGCCGAAGGGCCTGTTTCCCGGGCTGTTTTTGTTCTTTGACCCTGGCACTGAGGCAGTGTGCTAACCACTGTGCCACCACCAAGCTGTACTAATACCAGATTATGTCAGTGTACTGAAGTACACAAACCAAAGGGTTTAGTGCAGAAGAAAGAAGAGATTGAGAAGCAACTAAAAGGCTTGAAAATAGAGCTTTCTGAAATGGCCAACAAGATATCCAAACTGTAACAGCAGGTGGACGTACAAAGTGAGGAGCTGGCTGAGAGTAAAGGAGAAGTATCAGAGGAAACACAGAAGGAACAAAATGTTCAAAAACAAAATTAAACCTTTCCACTGGAAAATGTTTGTTTGAAATCTGATTTGAAGGAACACAACCAGAATTACAGCCAGGCACAACAGCAGGCAGGAAATGTACTCAAAGACAGGCTCCGCACAGACAGTGACCCAAGGCTGGAACTGAGGCTGGGCCCCCAGCACTGTGAGGTAACAGTGCCAACCACTGTGCCACTGTGTTGCCCCGGGATCCTGGAACTCACTCCCTAACAGAACATGGACTGCAGTGATGGCACCTTAAGGATAATTAGAGATGGGCAATGAATAATGACAGCATTGTGGCACAGTGCTCAGCACTGCTGCCTCACAGTATAGAGAGCTGAGTTCAATCCTAACCTTGGGCGACTGACTGTGTTGAGTTTGCACAGTCTCCTCGGGTCTGCATGGGTTTCCTCCGGGTGCTCCAGTTTCCTCCCACAGTCCAAAGACATGCATTGGCTATGCTAAATTCTCCTTCAGAGTACCCAAACAGGCACTGAAGTGTGATGACTGGGGAATTTTCACAGTAACTGCATTGCAGCGTTAATGTAAACCTACTTGTAACACTAGAATGAAGAACAAAGAAAATTACAGCACAGGAACAGGCCCTTCAGCTCGCCAAGCTAACAGATAAACTTAAGAACATAAGAACATAAGAAATAGGAGCAGGAGTAGGCCATCTGGCCCCTCGAGCCTGCACCGCCATTCAATAAGATCATGGCTGATCTGTCGTGGCTCAGTTCCACATTCCCGCCCTCTCCCCATAACCCTTAATCCCCTCTCTTATCAAAAACCTATCAACCCGCATCTTAAAAATATTTAGCGAGGTAGCCTCCACCACTTCAACGGGCAGAGAATTCCAGAGATTCACCACCCTTTGAGTGAAGAAGTTCCTCCTCAACTCCGTTCCAAACCGCCTCCCCTTTATCTTGAGGCTGTGCCCCCTAGTCCTGCTGTCCTTTCTGAGTGGGAAGAGCCTCTCCACTTCTATCCTATCCATCCCATTCATCATCTTATACGTCTCAATGAGATCTCCCCTCATTCTTCTAAACTCTAACAAGTACAAGCCTAGTTTATTCAGCCTCTCCTCATAGCTCAACCCCCTCAACTCCGGTATCAGCCTAGTAAACCTCCTCTGCACTCCCTCCAAGGCCAAAATATCCTTGCGTAAGTACGGCGCCCAAAACTGCACACAGTACTCCAGCTGCGGCCTCACCAATGCCCTATACAGCTGCAGCAAGACCTCCCTACTTTTATATTCAATCCCCCTCGCGATGAAGGCCAGCATCCCATTCGCCTTCCTGACCACCTGCTGCACCTGCAAGCTGGGTTTTTGTGACTCATGCACAAGGACCCCGAGGTCCCTCTGCACCGTCGCCTGCTGCAGTTTTTCGCCACGTAAGTAATAATCCTTCCTAACATTATTCCTACCAAAGTGGACCACCTCACACTTGCCAACATTAAATTCCATTTGCCAGTTCCTGGCCCATTCGCCCAGCCTATCTAGATCCTTCTGCAGACTCTCCACACCCTCCGCACAATTTGCCTTTCCACCAATCTTGGTGTCATCAGCAAATTTTGACACCATACACTCGGTTCCCTCCTCCAGATCATCTATATAAATGGTAAAAAGCTGAGGCCCCAGCACCGACCCCTGAGGCACTCCACTAGTCACCAACCGCCAATCCGAAAAGCACCCATTGACCCACACTCTCTGCCTCCTATTTGACAACCAATCCTCTATCCACGCTAACACCCTACCCCCAACTCCATGTCCCCTGACCTTCTGCAATAACCTCTTGTGAGGTACTTTGTCAAACGCCTTCCGAAAATCAAGAAAGACCACATCCACCGGTTCTCCTCTATCCACCGCCCTAGACACATCCTCAGAGAACTCAAGTAAATTTGTCAGACACGACTTCCCCTTAACGAAACCGTGCTGCGTCTGCTCTATCAAGCAATTCCTCTCACGATGCCTCGCTATTTCCTCCTTGATGACGGATTCTAACCTTTTACCTACAACAGACGTTAAACTAACCGGCCTATAATTCCCCGCCTTTTGCCTGGCACCCTTCTTAAACAACGGCGTAACATTAGCCACTTTCCAATCTTCCGGCACTTCCCCGGAATCCAGCGACGTCTGGAAAATAACCACCAAGGCATCCACTATCACCTCCGCCATTTCTTTCAGAACCCTCGGATGCATTCCATCCGGTCCTGGGGACTTGTCCACAAGTTAAGCTGGTGATGCCCACATCTCATGAATAAATAAAAATATCTTAAGATGAAAACCAACGTGTTTGGCTGATTCTTTCCAGAGTTTATTATTTCAATATCTTTTACTGTCATAAAATAGCAAGCATGTGTTAATTTGTTAAAGTCTGTATAACAGTTGAGTCCATTGCAGATTAACACCAATAACTATTTTATGATAAGCATACGATTATAAACTGGGATTAAATTTGTGCAGTAATCTAGAGACCAATACAATATCTCAAATTGATTTCAAAATCCAGATTTGTTCATTTTTAGAATGTGCCGTGCATTAATTTTAACTGAGTCCAATAAAAAAAACTTACATAGACAATTTGGTTAGCTGCTGCGTTAGTGTGGTGTGGCACTGGAATAGTTCTGTTTCAGCACTTGCGTACTAAGCTATTCCCTTGCTTCAACAATCTCCATCCGAACCAGCTTGACTTGAACCGACAATACCTTGTGAATCTGGAATCTGGAATCTGGAATCTGGAATCTGGAATCTGGAATCTGGAATCTGGAATCTGGAATCTGGAATCTGGAATCACCTCCATTCTGTGGTTTCTGGTTTTGAGTCATCCAACTGTGTTAGAATGTAACCAGTGACAAGTTTATATTGGATGTAATGTGGCCAATGGGAACAAGATGTAAGAGTCAGCTGACCCAGTAAAACATGGAACCAATCATAGAGTGATGTAATAGTCAGCTGATCAGCTGATTCACTATAAATAAGGAACTATGTAGCTTGTGAAGCGCTTGCCCAGGGCAAGGCCCCGAGTTTGGTGTAACAATGTTTCTTTATTAAACCCTTTCTTTGATTTATAAATTGGAATAAGTTTTGTTGTTGTTTCATTAGTTGCATTTTGAAGCATTCTTCTGAAGAAACAAACTGTACCTGTATCATATTCAAACGAATAAAGACTTAGGAATTGGAAGTAAACCACACAGGTTCTCGAGGCCATTCAATATGATCATGACTACTTTGACTTAACTCCAGCTTCCCACCTGCTCCTCACGTCCCTGAGATCAAAATCTGTCTATCCCAACTTTAAATACGGAGAATCCATTTCTAAAGTTTCACAACGGCTGGAATTTTCCCATCCTGCTCCCCGTAAGACCATAAGATATAGGAGCAGAATTAGGCCACTCGGCCCATCGAGTCTGCTCTGCCATTCAATCATGGCTGATTTTTTTCTCATTCCCATTCTCCTGCCCATTCCCCATAACCTCTGATCCCCTTATTAATCAAGAACCTATCTATCTCTGTCTTAAAGACACTCAGTGACCTGGCCTCCACAGCCTTCTGAGGAAAAAGTTCCACAGATAGACCATTCTCTGGCTGAAGAAATTCTTCCTGATCTCTGTTTTAAATGATCGTCCCTTTAGCTTGGGGTTGTGCCCCTCTGGTTCTAGTTTTTCCTACTAGTTTCCATCCTCTGCACATCCATTTTATGCAGGCCTCGCAGTATCCTGTAAGTTTCAATAAAATCCCCCTCCAACCTTCTATAACTCCAACAAGTACAGAGTCCTCAACCGTTCCACATATGACAAGCTCTACATTCCAGGGATCATTCTTGTGAATCTCTCCTGGATCCTTTCCAAGGCCAGCACATCCTTCCTTAGGTATGTGTCCAAAGCTGTTTACAATACTCCAAGTGGGGTCTGACGAGAGCCTCAGAAGTACATCCCCGTTCATATACTCCACGCAGTTAAGAGTCATACAATTTTGTAGTTGTGTTTTTGTTATTGGTTGAAGTTACTGCTGATTTTTTCCGATTATGGTTCGACTGTACTCTTAAACAAACATTGTTTGATCAAAGCTTCTGCGAGGGTCACTTGAATCAAAGCTGGAGTGAAAAAAATCATACACTCACCCCTGCCAAATTCAAAGTGCAGAACTTATTACCCAGGCTGACTTCATAAAATTCCTTGGGGATTCTGACCTGGGTCACAGCAACATGGAAACTAATTAATAAACAAAGGGCAAAGCTCATAGGATGGAGCCTTCAGGAGGAAATGTGTTAACAATTACAAACTTAAGACATTTAAACAATTAAGCCAATTCTTTGAATGGATGTGAAGATTGAGAATCCAAAGTGAATAACCTCACAGCAATTTTGCCACGTTGTCTGCTTAAGCCCTTTCCAGAGACCTCCTTGTTAATTTCTCCCCTACAATAAGTATCTCTTTGGCTATAAAACAACTTGCATGTGTAAATTGATGGATCCCGTGTTGCCAGCACCAAGTTTAAAGTAAGTACAAGGCTGGCATAGGGCGACACATTCTCCAACAGTGCTCCCCTTACAGCAGTGATGGGCAGTCTAGGCTAGTGAGTGGTCACGTTGAGTGGCCCATCTCCATCTCAGTAGGAGATTGAAATTGGGCTTGTTTACTAACCGTGATCCTCGAATACGATTAAGTACATTTAACACATGCCAAATATTTCATAACAAGTTATAGAAAATACTTCATCATTCACCTACTGATAAGAACATAAGAACTAGGAGCAGGAGTCGGCCATCTAGCCCTTCGAGCCTGCCCCGCCATTCAATAAGATCATGGCTGATCTGTCGTGTCTCAGTTCCACATTCCCGCCCTCTCCCCATAACCCTTAATCCCCTCGCCTATCAAAAACCTATCAACCCGCGTCTTAAATATATTTGGTGAGGCAGCCTCCACCACTTCAACGGGCAGAGAATTCCAGAGATTCACCACCCTTTGAGTGAAGAAGTTCCTCCTCATAGAACATTACATAGAACATTACAGCGCAGAACAGGCCCTTCGGCCCACGATGTTGCGCCGACCAGCTTTTAAAAAAAACAACACTAACCCACTAATCTAAACCAATCCCATTTCGTCCATAAACCTATCCACAGATCTCTTAAACGCCCCCAAACTAGGCGCATTTACAACTGCAGCAGGCAGGGCATTCCAGTCCCTCACCACCTCTGGGTAAAGAACCTACCCCTGACATCAGTCCTATAACTACCCCCCCTCAATTTAAAGCCGTGCCCCCTCGTGCTAGCTTTCTCCATCCTAGGAAAAAGGCTATCACTATCCACCCTGTCTAAACCTCTAATCATCTTATATGTTTCAATAAGGTCCCCTCTTAGCCGTCTTCTTTCCAGCGAAAACAACCCCAAATCTCTCAGTCTCTCCTCATAGGACCTCCCCTCCATACCAGGCAACATCCTGGTAAACCTCCTCTGCACCCTCTCCAAAGCCTCCACATCCTTCCTATAATGTGGGGACCAGAACTGCACACAATACTCCAAGTGCGGCCGCACCAGAGTTTTGTACAGTTGCAACATGACGCTGCGACTCCTAAATTCAATCCCCCTACCAATAAACGCCAAGACACCGTACGCCTTCTTAACAACCCTATCTACTTGATTCCCAACTTTCAGGGATCTATGTACGCATACACCTAGATCCCTCTGCTCCTCCACACTATTCAAAGTCCTCCCGTTAGCCCTATACTCAACATATCTGTTATTCCTACCAAAATGAATTACCTCACACTTCTCCACATTAAACTCCAAACTCCGTTCTAAACTGCGCGCACCCCCCCCCTATCTTGAGGCTGTGCCCCTGAGTCCTACTGTCCTTTCTGAGCGGGAAGAGCCTCTCCACCTCTATCCTATCCATCCCATTCATCATCTTATACGTTTCAATGAGATCTCCCCTCATTCTTCTGAACTCTAACGAGCACAAGTCCAGTTTATTCAGCCTCTCCTCATAGTTCAACCCCCTCAACTCCGGTATCAGCCTAGTAAATCTCCTCTGCACTCCCTCCAAGGCCAAAATATCCTTGCGCAAGTGCGACAACCAAAACCAGCTGCGGCCTCACCAATGCCCTATACAGCTGCAGCAAGACCTCCCTGCTTTTATATTCAATCCCCCTCCCTATGATTTAATTTAGTTAAAAACATTAAATTATTGATAGAACAGTCATCAACTTCAAGTCATAAAAACAAAAGAAATATTTGATGATTGATTGGGTGCATGGCTCTCACAGTCAATATTGTGTAAAATCAGCACACACCTCACTTCACTTGTCCTTGCTATACACACGAATCATATCCATTACACATGCTTGCCTTCATCAGTTGGGGCATGGAGTTTAAAAATCGGCAAGTCATGCTGCAGCTTTATAGAACGTTAGTTAGGCAGCACTTGGAATATAGTGTTCAATTCTGGGAGCCACACTACCAGAAGGATGTGGAGGCTTTGGAGAGGGTACAGAAAAAGATTTCCCAGGATGTTATGGGGAGGGCATTAGCTACGAGGAGAGTTCGGAGAAACTTGGTTTGTTCTCACTGGAATGATGGAGGTTGAGGGGTGACCTGATAGAAGTCTACAAGGTTATGATGGAATATGGACAGAGTGGATAGTCAGAATTTTCTTTGTTCCTTGTTCTTTAGTAGGAAAAAAAGATGGAACCCAGCAGAATGCGGCACCTCTGTGCATGGGAAGCATTAGACAAAATGTCTTGTAGGTCATACTCAGAATGCTTATGGACTGCGTCCTTCCCCCCACCCACCCCATCCCAGGCTTCAGGTTACCTGCCACTGCCTTGGTGCATCTCACCCTGGGAACAGAATTCATCCTCGTTGCTCTCAATCACACTACTGCCTGGGACTTTGAGGAGGCAGTGACCTAGTGGCATTGTCACTGGACTATTAATCCAGATAATGATCCTGGCATCCGGATTCGAATTTTGAATTTGAATTCAGGGTTGGGAATCTCCGATCTCGTTCACCTTGCACCGTTGTTGGCAAGGAAGGAGATTTTGGTGCTCAGGCAAAACTCCATTCACTGCAGCGAGACTGGAGAATCCCAGCCATGGGCGAGGTTCAGAGAATCCCAGCCCTGGAATTAAATATCTAAAACCTTATCTGGCCTACACATGACAATAATGTTATTTTCTGTCAAATGACTTCTGAAATGGCCTAACAAGCTACTCGTTGAAGGACAATTAGTGCATCTATATCCAATGATTAGTAAAAGATAGATTTGTATTTAAATGGATTGATTCAGGAGTATATTTTATTTTATTTATTTGTGGGACATGGGCATCGCTGGCTGGGCCAGCATTTATCACAGTAATCACAGAACCCTACAGTGCAGAAAGAGGCCCTTCGGCCCATCGAGTCTGCACCGAACACAATCCCACCCAGGCCCTACCCCCATATCCCTATACATTTACCCACTAATCCCTCTAACCTACGCATCCCAGGACACTAAGGGGCAATTTCTTAACACGGCCAATCAACCAAACCCGTACATCTTTGGACTGTGGGAGGAAACTGGAGCACCCGGAGGAAACCCACGCAGACACGAGGAGAATGTGCAAACTCCACACAGACAGTGACCTGAGCTGGGAATCGAACCCAGGTCCCTGGAACTATGAAGCAGCAGTGCTAACCCACTGTGCTACCGTGCCACCCCAATTTATTGCCCATCCCTCGTTGCCCGAGGGCAGTTGAGAACCAACCACATTGGTGAAGCTCTGGAGTCACAAGTAGGCCAGACCGGGTAAGGATGGCAGATTTCCTTCCCTAAAGGTCATTAGTGAACCAGATAGGTTTTTCCGACAACCGGCAATGGCTTCATGGTCATCAGTAGATTCTTAATCCCAAAATGTTTTCAAAATTTGAATTCAAATTCCACCATCTGCTGTGGCGGGATTCGAACCCAGATCTCCAGAGCATTTCTGGATTAATAGCCCAGCAATAACATCACTTGGCCATCACCTCAGATGTTAAAAATCTTGAGTTCAATGAGCTACTTGTTACAGAAATAATTCCTGCCAACTTCCTTTCTGTTGCAGGATTTGCAAAATGTAAATGTTCTATTTAATTTCTAGAGAAATCCGAAGGAATGGGGAAGGTGTGATCCATACCTCGCTTTGTATTAACTCCATTCATTCCACTCACTGCCTTGTGACTAACTCTTGCTTTGTGAGAGACTGGCACCTAGCAGCTGGAGTGCAGAGTGTAAACGCCCGGGTCCCGGGGATTAACTCAACACTGAAGGAATAGCAGTGGAAGGATTTCAGCAGTCGCTTATTTTGACACGGATTCTGACCCACTTGGACTTAACTTGCAGAAGTGGATTTAAAGCTTTCAGTCAAAGATTTCAGAGGATGAAAGGATCCAAACTCTGAATATTTTTCTTCAACTATGGTTCAGGAGCCAATGTCATATCTTCAGCTTCATAAGTGATTTGAGGGGAATTTCAGGGGTTGAGGGTTATGGGGAGAGGGCGGGAATGTGGAACTGAGCCACGACAGATCAGCCACGATCTTATTGAATGGCGGGGCAGGCTCGAAGGGCTAGTTGGCCTACTCCTGCTCCTATTTCTTATTATGTTCTTATTATTATTAAAATAAAGAGGACACACGCAATGGTGCCTGTCTGCTCTTCCCATATTTGAGGAGACAATTTGGAAAAGTGTCCAGTGATACAGGATGAATGAGAGATAAGGAGAGAGTTACGGCGACGTGCGGGAACAGTTGCTATCAACATTGGAAGGAATAGGGGTCATCCCCTGAAGAACCTGACTTCCTCTTGTCAAAAACTGGGACTCATCTCCGCTGGAATAGTATTAAGTATCATTGGTAGTTACTAGGCAAGTTAATGTGTGGCTACCTAGAAACTGCTTTACCAAAGAGCAAAATAAAAGAATTTGAACGACAACTTAGAAGATATGAGTCTTACTCGGTGTGTCGTCTTTCCAGTGCCAGGTAAAGGACATCATGGAGAGGGTACAGAATACTCTGGGGGAGGGGGGAGGGGAGATTGTTTTTATTCATTCAAGGGATGTAGGCTTCGCTGACTAGGCCAGCATTTATTGACCATCCTTAATTGCCCTTGAGATTGTCGTGGTGAACTGCCTTCTTGACCTGCTGCCATTCTTGAGGTATCATAGCTCATTGAACCCTACAGTGCAGAAAGAAGCCCTTTGGCCCATTGAGTCTGCACCGACCACAATCCCACCCAGGCCCTACCCCCAAATCCCTACATATTATACCCACTAATCCCTCTAACCTACGCATCCCTGGACACTAAGGGGCAATTTCTTAGCATGGCCAATCAACCTAACCCGCACATCTTTGGACTGTGGGAGGAAACCGGAGCACCCGGTGGAAACCCACGCAGACATGAGGAGAATGTGCAAACTCCACACAGACAGTGACCCGAGCCGGGAATCGAACCCAGGAGCTGTGAAGCAGCAGTGCTAACCACTGTGCTACCGTGCCGCCCATATGTTGACTTTTAAATGTCCGTTTCAGTGGACATTTAAGAGTCAACCACATTTCTGAGCATCTGGAGTTACACGTAGGTCAGACCACATAGAAAAGGCAGATTTCCTTCCCTAAGGAGCGTAAATGAACCCAGATATAATTTCTACGATAATCGATCATAGTTTCAAGAGACATTAAGCAATTGAATTTATATTTGAATTTGAACTCAAGTCCCCAGGATATGAACCTGATTCTCTGGATCGCTAGTTGCTGGACCATTATGCCATTGTTTTTCTGTAGAACACATCTGCATAATAATAAATATTAGTCATATCACGCAACATCCATTGATAAATGTTTTGAATGATAATTTGCCCAAGACATTTATTTTATAAGCTTTCGCAGTTAGAATTGGGCGTAGTGGGTACAAATAGACAGTATCAATGGGATAGGGTGATAGAATCCCTACAGTGCAGAAGGAGGCCATTCAGTCCATCAAACCTGCACCATCCATCCAAGCCCTATCCGCCTAACCCCACGAATTTACCCTGCTAATCCCCATGATTAAAGGTTAGAGCATAGAACACTACAGCAAAACAGGCCCTTCAGCCCACAAGTTGCGCCGATCATATCCCTATCTACCAGGCTTATCTATAACCCTCAATCCCATTAAATCCAATCTACTCATCTAGAAGTCTCTTAAAAGACCCCAGCGAGCTTGCCTCTGCTAGCACTGACGGCAGCCGATTCCACTCACTCACCACCCTCTGAGTGAAAAACTTACCCTGAGTTACTTACCCTAAGTTGGCTATTTCTGATAAAACCATAGAATCCCTGGAGTGCATATTTAGTCCAGCAAATCTGCACCAATTCTCAGCATCTAACCCAAGCCCACACCCTCCACCCTGTACCATGGTCAATCAACCTCGCCTGCACATCTTTGGGACATTTAGAGGCAATTTCTCATGACCAATACACCTAACCTGCATATCTTTGGAGTGTGAGAGGAAACCGGAGCACCCGCAAGTAACCCACGCAGGCATGGAGAGAATGTGCACACCATCAGCTGAGGCAGGAATCAAACCCGGGTCCCTGGCGCAGTGAGGCAGCAGTGCTAACCACTGTGCCACCGTGATGCTGGTAAATTCTGACCACTTTGGTGAGCCTGACAGCCAGGCTGACTTTGGTCTTTATTGGAGGTGGTGAATGTATTGTACTCTCTGGGAATTCGACTGAAACCGGCCTTCTGCCAGTTTTGGCTCAGATGGCTGAACTCTCACCCCTGAATCAGAACATCAGAGCTGCAACTCCCACTCCAGAGGATTTGACATCCAATCCAGCCTGCCTCAGTACAGTGTGGCAGGAATAAAAAGTAAAGTTTATTTATTAGTCACAAGTAAGGCTGACATTAACCCTTCCTTCCAAACGCATTGTTAATGAATGAGCCCACTGACTTCCCTCACTGGTGATCAACAATTACTATAACGTGTTATTTAACACAAACAGTATTTCACAGAGCTGGGGAGATCTCCTAGACGCCCATGCCAATATTAATCTCTCGACTACTAAGACAGAGTGTCTGATCATTATCTTGCTGGTGTTTGTGGAACCTGACTACATTTTGGCACAGTTAGCACTGCTGCCTCACAGAACCAGGGACCTTTGTTCGATTCCCGGCTCGGGTCACTGTCGGTGTGGAGCTTGCACATTCTCCCCGTGTCTGCGTGGGTTTCCTCCGGGTGCTCCGGTTTCCTCCCACTGGGGAGGAAACTTCTGGGGATTCCACGAATGTCTGTCTAAGTTGTTCATGTTTATTGATGCCTTTTCTTTTACTTCACAGGAGACTCGGTCAGCCTTGTTGTCCAACGAGGGACATACACGCGGTGGGTCGTACGAGGGCTGCTTTTGGATGTTGCTTCGAGAGTTCCCTAGTGCTTCACGTCGTTAGTGTACGCTTAAACTGGACCAACTGACGGGCAACATGACAGCTCAGTGACTATCACTGTTTGCTGTGCAGATACATGGATTTGGGCCGGTGTCTGTGGGAGTTTGCGCATTCTCCCCGTGCTTGCGTGGATTTTCTCCGGGTGCTCCAGTTTCCTCCCACACCTCAAAGATGTGCTCTTAGGCTGATTGGTGTAACAAATTGTCCCTAAATTAGTCTTCCCTCAATCTTCCCCAATAGGCGTAGACAAAGGTCATGGGTAGAGGAGGGCACTCACAATGTTAAAATGGCGGCGCGGGCTCGTTGGGCCGAAGGGCCTGTTTCCCGTGCTGTGTTGTTCTTTGTTCTTTGTTCACAGTCCAAAAGTTTGGGCTGAAAGCCAAATTTTCTGTTCTTGCTGGCGACGGACCCGCCATGGATGGGACTGGAGAATCTCGCCCAGTAAAACTAACGTCATCTCTGCAGAGCTCCGAGATATAAAATATACAGCTGCACATATGCTTCAAGAGTCTTTGACTTAATGTAAAGTGCTTTGGGGTGATATGAAGCTCGGAATGTCAAGGGCAAATGATTTCAGTTCCAACCTACTTGGGTTGAAAACCAGGTAGAGAGGTGAAAAGCTTGTGCTCTTACGCCTTACTCCAGAGTTTGCCTCAGATTGGGCTCTGGCCTGGAGTGAATGAAGCCAAATGTTGAGGCAGTGAAGAAACGGCTGAGATAGTAGCGAGAGGGTCAATCCTGGATGAACATAGAACATAGAACACCACAGCACAAACAGGCCCTTCGGCCCACAAGTTGCGCCGATCACATCTATACCTACCAAGCCATAGAACTATCTGTAACTCCCAATCCCATTCGATCCCATATACTCATCCAGAAGTCTTTTAAAAGACCCCAGCGAGTTCGCCTCTACCACCACCGACGGCAGCCTCACTCACCACCCTCTGAGTGAAAAACTTACCCCTAACATCTCCTCTGTACCTGCCCCCCAGCACCTTAAACCTGTGTCCTCTCGTAGCGACCATTTCAGCCCTGGGAAATAGCCTCCGAGAATCCACCCTATCTATTCCTCTCAACATTTTATAAACCTCTATCAGGTCGCCTCTCAACCTTCGTCTCTCCAGGGAGAAGAGACCGAGCTCCCTCAACCTATCCTCATAAGGCATGCCTCCCAATCCAGGCAACATCCTTGGAAATCTCCTCTGCACCCTCCACATCCTTCCTGTAGTGAGGCGACCAGAATTGGACGGTTAATTAAAAAAAAATATCAATTGGAACCACAGAGAGATTGTATGTTATCGGCTAAGGCCGTGTTACAGGGTCCGGTCACAGTCAAGTTATTAAAGGAAAGAGATGAAACAAAAAGAACAAAATGAAGCCAATGTAATTAACTCCAGGCCACAGTAACACTCGCCGACCTCCTCTTGCTTTCATATTGTTATTAAAATCCCAGATGCTGCTGACTCCCTTTTCGATTTTATGAGTCCAAGCCTAACTTCAGAAGAAAACAAGTAGATCCTCTGTGGGGCTTCAATATGTGATCTTGTGCAGATCATTTGCCCCTTCCCCTTGGGTTGTCGCATCCACAATTGCGAAGCCAGAGCCAGTCACAAACCCGCACCCCCAGCATTCCCGCTCTCCCCGCTCCACCTTATCCCATTAGCGAATGCAAATACCTCACTCAAAGAGGAGTGATCACCACCTACCAAGCCTGAATCCCTGTACCAGCTCCTGTGAATAAAGGGACAGAGAGTCATCTTTGGTATACAGCCTTTCCCTCACCTTCTCAGATCCAAGGAAAACACTCACATCTGCTACTTTCTGCTGCTATATTTGATTTCACTCCGTTAAGGATTAGCGTGTGTGTGTGGGTGATTGCACAAACTACAGCTCAAGATTAGCTCATTTATTGACTTCCGCAAGGCTTCAGAGCGACCGTGTCCCCGAGTTAACCCTTGTCCCCAAAATACACAGCTGTAAATCAGGTTACTCCAGCAATGGAAGGTATCGTTCCAAATGGGAAGGTGGATTTTCCTGGCCCACCCACTACGGGAATCGTAGCCAGCGGGACACGGACTACACAAAGCTCTGTTGACTTTGGGCAGGATTTTCCAGTCTTGGGGGCGAGCGTGGCCAGAAAATCCAGCCCAGAGATGGGGTTTTCCAGACCAAATCAGATTTGATGCAGATGTCTCACTGATGGCTCTGATATTTGATTTAATTTGATTTATTATTATGACATGTATTTGTATACAGGGAAAAGTCTTATTTCTTGTGTGCTATACTGTACATAGAGAAGGAAAGGAGAGGGTGCAGAATGTAGTATTACAGTCATAGCTAGGGTGTAGAGAAAGATCAACTCAATGTGAGTTGGTCCATTCAAAAGTCTGACAGCAGCAGGGAAGAAGCTGTTCTTGAATCGGTTGGTACGTGTCCTCAAACTTTTGTATCTTTTCCCCGATGGAAGAACATAGAACACTACAGCACAAACAGGCCCTTCAGCCCACAAGCTGCGCCGATCATATCCCTACCTACCAGGCCTATCTATAACCCCCAATCCCATTAAATCCCATGTATTCATCCAGAAGTCTCTTAGAAGAACCCAACGAGTTTGCCTCCACCACCACCGATGGCAGCCGATTCCACTCACTCACCACCCTCTGAGTGAAACACCCACCACCCTCTGAGTAAAGAAGGTAGAAGAGAGAATGACCAGGGTACGTGGGTTCCTTGATTATGCTGCTACTTTTCTAAGGCAGCGGGGAATGTAGAGTCAAATAATGGGAGGCTGGTTTGCCTGATGAGTTGATAGGTTGGAAGTGAAATAATTTCCCCTAGTTTGTGACTTTCCGAGCCTTGTGTCACCCAGAGCCCCAAAGTGTTTGGATGGGGTTTTCCAGTCCCGCCTGTGGTGGGAATTGTCACAGGCGGGATGGAAAATTTGACAGACCAGCCAAAGATCCGTTGGCTTCAAGTGTTGCCTGGTCTCGAGGATGTTGGCTCTGAGGAGAGGTTGAATAGACTAGGATTGTTTTCACTTGAAAGATGGAAGCTGAGGGGAGACCTGATAGAAGTCTACAAAATTTACAAGGATGTTGCCTGGACTGGGAGGCATGCCTTATGAGGATAGGTTGAGGGAGCTGGGACTCTTCTCCCTGGAGAGACGAAGGTTGAGAGGTGACCTGATAGAGGTTTATAAAATGTTGAGAGGAATAGATAGGGTGGATTCTCAGAGGCTATTTCCCAGGGCTGAAATGGTCGCTACGAGAGGACACAGGTTTAAGGTGCGAGGAGGCAAGTACAGAAGTGATGTTAGGGGTAAGTTTTTCACTCAGAGGGTGGTGAGTGAGGCTGCCGTCAGCGGTGGCGGAGGCAAACTCGCTGGGGTCTTTCAAAAGACTTCTGGATGAGTATATGGAATTTAGTGGGATTGGGGGTTATAGATAGATCTATAGATTGGTAGGTATTGATGTGATCAGTGCAACTCGTGGGCCGAAGGGCCTGTTTGTACTGTAGTGTTCTATGTTCTGTGTTCTAAAATTATGAGAGGCACGGACAGGATGGATAGTCAGAGGCTTTTTTCCAGGGTGAAAGTGTCAATTTCAAGGGGGCACAGGCTTAATGTGAGAGGGGGAAAGTTGAAGGGAGATGTGTGGGGGAGGTTTTTCACACTGAGGGTGGACAGTGCCTGGAACACACTGCCTGAGGAGATGGTGGAAGCAGACATATTAACAACATTTAAGAGGCATCCAGTTGGGTACATGAATAGAGAGGGAATAGAGGGGTACAGATCGGGTAAGGGCATAAGGTTTTCTCTTTAGTTTAGTTAGGACATCAGGATTGGCACAAACTGTGCTGTACTTCTCTTTGTTCTTTGAATGGGCTTCAATTTAGCTGGCAAGCTTATTATGTGGCACGTAACAATCTCTTGCAGATACCTCAGCTCAACTGCATCGCCATTAACCCCCCTCTGCCACTTTATCAAAAATCAAGTTACTTAAAAATTATTTCATAGAATTCCGACAGGGCAGAGAAGGCCGTTCGGCCTATCGAGTCTGTACCGAGCCTCTGACAGAATACCTTACCAAGGCCCTCTCCCCCATCCGTTGGTTAGGCCACATTTGGAGTACTGCGTCCAGTTCTGGTCGTCACACTACCAGAAGGACGTGGAGGCTTTGGAGAGAGTGCAGAGGAGGTTTACCAGGATGTTGCCCTGGTATGGAGGGTCTTAGCTATGAGGAGAGATTGGGTAAACTGGGGTTGTTCTCCCTGGAAAGACGGAGAATGAGGGGAGACCGAATAGAGGTGTATAAAATTACGAAGGGTATAGATAGGGTGAACAGTGGGAAGCTTTTTCCCAGGTCGGAGGTGAAGATCACGAGGGGTCACAGGCTCAAGGTGAGGGGGACGAGGTATAACTCAGATATCAGAGGGACGTATTTTACACAGAGGGTGGTGGGGGCCTGGAATGCGCTGCCAAGCAGGGTGGTGGAGGGGGACACGCTGGGATCGTTTAAGACTTATCTGGATAGTTACATGAGCAGACTGGGAATGGAGGGATACAAACGAACGGTCTAGTTGGACCAATGAGCAGTGCAGGCTTGGAGGGCCGAAGGGCCTGTTTCCTGTGCTGTACTGTTCTTTGTTCTTTGTATCCAATCCCCATAACCCCACTCATTTACCACAGCCAATCCACCTAACCTACCCATCCTGGGACACTAAAGGGGCAATTTCGCATGACCAATCCATCTAACCTGCACATCTTTGGAGTGTGGGAGGAAACTGGAGCACCCAAAGGAAACCCATGCAGATACAGGGAGAATGTGCAGTCTCCACACACAGAGAGTGAGTCGAGGCTGGAATTGAACCCAGGTCCCTGGCGCTGTGAGGTAGCAGTGCTAACAATTGTCTCACTGTACCGTCCTTAATAAATGTTCATTGTTTAATAAACCGACACATTTCTTGTGAGTTGTTAACTTTGTTCCAGATTACTGTTCGTGAAAGTTCATTCCCACAGCAGTATGGGTAACTATTTATTGTCTACTGTTGTGACCCAGTAAGCCTCTCCATTCCTACCAGGATAGCTAAAGGTGGATAATAAATGCAGACTTCTGCAGCAATGCCCCCAATCTCAGAATGGATAAGCAAAATAGCCTTATCAATGAGAAGACAGCTCCTTCTCCATAGAAATATTTCCATGCTGCTTTTCCCTTTTCCAGCTGAGATTATTCCAGCGGCATGGTAGCACAGTGGTTAGCGCTGCTGTTTCACAGCTCTAGGGTCCTGGGTTCGATTCCTGGCTTCGGGTCACTGTCTGTGTGGAGTTTGCACATTCTCCTCGTGTCTGCGTGGGTTTCCTCTGGGTGCTCTGGTTTCCTCCCACAGTCCAAAGATGTGCAGGTCAGGTTGATTGGTCATGCTAAGAAATTGCCCCTTAGCATCCAGGGATGTGTAGGTTAGAGGGATTAGTGGGTATAATATGTAGGGATATGGGGGTAGGATGGTGTTTGGTGCAGACTCGATGGGCCGAAGGGTCTCTTTCTGCACAGTAGGGGTTTCTATGATTATGTGTCTCTGGTGTGAGGATTGGTGGACAGGAACAAGTTAGAGATCCTGAGCTGGGACACTAAAGGGCAATTTAGAATGGCCAATCCACGTAACCCGCACGTCTTTGGAGTGTGGGAGGGAACTGGAGCACCTGGAAGAAACCCACGCAGACACGGGGAGAATGCGCAGACTCCACGGGGAGAGTGATTCGAGGCTGGAATTGAACCCAGGTCCCTGGCGCTGTGAGGCAGCAGTCCTGAGCTCCGGCTAATATCACATAAAATCGGTGTGATTTGGGGGTCAGTGATAGTTCAGTTGTGTAGACGGGAAAAAGTTGACCCACTAGACTTTCCGGAGGTGAATAAAACCCAGGCTAAATCAATCTCCTCTCCGAAAACCGGACGGTCTTCATTATCCCGAACAATCCGTCAGGAAGAAACAACAACGCAAGATTGTTCATCTGAGTAAAATTAGGCAGTCAGAGATGAGAGGGGTTCACCGGGTGAGGGAAGGGGCTGGGTATTAGATTACAATAACACATTGAGAGCACAGAGCATGTTGATGAATGAAGGATTTGTCAGATTAGAGCACCCCGAGTAATCTCAGGCTGAGACTAATCGAAGGAAACAGTGACTCAAACAAGGCACTAGGCCACTGGAGAAAATGGTGAGGAAGTGCAAAGAGGATAATTACTCCGATAGCCCAGAACGTAAGGCACTGAAATGACCAACAGACCCGCCCAAAGGGACTGTTTGAAAAAGATTCAATTTCTAGTCAATTGTCTGAACTTTGTTCTTCAAATTAGACAGTGATAGAGGTGGTGGGAGACACCCAGAATGGCAGGAAATGGTATAGGGTCTCTGGCACCGTTGTACCAGAACATGATTTCATCAAGGATCAACGGTGGGTTGACTGGGGACCCCCTCACTATTGGCGATCAAACAAACAAAGAACAGTACAGTACAGGAAACAGGCCCTTCGGCGCTCCAAGCCTGCACCGCTCATTGGTCCAACTAGACCGTTCGTTTGTATCCCTCCTTTCCCAGTTTGCTCATGTGACTATCCGGGTAAGTCTTAAACAATCCCAGCGTGTCCCCCTCCACCACCTTACTTGGCAGCACATTCCAGGCCCCCACCACCCTCTGTGTAAAATACGTCCCTCTGATATCGGAGTTAAACCTTGTCCCTCTCACCTTGAGCCCGTGACCCCTCGTGATCGTCACCTCCAACCTGGCAAAAAGCTTCCCACTGTTCACCCTATCTATACCCTTCATAATTCTGTACACGTCTATTAGGTCTCCTTTCATTCCTCGTCTTTCCAGGGAGAACAACCTCAGTTTACCCAATCTCTCCTCATAGCTACGACCCTCCATACTAGGCAACATCCTGGTAAACCTCCTCTGCACTCTCTCCAAAGCCTCCACGTCCTTCTGGTAGTGTGGCGACCAGAACTGGACGCAGTACTCCAAATGTGGCCTAACCAACGTTCATCAGCTGTAACATCAGACGCCAATTTTTATACTCTATACCCCATCCTATAAAGGCAAGAATGTCATATGCCTTCTTCACCACCTTCTCCACCTGTGCTGCCACCTTCAAGGATCTGTGGACTTGCACCCCCAGGTCCCTCTGTGTGTCTATACTCTTGATGGTTCTGCCATTTATTGTATAACTCCCCCTTACATTAGTTCTACCAAAACGCATCACTTCCCATTTATCTGGATTAAATTCCATCTGCCAATTAAATGCCAATTAAAATCTTCGAGGAGGCAATTGATGGCAATTTTATTGCTATCTCAAAGTTATAGAGTGGTTAGCGCTGCTACTTCATAGTGCCAAGGGCCCGAGTTCGATTCCAAACTCAGGTGGAGTTTGCACGTTCTCCCCGTCTCTGCATGGGTTTCCTCTGGGTGCTCTGGTTTCCTCCCACAGCCCAAAGATGTGCAGGTTAGATGGATTGGCCATGTTGAACTTTTTCTTAATGTCTCAAGATAGGTAGGTTAGGTGGATGAGCAGGATAAAGACATGGGGTTACAGGGGTAGGGTCTGGATAAGATGCTCTGTCAGGGAGGCAGTGCAGATCGATGGGCTGAATGGCCTCCTTCTGTAAGCATTCTATAATTCCATATGAGCAACATGGTAATCAGTGCCTCGGCTGCATTTAAACAGTGGCAACAGGGCATCGGCGACTGGTGTCGCAGCACTGGGCAAACATTCTCTGAGGCCTTTTCAGAAGGAACTGGGCAACCATTTGTCTTGATTTGATGCCCCCTTTGAGCAGTTAGTCCTCCTGGCAGGAGGATCTTGAAAGGAGCCTCAGATTGGGTTAAGATAGGGCAATGGTTCTGCAACCACAGTAAGCATGGAAGGGTGACTGTGTCCAGGTAGGATTGGCATTGTGCCTTCCGAAGGAGCTCCCTCCGGCAAGGAAGGGAACCTGTGAGAAGAGGGAGAAGGAAAAAAATGATAACACCTGCTGGGGCATCAAACATGTAGCCACAGAAATGTCGGACATTGAAGGAATCCATAGAACCCTACAGTGCAGAAAGAGGCCCTTCGGCCCATCGAGTCTGCACCGAACACAATCCCACCCAGGCCCTACCCCCATATCCCTACATATTTTACCCACTAATCCCTCTAACCTACACATCCCTGGACACTAAGGGGCAATTTCTTAGCATGACCAATCAACCTAACCCGCACATCTTTGGACTGTGGGAGGAAACTGGAGTGTCCGGAGGAAACCCACGCAGGCACGGGGAGAATATGCAATCTCCGTGCAGACACGAGGAGAATGTGCAAACTCCACACAGACAGTGACCCGAGCCAGGAATCGAACTCAGGATCCTGGAGTTGCGAAGCAGCAGTGCCGCCCAAAAGATGTCCGGTCCTGTCAAAGCCTACTGCCACTTCCCAAACACGCGCTGCCCCAGCGGGTGTTATCATTTTCTCCCTCTCTCACGGGTTGTCTTCCTTGCTGGAGGGAGTTCCTCCTGAAGGCACAATGCCCAACCTACCTGGGCACTGTCACTCCAAGCTGGTCCTCTCTACTGTAGTTGCAGAACCATCACCCAATCTGAGGCTCCTTTCAAAGACCCTCCTGCCAGGAAGGCTAACTGCTCAAGAGGGTATCAAATCAAGACAAACGGTTGTAGATCATAGAATCATAGAACCCTACAATGCAGAAAGAGGCCATTCGGCCCATCGAGTCTGCACTGAACACAATCCCACCCAGGCCCTACCCCCATATCTCTGCATATTTACCCCCTAATCCCTCTGACCTCCGCAATCCTAGACACTAAGGGGCAATTTTTAGCATGACCAATCAACCTGTCTTGCTCCTTCTGTGCTACGGATCAGACTTTTGAATGGACCTACCTCATATTAAGTTCCTCTTTCTCTACACCCTATCTATGACTGTAACATATATTTTGCACTCTCTCATTGCCATAGAAACCATAGAAATCCTACAGTACAAAAAAAGCCATTTGGCCCATCGAGTCTGCAGAAGGATTTAGCAATTGGCAACCCCCGGAATTACATATTTCAATGGTACAAAGTTTATTTTTCATTCTTCCGGGTGAAAGATTTATGCCACAAAGGTTCCTGGTGGGACTCATAATGACTGAACTGTAACAGAGTGGTTTGGAATGGGTGCAGTTGAACCAAATTATTGGGAGCTAACCACACTCGCTCCCACGGCATTCATCGGAAACAACATCAAAGTCGACAATTTGCCATCATTTAAGGGGAAAATGTCTTTAAAACTAATAAACTTTGAGAGCTGCGTTTCCAAAAGAATGAAGGCTCCCTCAAGACTTAACTTCAATTTCCTTAAGTACTTACCTTGGCCCTTATTCTCAACTGGGGAAGGAAATGATTCCTTTAACCTCACTGCACTGTGTGAGACCATTTCCTGCTAGTAATTTAATCATTTAAAAGTATTTACCATGGGAGAAACACGATGATGTGGAAATGACTTTTCAGATCTAATAGAATTCTTGGCGGATATAACAGGATTTTGGTGATTAATGTGTAAATTGAATCAACGTTTTGAGGGCAGATTTCTGTTGCTGATTATTTCGCCAGCTGGCTCTGTGCCAGACTAGTTTTGGCTGAGGTGTGTTTTTGTTGCCACAATATTGATTTTTCAATGTTCATTGCTTTTGGAATTTCGGAGACAGAGGAACAAAAGACAGCATGTCTCCTGTTTGCGAACACTTTGACCATTGTCTGTGGTCATACTGTGTGCGGTTCTGGTCGCCTCACTACAGGAAGGATGTGGAAGCTATTGAGAGGGTGCAGAGGAGATTTACAAGGATGTTGCCTGGATTGGGAGGCATGCTTTATGAAGATAGGTGGAGGGAGCTCGGTCTCTTTTCCCTGGAGAGGCGAAGGTTGAGAGGTGACCTGATAGAGGTTTATAAAACGTTGAGAGGAATAGATAGGGTGGATTCTCAGAGGCTATTTCCCAGGGCTGAAATGGTCGCTACGAGAGGACACAGGTTTAAGGTGAGGGGGGGCAAGTACAGAGGAGATGTTAGGGGTAAGTTTTTCACACAGAGGGTGGTGGGTGAGGCTGCCATCGGGGGTGGTAGAGGTGAACTCGCTGGGGTCTTTTAAGAGACTTCTGGATGAGTACATGGGAGTTAATGGGATTGAGGGTTATAGATAGGCCTGGTAGGTAGGGATATGATCGGCGCAACTTGTGGGCTGAAGGGCCTGTATATTCTATGTTCTAACACCTGTGCTGGAGGAGAAAAAGGAAGAAGAGCTGATCAGGGAAGATATGAAATATGTCGGAATTATGTGCCGTTAACACCACCTATATAATACACAGAGCACAGTACTCCTATCTCCACTGACTATAGCTTACAGTGGCTGCACTACTCTGCAGATTGACCCTCTACATGCCACTGCGTCAGATAAGATCATTATCATTTGAATTTTACACCTCAGGCTCATTCCAGATGGCCCCTGGATCATTAATTGTCACAAGTGTTCTACCAAAAGTTCATCGACCTGAAGCGTGATGCCAGATTCTCCGAACTCCCAGGATTAGTAAGTTTGCTGATGACACCAAAGTCGGAGGTGTGGTAGATTGTGAGGAAGGGTGTCGAAGTTTGCAGGGTGACTTGGACAGGTTGCAGAGCTGGGCCGCGAGGTGGCGGATGGAGTTTAATGCGGAGAAATGTGAGGTAATCCATTTTGGTAGGAATAACAGATGTGTTGAGTATAGGGCTAACGGGAGGACTTTGAATAGAGTGGAGGAGCAGAGGGATCTAGGTGTATGTGTACATAGATCCCTGAAAGTTGGGAGTCAAGTAGATAAGGTTGTTAAGAAGGCGTACGGTGTCTTGGCGTTTATTGGTAGGGGGATTGAATTTAGGAGTCGCAGCGTCATGTTGCAACTGTACACAACTCTGGTGCGGCCGCACTTGGAGTACTGTGTGCAGTTCTGGTCCCCACATTACAGGAAGGATGTGGAGGCTTTGGAGAGGGTGCAGAGGAGGTTTACCAGGATGTTGCCTGGTATGCAGGGGAGGTCCTATGAGGAGAGACTGAGGGATTTGGGGTTGTTTTCACTGGAAAGAAGGCGGCTAAGAGGGGATCTTATAGAAACATATAAGATGATTAGAGGTTTAGATAGGGTGGATGGTGATAGCCTTTTTCCTCAGATGGAGAAAGCTAGCACGAGGGGGCATGGCTTTAAATTAAGGGGGGGTAGTTATAGGACGGATGTCAGGGGCAGGTTCTTTACCCAGAGGGTGGTGAGGGACTGGAATGCCCTGCCTGCTGCAGTTGTAAATGCACCTAGTTTGGGGGCGTTTAAGAGATTGGTGGATAGGTTTATGGACGAAAAGGGATTGGTTTAGATTAGTGGGTCAATGTTTTTTTTTTAAAAATAAGACTGGTCGGCGCAACATTGTGGGCCGAAGGGCCTGTTCCGTGCTGTAATGTTCTATGTTCTATGTTCTATGTGTGTTCCCTGCTGGCGAGAGGCGACACATTGTTTGCTATCGGTGGGATCCCCTGGTCGCGTCGCTCTCAATGGAAATTCCACTGACCTCGCCTCACGTCGGCAGGGAACCCGTGGACGGGGGTGCACTGCCGGCGGGACTGGAAAATCCCACCGGCGTGAACGGCTGGAGAATGCCGGCCGTTAACGTTGGTTCCGAATGTTGCCTGAGTATTCCCAGCATTTCCAGTTTGGTTTCAGATTTTAAGGATGCGCAGGACTTCATTTTTGTCACAGATGTATAATTTGCTCGAGAAAGCCATTTTCCCCATGGACAACTAACAGCGAAACAACAGATTGCAGCAATTTGAATGATTGGCAACAAGGTGTAATAAGGCACAGATTGCACCCACGTGACCTCCCGAGATCCTTTCATGGACTGCGCCAACAGGAGACGGTCACACTCGCTCTGCGTCTCGCTTCTTTTGTGAGCCGCAGTCTCAGATCTCGCGAATGAATTCCTCCTGCTTTGTGGCAAGCTCCCAATTAAGGTGCCCCACAATACTTGTGAGAGCGATTTCGCGAGCTTTATCTGTTACCACAGCAACAGCAACTCAAAATACTTGTTGCTCCAGATATTGGAACAGTTGATGTCAAAGAATCTAAGAGCTAATCGCACTGTCGCATGGAATACACCAGCTTTCGTGCCACTGAATTTGACAAGAAAGAAAAATCTTTGCCTGAAACCTAGGGAATCGTAGAAGATAAGAGCGGGGCGAGGCCATTTGGCCCTTCGAGGCTGTTCCGACATTCATTGCGATCATAGCTGATCGTCCAACTCAATGACCTAATCTTGCTTTTTCCCCAACGCTTTTGATCCTGTTTGCCCCAAGTGCTATATCCAGACGCCCCTTAATTATATTCAGTGTTCTGGCATCAGCTACTTCCTGTGGGAATGACTTCCACAGGCTCACTGGGTGAAGAAATGTCTCACCTCCGTCCTAAGTGGTCTACCCTGAATCCTCAGACTCTGACCCCCTGGTTCTGGACTCCTCCCCACCATCAGGGACATCCTCCCTGCATCTACCCTGACTAGGCCTGTTAGAATTTTATAAGTCTCTGTGAGATCCCCCCCTCGTTCATTTGAACTCCAGTGAAAACAATCCTAACCTAGTCAATCATACATCAGTCGCACCATCCCCGGAATCAGCCTGGTAAACCTTTGCTGCACTCCCTCAAGCGCAAGAACATCCTTCCCCAGAAACGGAGACCAAAACTACACACAATACTCCAGGTGTGGCCTCACCAAGGCCCCTGTATAATTGCAACAACACATCCTTTCTCCTGTACTCGGAACCTCTCGCAATGAAGGCCAACATACCATTTGCCTTCTTTATCGCCTGCTGCACCTGCATGCTTACCTTCAGTGACTGGAGCACAAGGACACCCAGATCCCTCTGCACACTCCCCTCTCCCAGTTTACAGCCATTCAGGTAGAAATCTGCCCTCTTGTTTTTGCTTCCAAAGTGAATAACCTCACTTTTAACAATTGCTGAGTTTGTCCATCACCAAACTTTGGGTTTCATCAAGAGAAAAAAATGTTATGTTTTGGAAGAAGGCTGTGCTGAGATTGATCTGATCTGATTTATTATTGTCACATGTATTAGTATACAGTGAAAAGTATTGTTTCTTGCACGCTACACAGACAAAACATGCCATTCATAGAGAAAGAAAGGAGAGAGTGCAGAATGTAGTGTTACAGTCGTAGCGAGGGTGTAGAGAAAGATCAACTTAGTGCAAGGTAAGTCCATTCAAAAGTCTGAGAGCAACAGGGAAGAAGCTGTTCTTGAGCCGGTTGGTACGTGTCCTCAGACTTTTGTATTGTTTTCCTGACAGAAGAAGCAGGAAGAGAAAATGCCCAGGATATGTGGGGTCCACAATTATACTGGCTGCTTTGCCAAGACAGTGGGAAGTGTAGACAGAGTCAATGGATGGGAGGCTGGTTTGAGTGATGGATTGGGCTACATTCATCATCTTTTGTCGTTTCTTGAGGTCTTGGGCAGAGCAGGAGCCCATACCAAACTGGTACAACCAGAAAGAATGCTTTCAATGGGGCATCTGTAAAAGTTGGTGAAATTCATGGCTGACATTCCAAATTTCCTTAGTCTTCTGAGAAAGTAGAGGCGTCGTTGGGCTTTCTTAACTTTCGTGTCGGCAGGGAAGACCAGGATAGATCGTAACGTTCATTACATTTTGAGACTGAGCTGCAATTTTGGGTACGAAACAAGACCAACATTTTCAGTATTGTCTTCCCCACAATCCTTAAGATAGTGAAATTGGAATTTTTGGATGGTTCAGTTGTGGAGACAATTTGAGGTTAAAACCTCACCTGATAAAGGGGCAACACTCTGAAAGCTCGTGCTACCAAATAAACCTGATGGATTTAACCTGGTGTTGTGAGACGACTTACTGTGTCATTTTGATCATTGGTGATCATTGAGTCCAATATTCAGATTCCCCTCCTTCCCCCTATATCCATTAATCCCTTCAGTCCCTAGAACTTTCTCTAATTTCTTCTTGAAATCAGACAACGTTTTGATCTCCGCTGCATTCTTTGCTAGTATATTCCATACATTCATCAATTTGGGTGAAGAAATTTCTCCTCATCTCAAACTATGACTGCTAGTTTTGGACTCCCCCACCATTGGGAACATTCTTTGTGAATCTACTCTGCCCAACTCGATCTGGAATCAATGCTTCTTCAGCTTTCTGATTAGCCGAAAACACTTCGAATAATCTCATCAATATCAAATAACACGGATTTGACTGATTAATATTCAATTTGCCACTTGAAACTTTCTGTCTCTCGATCCCTCATGTCAATGAGAGCCAGGCAACAGACAACAGAGATGATGGGCAGGATTCTCCTGCCACGCTCGCCCCAAAACCGGAAGATCTGAACTCACGCGAAAGGATAATTTTTATTGTGACGGCAATCTTTGTCCTTTCTTTCCCTCATCACTATTTTATTGTGTGAATGGAGCGGAGGGGCTCTGTTGCGATACTCCCTCTCTGTGCGTTTT
This sequence comes from Carcharhinus amblyrhynchos, assembly GCF_965287045.1. NCBI lineage: Eukaryota > Metazoa > Chordata > Chondrichthyes > Carcharhiniformes > Carcharhinidae > Carcharhinus > Carcharhinus amblyrhynchos. The sequence goes on along the minus strand of NW_027649782.1, from coordinate 2,783,699 downwards.
GATAAACTGACCCTCTCCTTTTACCCTATCTTGACTTTGCTGTGGGTTTATCAGCAGAGGAAGGGGTCACTCCAGCACGGAGGGGTTGGGGAAGATACACCACCACTAATTAGAAATGGGAAAATCATTAATCCTGTGAAATCTTTCTGTTTATGGGCAAGTGCTGACCGGGGAAATCAAGGCTGTTTTAAATTAAACCTCCTCCTGTCCTATATATAACTATATATCACATGTTCTTTTATATATACCGTGGACGGCATGGTAGCACAGTGGTTAGCACTGCTGCTTCACAGCTCCAGGGTCCTGGGTTCGATTCCCGGCTCGGGGTCACTGTCTGTGTGGAGTTTGCACATTCTCCTCGTGTCTGCATGGGTTTCCTCCGGGTGCTCCGGTTTCCTCCCACAGTCCAAAGATGTGCGGGTTAGGTTGATTGGCCATGCTAAGTGTCCAGGGGTGCACAGGTTTGAGGGATTAGTGGGTTTAATATGTAGGGATATGGGGGTAGGGGCTGGGTGGGATTGTGTTTGGTGCAGACTCGATGGGCTGAAGGGCCTCTTTCTGCACTGTAGGGTTTCTATGATGATTTCTATGATATATCTGTGTGTGTATTTGCCAGAAGAGTGCCACCAAAGAAAATGTTATTTGAGAATAGATTAAGCTGTGAAGAGAAGGAGTGTTAAGTTATTGATTTAAAGATGTGAGCCAGAGTTCTCTGGCCATTCATGCCGGCAGGATTCTCCAGTCCTGCCGGCAGTACACCCTTGCCTGTGGGTTGCCCACCAGAATGGGGTGACACCAATGGGAATTCTATTGACAGCGGCGAGACTGGAGAACCCCGCCGCTAGCAAACAACATGCCACCTCCTACTGGCGGGAAACACGCAGCTGGAAGGCCGGAGAATCTTGCCCCAAGTGTAAACAATACATACCTGCCTTCTTGGTACTCGCAAATAGTGTGTGTCAACATTGCTGACATTGGGAATTGTGTGGGATTCAAGGAATAAAACGTAGGAAGGAAGGATTCACTTGCAGGAGGTGTCAGCCTCAGCTGAATGGCCACAGTCCTATCTCTGACTGGGAATATCGTGGCCACAGTGATATACTCTCCCCCACAATGTCCCACACCCACCCAGACCAACCCTAACCCAGGTCGGTTCACAGCGGGAGGGGTGCGTCAAATTGCACAGAAGGGGTTCTGCCCAAGTTCCCACCCATGCCCAACATCAGAGTGATTTCACACTGGGGAAGACAGGTTTTTGAACTGAAAGCTACCCTTCCCCTGGTTGAAGCCCTCACATAGACAATCTACAGTCCAAAGTTGTGTGGGTTAGGTTGATTGGCCATGCTAAGAAATTGCCCTTTCGAGTCCTGAGATGTGTAGGTTAGAGGGATTAGTGGGTAAGCATGTAGGGATATGGGGGGTAGGGCTTGGGTGGGATTGTGGTCAGTGCTGAGTTGATGGGCCAAATGGCCTCTTTCTGCACTGTAGAGTTTCTATGAACCTACGGCCACATTGGGGCTCTTTCCAGACCTGCCCCAATTTTTAGGCTGATGGGTAGAGGACAATTCGAAGGGATGTGGGGAAACACAGAAATGAAGGAAGGTGGATTTTGGGGGTTGGGGGAGGAGATGGGGGGAAGGATTTGGGGGTGCAGTATGGAATTAGGGGCACTCCATCAAAAATCCCTTCCTGACTTAATTCCTGGCACCCTCCTCTTAAGAACCGGTGACCTCTCTCCATTCCCGGCCTATCGAGACTGCGATCGGCTCTCTCGTGACCTTCCCGCCCTGGGACCCCGAAAGCTGACCCATCCTCTGGGTGCCTGGAGTTAAGCTGTGGCAGCTCCATGCAGTCCCTCTTCTGGCCACTGCAGCGCTGTTGATGGAGGGAACCCCTCCCAACTGCGAGTCCTGCCTTATGCTAATGATTGCTGGATAGAAACTAACATGGCAGCGGGGCTCTTGGAGTTGGTGGGGATGTCCTCCACGGCCCTTAAGCCTTTCATTTCTCGTAGACTGTTACAGTAAAAGAAAAGCCACTGGCCCATTAACTTTGTGTTGGTTTTTTGGAAGGAGTGTCCAGCTGTCCCCATTCCCTTTCTCACCATGAAGAAAACATTTTTGAGTGTAGAGTCTAGATCCAAAGTCGATGACTAGTTCTAACTAGCACTGATTTCCATTTGCTGTTGTTTGCCCACTCAATTCTTCTGCATGTCTCATTGTCACTTCTGCCTCCTGTTTGCACCATTCCTAACTTGGTGTTATCAGTAAGCCTGGGCATAAAACTCTCAGTACCTTCACTTCAATTATTTATATATAGTGAGAAAACTGAGATCTCATTAGCAATCATCTTAGTAAGGGTAGTAAGGGTGCAGAATGCCCTGCCTGCAGCAGTTGTGGACTCGCCAACTTTAAGGGCGTTCAAATGGTCAGTGGATAGGCATATGGATAACATTGGAATGGTTTAGGTTAGAACATAAGAAATAGGAGCAGGAGTAGGCCATCTAGCCCTTCAAGCCTGCCCCGCCATTCAATAAGATCATGGCTGATCTGTTGTGGCTCAGTTCCACTTTCCTGCCCTCTCCCCATAACCCTTAATCCCCTCTCTTATCAAGAACCCATCAACCCGCTTCTTAAAAATATTTAGCGAGGCAGCCTCCACCACTTCAACGGGCAGAGAATTCCAGAGATTCACCACCCTTTGAGTGAAGAAGTTCCTCCTCAACTCCGTTCTAAACTGCCCCCCCTTTATCTTGAGGCTGTGCCCCCTAGTCCTACTGTCTTTTTTGAGCGGGAAGAGTCTCTCCACCTCTATCCTATCCATCCCATTCATCATCTTATACGTCTCAATGAGATCTCCCCTCATTCTTCTAAACTCTAACGAGTACAAGCCTAGTTTATTCAGCCTCTCCTCATAGCTCAATCCCCTCAACTCCGGTATCAGCCTAGTAAACCTCCTCTGCACTCCCTCCAGGGCCAAAATATCCTTGCGCAGATGCGGCGCCCAAAACTGCACACAGTACTCCAGCTGCGGCCTCACCAATGCCCTATACAGCTGCAGCAATACCTCCCTACTTTTATATTCAATCCCCCTCGCGATGAAGGCCAGCATCCCATTCGCCTTCCTGACCACCTGCTGCACCTGCAAGCTGGGTTTTTGCGACTCATGCACAAGGACCCCGAGGTCCCTCTGCACCGTCGCCTGCTGCAGTTTTTCGCCACGTAAGTAATAGTCCTTCCTACCATTCTTCCTACCAAAGTGGACCACCTCACACTTGCCAACATTAAATTCCATTTGCCATTTCCTGGCCCATTCGCCCAGCCTATCTAGATCCTTAGATTGGTTCCACTGGTCGGCGCAACATCGAGGGCCGAAGGGCCTGTACTACGCTGTAATGTTCTATGTTCATCTTGGCAACCACAGAATACTCTTTTTATCTCTACTCTGTGGAGGCAATCTTACCAAAAATATTTTCAGTGCCAAATGAGTGTGAAAACAAGAGAGAATCATGCCCATTTTTGGGGGGCCAGCTCTCAGACAATATCTTAAGGCACTCAGAAAGAAAAATAGCCCCAAATGTGATGCTCACCTGTAGGGGGGATATATGGAGCCAATTCATGCCAGAAAGCCAGCTGATGTCTCCTTGGGGCGCTATTGCACATGCTCCCCCAACTCCCAGTGTACTGTGTACAAACGCGACAAGCCGATAAGATTAGCCCCTTTGTCTCTGATCTTCCAACTAATCATCCACCTTCATTACAAGATTATTTCTGATTCTGTGCGCATTAACTTAAACTAAAGATCCCTCAACCTCAGATGGGTTCTGAAAGCCTGTATGGACACACTCCCCCGTCCGGTATGTGAGGGAATATGCACAGAGAAATTAAACTGCTGACTACAAGGAAAAGAAAAGGTAAATTGGAATGTACTGAGCCTTCTAATAAAACTCGAGGACATTGTTTGCTGGGTTTTCTACACAAACAAATTCAATAAATGCGCAAATTGAACCTGAACAGTAAGTTCTCAGTTAACAGAGAGAAAAAAACTGGAGAGACTTCATTACATTCAAAGGTCTTACGTGTAAAAGCAATTCACTGGCTGGATATTAAAAGCCGAAAATCTGATTTATATATAGGTCAAAGGGTGAGGAGAAAAATGGTCACCATTAAAGATGTGAGAGATACTCTGAAGATTTGCAGTATTGTAATTTGAGAGACCGGCACTCGGCTAACCAATTTGAAATTTGAAACCTGCCCCAGCCACTGCGAGTCTGTTCCAGCGGGAAAACAAAGTGACATTACGGTACAGCTTCGAATGTTTACAAGGCAAAGAGAAGGAATAAGTGCCTGGCTTTTGGAAGGGAGGTGGAGGCAATGTGGGTGCGGAGTACAACAAGATCATGTCTTGATGCGCAAGTTACTCCTGGAATCTAGAAATGTAGGCAAGTGCAATATATATTTATAGAAATATATAGAATTTATATAATTTATATAATTTATTCAATTTATAGAAATATGAATTTAAATCTTTAAAGAGAAATCCTGAATAATAATACTGTGCGAATAATAATACAACTTGCTAATGTGTCAGAAGAAACGGCATGAGTATAGACCAGTAACTGGAAAATAAAATATCAAATGGAGATATTTGACTCCTTTGTTCAACAAGTTAGATAATCAAATCTGTTTTTTTTCAATCAAATGACCAGGTTGTCGTACAATAGCCGGAACTCTCCAGCTGGTCACGCCACCGGGATTCTCCAGCCCCGCCGGCAGTGCACCCCCACCTGCAGATTTCCTCCCAGTGTGGGGTGATGCAGGGGCAGAGAATCCCGCCACTAGCAAACAATCCGCTACCTCCTGCCAGCAGGAAACTCATGGCAGGGAGGGCCAGATAATCTCGCCCAATATCAGCAGGACTAAGAGTACCTTTCAGTTCTGCCACTACCCTCTCACTGATGGGCAGGCAATGGTGAAGTGTCAATGGGTGTGGTGATTACAGTCGCAGCAGAAAAGGAGCTTGTTTGGAGCACGGGGCTTGTTCAACTCCCCTGTATAATGGTTAGGCTTTGAATTTGGGTTTGAGTAACCTAGGTTTGAACATTGTATGAAGGAGTTAACGGGGGAGTGATACAAAGAACAAAGAACAACACAGCACGGGAAACAGGCCCTTCGGCCCAACGAGCCCGTGCCGCCATTTTAACATTATGAGTGCCCTCCTCTACCCATGACCTTTGTCTGCACCTATTGGGGAAGATTGAGGGAAGACTAATTTAGGGACAGTTTGTTACACCAATCAGCCTAAGCGCACGTTTTTGGGGTGTGGGAGGAAACCGGGGCACCCGGAGAAAACCCACGCAATCACGGGGAGAATGTGCAAACTCCCACAGACACTGACCCAAATCCATGTGTCTGCACAGCAAACAGCGATAGTCACTGAGCTGTCGTGTTGCCCGTCAGATGGTCTAGTTTAAGCGTACACTAACGACGTGAAGCACTAGGCAACTCTCAAAGCAACATCCAAGAGCAGCCCTTGCACGACCCACCGCGTGTATGCCCCTCGTTGGACAACCTTTAAGGGCAACACAGCAAGAGAGGGTCACCTGGCTTGAGGGTCCAATTGGGACAAGACTGGGTAATCACCCCAGGGGATAGAGTTCTCTCTTGAACAGACGACATCTAGAAGGTCTGTAGAAGACTTTTAGAGACTGGAACAGCTGGCGGGTTGCTCCAACATGGCCATTGAGTCTGCACAGCTCTGTGCAGTTTTTCCTTATTAATAAATACCCTCTGTGTCCCTAATGAAATCTGTAGCATCATTACACTGGGTTAGTAGCTGAAAAGCCCATATTATTGCTGTGGGGACAGCAATAAAAAAAACCCACCATCAATGCTGGTGCAATGTAAATTCAATGAATAAAACCATCCGGAGTTGAGGGGGTTGAGCTATGAGGAGAGGTTGAATAAACTAGGCTTGTACTCGTTAGAGTTTAGAAGAATGAGGGGAGATCTCATTGAGACGTATAAGATGATGAATGGGATGGATAGGATAGAGGTGGAGAGGCTCTTCCCGCTCAGAAAGGACAGTAGGACTAGGGGGCACAGCCTCAAGATAAAGGGGGGGCAGTTTAGAACGGAGTTGAGGAGGAACTTCTTCACTCAAAGGGTGGTGAATCTCTGGAATTCTCTGCCCGTTGAAGTGGTAGAGGCTGCCTCGCTAAATATATTTAAGACGTGGGTTGATGGGTTTTTGATAAGCGAGGGGATTAAAGGGTATGGGGAGAGGGCGGGAATGTGGAACTGAGCCACGACAGATCAGCCATGATCTTATTGAATGGCAGGGCAGGCTCGAAGGGCTAGATGGCCTACTCCTGCTCCTATTTCTTATGTTCTTATTATCATTGATTGTTGTAAAAACCCACCTGACTCACTAATGTCCCACTAGGGAAGGAAATTTGCTGTCCTTACCTGATCTGGTCTACATGTGACTCCAGAGTGGCCGACTCTTAAATGTCTCTGAAAATATCTCGCAAGCCACTCTAGGACAATTAGGGGTAGTCAATAAACGCTGGCCTTGCCAGCAATGCCCATGAAAGAATAAAAAGAAGGTGTCTGAAAAAGAATGTAGACAGGAATATAGAGCGGACAAAAATATTCAATGGCTGGCCTCAAACATCTCAGTGGAAAAGATTTCACAAGAAGAGGTACGAGAAATTGTGCTTCACCTCGCTCCCAAATTCAGAGTGGAATACAGACTTAACCCTGGCTCAATGGTGATGAATTCCAACCCAGGGGATCTGCTGAAACAGTTGGTGTGGAGTGTGATGGGCGCAAGGCTATTGTGAACCATCAGAGTGTCACCAGTGGACGTTACAGCATAATACTGGGAGTCTTTATCACTGGTTGTCACTGTGCCATTTTCCAATCATGGAAGGTGCTACACTGCTGGAGAACACCATGAGCATCCGTTCATGTTTTGCTAAGAGCTCACACAGATTATTCAGTTTGGAAGCAAACATTACAGACACGTAGATGTAGTTTACTCCTGATCCTGTGCGAGTGAGAGAGCCAGAATTCATCTCTGGACCCACATATTTGGGGAGAAAACCAACCAATGTTCCCACTCCTGCACATCTGTGTTAAAGACTGCCAAACAAACTGTTTTTTATTCAATCATGGAAAGTGGGTGTCGCCGGCTGGGCCAGAATTTATTGCCCATCCCTAACTGCCCTCCATATCAGGCAGCATTTTTAAGAGTCAACTACATCACAGTGGTTCTGTAGCCACATCTAGGCCAGACCGGGTAAGGATGGCAGATTTCCTTCCCTAAATGACATTAGTGAACCAGATGGGTTTTTACAATTGACAACAGTTTCATGGTGGGATTTGAAGTTGGCTCTCCAGATCTTGCCCAGGGTCTCTGGATTACCAGTCCAGTGACAATATCACTGCACCACCGCTTCCCCTAGAATGTTTCACCATGCGAATGTATAAACCGAATGTTGATATGAATTTCACGATTCATCGAGCGTACACAGTGCACAAAGCGTTACAACTCTGATTGGAAAAGCTTGGAATGATCTGGAATGTCATGCAATTGTTGTCATTAGCTGAATACAAGAGTCAGAGCAGTTGTGCAAAGTACATTTTCAATGTCGCTACCATTTAATTTCATAAAATTCGACTCCAACCCCAACCACAGCACAGTCTCTGGCACTGCCAAACCATCCTCCTTTATCAACTGTGATTTACTCAATATTCCTAATCTTATTGACCATATTCATATGGTGACTGCTGCCTCTATTTTGGATTGACACATCCTTTCTAATAAAGCCGGATTTACTGAGCAGATTCTCTATCTCATTCCTGTACTCCGTTAGGGAGATCCAATCCATGATGGTGGTGCCATCAGCAAACTTGAACCTTGAGTTGGAGGGGAATTTGGCCACACAGCTGTATAAGGAGTATAGTAGGAGAGTGAGAGCACAGCCTTGTGGGGCAGTGGTGTAGAGGATGATTGTGGAGGAGGTGCTGTTGCCTATTCTTACTGTTTGCGGTCTGTGGGTTAGAAAATCTAGGATCCGGTCACAGAGTGAGAAGCCAAAGTCCAGCAATGGAGATCGGAGATGAGTTAATGGTGTTAAAGGCTGAGCTGTAGTCAACAAATAGGAATCTGACATAAGTGCCTTTGTTATCTAGCTGTACATTTTTATATTTCTAGCTGGCTTTCTTTCACAGTCTAATTTCATCCCTCTTATTTTCATATAGAACATAGACATAGAACACTACAGCACAAACAGGCCCTTCGGCCCACGAGTTGCGCCGATCACATCAACACCTACCAATCCATAGAACTATCTATAACCCCCAATCCCACTAAATCCCATATACTCATCCAGAAGTCTTTTAAAAGACCCCAGCGAGTTCGCCTCCACCACCACTGACGGCAGCCGATTCTATTCACTCACCACCCTCTGAGTGAAAAACTTACCCCTAACATCACTTCTGTACTTGCCTCCCCGCACCTTCAATCTGTGTCCTCTCGTAGCGACCCATTTCAACCCGGGGAAATAGCCTCTGAGAATCCACCCTATCTATTCCTCTCAACATTTTATAAACCTCTATCAGGTCACCTCTCAACCTTCGTCTCTCCAGGGAGAAGAGTCCCAGCTCCCTCAACCTAACTTCATAAGGCATGCCTCCCAATCCAGGCAACATCCTTGTAAACCTCCTCTGCACCCTTTCAATAGCTTCTACGTCCTTCCTATAGTGAGGCGACCAGAACTGCGCACAGTACTCCAAGTGAGGCCTGACAAGGGTCTTATAAAGGGTCCCATATGATGATCCTTTGCTGTTCTTTTACATTCTGTTCAACCCTTTGACTTGCCACTTTTCTTCACAGAATTGTACACTTTTTCATTCTGTGATACCATGTCTAACTCCCTGAGATAGACAAAGTTGGTGCATCTGTCCACTAGAGTCGTTTTCCCACACCAGAATGTATCCTTATGAAATATCTCTTTAAATGTTATCTGTAATTAGGCATAATTCACTGTCCCTGAGGGGAGTCGTGAACCAAGAGGGGCTCCAATCAAAAGGAAGGCACCGTTTTCTGCTCCTGAAATTAAATTGTTCTTTCGGTTTTAATGGTTTGATCCTGTGTTGTAAGTTAGATATGTTTTTACTGCAGTAATTGATTACAGAGCTCTGTCCTGAAAAAAGTAAGCTGATCCTGACATTGATTAGCATTGTATAAGTGTTACGAGAGTCATGAGTGAAGGAATGAGATTTTCCATCAATTTTAAATATTTGGACATTTTAATCACTTCAGATCTGACATTTAAGTAGATTGTGTGTCTGCTTTGCACAAGATTTGCTTTCCTCATTGGCAAAAGTGCTGCAATGCATTTGAAACTGAAAAGAAACCATTGCTCAGGAACTGTAGTATAATAATGCAAAGTGATTTCCTTGTTTAGACTCTTTTTCGAAATGCCAATAAAATGTATCAGCTTTCACTTGATAAAATATAACAATTCCTGGATTGCTTTCACTATCAGAACATCTGGACCCAGATTTTTGCAGAGTCAGGATGATTCTGGAGACCTTGAAAATGGGCGTGATCACATTGCTGAACACATTAAGAAGTCTCACAACACCAGGTTAAAGTCCAACAGGTTTATTTGGTAGCAAACAGTACTAGCTTTCGGAGCGCTGCTCCTTCATCAGGTGAGTCACTCACCTGACGAGACCTGAAATAAACTTGTTGGACTTTAACCTGACTGCGTTTACCCCAGTCCAACGCTGGCATCTCCACATCATGACTCACATTGCTCAAGCCAGGCTTCCATTTCCAACAGATGCCATATTTGTTTGCAAGGAATGGGGCAAGGTAAGAACCACACGTGCTAAAAATCCAAAATCAGCAAGGCCATTTGATTTTACTGTTGAGTAAAATTAGAAAGAATTTCTGTTGGCCTAAAAGCCTTAATGTGCGATAGGTACACAACTATGTTATAGAGGATGTGTAAATAATTGTGCAAGGCAGACATACAATCAATTTAAATGTCATGATTTGAAGTGATTAATATGCCCAAATCTTTAAAAATGATGGAAAAGTCTCATTCCTTCATTCATTAAGAGTAAAACAAAACAAACCTGCTGCAGATGAGTGTTCATTGACAAGACATCTGGTGTAACTTATCAAAAGAACATCTTTTTATTGGGATTTCAATAGAATTCATTCTTTAGATTTCCCAAGTTATTCATTATAGATGAACCCATGAGGAATGCTTGGCTGAGTTTCAGAACCACAACCACTTACCTCAGCAGGGATCAGTGCCAGTTTGAAAAAGATATTAAATGATTATCATCCCTGATATGGTAATTAAACATATTTGATTGGGTGTTTTGAATGAGGTTTTTGATTAGGAGGTGTATTTGAGTAAGAACGCTATTAAATTGTTAGAAGACTTTTCCACCTCCATTTCAAATACAGGGCTCCTGAGGTTTGCTCTTTGCGGATACTGTATGAGTAACTATGGAGGATACATAGGGGTGCTCGGAGGGAGTAGGGGAAATATGAGGCAGCGTGGAGAGGAATAAGAGTGGGTTTATTGAGGTGAGGTGAGGAGGCATGGGATTATGAGTGGATATTGCAAGGGAATGTGGAAGGATTGGGGTGGAGTGAGAGGGATGAGTGTTTGAAGGTCTAACATGTATCATTAAAAGTGAGCCACTGACCAGTAAATGAGGCGGACATTCTAGCCAACTGGCCTCATCATCTGTCCACCTCCGTTGACACCTCAAGTCTACCTCTGGAGGGATCGGACCTGACTCCATCACTCCCCCTACACCCTGCAATGAAAATATGACAACAGGGACCCTTTTCAATGAGACAGATTGGGAAGTTTCCTGACCTGACCTCTCCACCTCCTCTTTAAAGCTCCTTCCCTTTGCATTCCTACAATTATCGATAGTTAATCGGTGCTTTAGCAATAAAGCCTTGTGTTCTGAAGCCTTATTGAGTTGCCCTCAATTTATTACAATCAACAATAATGCTGAGCACTTCATACATTCATTATATCGAATTGTTCATGTTGTGGGTTATTCGTACTAGAACGTATGTTGCATAGTTCAACAATATCGGGCAGCACGATGGCACAATGATTGGCACTGCTGCCTCACAGCACCAAGGACCTGGGTTTAATTCCCGGCTTGGGTCACTGTCTCTGCGGAGTTTGCACATTCTCCCTGTGTCTGTGTGGGTTTCCTCCGGGTGCTCCGGTTTCCCCCCACAGTCCGAAAGATAGAACATAGCACACAAACATAGCACAAACAGACCCTTCGGCCCACAAGTTGCGCCGATCACATCCATACCTAATGTGTGGGTTAGGTTCACTGGCCATGCTAAGTTCTCCCCCACAGGTGCCGGAGTGTGGCGGCTAGGGGATTTTCACAGTAACTTCATTGCAGTGTTAATGTAAGCCTACTTGTGACACTATAAATAAACTCTCAGCACAATGTCCTGACCATACACAGTAACCAGGAATATGGGAGAGATTATTGCACCACCAACAGGACTCAGGACCCGAAGATTGTGGATCTGATGAAATGCCCAATATAATTGCCCTCTAACACAGTACAAAGGATCAAGGGGATTGGTGCACGCAAGTTTCGACTCTTCAATCGCACTCAAATCTCCCGCTGCCCAGTGGATAATTTTAAGCTGCAGCAATACTTAACTCCTCGGGGAGTTTGGGTTGTAGAGGGGAGGCCACGGAGTTAATACAACGATATCGCTTATTCTAAAGTTATGCAACAATCAAGAATATGTAACGTGCTAACTGGGGGAAGGAACAAGCTGCTGGATGGGAGAGGCTGCTTTGCAAAGATGCTGTGTTAATGAAATCTCAGTGCACCTGCACCTGAGCTGAACCTTTCCAGTAATATCAGCTTTCCCAGCAGCCAAGCCTTTGAAAGTAGCTGTCGCTAGTGAATTAATGCAAGACCTCAAGTGCCCCTCCGAGTTCAATGAGAGAGGAATGAAAGCGAATCCAATCCCTTAGCAGGAGTTGGAAGCATTTCCCACCTTTGATGTGAAAATCTTCAGGAAATCCCTGATGTAATCACGCGGAAGAGCAGCTTTTATTTTTTTGGAAAGAAACGCAGTTACACATCTGTGTCATGGCATGGAGATATGCTGATATTTGTTTATTGCCACAAGGTTTACATCAAATGAAAACGTATGGTGCTCAAAATATGTACAAGCCAGCAACAATATTTACCTACTGGAACCTTATTCTCCAAAGCCCTTCATTTTTCTGTATTTGTGAATAGGCTTAAGGCTTTGTCCGCTGTTCTGTACTTACAAGCTGGAAGGAAAATGTTAATTGCTAGCTGTATGACTCAACATAAGATAATGAAGGGGATGGATAGGGTAGAGGTAGAGAGATTCTTCCCGCTTAGAAAGGATAGCAGGGCTAGAGGGCACAGCCTCAAGATAAGGGGGGTGCAGTTTAGATCAGAGTTGAGGAGAAACTTCTTCACTCAAAGGGTGGTGAATCTCTGGAATTCTCTGCCCGTTGAAGTGGTGGAGGCTGCCTCGCTGAATATACTTAAGTCACGGGTAGATAGGTTTCTGATAGACAGGGGAATTAAGGGGAGAAAGCGGGAAAGTGGAACTGATCCACTTCAGATCAGCCATGATCTTATTGAGTGGCGGGGCAGGCTCGAAGGGCTAGATGGCCTAATCCTGCTCCTATTTCTTATGTTCTTTACATCATCTAATTATTTAATTCTCCATCGTGCAGTGAGGGAGTGTGGCCCGGATAATCAGAATGCAAAGTTATCCATCTGACCATCGGTGTCTCAAAATGGAGGAAGCCATGTTAATCATGCGTAGACAGTAACAGTCCTACCACTGCAGGAAAGGATGTCCTGAGACATGGTATATTGGGGAGACCATGCTACGAAAATGGATGAATGAACACCGCTCGACAATCATCAGGAAGAGTGTTCTCTTCCTGTTGGGGAACAGTTCAGCGGTCACGGGCACTCGGCCTCTGATCTTCAGGTAAGCGTTCTCCAAGGCGGTCTTCTCGACACACGACAGTGCAGAGTCGCTGAGCAGAAACTGATAGCCAGGTTCCGCACATATGAGGACGGCCTCAACCAGGATCTTGGGTTTATGTTGCACTATCTGTAACCCCCGTGACTTGCCTCTGCTTGCTCACTAACTGTCCTGTTTGGAGATAATACACATCTCTTTAACCTGCGCGTAACACTCTCTCCACTCACATTGTCTGTACCTTTAAGACTTGATTGCCTGTAAAGACTCGCATTCCAACCATTATTTTGTAAATTGAGTTTGTGTCTTTATATGCCCTGTTTGTGAACACAACTCCCACTCACCTGATGAAGGAGCAGCGCTCCGAAAGCTAGTGGCTTGTGCTACCAAATAAACCTGTTGGACTTTAACCTGGTGTTGTGAGACTTTTTACAACCTTTAAATCTGTCAGCTTAAAACTTGAATCAAGTTGAATGTCATGGTGGTACAGTGGTTAGCACTGCTGCCTCACAGCGCCAGGGAGTCGGGTTCGCTTCCCGCTCAGGTCACTGTCTATGTGCAGTTCGCACATTCTCCCCATGTCTGCGTGGGTTTCCTCCAGGTGTTCCAGTTTCCTCCCACAGTCTGAAAGTCGTGCTGGTTAGGTGCATTGGCTATGCTAAGTTCTTCTTCAGTGTGCCGAGTAGGCACCAGAGTGTGACGACGAGGGAATTTTCACAGTAACTTCATTGCAGTGTTAATATAAGTGTCTTCAATCTGGACCACAATGTCTTTACCTTTAACAACCAGTTTTTCATCCAGACACACAGAACAGCCATGGGTACCAAATTCGCACACCAATATGCCAACAGCTACTTGCACAGGTTCAAACACAGTAGCACAGTGGTCAGCACTGATGCTTCACAATGCCAAGGACCCAGGTTCAATTCCCAGCTTGGGTCACTGCCTGTGTGGAGTTTACACATTCTCCCTGTGTCTGTGTGGCTTTCCTCCTGGTGCTTTGGTTTCCTCCCACATTCTGAAAGACATGCTGAGCAGGTGCCGGACTGTGGCGACTAGGGGAAGTTCACAGTAACTTCATTGCTGAGTTAATGTAAGCCTTACTTGTGACTAATAAATAAACTTTACTTTGGAAGACCTCTTCACCACACAGGACCTCCAACCAATGCTACACATTGGCTGTGAGAATGGATTTTTCTTTGATATTTTTGGGGGAATATTGTGTTATTCTGTATGGAAGGGTTTAAAGTTTTCTTATTAAGTTTATTTAGTAATGTCACAAATAGGCTTCCATTAACACAGCAATGAAGTTACTGTGAAAATCCCCCAGTTGCCACACTCTGGCGTCTGTGCAGGTACACTGAGGGAGAATACAGGGTGTGTGTGTGTGTGTGTGTGTGTGTGTGTGTGTGTGTGTGTGTGTGTGTGTGTGTAGGTAAATGATTTTATTAAGTTGGGGAAAGTTATTTCTGTGTCTAGTTTCTACATTTTTATGCTTCAGTGTAATTAAGAGTATTTATTCTGGAAGAGTTGAGGGAGAAGGAGGGCTGATGGACATCTTTCTGTGCTGTAAAACTCTATGACTCTATGAATCGAGATGCTAAATGTATGCATTTGTTATGAAACTATGGTCAAGTGTTTTGTATTTTGTAAGTAGGTAAAGTGCAGCAATTTGCATTAGGAGATAGAAGGGACCTGGTTTTTCAGCTGTTAACTTGCAAAGAGGAGTAAAAGCCTGTTCTAGCCTGCGAAGTTTAATATGTAAACAAGAAAAGGTTACTCAATTTTATCTGATCCCAGAGCATCACAGAAGACAAGGAAGATTTTTATACCACGGAAAAGCTGAATTCACAGAAATGTTGGGGACAATGGGTTCGAAGATAAAAGGGAAAGAAGGTTATGTGAGGAGGGATGCTGAGTGTTGGCTTTGTGAGGAAGGTGAACTGGAAATAATTCCGAGCTGGCTGACGGTGACAACGTTCAGTCAACTGGAAAACTCTTGATGGGAAAAAGAAACTGTCCTGTTCTCATGCTCCTGGATTTCCACAGCAGAGTGGAAGTAAGTTTGAGAGCTCACACAGTATAGCTTTATTAGAGCAGCAGAATCTTTGCCATGGATAATATTACTGGATCATTATTGTTAAACATCTATAACAGGAGTGTTACCTGGAAAGTATTTACGTATAGATCTGGCCAAGTTGGGAGTCTTTTGGAAAGAATTTGGCAAGACTATGTTTAACTGTGTAACTCTAATCACATTTGCTTAAGTTTTCTTTTCTTCATAGAGTCATAGAGGTTTACAGCATGGAACCAGACCCTTCAGTCCCATTTGTCCATGCTGTCCTTATATTAACCCCCAGGCGAGTCCCAATTGCCCACATTTAGCCCATATCTCACTATAGCCATTTTACCATGTAACTGTCGAAATGCTTTTTTAAAAGACAGAATTGTTCCTGCCTCTCTGACTACCTTAGCACTTACCCCCTCTGTATGAAAACATTGATCCTCTGGACTCTTTTGTATCTCTCCTCTCTCACCTTAAACCTATGCCCTCAAGTTTTAGATTCTCTACCCTTGGGAAAAGATGTTGACTATCTAGTTGATCTATGCCGCTCTTTATTTTATAGACCTCTATAAGATCACCCCTAAGCCTCCTACGCACTAGAAAAAAAAACCAATCTATCCAGCCTCTCCTTATAACTTAAACCATCAAGTCCTGGTAGCATCCTAGTAAATCTTTTCTGCACTCTTACTAGTTTAATAATTCCTGTGAATAAATATTATTATTTAAATCCCAAAAGTGTTATTTCATTGAATCCCTACAGTGCAGAAGGGGGCCATTCAGCCCATCGAGTCAGTACTGACCTGCTGAAAGAATCTCTTACTCAGGTCCTCTAGTCTACACTATCCCAGCAAATCTATATGTTCACCATTGTAGACCCATTTGATCGACACATATTGGGACACTAAGGAGCAATTTAGCATGGCCAATCCACTTAACCTGCACATCTTTGGACTGTAGGAGAAAAACAGAGCACCCGGAGGAAACCCAGACACGGGGAGAGCATACAAACTCCACACAGACTGTCATCGGAGCCTGGAATCGAACTCAGGTCCCCGGTGCTGTGAGGCAGCAGTGCTAACCACTGTGCCACCGTGCTGCCCCCTACTTGACTTAGAATTATAGAATCTCAGCCAGATGGCCCAGCCTTGTCTGTGTGGAGTTTGCACATTCTCCCCGTGTCTCCGTGAGTTCCCTCCGGACGCTCCAATTTCCTCCAAAGATGTGCAGGTTAGGTGGGTTGGTCATGCTAAATTGGTGTCCAACGATGTGTACGTTTGGAGGATTAGTAGAGTAAATGAATGGGGCAGGAGGTGGGCCTGGGTGAGATGCTTTGTTGGGGAATCAGTACAGACTCGATGGGCCGAATTGCCTCTTTTTGCAGTATAGGGATTCTATGACTTCTTGCTGCTCAGATCAGTTTGCTTTCTTTTTGTTTTCAAAAATGGAATAGTCTCAATGAATAGTTTTCCTCCCTTGGGATACTTAGAAATGGACCTTTGCTGTGTCATACAGTGCGGGGGAGAAGGGGCCTGGGTGTATATGTGTAGAAGCCATTGAGGGCCCCTCCTACTCTGACTGGATCCTTATGCAGAGAGCAGCGGGACCCCCCACCCCCATGACCACCCTTAGGCTCTGCCCCCAATAGGCCCTGCCCCCCCGACAATGCCCCATGCCCGATGGGGAGTGCAAAGGTGCCCTCTGGGCATGGGCACTTTGCCCCTTGGGCAGTGCCAGGGGCACAGGCTGGCAATGCCAGGATGCCCATGCCCAGGGGGCA
Source organism: Carcharhinus amblyrhynchos (assembly GCF_965287045.1). Taxonomy (NCBI): domain Eukaryota; kingdom Metazoa; phylum Chordata; class Chondrichthyes; order Carcharhiniformes; family Carcharhinidae; genus Carcharhinus; species Carcharhinus amblyrhynchos. The sequence continues at coordinate 2,766,792 of NW_027649782.1, read as the reverse complement.
CCACCCCTCCACCACCTGACCCGGGGCGGGGCCTCGATTGCTCCCCCCTTCGCCCCAGCAGGGTGTTAGTTCCCCAAAAGTTCCCCAAAAAGTTCCACTAGTTCCCCAAAAGTGGAGAGCTGGTGTATTCTGCGCTAGAGTGAAATTCTCCTGGCAGGGTGAGAGATCTCAGAGGCCCAGAGAGTTCAGTCCCGTGCCTGCTAATAGCGCTTAAATAGTATGTAAAATATTGTATGTTAAATGCGATTTAGATGCTAGCCCTGCTTCCCGGCGATGTGCAGGCAGAAATCCAGGCCTGGGGGACACAAGTGCAGTGCAAACACTCACAGGAATCCCACCTCGCGGCCAACACACAATTCTCCCAGGATGGGAGAATCACCCATTTTATTTCAAACCATGTGGAATTTTGAATCACTAGTTTTTAGCATAGCGAGAATGTCATTACGTACGAGTTTAATTATTTAATTCAACCCTATTAAAAGCATGAAGTACAGAAGTGGCACAGTGGTTCGTACTGCTGCCTCACAGCGCCAGGGATCGGAGTTCAATCCTGGCCTCGGGTTCACTGTCTGTGCGGAGTTTGCACATTCTCCCCGTGTCTGCGTGGGTTTCCTCTGGGTTTCCTCCCACAGCCCAAAGATATGAGGGTTAGGTTGATTGGTCATGCTAAATTGCCCCTTGGTGTCAGAGAGAGTAGCAGGGTAAATAATTGGGGTTAGCAGGATGGGACCTGGGTGCTGGTTCGATGGGCCAAATAGCCTCTTTCTGTACTGTAGGGATTCTATGGGAAGACGTTACTTACTTCTGAGTGTGGGATGGTATATGGAGGGATCACTGTTTCTCTTAAATTATATTTGTGTGAGGGTATATATAAGTAATGGACTTCAAGAGATTATAGACAGAATGGGTGAATGAGATTTGATGCAGAGACGTGTGAAGTGATCCAATTTGGTCAGAAGAATGAGGAGAGGTGACATAAGAACATAAGAACATAAGAAATAGGAGCGGGAGTAGGCCATCTAGCCCTTCGAGCCTGCCCCGCCATTCAATAAGGTCATGGCTGATCTGTCGCTGCTTTGTTCCACATTCCCGCCCTCTCCCCATAACCCTTAATCCCCTCTCTTATCAAAAACCCATCAACCCACGTCTTAAATATATTTAACGAGGCAGCCTCCACCACTTCAACGGGCAGAGAATTCCAGAGATTCACCACCCTTTGAGTGAAGAAGTTCCTCCTCAACTCCGTTCTTAACCGCCCCCCCCTTTATCTTGAGGCTGTGCCCCCTAGTCCCACTGTCCTTTCTGAGCAGGAAGAGTCTCTCCACCTCTATCCTATCCATCCCATTCATCATCTTATATGTCTCAATGAGATCTCCCCTCATTCTTCTAAACTCTAACGAGTACAAGCCTAGTTTATTCAGCCTCTCCTCGTAGCTCAACCCCCTCAACTCTGGAATCAGCCTAGTAAACCTCCTCTGCACTCTCTCCAAGGCCAAAATATTCTTGCGTAAGTGCGGCGACCAAAACTGCACACAGTACTCCAGCTGCGGCCTCACCAATGCCCTATACAGCTGCAGCAAGACCTAAATAGAGGATACAATTCTAATGGAAACGCAGATGCAGAGGGATCTGGGTGACAATGTGCATAAATATTGAAGGTGGCAGGGCAGGTAATGAGAGCAGTTAATAAACGATACTGAATCCTGTGTTTTATACTTTGAGGCAGAGAGTACAAAAATGCAGAAATAATGATTCCAGCCTCAACAGGAAGGATGTGAACAATGAACAAAGAAAAATACAGGCCCTCCAGCCCTCCAAGCCTGTGAATAATAGAATTATGAAATCCCTGAAGTACAGAAAGAGGCCATTGCATCTACATCGCTCACAATCCCACCCAGGCCTTATCCAGTGTAGATACATTCAAGGAATTTGCTAAACACAAGAGGAAGAAAGAAGGTGAAGGTTCCCCTGACAGTGTGATCACGAGGTCTGTGTGGAATATAAACATCAGCATAGATGGAGTGGGCCATAGTCTACAGATATGGGATATGAGGAGAAATTTCTTCACACAGAAAGAGGTGAACCTGTGGAAGTCTATACCACAGAAAGCCAAACCAATATGGGCATGACCTCATCAACTTGCCATGTTGACTGAGCAACTTAGCGAGCCATTGAGGTACGGCCAGAGGCAAGAAATTGAGTTTACACTCAGTTTCTCACCTCTCCAAAACATGACACTGTTTTGCTTGTGAAATCAGCTTGGCACTCAGGATTTGATTTTGATTTGATTTATTATTGTCACATGTATTAACATACAATGAAAAGTATTGTTTCTTGCAGCGCTATACAGACAAAACATACCATTCATTGAGAAGGAAAGGAGAGAGTGCAGAATGTAGTGTTACAGTCATAGTGAGAGTGCAGAGAAAGATCAACTTAATACAAGGGGAGTCCATTCAAAAGTCTGACAGCAGCAGGGAAGAAGCTGTTGGTACGTGACCTCAGACTTTTGTATCTTTTTTCCTGAAGGATGAAGGAGGGAGACAGAACGTTTGGGGTGCGTGGGATCCTGGCAGTGGGAAGTTTAGACAGAGTCAGTGAGTGGGAGGCTGGTTTGCGTGATGGATTGGACTGTATTCATGCCCTTTTGTAGTTCCTTGTGGTCTTGGGCAGAGCAGGAGCCCATACCAAGCTGTGATACAACCAGAAAGAATGCTTTCTATGGCGCGTCAGTAAGAGTTGGAGAGAGTTGTAGCTGATGTGCCAAATTTCCTTAGTCTTCTGAGAAAGTAGAGGCGTTGGTGGGGTTTCTTAACTATAGTGTCAGCTTGGGGGGGACCAGGACAGGTTGTTGGTGATCTGGACACCGAAAAACTTTCTACTTCATCCCCATTGATGTAGACAGGGTCATGTTCTCCTTTACACCTCCTGAATTCAATAACAATCTCCTTTGTTTTGTTGACATTGAGGGAGAGATTATTGTTGCCGCACCAGGCGCAAGACTGATTTCAATATTAACGGCATCATTTAAATGTCATTACTGAGTCCCAGACACTGGGCTCTCTTGTACTTATCTGCTCACAGAGCGAGGCCCTCGCCAGCAAGGTCTCCCTCGGTGGAGACCGGAGGTGATGGCCTCACTGGTGGGATCAGAGATCACTGCAGCCACCGGGTGGTTGGCGGCAGGGGCTGGGCAGTTCCCACCAGGGGCAGTGCCAAGGGGGCTAGGCCTGAGGGGGGAGGTGGCCTCTGAGAGGGGTGGGGCCTGAGCAGGTGGGGTCTGAGGGTGTTGGGGAGCTGGGGGGGTGGGGGGGGGGGGGGACAGGTAAGAGTTCCACAGTGTTGGGGGGTGGGGGTGGGAGAGGGAGGGGTGATACTCTCCACATGAGTGGCAATCAGGAGGGGTTGGGGGGGGAACTCTGCAAAGGGGGGTGATCAGGAAGGGTGAGGGGGAACTCTGAAAACTGGGGGAAGAGGTGTGTCCTGATGAGGAAGAGGGGGGCGTTGGGATATTGGCACAGGGTGCAATTGGTGGGGGAGAAGCAGGATATCCCTCACAGGGACATCGGGATACCAGGACAATGACGTCTCAAGAGCCTAGCAGCCGACTGGCAAGATTACAGTCCCCCCCTGCCTGACCCCACCGCTGGCCAATTGCACCCTGGCTCTTTTTTGGTACTAAAAGTCATAAGACTGTGACTCGCAGCTTACACAAAAAACAAACACAATTCTCTCTTGTTTTCTCGCTTGTTCAGCACTTAGAGTTTCTATCACAAAATTCCACCCTAAGTTAGATAGTAGTCTTGGGCAAAGGAGGTCAAGGGATATAGGGGGAAGACAGGATCAGGATATTGAGTTGGATGATTAGCCATGATCACGATGAACGATGGAGCAGGCTCGAAGGCCCGAATGGCCTTCTACTGCTCCAACTTTCTGTGTACGTTTTTGAGAGGTTGGATTTGTTGGGTTCAATTCAAATGCTGTTGAGGAACCGCCTGAGATTTTACTGACCACTGAAGTCAATGGAGAGGTGCGTTGGGTGCAAAACGATTGGGCGGCACGGCAGCACAGTGGGTTAGCACTGCTGCTTCACACCTCCAGGGTCCTGGGTTCGATTCCCGGCTCGGGTCACTGTCTGTGTGGAGTTTGCACATTCTCCTCGTGTCTGCGTGGGTTTGCTCCGGTTTCCTCCCACAGGCCCAAAATGTGTGCGTTAGGTTGATTAGCATGGGATTTAATGGGATTGAGGGTTATAGCTAGGCCTAGTAGGTAGGGATATGATCGGCGCAACTTTTGGGCCGAAGGGCTTGTTTGTGCTGTAGTGTTCTATGACTAGCCATGGCAAATTGCCCCTTAGTATCCTGAGTTGTGTAGGTTAGAGGGATTAGCGGGTAAAATATGTAGGGATATGGAGGTAGGGCTTGGATGGGATTGTGGTCAGTGCAGACTCGATGGGCCGAATGGTCTCTTTCTGCACTGTAGGGTTTCTATGATAAACAGAACCTTCCAAATGCTGGTTATTGACTAGAATTATTGAATAGTTGATGTATGGGAGAGATCACCTCATGTCTTTTCCGAGTGGGGATCATAAATGAGTGGGACTGAGACTTAGAGCAGCAGCAGAGCCTGTTGAGAAAGGGTTAAAAACGCTCTCTCTATCGACCAGTTTACAAATGTTCCAGCGCATCAGGTTAATGTTCAAGAGGCAGAACAATCCCACTGGCACTGCTTACCAGCTGGAGAAGTGCACTCATTCTCTCTCTGCCGTTGTCAATTTACTGCAGATTGACTGCCAGATATTGCATGTCAAGTGCTCCCTTGGGCCTCGCTATCATCCTGGCCCATTATCGGACCATTTCCCTCCAGGTCAATTTGTTCGACGTGAGCCCACAAAAGCCAGCTATAATGTTAACAGTTTCCTCCCTGTCAAGCCTCAGGATTGGCCGACCTGTAGAACGCGCTCCAGAAACACATTTGAGAAGTGAAGGACGCTTTAGATTGTTAAAGAGATAGCAATCTTCTTTTCAGCGTTGCGCACGCTGACGGCTACCAAGAACGAGACCAATGTTTTTTTTTCAGTAAAATATGAAACAATATTCTCACCCACATTTACCAGTGAAGAGTAAAGGGCACTCATTCAATCCAGAATGCCTCCCCTGACGAACGCAGCATAAACCAACGCCCCAGTTCACAGGGCAGAGAGAAATTGGAACTGCAAACTGAAAAGCATTAGGAGTGTGAACTTAACATTGCTCTCAAGCAGTGCAAACACACGCAGGCTCAGTTGTGGGTTCGAGGGAAATTTTATTGACCTTGGAGCAAAACTGCAGTGCCCATTCACCAGAATGATACTGAGACTTAAAGCCTGATGTCAGCTTACAGCGATTTGATTTGTAAATTTAGACGTTTGGGGGGTGGTGTGATGAGCCAAGCTGTTTGAAATGAAAGATCAGTGCTATTGTGTATGTGGGGGCATTTTAAGAGGGCGTGTCGTGTGATCTATAGGGTGTGGGGTGAACTGGTTGGGATGGGCAGTCAACTGAATAAGGACTTGTGGACCCTGATGTCTGGCTGTGGAGTAGTTCTTGAGGAGACACCTCAGTACAAAAAGATTTAACAGATACAGTTAAACCATTCTCAAACGATCTACTCTATGGCTGCCTCACAGACCACTTCAACCATTCACGTTCTATTAACGCACTAAAATTTATAGCATTTATTAACGGGGGGGGGGGGGGTTCAGCGTTTATTAACAGGGGGTTTGAGTTTAAGAGCCGTGAGGTTATGCTGCAACTATATTGGACCTTGGTGAGAACACATTGTGTGCAGTTCTGCTCACCTCATTATGAGAAGGATGTCGAAGTATTGGAGAGAGTGCAGAGGAGATTTACCAGGATGCTGCCTGGTTTGGAGGGTAGGTCTTATGAGGAAAGGTTGAGGGAGCTGGGGCTTTTCTCTTTAGAGTGGAGGAGGATGAGAGGCGACTTAATAGAGGTTTATAAGATGATGAGGGAATTGGACATGCAGAGACTATATCTTCGGGTGGTTGTTACTAGGGGGCATAACTTTGAGGTACATGCTGGAGATATAGGAGGGATGTCCAACATAGGTTCTTTACTAAGAGAGTAGTTGGGGTGTGGAATAGACTGCCTGCTGTGATAGTGGAGTCGGTCACTTCAGGAACTTTCAAGCGGTTATTGGATAGACACATGGAGCACACCAGAATGATAGGGAGTGGGATAGACTGATCTTGGGTTTGGACATAGCTCGGCACAACATCGAGGGCTGAAGGGCCTGTACTGTGCTGTACTGTTCTATAAATTTTCTATGTAAAATGCTTCTCACTGAGATCTCTGACTGGCTGCTACACTTTCTCTGATAGAGTGCAGGAAGTGTGTAGAGAAATCTGCCAGCATAGACCAAGGCCCAGTATTACAGCAGAGTTCCCCGGCACACATCATCAAGGTGCCAGGTATCTGTGCTGTTTCTCCCTGACATGGTCCTTGTACAGTTTGATTCGCTCAGAATGGGGCCACCAGGCACGCCCTCCATTTTAAATACACAAAGAACAACCCAATGTTCACATCAACGGAGTTGAGAGTTGCTTCGAGAGTAGCCTAGTGCTTCACGTCGTTAGTGTACACTTAAACTGAACCAACTGACGGGCAACACGACAGCTCAGTGACTATCACTGTTTGCTGTGCAGATACAGGGACCCGGGTCGGATCTCCGGCTTGGGTCGGTGTCTGTGGGAGTTTGCACATTCTCCCTGTGCTTGCGTGGGTTTTCTCCGGGTGCTCCGGTTTCCTCCCACACCCCAAAAATGTGCTTTTTAGGCTGATTGGTGTCAATAAATTGTCCCTGAATTGGATCTCCCTTAATCTGGCGCATGTATAATTCTCTAAATTTGCACCCCCCCTTAATTGTGGAGTTCCATTAGAGGTAGACAAAAGCGTCATCGATCGATGAAAGACTTGAATAAGGCACTCACTGAGTGTTAAAATAGAACATAGAACATTCCAGCGCAGTACAGGCCCTTCGGCCCTCGATGTTGCGCCGACCAGTGGAACCAATCTAATGACCCTCTAACCTAAACTATTCCAATGTTATCCATATGCCTATCCACTGACCATTTGAACGCCCTTAAAGTTGGCGAGTCCACAACTGCTGCAGGCAGGGCATTCCACGCCCTTACTACCCTCTGAGTAAAGAACCTACCTCTGACATCCGTCCTATAATTACCACCCCTCAATTTAAAGCTATGTCCCCTCGTGTTAGCCATCACCATCTGAGGTAAAAGGCTCTCACTGTCCACTCTCTGATCATCCTGTATGCCTCAAATGGGCGGCGCGGGCTTGTAGGGCCGGAGGGCCTGTTTCCTGTGCTGTTCTTTGTTCTTTGAGTCAAAGACATTCTGCTAGTGATGGTAGATTCATCAATGGCTGCTTCTGGGTTGTCGATGTTGTACGAGGGGTAAGGGATTCCTTTAGAGAAGGCTGACTTTAAGAGGCTCTGTTCATGCTGTTGGTGGCCTTTGCGAAAGTGTGGGTAGGTGTGCGTGTGGCTAATACGTGAATCACAGGGCGCGGTGTTCAGCGTAGCAGCTGACTCCTGTACTTAGCTCAAAGACCCCACTGCCAGATAAATTGGGAACAAAATAATATCTTCACACCTATCTTCCCCATCTCTCTCTTTGTCTTTATCCGTTCCTCTCTGCCTCATTTTCTCGTTCTTTTGTTGCTCTTTCTTGCGCACCAGATCACAGATCTGGCTCAGTCCGAGTCTCCTCTAGCACTCTGCCATGCTGGTGAATGGTCCATCCATTGCCCGGGGTGGTTTGTGGTGTGAGTCAACTCACCATATTTCATAGAATCATAGAACCCTAGAGCAGAAAGAGGCCCTTCGGCCCATCGAGTCTGCACCAAACACAATCCCACCCAGGCCCTACCCCCATATCCCTACATATTATACCCACTAATCCCTCTAACCTACGCATCCCTGGACACTAAGGGGCAATTTCTTAGCATGGCCAATCAACCCAACCCGCACATCTTTGGACTGTGGGAGGCAACTGGAGTACCCGGCGGAAACCCACGCTGACACGAGGAGAATGTGCAAACTCCACACAGACAGATTTCCCTCTCTGATGTCCTTGCACAGTTTGCTCTACCGTCGCAATGTGTTAATGATCACACTGCATCCATGCAATGGGACCGAGAGTGTACACTATTATGTTAGAGGCTGCTTTTAAATGCAAATCTTGCTCCGTCTTCAACTGTTTTGCGCTGGACTCTCTTCTCATTTGAAACCTACCCTGTAAAAGTCTATGCAAATAGGCTTAACACGTAACTCATGCTTTTCTGCGATTCATGCTTGTGAATATGTAGCAATAATTCTAAAATGGCATCCGATGCACGTTTAGATTTTGCATATTGCATTAATTGGAAGGATCATCTGTCACCAGTCTGGATATAACAATCCACAATTGTTAATTTCCAAGCAGATAAACCCACACAGACACGAGGAGAATGTGCAAACTCCACACAGACAGTGACCCGAGCCGGGAATCGAACCCAGGTCCCTGGAGCTGTGAAGTAGCAGTGCTAACCCACTGTGCTACCGTGCCGCCCACACTTTCCTCCCACACTTCAAAAATGTTCGGGTTAGGTTGATTGGCCATTCAAAAGTTGCCCCTTAGTGTCAGGGGTATTAGCAGGGTAAATACAGGGATAGGGCGTGGGTGGGATTGTTGTCAGTACAGGCTCGATGGGCCGAATGGTCTCCGAAAGAGGTCCTTCAGCCCATCGAGTCTGTACCAAACACAATCCCACCCAGGCCCTACCCCCATATCCCTACGTATTATACCCACTAATCCCTCTAACCTACACATCCCTGGACACTAAGGGGCAATTTCTTAGCATGGCCAATCAACCTAACCCGCACATCTTTGGACTGTGGGAGGAAACCGGAGCACCCGGAGGAAACCCACGCAGACACGAGGAGAATGTGCAAACTCCACACAGACAGTGACCCGAGCCGGGAATCGAACCCAGGACCCTGGAGCTGGGAAGCAGCAGTGCTAACCCACTGTGCTACCGTGCTGCCCCTAATCATAGAACCCTACAGTGCAGGCGGAGACCATTCGGCCCATCGAGCCTGTACTGACAACAATCCCACCCATGCCCTATCCCTGTATTTACTCTGCTAATACCCCTGACACTAAGGGGCAACTTTTGAATGGCCAATCAACCTAACCCGAACATTTTTGAAGTGTGGGAGGAAAGTGTGGGTGGCGCGGTAGCACAGTGGGTTAGCACTGCTACTTCACAGCTCCAGGGACCTGGGTTCGATTCCCGGCTCGGGTCACTGTCTGTGTGGAGTTTGCACATTCTCCCTGTGTCTGCGTGGGTTTCCTCTGGGTGCTCCAGTTTCCTCCCACAGTCCAAAGATGTGCGGGTTAGGTTGATTGGCCATGCTAAAATTGCCCCTTAGTGTCCTGAGATGCTTAGGTTAGAGGGATTAGTGGGTAAAATAGGTAGGGATATGGGGATAGGACCTGGGTGGGATTGTGGTCGATGGGCCGAATGGCCTCTTTCTGTACTGTAGGATTTCTATGAAACCGGAGCATCGAAAGGAAACCCATGCAGAAATGGGGAGAGCATGCACACTTGCCCCACCCATCAATGGGCAGAGTGAGCTGGTAAAACCACCCAAGAGCCGAGAAATCATGCTCGATTTCATACCTCTCATGATTGTATGAGAGGTGGATTTCCAGCGCGGCCAGCGAGAGAGTGTATAATTTATTTAAGTATATTTAAATTTGAATTTCCACGTGTTTATTGAGCCCGGCGCTCGAACCTCGGAGGCTCTCTCCAGTAAGGAAAACACCTGCTCCCCATGAAGGGGGCACCGTCTCGTTGGCCTCACTGGGGGAACTGGGGGCTATCGAGCCTCTCCTGGAGAGGCCGAGGGCAAGGGGGCACCTGGGCAATGCTCAGTGGGCACCTTGGCACTGCTCACCCGCAATGCATGGGCTGAAGCCTGTTGGACAGGGCCTGTGGGGGGTAGGGCCAATGGGGACACAGCATGGAGGCGGTCCCAACTGGGTGGTGGGGGTGGTAGGGGCCCCGCTGCGCACTGTGTAACGGGATTGGATTGGGGGTTGGGGGCTGAGGTGCCAATGTATTGTGGGGCTCATGATCAGCCACGGGTCCCCACGATTGCAATGGTAATGGGAAGCTAGTTGGGACTGCCTGCAGCAGCAGGAGCCTGACAGCTCTCTCTCTCTCTGTCTGTCAGACCCCAGTAGTTGCTATTGAGCATTTGCAGAATGAGGGGTCTGCACATGCGCAGTAGCTCTCTCTATAGGCTAGCTGGCAAATTAAGTAAGAAGTCTCGCAACACCAGGTTAAAGTATAACCTAGTGTTGTGAGACTTCTTACTGTGTTTGCCCCAGTCTAACGCTGGCATCTCCACATTGTGGCGAATTACGTGGCCCACTGCCTGCATCAGCTAGAAACAGTCTAGACCATTTTATCAATGATGAAGTGCATAAGATTGGTTGTGAAAAACTGGCCAAAAAATGGATCAGAAACTCTCCCATTTTCATACCAGGCACCCACGCAGTCACCCAAGGCCAGAATCGAACCTGCGTCCCTGGTATTGTGAGGCAGCAGTGCTAACCACTGTGCCACCCATATATACAAACTACTTTCGCAACACTTTCAACTCTAGGATCCACCCTGGCTGACAAAGCCTGTGCTCTGCAGCGAGATCCCCATGCTCATCCCTCATTGGGCGACTGGGTCACATGATCCTCCCAGTATAGGCCCCTTAAAAGGGCCAGCCACTACACCTATTCCAGTCAAAAAGAATGGAGAGAGAAGGCTGGAGCACATTTATACTTGACAACACGACAGCTCAGTGACTATCACTGTTTGCTGCGCATGGATTTGGGCCGGTGTCTGTGGGAGTTTGCACATTCTCCCCGTGATTGCGTGGGTTTTCTCCGGGTGCTCCGGTTTCCTCCCACACCCCAAAATACGTGCTCTTAGGCTGATTGGTGTAACAAATTGTCCCTGAATTAGCCTTCCCTCAATCTTCCCCAATAGGCGTAGACAAAGGTCATGGGTAGGGGAGGGGACTCATAATGTTAAAATGGCGGCGCGGGCTCGTTGGGCCGAAGGGCCTGTTTCCCGTGCTGTGTTGTTCTTTGTACACCATACTCCAGAAATCAGTAGCTTAGACAAGGGAAGTAGTTTTTAAAGATTTTACGTTCCAGAATCCGCAACAGAAAACAAGGTGCACCAAACATTTTCTTACAGCAGAACAACACAATGTCTGCAGTCGCGTCAAATGCAGATGATATAATTGTCACCGAGCCAATGAGACAGCTAGCAATCTCAGTATTGGAGGAACTGGCTGTCACTAAGTGAATAAACAGATGCCGTTCCTTCTGAGAGCCTTACGGAGATTAATATTCATCAGCATTCTTCGACTGACGTAACTCCCTCCTACACAATCCTAATTATATTGATAAAGCTCTCGAATACATACATTAAACTTGTTCCACATATGTGAAGAGGAGGTATTTCTCCCCTATTAGTGAGTTATTTGGCCTTTACTGTCTTGGAATTAATTTGATTTTCCAGTGCTCGAAGCATTCTCTACTGCAAATCACGAGTTTAGTCCCTCTCGTTCATCAGTGCTGAATCGCTAATTGTCAGGATTGTGTCTCTGTGTAACCAGCAGGAGATGCTTAAGCCACCCTAGCCAGCATCTTGACATCGATTTCCGAGGTTAAACGGGCTAAATATTGAGCGAGAGCCTCTCTGATAAAGAACAAAGAACAAAAACAGCCCAGGAAACAGGCCCTTCGGCCCAACGAGCCCACGCCGCCATCTTAGCACCACCAGTCCCCCCCCTCCACCCATGATCCTTGTCTATGCTTATGGCACTCCACATTGAGGGGAGATTAATTTAGGGACAATTTGTTACGCCAATCAGCCCAACAGCACATCTTTGGGGTGTGGGAGGAAACCGGAGCACCCGGAGAAAACCCACGCAAGCACGGGGAGAATGCGCAAACTCCCACAGACACCAAATCCATGTATCTGCACAGCAATCAGTGATAGTCACTGAGCTGTCGTGTTGCCCAGTATCTGGTCCAGTTTAAGCGTACACTAATGACGTGAAACACTAGGCTACTCTCGAAACATCCAAGAGCAGCCCTCATACGACCCATCGCATGTATACCCCTCGTTGGACAACAAGGCGGACCGAATCACCTGTGGATTAAAAGAGGAAAACAGCAGTATTATCCACATCCTTATACACACATCCAAGGGAATGTTTAGGATGTGGCGTCCAGGTCAGGATTAATAAAGAGAAAGCCGGAATGCAGGTTAGGAAGGTGTGACCACTGAGTGGGAGCAATGTTACCCTGACATTTTCAGCTTTTGTACGACCAACGTGACTCTCTCGGAGGTCACACGTGTTAGCCGCTGCTAAATGTTTGGACCCCCTGGGTTGAGTATAGTTTATGTTGTGGAGCTGGGCTGGGGTGGGGCACAGTCTCACCACACCAGCTTAGAGTCCACTCCACTCACCTGATGAAGGAGCAGCACTCCGAAACCTCGTGATACTAAATAAACCTGCTCAATTTTAACCCAAGCTTGTAAGACTTCTTACTGAGTATAACTTAGCCTTCTCTGAGGGGAATTTATGATGAAGTGCCTGGGAATAAGAACATAAGAACATAAGAAATAGGAGCAGGAGTAGGCCATCCAGCCCTTCGAGCCTGCCCCGCCATTCAATAAGATCATGGCTGATCTGTCGCTGCTCAGTTCCACTTTCCCGCCCTCTCCCCATAACCCTTAATCCCCTCTCCTATCAAAAACCCATCAACCCGCGTCTTAAAAATATTTAGCGAGGCAGCCTCCACCACTTCAACGGGCAGAGAATTCCAGAGATTCACCTATGTTTGACTGTTTATTTGAGCATATCTTTCTCTCCCTGTTCCTGTTTGAATTTGCGGGTGGAACTTAATGCTTAAGACAGGTTGCCCATCCACCATCTGCTGTCCCACCGCACCCCTCCACCCAATTCAGTGCCATTCGGGCATTTACCTGGTTGATAACAGGGTCCTCATCACCTTCAGGTGGAACATCCAACCTCCGGTGGCACCTGGCTAATCCGAGGAAGCTGTGACCACTGCCAGGGTTGAGTAGGCCCAGGCTACACAGATCAGGTTAAGGTGGGAGAGGAATGCCAGTCAGGCAGGCAATGGTGAGGAGGAAAAGCGGTGTTAGTATTTAAAATGGGGATCTTCATCCGTAGATGGCTCAAGCTTTCACGGGATATGGACATTCCCAGCAAGGCTATAGTTTGTTGTCCATCCCTAATTGCCCTCAAACTGAGTGACATTGTAACTGTCAACCATGTTGCTGTGGATCTGGAGTCACACATAGGCCAGACCAGGTAAGCCTGATTTAATTTTCTGAAGATGTGACTAAACACATTGATGAAGAAAGAGCAGTAGATGTAGTTTATATGGACTTCAGCAAGGCATTTGAAAAGGTGCCCCATGTAAGGCTTATTGAGAAAATGAGGGGGCATGGGATCCAAGGGGACAGTGCTTTGTGGATCCAGAACTGGCTTGCCCACAGAAGGCAAAGAGTGGTTATAGATGGGTCACATTCTGAATGGAGGCCGGTCACCACTGGAGTTCCCCAGGGATCTGTTCTGGGGCCCTTATTCTTTGTGATTTTATAAATGATCTGGATGAGGAAGTGGAGGGATGGGTTGGTAAGTTTGCTGATAACACAAAGGTTGGAGGTGTTGTGGATAGTCTGGAGGGATGTCAGAAGTTGCAGCGAGACATTGATAGGATGCAAGACTGGGCGGAGAAGTGGCAGATGGACTTCAACCCAGGTAAGTGTGAAGTGGTTCATTTTGGCAGGTCAAATAGGATGGCAGAATATAATATTAATGGTAGGACTCTTGGCAGTGTGGAAGATCAGAAGGATCTTGGGGTCTGAGTTCATAGGACACTCAAAGCAGCTTAGCAGGTTGAAGCTGTGGTTAAGAAGGTGTATGGTGTACTGGCCTTCATTAATCGAGGGATTGAGTTTAGGAGTCGGGAGGTAATGCTGCAACTTTATAAAACCCTTGTCAGACCCCACTTGGAGTACTGTGCTCAGTTCTGGTCGCCTCATTACAGGAAGGATGTGGAAGCTATTGAGAGGGTGCAGAGGAGATTTACAAGGATGTTGCCTGGATTGGGAGGCATGCCTTATGAAGATAGGTTGAGGGAGCTCGGTCTCTTCTCCCTGGAGAGACGAAGATTGAGAGGTGACCTGACAGAGGTTTATAAAATGTTGAGAGGTATTGATCGAGTGGATTCTCGGAGGCTATTTCCCAGGGCTGAAATGGTTGCCACAAGAGGACACAGGTTTAAGGTGCTGGGGTGTAGGTACAGAGGAGATGTCAGGGGTAAGTTTTTCACTCAGAGGGTGGTGGGTGAGTGGAATCGGCTGCCGTCAGTGTTGGTGGAGGCGGATTCGATAGGGTCTTTTAAGAGACTTTTAGATAAGTACTCTCTATCTTAGAGAGTTATAGGTAAGCCTAGTAATCGCTAAGGTAGGGACATGTTCGGCGCAACTTTGTGGGCCAAAGGGCCTATATTGTGCTGTAGTTTTTCTATGTCTCTAAGGACAGGAGATTTCCTTCCCGAATGGACATTAGAGAACCAATGGGTTTTTATGACAATGGTTTCATTGACTTTTCAGAGAATCATAGAATCCCTTCAGTGCAGAAGGCGGTCATCCAGCCCATTGAGTCTGCACCAAACACAATCCCACCCAGGCCCTATTCCTGTAACCCCATATATTTACCCTACTCGTCCTCCTGACACTCGGGTCAATTTAGCATAACCAATCTACCTAACCTGTACGTCTTTGGACTGCGGGAGGAAACCGGAGCACCCGGAGGAAACCCAAGCAAACGTGGGGAGAATGTGCAAACTCCACACAAACAGTGACCCGAGGCCAGAATTGAACCCGGGTCCCTGGCGCTGTGGGGCAACAGTGCTAACCACTGTGACACCGTGCTGCCCCAATCTGGAATCCAAATTCCAGATTTTTATTGAATTCAAATTTCACCATCTGCCGGATTTGAACCTGGGTCCCCGGAACATTACCCTGGCTCTCTGGATTAGTAGACCAATGACATTACCACCTTGCCATTGGGCAAGGACTGTTTAAGTGGGAGGAACACCCCAACTAGGGTGCAGACATACCCATCAGGGTTTACCCAATGTGTTGTCCCCTTGGCATGGCCCACTTGTTGTTGGTTGGTTACCAGGTGTAATGGGAAAAGGCCCTTCAGTCACCCTTAAGCAACTATTTACTCATCTTGAGATGAAAGCAGATGACTGTGGATAAAACAAAAGCGGAAAATGCTGGAAAATCTCAGCAGGTCTGACAGTATCTGTGGAGAGAGAATAGAGCCAATGTTCCAAGTCTGGATGACCCTTCTTTAGAGAACTTGCAAGCTGGCCTCGGGCCTTTTGACCCTGGATTAAATGGGAGGTGAGGGAGAGTCAGGAATGTGATAGAGTCTCAACCCCTTACATTCCCATCCAATTAAACAGTCCCCTCCCCTGCACTTCTCAGTCAGTCTCCAGGAGAGAATCAGATTCTATACTCTGTTTCAGTCCTAAAAAAAAGCAAAGATAATTCCTTTATGATTATTGTTTCTCAAATTTGGGTGGGTTCTCCTCCAGTTCTACGTTTTGCCTTTGAACTGGCTGACTGTTTGATTAATTATTCAGATCCAGACCCTACACTTACTCCCACCACCGCAGTTACTGCTATCCTGTTTTACACTGCTGCGTACTTCCTGTGTTCTGGCACCTCTCCAGGATCGGAGAACTCCAGCAGAAATGAGACAAGTAGCACAATTGACAGCGCAATATGTAATAAATTGACCAGTTAGCTTCATTCAGGAAGGTCTCAGTCAGAACGGCACAGCCTGAAATGTTACAGAATTGAAATCATTTCATTCAAAGCACCGAAATTCCAGGGATTCAGTGAATATTCTCTGACATCAGGGCACGTCTGGGCTTGGTCTTGAACTTGTTTTTACACGCAGCTAAATTGATTGAATTGCTTTGAGGGGTAACAGTGAGGAGTTTACACATTCTCCCCATGTCTGCATGGGTTTCCTCTGGGTGCTCCGGTTTCCTCTGAAAGACGTGCTGGTTCGATGCATTGGCTGTGCTAAATTCTCCTTCAGTGTACCCGAGCAGGCGCTGGATTGTGGCGACTAGGGGATTTTCACAGTAACTTCATTGCAGTATTAATGTAAGCCTACTTATGACGCTAATGTAAGCCTACTTGTGGGGCGGCACGGTAGCACAGTGGGTTAGCACTGCTGCTTCACAGCTCCAGGGTCCTGGGTTCGATTCCCAGCTCGGGTCACTGTCTGTGTGGAGTTTGCACATTCTCCTCGTGTCTGCGTGGGTTTCCTCCGGGTGCTCCGGTTTCCTCCCACAGTCCAAAGATGTGCGGGTTAGGTTGATTGGCCATGCTAAGAAATTGCCCCTTAATGTCCAGGGATGTGTAGGTTAGAGGGATTAGTGGGTATAATATGTAGGGATATCGGGGGTTTGGCCTTGGTTGGAATGAGTTCGGTGCAGACTCGATGGGCTGAAGGGCCTCTTTCTGCACTGTAGGGTTCTATGGTTCTAAATGAATATTCTAAAGTGTCCCAGTGACCTTGAGAGCCACTGGTATTGGGTGTCCACTGGAGGATACTTCCGGAACAATCATCGGGCAAACGGTCAAGACAGCTTCTGTGAAAGCCGGATTCTCCTGTGCCACCGGACCTCGGTCCTGTCAAGGCAGTTGGATCGCTGCCTGTACTCCCCGGTAGCTGGGCGGTGGGGTGTTCTGAGGCCCTGAGCACCCTGTGCCTGCACCTCTCCCCGAGGGTAACGCCTGCTGGCCCCTTCTCCCTCTGTCCCGTGTCCCCCTCCTCTTCCTCCTCAGAGGTACCCTTTGCTGAGTAGACCTAGACTCAACTGCAGAGATACAAGTGGGACTGACCCTTGTGTGTGGAGGGCTCCAGAGAATCTCGGATGTCAGCAATGTGCTAAAAAGCTCAAGGCAGGATGCACAAACCTCAAAAGAAAGCAGTGAAAATGTTCACAGCGTTCCAAACCAAACTCTCGGTAACTCTTACCTACACAGCCAGCCTATCTCCCTGCTCCTTTTATCCTGACCTTGAATAACAAAACAGCAAAACTAATTAGTCTGCGTGCCTGTGTTGCCAATGCAGCAAACGAAAAATCACACGGGTAATGTAATATTCTGGCCAATCACACTTTCAACCTTCCAAATAAGCTTCTTCATTGAGAGAATGCGCCTGATTCACCAACTGAAATATTGGTAATGCACTGTGATGCAGATTGGTGATTTTACACACCTCCTGTGTCAAATTCTGCCCTGAGCATTCCAATGAAGATGGGTTTCATGAGTTCCCTACAGGCCCCAAACATTGGATGAAGGTGTACAATATCAAGGGTAGGAGTCTTAGCAGTGTTGAAGAGCAGAAGGCTCTTGGGGTCCGGGTCCATAGGACTCTTAAATCGGCCTCGCAGGTGGAGGATGTGGTCAAGAAGGCGTATGGTGTACTGGCCTTCGTTAATCGAGGGATTGAGTTTAGGAGTCGGGAGGTAATGCTGCAACTTTATAAAACCCTTGTCAGACCCCACTTGGAGTACTGTGCGCAGTTCTGGTCGCCTCACTACAGGAAGGATGTGGAAGCTATTGAGAGGGTGCAGAGGAGATTTACAAGGATGTTGCCTGGATTGGGAGGCATGTCTTATGAGGATAGGTTGAGGGAGCTGGGACTCTCCTCCCTGGAGAGACGAAGGTTGAGAGGCGACCTGATAGAAGTTTATAAAATGTTGATCGGGTGGATTCTCGGAGGCTATTTCCCAGGGGTGAAATGGTCGCTACGAGAGGACACAGATTTAAGGTGCTGGGGAGCAGGTACAGAGGAGATGTTAGGGGTAAGTTTTTCACTCAGAGGGTGGTGAGTGAGGCTGCTGTCGGTGGTGGTGGAGGCGAACTCGCTGGGGTCTTTTAATAGACTTCTGGATGAGTATATGGGATTTAATGGGATTGTGAGTTCCAGATAGTTCTACGGCCTGGTAGGTATGGATATGATCGGCGCAACTTGTGGGCCGAAGGGCCTGTTTGTGCTGTAGTGTTCTACGTTCTATTACTCAGTGGACTGACTGCCCACACCCGAAATATCATCTGTCACAATCCTTCCAGGAGTTGATGCTGGGGTCGATTCTCCCGCCTCCCCCACCCTCACTAACTTTCTAGCGCGGTGTGGTGGGAGAATCTCACACCCGGCCATTCCCGGGATTCGTGCGTGCGTTCCCACTGTACGCGCCCAATTTCCGGTGCTGTCCAATTTGCGCGGGAAACCGGCGGGAACATTTTTAAGTGCTTTACATCTTATTTGAATGTGATTGGCGGACCTGGGACTGAATTCTCCAGGCCCGCTCGCCTCTCCCACTCTCCCAGGAATATTCCACTCCAGCGGGGTTCAGGCGAGCTCCTCACTTTCGGGGAACGAGTGGCCTGACCCTGCTGCAGTGAATTGGGGGGGGGTGGGGGCTGGCTATTGGGAGTCCCCTGGGATCGGCTGGTGGGGGGGGGGGGGGTGATGTCCTCTGGGCATGGGCACCCTGACTGTGCCAGTCTGTGCCCCCCCAGCGCTGCCCAAGGGGCAAAGTGCCTACACCCGGGGAGCACCTTGGCACTGCCAAGGGGTGGGGCCTGTAAGGGTCTGGTGGGGGTGGTGCTTAGGGGGCAATCATTGGGGGTACGGGGGTCCCACAGCATGGGTGCCTTCCTAACCTCCATGTGGGTGGAGGGGGGCAGGGGGGGAAGCCAGCGATTGGGGTAGGGAGGGGGTCTGGACTGCTGGAGGTGGTGGTGGGGGGGGGGGGGGGATCTTTCTTCGGGGGGGGGGGGGGGGGAAGCTGGAGTTTGGGGCGGGCTGGGGGTGCCTGCTGGGGGGGTGGTCTGCCGGGAAGGATGGGGAGGAGTGGGGGCTGGAGGTCAGGGCTGTCCAGGACAGGAGGGGGGGGGTGGGGGGTTCGAGACTAGCCTGGGAATGATCCGGGGGGGGAGGGGCATGATCGGGCAATGGTTGGGGGTTGTGGGGGGGAGGGCAGCAGCACTGCGGGATCCCTTGGCTAGTCAGCAATCGAAAGGGCCAGTAAACGGGGAGGCTGAGAGTTCGGAGCCATTACGCAAGCGCAGTGGCTTGGAACAGTCAGAGTCCATATAAATAGGCCTTGCCCCCTAATGATACCCCCGGTGGTGGCTTCTGCATTACACAGAGTGTGGGAGATTCTCGTCTGAACTCCCACTAAAAAAAAAACCAGCGTGATTTACTCCACGGAATTCGACACTTAGAATTTTTTTGGGAGAATTCCACCCGCAGTGTTACTTGGACAGGTTCCAGCAGGTTAGTAATTACGTTTGTACTTGAATCCATTTCAGAGAAGGGGGATCCAGAGCCCGGTGTGGAATAAACAGGAACTTTACAGCCGCAAGTCTTTTTCTAGATCAGCCTGTCACCTCCACTTCAAATATCGAATTCTTCTATCCTGCCTCCTCATTCTTTCGCACGATCTTACGTGAATGTTCTCTAGTTTTTTTTTTAAAGTTCACTTTCCTCTTGTCACAAATAGGCTTACGTTAACTCTGCAATGAAGTTACTGTGAAAATCCCCTAGTTGTTACACTGTTTGGGTACACTAAGGGGCAATTTAGCATGGCCAATGCACCAAAACCATTGGTACCATGGGCGACACGGTAGCAACGGTGGGTTAGTACTGCTGCTTCACAGCTCCAGGGTCCTGGGTTCGATTCCCGGCTCGGGTCACTGTCTGTGTGGAGTTTGCACATTCTCATCATGTCTGTGTGGGTTTGCTCCGGGTACTCCGGTTTCCCCCCACAGTCTAAAGATGTGCGGGTTGGGTTGATTGGCCATGCTAAGAAATTGCCCCTTAGTGTCCAGGTTAGAGGGATTAGTGGGTAAATATGTTGGGATATGGGGGTAGGGCCTGGGTGGGATTGTGTTCGGTGCAGACTCGATGGGCTGAAGGGCCTCTTTCTGCACTGTAGAGTTCTATGATTCTATAAAACCAGCATGTCTTTCGAACTGTGGGAGGAAACCCATGCAGACACAGGGAGAACATGCAGGTTTCACACAGACAGTAATCCAAGCCAGGTATCGAACCTCCCTGCACTGTGAGTCAGCAGTGCTAACCACTGTGCCACCGTGAAGCCCTTGCACTGGTTGCTCATTTTCCTACTCCAATGAGCAGAAAGAGCTTTCCTTGTAATTTATTTTATTTGGAACATTTACAAGCATGATTCCAAAGCAAACATATTTAAAAAAAACTAACAAGTTGATCTGCAAAACATTGACAATTTAGAACAAAACTCACAACTGGAAAAGTGTGTTGAATAAGTCAACACTCCTTCAAGGCCCTAGAATCAATTCAATTTGTTTTCCAGATATTAGATCTCACAATCTTTATTACATTCAAGATCAAATTTCCCTTTCTCTGTGAGATTTTCCTTTTCATTCTTAGGTGATAAAAAAGACTTGCATTTATATGGCACCTTTCCTGACCACGGGGATGTCCCAAAACATTTTATAGACATTGACGCATGTTGGAGACAAATGGGAATGACAAAACTTGGTCCCAACAGTGATTTATCTATCGTCTTTAACATATTGCTGAAAAGAGAGACAGCATGCTGAAGTTTTTCACTTTACACTCATCAGGACAAACACAAGAATGCCAAAAATGTCAAACAACTGCTACAATTTGTCCAGTGGGAGAAAAGGGTGATGATTGATTGGCTGGGGCATTGCCGTGGAGAAAATAATGGGGAACAACAGCCTCTCCCAAGTTCCTGGCTGTGACCAAGTGTTAATGTTCACAACGATTACTGAAGCACGTATCCAGCAGTAACCCAAGGCCACCAAGTCCTGGTTGTGGTATATAGAACAAAGAACAAAGACAAGTACAGCGCAGGAACAGGGCTGCCAAGCCTGCACCAACCATGATGCCCGAACTAAACAAAAAAAACCTCCTGCCCTCACCCCATATCCCTCTATTCTCTCTCTATTCATGTACCCATCCAGATTCCTCTTAACTGTTGCCAATGTGCCTGCTTCCACCACCTTCTCTGGCAGCGCATTCCAGGCACCCACCACTCTCTGCGTGAAAAACTTCCCCTGCTCATCTCTGCTTAAACTTTCTCCTTTTCATTTTGAACCTGTGCCCCCTTATACTTACGTGGGTTATTACTTACGTGGAGAAAAACTGCAGCAGGCGACGGTGCAGAGGGACCTCGGGGTCCTTGTGCATGAGTCGCAAAAACCCAGCTTGCAGGTGCAGCAGGTGGTCAGGAAGGCGAATGGGATGCTGGCCTTCATAGTGAGGGGGATTGAATATAAAAGTAGGGAGGTCTTGCTGCGGCTGTATAGGGCATTGGTGAGGCCGCAGCTGGAGTACTGTGTGCAGTTTTGGGCGCCGCACTTACGCAAGGATATTTTAGCCTTGGAGAGAGTGCAGAGGAGGTTTACTAGGCTGATTCCGAAGTTGAGGGGGTTGAGCTATGAGGAGAGGCTGAATAGATTAGGCTTGTACTCGTTAGAGTTTAGAAGAATGAGGGGAGATCTCATTGAGACGTATAAGATGATGAATGGGATGGATAGGATAGAGGTGGGGAGACTCTTCCCGCTCAGAAAGGACAGTAGGACTAGGGGGCACAGCCTCAAGATAAAGGGGGAACGGTTTAGAACGGAGTTGAGGAGGAACTTCTTCACTCAAAGGGTGGTGAATCTCTGGAATTCTCTGCCTGTTGAAGTGGTGGAGGCTGCCTCGCTAAATATTTTTAAGACGCGGCTTGATGGGTTTTTGATAAGAGAGGGGATTAAGGGTTATGGGGAGAGGGCGGGAATGTGGAACTGAGACACGACAGATCAGCCATGATCTTATTGAATGGTGGGGCAGGCTCGAAGGGCTAGATGGCCTACTCCTGCTCCTATTTCTTATGTTCTTATGTTCTAAATAAAACTTCCACCCCTGGGAAAAAGCCTCTGCCTATCCATCCTGTCTATGCCTCTCATAATTTTGTAGATCTTTATCAGGTCTCCCCTCAACCTCCATCTTTACTGTGAGTCAGCAGTGCTAACCACTGCGCCACCTACTCTATGAACAGTATGCTTTGTCTGTATGGCGTGTAGAAACAATACTTTTCACTGAATACCAATACATGTGACAATAATAAATCAAATCAAATCCGTGCCACCTGTAGAATATACCTTGCTTGTAGTGCAACTTTTATACAAATCCTGGTCTCTCTCATGATAGTAGTCACGATACGATACAAACAAAGAACTCCTTCTGCATCAAGCTTTGATTGAAGGCCGTGTATTAAGCAGTGAGGCACTTTGGAAAGATGCAACTTAATCCGGGATAGTTAGCATGGTTTTGTGAGGGGTAAATCTTGCTTCACAAACTTGATTGAATTCTTTGAGGAGGTAACTTAGTGTGTAGACGAAGGTAGAGCAGTTGATGTTGTATACATGGATTTTAATAAGGCGTTTGATAAGGTTCCCCATGGTAGGCTCATGAGGAAAGTAAGGAGGTGTGGGATAGAAGGAAATTTGGCTGATTAGATAAATAATGGGCTGTCTCTGAGGAGACAGAGGGTGGTGGTGGAAGGAAAATTTTCAGACTGGAGGCCAGTTACCAGTGGGATCAGTGCTGGGTCCTCTGCTATTTGTGATTTTTATCAATGACTTGGAAGAGGGGGTTGAAAGGTTAGTTAGTAAATTTGCTGATGACACCAAGATTGGTGGAGTAGTGGATGAGGTGGAGGGCTCTTGCAGGCTGCAAAGAGACATTGATAGGATGCAGAGCTGGGCCGAGAAGTGGCAGATGGAGTTTAACCCTGATAAGCGCGAGGTGATTCATTTTGGTAGGACAAATTTGAATGCAGATTACAGGCAGGGTTCAGAGGAATGTGGAGGAACAGAGAGATCTTGGGGTTCATATCCACAGATATCTGAAGATTGTCACTCAAGTGGATAGAGCCGTGAAGAAGGCTTATCGTGTGTTAGCATTTATTAACAGGGGGTTTGAGTTTAAGAGCCGTGAGGTTATGCTGCAACTATACCAGATGTTGGTGAGACCACATTTGGAATATTGTGTGCAGTTCTGGTCACCTCACTATAAGAAGGATGTGGAAGCATTGGAGAGAGTGCAGAGGAGATTTACCAGGATGCTGCCTGGTTTGGAGGGTAGGTCTTATGAGGAAAGGTTGAGGGAGCTGGGGCTTTTCTCTTTGGAGTGGAGGAGGATGAGAGGTGACTTAATAGAAGTTTATAAGATGATGAGGGGGATAGATAGAGTGGACGTTCAGAGACTGTTTCCTTGGGAGATGTAGCTGTTACTAGGGGGCATAACTATAAGGTTCATGGTGGGAGATATAGGAGGGATGTCCGAGGTAGATTCTTCACTCAGAGAATGGTTGGGGTGTGGAATGCGCTGCCTGCTGTGATAGTGGAGTCGGAGACATTAGGAACTTTCAAGCGGTTATTGGATAGGCACATGGAGCACACCAGAATGATAGGGAGTGGGATAGCTTGATCTTGGGTTTGGACATAGCTCAGCACAACATTGAGGGCCGAAGGGTCTGTACTGTGCTGTACTGTTCTATGAGATTTGAACTCAGGAACTCTCTTTTACTAGACAGGCACTTGAACCAACTAAGCCAAGTTGCCGACTAACATCAAACGCCATTTCACTGCAACAGTCATCAAGCAGCTTTTTTCCCAGCAAAACAAGAGAACAATAATTACCACAGAGACATCCAGATGCTGCATTGCAATATTGATGCACTTAGGGGCAACGAATAAATCTGTTGAGCAAGAAATGAAAGAATGTCATATTTTGGAGACAAATTATGCCCAAGACACCATTGCCTATCTTGAAGACGACATTAGTAACTTGAAGAATTAGTCGCTTGCAAGGATACCAGAAGCTGACTGTAAAGATAGCTCCAGATATTGAGCTTTGAAAGGTTCTGGAAGAAAGATAGATGATACCAAAAACTCTCCCAGTCAGGAGTCAGACTGGATTGCCCTCTGTCACGCAGAGAGCATCCACAGAAGCTACTGAGTTGCAGATAGGATCAATCTGAGACAGAAACGTACAAACCCTGCGTATGGCACCAACTGGGGGGGCTCAGGAGGATGCGGGGCAAGGTTAGCTCAGTCGACTGGATAGCAGGTGTGTGGTTCAGAATGAGTACCAATCGCGTGGGTTCGATTCCTGTTCCAGCTGAGACAGACTTGGGGCTTGCCTGCACACACTGCTCCTGAGAGTGGAAGGTGATACAAACCACCATTGCCATAAAATGTCTCAGATGAATTATCAGCAGGCAATAAGCCAGGGACTCATGAATGACAGTAGTTGTATATTAAATGTATTTAGTTGCATGCAGGTGAGGGCCATTAACTACAATTTCACGCGAGCTCCGATAAATAAGCTCGGACCAAAACTGTAGCTGTGGAGTTAGGAGGTAGGTACTTGAAATGTGACACTCTGGCAATAAATATGTAAAGATAAGTTCTGCTTTGTGGATTAAAACTGCAGCAGAGCACTGCTCTCTGGAAGGCCATGTACCAAATCAACCGGCACGCAGCTGAACTGTACAATGAGTATTATCTCCTGTAAACTTGTATCAAAGCCCACATTCCGGTGAGCTGTGCTTGTAAACATTTCGCCACCATGACTTATCAGTCTCCAAAAAAGCATAACCATTAGCTCACATATCCCAATCCTGGCCGACTAGACCAAACAAACACAATCCTGTCTCAAATCCAAGTCACATCGGACCATCGCCAAAGCCATTTAGCAATCTTTCCTCAGCTTTTAGGATCAACAAGTGTATTCCCTGGAAGAACGGTGACATAGCAGCTGGATAGCAGTGCCATGGTGGCACAATGGCTGGTACCACAGCCTCACTGCGCCAGGGACCCGGGTTCAATTCTGGCCTTGGGTGACTGAATGTGTGGAGTCTGCGTATTCTCCCCGTGTCTGCGTGGGTTTGCTCTGTTTTCCCCCCACAATCCAAAGATGTGCGAGTCAGCTGGACTGGCCATGCTAAATTGCCCCTAATATTACGGGATTAGCAGGATAAATATGTGGAGTTACTGGGATAGGGCCTGGAGGGGATTGTGGCCAGCACAGTCTCGATGGGCCAAATGGCCTCCTCCTGCACTGTACCAATTCTATGGTTATTACACAGAACCTGACAGTGCAGAAAGAGGCCCTTCGGCCCATCGAGTCTGCACCGAACACAATCCCACCCAGGCCCTACCCCCATATCCCTACATATTATACCCACTAATCCCTCTAACCTACACATCCCTGGACACTAAGGGGCAATTTCTTAGCATGGCCAATCAACCTAACCCGCACATCTTTGGACTGTGGGAGGAAACCGGAGCACCCAGAGGAAACCCACGCAGACACGAGGAGGATGTGCAAACCCCACACGGACAGTGACCCGAGCCGGGAATCGAACCCAGGTCCCTGGAGCTGTGAAGCAGCCGTGCTAATCACTGTGCCACCCATTGAATCAATGAATGGCGGATGACCATCAACCATCTGGGAGTTGGTCGGGATAGACACTGCCACCCTCTCCATCAATGGAAGATTACTACATTATCCAGTGTGTTACTGCCGAATTTCTAATCAGACTCAGGAACGCATCATTGAACATCACCCTTAGGTGAGATTGGCAGGCAGGCTCCACTCTCTTACACTGGAAACCTTTGCCTGGATATCTTGACTGGGATTTTGACATTTGATTTATCTTTTTCTCTGACCAGATGGAGGAAGATGAGGTTGCTGCCTCCCTCCTGCTGTGGGCCAGCCTGTGCTACAGGAAGAGTAGCAACGGGTTCACTTCTCAAGCCTGTTATAGGGTTGTGAAAATGCATGAAGCAACTTAGCACAATCAGTGTGCTGGGAGGAGGCAGTCTGAGCAAGAGAGAGAAATTGTCAGAGGAGAGCCGGTGTTCAAAGAACCTCACCGTGTAAAAACAGAATGTCTGGGCCAGCTTTGAGGGCAGGAATAGAACATAGAACATAGAACACTACAGCACAAACAGGCCCTTTGGCCCACGAGTTGCGCCGATCACATCAACACCTACCAATCTATAGACCTATCTATAACCCCCAATCCCATTAAACCCCATATACTCATCCAGAAGTCTTTTAAAAGACCCCAGCGAGTTCGCCTCTGCCACCACTGATGGCAGCCGATTCCATTCACTCACCACCCTCTGAGTGAAAAACTTACCCCTAACATCACTTCTGTACTTGCCTCCCCGCACCTTAAATCTGTGTCCTCTCGTAGCGACCATTTCAACCCGGGGAAATAGCCTCTGAGAATCCACCCTATCTAGTCCTCTCAAAATTTTATAAACCTCTATCAGGTCACCTCTCAACCTTCGTCTCTCCAGGGAGAAGAGTCCCAGCTCACTCAACCTAACTTCATAAGTCATGCCTCCCAATCCAGGCAACATCCTTGTAAATCTCCTCTGTACCCTTTCAATAGCTTCTACGTCCTTCCTATAGTGAGGCGACCAGAACTGCGCACAGTACTCCAAATGAAGCCTGACAAGGGTCTTATAAAGTTGCAGCATTACCTCCCGACTCCTAAACTCAATCCCTCGACCAATGAAGGCCAGTACACCATACGCCTTCTTGACCACATCCTCCACCTGCGAGGCCGATTTAAGAGTCCTGTGGACCCGGACCCCAAGATCCTTCTGCTCTTCAACACTACTAACACTCCTGCCCTTGATAGTGTACTTGTTCATCCCGTTGGTTCTGCCAAAATGGACCACTACACATTTATCCGCGTTGAAGTCCATCTGCCACTTCTCCACCCAGTCCTGCATCCTATTTATGTCCTTCTGCAACTTTTGACATCCTTCCAGACCATCCACAACACCACCACCATAGACGTGGGAATGTGAGTAATCAGTGTAATGAGTTGTCCCATTGTGGAGAAGTGTGGAAAGACGGGGACAGAAGGATGTGTACTGTACAGATTTGCTACCACAACTAGCCTCAACATCGAAGGGACAATTCTCCGATCAGACCTCTCAAAACTAATCTCAAAGCTGACTGTCCTAGGAATCTCCCAAAGTGCTCAGACAAAAGGATAGAAGAGAGCGCTGGTGCGATCATGGACAAGGAGAACACAGAGCTGGAGACAGAGGATGTCCCAGATCACTCAAGGGCAAAATTAACTTGGGCCAACCTTTCATGCCATGGGGATCTTCCTGCCGATGGCATGCCCCACCACGGGTTTCAGAGTGACAAGGGGTGCGTGCTGACGCTGGTGGGACCAGGAGAATCCACTGCTGGCCAATGACGGGCCGCCTTCACTAACCACGAAACATGTGGTGGGTTTTGCATTAAGTCCCGCCCTTGGTTTGAGTTAAGAAACGTTCAAGGTGCCATTACCCATCCGGGTACATTTCTAGAGGGCAGCAACTCACGGGAAAGATTTAGAAGAGTAAGTTTGCAAGAAAGCTATGAGCTATGAGGAGAGGTTGAATAAACTAGGCTTGTACTCATCAGAGTTTAGAAGAATGAGGGGAGATCTCACTGAGACGTATAAGATGATGAATGGGATGGATAGGATAGAGGTGGAAAGACTCTTCCCGCTCAAAAAAGACAATAGGACTAGGGGGCACAGCCTCAAGATAAAAGGGGGGGCGGTTTAGAACGGAGTTGAGGAGGAACTTCTTCACTCAAAGGGTGGTGAATCTCTGGAATTCTCTGCCCGTTGAAGTGGTGGAGGCTGCCTCGCTAAACGCGGGTTGATGGGTTTTTGATAAGAGAGGGGATTAAGGGTTATGGGGAGAGGGCAGGAAAGTGGAACTGAGACACGACAGATCAGCCATGATCTTATTGAATGGCGGGGCAGGCTCAAAGGGCTAGATGGCCTACTCCTGCTCCTATTTCTTATGTTCTTAAAGGTGCCAGAACCATTGGCCCTCCCTCACAGATTGTTTTCCAACCTGGAAGCAGTGCGCTATTGGCCATCAGTGACATCTTCCTATCCCGCCAACACCCACTGCAAATGTTGTACCCTCATCCAAAATAGGGTGGTTTAATCTTGGCATGGGGAAGTCTTTAGACTTTAGATAATCTGCAACAAATTAATTGATAGTGGACTCAAAGGCTCCTTTTATTGGCATAACCACTCTATGAAGTGATTTGATCTAGATGATGGAGACCTTGCCCACTTGTTGAGAGTACCTCCTTTTGTGAAGGCCTGTTGCATTAAGTGCCAACCCTTAAAGTGCCTTTAAGGGCATTCCAATGGTCATAGGCATATGGATAACATTGGAATAGTTTAGGTTAGAGGGTCGTTAGATTCGTTCCACTGGTCGGCGCAACATCGAGGGCCGAAGGGCCTGTACTGTGCTGTAATGTTCTATGTTCTAACCCGGGCAGCAATGGATCTAATCAGAGCCAGGAGTCCCACCTACGGGAAGATGGCAGCCAACAAGAGGCTGGAAGATGTTCACTAGCAGCACCACCAGGAAGGCAATGCGTTAACCCAAGGCATAGCATAACCAAGGCAGCCAGGCCACAGGCAAATGATGGCGGGAAGAGATCGCTGGTTTGGGAGGGGAGGGGGGCACAGGTTGTAGGTTGGCAACAAGGGCAGGGGGTTGTTGTTCAGTCTTGGAATGAAAGATCACCCTTGCCACCCCCACCATCCCTCTGGAGGTCCACAACAAAACCCCAGCAGAACTTCTTATCCAGGTTCCCTGGATGCCAACAGCATGTTAGCAACTGTGGCCTCACAGTGCCAGGGACCCAGGCTCCATTCCGGCCTTGGGTGACTGGGTGGAGTTGATACATTCTCCCCATGTCTGCGTGGGTTTCCTCTGGGAGCTCTGGTTTTCTCCCACGGTCCAAAGATGTGCGGGTGAGGTGCATTTGCTATGCTAAATTGCCCTGCTAGTGTCCTGGGATGTGTAGGTTAGGGGGATTAGTGGGGTAAATATGTGGGGTTACAGGGATAGGGCTTCGGTGGGATTGTTAGTACAGACTTGATGAGCCAAATGGCCTCCAACTGCATTATAGGGAGTCTATGTTTCTATGACAAATGTCCCAATCCCTACTAGTGGATATACCAGTATTGGCTGAATAAGGCCTGAACTGGGCCTGAATTTCCCACTGACCAGTCTCAATTAGTCCCCACCTTCCTGCCACAGGTTTAATTGGGGCAGAAACTCTCCTGTCCAAATATATCCCCCATGCTGCCAAAATCACCTTGGGGGAGGATATTAAACTCTGCCTTTTGGATCAGAGTTCCGATGACTTTAACGGTGAGTAAAACACTCCACGCATTCGGAAAGGAAACCGAGGCAGAGGATCTTTCAGCCGCTTCTTAACTTCCTAAAGAACGATCGGTAAATTGTTCCGGTAAACATTCCAGTTGAATGTCTCTTCATGAAGCTGCCATTGATGATACATCGTGCGGAACAGTCATAACTCTGGGCTTCATTAACTATTCCGAAACCGTGCTAACGTGCTGAATGTCAAACTTCCGTCTTCAATTCCTGCTTCCTGTGCCGTGTAAACTCTACACATTGGCTGCAGTCCCCTCAGGGTGTGGCTAAAACCCCCTCACCGTGCGGTCAAATTCATGTTAAATCGGCAAACAGAGCGAACGAGATACCACGGAACATTCCACCCCAGGAGAGAGATGTTTACGTCATTTCATCCAATTATCCAGAGGCGGGGGTAGAAATTTACCTTGCCGGGTCACACTCCCCCACTCCCTGGTGACTACAGGGTCACCCGTTGACTGTGACGGGACTGGAAAGCCCTGTCGACAAGAGGGGCTGGAAAACTCTCGCCCCCCCCTGTGACAAATGGGCAGTCATGATGTGGAGATGCCGGCGTTGGACTGGGGTAAACACATTGAGAAGTCTGACAAAACCTGGTGTTGTCAGGCTTCTTACAAACGGGCACAGCTCAGTGGGGGCGGCATGGTGGCACAGTGGTTGGCAGGGCTGCCTCACAGTGCAGGGACCCAGGGTTCAATTCCCAGCTTGGGTGACTGTCCATGTGGACTTTGCACATCCTCCCCGTGTCTGTGTGGGTTTCCTCTGGATGTTCCGGTTTCCTCCCACAGTCCAAAAACCGTGCTGGTTGGGAGCATTGGCCGTGCTAAATTCTCCCTCAATGTATCTGAACAGGGGCCGGAGTGTGGTGACTAGAGGATTTTCACGGTAACTTCATTGCTGTGTTAATGTAAGCCGACTTGTGACAAATAAATAAGATGAGCCAAACAAACAAACTAAAAACACTCATTTGGGCAGTACGGTAGCACAGTGGGTTAGCACTGCTGCTTCGCAGCTCCAGGGTCCTGGGTTCGATCCCGGGCTCGGGTCACTGTCTGTGTGGAGTTTGCACATTCTCCTTGTGTCTGCGTGGGTTTCCTCCGGGTGCTCCGGTTTCCTCCCACAGTCCAAAGATGTGCGGGTTAGGTTGATTGGCCGTGCTAAGAAATTGCCCCTTAGTATCTAGGGATGCGTAGGTTAGAGGGATTAGTGGGTATAATATGGGGGATATGGGGTAGGATTGTGTTCGGTGCAGACTTGATGGGCCAAATGGCCTCTTTCTGCACTGTAGTGTTCTATGTTTCTATTTATGTTATTCAAGAAGGAAGGTTACAGACCCCAGAGCATAAATGCTGGGCTGAATTTGGAGTAGAGGGAGTGCTGAACATTTGGAGATCTGTCCTCAGAATGAGATGTTGAAACAAGGCCCAGAATCAGAGAGTTATTACAGAGTGCATTCAGTCCATTGTGTCTGACACCTATGTTCCCCCTCAGGTGGATGCAAAAGATTTCATCGCACAACTCAAAAAGAGAGTGGGGAGAAGGGTCGCTATTCTTGATGCAAAAATAAAAAGATTGCAGGCTCTGGAAATCTGAAATGGAAACAGAAAGTTCTGGAAATACTCAGAAGATAAAGAACAAAGGACAGTACAGCACAGGAAACAGGCCCTTCGGCCCTCCAAGCCTGCGTCGCTCATTGGTCCAACTAGACCGTTCGTTTGTTTCCCTCCATTCCCAGCCTGCTCATGTGACTATCCAGGTAAGTCTTAAATGATGCCAGCATGTCCGCCTCCACCACCCTACTTGGCAGTGCAAAGAGCCCCACGACCAACTCTGATGGAGAAAGCAGTTAAGTGGCAATCTGCCATGGGGGGGGGTCCATACATGTGGGGTGTTGGGTGTGTGAGGGCAGAGCTGGAAGGGTTGTCAGTGGAACTTAACGCACCAAATTTAAAGGCTTGTATACGGGGGCATGCTGGGTAGGAGTTAGTAGGCCCATGAGCCCCGGGTGTCAACCTCGTCACGGCCATGACATATCATGAGAGACCAAAAACAGGATAATAACATTAATGGAGTGGCTATTCAGGGGTTGGAAGAGTAAATGAAACCTTGGAAAGATGCAGCCTGAGTAAGAATGGCACCTATTAGCTCGGTCTCTCCCTGAAGCAGAAAGCAATTGCACCCTCAAACATTCCTGAGGTTCATGCTCATCAAACTCGTTGGCCAACAAGTCTTAACAATGTCAGCTCCCTGGACAGGAGCAAAAACTTACGGTTCGAGGATAAACACTTGGGTGTTTGGAATCAAGAGAGACTCTGTGCACCTCAGATGAGGATCCATTAGGCCTCAGCACAGGCCTGTTCAGTAGGTCCTGCCCATGAGGGATGGGCCACCATTGAATCCTCAGTGATGTAAAGATTAAGGGAGAAGTCAATCAGAAGGGAACCCAGACGCGACTCTGAAGGGGTGAGGGCATTGACCAAAGCTCAAATCATACAATCATAGAACCCTACAGTGCAGAAAGAGGCCCTTCGGCCCATCGAGTCTGCACCAACCACAATCCCACCCAGGTCCTCCCCCTATATATTATACCCACTAATCCCTCTAACCTACGCATCTCAGGACACTAAGGGGCAATTTCTTAGCATGGCCAATCAATCTGACCCGTACATCTTTGAACTGTGGGAGGAAACCGGAGCACCCGGAGGAAACACATGCAGACATGAGGAGAATGTGCAAACTCCACACAGACGGTGACCTGAGCCAGGAATCGAACCCAGGTCCCTGGAGCTGTGAAGCAGCAGTGCTAACCCACTGTGCTACCGTGCCGCACACAGCTAGTCAAGTGATGAAGGTGGGAGGGCACCAGACATGTGAGTGAGCAGTTGCCATTGGATAAGGTTCCAGGACCATTGAGCAAGGGGAGGCTATAAATAGGCAGCTGGGACAACAACGGGACTCTTTGTCTCCCTCATCGCTCACAGCTTACTGATAAAAATTGTCCTGGAGCCAGTGGAGCTGGCAATTCTACCATTGGAGGAGCACAGACGCCAACATCAATGATCTTTGTACCCTAGGAACACCCAGTGCCAGGAAACCCAGAGGCCACAGGGCAGGTTCAAGAGCTGGAGGCAGCAGCAGCTGATGGGGGGAGCTGGAAGGTGAAGATGGAGCTTGAGGATTTACAGGATCCAGGTGTATGGAACCTGTCGGATCGTATGTGCTGCAGGAGACAGTGCAGTCACTGTGCCACATAATGTCCAACCTAGCACCATGTAGACACATCCTCCCTTTGGTCATGAGGTCTCTGCAGGCCTCAACTTCTGAGCAATGGGTTTGTTCCAGGGTTCTATGGGTGATCTGTGTGGCATCTCATAGTCATCCACCCATAACTCTGTGGCCTGGGCCTTGGTTCCTCCCTCGGTAACTGGATCCTGAACTTCCTAACTCACAGACCACAACGCCTCCTCCACGATCACCCTCAACACCGGTGCCCCGCAAGGCTGTGTTCTCAGTCCCTGACTATACTCCTTATACACCTATGACTGTGTGGCCAAATTCCCCTCCTATTCAATTATCAAGTTTGCTGACGACACCACCATAGTGGGTCAGATCTCAAACATTGAAGAGACAGAGTACAGGAATGAGATGGAGAATCTGGTCAATTGGTGCGTTAACAACAATCTGTACCGCAACGTTAACAAAACAAAGGAGATTGTCATCAGGAAGTGTAGAGAACGTGCCCCTATCTACACCAACAGGGGTGAAGTAGAAAACATTGAAAGCTTTGAGCTTTTAAGTGTCCAGATCACCTGTCCTGGTCCCCCCGTGCCAACACTATAATTACGAAAGCCCACCAACGCCATTACTTCTTCAGAGATTTGGCATGTCAACTATAACTCTCACTAACTTTCACAGGTGTACCATAGAAAGCATTCTTTCTGGTTGTATCACAGCTGGGTATGGGCTCCTGCTCTGCCCAAGACCACAAGAAACTAAAAAAAAAGTTCATGAATGTAGATCCATAAATTCATAGAATTATACAGCGCAGAAGGAGGTCATTCAGCCCATCGAGTCTATACTGACCACAATCCCACCCAGGCCCTATCCCCACAACCACATGCATTTACCCTAGCTTATCCCTCTGATACGAAGGAGCAATGGCATATACACATAACCTGCACATCTTTGGATTGTGAAAGAAAACCAGAGCACCCGGGGAAAACCCTCGCAGACATGGGGAGAATGTGCGAGCTCCACACAGATGGTGGCCCAAGCAGGGAATTGAATCCGGGTCCCTGGTGCTGTGAGGCAGCAGTGCTAACCACTGTGCTACCGTGCTGCCCAATGTAGCCCAATCCAGCACCCAAACAAGTCTCCCACCCATTGACTTAGTCTACACTTCCCGCTGCCTTTGCAAAGTGGCCAGCATAATTAAGGACCCCACAACCCCGGATATTCTGTCTTCCATCTTCTTCTGTCGGAAAGGAAATATAAAAGTCTGAGGTCATATACCAACCAACTCAAGAACAGCTTCTTCCCTGTTGCTGTCAGACTTTTGAATGGACTTACCTTGTATTAAGTTGATCTTTCTCTACATCCTAGTTATGACCGTAACACTACATTCTGGACTCTCTTGTTTCCTTCTCTATGAACGGTATGTTTTGTCTGTATAGCATGCAGGAAACTACTTTTCACTGTATACTAATATGTGTGACAATAATAAAAATCAAGTCAAATAACTGCATCAGTGAGGCCAAGATGCACAACGACATCAGAATTCATCTATTTTGATTTGGACCAGGCCCAACAGGATGAGAGAGCTGCGGGATTCAGCACCATCGCTGGTCTGTCACAGGCGCAAGGGGCAATCAACTGCACCCATGTGGCTCTATGTGCCCAGTGGCATCAGGGAGCTCTGTTCATCCACAGGAAGGTGTTCCTCTCCCTTCATGTCTAGCTAGTGTGTGAGCACCAGATGAGATTCATGCACGTGGGTGCACATTTCCCAGGGAGCGTGCATGACAGCTACATCCTGGGGCATTAGTAGGTCTCCGTAATACTCGAGGGTCACCCCAGGCTGCAGGGATGACTCAAGGGGATCCCACTGAGGTCTTGGGTGATGATGCCAGTGCAGAGGCCTGCAACGCCCAATCCAACAACGCTCACAGTGCCATCTGGTCTGCGGTTGGGTGGTGCATGGGGGTCTTTACGGTGGTCACTGCCTCGACTGGCGGGTCCTCACATTACGGTCCCAGGGGTTAGGGTTAGGGTTGGCCCAGTTTAAGCGTACACTAACGACGTGAAGCACTGGGCAACTCTCAAAGCAACGTCCAAGAGCAGCCCTCGCAAGACCCATCGCGTGTATACCCCTTGTTGGCCAAGCGGCAAGACCTCCACTGAATCAGCCTCAGCACCTCTTGAACGGCTAAAACACTTGTCCTCTGACTGGGCTGCAGTTCTGGGATTTTGGGCTACTAACTCTGAATAGATGGTAGCCAGTGAAGTGGCCTCCCACCACTCAGTCTTCACATTCAGTGTAGTCTTGGTGGGGGTTGATGTTGGCTCCCACTTTCTGACGGACAACCAGGTAAGCAGAACAGTTACTCAAATATCGCATTTCCTCTTCAAACTTTGCAAACTCTAACCAGCTGCAGTTTGTGGCACAGAAATCCATATTTTAATCATTCTTTTGCGTAAAGGCTATTTTCCTAATCTCCCCTCCACTAACTCTGGGCTATTTTAAACGTAGATCGTCTCATTACCACTTCGCTGAACAACAGAAACGATCTATCACTATTTAGCCTGTCACAACTGCTCATGCATAAAAATAAACACAGTTTCAAAAAGTTTGCAGATAATTTCTTTCCGATCATTAACCTTGTCCTAGTGTCCTCCCTGATGTTGACAGTTTTACTTTTTACACAGCTTTAACATTTCGAAAATGAGCTCAAAGCCTGCTCATCGCGTCAGACACTGACCTGCGTGATGTTTATCAGGGAATCTGGGCTGAAATTCTGGGATGGTTCTATTTCTGAATTTTTAACAAGCCAATTTGTCTCCTGGCCAATGTCACCATTGTACTATTCTTTGATTCGCGGTGCCAAGTGTATTTTAGGTTTCGTTTGGAGTAAGCTTTAACCGTCTATGTTCTGCACCCACGTTACACATTAACGTACCAGGAGTAAAGTCTCTTCACCTGCGCGTGCAGCTGAGTTCAGTATAACTCAGGCGAACACTTCACACAGCCCTCTGTCTACTTCTTGTAGGCTAAGATATAGTGCCCTCCTCTAAAATGGGTTTGGAGATGGGAGGATCAACAATGGGTACAGAAAATGCTGGAAAATCTCAGTGGGTCTGACAGCATCTGCGGAGAGAGAGAATAGAGCCAATGTTTTGGGGTGACCCTTCAATTATTGCCCGCTTAAATGCAGAATCTTGCCTCTGCTGGCATTCAATTGACAACAGGCAGAGCCATCGCCAAACGGGGAATCCAAAACGGAAAACCCTGTCATGTTTGTTTGCTGGCTTCCATGAGGGGAGTCTGGGGGGGGGGAGGGAAGGGTGACTCTCATTGTGCGACCCCCTTGCCTCACTGACACTAAGTACAGCGGACCTTCCCCAAAGGAGGTGACACGGGGGTCTCACTGGCTCTGCAGCCAGTGGGTGAGACCTTTACCGTGTGGATGGAGTTCTATCTGTTGAGTTGTGCAATCTCTACGTCGTGGGTTTTACACGCCATGAAAAGACTTGGTTTGCACGTGTCAATTCAATCTAACACACAACAGGTTTTATTAAGGAGCTGCTCTCCGCTCTGCACAGAAGACAAAACTGAAAGTAAAACATGTGGCAACACCCTAATGACATTGCCAGCCAATCATGTGATTAGCTCTTAAAGCAACCTGCAACACTTTTAAACATATGGATCTATCTATTGACTGTCGGTAGAGGAATCAGTTAGCAAGTTGCTAGAGGGAGCATGATTCAGGAGGTCCAAATTTCACCGATATAACCTGTGGGCTGGAGGACCTCCTGGAAGGTTCCCTCGAAGGTTGAGTGTATGATGTCAAAGAAACATTGGTAGCTTGCCATCAGCATTTCCTCTAGTTAGAGAGTCTGTGAAACATTTCCACAGTCTGAGGACACCATTGGCAGGAACCCTGTGTGATGCCACCAGGTTCAGCTCAATGTGGAGACTCTGCGTAATGATTATCGTGAGACAGTTCTCAAGTGCTAATCTATAGCTCCAGTACACTGGGGCCTAACTAACTTCATTACTGTGCAGTGGGCCGTTCCCACACTGAATTGTAGCCAAGTTGACAGAGTGCCCATTATCAGGGGAATGACAGGAGGTGGCAAGGATAGTGGCAGCAGGGCTTTCAAATGTCCTTCATATCCACAACGTAAGTTGATATATCTGTTTCTAAACATGCAGACCCAAACAACCTCAACCTCATTCAGCGTGATATTGGCACTCATAGAACTAACAAAGAACAAACAACACAGCACAGGAAACAGTCCCTTCGGCCCAATGAGCCCACGCCACCATTTCAACATTGTGAGTTCCCTCTTCCACCTATGACCCTTGTCTACGCCTATGGCACTCCACATTGGAAGCCAGATTGAGGGGAGACTAATTTAGGGACAATTTGTTACACTGATCAGCCTAAGAGCGCATCTTTGGGGTGTGGGAGAAAACCCACGCAGGCACGGGGAGAATGCGTAAGCTCCCACAGACACCGGCCCAAATCCATGTATCTGCACAGCAAACAGCGATAGTCACTGAGCTGTCGTGTTGCCCATCAGCTGGTCCAGTTTAAGTGTACGCTAACGATTGTTCTCTAATGTGGTACAGAGATGGGAGAGTTAGAGAAAAAAAGATTCCTTCATTGAGCACCCAAAGGCAAATACTGTGCCAATATACACCATATATTTTAAAGGATCATTAATAATATTTAGCTTAGCTAATGCTGGACTCTATCCTTGGATGCCACGATGGCAGGCACTGCTGCCTCACAGCACCAGGGGACCCGGGTTCGATTCCCGGCTTGGGTCACTGTCTGTGTCGAGTCTGCACATTCTCCCCGTGTCTGCGTGGTGCTCTGGTTTCCTCCCATATGCTAAAGATCTGTGGGTCAGGTTATCCATGCTAAATGGCCCTTAGTGTAATTACCAGCTAGGGTAATTACATGAGGTTATGGAGATAGGGCCTGGTGAGATTGTTGTTGGTGGGAGCCTGATGGACTGAATGGCCTCCTTTGTAGGGTTTCTATGAGTTCCCGAGATGATTGGATGCGAAGCTGTCCTGAGAGATATGAGTATGGTCTGTTCATGGTCACAAAGTGGGAAGTCTCACAACACCAGGTTAAAGTCCAACAGGCTGTGCCCACCCCAGTCCAACGCCAGCATCTCCTCCTCATGGCCACACAGACAGGATGTGTGGCCAGGGATGGTGACATTACCCATAAATTCACAAAGACACACACACACACACACACACATACCAGACTGCAACTGAGTTCCTGGGTGTAACACATATCCACTTCCCCCACCTCTTCCTTTCTCCCTCAGTTTGATTAAGGAGTCTTTGAGTTTGCACATTCTCCCCGTGTCTGCGTGGGCTTCCTCTGGGTGCTCCAGTTTCCTCCTACAGTCTGAAAGACGTACCGGTTCGGTGCATTGACTATGCTTAATCCTCCCTCAGTGTACCCGAACAGGCACTGTGGCAACTAGGGGATTTTCACAGTAATTTCATTGCAGTGTTAATGTAAGCCTATTTGTGACGCTAATAAATAAATTTAAACCATTCCTCATAAGTCAATCCATCTATTCCTAGTTTTGGTCTCGTA
Organism: Carcharhinus amblyrhynchos; assembly: GCF_965287045.1. Lineage (NCBI taxonomy): Eukaryota > Metazoa > Chordata > Chondrichthyes > Carcharhiniformes > Carcharhinidae > Carcharhinus > Carcharhinus amblyrhynchos. The sequence goes on along the minus strand of NW_027649782.1, from coordinate 2,728,379 downwards.
AATCTTCTCTAGATTGCTTCTAACACACTTACATCCTTCTTTAAAAATGAAATAAATACTGTACACAATACTCCAGATGTGGGCTCACCAGTGCCCCATACAACTGCAAATCAACATATGAACTTCCTCAACTCTACAAAGTGAAACAAACTACAGCTTTAACAAGCTGTCTGGAAGCGGTCCAAGAACTTTCTAAAATTTCCTCTGATTATTGTGCTCAGGCAGAATTAAAGCAAACAAAGTGACAGCAAATTTCATTGCTGTAGCAGTGCTGGACATGAGGAACTGCCAAACTCTCCTTGTATGATCTTGCATGCTGTGTTGAAGAGCAGAAGGATCTTGGGGTCCGGGTCCATAGGACTCTTAAATCGACCTCGCAGGTGGAGGATGTGGTCAAGAAGGCGTATGGTGTACTGGCCTTCATTAATCGAGGGATTGAGTTTAGGAGTCAGGAGGTAATGCTGCAACTTTATAAGACCCTTGTCAGACCCCACTTGGAGTACTGTGCGCAGTTCTGGTCACCTCACTACAGCAAGGATGTGGAAGCTATTGAGAGGGTGCAGAGGAGATTTCCAAGGATGTTGCCTGGATTGGGAGGCACGCCTTATGAAGATAGGTTGAGGGAGCTCGGTCTCTTCTCCCTGGAGAGACGAAGGTTGAGAGGCGACCTGATAGAGGTTTATAAAATGTTGAGAGGAATAGATAGAGTGGATTCTCGGAGGCTATTTCCCAGGGCTGAAATGGTCGCGACGAGAGGACACAGGTTTAAGGTGCTGGGGAGCAGGTACAGAGGAGATGTCAGGGGTAAGTTTTTCACTCAGAGGGTGGTGAGTGAGGCTGCCGTCGGTGGTGGTAGAGGCAAACTCGCTGGGGTCTTTTAAAAGACTTCTGGATGAGTACATGGGATCTAATGGGATTGGGAGTTCTATGGCTTGGTAGGTATAGATGTGATCGACACAACTTGTGGGCCGAAGGGCCTGTTTGTGCTGTAGTGTTCTATGTTCTATCTAGTGCATTCCCCCTGGAAAAAGGACTATGGCATCCTCAGCATGTATAGGAAGGCAGAGAATGGACACTACATCCTGACGTGACATTATCAACCCAGCTGGTATAACACCAAAAAACCAAATCTGGAACGTGTGTGTCAGGCAAAGGGAGTTCATTCATTATTCAACACACAGCGAGTGTGAAGCTTCAAGATGGATGCCCACAATGAGTTTCTTTTTCCACGAGTGTTGCCTCCTCACAGAGAAGGGAGGAGTTGCAACAAGGACGTCGATAGAGATCTGGTGTCTCTGTGCCTGTATCCTGGCACGGAGATGGAGCAGAGGCTGAAGAGAGTGGGCAGGATCTGCCGCAACCTCTGCCAACTTCATAGATCGTAGAATCCTACAGTGCAAGAAGGAGGCCATTTGGCCCATCACGTTTGCACAGACCACAATCCCACCCAGGCCCTATCCCCATAACCCCATGAGTTTACCTTAGCTAGTCTTCCTGACACTAAGGGGCAATTTAGCATGGCCAATCCACCTCATCAGATTCTGGGAGGAAACTGGAGCGCCAGGAAGAAACCCATGCAGACATGGGGAGAACATGCAAACTCAAAAACCCTTCTGGAGCTCACTACAGAAGCACTGCTGTCCCATGGAGTGACCCAGGGGCACACAGGAACCCCAAAGGAAGAGAAGAGGCTCGCGCCCAGGCTGGGGTTTCCAGTCAGGAGACTGTGGCTGTGGCTAGACCTTCTGAGCAACACGACCAATGAGTAGAATTGCAAAACCCATCTCGTCAATCTGAATGGCAGCTGGAGGGATAGGGGGTGGAATTTGGGGAAGCGGTGGCAGATAGAGAGGTTAAAGAACTCTCCTCCACAGATCCCTAGCACCACACACTCCCCAGGCCCACCCACAGGCCACCAGCAACACATACTCCCCATATCTCACGTCTCACAGATCCCAGAATGGCAACACAGCCCTCCCCACCATTCCCCCTTCACTTACACACACTCACACACACACACACCCCCAAAACCCATGCAGGAGTGGACACAGACAGTGCCGTTTGTAAAATCCTGAGGCTGCAGCGCTGCTACTTCAGAGGGTTTCCAGCCCATCCCCCACCTGCAACAGTGCTTGTTGCTGCCAGCACGAGGACCCAGAGTCAGCGCTAAGACTTGGGCTCAGCGCTCTGAGCCGGGTCTGTGCTGAGAGTCTGAGGTCAGACCCCAGGAACAACAACAGCCCCCCCAGCTCTCCCCCCCCAAAACACACATTCGCATTCCCCCTCCTCTCCCTCCCCCCCTACAACCGCCCCGACCCCAAATGCAACACGGTTGCCACAAAACAACCCGCTCCGAGCAGCACGGAACAGTTTGAAAGCGGGGATTTACCTCCTCACTCACCCTCACTGATCGAGGGCCTGAATGTGACTTTTATACACGAGGGGTTTTTTGCTCAGCAGTTGCAGTGAACGAGGTGGTTAAGACGGGTGAGCTGGAACGATTGGGAGTGAAGCTCACTAATTATACTGTGATGGATGCAAAATAATGCAAAATAACATTTTGCCCATTATGGGGGGGGTTCCCAATTATGCTAATGTGTTTTTTGACTCGGTAAAATGAGAATAGGTGTGAAAGCAGGCGACATCCCCACTATACACATCACACCTGATTTTATAACCCTTTCCCGCCAAAACCAGTGCGACAAAGTCATAAAATTCTGCCAAATGAAATGACCTTGAAGTTGAAGTCTATTTTTATGCCATCGAACAACCTTTGCTTGTCCTTATACAATATATTGTTAAATCCTGAAGCAGCAGTTCTTGTTTAACCCAGTTTATAATCTTTGCAGTCTTTGTTTCTGTACTACAAGCTTTATTAATAGCACAGTACATCTTATGTCAGATGTCTATCCTATTCTTTGGCCTTGTTGTTTCTATATATAGGGAAAAGATTACGTTGCTGGCCTCTCACACTCTCTGTTTCACTTTATTTTATTCATGTCGCTGGGGAAACAGCTTGGGTCCAATGTTGAGGTTGACATTCATTGGTTTCAGTTGAAGAAGTGTGAATGGTTGTATGATCACCCAAAATCCATGCCTGAGCAATGGTCTGATTTAGATGACCACAGTCAGAGTTTGAACTGTTCCTCACGTCCCACGTGTGGACCATGTAGCCACATTTTTTCCGATCTTGAGTTGCGGAGGATCGTCCAGACTTTCCGTGGATGTTGACAGTTGGGATCTCAGAGCTTGGGTCAGTTGTTGGGTTATTGTTGGTGATATTTGCAGAGTGCCAGGAGGGTGTGCCATTGGGAAGTGCTCCATCAAGTCTGTACACTGTGTTTCAATCGGGGCTATGGGGTTTCGGAGGAGCGCGTGGGATTTCTTTGAGTTTCGGCATCAATGGGGGTGTTTTGTCAGTCTCTTTGAAGAGGATACTTTCTCTGTGGAGATCAGGGGATTCAGTGTATTCTCGGACAGGAAGTATCAGGCTGTCTTGGTCCCAATATCCCAAAAATAATCTTCATGGCTTCATGGAGCTGGATTTCTGCCAGGTTTGGGTGGCAGTTCCTGTGTCACTGCAGCAATCTGCTGTTGGATAGACCAGGATGAATGAAACAGGGTGTAATGTGTTAACTCTGCTGCCCTAGATGGTACCCGTTAGCTTCCATATGAGCTTCTTCACCTTGTCCCCACCTTTTCCAGCTCCAACATCACCTCTCTCTTCAGCTACCATGCCCTAAGAGGATTTTGGTCAGCAAGGGCTTACGTGTCCATTGTAATGCTACAGTGCATTGCTACATGTCCATTGTAATGCTACAGTGCATTGCTACATGTCCATTGTAATGCTACAGTGCTTTGCCATGCCCTCCTCTGGGTTCTGTCAGACTAGGAGGCTCTCCCACCCTCACTGCCTGCTGCAAACGTATCGGGAGGATTTCTAAGTTGACCATCGATCTGTTTGGCCACATTATGAACTTCATCAAGTGCTGGAATGGGAACTGAATGCAGAGTGTCTGGCTCAGATACAGGGAAACTACCCACTGCAATACACAATCTCCTCAGCTGAATCACTGAAAATGCTAAAAGCAAGTAAGACTGGGTTGGATTGACTTTTTAAATTAGCTTGTTACTTTAGAACATAGAACACTACAGTACAAACAGGCCCTTCGGCCCACAAGTTGCACTGGTCACATCTATACCTACCAAGCCATACAACTATCTGTAACTCCCAATCCCATTAGATCCCAAATACTCATCCAGAAGTCTCTTAAAAGACCCCAGCGAGTTCGCCTCTACCACCACCGACGGCAGCCTCACTCACCACCCTCTGAATGAAAAACTTACCCCCAACATCTCCTCTGTACTTGCTTCCCAGCACCTTAAACCTGTGTCCCCTCGTAGCGACCATTTCAGCCCTGGGAAATAGCCTCCGAGAATCCACCCTGTCTATTCCTCTCAACATTTTATAAACCTCTATCAGGTCGCCTCTCAACCTTCGTCTCTCCAGGGAGAAGAGACCGAGCTCCCCCAACCTATCTTCCCTTCCTGGCATTCTCTTCTGTCCTCAAACGAGCGAGCACTCAAAGTAAATTAATTTTTTCTCTAACTTGGATTACTTTAAGGTTAAAGCTTATTTGGAATCACGAGCTTTCAGTGCACTGCTCCTTCATCAGGTGAATGGTGTTGTGAGATTTCTTACTGTGTCACCCCAGTCCAACGTTGGTATGCCCATATCTTGGAGTACTTTGGGATTCACTGTTGATCACTATTACATTTACATTAGTGCATAAAACTAGTCTATATTTTGTTTGATGAATAGTACGTATCAGGGTGCAGAAAATATCTAAAAACGTTGTACAGAATATTACAGTTTACCAGATTATGAAGAAACTCCTTGACTTATAAAAAGGATTCTCCAACTCTCCACCATGGAATTCATGCCCAAAGTCTTGCAGCAAAATCTGCTCTGCTCAGTCTCCCTCAAATGTTGACCAGGCTGCCTTGGAGTGCCGATATGACCTCTTCAGACAGAAGGCACTGAAATCCCTTCAGTCAATCTCGCAAACATCCCTTCCTGATGTTCCTGACTCTGCCTCTTGGGCTCCAGCAACTACACGCTGGCCAAGTCCAGAGGCACGTCACTTGACCGGGGTTCATTGGAATCCCGGCCTCCAGGAGTCCTCCGAGCCCTGCCTCTGCCTGCTGGGGAAAAGTGAGGGGCTCACCAGGTAGTGACTCCTGAGCCTCTCTCGTATGAAGCCCCTCCGCCCTGTACTCCGTGTCTCTGGGCTTGTGGAGGATGTGGGTGGAAACTGCGACATCTCTTCAAGGTGCAAATTGCTGAGTGCTGCTCTCCGGGCTGTTCTCTTCAGCGGGTGGTTCTGGCTGTCCCCTTGCTATGCCTGCAAAGAAAGGAAGAGGTGGCGCAGTGGTTAGCACTGCTGCCTCACAGCGCCAGGGATCCAGGTTTGATTCCCAGCTTGGGTCACTGTCTGTGCAGAGTCTGCGCTTTCTCCCCATGGCTTTGTGGGTTTCCCACAATCCGATAGATGTGCAAGTTGGGTGCATTGGCCATGTACATTCTCCCTCAGTGTACCCAAACGGGCAGAGTGTGGCGACCAGGGGATTTTCACAGTAACTTCATTGCAGTGTTAATGTAAGCTTACTTGTCACACTCATTAATAGACTTGAAACTTAAGAAGGCGTGACTCCCCACCCAAAGGTAAAGGATCTGGACTCTTGCTTCCATTGTGAATGTAGCCCAGTCCATCACGCAAACCAGCCTCCCATCCATTGACTCTGTCTACACTTCCTGCTGCCTTGGCAAAGCAGCCAGTATAATTAAGGTCCCCACACGCCCCAGACATTCTCTCTTCCACCTTCTTCCATCAGGAAAAAGATACAAAAGCCTGAGGTCATGTACCTACTGACTCAAGAACGACTTCTTCCCTGCTGCCATCAGACTTTTGAATGGACCTACCTCGCATTAAGTTGATCTTTCCCTACACGCCAGCTATGGCTGTAACACTACATTCTGCATTCTCTTGTTTCCTTCTCTATGTACGGTATGCTTTGTGTGTATAGCACGCACACGAAACAATACTTTTCACTGTATGTTAATACGTGTGACAATAATAAATCAATTCAAATTAGCACAAGTCGGTCTGAATACTTTGGTACAGCCTTCCAAGTAGCCACTCTCTGCGTTGGACTTGGAACAGGTGCTGGGGACATATGTACATGGATCTCCACAATAACTGAAGCACTTAGCCTGGAGGTGGGCCAATCGGATTTCATCTGTTTCCAAAGCAGCGTGAAACCTGAGAAAAATGTTTTCCTGCCTAAGTGACTAAAGATACCGAGGGAAATCCTGCCACTAGTACTGATCGGCAACATTTTCCCATCCGACCTGACATCTTGCCAAAACATCGGAAAATACCGCCCAATCTGTCCTTTCAATGGTGTTTGAGATTCCACCAGGATGAGAATGGAACTCTTTTGGTCATATGATATCTTTCAGAATGTGGTCAACCTTCAGAGTCATGTGACCTGCAGCAGCCATCTTTTGGTTTTGCGTAAGTCCATTTAAAAAAAGAACAAAGAAACATGGGATTCGTATGGATTTAATGGGATTGAGTGTTATCGATAGGGCTGGTCGGTAGGGATATGATTGGTGCAACTTGTGGGCCGAAGGGCCTGTTTGTGCTGTAGTGTTCTATGTTCGATGTTTTGGTGTGCAGTTTTTGATTTATTTTCATGTCTTAATGATATGGCACAAAGACTAATTTTTCCCTAGTCTTCATTTGTTCCATTCCAAATGTTAGGAAAATTATACCGCCAAATGCAAATTTCCCAACATTACAGCGTTAGTTATGAAAATGTAGCTGAAACTAATAATTTTGATTTTTACATCCTTGCCATGAACCCTAAGTAAACTGTATTTCGTAGACATGCTCCCGCCCAACACTGGGAGCACGCAGAGAGATAGAGGGTGAGATGTTCTCCAGGCATCTCCTACCCTATCCTTTAGGATGGTACTTCCAATTTCATTTCAATTCCTTTGACAGGTACCTGTGTCTTTATCTCTACCTGGATTTTCATTCATTAGCTGCTTCACAATGGAACATACGCCAGTGCCTCAGTGATTAAACAGGGTTCTTCAATCTCCTGAACAACATTAAACATTTGTGTCACCCTGACTCATAACATAACACAACATAACATAAGAAATAGGAGCAGGAGTAGGCCATCTGGCCCTTCGAGCCTGCCCCGCCATTCAATAAGATCATGGCTGATCTGTCGTGTCTCAGTTCCACATTCCTGCCCTCTCCCCATAACCCTTAATCCCCTCTCTTATCAAAAACCCATCAACCCGCGTCTTAAAAATATTTAGCGAGGCAGCCTCCACCACTTCAACGGGCAGAGAATTCCAGAGATTCACCACCCTTTGAGTGAAGAAGTTCCTCCTCAACTCCGTTCTAAACCGCCCCCCCTTTATCTTGAGGCTGTGCCCCCTAGTCCTACTGTCCTTTCTGAGCGGGAAGAGTCTCTCCACCTCTATCCTATCCATCCCATTCATCATCTTATACGTCTCAATGAGATCCCCCCTCATTCTTCTAAACTCTAACGAGTACAAGCCTAGTGTATTCAGCCTCTCCTCATAGCTCAACCCCCTCAACTCCGGTATCAACCTAGTAAACCTCCTCTGCACTCCCTCCAAGGCCAAAATATCCTTGCGTAAGTACGGCGCCCAAAACTGCACACAGTACTCCAGCTGCGGCCTCACCAATGCCCTATACAGCTGCAGCAAGACCTCCCTACTTTTATATTCAATCCCCCTCGCTATGAAGGCCAGCATCATCCGTTGCCTCACCTTACACAAACACAATGGAATTCCAGTCTCAAGCTGTAAGCTGCAGCTAATTCAAACCATCCTTGGGCAGTTACTAACCTTATCAACAGATCCTGGATACCCCCCAACCACTTGATTAGGCTCTGATATCAACCCCCAACCACCCGATTACCACCCTGATCTAACATCAATGTCCCCCCACCACCCCACTAATCTACACCACCCAAGAACTTCTCCAAGTCCAATATCCTACCCCAATTTATATATGCACTCACCCATGAACCCAATTACTCCCCAACATCTCACCCATGCATACCCCCCCACCCTACGCACATACCACATCACATAGAAACATAGAAAAACTACAGCACAATACAGGCCCTTCGGCCCACAAAGTTGTCCCTTAGAGATTACTAGGCTTACCTATAACCCTCTATCTTACTAAGTTCCATGTACTTATCTAAAAGTCTCTTAAAAGACCCTATCGAATCTGTTGTCAGCGGCCCATTCCACGTACCCACCGCTCTCAGTGAAAAACCTACCCCTGACATCTCCTCTGTACCTACACCCCAGCACCTTAAACCTGTGTCCTCTTGTGGCAACCGTTTCAGCCCTGGGAAAAAGCCTCTGAGTATCCACTCGATCAATACCTCTCAACATCTTATACGCCTCTATCAGGTCATCCCTCATCCTTTGTCTCTCCAGGGAGAAAAGATCGAGCTCTCTCAACCTATCCTCATAAGGCATGCCACCCAATCCAGGCAACATCCTTGTAAATCTCCTCTGCACCCTCTCAGTAGCTTCCACATCCTTCTTGTAATGAGGTGACCAGAACTGCGCACAAGTGGGGTCTGCCACTCTATCCACTTACCCCGTCACCCACCTGCCACCCTACCCTGTTACCCACTCACCCACTCATCGCCTTATCCACATACTCATTCCCCCATTCATTCTCATTCATGGAGGACATTTAAACAAATAGCAGTTGGTGATGTAAAGGGGGCGCACGTTCTGCTTTTCCCTGATTCCCCTCTGATCCGATGGATCTCCCTGAGGGACGCTGCGTTCTGAGTTCTTGGGAAAGGTGGATTTGGAAGAGCTGGCAAGTGCTAAGGCGAGGGAAAGGTACAGAGATTCTTCGATTTCAGAAACAAGTGGTGCTCAGGCCCAATGGTTTTAGATTATACACTAATCTTCTTGTCACGGTAACTCCTCGCTTGAACATTCTGTCTCAGATGATAACAAGTAAAATGATAAGTTATTGGAACAAAAATAGGCCATTTGGCCCATTGTGTCTGCTGTACCATTTGATCATGGCTGATACGCTTTTTAATCCCATGCCCCTGCCTTTCTCCAGTAACCTTTGATCCCTTTGCTAACCAAGAACCTATCAATCTCTGCTTTACTTACACCCAATGACCTGGCCTCCACAGCCTTCTGTGGAATGAATTCCACAGATTCACCACCCTCTGGCTGAGGGGATTCCTCCTTATCTCGGTTCAAATGGGTCAGCCCTTTACTCCGAGGCCATGCCCTCAGATTCTAGACTCTCTTACTGATGGAAACATCTTCCCAATTTTCACTCCACCTTTCGGTGTTCTGTAAGTTTCAATGAGATCTCCCCTCATCCGTCTAAACTTCAGTGAGTACCGGCACAGAACCCTCAAATACTCCTCATACGTCAAGCCTTTCATTCGCGGGATCATTCTCATGAGCTTCCTCTGGACCCTCTCCAAGGGCAGCACACCCTTCCTTAGATACAGACCCAAAATTGCTCACAATATTTGACCTGTGGTTTCACAGCAGAGCAGACTCGATGGGCTGAGTGGCCTAATTCTGCTCCCGTGTCTTATGGTCTTGTAAAGGCTCAGAAATACATCCCTGCATTTGTATTCTAGCCCTCTCGAAATGAATGCTAATATTGCATTTGCCTTCCTAACTACCAAGTCAACTGTAAGTTAGCCTTAAGAGAATCCTGAACTAAGACTCCCAAGCCCCTTTGTGCTTCCGGTTTGCTGAGTTCTCTCCCCACTTGGAAAATAATCTACACCTCTATTCTTCCTACCAAAGTGCATAACCCCACACTTTCCCATGTTGTATTCAATCTGCCACTTTCTTGTTGATTCTCCTAATCTAAGTTTATATAAAATCTAATTTAACCGTAGAAGGGAGAACTGGAAACTTTACCTGCGACGCTATTTTCATTCCAAAGTTAATTTGGTTCCAAAGGGATACAGCGCAGTAAAATTCATTCAGATAATAAGATGACTTAAACCCAGAGGCACAATGGAGGGTGATTTGATACCTACCGTTCTGAACTCTGCAGTTGAACTATCTACAAGGGAATCATCCACAAAGGCTGTCAAGCTTACGAAGAAAGGTGTATTGCTGAAGCACATCTTAAGTGCGAGCTGCGCAAGTCCAGAGCCACCAGCGCAACAACTACAGTGTCTACACAAGTCTGTCCAATATGTGCCAGGGCATTCCTTGCCCGAATTGGCCCTGATCAGTCATCTCCAGACACACCGAAACCAGCCTCAAAATGACTAATGGTGTCGAGGTCCTCATCGATGACGATGGACAAACAACTAACTAATCTAAGTACTTCTGCAGCTTCCTTGCCTCCTCAATACTACTATCTTTGTGTCATCTGCAAACTTGGCCACAATGCCCCCAGTTCCTTCCTCTAGATCATTGATGTAGGAAATGAAAATTTGTGGTCCCTGTGGAACTTCACTAGTCACTGGCTGTCATCCTGAAAAGGACCCCTTTATCCCCGTTCTCTACCTTCTGCCAGTCACTGGAAGAAGTCTGACAACACCAGGTTTAAGTCCAACCGATTTATTTGATAGTAAACTCACAAGCTTTCGGGCTTCGTCCCTTCGTCAGGTGAATGGAGAGTTCTCCATTCACCTTGCCAGTCAGCCAATCCTCCACCAATGCCAGTACCTAGTATTAAGATCATAATGTCCATGATTGTAGGAATCAGATTGTGAACTTTTTTCTCTGATTTCTTTAAGTATAGGCATATGAAGCACAGGACTATACTCTGACAACATGGGATTTTATCATAGAAAACCCTACAAGTGCCAAAAGAGGCCCTTTGGCCCATCGAGTCTGCACCAAATACAATCCCACCCAGGCCCCACCCCCATATCCCTACATATTTTACCCTTAATCCCTCTAACCTACACATCTCAGGACACTAAGGGGCAATTTTTTTTAGCATGGCCAATCAACCTAACCTGCACATCTTTGGACTCTGGGAGTACCTGGAGGAAACCCATGCAGACACGAGGAGAATGTGCAAACTCCACACAGACAGTGACCCGAGCCAGGAATCGAACCCAGGTCCCTGGAGCTGTGAAGCAGCAGTGCTAACCACTGTGCTACCATGCCACCCGCCAGCAGCCTCCTGTGCAACATCTTGTCAAAGGCCTTCTGGAAATCCAAGTAGATAACATCCACTGGCTGTCCTTTGTCTAACCTCCTCATTATTTCCTCAGAGAATTCTAACAGAGGCATGACCTCCCCTTGATGAAACTATGCTGACTTCACCCTGTTTTCGTGCACTTTCAAGTATTCCGAAATATCATCCTTAATAACAGATTCTAAAATCTTACCAAAGACTGAGGTCAGGGTAACCAGCTGTAATTTCCTGACACCATTAAAGCTTCCACTATCTCTTCAGTCATTTACTCCAGAAAGCTGGGATGTAGTCCATCTGGTCCAGGTGATTTACCCACCTTCAGATCTTTCACCTTCTCCTTAGTAGTAGCGGCCACACTCACCTCTGCCGCCGGGTCGAGAATGGGTGATGTTCAAAGCCTTTGAAAGCCCAATTTGTAACCGTGCGATGACATCCCTGCAGATAATTTCTGACGCTCTGAATACGGATGAATCTGTTGCTACGCCATCTTCAACCATGCGCTCGCTGGTAAATTGGGATTCCCTGTGGATAAGAAGGGAAAATCAAAAAACACATTGGATCTTTTCTGGAGAATCGAAGAAGTTAATTAGTGGAATCATGATTTAATTATGTCATCATGGGGATTTGCTCACTCAGATTCAGAAGCTTTAACTTTAAGAATGCCAAACATATAACTTTACATTCAATATTAGGAGTGATATTGTTTGGTGAATTAATTTTAGCTGTCAACAGAAAGAATTCATTTCTTTACAAGTCAATAAAAACGCATCCAATCACCTCTCCTTCAAATGAAAATAACACAACTCTATTTTGTTTTTATTTCAAAGTCTTTGTGAAGTGAAACCCTTCATGAGAATTAATTCTTCGATTAGTTGCTATAGTCCAATTGCAAGATGTCTCCAGATTGTTGCCCTGGAGATAACAATTCCTATTTCAAATCATTAAACATTTATGGAATTGCGAGCAGCCAAAGTTGATGCGATAGGCTCAAGATTGTGTCTTGCTACATCATCATTCACAATATCTGCTGTGCCTCTTGGGCCTGGACATTTTCTAAACAAGAGGCAACACTAAGCAACCAACTGTTATGGACTTGCTGTGGAAATCCTCTAGTCGCCACACTCCGGCGTCTGTTGGGTACACTGACGGAGAATTTTGCATGGCCAATGTACCTAACCAGCACGTCTTTCAGACTGTGGAAGGAAACCGGAGCACCTGGAGGAAACCCACGCAGACATGGGGAGAATGTGCAAACTTTGCATAAACAATAACCCAAGCTGGGAAATGAATCTGGATCGCCGGCACTGTGAGGCTGTGCTAACCACTGTGCCACCAAAGAGAAAAGAACTTTTCAAGAGGGCTTTTATAGCCTTCATCTGCAATGTATAAGCAACATTTCAGTGAATATTTGACTGAGCGTAGGTGCAGGAGAGTGGAACTTAATGATTAGTCGAGTAGTGACAATGCAGTTCATGTCAAAAAGCTTAATGTCCCAAATGTTTCATCATTTTATGGGCGGCACGGTAGCACAGTGGGTTAGCACTGCTGCTTCACAACTCCAGGGTCCTGGGTTCGATTCCCAGCTCGGGTCACTGCCTGTGTGGAGACTGCACATTCTCCTCGTGTCTGCGTGGGTTTCCTCCGGGTACTCCGGTTTCCTCCCACAGTCCAAAGATGTGCGGGTTAGGTTGATTGGCCATGCTAAGAAATTGCCCCTTAGAGTCCTGGGATGTGTAGATTAGAGGGATTAGAGGGTATAATATGTAGGGATATGGGGGCAGGGCCTGGGTGGGATTGTGTTCGGTGCAGACTCGATGGGCTGAAGGGCCTCTTTCTGCACTGTCGGGCTCTATGATCTATGATTGGGAGTCTCCCACCTCCTGTTCTATGGAGTGCTGCAGTGTTCCCAGGATTGGGACACAATTGGTGACTAGTGAAGTGCCCCAGGGGTCGGTGCTGGGGCCTCAGCTATTTACCATTTATATAGATGATCTGGAGGAGGGAACCGAGTGTATGGTGTCGAAATTTGCTGATGACACCAAGATTGGTGGAACGGTAAATTGTGCGGAGGGTGTGGAGAGTCTGCAGAAGGATCTAGATAGGCTGGGCGAATGGGCCAGGAACAGGCAAATGGAATTTAATGTTGGCGAGTGCGAGGTGGTCCACTTTGGTAGGAATAATGGTAGGAAGGATTATTACTTACATGGCGAAAAACTGCAGCAGGCAACGGTGCAGAGGGACCTCGGGGTCCTTGTGCATGAGTCGCAAAAACCCAGCCTGCAGGTGCAGCAGGTGGTCAGGAAGGCGAATGGGATGCTGGCCTTCATAGCGAGGGGGATTGAATATAAAAGTAGGGAGGTCTTGCTGCAGCTGTATAGGGCATTGGTGAGGTCGCAGCTGGAGTACTGTGTGCAGTTTTGGTCGCCGCACTTACGCAAGGATATTTTGGCCTTGCAGGGAGTGCAGAGGAGGTCTACTAGGCTGATACCGGAGTTGAGGGGGTTGAGCTATGAGGAGAGGCTGAATAAATTAGGCTTGTACTCGTTAGAGTTTAGAAGAATGAGGGGAGATCTCATTGAGACGTATAAGATGTTGAATGGGATGGATAGGATAGAGGTGGAGAGACTCTTCCCGCTCAGAAAGGACAGTAGGACTAGAGGGCACAGCCTCAAGATAAAGGGGGGGGCGGTTTAGAACAGAGTTGAGGAGGAACTTCTTCACTCAAAGGGTGGTGAATCTCTGGAATTCTCTGCCCGTTGAAGTGGTGGAGGCTGCCTCGCTAAATATTTTTAAGACGCGGGTTGATGGGTTTTTGATAAGCGAGGGGATTAAGGGTTATGGGGAGAGGGCGGTAATGTGGAACTGAGACACGACAGATCAGCCATGATCTTATTGAATGGTGGGGCAGGCTCGAAGGGCTGGATGGCCTACTCCTGCTCCTATTTCTTATGTTCTTATGTAATCTTGTCCCCTTAATATTGCTGCCTCAAAGCACTTGTGCAGGTAGCATCCCAGCGGTTGCCAGGTTGTCCTTCTCCCCTAAGGAACTTTTCTGAACTGTGACAGTATGTCAGCTCCAAGGGGCATGGTGGACCTGCTGAGAAACTGGGTCCAAACTGAAAGATCCTCCTTTTTCATTCTTTCCCTCTCCCCACCTCTGTGGTTGCTTTAAAGCCTGTTACCACTGCCAGAGGGCACTTCCAAAGGGAGATACGACTCTCATCAACTTTTACAGATGCACCATAGAAAACATTCTTTCTGGTTGTATCACAGCTTGGTATGGGCTCCTGCTCTGCCCAAGACTGCAAGGAACTACAAAAGGTTTTGACTGTAGCCCAATCCATCACGCAAGTCAGCCTCCCATCCATTGACTCTGTCTACACTTATCGCTGCCTCAGCGAAGCAGCCAGTATGATTAAGGACCCCACGCACCCCGGACATTCCCTCTTCCATCTTCTTCCGTCGGGAAAAAGATACAAAAATCTGAGGTCACATACCAGCCGACTCAAGAACAGTTTCTTCCCTGCTGCCGTCAGACTTTTGAATGGTCCTGCCTTGAATTAAGCTGATCTTTCTCTACACCCTAGCTATGACTGTAACAGTACATTTTCCCTCTCTCCTTTCCTTATTTATGAATGGTATGCTTTGTCAATATAGCACGCAAGAAACAATACTTTTCACTGTATGTTAATGCATGTGACAATAATAAATCAAACCAAATCAAACGTTTGGTGCAAGAGTGTTGGAGAATCTGGAGAGAAAGCTCGGCAGTGCAGCTGGAGAGCTACATACTAATTTCCTCCCTCTCTGAGTGCAAAATTCCACCAGGACTTTTTAAATAGTGATCCGATTCTAGAGTCTGCCACAAGAGGAAACATCATCTCCACATCCAACCTGTCAATAACCCCTCAGGATCCTGTGTGTGTGAATCAAGTTGCCTCTTACTCTCACTGCCCAAAAAACTCCATTATAAATTCAGAATAGCAAGCAGCTTTAATTATGTTTCAATCTAATGTCTCTGCAAAACACAATAAAAAGTAATATTGCGCTGATAAGATTGTAAAAATCTTGGGTGAGAATTTCCGGCCTCCAGCCAGCGGGAAGTGGTGCACTGTCTGCTACGGGCGAGGTTCTCCAGTCCCACCGCTGTCAATGGGAGTCCCACTGACGTCACCCCATGCCGGCGGGAAACCCATGGGTGGGGTCACGCAGCTGGCGGGACTGAAGAATCCCGCCAGTGTGAACAGCTGGAGAATTCCGGCCCTTATTTCTTTAAGGGGAGGGAAGGACAGTTCCACACTCCGTGAGAAAGTGCCATTGGAAGTAATACCTCCAATTATTTAAAAGCATCAAAGAAATCGATATTTAGCAGATTTTGACCTCACCCAGGTTAAGTATTATCATAGTATTTGTGATTTAAGGAGCAAAAGTACCAAGGCAAATTGAATTTCTTCATCAACACAAGAAAATAATAAGCATTGCCTCCCAGCATCTACCCTGTAAAGATTACTGAAAATTTTATACATTTCAATGAGATCGCCTTTCATTCTCCTGGTCCACAATTTCCTGCTCCTTTCTGCCTCCTTTTTAAACGAGCTACAATTCTTACTGTGGAAACAATAAGCAAAATATGGGCAACACAGAATTCTACAGTGTTAGTCTAGGATTAGGATACATGTGAGACTTAACTATATTAATTGGAGGTACAAATTAAACGGGAATTTCTCCATTAACTAAACCACAATGAATACTATTGAATGTAACCAGATAAAGAGCAGGGCAAAACAGACTCGAGGGGTTGAATAGCCTAATCTTGCTCCTAATTCTTGTGTCCAAGTGTCTTTATATGCTACAGTACTCGTAATATGCTCCCCGCACATGATATCCAGAACTTAAATGATGCATTGAAAATAATTTGCATGATACACTTAAGGATTAATAGATACATGCGAATGACCTCACTCACTGGGATCCTGTTCAAGTAAAAACAAATGCCAAAACATATCAAAGAGTAAAGAACAAAGAAAACTACAGCACAGAGACAGGCCCTATGGCCCTCTAATGCTGCCAGGCTGCAGGGGGAGGGTCTGGTGAAATGTGCGGTGACAATAATCACTTCCTCAATGTCAACAATACAAAGGAGATTGTCAACGACTTCAGGGAGCATAATGGAAGACATGCCACTCTTTACATCAAAGGGGATAAAGTGGAAGCTTCAAGGTTTTAGGTGTCCAGATCATCAACAACCTGTCCTGGTCCATCCACGCCAACACTATAGTTCTATAGAGCCACTATATGGCTCTATAGAGCCACTATATGGCTCACCAACGCCTCTACTTTCTCAGAAGACTAAGGAAATTTGGCATGTCAGCTACAACTCTCACCAACTTTTACAGATGCACCATAGAAAGCATTCTTTTTTGTTGTATCACAGCTTGATATAGCTCTGCTCTGTCCAAGACCGCAAGAAACTACAAAGGGCCATGAACGAAGCCCAGTCCATCACTCAAACCAGCCTCACACCCATTGACACTGTCTACACTTCCCTCAACTTCGGAAAAGCACTCCACACACGCCAGACATACTTTCTTCCACCTTCTCCTATCAAAAAAAAGATACAAAAATCTGAGGACACGTACCAACCAACTCAAGGACAGTTTCCTTCCTGACTTTTGAATGGACCTGCCTCACATTGTGAACTTTCTCTACACCCTAACTATGACTGTAACACCGTATTCTGCATTCTCTCCTTCTCTACGAATGGTATTCTTTGTCTGTATAGCGTGCAAGAAACAACACTTTTCACTGTATACTAATATATGTGAAAATAATAATTCAAATCAAATCGATTCCAGGTTTGGGTCACTGCCTATGCGGAGTCTGTATGTTCTCCTTGTGTCTGCGTGAGTTTCCTCCGGATGCTCCAGATTCCTCCCACAGTGCAAAAGACATGCTGATTAAGTGCACTGGCCATGCTAAATTCTCCCTCACTATACCCGAACAGGCGCTGGAGTGTGGCGACTAGGAGATTTTCACAGTAACTTCATTGCAGTGTTAATGTAAGGCTACTCATGTCGAATAAATAATCTTTAAAAGTTTAATGGTTTTTGCACAGCATGCATTGTTTGTCTTTACCTAAGTGGTTAAATGTATCTGAATTACACTCCATTGTTCCGAACCTCAATGTCTATACAGAGGATCTGAGAGCTCTTAGCTGCTTTGACATTGCCAGCAGCTCTCTTGGTTCACAGACACGATGGGGCAAAGGGCTATGGAACACTAGGACACTGTGGTCAGAATTCTCCAGCTGTTCCCACCTCACCATTGCTGCCAGCAGTGTTGGAGAATTTGGCATTCAGGCAATTTCCATACACTGCAGCAGGACTGGAGAATCCCACTGGTGTGCAAGATCGGAGAATCTCGCCCTATGACACTAAAAGTTGGGAACCTCATTTCTATGAATTAATATCTCATTAAAGGGCTTCCCTGTCGACTAGTCCTCCCACTTTAGGACCACCCCCTTCATGTGCGTGATGTCCTTATCCCTTGTCAGACCCCACTTGGAGTTCTGTGCACAGTTCTGGTCGCCTCACTACAGGAAGGATGTGGAAGCTATTGAGAGGGTGCAGAGGAGATTTACGAGGATGTTGCCTGGATTGGGAGGCATGCCTTATGAAGATAGGTTGAGGGAGCTGGGTCTCTTCTCCCTGGAGAGACGGAGGTTGAGAGGCGACCTGATAGAGGTTTATAAAATGTTGAGAGGTATTGGTCGGGTGGATTCTTGGAGGCTATTTCCCAGAGCTGAAATGGTCGCTACGAGAGGACACAGGTTTAAGGTGCTGGGGAGCAGGTACAGAGGAGATGTTAGGGGTAAGTTTTTCACTCAGAGGGTGGTGAGTGAGGCTGCCGTCGGTGGTGGTGGAGGCGAACTCGCTGGGGTCTTTTAAAAGACTTCTGGATGAGTATATGGGGTTTAATGAGATTGGGAGTTATAGATAGTTCTATGGCCTGGTAGGTAGGGATATGATCGGCGCAACTTGTGGGCTGAAGGGCCTGTTTGTGCTGTAGTGTTCTATGTTACGTCGGCGGGATTTACAACTGCTTTTGCAAAACATGAAGCGGGTGAAGAGAACCTCCTCCCCCATGGGTGTTCAGGTAAAAATAGCTGGGGGGAAGGGGGAAGGGGGGGTGGAGGGGAGACATGACCAGGCATATCGTATCGCTCTAGGGAGCACCATGGCAGGGTGGGGGAGGGTTTCCCTTATCTATGGGAGGTGGGGGATACTGTTGCGACAGTGCATGTTGGAGGGTTTTCCCTTAACCAAGGGGGAGGGATCGATTAGGACACAAACCCCCAGTCTGATGGCGTGCAACATGCCGTGAGGGCTAGATGGCCTACTCCTGCTCCTAATTCTTATGTTTTTATGTAAATGTTGAGAGAAAATTCGGTAGTGCAATTGTCGAGCCAGTTTCCCTGCCTCCCCCAGCACTCTGTGCAAATGCCCGGCATCTACAGATAGGTGCATGAAGGGTTAATTATTGCATCTTATTTCATACAACTTGCTTCTGTGATCTATATTTAATTAGAGATATTTGCCTTTCCACTTGTAACAGGGGCACATTGACTTCTCACTGATGAAGAGTGGGAGAGTCCTGTGGAGACAGCAGATTTCATTTATCTCCCTCTGACTCACACCGAGATTCAGGAACATTTCTCGCGGAGTCAGCATCATCTTATGGAATGTGGTGGAATAAGAATAGACTTTTAATATTAACGGCAAATTGGAAGGGATAAAATCTAAGAAGAACCATCCGTCCCTGTTGTGTCGGGATTATTTTAAAACACAAAAAGGCTGAGGAAAATAAGAAGTAGATCATAGAACCCTACAGGGCAGAAAGAGGCCCTTCGGCCCATCGAGTCTGTACCGAACACAATCCCACCCAGGCCCCACCCCCATATCATGCCCACTAATCCCTCTAACCTGGGCACTAAGGGGCAATTTCTTAGCACGGCCAATCAACCTAACCCGCACATCTTTGGACTATGGGAGGAAACCGGAGCACCCGGAGGAAACCCACGCAGACACGAGGAGAATGTGCACACTCCACACAGGCAGTGACCCGAGCCGGGAATCGAACTTGGGACCCTGGAGCAGCAGTGCTAACCCACTGTGCTACCCTGCCGCCTACTGAAGCTGCGTTCCACACAGCCGTAGAATGGACTCTGACGTTGCCCCAGTGGGTGAGTCGGGGAACTTACCGGCACAACGGATCGCAACGGTTAACCGGTGCCCAGTCCCGCTGGAGTGGGACCCTGCTGGGTTGGGCCACAGCGCCTGCTGTTGATGCCCAGCAAGTGATCCGCTGCTGCTTGCCAGCTCCAAGATGGCGAGACGTTGGGCAAGGCAGGAGGCTAACCCAACAGGAAGCTAGATTCAAGGGTGTGGGGATTGGGGGGAGGGGGAGATGGGTTGGGGGGGGCAGGGCGGGGGAGGGAGGAGGGGAGTCTGTAGGCACTGGTGAAGTGGGGGTGTGGTGGGGCATGTGCTGCCAGAGGCCTGTGTTATCCTTGTGGACACAGTAAGAAGTCTCACAACACCAGGTTAAAGTCCAACCAGTTTATTTGACAGTAAACCCACCTGATGAAGGAACACCATTTCCGAAAGCTTGTGGGTTCGCTATCAAATAAACCTGTTGGGCTTTAACCTGGTGTTGTGAGACTTCCTACTGTGTTTACCCCAGTCCAACACCGACATCTCCACCTCTTATCCTTGTGGAGCCAGTCACCTCGGGGCTCCACCAAAATAATTCCAAACACCTCCATGCTGCTTAGTCTAGCATTCGCAAGGTGAAAATTGGCAGTACACTTGGCACACATTGCTCCCAGCCAGCATCGGAAACTGTGACTGTCATCTCGTACATCACGAGACACATTTTCTGGTTAAGACGTTGAACTGAGTTCCAATTTGCCCTCTCAGGAGGCGGTTAAGGAGCTCGTACTCAGTGATTGAAATATTCTGCCCCAGTCAGAATTGATCCCACAACCCAAGGCAACTTAAGAGAGGTTTATACGACGATGAGGGGGATAGATAGAGTGGGCGTGCAGAGACTCGTGTGGATGTAGCTGTTACTCGGGGGCATAACTATAAGGTTCATGGTGGGAGATATAGGTAGATTCTTTACTCAGAGAGTGGTTGGGGTTGGAATAGACTGCCTGCTGTGATAGTGGAGTCGGACACTTCAGGAACTTTCAAGCGGCTATTGGATAGGCACATGGAGCACACCAGAATGATAGGGAGTGGGATAGCTTGATCTTGGGTTCGGATATAGCTCAGCACAACATCGAGGGCTGAAGGGCCTGTATTGTGCTGTACTGTTCTATGTTCAATATCACTAAAACAGATTATCTGTTCTAGATTGCTATTTATGGGAGCTTGCTGTGCAGGAAGCTGCCACCACAATTCCTACTTTACAATAGTGGTGACACTTTAGAAGTATTTCACTGCTACAAAGCTCAGTCAGAAGTCTCCCAACACCAGGTTAAAGTCCTACAGGTCTATTTCGAATCATGAGCTGCTTCTTCATCAGGTGAGTCACTGTGTTGGAAAGCGCACTGGGAAATCCCGAGCTCAAGAAAGGTTAGATTAGATTCTCCGGCCTCGCCCGCAGCTGGAATTCTCCAGTCCCGCTGCAGTGAACAGAGATTTGGTTGAGCGCCAAATTCTCCAGTTTCACTTTGGCATTGGCATTGGCATTGGCATTGGCAGGGTGCGAACAGCTGGAAAATTCCGGTTATTCTAGAATCATAGAACTCTACAGTGCAGAAAGAGGCCCCTCGGCCCATCGAGTCTGCACCGAACACAATCCCACCCAGGCCCTACCCCCATATCCTGACATATTATACCCACTAATCCCTCTAACCTACACATCCCTGGACACTAAGGGGCAATTTAGCATGGCCAATCAACCTAACCCGCACATCTTTGGACTGTGGGGGGGAAACCGGAGTATCCGGAGGAAACCCACGCAGACACGAGGAGAATGTGCAAACTCCACACAGACAGTGACCTGAGCCGGGAATCGAACCCAGGACTCTGGAGCTGTGAAGCAGCAGTGCTAACCCACTGTGCTACTGTGCCGCCCCTAATCAGAGTAAATCCTCTTCTTCTTCACTTTCTATCCTCATGTTCAAATTGGCCATCAATGAAACAGGCAGGTGCTCTGGACAGCCAGAGTAAGGACCCTTGCAAAATGGGGCCAGAATTCTGATGGAACATGACAGGGAGCTGTTTACAGGCTGTGTCGCGGACCTGGTGACGGCTGGCAACTGGAACAAAAAAACAAACAGTAAAGAAGATTACAGCATTGGAACAGGCCTTTTGGTCCTCCAGGCCTATACTGAACATGCTGAACTAAAACCCCCTACCCGTCCCGGGACCAAAATGGTTTCAAGAAGTAGATACATTTCTAATAAAGAAAGAAAGGAGAGATACAGGGAACAGGTGGGGAGGTGGATTAGAGACCAGGGAGAGATCAGCCATGATCTAACTGAATGGCAGAGCAGATTCAGAACTTGCCTACGTCTGCTCCTAATTCCTATGTTACTATGACAGTCAAGTCTGGATTTTCCCTCCATGTTTGGGTGTGCAGCTCAGTGGCTGGCACTGCTGCCTCACAGCGCCAGGGATCTGTGTTCGATTCCAGGCTCGGGACGCTGTCTGTGCAGAGTCTGCACATTCTCCCCGTCTCTGCGTGGGTTCCTTTCGGGTGCGTTGATTTCTTTCCACAGTCCAAAGATGTGCAGGTTAGGTGGGTTAGCCATGCTAAATTGACCCTTAGTGCCCAAAGTTGTGCCGGTTATGGTCGGGCAGAGGGGGTGAACGTGGGCAAGATGTTCTTTTGGAGAGTTGGTGCAGGCCTGATGGGCCAAATGGCCTCCTCCTGCACTGTAGGGATTCTATGATAATGGATGATTGTGGAATCAGTCGTGCAGCACTCATCCAGCAGTGGAAACCCCCTGACTTACGTCAACGGACAGAGCGAAATAGCAAGCACTAACTTTTGTTTGACTCTCCAGATATGCGTTTCTAAAGGGAGGACAGTATTGATAGGTCCATTACACAGGTGCCATGTTCAGGGGTTGGACTTACAATTTCCAGCCACTTCCACCATGACGGAGAGACTCGGCATTGTGGTGGAGAGTTTGGGCCATGGTGGCGCACGGCAACAAGCTAACAGTCTCCTCATGAGGAGCATGGAAAGAGTAGGTCAGTCACGAGGTTCGAGGTGAGGGACAGGAGGTTTCAGGGAGATGTTAGGGGTAAGTTTTTCACTCAGAGGGTGGTGAGTGAGGCTGCCGTCGGTGGTGGTAGAGGCAAACTCGCTGGGGTCTTTTAAAAGACTTCTGGATGAGTATATGGGGTTTAGTGGGATTGGGAGTTACAGATAGTTCTATGGCCTGGTAGATATGGATATGATTGGCGCAACTTGTGGGCCGAAGGGCCTGTTTGTGCTGTAGTGTTCTATGTTTAAAACTTTTTGACCCTAAGGGGGCCTGGAATGTCCTGCCTGGGAGTGTGGTAGAGACGGGTTGCCTCACATCCTTTACATAGAACCTGGATGAGCACTTGGCATATCAAACATTTGGGGCTATGGGCAAGGTGTTGGGAATTGGGATTAGGTGGGAAATCAGGAGTTTCTCACATGCTAGCACAGACTCGATGGGCCGAAGGCCCTCTTCTGCACTATATGATTCTAACTGAAATAGAATGAATAAAGCGAGTGATGATGTGACACAAGAAGACTCTGTGATGGGGGGACGCTGAGCATTAGACAATTTCACCTTCCATCTGCCTGCCCAATGTGATGTCTGGCATCGTTGCTCAGTGGTCCGTGACTAGCCCCTGTTGCACAGATATTCACCTATCTGTCTCTCCGCTTTCACTCTCTCTGACTCTCAGTGTGAATCTCATTCTTCCTGACCATCTCTACATTTGATTTCTCCTTCACAGAATGAGCAACGCAAGCCGTAAATAGATATCTCCGGATTTCACACAGTGAAGGTTTTTAACCAACGGCCAAAAGAGAAAACGCTGGAAAATCTCAGCAGGTCTGGCGTCATCTGTAACAAGAGAAAAGGACTGACGTTTTGAGTCCAGGTCACTCTTTGTCAAAGCTATAAGACATAGAAAATGGAAGATATTCCTGCTGCAGGGGAAAGGAATGAACGATGACTTGTAGCCATAGAAACAAGGAGAAAGGCTGCTAATGGCAGCTCATAGAGAGAATAAGAGGGGTGAATGATCAAATGGCAGAGGAGCTGAAATCAGAGGGTGACAGACGAATACATGGAGGGAGAGGGAGGATGGGTGGGAGAGAGGAAAAAGTTTGAAAAAGGGGTAAGGGGAAGCAAAGGGAGAAAAAAGGTAAGGAAAGGAGAGATAAATCAATGCTTTGAAATACAATTTTTTAACTTTTAAACCCTACAGTGCAGAAAGAGGCCCTTCGGCCCATCGAGTCTGCACCAACCACAATCCCACCCAGGCCCTACCCCCATATCCCTACATATTTACCCACTAATCCCTCTAACCTACGCATCCCTGGACACTAACGGGCAAATTTAGCATGGCCAATCAACCTAACCCGCACATCTTTGGACTCTGGGAGGAAACCGGAGCACCCGGAGGAAACCCACGCAGACACGAGGAGAATGTGCAAACTCCACACAGACAGTGACCCGAGCCGGGAATCGAATCCAGGTCCCTGGAGCTGTGAAGCAGCAGCGCTAACAACCGCTTTTAGTTTTTAAAGAGTTTAGTTTGAAACAATTGATGAGGAAACAGTCGAATCCGAATCCCGGTGCGATGGTGCCGAGGATCCCGGGATTGTTGTACCGACAGAAGGATATTCTGCTGAGACAGAGCGAAGGATGTGTCAACCAGCCCGGCCTGGGGAAGCTACAAGGCTGGAAGAACTGAACACTGTGTTGAGTGGGGCAAAATGAAGAACAAACAGAGCCTGAACATGGTCAAAATCTGCCATAGAAACCATAGAAAATTACAGCTCAGAAACAGGCCTTTTGGCCCTTCTTGTCTGTGCTGAACCATTTGTAGCCTAGTCCCACTGACCTGCACTTGGACCATATCCCTCCACACCCCATGAACCCGTCCAAGTTTTTCTTAAATGTTAAAAGTGACCCCGCATTTATCCGGCAGCTCATTCCACACTCCCACCACTCTCTGGGTGAAGAACCTCCCCCTAATATTCCCTTTAAACTTTCCTCCTTTCACCCTTAACCCATGCCCTCTGGTTTTTTTTCTCCCCTAGCCTCAGTGGAAAAAGCCTGCTTGCATTCACTCTATCTAGACCCATCAAAATCTTATACACCTCTATCAAATCTCCCCTCATTCTCCAGGGAATAAAGTCCTAACCTATTCAATCTCTCTCTGTAACTCAGCTTCTCAAGTCCCAGCAACATCCTTGTGAACCTTCTCTGCCCTCTTTCAACCTTATTTACATCCTTCCTGTAACTAGGTGACCAAATCTGTACACAATACTCTAAATTCAGCCTCGCCAATGCCTTATACAACCTTGTAAAAAGTCTGACAACACCAGGTTTTAGTCCAGCCGATTTATTTGATAGTAAACTCACAAGCTTTCGAGTTTACTATCAAATAAATCGGTTGGACTAAAACCTGGTGTTGTCAGACTTTTTACTGTGTTTACCCCAGTCCAACATAGAACATAGAACATAGAACATTACAGCGCAGAACAGGCCCTTCGGCCCACGATGTTGCGCCGACCAGCTTTTAAAAAAAAAACAACACTAACCCACTAATCTAAACCAATCCCATTTCGTCCATAAACCTATCCACAGAACCTATCCAACGCCGGCACATCCACATCATTATACAACCTTACCACAACACTCTGTGATGGTAAGCAGCAGATTTTGGAGGATAAGCCTATAAAACAGGGGGCAGTGCCGGGGTGGGCCCTGAGGGAGGCTCACGTGCTGGGATTCATTGATTTGTGTTGGTTAGGGGTGGGCGGACACTGCGAGCGATGAGGATGCCAGTGATGGTCAGGAGGAAAGGAGGTTGATGCTGAGGAAGGTCTTGCGAAGGGGAGAGAATGCTCAGATGGTTGGGTGGAAGGTGGCTGATTCCAGGATGTTCGAGAGGTGTGTGGAAGACCACAAATACATCCATGGTGGACGGGGGACGGTGGAGATTATTTCATCCCAATGATCGGGTAATCCCATTGGAGCCAGTTCTCGGCTCTAAGAGTCTCTGGGGGGAGTTTTCCTGTCCCGCCCACCACAGGAATCGTAGTGGACAGGGGGTAGACCATGCAATGGCTCCATTGACCTTGGGTGGGATTTTCCAGTTTTGGTGTGAACGCAGCCAAACCTTTTTTTTTTGCAGTTAAAGGGACAGGATCTGAATGGAAAACCAGCCAGCAGAGCTGCAGAGTTCCACACCAATTTTCTCCTCAGAACTATTAAACTCTTGCAAAATTCCTCCAGAGGTTTTTCATGTCCATTCTGTTAAGGTGTAACCTAGGCAGAACCCCGAAATGCTTCATATATCTCACAGGATGTTAGCAAACCTACAAAGGACTGTGAGTGGCTAAGAGTGTGTGTGTATCATTTTTATGGTATTATTTACAATGGTTCGGCAAATCCGTCATTAAACAGACGCATAAACCAGATAGGAACTCAGAAGCGTAAGGTGCATTGCGAAACGAGAACTCATTTGTTCAACATAATCTGAATTAAATTGTGAGATTTATCTTTGAGAAGAGTCCTCAGCATATGACATTGCTCTCTGATGTCTTCTGTGGGTGCTATTCTGGTTGGCGGTTGGTGACTGGTGGAGTGCCGCAGGGATCGGTGCTGGGGCCTCAAGTGTTTACCATTCACATAGACGATCTGGAGGAGGGGGCTGAGTGTAGGGTGACGAAATTTGCTGATGACATGAAGATGAGTGGAAAAGCAAATTGCATGGAGGGTGTGGAAAGTCTGCAGAGGGATCTGGATAGGCTGAGCGAGTGGACGAGGACCTGGCAGGTGGAGTATAATGTTAGCAAATGTGAGGTTATCCACTTTGGTAGAAATAATAGTAGGAGGGATTATTATTTGAAAGGTGAAAAGCTGCAGCATGCTACGGTGCAGAGGGACCTGGGGGTCCTTGTGCACGAATCGCAAAAACCCAGTCTGCAGGTGCAGTAGGTGATCAAGAAGGTGAATGGGATGTTGGCCTTTATAGCGAGGGGGATTGAATATAAAAGTAAGGAGGTCTTGCTGCAACTGTACAGGGCACTGGTGAGGCCGCAGCTGGAGTACTGTGAGCAGTTTTGGTCCCCGCACTTGCGCAAGGATATATTGGCCTTGGAGGGAGTGCAGAGAAGGTTCACCAGGCTGATACCGGAGATGAGGGGGTGAGCCTATGAGGAGAGATTGAATAGACTGGGTCTGTACTCGTTAGAGTTTAGAAGGATGAGGGGGAATCTGATAGAGATGTGTAAGATAATGAAGGGGATGGATAGGGTAGAGGTAGAGAGATTCTTCCCGCTCAGAAAGGACAGCAGGACTGGAGGGCACAGCCTCAAGATAAGGGGGGGCAGTTTAGATCAGAGTTGAGGGGGAACTTCTTCACTCAAAGGGTGGTGAATCTCTGGAATTCTCTGCCTGTTGAAGTGGTGGAGGCTACCTCGCTAAACATATTTAAGATGCGGGTAGATAGGTTTCTGATAGACAGGGGAATTAAGGGGAGAAAGCGGGAAAGTGGAACTGATCCACTTCAGATCAGCCATGATCTCATTGAATGGCGGGGCAGGCTCGAAGGGCTAGATGGCCGACTCCTGCTCCTATTTCTTATGTTCAATGATTGGCAACACAGTAGCATGGCATGGTGGCACAGTGGTTAGCACTGCTGCTTCACAGCTCCAGGGACTTGGGTTCGATTCCCGGCTCGGGTCACTGTCTGCGTGGAGATTGCACATTCTCCTCATGTCTGTGTGGGTTTCCTCTGGATGCTCCGGTTTCCTCCCACAGTCCAAAGATGTGCGGGTTGGGTTGATTGGCCATGCTAAAATTGCCCCTTAGTGTCCTGAGATGCTTCGATTAGTGGGTAAAACGTGGGGCTTGGGTGAGATTGTGGTCAGTGTTGACTCGATGGGCCGAATGGCCTCTTTCCACACTGTCAGATTTCTATGAATTCATAAAGTTTTGTTTAATGACTTATTTCCTGTTTCCTTTCACATCTTTGCTCGCTCTCTCCGCTCCCCCCCAAAAAAACCTTTCCCAAAGGCAGAGTGCAGATTTCTCCTCGTTTTCTGCCTTGTTTCGTGACTGAACCCTTCACCTTACACAGGGGCCCGGCGATCGTCCCTCATTAAAGAAACATCACCGATAATCAAATTACAATCAGAGCTGGCGACACAAATCGCTGGAGACACGCATCCATTTTTAATTCCACTGAGGGAGCTCTGGAGTCAGCGGGGGGGGCATGGGGGGTGGGCTGCCGCTCTTGCGCAAATATTGGAATGTCTAAACAACCCGTGGCGTCCAGAATGTGGCAGGCAGGGGCTGGGGTCCTGCCAAATGCCAATCTTTTAAACAGAGGCAATCATGAACACACACACACACACAGCCACATTACAGCACTGCTACCCTACCAATCAGCGCTGGGCACGGCATATTGTCACAGCGGCTCGTCACTGCCATTTACTGTGTGATTCAAAGTGACATTTTCATCTTCTGTTGGCCTTTGCAAGCAGCGTATAAAACAGCAGCTCCCGTCCGAACGCGTGTGAAGGGAAGTGGCAGGTTGGGGAACCTCCATGCTCCATTAACCTGCATTCGTTCACAGCCAGTGTGGTTACAGCAGCAAGAGTAAGTCTTTCTATCACTCCGGACTGCTGTGTAATACGTCCCCCCTCCCTCCGAAGGGATTTTTCCAAAAAAACTGAAGAGAAAATTTGCTCAAACACCAGACCCGATGTAAGAGAAATATGAACGTCCCAGAATCTCTTCCCAAAAAAAAGTCCCTGAATTTTAAACTTTCCACACCAGGCCTAACTGATTCCTAATCCACGGGCTTGGAGGGCCAAAGAGCTTGCTCCTACGATGCACTTTTCTTTATTCTTTGTCCTTTCCATCTGTGAGTGGAATAAGGTCATTTTTAGAAAAATTGTAGGGAGTGAGAAAGCATTTGGAATGATTTGTGCTATCGTAGATCCTTTACAATGCAGAAGGAGGCTATTCGGCCCATTGAGTCTGCACAGATTCACTGACAGAGCATTTTATCCAGTCCCCCACCCTATCTCCTTTGCGTTTACACCACTAATTCTCCTAATCTACACATCCGCCACCCTGTAAGGTGTTAACGTCGATAACACTGTAACTATTCTAAAATTGATAATCCGGGAGGTTGACTTATACCCCTAACTACATCTTAAGATACAATCATTGTGATATTATAGGGGTTGATGGTTGTAAAATGATCACTAATGGATAAGCGGCAAAATGACTCATCTTCAACTCTCCCTCTCTTAGACATTTGTAGTGGCTTTACTTGTGTTCCTTCAAGGGATGTGGGAGTCACTATTAGCCACCCCTAATTGCCCTTGAGAAGATGGTGATGAGCTCCTCCTTGAACCGTTGCAGTTCCCGAGGTGTAGGTACACCCACAGCGCTTGTTAGGGAGAGAGTTCCAGGTTCTTGGCTCAATAACAGAGAAGGAATGACGATATATTTCCAAGTCAGGATGGTGAGTGACTTGGAGGGGGACCTCCAGGTGGGGTGATGTAGCGGTACACAGTTGGAAGGCTGGATCACATGCCTATGATGTAGTCACCATTCTCCATCTCTTTTCCGGGGTGCTGGAGGCTTCTCCTCCTTTCCTTGTTTCCTACCTGCATCTCCCACCTCCCCCCAGCCACTGTTTGACACTGGTAGAGGGAGTAAATGTCTGTACATTGGGTGTTGGTCAAGCTGGTTGCTTTGTCCTGGGTGGTATTGAGCTTATTGTGTTGGAGCTGCACCCATCCAGGCAGGCGGGGAGCATTCCATCACATCCCGGACTTGTGCCTTATTGTTTTTGGACAGACTTTAGGGAATCAGGAAGTAAGTTACTCGCGACAGAATTCCGAGTATTTGACCTGCCCGTTTATTATTAAGGCTAGTCCAGGAGGGTTTCCGGTCATTAGTAACCCCTAGGATGTGGATATTGGAAAATTCTATGATAACGCCATTGAATGTCAAGGGGCGATGGTTAGGTTGCCTCTTATTGGTGATGGTCATTGCCTGGCACTTGTGTGGCATGAATATTATCTGCTACATTTCAGTCCAAACCTGCGTATTGTCCAGATTGAAACCATAGAAACCCTACAGTGCAAAAAGAGGCCATTTGGCCCATCAAGTCTGCACCGACAACAATCCCACCCAACCCTATCCCCGTACTTAGCCACTAATCCCTCTAACCTACGCACCCTAAGGGGCAATTTAGCTTGGCCAACCTACCTAACCCACAAATCTTTGGACAGTGGGAGGAAATTGGAGCACCCAGAGGAAACCCATGCAGACACGGGGAGAATGTGCAAACTCCGCACAGACAGTGACCCAAGCTGGGAATCGAACCCAGATCCCTGGAGCTGTGAAGAAACAGTGTTAACCACTGTGCTACCGTGCCGCCCCAAATAAAATGTATTTATTAGTCACAAGTCAGCCTACATTAACAGTGCAATGAAGTTATTGTGAAAATCCCCTAGTTGTTAGACTCCGACATCTGTTCAAACACACCGAGGGAGAATTTAAGAACATAAGAAATAGGAGCAGGAGTAGGCCATCCAGCCCTTCGAGCCTGCCCTGCCATTCAATAAGATCATGGCTGATCTGTCGTGTCTCAGTTCCACATTCCCGCCCTCTCCCCATAACCCTTAATCCCCTCGCTTATCAAAAACCCATCAACCCGCGTCTTAAATATATTGAGCGAAGCAGCCTCCACAACCTCAATGGGCAGAGAATTCCAGAGATTCACCACCCTTTGAGTGAAGAAGTTCCTCCTCAACTCTGTTCTAAACTGCCCCCCCTTTATCTTGAGGCTGTGCCCCCTAGTCCTACTGTCCTTTCTGAGCGGGAAGAGCCTCTCCACCTCTATCCTATTCATCCCATTCATCATCTTATACGTCTCAATGAGATCTCCCCTCATTCTTCTAAACTCTAATGAGTACAAGCCTAGTTTATTCAGCCTCTCCTCATAGCTCAACCCCCTCAACTCCAGTATCAGCCTAGTAAACCTCCACTGCACTCCCTCCAAGGCCAAAATATCCTTGTGTAAGTGTGGCGCCCAAAACTGCACATAGTACTCCAGCTACGGCCTCACCAATGCCCTATACAGCTGCAGCAAGACCTCCCTACTTTTATATTCAATCCCCCTCGCTATGAAGGCCAGCATCCCATTCGCCTTCCTGACCACCTGCTGCACCTGCAAGCTGGGTTTTTGTGACTCATGCACAAGGACCCCCAGGTCCCTCTGCACCGTCGCCTGCTGCAGTTTTTCGCCCCGTAAGTAATAGTCCTTTAGCATGGCCAATCCATCTAACCAGCATGTCTTTGGACAGTGGGAGGAAACCAACGGAGACACAGGGAGAAAGTGCAAACGCCACACAGACAGTGACCCAAAGCAGGGACCAGACCCGGGACCCTGGTGCTTTGAGGCAGCAGGGCGAACCACTGTGGATAGGGGATCTTGTCACATTTGAACATGGACTGTCTCAGCTTCTGAGGAGCTGTGAATGACACTGAACATTGTACTATCGTCAGCAAATACCCCCAGTTCTGACTTCATGTCAGAAGGAAGGTCATTGATGAAGCAGCTGAAGATGGTTGAGTGTCGGGCACTACCCTGAGGAACTCCTGCAGAGATGGTCTGAAGTTGACATGATTGACATCCAACTTCCACCACCATCTTCCTTTATGCCAGGTATGACTCCAGCCAGTGGAGAGTTTTCTCCTTGATTCTTATAGAGGCATAGAGACAGACAGCGCAAGAAAGATCCTTCAGCACATCAAGTCTGTATTAATAATAAGTACCACCAAAGGCACACTAATTCCATTTTCCTGCACTTGTCCCATATCAAAGAACCCTACAGTGCAGAAAGAGGCCCTTCGGTCCATCGAGTCTGCACCGAACACAATCCCACCCAGGCCCTACCCCCATATTCCAACATATTATACCCACTAATCCCTCTAACCTACGCATCCCTGGACACTAAGGGGCAATTTCTTAGCATGGCCAATCAACCTAACCCACACATCTTTAAACTAAGGGAGGAAACCAGAATACCTGGAGGAAACCCACGCAGACATGAGGAGAATGTGCAAACTGTACCCAAAGGAGGGTCATCGCAGTGGCAGGGATCACTCCCCATGGGAAACCCTACTCCCTGCTTTCCACAGTGGCCCTCTCTCTATCCCCCTCATTGGAGCCTTCCTGATTTCCATCATGGTTACTTCTCGCACTGGGCTTCCTGCAGTCACAGACAGTAACCCGAGCTGGGAATCGAACCCAGGACCCTGGAGCTGTGAAGCAGCAGTGCTAACCCACTGTGCTAACGTGCCACCCAGTATCTTTGATTGAGCCTAATTTTGCTTGGGCTCCTTGGTGCCATACTCAGTCAACCACTGCCTTGATGTCAAGGGCAGTCACCATCACTTTCACCTCTTTTGCCCATGTTTGAATCAAGGCAGCACGGAGATCAGGAGCTGAGCGGCCAAACTGAGAGTCAGAGAGTAGGCAATTGGGAGCTGCATTGCTGACAACACTTTCCACCACAACAATACCTTGGACCAAGACTAGTAAGTGATAAAGGAGAGAGGTGATGGACAACTGGTTGGACATCTGTTCAAAGAATAAGCTGAGAGTCCTCACACTGTCCTGGTGGGTGATAGAGGCGTGGAGAGACTGGATGCTCATGGAGAGAAACAGTGGGTTAGGGCCAGGAAATTGGAAATCATTAATACGGCGGAGTACACCATAGCAGTCATCGGAGAGTCTAAACAAGGGGAGAAAAATCTAGAGAGAAGGGTGAAAGGAGGACAATTTATGTCTTATCTGTTACCCAGCGCTCTGAGTTGAAGCGAAACTTACTCAAGTAATAACCTTTCCAGTGTCTCCTGCAGCTGAAAACTTTTACAATTCCTTCCCAATGAACCCACTTTGAGTGATAGTTACCTGTCACAGTGACAGGCTGGAGGATTATCCAGCATCCCATCAATATTCACCTGCTCTGTGTTAAAATAGAAGTCTTAATGTGATTGCCTCCAGCTTTTGCACTTTTGCCATTTCTTATCATTGCAATGACACTGCAAAATACCGATCATAATTGAGAAACTCTTTCGTGGGAGGTTTCAGTGAGAGTTTCTTGTATAACAATGAGTTGGTAAAAGGATATCTGCTGCTACGATGAATGAGGAAAGACTGCAGTTGAGTAAGACAACTCAACATGGATTTGGGCCGGTGTCTGTGGGAGTTTGCGCATTCTCCCCGTGCTTGCGTGGGTTTTCTCCGGGTGCTCTGGTTTCCTCCCACAACCCAAAGATGTGCTGTTAGGCTGATTGGCAGGAATAAATTGTCCCTAAATCAGTTTTCCCTCAATCTGGATGGCCATAAAACATTAGATAGGGGTCATACGAACATAAGAACATAAGAAATAGGAGCAGGAGTAGGCCATCTAGCCCCTTGAGCCTGCCCCGCCATTCAATAAGATCATGGCTGATCTGTCGTGGCTCAGTTCCACATTCCCGCCCTCTCCCCATAACCCTTAATCCCCTCGCTTATAAAAAACCCATCAACCCGCGTCTTAAAAATATTTAGCGAGGCAGCCTCCACCACTTCAACGGGCAGAGAATTCCAGAGGTTCACCACCCTTTGAGTGAAGAAGTTCCTCCTCAACTCCGTTCTAAACCGCCCCCCCCCTTTATCTTGAGGCTGTGCCCCCTAGTCTTACTGTCCTTTCTGAGCGGGAAGAGCCTCTCCACCTCTATCCTATCCATCCCATTCATCATCTTATACATCTCAATGAGATCTCCCCTCATTCTTCTAAACTCTAACGAGTACAAGCCTAGTTTATGTCATGGGTAGAGAGGTGGTGTTGAGATGGCAGTGTGGGCTCGTTGGGCCAAAGGGCCTGTTTCCCAGGCTGATTTTGTTCTTTGTTGTTTTGTTGACAAGCACGGGAAACTGAGAGTTACTGACCTGGATTTATACATTAGAATTAATATTATGAGTGGTGAGGAGACTGGGGAAGTCTTACATTAGCCGGAGTTCTTAAGACATTTTTCGGCTGAACAGACTCTTGACCCCACTGTGTGGTCAAGTTGACCTTTCTCTGAGCCATTCCACCCACAAACAAATCGAATCTACTCCAAGACCAATGTCAAGTGACATTGTGGGTTCAGCAGCTCCTACTGGACTATCAACACTGAATTGCCCTGTAGCTGGTTGGCAGAGATGGTGACAAGTCTCTCAAAGCCACTTCTGGGAGCCCCAGTGGAATTCAATCCTTATCAGGTACGTGGCTTCCTGTTGCCAGTATCTCCGGATCCTTTAGGGTGAGGAGTCCACCTCCCGGAGCTGCCAGTCAAGAGTTTAGCAGGAGTGGTGGCCACTGCAGGAAGCCCAGTGCAAGAAGTAACCATGGCGGCAATCAGGGGGATAGAGAGAGGGTCACTGTGGAAAGTAGGGTTTCCCGTGGGAGTGGCCCTTGACACTGCGATGACCCTGCTTTGGGTACAGGCCAATGCAATCCCACACAAAGACCACAGCTCTTACTGGGTGGGCTGCCCACATGGTGTGAGCCTTCCCCACACCCCTCCGCTGCCAGGGCGAGACCTGTAACCCAACAGGTTAGGAGAGTGGGCTAAGAAGTGGCAAATGGAATACCATGTGGAAAAGTGGGAGCTTATGTACTTTGGAAGGGGGAATGGAGGCAGAGGCTACTTTCTGAGTGGGAAAATGCTTAGGAAATCAGAAACACAAAGGGATTTGGGAGTCATTGTTGAAGATACTCTTAAGGTTAATGTGTAGATTCAGTTAGCAATGTTAGCATTCGTGTCACGAGGGCAGGGATGTACTTCTGAGGCTGTATAAGGCTCTGGGCAGACCCCATTTGGAGCATTGTGAGCAGTTTTGGGTCCCATATCTAAGGAAGAATGTGCCGGCCTTGGAAAGGATCCAGAGGAGGTTCATAAGAATGATCCTTGGAATGAAGAGCTTGTCGTATGAGGAACGGTTGAGGACTCTGGGTCTGTACTCATTGGAGTTGAGAAGGATGAGGGGGAACTTTATTGAAACTTACAGGATACTGCGAGGCCTGGATGGAGTGGATGTGGAGAGGATGTTTCCACTAGTAGGAAAAACTCGAACCAGAGGGGACAACCTCAGTCTAAAGGGATCCTTTAAAACAGAGATGAGGAGGAATTTCTTCAGCCAGAGAATAGTGAATCTTTGCCACAGAAGGTTGCGGAGGCCGGGTCACTGAGTGTCTTTAAGACGGAGATAGATAGGTTCTTGATTAATAAGGGGATCAGGGGTTATGGGGAAAAGGCAGGAGAATGGGAATGAGAAAAATATCAGCCATGATTGAATGGCAGAGCAGACTCGATGGGCCGAGTGGCCTAATTCTGCTCCTATGTCTTATGGCCTGATTGCCCTCAGGGTGGGAAAAGCAACAACCCCCTTCCTTACCCCTAGCTTAATAATGGGAGGGGAAGCTGGCAAGGTAATGGGCCTTCCATTCCATAACGTCCCACCCAATTAAATAAGCCCCTCCAATCCATACCCAGGGTGACAGGGGATTTAAATTCCTTCCAAGGAGCTGAAAGGAGAATTTGAATGTTAATTTTGGGCCATTGCTTCTTCAGGCCAGCAATCGGCAGAGGATCGCCACTCTGTACTGACACATCTGTCTTAACCTTCCTGACGCAGGCTGGCTGAGATTCATGCCATGCAGGGCACCCCCGGCTCACAAAATGATTGGCTACAATTCCCCAAAACTGGAAAAAATTCCCGAGGGAAAAAAAAATGTTGGTGTCACGCTGGTGGGACAGGCCTCAAAACCCTCCCACCTGCCCCCACCCCCCCAACACAACACACACACCTTCCCCATCCATCCATGGACACAGGGGACAACTCCGCACACATGGGGAATGCCCCCACCCCATCATGCACATGGTGAACACTCACCCTCACGGACACAGGGAACACCCCCTTCCTCCAGCATCTACTTCTCATGGACCTCTGCAGAGGAAGCTCCCCCCACCCCCGCTGTCCTAGGGTGACTGTATGGAGTTTGTACATTCTCCCCGTGTCTGCATGGGTTTCCTCCAGGTGCTCCGGTTTCCTCCCACAGTCCAAAGATGTGCTGATAAGTTGGATTAGCCTTGGGACGTTACCTCTTAGTGTCCAAAGATGTGTAGGTTAGGTGGATTGATCGTGCTAAATTGCCCCTCGGTGTCCAAAGATGTGTAGGTTAGATGTATTGGCCATGGTAAATATGCAGGGTTATGGGGATAGGATAGAGGGTAGGGATGGAGTGGGGTCCTCTTTCAGAGAGTTAGTGCAGACCCGATGGGCGCTCCTTCTGCACTGTAGGGACTTTATGGGTTCTAATGGGCTTAGGGTGAGAGGGGAGCGAGGTATAATTCAGATGTTAGAGGGAGGTTTTTCACACAGAGGGTTGTGGGGGCCTGGAATGCACTGCCAAGTAGGGTGGTGGAGGCAGGCACACTGGAGTTGTTTAAGGGATACTTAGATAGGCACATGAGCGGACTAGAGATGGAGGGATATAGGAGACTTTTCTAAATAAAGATCAAGAGCCTCAGGATGTTCCTGGGAATCAATTGATTCCTACGGACCCTCCAGCATATTTCACGGCTCACTTGTCTTACTTCTGATCTTCTGGGGATTCTGTAAATATCTAAGTTTTGCATGTTTATTAATGTCTTTTCTTTTACTTCACAGGTGGTTCGGTCCACCTTGTTGGCCAACGAGGGGCATACACGCGGTGGGTCGTGCGAGGGCTGCTCTTAGGTGTTGCTTCGAGAGTTGCCTAGCGCTTCACGTCGTTAGTGTACGCTTAAACTGGACCAACTGATGGGCAACACGACAGCTCAGTGACTATCACTGTTTGCTGTGCAGATACATGGATTTGGGCCAGGGAGTTTGCACATTCTCCCCGTGCTTGCGTGGGTTTTCTCCGGGTGTTCCGGTTTCCTCCCACACCCCAAAGATGTGCTCTTAGGCTGATTGGTGTAACAAATTGTTCCTAAATTAGTCTCCCCTCAATATTCCCCAATAGGCGTAGGCAAAGGTCATGGGTAGAGGAGGGGACTCAATGTTAAAATGGCGGCACGGGCTCGTTGGGCCGAAGGGCCTGTTTCCCGTGCTGTGTTGTTCTTTGTTCTAATCATCTGCTGCCATTTTCAGATAAGACTAATGCCTCTGCAAACTGGACAGGAAGTAGGAAAGAAAGAATCTCTATAATGGTAACTTGACATATTTCACACGCAGAAGGTGGTTCACCAGGTTGATACCAAAGATGAGGGGGTTAGCTTATGAGGAGAGATTGAGTAGATTGGGCCTGTACTCGTTGGAGTTTAGAAGGCTGAGGGGTGATCTTATGGAGAATATAAGATAATGAAGGGGCTAGATAGGGTAGAGGTAGGGAGATTCTTCCCCGCTTAGAAAGGAAACAAGAACTAGAGGACACAGCCTCAAAATAAAGGGAGGTCAGTTTAGAACGGAGTTGAGGAGGAACTTCTTCTCCCAGAGGGTAGTGAATCTCTGGAATCCTCTGCCCATTGAAGCAGTGGAGGCTACCTTGTAGAATATGTTTAAGTCACGGGTAGATAGATTTCTGATCAATAAGGGAATTAAGGGTTATGGGGAGAAAGTGGAACTGATCCACTTCAGATCAGCCATGATCTTATTGAATGGCGGGGCAGGCTCGAAGGGCTAGATGGCCTACTCCTGCTCCTATTTCTTATGTTCTTATAGGCCAGAGGAAAGTTGGCGAACCCTGGTGCGCTAACACAGTTGGTTCGATTGGCTTGCTCGATGTTTCTGAGCCTGCGCCATGTGACAGAGAGCAACGGGTGCACAAACAGAGAGCAACAGCTTAGGGCATCATCAGTGTCTGTCCTGCAGAGAGCAAGCACACCGGAGAGTCTGCAGATAAGCATGAAAATGGGCTGGTGAAGAACACTTACAGAATGCACTGCTCTCTGTTAACCAAGTCATTTCGAGACACAGTGCCTTGGCCTATTACTCACTGACATCCCCTCATGTGGCAAATTCCTAGCCTCAATGCTCTCGGATCCGAGGCTAGACCTGAAAAGGGCACGGTATTCCTGTCACTGATGAAGATTGATGTCGCCTGTCAGTGGTTACAATTTACTGACAATTTATTTATTTATTCTACTGCTGTGCTGGGACTAGGAGGGTCACCACTCTCTCCTCTCTGTCAGCCGGGAAATCATTTTAATGGACAACTTCTACAATGAAATATG
Source organism: Carcharhinus amblyrhynchos (assembly GCF_965287045.1). Classification (NCBI taxonomy): domain Eukaryota; kingdom Metazoa; phylum Chordata; class Chondrichthyes; order Carcharhiniformes; family Carcharhinidae; genus Carcharhinus; species Carcharhinus amblyrhynchos. Next base: position 2,690,519 of record NW_027649782.1, on the reverse strand, counting down.
ACTCTGCCCAAGTGACCGCCCTCTTAAATCAACACTCTATTGTACATCTTAAGTAGCCTGTGGACAAATCCATAAAGTAACCACACTCTCATAGGTCTGCTATATGTGTTTACAGATAGTTTCGTGTTCTGTCAATAGAATAGCGAGGCCCGAGCCGTCATTCTTGGCCTTTCTAAGATCTTCTATCATTCAGTCGTGGAAGGAGCTGACTCCAAGGTTATTGAATTCTGCGTGTCTCCCAGCGATTAGTACCTCACCACATTCTCTCTATTTCATTTGATCATTTCAGATCTTGCTCCCAACAGAACAATATTGTTCTTAAATCTGAAACCTTAGACTTAACGTGAAATATTAATTAAGGTTGTCACATGCTATAACAAAACTAACCAGGTGCGGAAACTTACACGAAAAAAATTGAAAGAAAATATATAAGGCCCTTGTCAGACCCCACTTGGAGTACTGTGCGCAGTTCTGGTTGCCTCACTACAGGAAGGATGTGGAAGCTATTGAGAGGGTGCAGAGGAAATTTACAAGGATGTTGCCTGGATTGGGAGAACATAAGAACAAAAGAACATAAGGAATAGGATTCTTATTAGGATAGAACATAAGAAATAGGATTCTTAGGGAGGCATGCCTTATGAGGATAGGTTGGGCGAGCTCGGTCTCTTCTCCCTGGAGAGACGAAGGTTGAGAGGCGACCTGATAGAGGTTTATAAAATGTTGAGAGGAATAGATAGGGTGGATTCTCAGAGGCTATTTCCCAGGGCTGAAATGGTCGCTACGAGAGGACACAGGTTTAAGGTGCTGGGAAGCAAGTACAGAGGAGATGTTAGGGGAAAGTTTTTCACTCAGAGGGTGGTGAGTGAGGCTGCCGTCGGTGGTGGTAGAGGCGAACTCGCTGGGGTCTTTTAAAAGACTTCTGGATGAGTACATGGGATTTAATGGGATTGGGAGTTACAGATAGTTCGATGGCTTGGTAGGTATGGATGTGATCGGCGCAACTTGTGGGCCGAAGGGCCTGTTTGTGCTGTAGTGTTCTATGTTAAAAGTTGAAGGTTTGGAATGAGTGCCAAAAAGTTTTACCAGGATGTTACCTGGTATTAGCTACGAGGAGAGATTGAATAAACTAGGATTGTTCTCTCTGGGAAGACAGAGACCGAGGGGCGACCTGATAGAATTTTATAAAACTATGAGGGGTATCGATAGGGTGAACAGTTGGAAGCTTTTTCCCAGGGCAGAAATGACAATTGCAAGGGGCATAAGTTCAAGAGAAGGTGGGGGAAAGGTTCGGTAGAGATGCACAGGGGAAGTTTTTTTTAGTAAGAAGTCTCACAACACCAGGTTCGAGTCCAACCAGTTTATTTGATAGTAAACCCACAAGCTTTTGGAAACGGTGTTCCCTCGTCAGGTGTGTAGAGGTTCCGATCAGAGAAGGGGATATAAAGACACGCACAGTTTACAGAATACTGATTAGAATGTGAGTCTTTACAGCTAACCTGCTATTCGAGTCTGCTTTCTTGCATCTTTGTAATGACACACAACAGCGCAGAGTCGCTAAGCAGAGACTGATAGCCAAGTTCCGCACACATGAGGACGGCCTCAACCAGGATCTTGGGTTCATGTCACACTATCTGTAACCCCCGTGACTTACCTGGGCTTGTAAAATCTCACTTACTGTCCTGTCTGGAGACAATACACATCTCTTTAACCTGTACTTAATGCTATTTCCACTCACACTGTCTACATCTCTAAGACTTGAATAGCAGGTTAGCTATAAAGACTTGCATTCTAATCAGTATTCTGTAAACTGTGTATGACTTTATACACCCTTCTCTGATCAGAACCTTCCACACACCTGACAAAGGGACACCGTTTCCAAAAGCTTGTGGTTTTACTGTCAAATAAACCTGTTGGACTCTAACCTGGTGTTGTGAGACTTCTCGCTGTATTTACCCCAGTCCAACACCGGCATCTCCACATCAAGTTTTTTCTACACAGAGGGCGATGGGGGTCTGGAATGCATTGCCAAGTGAGGCGATTGAGACAAGTTGGCGACATTTAAGACTTATCTGCATTGATACATGAACAGATGGGGAGCAGAGGGATACGAGCAGATGGTCTAGATAGAACAACGTGATTGGTGCAAGCTTGGAGGGCCAAAAGGCCTGTTCCTGTTCTTTGTTCTCAAAAGAAGATTGAGCAGAATCTTGTTGAGGTATTGGAGATCATACCCACTGGCTGGAGAGGGAGTAAACAGGCCCCCTCTTCCCCTTCTCAGTAAGATCTGCCAATCGAATCAATCAGGCTGTGGCAAGCCCCCCCCCAGTGGGCCTTCCTCTGGAATCAAGATCCTGAGCAAGAAAGTCTCGCCTCTTTTATTTATTCATTCATGGGACATGGGCATGGCTGGCCAGCACTTATTACCCATTCATGGTTGCGCTTGTTCAGAGGGAGATCACTGGGGTCAGTAAGGATTTCCTTCCCTAAAAGTGAACCAGATAGGTTTTTCCAACAATTAACAATGGTTTCATGACCATCAGTAGATTCTTAATTCCAGATATTTTTTATTGAAATCAAGTTCCACCAACTGTGGCGGGATTCGAACCCAGGTCCCCAGAACATGATGAATGAATGGTCTAGCGATAATACCACTTGGCTGTCGTGCCTGTATAGGCCGTGTATGTTTACTAATGTCTTTTTTACATCCACAGGCGATCCGGTCCACCTTGTTGGCCAACAAGGGGTATACATGCGGTGGGTCGGGCGAGGGCTGCTCTTGGATGTTGTTTCGAGAGTTGCTTAGTACTTCACGTCATTAGTGTGCGCTTAAACTGGACCAACTGACGGGCAACACGACAGCTCAGTGACTATCACTGTTTGCTGTGCAGATACATGGACCTGGGTCGGATCTCCGACTTGGGTCGGTGTCTGTGGGAGTTTGCGCATTCTCCCCGTGCTTGCGTGGGTTTTCTCCGGGTGCTCCGGTTTCCTCCCACACCCCAAAAACGTGCCTTGAGGATGATTGGTGTCAACAAATTGTCCCTAAATTAGACCTCCCTTAATCTGGCGCACATATAATTCTCTAAATTTGCACCCCTTTATTGTGGAGTCCCAGAGGCATAGACAAAAGTCGGAGATAGAAGGAGGATTGGAATGAGGCACTCACTGAGTGTTAAAACGGGCGGCGCGGGCTTGTAGGGCCAAAGGGCCTGTTTCCTGTGCTGTGTTGTTCTTTGTCCTTTGTGTCCCCAATTACCTCCCCTAGTGAGAGCTACGGACGAGTGCCACTGAGGAGTCCATGGCTGCTGCCTGAAGAACAGCCGTCTCTGATTTCCACGAGGGTCGCAGACTACAGGTACGGAATGTGGTACGGGTGGGGATCATGGGAGTAGGGAGCACGGGGGTCGGAAACCAGAGCAGGGGATTGACTCTTGACGACACTCACACCTTCCGCCTCCCTTCTTCCCGATATCCAGCCCCTCAGTCAGGCACTGATCACCTTTGATCAAGGGAAACCACCAACCACCGCCAGTTGACAATTTGAGACAGTCCGCTTGGTGTATGGATTTACCTGTCACGTGTACCGGATGGTGACAGACCCTACTGCAGCTGCGTTCATCCCAGCAGTGGCAGGACAAGACCCTTAGGCCAACCTTGGCCAGGAAAATTGGCCATGGGTCTTCCAAACCAGAACCTACGTCTGGTGAAGACTGGAAGGCAGGAAGGTGGAGGGGTTCCAGGACAACGCAAACCACCCCCCCCCCAACCAAATTCCACTCCCTTCTAGCCTCCAGGCTCACTAGCCAACAGAGCAGAAGATTTGGGCCAAATAGTTTCATCATTTTACGCAACAAAATCACAACTAAAAGATACCAATGTTTGCATTACATTTTGCATACTATTGTTGACCTCAGCCTAGTTGAAGGGATAAATATCTCCTTTCCGGTATTCGCACAATAAAACTGATTATTTCTCGCTTCCACTCTGTGACCAAAGCAAGAATTCTCTCTGCAATAAGGGGCATGTGAAAGATTGGGGAAGAGGCCACAGAATAACAAGAAAGTGCGCTGGGCTTCAATGCAAATACCTCCAGCAGCCTTTTGTACACTCCTACAAATTGGCCTGTGTTTGTGCCAATCTGGAATATCATTAAAAATCCCAGAGCATTGTAAATAATTTGAGATTTAGTCTAACTATCCTTTTCACTCTGTGCTGTGGAGTGGAATGTGGCCTGTGATTAGAACTGTGTTGTGATGCTTTGTAACGTTAGGATGTTGCAGTAGGTAACTGGGACCTCCCTCTGTGATGTGCGTATGACGTATCAGTGCTTTTGATTCCATTTTGATCCGAGTGTCCACTTCCTGCAGCTCATCGGCTTGGGACAGCTTCAGGAGAATGGGAGGAATTTTACCAACACGTCTGCCCAAGATTCGTACAATCCCACCTGAGGCCAACAGAGAAAACTATTCTCCGAGCCTCACCCACCCCCAGAATCGGGGTAGGTGTGCAGGTAGAACTCTGGCCAATGTGTCTAGGAAACACTAAGTTTATTTATTAGTGTCACAAGTATCATAGAATCATAGAACCCTACAGTACAGAAAGAGGCCCTTCGGCCCATCGAGTCTGCACTGAACACAATCCCACCCAGGCCCGACCCCCATATCCCTACATATTTTACCCACTAATCCCTCTAATTTACACATCTCAGGACACAAAGGGGCAATTTTTTTATCAACCTAACCCGCACATCTTTGGACTGTGGGAGGAAACCGGAGCACCCGGAAGAAACCCACGCAGACACGAGGAGAATGTGCAAACCAAAAAAGTAGGTTTATGTTAACACTGCATTGAAGTTACTGTGGAAGTTCCCCAGTCACCACACTCCGGCGTCTGTTCAAGTACACTGAGGGGGAATTTAGCACGACTAATTGACCTAGCCAGCACATCTTACAGACTGTGGGAGGCAACCGGAGAACCCGGAGGAAACCCATGCAGAAACAGGGGGGGCATGTAGACTCCACACGGACAGTGATTTGAGCTGGGAATCGAACCCGGGTCCCTGGCGCTGTGAGGCAGCAGTGCTAGCCACTGTGCCAGGTATCTGTGGTAATTATAAAACAGAACTAATTCGGAACTATAGAAGCTAACAAGTTTATGTCAATCTGGAAAATCACTGAAAATACCAGAGCATTGTAAACAGTTTGAGATTGACTGTAACTATCCTTTTCCCTCTGTGCTGTGGAATTGAATAAATCTGAGTAACTCCCCGAGAGGCACACTGGGGCCAGCGTCAAACAACAACTTTGAACACATGTTAATCAACTGGAGCAAAAATAAAAAATGTTGCAAACTCTCAGCAGTTCTGACAGCATCTTGCAACCCGATATCAGCCATGCTCGGAACTCATGGTGGCACAGAGGTTAGCACTGCTGCTTCACAGCACCAGGGACCCAGGTTCAATTCCAGCCTCGAATGACTGTTTTTGTGGAATCTGCACGTTCTCTCCGTGTCTGCTTGGGTTTCCTCCGAGCGCTCAGGTTTCCTCCCTCCCTCCAAAGATGATTAGATTTATTGGATTGTCCATGCTAAATTGCTCCTTAGTGTCCAAAGATGTGCAGGCTAGGTGGATTGGCCATGCTAAATGCATAAGGTTATGAGTATAGTGCGGAGGGGGCGAGCCTGGGTAACATTCTCTTTCAGTCAAAGCAGATTGATGGGCCAAATGGTCTCTTTCTGCACTGTAGGAGCTCTATGATCTATGGTAGCTGCTGTGGAGAGAGAACAGAGCTAATGTTTCGGATCTGAATGATTCCACGTCAGATCGATTGGATATTGGCAGGTGGAAATTTGTTTTGAATGCTGGAAAAATGCTCTTCATTGGATAAATCGACCTTTTGAAATGCAATTGGATTGCGTTCCTCTGGCGTCCAGTGCATTGTTATTCAGGTATAAATATTTTAAGACAATGCAACAGTATCTGGAAGATACAATGATTTGAAGGGCTTCACTGTTGCCTGTGGGTCTTATCTTAAACTGAAATGAAGTAGTGCAGAGGGAGACAAAGGTGATATTACCAAGCAACTTGCCAGAAATAAGGACTTTGAGATGGGATCAATGTTTTACCTCTAAGTGGGAGCCAGGAGGAGGGTGATCAGGTTGAGGGACAATCGGAAGATGCGAGTTCAGGAGAGAGTCCATTGAGTGATTGGGAGAGCAATCAGGAAAGATGGAACTTGGGAGGAGGGAATTTGGGAAAAAAAAGGGCATGATAAGGAGGAGAGGTGGTCAGGCGGAGGGGAAAATTGGAAAGGGGGTAATCAGGAGTGGGGGTGACTAGGTAAATTTGTCTGTGGTGATTTAATGTATTTCTGGAGGGTCTCTCACATGACTTGCTGGCATCTTCCAGCCATGACTCGGCCAACACATCCATCTTTATGATGCATTGTCTTCCTACACCAAATGGCTTGGATGAGTTGATTGGGAGGGCGATTTGATTGGATGGGTTGATTGGGAGGGCGATTTGATTGGATGGGTTGATTGGGAGGGCAATTTGATTGGATGGGTTGATTGGGAGGGCAATTTGATTGGATGGGTTGATTGGGAGGGCAATTTGATTGGATGGGTTGATTGGGAGGGCAATTTGATGGGATGGGTTGATTGGGAGGGCAATTTGATTGGATGGGTTGATTGGGAGGGCAATTTGATTGGATGGGTTGATTGGGAGGGCAATTTGATTGGATGGGTTGATTGGGAGGACAATTTGATTGGATGGGTTGATTGGGAGGGCAATTTGATGGGATGGGTTGATTGGGAGGGCGATTTGATTGGATGGGTTGATTGGGAGGGCAATTTGATGGGATGGGTTGATTGGGAGGGCAATTTGATTGGATGGGTTGATTGGGAGGGCAATTTGATTGGATGGGTTGATTGGGAGGGCAATTTGATTGGATGGGTTGATTGGGAGGACAATTTGATTGGATGGGTTGATTGGGAGGGCAATTTGATGGGATGGGTTGATTGGGAGGGCGATTTGATTGGATGGGTTGATTGGGAGGGCAATTTGATGGGATGGGTTGATTGGGAGGGCAATTTGATTGGATGGGTTGATTGGGAGGGCAATTTGATTGGATGGGTTGATTGGGAGGGCAATTTGATTGGATGGGTTGATTGGGAGGGCAATTTGATTGGATGGGTTGATTGGGAGGGCAATTTGATTGGATGGGTTGATTGGGAGGACAATTTGATTGGATGGGTTGATTGGGAGGACAATTTGATTGGATGGGTTGATTGGGAGGACAATTTGATTGGTGGGGATTGACTGGGAGGACAATTTGATTGGATGGATTGATTGGGAAAAGAAAAGCATCTGGAGAAGGGAGCGACTGGGAAGATTGAGCCAACGAGGAAATGGACAATGCCAGAAATAAGGATCAGGATCTGGAGGGAGTATGGGCGGTGATTGAGGAGGGTGTGACACTTGGTGGAAAGCCGTGGATGACACTGGCCCACATGGTGTCAGCAAGGCCATTAAAGACTGTGCAGGCTCCACAGTTGGATAAGTGTAGTAGCGAGGGGTGGGTGTCTGGCAGGTCTATGATCATGAATCACAGAAAATCGATATGCAGGTGCAGCATGCAATAAAAAAGCCAACTGGAATGTTTATTGCAAAAGGACTGGAGTATAAAAGTAAAGAAGTCTTGTTGCAATTGTATAGGGTGAGACTACATCTGGAGTATGTTCAGTTTTGGTCTCTTTATTTGAGGAAAGATGTGGTGGCATTGGAGGCAGTTCAGAGAAGGTTCACCAGATTGATTCTGGGTGTGAAAGGCTTGATGTACGAGGAGAGATTTGGGCTTGTACTCGCTGGAGTTTAGAAGTATGACAGGGGGTCTGATTGAGTTTATAAAATCCTACATGGGATCGATAAGAGTAAACGTAGAGAACATAGAACATTACAGCACAGTACAGGCCCTTTGGCCCTCGATGTTGCGCCGACCAGTGGAACCAATCTAATGACCCTCTAACCGATATTATCCATTAGATAATTACACAGAGCCAATGTTTCCTCTCATGGGGAAATCTAGAACAAGAGGTCCCAGGTATAAAGTTGAGAGATGGTAAATTTTAAAGAGTGAGGTCAGGAGGAACTCGCGGAGGTTGATGAATTTGTGGAACTCGCTGCCCCATAGTGCGGTGGAGTCTGAATTATTAAATGGTCACAAGAAGGAGATAGACATATTTCTAATAAAAAAAGAGAAAGATGGCTCTGGGGAACATGTGGTTTTGAGACCAGGGAGAGATCAGCCATGATCTGACTGAATGGTGGAGCAGAGTCAAAGGGCTGAACTTGCCAACTTCTGCTCCTAATTCCTACGAGGATCATGTAATCGGATCACGCAATGATTTTGATTTGATTTATTACTGTCACATGTATTAACATACAGTGAAAAGCATGCGCGATATACAATGGGGTGGGAGGGTGTGAATTCCAGAGCTGAGTATGAGCGAGTACCAACAGAAGCAAACCTGGAGCTGAATGGAGAAGCTGCGTAATGAAACACTCTGTACATAGTTTAAGTTGGTTATTAACCTGGTGCTTGCCAATCATTACAACTACCATAGTAAGAAAATGACACAGTTGTGTCCCATTTTGTTTGTGGTCTACAATAGTCATAAGAACATAAGAAATAGGAGTAGGAGTAGGCCATCTAGCCCTTCGAGCCTGCCCCGCCATTCAATAAGATCATGGCTGATCTGAAGTGGATCAGTTCCACTTTCCCACTTTCTCCCCATAACCCTTAATTCCCTTGTCTATCAAAAACCTATCTACCCGTGACTTAAATATATTTAGCGAGGTAGCCTCCACCACTTCAACGGGCAGAGAATTCCAGAGATTCACCACCCTTTGAGTGAAGTAGTTCCTCCTCTACTCCAATCTAAACTGCCGCCCCCCCCTTATCTTGAGGCTGTGCCCTCTCGTCCTGCTATCCTTTCTAAGCGGGAAGAATCTCTCTACCTCTACCCTATCCACCCCCTTCATTATCTTATACGTCTCTATAAGATCCCCCCCCCTCATCCTTCTAAACTCCAACAAGTACAGACCTAGCCTATTCAGTCTCTCTTCATAGTCCAACCCCCTCATCTCTGGTATCAGCCTAGTGAACCTCCTCTGCAGTCCCTCCAAGGCCAATATATCCTTGCGCAAGTGCGGCGACCAAAACTGCACACAGTACTCCAGCTGCGGCCTCACCAGTGCCCTGTACAGTTGCAGCAAGACATCTCTGCTTTTATATTCTATCCTCCTCGCTATAAATGCCAGCATTCCATTCACCTTCGTAAAGTTCCTTTAAGCACCGCCTGGTCAGCTGTTTATAGACCCAGTTTCACTGAATGCAGTTTTAGCGCTTCAGCGTCTCAAACATTTAGACCCAGGACAGTCCTTAGACTCTCAGAGGTTTGATTAAACACCTTCCTCTGCTCATCATACAGAATCTCTGAAGCCTTCAGCTAAATGAGGAGCAACATTAACTGAGCAGGGGAAGGAGTTGCGAGTATTAATAAATCACACTATAACTCAAATGATCTGCTGTCAATTTCAGGTCAATTTCATTAATTTGAAATCAACCAAGCAGTTATTTAGAGCACCATCAAACTCTCAGCCTCAGCATTGGCTGAATAGATTTCGTAGTCCAATCTTACATTCCAAAGAAAGAAAAATGATGGGGATGAAATAACAATAAGAATCTACTCAAAGGTTAATAAATCCAACCTGGCTTTGAGCACATGACAGAGAAAAATGCAAAACAACCAGTCTTTCTACAAATTTCTGATGTTGCACATTACAATTCAAGGAATGGAAAAATTATAATTTGGAAGATTGCGACCAAATTCTTATTTTCTTTCTTATAATATCAAGCAATTCTTTCACTCTATTCCCCCGAATTATCAATTCGTAATTAACAGTTATGTAAGTGATTGTAAAATTAATTTAATCCATAGGCCAATATTCACATTATCGCAAATAAAGAGCGTATCATATGAAAAACAAAGAAAATTACAGCACAGGGACAGAGCCTTCGGCTCTTCAAGCCTGAACCAACTGAACTAAAGCCTCCCTACATTCTGCATCCTTTTCCCCTGTGCACCATATGTTTTGTCTGTACAGCACTCAAGGAAAAATTATTTTCACTGTATCTGAAAGAAATGGCAGAGGTGATAGTGGATGCATTGGTGGTTATTTTCCAGACGTCGCTGGATTCCGGGGAAGTGCCGGAGGATTGGAAAATGGCTAATGTTACGCCGTTGTTTAAGAAGGGTGCCAGGCAAAAGGCAGGGAATTATAGGCCGGTTAGTTTAACGTCTGTGGTAGGTAAAATGTTAGAATCCGTCATTAAGGAGGAAATTGCGAGGCATCTTGAAGGGAATTGCTTGATAGAGCAGACGCAACACGGTTTCATGAAAGGGAAGTCATGTCTGACAAATTTACTGGAGTTCTATGAGGATGTGTCTAGGGCGGTGGATAGAGGAGAGCCGGTGGATGTGGTCTTTCTGGATTTTCAGAAGGCGTTTGACAAAGTACCTCACAAGAGGTTATTGCAGAAGGTCGAGGGACATGGAGTTGGGGGTAGGGTGTTAGCGTGGATAGAGGATTGGTTGTCAAATAGGAGACAGAGAGTGGGGGTCAACGGGTGCTATTCGGATTGGCGGATGGTGACTAGTGGAGTGCCCCAGGGGTCAGTGCTGGGGCCTCAGCTTTTTACCATTTATATGGACCTCGGGGTCCTTGTGCATGAGTCGCAAAAACCCAGCTTGCAGGTGCAGCAGGTGGTCAGGAAGGCAAATGGGATGCTGGCCTTCATAGCGAGGGGGATTGAATATAAAAGTAGGGAGGTCTTGCTGCAGCTGTATAGGGCATTGGTGAGGCCGCAGCTGGAGTACTGTGTGCAGTTTTGGGTGCCGTACTTACGCAAGGATATTTTGGCCTTGGAGGGAGTGCAGAGGAGGTTTACTAGGCTGATACCGGAGTTGAGGGGGTTGAGCTATGAGGAGAGGCTGAATAAACTAGGCTTGTACTCGTTAGAGTTTAGAAGAATGAGGGGAGATCTCATTGAGACGTATAAGATGATGAATGGGATGGATAGGATAGAGGTGGAGAGACTCTTCCCGCTCAAAAAAGACAGTAGGACTAGGGGGCACAGCCTCAAGATAAAGGGGGGGCGTTTTAGAACGGAGTTGAGGAGGAACTTCTTCACTCAAAGGGTGGTGAATCTCTGGAATTCTCTGCCCGTTGAAGTGGGGGAGGCTGCCTCGCTAAATATTTTTAAGACGCGGGTTGATGGGTTTTTGATAAGCGAGGGGATTAAGGGTTATGGGGAGAGGGCGGGAAAGTGGAACTGAGCCACGACAGATCAGCCATGATCTTATTGAATGGCGGGGCAGGCTCGAAGGGCCAGATGGCCTACTCCTTCTCCTATTTCTTATGTTCTTATGTTCTTATCCCAATACAGGTCGGGTGGATTCTCAAGAGGCTATTTCCCAGGGCTGAAATGGTCGCTACGAGAGGACACAGGCTTAAGGTGCTGGGGCGCAGGTACAGAGGAGATGTTAGGGGTAAGTTTTTCACTCAGAGGGTGGTGGGTGCATAGAATTGGCTGCCATCGGTGGCAGTGGAGGCAAATTCAATCGGGTCTTTTAAGAGACTTCTGGATGAGTACATGGGACTTAATAGGATTGAGGGTTATAGGTAAGCCTAGTAGGTAGGGATATGATCGACACAACTTGTGGGCTGAAGGGCCTGTTTGTGATGTGGTTTTTCTATGTTCTATGTGACTGTAATAAATCAAATATTAATGCATAATAAACTAGTTAATTTATCACCAATAATTCCAGATGTATTTCATTGACTAAAAATAATTGCAAAATTCTTACTCCTTGCCAAATATTAAAAGTTGATACATCCATTGATGTGATATCACCAGAGCATGATTTTTAAAGAACTTGGATCTTCACATTGACGGATTTACAGGTGGAACCTGGAATCTGGGATAGCGGAGAGAATTGTTAATGTTATTCACTTTTCATTGCTGTCCAATAGATTTTCTTCCAAGCTTGCACTTTTTTTAAAAACATCAAGTTAAACATTTCCTCTTCTGCTTTCCCCTTCCCAGCACACTGGAGGTGTGCAGTTTCACACAGCTCCCAATGGCCAGCCTCTCCCATGGCAGGAGATGCTTAACTGCCTAAGCGTGTCCCAACTGGGGAGACAAATGATTTCACCTTCCCACCCTTCTCCTTCCTACTCTCCTCCCACCTTTGCAAATTTCCGGAGAGTAGGAACAGAGGTGGGACGTTCCCATTTTCCTTATCATCTGTTTCCTTCCCAATTCAGAGGTCTGGACTATGGCCAAAGATGTGGGTATGCCGGCGTTGGACTGGTGTAAACACAGTAAAAAGTCTGACAACACCAGGTTTTAGTCCAACCTATTTATTTGATAGTAAACTCACAAGCTTTCGGGGTTAGCCCCTTTGTCAGGTGAATGGAGAGTTCTGGCCTCAGACAGAGCATATAAAGCACAGACAGTTTAGAGATTACTGATTAGAATGCGAATCCTTACACCTAACCTGCTGTTCAAGACCTGAGGTCAGATAAGCTCTGAGGAAAGAGTGGGAGGAACCTGAGACTGCAATGTGAAACAGTCAGGTTAAATACGGAGTGCTATTCGGAGCAAAACCACTGCTAAAGGAGGCAGGAAAACAGACGAGAAAGGTTCAGTTCAAGACTTCACACATGGCGATTTGCACTTGTATTACATAAGAACATAAAAAATAGGAGCAGAAGTAGGCCATCTAGCCCTTCGAGCCTGCCCCGCCATTCAATAAGATCATGGCTGATCTGTCGTGGCTCAGTTCCACATTCCCACCCTCTCCCCATAAACCTTAATCCCCTCTCTTATCAAAAACCCATCAACCCGCATCTTAAAAATATTTAGCGAGGTAGCCTCCACCACTTCAACGGGCAGAGAATTCCAGAGATTCACCACCCTTTGAGTGAAGAAGTTCCCCCTCAACTCCGTTCTAAACCGCCCCCCCTTTATCTTGAGGCTGTGCCCCCTAGTCCTATTATCCTTTCTGAGCGGGAAGAGTGTCTCCACCTCTATCCTATCCAACCCATTCATCATCTTATACGTCTCAATGAGATCTCCCCTCATTCTTCTAAACTCTAACGAGTACAAGCCTAGTTTATTCAGCCTCTCCTCATAGCTCAACCCCCTCAACTCCGGCATCAGCCTAGTAAACCTCCTCTGCACTCCCTCCAAGGCCAAAATATCCTTGCGTAAGTACGGCGCCCAAAACTGCACACAGTATATCCTTGCGTAAGTACGGCACCCAAAACTAATGGGAAACTGACGTGACTGGAACCAGTACCCATTCTCCACTTTGCGTGTTTGTTTTATTCATTTAAAAGATGTGGGCATCGCTGGCACACTCAGCATTTACTACCCATCCTTAATTACCCTTGAGAAGGTGGTGGCGAGCTCCCTTCGTGAACCGCTGCCGTCCCTGAAGTGTAGGTACACCCACAGTGCTGTTAGGGATGGAATTCCAGGACCTTGACCCAGTGGCAGTGAAGGAACCGTGATGTATTTCCAAGCCAGGATGGCGAGTGACTTGGAGGAGATTATCCGGGTGGGGGTGTTCCCAGGTATCTGCTGCCCTTGTCCTTCTAGATGGTAGAGGTTGTGGGTTTGGGAAGTGCTGCCTAAGGAATGTTGGTGCGTTCTTGACTTGCAACAATAATGAGACGGAGGCTAAAGCAGGAAGTGATCTATTAGTAGCCATTTGTTGCCTGGGGAATATTCGCCACAAAGAACGATCAATGCTGGAATGCTCCTCCAAGTGGAAAAGCAAACGACAAGGTTATAAGACCATGAGAAATAGGAAGAGGAGGAGCCCATTCAGCCCCTCGAGCCTGCTCCACCATCCAGTAAGGTTATGGCTGATACAACATTCCTCATGTCCACTTTCCTTCCCTTTCCCTGTAACCTGGGATTCCCTCACTGATCAAAACTCTACCTCACCATTAAATATACACAAGGACTCTGTCCCTACAGCTCTCTGTGGCAAGGAGTTCCAAAAACTCTCAATCCTCAGAGAAGAAATTTCTCCTTATCTCAGTCTTTAACTGGTGTCCCTTTATTCTGAGACTCTGCTCTTTGATCCTGGGCTCTTCCATGTGGGGAAACATTCTCGCAGCATTTACCCTGTCAAACTCTCAATAATCTCTTATACTTCAATGAAATCACCTCTCATTCTCCTAAATTTCACTGACCTGAGTCCCAACCTGTTTAACCTTTCTGCATTAGACCTGTGGAATCATTTCAGATACAGGTCAATGCCATTTTGATATCAGGATGAGTTACATGGGCTGAATGGCCTGCTCATTTGACCTTTTTGATGTCGTTACTGTGAACAATTTAGCATTATTACCACCTAAAGTTGGCACCCAGGTTGATAAGATTGTTAAGAAGGCGTACGGTGTGTTAGCTTTTATTGGTAGAGGGTTTGAATTTCAGAGCCGTGAGGTCACGTTGCAACTGTACAAAACTCTGGTGCGGCCGCACTTGGAGTATTGCGTACAGTTCTGGTCGCCGCATTATGAGAAAGATGTGGAGGCATTGGAAAGGGTGCAGAGGAGGTTTACCAGGATGTTGCCTGGTATGGTGTGAAGGTCTTATGAGGAAAGGCTGAGGGACTTGAGGTTATTTTTGTTAAAGAGAAGAAGGTTACGAGGTGACCTAATTGAGGCATACAAGATGATTAGAGGATTGGATAGGGTGGACAGTGAGAGCCTTTTTCCTCGGATGGTGATGGCTAACATGAGGGGACATAGCTTTAAATTGAGGGGTGGTAATTATAGGACGGATGTCAGAGGTAGGTTCTTTACTCAGAGGGTAGTAAGGGCGTGGAATGCCCTGCCTGCAGCAGTTGTGGACTCGCCAACTTTAAGGGCGTTCAAACGGTCAGTGGATAGGCATATGGATAACATTGGAATAGTTTAGATTAGAGGGTCATTAGATTGGTTCCACTGGTCGGCGCAACATCGAGGGCTGAAGAGCCTGTACTGCGCTGTAATGTTCTATGTTCTAAAATATCCCTCATTTTTTTTGCTTTGACTAAGTTCCAGTTAAATAAACACTTGCCTCCCTAGTCTTTCGAGATCACAGCTTTATTTCCATCAACCACACATTTTTTTCAAGCCCTTAAGTTTAATCAGGATTCAGTTTCTTTTCTTTACTGCAGCTCCTTCCAGTGTCCTGACAATACAAGACTTCGCATCTGAGCTTTGCATATTCTATGTTTTGGCAGAAGTGGCATCTTTGACACTGGCTGATAGCGAAGTGAGGCCAAATCCCTCAGCAGTCTCCCTGGAGATGGGGTGAAAGAGCACTTGCCAGAAGCTGATGCAAGACGTCTAACACCTCTCAAATTTTCACCAAGAATTACACTTACGCCATTCTCTACAATTGGCAGAAATCTACCTGAAAAATCGGTTTGTCCTTTTCAATTCTTCACTAATTTTTTTTTTAAAAGCAGTGTTTTTAACCTTGAGGCGTCAGAGAGAAGGATACGTCCCATCAGAAAGAGAGATGTGCGCTATTAGAGAACAAGACAGGTGCCATCAGAAATAGAACAAGTCAGATCAGACAGAAGGTCAAGTGACTTCAGAAAAAGGAGGAGAAGAAAGTGTCACCAAGAAGAAGAACTAGGATCGGTGAAAGAGATAAATGGGTTGTGAAGCTAAAACAGTCTGAAAAATACACAAGGCGATGCATTAAATCAGATTCATTTCCAATCCGGCAACAAGAATCTGAGAGTCAGGATTACAATTGGCCATTAGAAATTAGTAAACTGGAGTTCTCGATCGATGGTTTGTTCTAAATTTGGATTTGTTAAATAGTGAAGCACTGGATCGTATAAAGCATTAACTCAGGTCAGTGTTGGCAGGAACAGCAGAATATTGTTGCTCATGGTTTAGTTTTAATCATTCGTGGGACATGGGCATCGCTGGCTGCCCATCCCTGGTTGCCCTTGATTGATACAACTGAGTGGCTTGCTGAGCCCTTTAAGAGGGCATAGAAACATAGAAGATAGGAGCAGGAGGTGGCCATTTGGCCCTTCGAGCCTGCTCCGCCATTCGTCAAGATCATGGCTGATCGTCCAACTCAATAGCCTCATCCTGCTTTCTCCCCATAACCTTTGATTCCATTTGCCCCAAGTGCTATATCTAGCAACTGAGAATAAACTCAATGTTTTGACATCAGCTACTTCCTGCGGTAATGAATTCCACAGGCTCACCACTCTTTGGGTGAAGAAATGTCTCCTCATCTCCGTCCTAAATGGTCTACCCCTGAACCCTCAGACTGTGAGCCCTGGTTCTGGACTTCCCTCCAGCATCAGGAACATCCTCCCTGCATCTACCCTAACTAGTCCTGTTAGAATTTTGTAAGTCTCTATGAAATCACTCTTCATTTGTCTGAATTCCAACAAAAACAATCCTAACCTGGTCAATCTCTCCTCATACATCAGTCCTGCCATCCCTGGAATCAACTTGGTAAACCTTCACTGCACTCCCTCGAGGGCAAGAACATCCTTCCTCAGAAAAGGAAACCAAAACTGCACACAATACTCTAGGTGTGGCCTCACCAAGGCCCCTGTATAATTGCAACAACACATCCCTTGTCCTGTACTCGAAACCTCTCGCAATGAAGACTCATGCCAATTGCTTTCTTTACCACCTGCTGCACCTGCATGCTTACCTTCAGTAACTGGAGCACATAGAACATAGAACATCGAACATTACAGCGCAGAACAGGCCCTTCGGCCCACGATGTAACTGGAGCACAAGGACAGTTGAGAGTCAGCCACATTGCTTGGCTCTGGAGTCACATGTAGGCCAGACTAGATAGATTTCCTTCCCTATAGGGGAGACATTAGTGAACCAGATGCGTTTTTCCAACAATCGATAGTGGTTACATGACCATCAGTAGATTCTTAATTCCAGATTTTGTTTATTGAATTCCAATTCCATCATCTGCCGTGGTGGGATTCGAACCCAGGTCCCCAGAACATTGACCGAGTTTCTGAATGAAGAGTCTAGAGAAGGCGAATGGGATGTTGGCCTTTATAGCGAGGGGGATTGAATATAAAAGTAGGGAGGTCTTGCTGCGGCTGTATAGGGCACTGGTGAGGCCGCAGCTGGAGTACTGTGTGCAGTTTTGGTCACCGCACTTGCGCAAGGATATTTTGGCCTTGGAGGGAGTGCAGAGGAGGTTTACTAGGCTGATACCGGAGATGAGGGGGTTAGACTATGAAGAGAGACTAAATAGACTGGGTCTGTACTCGTTGGAGTTTAGAAGGCTGAGGGGGGATCTTATAGAGACGTATAAGATAATGAAGGGGATGGATAGGGTAGAGGTAGAGAGATTCTTCCCACTTAGAAAGGATAGCAGAACTAGAGGGCACAGCCTCAAGACAAGGGGGGGTGCAGTTTAGATCAGAGTTGAGGAGGAACTTCTTCACTCAAAGGGTGGTGAACCTCTAGAATTCTCTGCCCGTTGAAGTGGTGGAGGCTGCCTCGCTAAATATATTTAAGTCACGGGTAGATAGGTTTCTGATAGACAGGGGATTAAGGGTTATGGGGAGAAAGCGGGAAAGTGGAACTGATCCACTTCAGATCAGCCATGATCTTATTGAATGGCGGGGCAGGCTCGAAGGGCTAGATGGCCGACTCCTGATCCTATTTCTTATGTTCTTACAATATCACTTGGCCATCATCTCCCCAGTATTTGGGTCAGAACATCAACCAATCTGAGACTCACTCACAGACGTCCCCTCTTCATCTCTCTTTCTGCTAACGTTGGCCGGAACTCCCCGGCTGTTCACGACCCACTGCTGCCGCCAGAGTGAACAGGGATTTTGGCACCCGGCCAAATTCCCATTCACTGCAGCGGGACTGGAAAATCCCAGCCGCAGGCGGGGCTGGAGAATTTGGCTCTGTGTGTTACTTGTGAGTGGAATAATGGTTGATGCTGTGAAGAAACTAAAGTCACACCTGGGGCAGAGAGAGACCCCTCTCTCCTGCCCGCCCGCGGGATCATGTGGACAGCTTGCCGTGTTTTCTCAGCGTGTCCCTT
Source organism: Carcharhinus amblyrhynchos (assembly GCF_965287045.1). Taxonomy (NCBI): domain Eukaryota; kingdom Metazoa; phylum Chordata; class Chondrichthyes; order Carcharhiniformes; family Carcharhinidae; genus Carcharhinus; species Carcharhinus amblyrhynchos. The sequence goes on along the minus strand of NW_027649782.1, from coordinate 2,672,325 downwards.
GCAACAGAGGCCGGTTTGGGGGAGGCGGAGGGCGTGGGGTGGGGGGGGGGGAGGCTAAAATTCCATTCTTGAAATGCTTTGGAATATGAACATACGCCTCGGAAACTGATGTGGAGATGCCGGCGTTGGACTGGGGTAAGCACAGTAACAGGTCTCAGTGAAACACCAGGGGTTATCTTACTCCTTGTGCCAATATCGTCATGTTAAATAAAATGGCATAGTAGCTGGGCAGAGGAGTGTACATTGACAAATTTCAATCAATGCTAATTGTTTAAACGCAGTATCAAAAGGCTTGCACTTATATAGCGCCTTTCACCACCTCGAGACTTTACTACAGAAGAAGGTTCATCTTTAAAAATGTGTCACTCTTGCAATGTCAAAAACACGGCAACCAAACTGTGCACAGCAAGCTCCCATGAATGTGACCTCTGTGCTTGAGGGATCAGTATTGGGTAGGGCAACGAGGATACTGCCCCTCCTCACCAAACAGTGCTGTGCTCACCAGACCAGGCACAGTTCAACGTCTCAATGAAAAATGACGGCGCACTGAACTGTGCAGAATTCTAGCAGCAATGCATCAGAATATCAGCTTGGATTCTTGCGTTCAGGTCCTGGGGTGGAGCTTGAACCCACGACGTTCTGACTCAGAATTAACAGTGGTACCTCTACCAACCCCCGCCCTCCTCTTCCCCACCTCCTCCGAACTACAACTGACACAAGAGACTTGGATTCAAACTACACTGAAGTCAGGCACTTTAAATGTGTTCCCAATTGAGGAGAAATTCTGTTTTATCTCCCCCCTCTTTGAGCCGTTTGTGCTGTTTCGTCGAGATGATGTAATGTCAGTTCTTACTGAACCTGTTGAATGTATTTCTGCCGAGCACCAATTAGTTGCCGTAAAGTTGAAGACATCTCGCAATCTGGTAGATGTAAATAAATCCTCCTCACATCCACCACTGGATTAATAAAACATAAATCTCGCCAAAGTCTCTTAATTAATTTGCCTGTCAGTAATTGTGGCTTTGCACTCTGCACATCTGTTGTGGGGAAGTATGTTTAAGCCTCTCAGTGGACCTTCACAGTGCCTTAACTACTAAACACACACTCACTAAATAACAATGGAGTGATTCATTAAGAGCTAATTGTACGAGGAACTTTCCAAACTGCTAACTCAGCTGCTTTTAACTTTACCCAATTAAAAAAGCACGTTCAGATTAATGTAAGCTTCAAAATTGAATCATACAGTCACTGGAACACTATAGGAAACCATTTGCCCCATTAATTCCATGCTTTCTCACTGCAGAGCAATGCAACTAACATCATTACCCTGCTCTCTCCTGCAAGCGCGTTTTGCTTAAGTCCCTATCTGATTTCTGTTTGAAGTCAGTGATTATGTCCACTTCCACAACCCCCAGAGACATTCAGCTTCTTATCACTTGCTGTACAAGAACGTTCTTCCTCTCATGTCCCCCTGCATTTACATTCGAACATACGAAATAGGAACAGACGGCCATTCTCGCCCTCAAACCTGCTCCGCCGTTCAGTAAGATCTTGCCTGATTTGTTTTTGTTTCACATTCTAAGCCTTTGATTCCCTTATCCAACAAGAATCTACTTACCTCCACCTTACAAATGTCCAATGACCCTACCACCACCTTCCGAGATGGAGAGTTCCAATGTCTCTGAGAGAAGAAACATCTCCTCATCTCTGTCCTATCAGAGTGCTCTTTCTTGACCAAAACTTAAACTCGTGTCCGTTAGCCTTTTAATCATCAGTCTACCCAAAGGGCAGATTATCTGTTCATTTCTTCATGCTTTGTGGCCCTCCACTTTCCTCTTCACTTGCTCTTAATAGCCTCCCATTTTCATGTACAATGAGTATGATCTTGGAAGGAATTTCAAGACGCGATTTCTTGGTGCTTTCTTCAGATGTGCTGAAGGAGACGCAAGTCTTCTTCCCGAAGCACCTTCCTCCATCTTAAGTAGTTATGTGTGTCCAGCCTATCACCATCGAAAATCCGTTGCTTTTGTTGTTGGTTTGGACTCAGGACCCTTACCTGGCCTGTGGGGGAGGGGGGCCTTGTTTAAGGATAGGGATGTCCCCCGTAAGGTCACAAATGATCTTGCTACACTGTTAGCCCTTGGACTAACGGGAACAGCTTTTCCTCATCTACTTCATCCAAATCTCTCTTGTGCACAGATAGCTGGTTGGAAAAGAAACCTATTGATATAATTTTTAAAATGTGAAAGATGAACTTTGTATAATTTTTGTGATGGTGAATGCATGCTTTTGTGTTTTCTGTCTGGAACATGTGCCTTCATCTCACCCCTAACACTACTCTGTCACTAAATTCATCCCACCTTCATCATCCCACCCCTAATCTCACAGACCCTAGCCTCACCCTGCCCCTCATATCTCCCTGCCTCTTGCTATGCGCTCCCTCCTCTGCCCAGCCTCTATCTTTACCAGCATCTCTCCACCCCTCTCCTATCCTCAGCCCCAATCCTTCCCAATGCCTGTCCTCCCCTCCTCTCCCCGTCCCTCTTCAGTTTTCAGTTTCCTTGATCCTCCTTTGCCTTTTGTCCATCTCCTCCCCCTATCACTCTCAAGCAAACCCTCCCTATCTCATTCCCATCCACTCTCCTCGCCTCATCCCTGTCCCTTTCCTCCCCCAAGGCCTCTCCTCTTTCTGCCCCTCTCCTCCTGCTTCCGTCTATCTTGGTCAAGGAGGTTAGTTGTAAAGAGTTGTCCTAGTTGGAGAGCTTTGAGCAGGGAATTCCAGAGCTTAGGATCCATGGAAAAGAGGAAACAGCTGCCAAAGAAGGATTGACTATCACTGTTTGCTGTGCAGATACAGGGATCCGGGTCGGATCTCCAACTTGGGTCGGTGTCTGTGGGAGTTTGCACATTCTCCCCATGTCTGCGTGGGTTTTCTCCGGGTGCTCCGGTTTCCTCCCACACCCCAAAAACGTGCTTTTAGGCTGATTGGCGTTAACAAATTGTCCCTAAATTAGACCTCCCTTAATCTGGCGCACAGATAATTCTCTAAATTTGCACCCCTTTATTGTGGAGTCCATGAAATGTAGACAAAAGTCATAGGTAGAAGGAGGTTTGGAATGAGGCACTCACTGAGTGTTAAAATGGGCTTGTGGGGCCGAGGGGCCTGTTTCCTGTGCTGTTTTGTTCTTTGTCCTTTTGTTTAAGAACATACAAGAGGCCAGAATGAGAGCAGCAAGGGTGTCTCAGCTGAATGGACATTTAAAAAGGCGTTAAACAGAGGTGGTCAAGAGTTGGCAGGAAGGTGATGAGGGGCGGCTGGTGGAATTGGAGACTTCACATCAGAAGCATACATGGTGCTGATGTAATGATGCTGCAACTTCAGAGAATCTCTACAGTGCAGAAATAGGTCAAACCATTGAGTCTGCACTGACTCTCTGAAAGAGCATCTTCCTCAGGTCCAACTCCCCGCCCTATCCCTGTAACATGGCCAACCCACTCAACTTGCACATCTTTGCAGTGTGGGAGCAAACTGGTGTACCCGGAGTAAACCCACGCAGGCACGGGGAGAATGTGCAAACTCCACACAGACAGTGACCCAAGGCTGGTATCAAACCCGGGTCTCTGCGCTGAGAGCCAGCGGTGCTCACCACCCCCATGCCAAAGAAGATAGAGAGATCTCGAAGGAAGAGACTTTCCAACCTCATGTCAAGGTCCAAATGTATAAATATTAGCCTTAAATACAGAGTAATTGTTTGAGAAACTAGAGCGTTGAGTAGTTTACTGTGGGAGAATAGGCAATCCTCAAAAATACTGTCTAGATCTTCACCGCACAACAAAACATGGCGACACTGAGTAAAACCATCAGCAGACGTTAAAAAGAAGATACAGGGCAGGCAAGAAAAGAGATCCAAGAAGCAAGGAGAGGAAAAAATTAAAATTCACCAAGGCGTTGGGAGTTTTTTTTATTCATTCGTGGGACATGGGTGCCGCTGGCCAGCCAGAATTTATTGCGCATCCCTAATTGCAATTGAGGCTCTGGAATCACATGTCAACCAGACCAGGTAAGGGTAGCAGATTTCCTTCCCTAAAGGACATTAGTGAATCAGGTGGGTTTTTCTGACAATGAACAATGGTTTCATGGTAACCAGCAGATTCTTAACTCCAGATATATTTTATTGAATTCAAATTCCACCATCTGCCGCGGTGGGATTCGAACCCGGGTCCCCAGAACATGAGCTGAGTTTCTGGGTCAATAGTCTAGCAGTAATACCATTCGGCCATCACCTCCCCAATGGCATGGGAGTTACAGATGTAAACACAAGAGGACGCAGGTTTAAGGTGCTGGGGTGTAGGTGCAGAGGAGATGTCAGGGGTAGGTTTTTCACTCAGAGAGTGGTGGGTGAGTGGAATGGGCTGTCGCCAATGGTGGTGGAGGCAGATTCAATAGGGTCTTTTAAGAAACTTTTAGACAAGTACATGGAACTTAATAAGATAGAGGGTTATAGGTAAGTCTAGCAATCTCTAAGGTAGGGACATGTTCGGCACAACTTCGTGGGCCAAAGGGCCTGTATTGTGCTGTAGTTTTTTCTACGTTTAGTCCAAAGATCATCGAAACCCTACAGTACAGAAAGAGGCCATTAGGCCCATCGAGTCTGCACTGACTGCAATCCCACCCAGGCCCTAACCCCGTATCCCCACATATTTACCCACTAATCCCTCTAACCTAGGTATGGATATGATCGGCGCAACTTGTGGGCCGAAGGGCCTGTATGTGCTGTAATGTTCTATGTTCTATCTCAGGGGCAATTTTTTTTTTGCAAGGCCAATCGACCTAACCCGCACATCTTTGGACTGTGGGAGGAAACCGGAGCGCCCGGAGGAAACCCACGCAGACACGAGGAGAATGTGCAAACGCCACATAGACAGTGACACAAGCCGGGAATCGAACTCAGGACCCTGGAGCTGTGAAGCAGCAGTGCTAACCCGCTGTGCTACCGTGCCGCTGATATGCAAGTTAGGTGGATTGGCCATGCTAAATTGCCCCTAAGTGTCAGGGGGCTAGCAGGATAAATGTGTGGGGTTATGGGGAGTGGGATTGTGATCGGCGTTGACTCAATGGGCTGAATGGCCTCCTTCTGCACTATAGGATGCTATGGATTCTATGAAACTGAGACACAAGCAAAGATCAAAGAACAGTACAGCACAAGAACAGGCCCTTCAGCCCTCGAAGCCTGCACCAAACACATTATTCTACCTAGGCTAACCACTTGTATTCCTCTATTCCTCATCTGTTCATGTGTCTGTACAGGTGAATCTTAAATGTCACCTCACTTGGCAGTGCATTCCAGCCCCCCACCACCCTCTGTGTAAAAACCTTACCCCGCACATCTCTACTGAACATTTCCCCATTTAGCTTGGACTTGTGCCCCCTTGTAACGATCTTATTATAACGTAATTTGCCAAATTTTATACTCAATGCCCCATCCGATGAAGGCAAACATGCTATATTTGATTTGATTTCACATTGTCACGTGTATTAGTATACATTGAAAAGTATTGTTTCCTGTATGCTGTACTGACAAAGCATACCATTCATAGAGAAAAAAGGAGAGAGTGCAGAATGTAGTGTTATAATCATAGCTAGGGTGCAGAGAAAGATCTACTTAATGCAAGATAGGTCCATTCAAAAGTCTGATGGTAGCAGGGAAGAAGCTGTTCTTGAGTTGGTTGGTACGTGACCTCAGAGTTTTGTACCTTTTCCCCAATGGAAGAAGGTGAAAGAAAGTATGCCTGAGGTGCATGCGTCCTCCATTATGCTGGCTGCTTTGCCAAGGCAGTGGGAAGTGTAGACAGAGTCAATAGATGGGAGGCTGGCTTGCGTGATGGATTGCACCAGCTTCTTACAGTCTTAGGCAGAGCAAGAGCTCATACTATGGTTAGTTGCACTGACCTGAATTGGCATCAGTCTATGGTGACGAGGGGAATTTCACAGGAACTTCATCTCAGTGTTAATGTAAGCCTTACTTGTGACTAATAAATTAACTTTAACCAAGCTGTGATACAACCAGAAAGAATGCTTTCTATGATGCATCTGTAAAGGTTGGTGAGAGTCATAGCGGACATGCCAAATTTCCTTAGCTTTCTGAGAAAGTAGAGGCATTGGTGGGCTTTCTGAACTATAAATGTTTTCTTCAGCGCCTTTTTTTACCTGTACTGCCATTTTTAACGGTGATCTAAAGTATAAATCGTAGTTTTCTGTTGTCTTGTCTCAGCTGTGAAAGACCCGACTAGAAACTAATAATAGTCATAGAATCATAGAATACAGTGCAGAAGGAGGCCATTTGGCCCATTGAGTCTGCACCAACCACAAAACCACCCATGCCCCACTGCCATTGCCCCACACATTTACCCTGCCAATGCCTTTGACACTAGAGTCAATTTAACACAGCAAATCAACCTACCCCGTATATCTTTGGACTGTGGGAAGAATGATGTGGAGATGCCGGCGTTGGACTGGGGTAAACACAGTAAGAAGTCTGACAACACCAGGTTTAAGTCCAACCGATTTATTTGATAGTAAACTCACAAGCTTTCGAGGTTAAACTCTTCAGCAGGTGAATGGAGAGTTCTGGCCTCAGACAGAGCGTATAAAGCACAGACAGTTTACAAATTACTGATTAGAATGCAAATCTTTACACCTAACCTGCTGTTCAAGTCTTAAAGTGGCCGACAATGTGAGTGGAAGGAGCACTGATCACAGGTTAAAGAGATGTGTATTGTCTCCAGACAGTACAGTGAGTGAGGTTTTGCAAACCCAGGCAAGTCACGGGGGTTACAGATAGTGCGACATGAACCCATTTGTAACCCCCGTGACTTGCCTGGGTTTGCAAAACCTCACTCACCGTACTGTCTGGAGACAATACACATCTCTTTAACCTGTGATCAGTGCTCCTTCCACTCACATTGTCGGCCACTTTAAGACTTGAATAGCAGGTCGGTGTAAAGATTTGCATTCTAATCAGTAATCTGGAAAATGTTTGTGCTTTATATGCTCTGTCTGAGGCCAGAACTCTCCATTCACCTGACGAAGGGGCTAACCCGAAAGCTTGTGAGTTTACTATCAAATTAATCGGTTGGACTTAAACCTGGTGTTGTCAGACTTCTTACTGTGGGGAGAAACCAGAGCACCCGGAGGAAACCCATGCAGATATGAGGAGAACATGCAAACTCCACACAGACAGGCCCAAGGCCAGTATTGAACTTGGGTCCCTGGTGCTGTGAGGCAGCGGTGCTAACCACCGTGCCACCCCTGACACTGCCACTCTGCTGTCATGGAGCTTGGCAGCTCCCTGCCAGCCTCCCGCATGACAGGCAGGGATATTAACCTCTACACTAACGAGGAAGTTGCTAACTGTGGATTTAGCATTCGGGTTCCTGCTTATCTTTACCTTAATGGGAAAATACATGCCAACTGCCATTTTGAAACGTCTCCAGGGTAGGAATAAAGTGCACAAGTAAGAAGGGTGTTCAAAGTGTCAGAACTATGGAAAAAGAGGTCATTGCAAAACTCTTTGTTGATTAAAGTTCTGACAAGGAGGACATTTTAAACCAGAGGCACATTCACACAGTGGAGGAACCAAAAGCAAAAGGAGCTGACTTGGCTGGGGAGGTAACTGATACTGAACATAAGTATTGGAGCATTAAACTCAAAGAGGATAGACACTCGACAAGAGTTTAAAACTAAACGCAGGGTCAGGGGATTCGGTTTTAACAGATGAGGTCAAATGGCTCAGACAGAATACATTGTAACCCTCATCTGTCAAGTTATAAGGTCCTGGTGGGACAACCTTAAAGTTGAAAGTTGAAATCTAAAGAGCGAGAAATCCTTGAATCCCATTCCAATTGAAGAGTGCCCCTTACAAAGCAGTGAGGAGGCCTAGAACTGACATTAATCTAGAAAGTGGATGCCCCCTGTTCTAGATTCCCTGACCAATGGAAACAATCTCTCAGCCTCACCCTATCAGACTCCTTCCGAATTTTCTAAGTTTCAGCAAGATTGCCTCTCATCGTCTTAAATTCCAGAGAATTAAAACCCAATTTACTCAACCTCTCATCATAGGATTTGGGTCGTACTGGGGCTGCTCTTGGTTGTTCGAGATTGGCCTGGTGCTTCATGTCGTTAGTGTGTGCCTAAACTGGACCAGATACTGGGCCAGACGACAGCTCAGTGACTGTCGCTGATTGCTGTGCAGACACATGGATTTGGGCCGGTGTCTGTGGGAGTTTGCGCATTCTCCCCGTGCTTGCGTGGGTTTTCTCCGGGTGCTCCGGTTTCCTCCCACACCCCAAAGATGTGCTGTTAGGCTGATTGGTGTAACAAATTGTCCCTAAATTAGTTTCCCTCAATGTGGATGGCCATGGGACAGTGGATGGGGGGGGGACTGGTGGCGTTGGGATGGCGGCGCGGGCTCGTTGGGCCCAAGGGCCTGTTTCCCGGGCTGTTTTTGTTCTTTGTATGATATTCATCCCAGGGACCAATCCAGTGAACCGTCACTTACAGCCTCCAATGCAACTATATCCTTTCCTTATCGTGGAGATTAAGGGCAGTATTTTCCTGTTTTTTAATGTTCAAGTGCTTTCAGCACCCCTCACCCCCATGCACTCTGCTTGTAAAATTTTGAGCAAGCCAGTCGCTCACTGCAGAAGCCCGGGGGCAGGGTTTAATGCACCTGAAAGCCCGCAGAGGGAGGTAGTGCGCATGTGCAGGCCCCTGATGCTGCGCATGCGCATTAGCAATAGCAGACCAAGACAGATTTGTCAGGCCCCTGCTGCTACAGGCAACCTGAAGCAGCTCCCCCACCCTGCAATCGCAGGGGCCTGCAGCCATAGATACAGCCCCCGTCTACACCCCCCTCCCCCCGCCATCCAGGCTGATTTCAGACCCCTTGCCTCCCCCACTGATCATGGACCCAACACCCTCCCGGTACCAATTGTGGATCCTCTGCCTTCCCCCCACTGATTGCTGCAGCGTGGCAGCAGGCTCTCTTCCTCATTAGCCTCTCCCACTGACCCTTCCCCCATTAGCCCTGCCCCTGGCATTACCTAGTGGGCATTGCCCAGATACCCGACTGGCATTGTCCAGGTGCCAGACAGGCACTGCCCAAAGAGCACCCACCCCCTTGACCTCAGCCTCCCCGGAGACCTCAATGGTCTTTGGTTCCAATGGCGAGGGCAAGGCAACTGCTGTTTGTCCATGGGGAGCATGTCTCTTCCTCGCCAGTGAAATCCTTTCCCAGTGAGGTCTCGAGGATTGAGCACCGGGCTCGCTAGTGACATGTAAATGCTTCTTCAAATAAACGTCAATGAACGAATCGGCCCCTCGCCCATTTCTGGCAACAAGCTGACCGTGCTGGAAATCCGACACTCGTAAAATGGTAACAGTTGCAAAAACTGGTGCCAATCGCTCTAATTGCTTTACACCCCACTTTACAACTGCGTCGCACCCGAAAACCGATGCGTTGCAATGGTAAAGTCCTGGCTTGCAGTATTCCAGGTGGGGTCTCATCAAACCCCAACAACATTGTAAGAGAATTTCTTTATTTTTGTACTCCAATCCTGCTGCAATAAAGACCTAGACGCCATTTGCCTTCCTAATTGCTTGATGCACCTCTAAGACCGTAAGAGATGCAGAAACAGAAGTAGGCCATTTGGCCCATCAAGTCTGTTCCAATTTTAATGAGATCATGGCTGATTTGATATAATTCTCAACTCCACTTTCCCACCTATCCCCATAACCCTTACTACATGTTAACTTACTAAGTTCCCTGTACAAACACAGCCAAGTCCTTCTGAACATCAACAGGTTACTGATTACTGGAGACAATACACATCTCTTTAACCTGGGCTTAATGCTCTTTCCACTCACGTTGTTGGCCTCTTTTAGACTTGAATAGCAGGTTAGTTGTAAAGATTCACATTCTAATCAGTAATCTGTAAACTGTCTGTGCTGTTATCTGCTCTGTCTGAGGCCAGAACTCTCCACTCACCTGACGAAGGGGCAAACCTCGAAAGCTTGTGAGTTTACTATCAAATAAATCGGTTGGACTGAAACCTGGTGTTGTCAGACTTCTTACTGTCCTTGAAAGCAGCGGTGAGCTAAATAAGTATTGTTCACGAAGCCTGTTGTTACTCTGCCAGCCAGAAGAAGCTATCAACGGATATGTATCCCCCCTCCCCCATTAAACAGGAGTGAATTATAGAAACCCTACAGCACAGAAAGAGGCCATTCAGCCCATTGAGTCTGCACTGACCACAATCCCACCCAGTCCCTACCCTCATATCTCTACATATTTTACCCACTAATCCCTCTAACCTACGCATCTCAGGACACTAAGGAACAATTTCTTAGCAAGGCCAATCAACCTAACCCGCACATCTCTGGACTGTGGGAGGAAACCGGAGCACCCGGAGGAAACCCACACAGACACGAGGAGAATGTGCAAACTCCACACAGACAGTGACCCGAGCCGGGAATCGAACCCAGGACCCTGGAGCTGTGAAGCAGCATTGCTAACCCACTGTGCTACCATGTCTGCCATTACTTCCATGCTGCCCAGAAGGAAAGACCAGTTCAGACTTGTCTTCTTATTTCCCTCTGAGAGAAGAAATCCCTCCTCATCTCAGCCTCAAATTGGCACTCCTTTATTCTGAGACTCTGCCCTCTGGTTCTAGACCCTCCCATGAAGGGAAACATCCTCTCAGCGTTGACCCTGTCAAGCCACTTAAGAATCTTTTATGAGATCACCTCTCATTCTTCTAAACTCCAATGAGTCCCAACTTTTCCTCGTATGACAATCCCACCATGCGGGGATCATCCTGGTGAACCTTCGCTGATCTACTTCCCGTGAAATAATATCTTCCCTTAGATATGGAAACCAGAAGTGCCCACAATGCTCCAAATGGACACAATGGACACAGATTTAAGGTGCTGGGGAGGCAAGTACAGAAGTGATGTTAGGGGTAAGTTTTTCACTCAGAGGGTGGTGAGTGAATGGAATCGGCTGCCGTCAGTGGTGGTGGAGGCGAACTCGCTGGGGTCTTTTAAAAGACTTCTGGATGAGTATATGGGATTTAATGGGATTGGGGGTTATAGATAGGTCTATGGATTGGTAGGTGTTGATGTGATCGGCGCAACTCATGGGCCGAAGGGCCTGTTTGTGCTGTAGTGTTCTATGTTGTCTCACCAGTACCTTATACCTTTGGAGTTCTCAATGTTAGAGGGCTGTGGAGGTCAGTGACTGAGTATAGCAAGATATGGATCTATAGACTTCTAGCCAGTAAAGACATCAAGCGATATGAAGATAGTACAGGAAAATAGCATTGATCTAAAGATAATCCATAATGTAGCTGAATCGTATAGTAGGATTGAATAGCATAACAGGATTGAGAGGCTTCCGATGTGCAATTTTCCTATGATAAGGTGCAACATCAAACATGACCACACAAAAGAGCTTGTGGTGCAGGGGGTAACATATTTGTGTGGATAGAGGATTGGTTACCGAACAGGAAGCAGAGATAAGTTAATTCTTTTTGAGTTGGCGAGCTGTAACAAGTGGAGTGCCACACGGATCAATGCTGGGGTGTCAGATATTTACAATTTCTATCAATAACTTGGATGAAAGGGCTAAACGTACAGTAGTTAAATTTGCTGATGACATAACTTGGCGCAACTTGTGGGCCGAAGGGCCTGTTTGTGCTGTAGTGTTCTATAACGATTGGTCGGAAAGTAAGTGGAGGGAAGAAATGAAAAGTTGAAGGAAGGATTCAGATGGGTTACGTGAGTGGGCCAAGATTAGTCAGATGAAGTATTGTATGGGAAAATGTGAACGGGTCCACTTTTGTAGGACAAATATAAAAACAGCACATTATTAAATGAAGAGAGGTACAGAGGGATCTGGGCGTCCTGGTGCATGAATCACAAAACGTTGGAGTGCAGGAACAGCAAATGATTAGGAAGGCAAATGGAATGTTGGTGTTTATAGCAAGGGGATCGGAGTATAAAAGCAGGGCAGTATTTCTATAGCTGCACAGAGACCACACCAGGTGTACAGTGGGCAGTTTTGCTCTTGTACTTAAGAAAGGCCACACTATAAAATTCCTGTTATTCTGCCCTCTACCAACTGGAATTCTCTACTAACTGGAATTCTGGGTCAGTTTTCCGATTGGACTTGTCAAACTCACCAGGAATAACCATTGGCAGCCTATCCTCGCTCCGACCTGAGTCTCCCACTCCTCATCAGCACATCTCCCCATGACATCGTTCACTCAATTCTCACACTCCTTAGACGTCAAAACTCACGTGATCATTCTCGAGCTTACTTATTGGCTGAGAATCCAGAACTCACCTTATATCTTAGCTAACCAGTGTACTAGATAAACTGGGCCCTCACTTTCCCACCATGTGCCAGATAACAGAGATTTACCTGTAACTGCAATCGAACATGGAGGTGCTGTGGGGATCTGAGGGGTTACGAGTTAGGATGGAGTTTGCAAGGTGGATTTCAGGGTGCATGGTATGCTGTGGTGAAGAATCATTGTGTTCATCTAAAGTCAAAGTTTATTGTATTAGTGTCACAAATAGGCTTACATTAACACTGCAGTGAAGTTACTGTGAAAATCCCTAGTTGCCACACTCCGGTGCCTGTTTGGGTACACTGAGGGAGAATTTAGCATGGCCAATGCACCCTAATCAAAACGTCTTTTGGAAGAAACCAGAGCACTTGGAGGAAACCCACGCAGACATGGGGAGAATGTGCTAACTACGCACAGATAGTGACCCAAGCTGGGAATCAAACCTGGGTCCCTGGCGCTGTGAGGCAGCAGTGCTAACTACTGCACCACAAAGCATCTCACTGGCTCACCTCCACGTGTACACTGCTCACGAATCCATCGCAGCTCGAGAACGTACGGTGGATATTATCCCTATCGGAAAAGACTAACTGGGCAAACTTGCACACGGATTGGTTGGGTGCTGCAACTGTACAGGGCACTGGTGAGGCCGCAGCTGGAGTACTGTGTGCAGTTTTGGTCGCCGCACTTACGCAAGGATATTTTGGCCTTGGGGGGAGTGCAGAGGAGGTTCACTAGGCTGATACCGGAGATGAGGGGGTTGGACTATGAAGAGAGACTAAATAGACTGGGTCTGTACTCGTTGGAGTTTAGAAGGATGAGGGGGGATCTTATAGAGACGTATAAGATAATGAAGGGGATGGATAGGGTAGAGGTAGAGAGATTCTTCCCACTCAGAAAGGACAGCAGGACTAGAGGGCACAGCCACAAGATAAGGGGGGGGGGGCAGTTTAGATCGGAGTTGAGGAGGAACTTCTTCACTCAAAGGGTGGTGAATCTCTGGAATTCTCTGCCCGTTGAAGTGGTGGAGGCTACCTCGCTAAATATATTTAAGTCACAGGTAGGTAGGTTTCTGATAGACAAGGGGATTAAGGGTTATGGGGAGAGAGCGGGAAAGTGGAACTGATCCACTTCAGATCAGCCATGATCTTATTGAATGGCGGGGCAGGCTCGAAGGGCTAGATGGCCTACACCTGCTCCTATTTCTTACGTTCTTTTGTTTCGGAGGCAATGCCAGTGTGTAACTCGGGTTTTCCTGAGCGCACACAGAGGAAATCCCAACCCATGCTTCGCATTCATGAAAATAAATAATGCTGCAAATTTGCTGGGCCTCTGGCGCAAATCTTTGTCTCTTCTTTGGACACAGGTGAGGTCCCAGAAGACTGGAGGGTAGCAAATGTGGTACCGCTGTTCAAAAAAGGTAGCAGGGATAACCCTGGAAATTATAGGCCGGTGAGTTTGACATCGGTGGTAGGGAAATTAACGGAAAAAGTACTTAGGGGTAGGATGTATGAGCATTTGGAGCGTTGCGGTCTGATTGGGGATACGCAACATGGCTTTGTTAGAGGGAGGTCTTGCCTTACGAATCTGGTGGAATTCTTTGAGGAGGTGACAAAAACGGTTGACGATGGGAGAGCCGTTGATGTCATCTATATGGATTTCAGTAAGGCGTTTGACAAAGTCCCTCATGGTAGGCTGGTAGAAAAGGTTAAGGCGCATGGGATACGAGGTCAGGTAGCTAGGTGGATTGAGAACTGGCTGGGTAATAGAAGACAGAGGGTAGTAGTGGAGGGGACTTTGTCCGGCTGGAGGCCAGTGACCAGTGGTGTGCCGCAGGGCTCAGTACTGGGACCTCTCCTCTTTGTAGTATACATAAATGACTTGGAAGAGAGCGTAGGTGGTGTGATCAGCAAGTTTGCTGATGACACCAAGATGGCAGGGTTGGCAGGTACCGAAGTGGATTGTGAGGTGATACAACAGGATATAGATAGGTTGGTGCAGTGGGCAGATAGGTGGCAGATGGAATTTAATCCTGACAAATGCGAGGTGATGCATTTTGGAAGGAATAATGTAGAGAGGAGCTATGTGATTAAAGGTAGACAAATTAGGAGTATAGAAACACAGAGGGACCTGGGAGTGCAGGTTCACAAATCCATAAAGGTTGCAACACAAGTGGAGAATGTTGTCAGGAAGGCTTATGGAATGCTAGCCTTTATAGGAAGGGGGATAGAGTTTAAAAGCTGCCGTCTAATGCTTCAGTTGTATAGAACGTTGGTTAGACCGCATTTGGAGTACTGCGTCCAGTTCTGGTCACCTTACTACCGGAAGGACGTGGAGGCTCTGGAAAGGGTGCAGAGGAGGTTTACCAGGATGTTGCCTGGCATGGAGGGGCTGGGTTACGAGGAAAGGTTGGAGAAACTGGGACTGTTCTCCTTGGAAAGACGGAGATTGAGGCGGGACATGATAGAGGTATATAAGATGCTGAAGGGAATAGACAGAGTCAATAGTGAGAGACTGCTCCCTAGATTGGTAACAAATACAAGAGGACATGATTTAAGGGTGAGGGGGGAGAGGTATAATTTGGATATGAGAGGAAGGTTCTTTACGCAGAGAGTTGTGGGGGTATGGAACGCGCTACCGAGTAGGGTGGTGGAGGCGGGAACGTTGGACTCGTTTAAGGTTCAGTTAGATAGGCACATGAGTGAAACAAGGATGGAGGGTTATGGTAGGGGAATTAAATAAGGGTTAGAACCTCGGGAGACACCGGAAAGGCAGGCTTGTGATTAACGTTTTTGTCTTTTATTCCGCAGGTGGAGGTCCACCTTGTTGTCAAACGAGGGGCATGCACACGGTGGGTCGTGCATGGGCTACTCTTGGAGGTTCCAGGAGTGGCCTAGTACTTTGTGTCGGTGTGTGTGCTTGATCCTGGACCGGTAGACGGGCGCCGCAACAGCTCAGTGACTAGCACTGCTAGCTGTGCAGATACATGGATTTGGGCCTGTGTCTGTGGGAGTTTGTGCATTCTCCCTGTGGTTGCGTGGGTTTCCTCCGGACGCTCCGGTTTCCTCCCACACCCCAAAGATGTGCTCTTAGGCTGATTGGTGTACCAAATTGACACTATTCTCCCCTGAATCTGGCTAAGTCAGGGATTCTATTCGTAGACACGCAGGGCAGGGTAGGTGTAGGGTGATGCGGCGGTGTGGGCTTGTTGGGCCGAAGGGCCTGTTTCCCGTGCTGGGTTGTTCTTTGAAATAAAAATAGAAAATGCTGGAAATTCTCGGCAGGTCTGACAGCATCTGCGGAGAGAGAGAGAGGGGCAGAGGGAGAGGGGCAGAGGGCTGGATTCTCCCACCTTGCTCGCAGCTGGGATTCTCCCATTCTGCTGCAGTGAACAGAGAACTGGCTGAGCGCAAAATTTGCAATCCACAGTGACAGGGTGTGAACTCCTGGAGAATTCTGGTCAGAGTTAAGCAGGGTTCAATTCCCCAATGGGGAGAACGTATCAGTTCCTCAAACTATCATTAACGTGCCTGGTCCACATTGACACTGGGCACTTTAGTCAGTGGATTCCAGCCAGATCACAGAGCATCTACTCACTAATAGAACATAGAACACTACAGCACAAACAGGCCCTTCGGCCCACAAGTTGCACCGATCATATCCATACCTATTAAGCCATAGGCCTATCTATAATCCCCAATCCCATTAGATCCCATATACTCATCCAGAAGTCTTTTAAAAGACCCCAGAGAGTTCGCCTCCACCACCACTGACGGCAGCTGATTCCACTCACTCACCACCCTCTGAGTGAAAAACTTACCCCTGACATCTCCTCTGTACCTGCTCCCCAGCACCTTAAACCTGTGTCCTCTCGTAGCGACCATTTCAGCCCTGGGAAATAGCCTCTGAGAATCCACTCTATCTATTCCTCTCAACGTCTTATAAAATACCATGTTGAGAGGAATAGGTAAGTTTGTTATCATCAGGAATGTAACGAGATTATGCGCAAGAATATTCGGTCCGCCTTGTCCAACAAGGGGCATACACGCGATGGGTCGTATGAGGGCTGCTCTTGGTTGTTTCGAGGGTTGCCTAGTGCTTCACGTCATTAGTGTACGCTTAAACTGGACCAGATGCTGGGCAACACGGCAGCTCAGCGACTATCACTGTTTGCTGTGCAGATACATGGATTTGGTGTCTGTGGGAGTTTGCGCATTCTCCCCGTGCTTGTGTGGGTTTTCTCCGGGTGCTCCGGTTTCCTCCCACACCCCAAAGATGTGCTGTTAGGCTGATTGGTGTAACAAATTGTCCCTAAATTAGTCTTCCCTCAATGTGGAATGCCATAAGCATAGATAAGGGTCACGGGTGGAGGGGGGACTGGTAATGTCAAAATGGCGGCGTGGGCTCGTTGGGCCAAAGGGCCTGTTTCCCGGGCTGTGTTGTTCTTTGTTATGTAAGGATATGGGGGTAGGACCTGGGTGGGATTGCGGCCGGTGCAGACTTGATGGGCCAAAGGGCCTCTTTCTACACTGCAGGGTTCTATAATTCTATGATTCATTCGAACTCACTCTGTGCTTGCTACCTGAGTTGGTGCACGGGTGAACAGCCAAAGCGATCTGCTTTTGTACGCCTGGCCCCAGTAACTCGCATTGTACTCGGCGCTCACACTCTGCCGGTTCCTCCAGCCTTTGACTAACAGTAATAACTGGGAGAAACGACCGCAATCAGGGAATGTTCACCATTAATTGTTGCTTGGTCAGCAGTGATGAGGAAAGTAATGCCAGGTTTGCTCATTAAAATTCATGAGAGAGATTTCTTCCCAAGTGTGAGCTCAGGAGTGTGGTCAGATGTTAACGCCTCCACAATTAATAGCAACTCACAAAATTATTATCTCTTAATTGCTCCTATTTCTTACATTCTTATGCTCTTAATGCATAATTAGCATGTGCAGCACAGAACAAATTACAACCTGGAGGGAATAACCTGCTTTCCTGGTGTTTCAATAATTTGCCTCATATTACCATCGAGTCTGATGCCCTGTGTAAGCTCAGGCAAGGCATATATCTGCAGAGGGTGAAGATGAGCCATGCGCTTGATCCCAGTTCCATTCCTAAGCCCACTCTCAATTGAATTCAACATTAACCAAACAAGCTCTTGCAGACTAATGCCTTTGCAAGGTTGATTTACTTTATGCAGCAAGTTATTTGTTAAAGTGAGATTGTTTACTTTCACAGAATCATAGAAACGCTACAGTGCAGAAAAAGGCCCTTCAGCCCATCGAGTCTGTACCGAACACAATCCCACCCAGGCCCTACCCCCCATATCCCGACATATTATACCCACTAATCCCTCTAACCTACACATCCCAGGGCACTAGGGGGCAATTTCTTAGCATGGCCAATCAACCTAACCCGCACATCTTTGGACTGTGGGAGGAAACCGGAGCACCCGGAGGAAACCCATGCAGACACGAGGAGAATGTGCAAACTCCACACAGTCGGTGACCTGAGCCGGGAATCGAACCCAGGACCCTGGAGGTGTATTCAGGCAAATTTAACATGGGTTAGAATGTTTCTTAATTCATTTTACAGGAAGTGGGTGTCGCTGGCGAGGCCAGCATTTATTGCCCATCCCTATTTGCCCTTCAGAAGAAGGTGGTGAGCTACCTTCTTGAACACTGCAGCCCATGAGGTCTAGGTACCCCCACAGTGCTGTTAGGGAGGGAATTCCAGGATTTTGACCTAGCGACAATGAAGGAATGGTGATATATTTCCAAGTCATGATGATGAGTGTCATGGAGGGGTGGTGGTCCCAGCTTCTGCTGCTTTTGTCCTTCTAGATGGTAGTGGTGGGTTTGGAAGGTGGTGCCTTTGTGAGTTCCTGCAGTGCATCTTGTCGATGGGACTCAAGGCTGCTACTGTGCGTTAGTGTGGAGGGATAGAACATAGAACGTTACAGCGCAGAACAGGCCCTTCGGCCCACGATGTTGCGCCGACCAGTTACAAAACAATGACCCACTAACCTAAACCAATCCCTTTTCGTCCATAAACCTATCCACGGATCTCTTAAACGCCCCCAAACTAGGCGCATTTACAACTGCAGCAGGCAGGGCATTCCAATCCCTCACCACCCTCTGGGTAAAGAACCTACCCCTGACATCCGTCCGATAACTACCCCCCCTTAATTTAAAGCCATGCCCCCTCGTGCTAGCTTTCTCCATCCGAGGAAAAAGGCTATCACTGTCCACCCTATCTAAACCTCTCATCATCTTATATGTTTCAATAAGATCCCCTCTTAGCCGCCTTCTTTCCAGCGAAAACAACCCCAAATCCCTCAGCCTCTCCTCATAGGACCTCCCCTCCATACCAGGCAACATCCTGGTAAACCTCCTCTGCACCCTCTCCAAAGCCTTCACATCCTTCCTGTAATGTGGGGACCAGAACTGCACACAGTACTCCAAGTGCGGCCGCACCAGAGTCGTGTACAGTTGCAACATAACGCTGCGACTCCTAAATTCAATCCCCCTACCAATAAACGCCAATTGAATGTGAATGTGAAATTGGATTGAATGTGAAATGGGCCAATCAAGTGGGCTGCTTTGTTCTAGATGGTGTCAAGCTTCTTGAGCATTGTTGGAGCTGCACCCATCCAGGCAAATGGTGGGGTATTCCACCACACTCCTAACTTGTGCCTTGTAACTGGTGGATGACATTGGGGAGTCAGGAGGTGAGTTACTCTATGCAGAATTCCTAGCCTTTGACCTGTTCTGGTAGCCACAGTATGGCGAGTCCAGTTCAGTTTCTGGTCAACGGTAGCCCAGGATGCCAATAGTGAAGAATTCAGTGATAATAGTGTCATTAAATGTCAAGAGGTGATGGTTAAGATTCTCTCTTGCTGGTGATGGTCAATGCCTGGAAAATGTGTGGCATGAATGTTAGTTGGCACCTGCCATCCCAAGCCTGGGTATTGCCCAGGTCTTGCTGCATTTGGATATGGACTGCTTCAGTACCTGAATAGAACAAAGTACAAAGAACAACACAGCACGGGAAACAGGCCCTTCGGCCCAACGAGCCTGTGCCGCCGTTTTAATATTGTGAGTTCCCTCCTCTACCCATGACCTTTGTCTACGCCTATTGGGGAAGATTGAGGGAAGACTAATTTAGGGACAATTTGTTACACCAATCAGCCTAAGAGCATGTTTTTTGGAGTGTGGGAGGGAAGCCGGAGCACCCGGAGAAAACCCACGCAAGCACGGGGAGAATGTGCAAACTCCCACAGACACCGACCCAAATCCATGCACAGCAAACAGTGATAGTCACTGAGCTGTCGTGTTCAATCATCGTGAAAGGTACTGAACATTGTGCTATCAGTGAGGATCCCCATTTCTGACCTTATAATGGAGGGAAGGTCATTGATGAAGCAGCTGAAGATGGTTGGGCCTCGAACATTTTGCCAGATTCAGTTTGAAAACTTCCTAGCTTGATTTGCTCTTGGGTGTTTGGAATGCTTGGTTGCAGAATGCAAAAATCTCAGAGGTTGCAGATTAACCTCTTCCTTAAAAGTGCATGCGTTTCCTCCGGGTACTCCAAAAACAGTGGATTGGCCATGCTAAATTGCCCCTTATTGTCGGGGGTTAGCAGGGTAGGTAAGTAGGTGGGGTAATGGGGATAGAGCTTGGGTGGGACTGTTGTTGGTGCAGGCTTGATGGGTCAAATGGCCTCCTTCCTAGAAGGTTCACTAGGCTGATACCGGAGATGAGGGGGTTAGCCTGTAAGGAGAGATTGAATAGACTGGGTCTGTACTCGTTGGAGTTTAGAAGGCTGAGGGGGGATCTTATGGAGACATATAAGATAATGAAGGGGATGGATAGGGTAGAGGTAGAGAGATTCTTCCCGCTTAGAAAGGATAGTAGTACTAGAGGGCACAGCCTCAAGATAAGGGGGGGGCAGCTTAGATTGGAGTTGAGGAGGAACTTCCTCACTCAAAGGGTGGTGACTCTCTGGAATTCTCTACCCATTGAAGTGGTGGAGGCTGCCTCGCTGAATATATTTAAGTCACAGGTAGATAGGTTTCTGGTAGACAGGGGAATTAAGGGTTATGGGGAGAGAGCGGCAAAGTGGAACTGATCCACTTCACATCAGCCATGATCTTATTGAATGGCGGGGCAGGCTCGAAGGGCTAGATGGCCTACTCCTGCTCCTATTTCTTATGTTCTTCCGCAGGTAATGAAATATACTTCAAGTAATTCTTTCAGTGTTCCGTCAACAAGTTTCCTAATGACTTGTTATTTCAAAAGGGAACCAGATGAACACTGAAGTGGAGAAACTTGTTGGGTCAATGGGGAGAGAGCAGAGAGCTGGTTTAATTAGGTATTTCTATCAAAGGCAAAGCAGAATGTGTGGAATGAGCTGTGTGGTAAGATTCTATGATTGTGGCCTAGTTTTTGTAGTATTTTGGAATACACAAATGTACCATAGACTCTTTTGTTAAATAGGATAACTGTGCACAGTGACATACTGTCCCTGCTCTGTGGATAGATAAACCACCTACCTCTCGTTGGGCCGAAGGGCCTGTTTCCCGTGCTGTGTTGTTCTTTGTTCTCTGAATATCCTGTTCTCCTATCTTCTGATAAACATCTTGAGAGGGTGCAGGCATCAATGAAAAACAACCAAAATTAACAGCTGTCCAAAATGCCCCTGGAAAGCAGGCAAGTCAAACCCTCCTCATAGCGATTACAACTGAAAATTTGAAGAAAATATTGTTGGTTTCACAATGCATCAGAATCATGGACAAATGGGGCTGATTTAATGGTGATGAGGGGGATTTCACCCAAATAGGCCCCATTAAGGCACTTAACTGGACAACAGCAGACATTCTTCAGGATCAAGGACCCCCCTCCAGGGCATAGGACCTGCCCACTGAGAGCTCTTGACCAATCAGAGACCGGCAGTGTTATTGGACGTCAGTGCCACCTGTGGCTGCTGCTGGTATAACACCCAACTGAGGCCAAGTATTGTCATTGAATTCCATATCACAGGGCAGTGATAGCAGGAGAGCAGGGCTAGGGGAGTTGGTCTGATGGGGTTTGAAGGGGAGTGCTCAGCAAAGGCAGGGGATTTGCTCTCAGCGTCACCATTGTGACCAACTCCCCCCCCCCCTCCACCCCATTCCAGATGCTGAGCGATCAGTCAGACACTGAGTGCCTTGGGCACTAACAGGCAAACACACACAATTCTGCTTGTAGTGCTCCCTGCCTGACAAGTCCGCATAAATCTGAGGCCATAATCGCACAATCAAGGACCCCACACACACCCCAGGCGTAATCTCTTCCATCTTCTTCCATCAGGAAAAAGAGGTCATGTACCAATCGATTCAAGAACAGCTCCTTCCCTGCTGCCATCAGGCTTTTGAATGGACCGACCTTATATTAAGTTGATCTTTCTCTATACCCTAATTATGACCTTAAAACTACCTTTTGCACCACTCCTTTCCTTCTCCTCTAAGAACATAACATAAGAACATCAGAAATAGGAGCAGGAGTAGGCCATCTAGCCCCTCGAGCCTGCCCCGCCATTCAATAAGATCATGGCTGATCTGTCATGGCTCAGTTCCACATTCCCGCCCTCTCCCCATAACCCTTAATCCCCTCGCTATCAAAAACCCATCAACCCGCGTCTTAAAAATATTTAGCGAGGCAGCCTCCACCACTTCAACGGGCAGAGAATTCCAGAGATTCACCACCCTTTGAGTGAAGAAGTTCCTCCTCAACTCCGTTCTAAACCGCCCCCCCTTTATCTTGAGGCTGTGCCCCCTCGTCCTACTGTCCTTTCTGAGCGGGAAGAGTCTCTCCACTTCTATCCTATCCATCCCATTCATCATCTTATACGTCTCAATAAGATCTCCCCTCATTCTTCTAAACTCTAACGAGTACAAGCCTAGTTTATTCAGCCTCTCCTCATAGCTCAACCCCCTCAACTCCGGCATCAGCCTAGTAAACCTCCTCTGCACTCCCTCCAAGGCCAAAATATCCTTGCGTAAGTGCGGCGACCAAAACTGCACACAGTACTCCAGCTGCGGCCTCACCAATGCCCTATACAGCTGCATCAAGACCTCCCTACTTTTATATTCAATCCCCCTCGCTATGAAGGCCAGCATCCCATTCGCCTTCCTGACCACCTGCTGCACCTGCAAGCTGGGTTTTTGCGACTCGTGCACAAGGACCCCGAGGTCCCTCTGCACCGTCGCCTGCTGCAGTTTTTCGCCACGTAAGTAATAATCCTTCCTACCATAATTCCTACCAGAGTGGACCACCTCACACTTGCCAACATTAAATTCCATTTGCCAGTTCCTGGCCCATTCGCCCAGCCTATCTAGATCCTTCTGCAGACTCTCCACACCCTCCGCACAATTTGCCGTTCCACCAATCTTGATGTCATCAGCAAATTTTGACACCATACACTCGGTTCCCTCCTCCAGATCATCTATATAAATGGTAAATAGCTGAGGCCCCAGCACCGACCCCTGGGGCACTCCACTAGTCACCAACCGCCAATCCGAATAGCACCCATTGACCCCCATTCTCTGCCTCCTATTTGACAGCCAACCCTCTATCCACGCTAACACCCTACCCCCAACTCCATGCCCCCTGACCTTCTGTAATAACCTCTTGTGAGGCACCTTGTCAAACGCCTTCTGAAAATCAAGAAAGACCACATCCACCGGCTCTCCTCTATCCACCGCCCTAGACACATCCTCATAGAACTACAGAAACATTTGACCATTTACTAGATTGGAGAAGGGTTCTTGAGCATTGGGTGAAATCCATTTAGAACCATAGAACCATGGAAAATTACAGCTCAGAAACAGGCCTTTTGGCCCTTCTTGTCTGTGCTGAACCATTTTTTGCCACTGACCTACAGGACCATTTCTCACACAACTGGGATCATGCTTGCATAGGCAATGAGTACAGGCACACAGTGCCAAATACACTTTGCCCCATCAATAATGTTTGTGATTAATGCCACATATTAGTCAATTAAAACTGATGAATATGATTTCCTGTAATACATGCACTACCATGAACATTACCCCTGGATGAGATCGCTCAGACTCCCTTCGTTAAGAGCTGGGTTCACCCTGTCTATTTCTGTTAACCGAGGAGACTTACTTTACCTTTTTCCTTTTTTAGATCACAGAGATTAAATTAGTGCAGTGGAAAGTAGAATTCACACCAAATGCCCTGAATCGAAAATTAAAGTCTGTGATATTGACAGAACAAAACAGAAAACAAACATCATTCATTGCAATTGTTTCATTTATTGACAAGTGTGTATTTATTGAAAATTTTAAATATATCACAATTGCCACATGATAATACATGAGTGATGTGAGTTGTTTTCGGTGGCCTTTGCAGATTCAGAGCCCGTAACAATCTGACCACACAGCATCTTCCAGCATTCCTGTCTCAAACAGATCGCCATCAACATTTGGAATTGACCACCAATCACTGGTCAGGTGTACATTTGATGTAATTTATTTTGTCACATGTATTGGTATGCAGTGAAAAGCAGCGAATGGGATGCTGGCCTTCATAGCGAGGGGGATTGAATATAGAAGTAGGGAGGTCTTGCTGCAGCTGTATAGGGCACTGGTGAGGCCGCAGCTGGAGTACTGTGTGCAGTTTTGGGCGCCGCACCTGCGCAAAGATATTTTGGCCTTGGAGGGAGTGCAGAGGAGGTTTACTAGGCTGATACCGGAGTTGAGGGGGTTGAGCTATGAGGAGAGGCTGAATAAACTAGGCTTGTACTCGTTAGAGTTTAGAAGAATGAGGGGAGATCTCATTGAGACGTATAAGATGATGAATGGGATGGATAGGATAGAGGTGGAGAGACACTTCCCGCTCAAAAAAGACAGTAGGACTAGGGGGCACAGCCTCAAGATAAAAGGGGGGCGGTTTAGAACGGAGTTGAGGAGGAACTTCTTCACTCAAAGGGTGGTGAATCTCTGGAATTCTCTGCCCGTTGAAGTGGTGGAGGCTGCCTCGCTAAATATTTTTAAGACGCGGGTTGATGGGTTCTTGATAAGAGAGGGGATTAAGGGTTATGGGGAGAGGGCGGGAAAGTGGAACTGAGCAGCGACAGATCAGCCATGATCTTATTGAATGGCGGGGCAGGCTCGAAGGGCTAGATGGCCTACTCCTGCTCCTATTTCTTATGTTCTTATGTTCTTATTGTTTTTTGCATGTTATACACAGAACATAGAACAGTACTGCACAGTACAGGCCCTTCAGCTCTCCATGTTGTGCCCAGCTATGTCCAAACCCAAGATCAAGCTATCCCACTCCCTGTCATTCTGGTGTGCTCCATGTGCCTATCCAATAACCGCTTGAAAGTTCCTAAATTGTCTGATGGGGGTAGGGCCTGGATGGGATTCTGGCCGGTGCAGACTCGATGGGCCTGTTTCTTCACTGTAGGGTTCTATGTTCTATGTTCTAATGACACCACCATCACAGCAGGCAGTGCATTTCACACCCCAACCACTCCGTAAGTAAAGAATCTACCTCAGACATCCCTCCTATATCTCCCGCCATGAACCTTATAGTTATGCCCCCTAGTAACAGCTACATCCAGCCGAGGAAATAGTCTCTGCACATCCACTCTATCTATCCCCCGCATCATCTTATAAACCTCTGTTAAGTCACCTCTCATCCTCCTCCACTCTAAAGAGAAAAGCCCCAGCTCCCTCAACCTTTCCTCATAAGACCCACCCTCCAAACCAGGCAGCATCCTGGTAAATCTCCTCTGCACTCTCTCCAATGCTTCCACATCCTTCTTATAGTGAGGTGACCAGAACTGAACACAATATTCCAAATGTGGTCTCACCAACGTCCAGTATAGTTGCAGCATGACCCCACGGCTCTTAAACTCAAACCCCCTGTTAATAAATGCTAACTCACTGTAAGCCTTCTTCACGGCTCTATCCACTTGAGTGGCAACCTTCAGAGATCTGTGGATATGAACCCCAAGATCTCTCTGTTCCTCCACATTCCTCAGAACCCTGACGTTGACCCTGTAATCCGCATTCACATTCGTCCTACCAAAATGAATACTGTTCATAGTAAGAAGCCTCAAAACATCAGGTTAAAGTCCAACAGCTTTATTTTAAAAGACGAGTTTTCAGAGCGCTGCTCCTTCATCAGGTGAGTGCAACTCTCCGAAAGCTCGTGATTCCAAATAAATATACTGGACTTTAACCTGGTGTTGTAAGACTTCTTACTGTCCCCACCCTAGTCCAACGCTGACATCTCCACATCATATTGTTCTTAGAGAGCATAGGGGAGAAGGGAAGGAGAGGGTACAGAATATAGTGTTACAGTGATAGCGAGGGCGTAGAGAAAGGTCAACTTAATGTAAGATATGTCCATTCAAAAGTATAATGGCAGAAGAGAAGGACCCATTCTTGAGTCAGTTGGGACGTGACCTCTTTTTCCCAATGGAAGGAGGTGGAAGAGAGTATGGGAAGTGTAGACAGTGTCAATGGATGGGTTGTATTTTGGAATGCATTCAATGACAGTGACATCCACATGGGCAAGCCTGGGAGGCAGGTTAAAAATCTACCCCTAAATGTCAGTGGGAACAGTGGTGAGTGTGCAGCTGTCTGGGACAATTGATCAAATCAACGGAATTAAAACTCAGAAGGGGGGTAAAATAAACTATTGAGGGGGAGGATTTTCCACTCCCCTTTTCCAAAATGGTGACGGGGATGGAGAATGTCATGGGAATCTCAAAACAGCTTTTAAAAGTTGGGTGTCCCATTTGGATAACCAGGGAAATTGTGGGTCTAATCAAAAAGGGGAAAAGAGGCATGCATAAGGTTCAGGCAGCTAAAAAACAGATGAAGCAACGGAGGAACACAGAGAGAGTAGAAAATAACTCAAACAGGGAGTTAGAAGGGCAAAAAGAGGTCATGAAATGTCCTTAGTAGACAAGATTAAAGAGAATCCCAAGGCGTTTTATACACACGTTAGGAAGAAGAGGGTTGTCAGAGTTGATATATATAAATGATTTGGAAGAAGATGTAGCTGGTGTGATTAGTAAATTTGTGGGCGACACAAAGATTGCTGGAGTTACGGAAAGTGATGAACATTGTCAGAGAATACAGCAGGATATAGATAGGCTGGAAAATTGGACAGAGAAATGGCAGATGGAACTTAATCCAGATAAATGCAAAGTGATGCATTTTGGTAGAACTAATGCAGTAATGCAGATCTATACAGTAAATGGCAGAACCATCAGGAGTATAGACACACAGAGGGATCTGGGTGTGCGAGGTGGCAGATCCTTAAAGGTGGCAGCACAGGTGGAAAAGGTGGTGAAGAAGGCATATGGCATGCTTGCCTTTATTGGACGGGGCACAGAGTATAAAAATTGGCATGTGATGTTGCAGTTATATAGAACATTGGTTAGGCCACATCTGGAATAGTGAGTCCAGTTCTGGTCGCCACACTACCGGGAGGATGTGGAGGCTTTGGAGAGAGTGCAGAAAAGATTTACCAGGATGTCTGCCTGGTATGGAGGGTATTAGCTATGAGGGTGAGATTGAGTAAACCAGGGTTGTTCTCTCTGGAAAGATGGAGATTGAGGATCGACCTAATAGAAATTTATAAAATTATGAAGGGCATAGATAGGGTGAACAGTTGGAAGCTTTTTCCCAGGTCAGAAATGACAAACACAAGGGGTCACAAGTTGAAGGTAAGGGGGGCAATGTTCAATATGGATATGCGGGGGGACGTACTTTACACAGAGGGTGGTGGGGGCCTGGAGTGCACTACTAAGCAAGGTGGTTGAGGCAGACACACTAGGATCATTTAAGACTTACCTAGATAGCCACATGAACAGACTGGGAATAGAGGGATATAAATGGATGGTCCAGTTAGGAACACATGATTGGTGCAGATCTGGAGGGCCTGTTCCTGTGCTGTATTGTTCTTTGTATCTATTTTTATATCATTATCAGGACATTACATTTGTCCGTATGCAAAGCATGAGAGGTCCCCAGTGGCTTGCACCTGGCGAGCAGAACCCGTTGGAGGTAGACAGATGAATACAGCCCCCAACGGGGAGAAGGTCATGCCCAAGAAGTATCCTGGCACCACCCAAGTACTACCCAGCAGTGCCAGGAGGCTGGGCTGTGGGGCTGTTGCAGAGGCAGGTTGTTGTGTGGGGAGGATTCTATTTCCATGGGTGGTGAGGCACAATGATGGGGGAATTCCATGGATGATGAGGTGGGAATATGGGAGGATTTAGTTGCGGAGAGGGGGGAGGGATGGGAGTTCCATGGTGGTGGGAGAATTAAATAGGGATGTGAGTTTTAATTTTTCTTCATTTACGTTGATTGTTTAAAAACCTAAGTTGTGGTTGGAGTGGACTCTGTCAGAGGACTCCCCCTTTCATTTTGTTGGCAAAGGGGTTTAAAAATACAGTAGGAATCCATAGACTCTCTACAGTGCAGAAGAAGGCCATTCGGCCCATCAAGCCTGCACCAACCACAATCCCATCCTGGCCCTATCCTTGTATCCCCATGTATTTACCCTAGCTAGTCCCCCCTGATACTAAGGGACAGTCTTAGCATGGCCAATTCACCTAACCCGCACTTCTTTTGACTGTGGGAGGAATCCGGAGGAAACCCACACAGATACAGGGAGAATGTGCAAACTCCACACACACAGTCACCCGAGCTGGGAATCGAACCCAGGTCCTCGGCGCTGTGAGGCAGCAGTGCTAACCACTGTAGCACGAGGCCTGGCAGATCAGTAGGCTGTCCTCTGCTTTACCCGTCCAAGATGGCACTTTGCTGAAAATTGGCAAAATCCCACCCAACGGCTATCACCCACGTTATACTGTCACACCAACGCACAACTACCCCAGGTAAGTCCACATAATGGAAATAAGCAATGCATTGGCTATCACATATTTAAAAATCCACATAAAATCTAATATTTTGAGAATGAGATTGAATTTTACGTGCAAATATCAGCTTATCGCGATTGCATCTCCTATCAGTCAATGGTTGTGTGTGACCTTTATTGAAGAAATACCTTAGTGTTGAGTTTCTGTGACCCTAACCCACTCTCCACTCAGCATTTCAGTCCATTTGCAAACCCGTTCATTGCGCTGAATCAAAGCATTCTGTGGAATAAAATGTCAACAGATGCTTAGCCGTTTGAAGAAACTAATAAATCGCTTCTAGAAGGACGCTAGTTTGAACTCTGGCTGCCAGTGACATCTATAAGTACAGCTTGCAAAGGCATGTTGAACTATTGTCAATTAGAAGAGATTGAAATATACTTTAAAAAGTGCTACCTGTAGCCTCTGGGTAGAATTGAGTGTTTTTGATGGAGATCACTTTGGCTGAGGTTGAAGAACTGGGGAGCCCGCATTGCCTCCATTCTGGAGACCCGCCAGCATTAGGTACACATGAAGTTGCGGCCAGTCGGAGGTCACCAGCTACCCACTGGCTGTTGGTGCATTTAGGAATAAATCCCCCCCGCTGATTAAACATCCCCTCACCTTCCAATATGCCACTTGCAAGGGGCATCAAATTCCAACCTCCGAGTTGGCATCTTGTGGGTTCAAGTCCCACTCTGAGTACCTGAATGAATAATCCAGGCCGATAGCCCAGTCCGATGCTATGCTGATACTATACTGTCAGTGGCTCCACCTCTCAGACCAAGTGAAGACTTCATCTGCCCTTCAAACGAAGGTAAAAGATCCCGCAACATTTTTAAAAAGAACAGGGGATTCCCCCCAGTGGCTTTGCCAACCTTTCTCCCTCAGTGGACACCACTGAAAACAGTTGGAGAATCATAGAAACCCAACAATATAGAAGGCGGCCATTTGGCCCATTGGGTCTGCACTGACTACAATCCCAGCTAGGCCCTATCCCCATAAACCCATGTATTTACCCTAGCTAGTCCCCTGACACTAAGGGGCAATTTAGCATGGCCAATCCACCTAACCCACACATCTTTGGACTGTGGGAGGAAACTGGAGCACCCGGAGGAAACCCACGCAGACACGGGGAGAACATACAAATTTTGCACAGACAGTGACTCAAGCCAGGAATCGAACCTGGGTCCCTGGTGCTGTGATGCAGCAGTGCTAACCACTATGCCATCGTGCTGCCATTTATCACCTGACATTTTGCGGACTCTTACTGTGCACAATTTAAGGGCGGCACAGTAGCACTGCTGCGTCACAGCTCCAGGGTCCTGGGTTCGATTCCCGGCTCGGGTCACTGTCTGTGTGGAGTTTGCACATTCTCCTTGTGTCTGCGTGGGTTTCCTCCGGGTGCTCTGGTTTCCTCCCACAGTCCAAAGATGTGTGGGTTAGGTGGATTGGCCATGCTAAATTGCCCCTTAGTGTCCAGGGATGTGTAGGTTAGAGGGATTAGTGGGTATAATATGTAGGGATATGGGGGTAGGGCCTGGGTGGGATTGTGGTTGGCGCAGACTCGATGGGCTGAAGGGCCTTTTTCTGCATTCCCATTAGTACTTCATTGATTGTTAAGTGATTGCGGCCATCCTGAGTTTGAAAAATAGGGAGCTATCTAAAGATAACAAAGAACAAAGAACAACACAGCACAGGAAATAGGCCCTTCGGCCCAACAAGCCCGCGCTGCCCATTTTAACACTCAGTGAGTGCCTCATTCCAATCCTCCTTCTACCCACGACCTTTGTCTACGCCTCTTGGACTCCACAATAAAGGGGTGCAAATTTAGAGAATTATGTGTGCGCCAGATTGAGGGAGCTCTAATTTAGGGACAATTTGTTGACACCAATCCGCCTAAAAGCACATTTTTGGGGGTGTGGGAGGAAACCGGAGCACCCGGAGAAAACCCATGCAGACACGGGGAGAATGTGCAAACTCCCACAGACGCCGACCCAAGTCGGAGATCCGACCCGGATCCCTGTATCTGCACAGCAAACAGTGATAGTCACTGAGCTGTCGTGTTGCCCGTCAGTTGGTCCAGTTTAAGCGTACACTCACGACGTGAAGCACTAGGCAACTCTCGAAACAACGTCCAAGAGCAGCCCTCGCACGACCCACCGCGTGTATACCCCTCGTTGGACAACAAGACGGACCGAATCACCTGTGGATGTAAAAAATAAGTACTATCTTTGTCGGTTCAAATTATGGTCACAATTTGGTTTAAGTTAGATCTTGGTAAATTTGAGGTCAATGGAAGATTTTGGCAGCTGCTTGCCAAACTGTTAGATTTGACAAACAGCCAGGAAGAAAGTGCTACATCAATGTGATACGCTGGGCCCCCCACTACAAGATGGAATATGTTCAGCATTGTATATTTTCAGGTCAAGTTTCAGTTCACCTCAGTCCAGGGAGGAAGTTGCTAATAAAATCGCTCACAATGGCATCAGGGATCTTGCATCCTGTAATATAAATAACCATGTCTTAAGACGTTTGATGCTGTTAGCAGATGCAAAATTCATGACATCCTCAGAAGAGCTCCGAGATCTGGAGGGGAAGCGATCAAGAACGTCTTCAGAAGATCAAAAGGAAATAAATGATTAGCAGGAGCAAAAGTCGGAGATTGTTACTGTCAGAAGTGAGCGGGCAGGGATAATAAAAACACAGCAACTCGCTCCCAGAGCAGGGGAGAAATATCTCAACTGCTTGCTCTCTGGACCTAAGCGCAGAGGGCAGGAGAGATTTGACAGACAGCTCCTCAGAGTGAAAAGCCGTGAATCAGTTCCGTACCAACAATGCCTGATGACTGTGTGATCTACATGGGAATAGACGGAGCTGTATGTGTGAGAGGGAGGACACAGGAGTGAGGAAGTGACTGGGAAGGGAGGGAAAGACTGGAAGAGAGAGAGAGAGAAAAAGAGGGAAAGGAAAAGAGAGAGACACAGACAGAGGGAGACAGAGAGAGGCAGACAGAATGAGAGAGAGAGACAGAGACAGACAGACAGACAGATAGAGCACAAGAGAGAGAGACAGAGAAAGAGACAGAGAGAGAGAGAGAGACAGAGAGTAC
This sequence comes from Carcharhinus amblyrhynchos, assembly GCF_965287045.1. Classification (NCBI taxonomy): domain Eukaryota; kingdom Metazoa; phylum Chordata; class Chondrichthyes; order Carcharhiniformes; family Carcharhinidae; genus Carcharhinus; species Carcharhinus amblyrhynchos. The sequence continues at coordinate 2,640,861 of NW_027649782.1, read as the reverse complement.
GAGAGAGAGAGAGAAAGAGAGAGAGTGAGAGACAGAGAAAGAGAGAGACACAGAGAGAGAGAGACAGCGAGAGACAGACAGACAGAGAGAGAACGAGAGAGAGACAGAGAAAGAGAGAGAGAGACAGACAGACAGAGAAAGAGAGAGACAGAGAGAGAGACAAAGAGAGACAGACAGGCAGAGAGAGAGCGAGAGAAAGACAGAGAAAGACAGAGGCAGACAGAGAGAAAATGAGAGAGAGAGAGACAGAGAGAGAACTCAAGAGAGAAAGAGAAAGAGAGACAGAGAGAGACAGACAGACAGAGAGAGAACGAGAAAGAGACAGAGAAAGAGAGAGAGAGAGACAGAGACAGTGCAGTAGTTTGCTTTGCTGAATTCTGGGATTCAAGCGAGGTCAGTAAGTTTATTAAATCAATGAATGTGGTAAACATTCCTGGGATGGCAGGTTTGTCATATGAGGAGAGACTAAGCTGGTTAGGATTAGATTCACTGGAGTTTAGAAGAGTGAGAGGGGATCTCATAGAAACTTATAAAATTCTAACAGGGTAGATTCAGAAAGAATGTTCCCGATGGTGGGGGATTCCAGAACTAGGGGCATTGCTTGAGTATAAGGGGTAAAGCTTTTAGGACTGAGACGAGGAGAAATTTCTTCACCCAGAGGGTGGTGAATGTGTGAAAATCATTAACACAGAAAGTAGCTGGGGCCAAAACGTTGTGTGATTTCAAGAAGAAATTGGATATAGTTATTGGCGATCAAGGGGGGGGAAGAGGGGGTCAGGATATTGAATTTGATTATCAGGCATGATCAGAGTAAGTGATGGAACAGACTCGAAGGGCTGAGTGGCCTACTCCTTCTAGTTTCTACGTATCTATGTTTCCATGGAGCAGTAAGGCAGGTGTTACTCTCTGACGCTGCAGTGGTGGAACTGATGTTTTCGCACTGGCATGTCGAAATCTGGCTGTGATGTTTGACACTCACATCAAAGAGTTCCTCAGTATGACACTGCCGCAGTTTCCACAATTAGACAGCGCTGTCAAATGGACGAGCAAATACCCTCAAAATGCTGGGAGTTTTAGACGGGTGGTAGAGACAGGGGGAGGGGGAAGGTCTATTTTTACTGTTGCTCTGTTCAGAGAATGATTAAAATCGTCAAGAAAAGGGTTAGAATATCACAAAATGCAAACAATTATAAACTGCGTGTGTTCTGTTGATTTCAGGAGGCCATTAGATTAAAGTTCCAGTGTCGCTGTTGTGTCAGCAATCTACACAGCGTAAATTATTTCGAAATTAGTCGCACTGAAAGAGCGTGACAACTTCAAACACAGATATATTCCGAAATAAAACTCTTCGAGAATCTGAAGAACCGAAGGATTCAAATATTGAACTTTTGAAAGGCTGAGTTAGCTGTACTTTAACAGACTCAGCGTAATCATACTCACACAACCCTGCAAAACGGGAGGAGGCCATGTGGCCCATCATTCCCCATGCTAGATATGGGACAATCAAACCAGCACTGCAAATGCATACACAGAATCACCTGCCATCAGACTTCTGAATGGACCTACATTGCACTGTTGATCTTTCTCTACACCCTAGCTATGACTGTAACACTACATTCTGCACTCTCGTCTTCTCCCCTATATAGAACATAGCACAGTACAGGCCCTTCGGCCCTCAATGTTGTGCCGAGCTATGTCCAATCCCAAGATCAAGCTATCCCACTCCCTATCATTCTGGAGTGCTCCATGTGCCTATCCAATAACCGCTTGAAAGTTCCTAAAGTGTCCGACTCCACTATCACAGCAGGCAGTGCATTCCACACCCCAACCACTCTCTGAGTGAAGAGTCTACCTCGGACATCCCTCCTATATCTCCCACCATGAACCTTATAATTATGCCCCCTAGTAACAGCTACATCACCTGAGGAAATAGTCTCTACACAGCAACTCTATCCATCCTCCTCATCTTATAAACCTCTATTAAGTTGCCTCTCATCCTCCTCCACTCCAAAGAGAAAAGCCCCAGCTCCCTCAACCTTTCCTCATAAGACCCACCCTCCAAACCAGGCAGCATCCTGGTAAATCTCCTCTGCACTCTCTCCAATGCTTCCACATCTTTCTATATACCCTATGAACAGTATGCTTTGTCTGATAGCGCGCAAGAAACAATACTTTTCACTCTATAATCATACATGTGACAATAATAAATCAAATCAAAATGACCCTTTATATATTTACATCACGTTGGAGCTTGTTATAAAATGAACTCTTGTCAAATATCAGGGTCTATTTAATATAGAACATAGAACATAGAACATAGAACATTAGAGCGCAGAACAGGCCCTTCGGCCCACAATGTTGCGCCGACCAATTAAAAAGCAATGACCCTCTAACCTAAACCAATCCCTTTTCATCCATAAACCTATCCACGGATCTCTTAAACGCCCCCAAACTAGGCGCATTTACAACTGCAGCTGGCAGGGCATTCCAATCCCTCACCACCCTCTGGGTAAAGAACCTACCCCTGACATCCGTCCTATAACTACCTCCCCTTAATTTAAAGCCATGCCCCCTCGTGCTAGCTTTCTCCATCCGAGGAAAAAGGCTATCACTGTCCACCCTATCTAAACCTCTAATCATCTTATATGTTTCAATCAGATCCCCTCTTAGCCGCCTTCTTTCTAGCGAAAACAACCCCAAATCCCTCAGTCTCTCCTCATGGAGGACCTCCCCTCCATACCAGGCAACATCCTGGTAAACCTCCTCTGCACCCTCTCCAAAGCCTCCACATCCTTCCTGTAATGTGGGGACCAGAACTGCACACAGTACTCCCCAAGTGCGGCCGCACCAGAGTTGTGTACAGTTGCAACATGACGCTGCGACTCCTAAATTCAATCCCCCTACCAATAAACGCCAAGACACTGTATGCCTTCTTAACAACCTTATCTACTTGATTCCCAACTTTCAGGGATCTATGTACACATACACCTAGATCCCTCTGTTCATCCACACTATTCAAAGCCCTCCCGTTAGCCCTATACTCAACACATCTGTTATTCCTACCAAAGTGAATTACCTCACACTTCTCCGCGGTAGTGATATGTTTATCCTTTCTTCAAAATATACTTTCCAACTGTTAAGATAGTTAAAAGAAACTTTTAAAAATGCTATTAATAAACAATAGACTTAATTGTTTTTAAAAATTCTTCCTCAGGATGTTGGCATCGCTGGCTGGCTAGCATTTATTGCCCATTTTAGTTGCCCTTGAAGAGCTGCCTTCTTGAACCACTGCAGTCAACATGTTATAAGGAGGGGGCTTGATGTTTGTGGCTATCTATTATTTTGCTGTGTATCTCGTAGTTGTTCGATTCAGTACTAATTACAGCAGGGTCCCAGAGAGCCAAGGCTGAGTCAGAGCTGAGGGACTCAAAAGGCTTCTCGAGGGTCTGTAGCCCATTGCTGAGAGGTTGCAATGCTTGCGAGAGACGTAGCAGGACAGCGCTGAGACACAGCGGGCTATGGCAGCAGCCCATGAGAACGTGGCCCAGAGAGGTGGCCAATTCAGAGGGTTTAACCACCACGGGTAGAACTCAGGTGGTCCTCCAGGATTGGCAGGACTAGGTGACGCTGGAACTGAAACACCACCATCCCATGAAGTGACCCAGAAACCCTTGAGGTGCCGGGTCCTGCAGCAAATTATTGTCTCCTTTTGGAGCAAGAACCATCGTGTGGAACTGCCGGGGTCTCCGCTCCCTCCTTCTCCTTCCCCCCCTTCTGGGTGAATGGCAGCCACATCCTGCCTCCAGTGGCCGCCTCCCTCTACTCCTGCGAGTGTTAAGTCCTGGGCCTCCTCTGCTCACAATTCATCCTCCTGCTCCTCTTCCTCAGCTTCAGCAGCAACCAAAAGATCAATTGGTTGCATCGCAAAACATAAGAACATAAGAAATAGGAGCAGGAGTTGGCCATCTAGCCCTTCGAGCCTGCCCCGCCATTCAATAAGATCATGGCTGATCTGAAGTGGATCAGTTCCACTTTCCCGCTTTCTCCCTTAATTCCCCTGTCTATCAGAAACCTATCTACCCGTGACTTAAATATATTGAGCGAGGCAGCCTCCACCACTTCAACGGGCAGAGAATTCCAGAGATTCACCACCTTTTGAGTGAAGAAGTTCCTCCTCAACTCTGATCTAAACTGTCCCCCCCCCACCCCTTACCTTGAGGCTGTGTCCTCTAGTCCTGCTATCCTTTCTGAGCGGGAAGAATCTCTCTACCTGTACCCTATCCATCCCTTTCATTACCTTATACGTCTCTTATCTTATATTATACCTCATATTATCTTATAAGCCTCTCATAATTTTGTAGACTTCTATTAGGCCTCCCCTCAGCCTCCATCTTTCCAGTGGAAACAATCCTAGTTTATTCAACCTCTTCTCATAGTCAATGCCCTCAAGACCAGGAAACATCCTGGGGAATGTTCTTTGAACTGTCTCCTAGGCTTCCATATCCATCTGGTAATGTGGTGACCAGACCTGCAGACAGTACTCCAAATGCGGTCTAACCAAGCTTTTATGTAGCTGCAACATGATTTCCCAGCTATTTCCCAATGACCTACCCAATGAAGTAAAGCATGTTATATGCCTCCTTCATCACCTTGGCTACCTGTGCTGCCACTTGTAGGGAACTGTGGACCTACACACCCAGATCCCTCTGTATACTGTGAGTTCTATCATTTGCAGTCTAATTCACAGCCTCCAAAACACATCTTTTGTTCAGATTGAAGTCCAATGGCCATTTCTGTGCCTCTAATCTATCCATATAAAATCAAATTATTGTGGATGCTGGAATGCAAAACCAAAAGACCGAACCATTTTCCAGCATTTTCTCTTTTGGCCTCCAATCTGTTGTATCCTTTGACAATCCCCGGCACTATCTGAAACTCCACTAATCTTCAGGTCATCTGCAAACTTATTAATCAGACCCACATCTTCCTCCAGATCATTTATATATACTACAGACAGCAGCGATCCCAGTACTGATCCCTGCGGAACACCTTGAGCTACAGATCGCCATTCCGAGAAAGACCTTTCCATGTTTTATCTGACAATTTTACAATCCCATCATTCTGATAGTGTACCAAGTCACACTTTACAGTCACATTCCTCCCTAGACCAGCCTCGTATCGGTCCCAGATCAGAACAAAGAACAAAAACAGCCTGGGAAACAGGCCCTTCGGCCCAACGAGCCCACGCCGCCATCTCAACACCACCAGTCCCCCTCTCCTCCCACGACCCCTGTCTAATGTTTTATGGCCATCCAGCTTGAGGGAATCTGATTTAGGGACAATTTATTCCTGCCAATCAGCCTAACAGCACATCTTTGGGGTGTGGGAGGAAACCGGAGCACCCGGAGAAAACCCACGCAGGCACGGGGAGAATGTGCAAACTCCCACAGACACCGGCCCAAATCCATGTGTCTGCACAGCAATCAGTGATAGTCACTGAGCTGTCGTCTTGCCCAGTATCTGGTCCAGTTTAGGCACACACTAACGACATGAAGCACTAGGCCAATCTCATACAACCAAGAGCAGCCCCAGTACGACCCATCGCGTGTATGCCCCTCGTTGGACACGAGGTGGACCAACTTGAAACCTGTGAATGAAAAGAGGGAGAGAGAACCATGACCATGTTTTGCCTGAAGCTTTCATTCCAGACTATCAAATTCAACTCCTGACATATCACAAGGTGGAAGAGTCATCCCAAACTTCATTCTTTGGATAATGTTTGAAAGAAAAGACAATGCTTTGAAAAGGCAGGGTTAATTTCACCTGAGTCTCTGTTGCCTCCAGCTAAAGCCCCGAGCCTTATCACCCCATTAGCTTTTACACTACACCTCGCTGTTTTCAAAAGTGTCACAGCCATGGAGATGGTATGAGGAGGTGGAGAGATTTTCTTTTCTTCAAACCTACACACACACACGTACAACCCTGATCAAAAACAATTAGAAGTTACTTGATGTGTCCATGAGATAAAGGTGGGAGGTTCAACAACCTCCACTGATCGGATGAGGCACATCACAGGAGTGTATATCAAACAAAATTTAACACCAAACTATTCGGACAGATGACAAAATGTTTGGTTAAAGAGGTGGTTTATAATTAGCACGTGAAGGAAGAAAGAGTGTTTGTGAAACAGAGAAGGGAATTTCAGGGTTTTACCCCTCTGCAGCTGGGAAACACAGCTGCTCGTGGTTGGACAAAGGAAATTGGGATGTAAGAAATCAGGATTAGAGGATTCTAGAATGTTCTCTCTGAACTGTTCTCTGTGACTATTCCCTGACAGCAAGTATCAATGTGGGACTGGAGACTAGCACTGGTGGCACGGTAGCACAGTGGGTTAGCACTGCTGCTTCACAGCTCTAGGGTCCTGAGTTTGATTCCCGGCTCGGGTCACTGTCTGTGCTGAGTTTGCGCATTCTCCTCGTGTCTGTGTGGGTTTCCTCCGGGTACGCCGGTTTCCTCCCACAGTCCAAAGATGTGCGGGTTAGGTTGATTAGCCATATTAAGAAATTGCCCCTTAATGTCCAGGGGTGCGTAGGTTAGAGGGATTAGTGGGTATAATATGTAGGGATATGGGGGTAGGGCCTGGGTGGGATTGTGTTTGGTGCAGACTCGATGGGCTGAAGGGCCTCTTTCTACGCTGTAGGGTTCTATGATCTAAGCACCATTTCATGGTATGATGTACGGAGTCACATGGTAATAAACTGCTTATCTATCTCACTCTGTCTCTCTCTGGAGCAATATCTCACCTTTCTCGCTCTGAGACAGTATTCCAAAGGAAATTCTATCTCTGCCCCTTTCTGTCTTTGTCAACCTCTCTCTCTCCTTCTCTCCCTTTCCCTCTCTCTCTCTCTCTTGCTGTGGTTTGTGAAGCTGGCGAAAATTTAGCAGCAAACAAAAATAAACAAGCGTAAGAATCCACCAGAAGGAATTCAGTCTTTAGTCGGATCAGGTGTATCTATTCCCAATCCTACTGATTTTGACCTCAAAACCGAACTTATCAGTACAAACTGATCAGAGGGTTAGTTCAGAAGCAGAATATTGTGCGTGTTAGAATTCCGAAATAAAGACATCAAATACTGGAAATACTCAGCAGAAAAGGGAGAAACAGATTGATGACCTTTTGTTGGGATTTAGTCACAAGAAGCACTTAATAAAGATTTCATACTGCTGATCTTGGAGAGAAAGGGTTTTGATGGTGTTAAAAGGGTGGTGTGAAGTGGCTGTGATGTCGTGCAGCAGGGTATTTAGTGAGCAAGCAATCAAACACCAACTCCATTGTCCCCTATTTAACATCAATTTGATGCAGCGCTCAGGGGCACTGAGATTTATTTTCACACTGACAGTGGCACCAATGCGAAATAAACAGCTCTTAGTAACACCAGCACCAAAACTGTTCAAACATAAAACTTAATCCCAGTTCACTTCTGCCGGGGAATGATGCAGACCACTCATGATTGTAAAGGTCCTCAACACTGTCTACACTTCCTGCTGCCTCGGCAAAGCAGCCAACATCATCAAGAACCCCATGCACCCAGGACGCTCTCTCTTCCACCTTTTTTCCGTCAGGGAAAAGATACAAAAGTCTGAGATCATGTGCCAACTGACTCAAGAACAGCTTCTTCCCTGCTAGCATCAAGCTTTTGAGTGGTCCTACCTTATATTAAGCTGATCTTTTGCTACACCCGACTGTGACTGTAACACTACATTCTGCACTCTCTCCTTTCATTCTCCCCATGAATGGGATGTTTTGTCTGAGGTGAAACATCTCGTGGTCGCCCGAACCAAATTCAAGAGGCAAAAAGCACTTTGGAGTTTCTGACTTGAACCATAAGAACATAAGAAATAGGAGCAGGAGTAGGCCACCTAGCCCTTCGAGCCTGCCCCGCCATTCAATAAGATCATGGCTGATCTGAAGTGGATCAGTTCCACTTTCCCGCTTTCTCCCCATAACCCTTAATTCCCCTGTCTATCAGAAACCTATCTACTCGTGACTTAAATATATTCAGCGAGGTAGCCTCCACCACTTCAACGGGCAGAGAATTCCAGAGATTCACCACCCTTTGAGTGAAGAAGTTCCTCCTCAACTCTGATCTAAACAGCCCCCCCTTATTTTGAGGCTGTGCCCTCTAGTCCTGTTGTCCTTTCTAAGTGGGAAGAATCTCTCTACCTCTACCCTATCCATCCCTTTCATTATCTTATATGTCTCTATAAGATCCCCCCTCAGCCTTCTAAACTCCAACTAGCACAGACCCAGTCTATTCAATCTTTCTTCATAGGCTAACCCCCTCATCTCCAGTATCAGCCTGGTGAACCATAACAATTATCAAGTTGTGTCTCCTGAACGTGGCTACCTTGTCCAATAAACGTACATGATGTGACACTGATGTATGGAGGAGCTATATAATGCTAAGTGAGGGTGAGTGGTCGGGTTTATAGCTGATGTCCGTATATACTGGACCACTTGGGCCAATAGATATTTTTGAAATGTCAAGGAGTATGCATCGCTTCTTTGTGGGTGTCATGAGACATATTTCCTGGATATATATTGCAATTGGGCTTAGTGTCCACTTAGCTGTCAAGCAGTCTGAAGCATTTTGCCTCTCCTGTCCTATGTGTGGTTTCAAATATTACTGAGAGACAATCTATCCATCTCATAAAGCTCAAATTACTAAGGGAACAGGAGCGAGGACTCATCAATATCATCGGCAGGCTCGATGGATCTGAAAGTATGGCATTATGATGGAATACACACACAGCTCCGGACACTGAGTTCATCCAGAAAAGCAATTTCATTGCCTATGAAATGATGTATATTAAAGTGGAAATTCAAAATGACACAAGGCTAGAGCAAAGAAAGATGGAAAGCTTGTTAGAGCTGAGCTGTATTTGTAGGAACCAAATGTACTGGACGTATTTGGAATTTATTCTGCTGGAGTTGTATGAAGTATGATAGTAGACGAAGAAATAATTGAATAAATGAAGGATTGGACTGGTTCTGGCTGTCCATGGAAGCGTTAGCAAATGTTCTGCGTAACGGATAATAAGCAACAGTAAGCGAAGATTTGATCACTTTCCTGGTGTCAACACTTAATTCTTTTGGCAAACGGTGTCCCAATCAGAGATTCAGTACTACATGTTAATCTGCAAACTTAAAGAAGAAAACATCCATTTCGATTTGATTTATTGTTGTCACGTGCATTGGGACACAATGAAAAATATTGTTCATTGTGCACTACACAGGCAAAACATCCTATCCATAGAATATATGGGGAGAATGAAAGGAGGGAGTGCGGAATGTAGTGTTACAGTCAGAGTTTGGGTGTAGCGAAAGATCAGCTTGATATGAGGTAGGACCATCCAAAGCCTGGTGCTAGCAGGGAAGAAGTTGTTCTTGAGTCGGTTGGCACATAATTTCTGATCGATAAGGGGATTAAGGGTTATGGGGAGCAGGCGGGTAAGTGGAACTGATCCACTTCAGCTCAGCCATGATCTTATTGAATGGCGGGGCAGGCTCGAAGGGCTAGATGACCTACTTCTGCTCCTATTTCTTATGTTCTTATGATCTCAGACTTTTGTATCTTTTCCCCGATAGAAAAAGGTGGAAGAGGGAGTGTCCGAGGTGCTTGGGGTTCTTGATTCTGCTGGCTGCTTTGCCAAGGCAGCAGGAAGTATAGGCAGAGTCAATCTCAAGATATCCTGAAGCACTTTAAGAGCATTATTGAGATGCTGCTACATAGGGAATGCATCAGCCAGTTTGTGCAAAGCAAGATCTTCACAAACTGTACAAAATAATCAATTTTATTGATATTGAGGGAGGGATGAACATTGGGCAGAGTCACAGGGAGGCTTCCCCTCCTCTTCTTCCACTAGATATGGAATATTTTACCTGAAAGAGTGAGAAGCCAGCGTACTGTGCCACAATACTGAAGCATCATGATCATGAATGGCCTCTTTCTGCACTGTAGAGTTCTATGGTTCTATGAAATATTGCGAAAGCTAGCTGTATAATCCACATACCAAGAGACTAACATTGTCAAGAGGAAATATTTGAGAAAGAGAAAGATTCCTTTGATTCGATGTCTGAATGTGTGCATCCTTGGACTCAGGCTATCAAAGAGAGACACGTAAATAATCTTTCCTGGCAGGCCATCTCACAAGGGTATTCATGGAATGCGCTCTCAGCATTGCTGTGAGGCCTTTGAAACACTGACACTGTCAGCTCCTGAATCACATCCACAAAATGTTTCCCGTACTTAACTTTATTTGATTCAGGACAACACAAAGCTTGGATGGTTAGTCCCAGAGTGGAATGAGGTCTCATCTCTGATGGCAGCAAGACATATGAAGTATTGCAACAATGTGTGCTGGATGGCTAAGCAGTAGAATTAGGAAGTGAGGGAGCTTAACGTAATTCTTGGCTGAATGGTTCTGACCGAACCAGTTTATTGAGTGGGATAATTCGCCCAGTACTTGATTTGACGGAATTTGTGGACTTCCAGCAGAGATGAAAAAGGTTCTCTCGTTATCGTCCTTTCCTGGTGTGAATGTCCCCACTGTCACGAAAGGTTGAATAGGTTAGGACTTTATTCCCTGGAGCGTAGAAGAATGAGGGGAGATTTGATAGAGGTGTATAAGATTTTGATGGGTATAGATAGAGTGAATGCAAGCAGGCTTTTTCCACTGAGGCTAGGGGAGAAAAAAAACCAGAGGGCATGGGCTAAGGGTGAAAGGAGAAAAGTTTAAAGGGAATATTAGGGGGGGATTCTTCACGCAGAGAGTGGTGGGAGTGTGGAATGAGCTGCCGGATAAATGCGGGCTCACTTTTAACATTTAAGAAAAGCTTGGATAGGGTAGAGGTAGAGAGATTCTTCCTGCTTAGAAAGGATAGCAGGACTAGAGGGCACAGCCTCAAGATAAGGGGGGTTGCAGTTTAGAACGGAGTTGAGGAGGAACTTCTTGACTCAAAGGGTGTTGAATCTCTGGAATTCTCTGCCCGTTGAAGTGGTGGAGGCTGCCTCGCTGAATATATTTAAGTCACGGGTAGATAGGTTTCTGATAGACAGGGGGATTAAGGGTTATGGGGAGAAGGCGGGACAGTGGAACTGATCCACTTCAGATCAGCCATGATCTTATCGAATGGCGGGGCAGGCTCGAAGGGCTAGATGGCCTACTCCTGCTCCTATTTCTTATGTTCTTACGTACATGGGTGAGAGGGGTGTGGAGGGATATGGTCCAGGTGCAGGTCAGTGGGACTAGGCAGAAAAATGGTTTGGCACAGACAAGCAGGGCCTAAAGGCCTGTTTCTGTGCTATAATGTTCTATAGTTCTACATCATCAACAGGAGCCACAGAAGGTTTTTCTTCTCATAGATGTTCCACCAAAAGATTTTAATCAGAGAGCTCACTGTTTATAGGGTTTCACTCAATTCCTTTATATTGTCAATTATCTTTTTGTCAGTGTTATTCGGAGGAGTGTCTGTGGTCATTCCACATTGATCCCTCAAGCTTCTGGCAGAAGACAATGACACCTCGTGGCAATGTTTCCTCTCACCCACTCTTTGGAATAAGGACCAGGCACGCGGTTATAATCTTTGTTCGGTCAGCTGAGGGGAGCTGTGTTTTAGTCCTTGCAAAGCTAATACCGAACTGTAGATCTGGCGTTAATGTTAATGCCAGTCTCCGGAGCTGGGACCGCACTGGTTCGCAGACTCAACCAGTCCCGAGGAATTGAAAACCGTTCAGCTGGAGAGTAATTAATAGCTCGGATGTTCAAACTGTGAAGGAAACAGCTGTAAGACATCTGGGATCAACAGTGCACTTTACGAAACTGGCAAGGCTTCCTGGTATTTTACTCATTGAGACTGACTCTCCTGTCACCTCCAAACGGACTCACTGTCTGGTTTGAGCAGTTACGTAGCAGCGAAATACAGACAATGGGATCTACAGGAGGCCAGCAGTCCGCACACAGACAGGCATGGTGAAGGATACTGGGGCTGCTTTACTCTCAGACACAACTATGTGAAGAGAGGTTGAAAATATTCCTGTTGAGAAGGCCATTGTACACAGTGTGAGAGGAAGATCAGTCAGGCCCCCTCCTTTGTGGAATGCCATAAGAACATAAGAAATAGGAGCAGGAGTAGGCCATCTCGCCCTTCGAGCCTGCCCCGCCATTCAATAAGATCATGGCTGATCTGTCGTGGCTCAGTTCCACTTTCCCGCCCTCTCCCCATAACCCTTAATCCCCTCGCTTATCAAAAACCCATCAACCCGCGTCTTAAAAATATTTAGCGAGGCAGCCTCCACCACTTCAACGGGCAGAGAATTCCAGAGATTCGCCACCCTTTGAGTGAAGAAGTTCCTCCTCAACTCCGTTCTAAACCGCCCCCCCCTTTATCTTGAGGCTGTGCCCCCTAGTCCTACTGTCCTTTCTGAGTGGGAAGAGCCTCTCCACCTCTATCCTATCCATCCCATTCATCATCTTATACGTCTCAATGAGATCTCCCTCATTCTTCTAAACTCCAACGAGTACAAGCCTAGTTTATTCAGCCTCTCCTCATAGCCCAACCCCCTCAACTCCGGTATCAGCCTAGTAAACCTCCTCTGCACTCCCTCCAAGGCCAAAATATCCTTGCGTAAGTGCGGCGACCAAAACTGCACACAGTACTCCAGCTGCAGCCTCACCAGTGCCCTATACAGCTGCAGCAAAGCATAGATAAGGTGGAGGGTGGGGACTGGTAATGTTAAAACGGCAGCACGGGCTCGTTGGGCCAAAGGGCCTGTTTCCCGGGCTGTTTTTGTTCTTTACATTCAGCAGAAAAATGCTGGAAAACCTCAGCAGGTCTGACAGCATCTGTGGAGAGAGAACAGATGTGGAGATGCCGGCGTTGGACTGGGGTAAACACAGTAAGAAGTCTCACAACAGCAGGTTAAAGTCCAACAGGTTTATTTGGTAGTAAACTAGCTTTCAGAGCGGTGCTCCTTTATCAAGTGTTTGCGATCAGAATTCTCCACTCTCCTGATGAAGGAACAGTCCTCCGAAAGCTAGTGGTGTTTACTACCAGATAAACCTGTTGGACTTTAACCTGCTGTTGTGAGACTTCTTACTGAGAGAGAACAGAGCCAACATTTCGAGTCTAGGTGACCCTTCGGATGAAGGGGCATCTAGGTGAAACTACGTTTGTGAATAGAACTACCACTCACCTGATGAGAAGGGCAGCGAGCGCTCCAAAAGCTAGTGGCTTTTGCTACCAAATAAACCTGTTGGACTTTAACCTGGTGTTGGGAGACTTCTTACAGTCATGTGTCTGCTCATGTCGCCAGTGCGTTCCCCTGAACTCTATCGCGATCGTCCTCATGGTTTATTACGGGCAGGATTTACACAGTGTGTGTTACAGCACAGGGGGTGGCTCACTGTTGGCCGGCAGTGGGATTCTCTGATCCCACCTCTGCCAACGGGGTTTCCCATTGTATACAACGCCTCTCCCCGCAACAATCCCGCCCGCCATCAGGAAACCTGTGGTTACCGACAGGACCGGAGAATCCTGCTGCCGAGGACAGCCGGATAATTCCGGTTTACATTTCCAGGTTTCAAGTCTTCTGTAAACTTTGAAATGACGCCCCCTATCCTGAATGAATGTTTATTCAAAAGGACAGTGGTCCTAATTCCGATTGCTAAGGGACACCATTTTATACTTCCCTCCAGTCTGAGCAACGGTTAGCCATCGCGCTCTGCTCGCCCGGCACATGGCAGGGGATTCTACAGCACAGCCAATCATCCATTGACTTTCGGCGGGACTGGGTGATCCCAGCAGTGGGTGGGACTGGAAAACCCCACCCTCCATCTCTTAGCTAATTTTATATTCATGTTGCCAGCATAGGTTGGCTACAGACCAGCTCACACAAGCTGGTTTCCAATGTGGAGTACCATAAGCGCAGACAAGGGTCATGGGTAGAAGAGGGGACTCACACAATGTTAAAATGGCGGCGTGGGCTCGTTGGGCCGAAGGGCCTGTTTCCCGTGCTGTGTTGTTCTTTGTTCTTACAACTGGTATTGAATACTAAAACAAAACTTTAATTTTTTTTGGCACAGTGGCATGGTGGCTAGCACTGCTGCCTCACCACGCCAGAGACCCGGGTTCGATTCCAGCCTCGGGTCACTGTCAGTGTGAAGTTTGCACGTTCTCCACATGTCTGCCTGGGTTTCCTCTGGGTGCTTCAATTCCCACCCACGCTCCAAAGGTTGGGTGGATTGGCCACGCTAAATTGCCCTTTAGTGCCCAAAGATGAGCAGATTAGTTGAATTGGCCATGCTAAATTGCCCCTTAGTGCGCAAAGAACCGAGTGCAGGGTGTCGAAATTTGCTGATGACACCAAGATTGGGGGAAAGGCAAATTGTGCGGAGGGTGTGGAGAGTCTGCAGAAGGATCTAGATAGGCTGGGCGAATGGGCCAGGAAATGGCAAATGGAATTTAATGTTGGCAAGTGTGAGGTGGTCCACTTTGGTAGGAATAATGGTAGGAAGGATTATTACTTACGGGGCGAAAAACTGCAGCATGCGACGGTGCAGAGGGACCTCGGGGTCCTTGTGCATGAGTCGCAAAAACCCAGCTTGCAGGTGCAGCAGGTGGTCAGGAAGGCGAATGGGATGCTGGCCTTCATAGCGAGGGGGATTGAATATAAAAGTAGGGAGGTCTTGCTGCGGCTGTATAGGGCATTGGTGAGGCCGCAGCTGGAGTACTGTGTGCAATTTTGGGCGCCGCACTTACGCAAGGATATTTTGGCCCTGGAGGGAGTGCAGAGGAGGTTTACTAGGCTGATACCGGAGTTGAGGGGATTGAGCTATGAGGAGAGGCTGAATAAACTAGGCTTGTACTCGTTAGAGTTTAGAAGAATGAGGGGAGATCTCATTGAGACGTATAAGATGATGAATGGGATGGATAGGATAGAGGTGGAGAGACTCTTCCCGCTCAAAAAAGACAGTAGGACTAGGGGGCACAGCCTCAAGATAAAGGGGGGGTGGTTTAGAACGGAGTTGAGGAGGAACTTCTTCACTCAAAGGGTGGTGAATCTCTGGAATTCTCTGCCCGTTGAAGTGGTGGAGGCTGCCTCGCTAAATATTTTTAAGAAGCGGGTTGATGGGTTCTTGATAAGCGAGGGGATTAAGGGTTATGGGGAGAGGGTGGGAAAGTGGAACTGAGCCACGACAGATCAGCCATGATCTTATTGAATGGCGGGGCAGGCTCGAAGGGCTAGATGGCCTACTCCTGCTCCTATTTCTTATGTTCTTATGTTCTTAAGATATGCAGATTTGGGGGCTTAGCAGGCATGGGATGAACAAGGGGTGGGGAGAGGTGGTGGAATGGGTAAAATAATCTTTTGGAGAGTTGATGCAGAGTTGATATCAACTGCCTCCTTCTGCACTGTAGGAATTCTATGATTATTCAGTTGAAATTATAACCTTGTGGTATGTTACAGAAGTATAACTCCTTCAATGCCTCACTAACACTAAACACCAGCAGTTCCTCACACCTTCAAACCATAATATCTCAGAACAGAGATAAATATTTTAATAGGTAGGAATATCTTATTGAATATATGTGGGAAGGATTGTGGATGCAGGAGGCCTACAGTTTAATACAACAGAGAATTGGTTAAATGACTCAGGTGAGGAAGTGGGAGGATATCAGAAGGTGAGAGAAAGTTGTGTTCAGTAGCCCACAGTGTGCATTGTGCAGCGGTGCCTAATGATATCTCAGTGTGGACTCAGAGTGCATCTGTTCATTCCACCCGTAATAACCCTCCAAAGTTTAACTTGACACGACAGCTCAGTGACTATCACTGTTTGCTGTGCAGATACATGGATTTGGGCCAGTGTCTGTGGAAGTTTGCACATTCTCCCCGTGCTTGCGTGGGTTTTCTCCGGGTGCTCCGGTTTCCTCCCACACCCCAAAAAAACATGCTGTTAGGCTGATTGGTGTTAACAAATTGTCCGTAAATTAGTCTTCCCTCAATCTTCCCCAATAGGCGTAGACAAAGGTCATGGATAGAGGAGGGCACTCACAATGTTAAAATGGCGGCGCGGGCTCGTTGGGCCGAAGGGCCTGTTTCCCGTGCTGTGTTGTTCTTTGTTCTAACTCCACAGACTGAAAGCTCCCCACACACGAAGAGAAAGACAGGAATTGAGGCAGTTTGGAATTCCAATCTCACCTCCAGTGAGAGACGATTCAAGTTAAGATTTTGAATTAAGTAAGCCCTTAACTGGCAAAGTTCTCTGTCCAATCAGGGACAGTGGGCAGGCCCTTGAAGCAATCAGATGGCCAATCAGAAGGCACCAACTGGACAATCCCAATTGGTCTCCTTAACTGACCTTTCACAAGGCTCTTAGTGAATCTAAAGAGTGGGATTTTATGGCTGTGTTCATCCCAAGAGTGGAAAATCCCGCTGGAGGTCAAAGGATCTTCTTATGGTCTGTCCCCTGCCTGCTATCATTCCCTTTGGAAAAAGTCTGGCTGCCTCAAAGGTGTGGGCAGCCTTCCCAGGCCCTGACTTGCATTGGGGATGGTACATCACGATCCCTGGAGCTGTGAGGCAGCAGTGTTAATACTCAGGGCATGCCAGCCTCTGCTCCTAGTGTGGCCAAAAGTGCATTGTTTCAAAATTCTTCTTGATATTGAGGGAGAGGCGCTAATCCTTCTGGCTCTTGGGGGTTTACACTCCAAGGGCAGTCTTTGTCTAGATTATTGAATAATAAGAGTCTTATCTGAAACCTCTGAGAGTGCAACACTCTCTCAGGACTGCAGACGGAAGGTGGCACACAATGAGAGCACAAAAACAGTATTGGCATGTGGGGGTTGGACTCATAACCTTCTCATCCAGAGTTTGGACTGATATCAATGAGATAGACACACATCTTTTTCTTTGACAAATTAGAAGACACAGGAGGAGCTCACTCCACCTATCACTCTTGTATCAGCAGATAAGTCTATCCGGTCTAATCCCGCTTCCTGCTTTTGCTCTGTACGTAATGGCATTTTCAGTGAAATTTCAAGTAGTTTTTAAATGTGCAAAGAGTTTCTGTTTCTGCCGTTCTGTCAGATCGTGATTTTTCAGCCAGAATTCTCCTACCCCACGTGCTCTGTCACTGCTGCCACTGAGAAGAGAAAATTTGGCGCTCAACCAAATCTCCATTCACAGCAGCGGGACTGGAGAATCCCAGCCATGTGCGGGGTCGGGGAATCCCAGCCACAGGTGGGGTCGGGGAATCCCAGCTACGGGCGAGGTCGGGGAATCCCAGCCACGGGCGAGGTCGGGGAATCCCAGCCACAGGTGGGGTCGGGGAATCCCAGCCACAGGCGGGGTCGGGGAATCCCAGCTACGGGCGAGGTCGGGGAATCCCAGCCATGGGAAAGGTCGGGGAATCCCAGCCATGGGAAAGGTCGGGGAATCCCAGCCATGGGAAAGGTCGGGGAATCCCAGCCACAGGTGAGGTTGGGGAATCCCAGCCATGGGAAAGGTCGGGGAATCCCAGCCACAGGCGAGGTCGGGGAATCCCAGCCATGGGCAAGGTCGGGGAATCCCAGCCACGGGAAAGGTCGGGGAATCCCAGCCGTGGGCGGGGTCGGGGAATCCCAGCCACAGGCGGGGTCGGGGAATCCCAGCCGCGGGAAAGGTCGGGGAATCCCAGCCACGGGAAAGGTCGGGGAATCCCAGCCACGGGCGAGGTCGGGGAATCCCAGCCATGGGAAAGGTCGGGGAATCCCAGCCATGGGAAAGGTCGGGGAATCCCAGCCACAGGCGGGGTCGGGGAATCCCAGCCGCGGGAAAGGTCGGGGAATCCCAGCCGCGGGAAAGGTCGGGGAATCCCAGCCGCGGGAAAGGTCGGGGAATCCCAGCCGTGGGAAAGGTCGGGGAATCCCAGCCATGGGAAAGGTCGGTGGATCCCAGCCATGGGAGAGGTGGGTGGATCCCAGCCATGGGAGAGGTCGGTGGATCCCAGCCATGGGAGAGGTCGGTGGATCCCAGCCGTGGGAAAGGTCGGGGAATCCCAGCCATGGGAGAGGTGGGTGGATCCCAGCCATGGGAGAGGTCGGTGGATCCCAGCCATGGGTGAGGTCGGTGGATCCCAGCCATGGGAGAGGTCGGGGAATCCCAGCCATGGGAGAGGTGGGTGGATCCCAGCCATGGGAGAGGTCGGTGGATCCCAGCCATGGGAGAGGTGGGTGGATCCCAGCCATGGGTGAGGTCGGTGGATCCCAGCCATGGGAGAGGTCAGCGAATTCCAGCTTTCAGATCCCCACTACCCTCTGCATGAAAAATATTCTCCCCACTCACCTTTCTATCAATTCCTTTAAATCTCTGCCTCCAGGTTACTGAACTCTGCTAATGGAAACAAGTCCTTCCTATCCACTCTATCCGAGTCCCTCACTTTATCATTTTACACATACCAATTAAATCTCCCTTCAGCTTTCTCTGTTCTAAGGAAAACAAGCCCAGCTTATATCCAATCTTTCTTGGCAACATCCTTGTAAATCTGCACTGTACCCGATCAAATGTAATCACATCCTTCCTGGAGTGCACTAGCCAGAACTTGTACGCAGTACTCCAGCTGTGGGTGAAGTAATACTGTGTGCAGTTTAGTATAACTTTGCTGTACTCGGACTCTGTCTTTACAAACAGAGGAAAGTATTCCATCTGTCTCTTAACCAGCTGTCTCACACCATGGAATCCAAGGCCCTCTTGGACAATCCTCTGCATCCTATCATTTATTGTGCATTTTCCTGCCTTGTTAGCCTCTGCGGAGATCCTCTCCACTTGGAGCCAGCAGTTTGTGGTGTCGAAGGTAGCCTTTCTCATTCATTACCGTTCATCATTCCCGATTGATCTGTCTTTGTCACTTTTCTGCCCTGCTGACCCTTCTTTTGATATCTTCCTGAAGCCTACAGCTTTCCTCTTCATTGTCTATCAAACAACTGACTTTTGTACCAAATTTGTGTTCATCACATATCACATTACTTAGAATCATTGAATCCTGATAGTGCAGAAAGAGGCCATTCAGCCCATCAATTCTGCACCAATTTTCCGACAGAGCATCCCACCCAGGCCCTATCCGCATAACCCATGTATTTACCCCACCAGTCCCCTAACCTACACATTGAGACAACAAGGGGCAATTTAGCAAAGCCAATCTGCATATCTTTGTACTTACGGCAGGATAATGTCCAATATTAATGTCCAACATGGGCAGCAGGATGGCACAATGGTTAGCACCACTGCCTCACAGCTCCAGGGACCTGGGTTCGATTCCCGGCTCGGGTCACTGTCTGTGTGGAGTTTGCACATTCTCCTCGTGTCGGCATGGGTTTCCTCCGGGTACTCCGGTTTCCTCCCACAGTCCAAAGATGTGCGGGTTAGGTTGATTGGCCATGCTGAGAAATTGTCCCTTAGTGTCCAGGGATGTGTAGGTTAGAGGGATTAGTGGGTATAATATGTAGGGATATGGAGGCAGGGGGAGCAGGCTAGATGTGTGGAGTTATGGGAATAGGGCCTGGATGGGATTGTGGTCAGTGCACACTCGATGGGCCGAACGACCACCTTCTGCGCTGTAGGGTTCTATACTTCAGAATCCCTGTAGAGTAGTTTTGCCTTCTCTCGATCTTCCTTTCCAGGTTCCACCATTTGCAGCTCTTGAAGAGATTAATCTCCAAATTCCTTAAGTAAATTAATTTTATCGTATTGGATATATTAACGGGCGGAGATCTCCAGTCCATAGAGAAAATACATATCAACGGACTGAAAGAAAGATTTTGTCCCATCAATCTTTTATTCATAAACTTAAACAACTCCATTCTGAAACAAAATGTGAATATGAAGCTTGCAGTCGCTGATTTTTTTGAAAGAGCTGACCTTTGGTTATCGTTTTTGTGTGACTAAATTAAAGACATTTTAATGAAGATCATTTTTCTTAATACCTCAGGCAAAATTCTTCAATCGCAGTGTCTGATTGGCACTCTCACTTAATAGAGATGTACTAGGTAGCTTCGTTAGGTATTTTAATTAACTGGTCTGCTTGGCCAAGATTTGTACGTCCTTTTCATTATTTATTATCTAATTGCTTCCTGTGCCGAGCTTTCTCATCCCCCAAAAAAACATTCAATTTTAACTGGTCACAAGAGGCTCATTAGAGGCAGCAGCTTTTTATTTCTGTATGTGAGTTCAGTAGGTCTCCTGTTGCCTTGTTCCACTTTCGAAGGCGGTTTGTTCACACTCTGGCTCTGAATAGGGAGCGGCCATCTTACTGAGAGGGAAGGACAGTAACTATCCATTCTGATCGTTAAACTGCAAATGTTGCCTCAGAGTAGGACCATCAGACTTGTCATCATTGATAACTTTATTGCCTGCCCTCTAACCACGCAAGCCATCACTCTGGGTGGATCAATTTGCAGCTTTCCGTGTAGTTAAACACACACGGAGACTGTGTCCGTGTATTTAAACACACACAGACTGTATTCTTGTGTTTAAACACACACACACTGTATTCTTGTGTTTAAACACACACACACTGTATTCTTGTGTTTAAACACACACGCAGACTGTGTCCGTGTATTTAAACACGCACAGACTGTATTCTTGTGTTTAAACACGCACAGACTGTATTCTTGTGTTTAAACACACACACACTGTATTCTTGTGTTTAAACACACACGCAGACTGTGTCCGTGTATTTAAACACACACAGACTGTATTCTTGTGTTTAAACACGCACAGACTGTATTCTTGTGTTTAAACACGCACAGACTGTATTCTTGTGTTTAAACACGCACAGACTGTATTCTTGTGTTTAAACACACACACAGATTGTCCATGTATTAAAATAAGCACATAATGTCCATGTATTAAAACACACACAGACTGTATTCTTGTGTTTAAACACACACATCCACAGATGCTGGAGATCTGAGCTGTTTAAGTTTATGAATAAAAGATTGATGGGACAAAATCTTTCTTTTAGTACATTGATATGTTAAATACATGGACACAGGCTGTGCATGAATTTAAACACACACAGACTGTGTCTGTGTATTAAAACATACACAGACTGTCCATGAATTTAAACACACACAGTGTCTGTGTATTAAAACATACACAGACTGCCCATGTATTTAAACACACTCAGACTATGTCTGTGTATTAAAACATACACAAATTGTCCATGCGTTTAAATACGCAGAGACTGTGTCCATGTATTAAAACATACACAGACTGTCCGTATACTTAAATGCACAGACTGTGTCCATGTATTTAAACACACAGACTGTGTCCATGTATTTAAACACACAGACTGTGTCCATGTATTTAAACACACAGACTGTGTCCATGTATTTAAACACACAGACTGTGTCCATGTATTTAAACACACAGACTGTGTCCATGTATTTAAACACACAGAGTGTGTCCATGTATTAAAATGCAGGCACAGACTGCTTGTGTATTAAAACATGCAGAGACTGTCCGTGTATTAAAACACACACGGACTCTGTCCAAATTTCTAACTTGCCATCTATCTTTGTGTTTTTGCTTTCCGCACTAACGCCAGTCATTGCAGCTGCTCCAGGTACGAAGGACGTGTAAACAGATGTATTTATATCTGTATAAAAGCAAAGTACTGCAGACATGGAGATCTGAAATAAAACAGAAAATGCTGGATAATCTCAGCAGGATCAGGCAGTATCTGTGGAGAGAGAAACCTCTGTGGTTCTATTAAACTCCACCCGTCAGCCTAATTCGCTAGTGGGACCATTGTGAAAAGCTGTTTTTAGACCATTGCTACATTCCAGGGAGAGTAACCTTGTGGCCCTGGGGTTATAGTCATGTTACAAATGCGTAGAAACAGCAGGCCTGGACTTCCTTCCGTTCATTCTGACAACTGTGGATGTGGGTCAATACTTGACACTGGTAGATGAGATGTTATTGATAGACTCATAGAATCATAGAACCCTACAGTGCAGAAAGAGGCCCTTCGGCCCATCGAGTCACAATCCCACCCCAGGCCCTACCCCCATATCCCTACATATTATACCCACTAATCCCTCTAACCTACACATCCCTGGACACTAAGGGACAATTTCTTAGCACGGCCAATCAACCTAACCCGCACATCTTTGGACTGTGGGGGGAAACTGGAGCACCCAGAGGAAACCCACGCAGACACGAGGACAACATGCAAACTGCACACAGACAGTGACCCGAGCCGGGAATCGAACCCAGGATAGTGGGAGAACCATGTGACTGGAATTCACTGTATTATTATGAAGTGCTTTGAAAGGTTAGTCATGGCACGCATTAACTCATAAGAACATAAGAACATAAGAAATGGGAGCAGGAGTAGGCCATCTAGCCCTTCGAGCCTGCCCCGCCATTCAATAAGATCATGGCTGATCTGTCGTGGCTCAGTTCCACATTCCTGCCCTCTCCCCATAACCCTTAATCCCCTCTCTTATCAAAAACCCATCAACCCGCTTCTTAAAAATATTTAGCGAGGTAGCCTCCACCACTTCAACGGGCAGAGAATTCCAGAGATTCACCACCCTTTGAGTGAAGAAGTTCCTCCTCAACTCCGTTCTAAACCTCCCCCCCTTTTATCTTGAGGCTGTGCCCCCTAGTCCTACTGTCTTTTTTGAGCGGGTCGACCAGACTCCAGTCGACCAGATTGCCTGGATCCACTATGGTTCACCTATCACCACAACAGGTCCACAGCAGACTCCATCTTCCTGGTCTTGGATCACCTAGAATAGAAAGACACTTATGTCAGACTCCTATTTATTGACTATAGCCCAGTATTCAACACTATTATTCCCACAAAACTCATCTCCAAACGTTGTGGCCTGCTCCTCCCTCTTCAACTGGATCCTAAACTTCCTAACTCACAGACCACAATCAGTAAGGATAGACAACACCTCCTCCACGATCATCCTCAACACCGGTGCCCCACAAGACTGTGTTCTCAGCCCCGTACTGTACTCCTTGTACATCAACGACTGTGTGGCCAAATTCCCCTCAAACTCGATTTTCAAGTTTGTTGCTGATACCACCGTAGAGGGTCGGACCTCAAACAATGATGCGACAGAGTACAGAACAGAGACAATCTGGTGAATTAGTGCGGCAGCGATAATCTCTCCCTCAATGTTAATAAAACGGGGGAGATAGTCATTGATTCCAGGAAGCAGAGTGAGCGCGTGGCAATGTCTACATCAATGATGATGAAGTGGAAATGGTCAAGAACTTCAAGTTTCTAGTGGGGGAATTTTATGACCTCATCGCAAAAACGCAGTAACTGCAAATTACCGTTTCACCCATTTTTGGACAGGGTCCCGATTGTGTCGATTTTTTTTGGTAAGATGAGAATGGGCACAGAAACAGATGCCATTCCTGCAGCCTCCCAGCAACACACACTCCCCAGTTCCACCCCCAGCTCCCCAGAATGGCAACAGAAGCCCCCTCGTTCAATGTACCTACCCCTGACCATCAACCACACACACACACACACACACACACACACACACACACACACACACACACACACACAAGCAGTAGTGGGAACAGACAGTGCTGTTTGACAACACCTGAGGCTGTAGCACGACCACTTCAAACAGACTCCAGCCCATTCCCCAACCACGGACATTGCTTGCTGCTGCGAGGACTAGGACCCAGAGTCAGCGCTAAAACACGAGGTCAGCACTCAGAGCCAGGAGGGGAGTGGATGGTAATTGGGGTGTGTTTATTGCTGAGGGTCTGTGTGGAGTAGGGGGAGTGTGTGTCGCTGGGAGTCTGTGGGGGGTAGGGGGAGTGTGTGTTGCTGGGGGTCAGTGTGGAGTAGGGGGGAGTGTGTGTCGCTGGGGGTCTGTGTGGAGTAGGGGGAGTGTGTGTCGCTGGGGGTCTGTGTGGAGTAGGGGGAGTGTGTGTCGCTGGGGGTCTGTGTGGAGTAGGGGGAGTGTGTGTCGCTGGGGGTCAGTGTGGAGTAGGGGGAGTGTGTGTCGCTGGGGGTCTGTGTGGAGTAGGGGGAGTGTGTGTCGCTGGGGGTCTGTGTGGAGTAGGGGGAGTGTGTGTTGCTGGGGGTCTGTGTGGAGTAGGGGGGAGTGTGTGTCGCTGGGTGTCTGTGAGAGGGTAGGGGGAGTGTGTGTCGCTGGGGGTCAGTGGGGGGGTAGGGGGAGTGTGTGTTGCTGGGTGTCTGTGAGAGGGCAGGGGGAGTGTGTGTCGCTGGGGGTCAGTGGGGGACAGGGGGAGTGTGTGTTGCTGGGAGTCTGTGGGGGACAGGGGGAGTGTGTGTTGCTGGGAGTCTGTGGGGGACAGGGGGAGTGTGTGTCGCTGGGAGTCTGTGGGGGACAGGGGGAGTGTGTGTCGCTGGGAGTCTGTGGGGGACAGGGGGAGTGTGTGTCGCTGGGAGTCTGTGGGGGACAGGGGGAGTGTGTGTCGCTGGGAGTCTGTGGGGGACAGGGGGAGTGTGTGTTGCTGGGAGTCTGTGGGGGACAGGGGGAGTGTGTGTTGCTGGGAGTCTGTGGGGGACAGGGGGAGTGTGTGTCGCTGGGAGTCTGTGGGGGACAGGGGGAGTGTGTGTCGCTGGGAGTCTGTGGGGGACAGGGGGAGTGTGTGTCGCTGGGAGTCTGTGGGGGACAGGGGGAGTGTGTGTTGCTGGGAGTCTGTGGGGGACAGGGGGAGTGTGTGTTGCTGGGAGTCTGTGGGGGACAGGGGGAGTGTGTGTCGCTGGGAGTCTGTGGGGGACAGGGGGAGTGTGTGTTGCTGGGAGTCTGTGGGGGACAGGGGGAGTGTGTGTTGCTGGGAGTCTGTGGGGGACAGGGGGAGTGTGTGTCGCTGGGAGTCTGTGGGGGACAGGGGGAGTGTGTGTTGCTGGGAGTCTGTGGGGGACAGGGGGAGTGTGTGTTGCTGGGGGTCTGTGGGGGGGGTAGGGGGAGTGTGTTTTGTTGGGGGTCTGTCGGGGGTACGGGGAGTGTGTGTTGCTGGGGGTCTGTGGGGGACAGGGGGAGTGTGTGTTGCTGGGGGTCTGTGGGGGGGGTAGGGGGAGTGTGTTTTGTTGGGGGTCTGTCGGGGGTACGGGGAGTGTGTGTTGCTGGGGGTCTGTGGGGGGGTGATAATTGAGGTGTGCTTATTGCTGTGTGTGTGTGTGTGTGTGTGTGTGTGTGTGTGGGGTGTGTGTGTGTGTGTGTGTGTGTGTGTGGGGTGTGTGTGGGGTGGGGGTATGGAGAGACCATCCAGGATAAGGAAGATGTGGAGGCTGAACACCGGGACTTCGCCGGGGAGGAGCCCCCCCCGGAGGAGGACAATGAAGATGACAAACACCACCCGGGCACTGGAGCGCTGGCAGCAAGGATCAGGTTTGCGAGGGTGGCGAGGGAGACCCTGATCACCGCGTGCTTTGGAAACTAGGAGCCTGATTGCCACACGTGAGTCCGAACCACCCCCCACCCCACCCCCTCATCCCCCACCCCTGCGCACTCCTACAATCTCCCGCAGTATTGTAACTCTCTTGTTGTAGACCACATTTTTTTACATATCTCTCTCCTGTTACCCCCGCCACACACTCCCTCCTACACACAACACCCTCCCCACACACACACACAGACAAAACCCCCACCCGGACAATCCCCAACCCTACACCCCCGAAACACATGCACGCAACGCCCACTCCCCACATGCACACAAAAACCCCTCACATACACACACAGATATACCCCCCTCAAAACAACCCTCCCCCACTCATACACCGCACAACACCCCCACACAAAACCTCCACCCCACAAACAACTCCCACACACACACACACACCCCACAAACAACTCCCACACACACACACACACCCCACAAACAACTCCCACACACAAACACACCCACACAAAACATCCACCCGATGAACAACTCCCACACACACATACACACCGCACAACACCCCACAATACTCGCGATCCTCCCCCCACCCACATCCACAAACACACACACACACACACACACACAAATACCCACACAAAACCTCCACCCCACAAACAACACACACACACACACACAAAACCTCCACCCCACAAACAACACACACACACACAAATACCCACACAAAACCTCCACCCCACAAACAACACACACACACACACAAAACCTCCACCCCACAAACAACTCCCACACACACAACACACCGCACAACACCTCACAATACTCACAATGCTGTAGTGTTCTATGTTCTATGTTAACCCTCCCCCCTCCATACACACACACACACCGCACACAACTCCCACACACATAAAACCCAACCCCACACACAATCCCCACCAACACAAAGAAACTCAAAGCTCCCCACTCCACATATACACAAACCCCCCCCCCCACACACACACAGCCCCCACTGCTGCCCTTCCTCAGGAGATTTCTGCAGTGATTAGTGCTGTCATCACCCTCTGCCTAACACTGTTTTCTTGCTTGTTCTGTCAAATTTCCCAGCTCCTGTCCCACAGTTGTTTGCTCCTTGCTTGGATACAATTCCACACTTACAGGAACTCCCCCCCCCACCAAAGCGGATTGGGCATTCTTCGGGGGGGTCGCAGCCGAGAAGGCAGTAGTCAGCAGGCTAGTTGACCCTGAAGGTATCACACCAAGTCTGATCCTGTGCAGAAGGGGTCACTGAATCCAGGACAATTCCCCATCCCTAACCGAAGAGTACTTTAGAGCTGTAAAAAAAAACCACAGCTTAGATTAGCTTAGATCAGTTTATTTACTACACCCAAAGATTGAAACTGGTCAGACTGTGATCCATTTGTTAAAGTTAAAAGTTTATTTATTAATGTCACAAGTAGGCTTACATTAACACTGCAATTAAGTTACTGTGAAAATCCCCTAGTCGCCGCACTCTGGCGCCTGTTCTGGTACACTGAGGAAGAATTTAGCATGGCCAATGCATCTAACCGGCATGTCTTTCCGACTGTGGGAGGAAACCGGAGCACCGGGAGGAAACCGGAGCACCAGGAGGAAACCCACAGAGACACAGGGAAAATGTACAAACTTTGTCTAAGTTAATCACTGTTTTCACCATCAGGGAGTGTGGAAGGGATCCTGTTTCAGAATTAACACATTGCCTTTCGCAGCTTGTCTATCAGTTTGTTAACATTAACGGCATCTTGTGAAAAAAAACAAAAACAGAAAATGCTGGAAAATCTCAACAGGTCTGGTAGCATCTGTGAGGATAGAATAGAGCCAATGTTTCGAGTCTGGATGACCCTTCGGCAGAGGGGTTTATGAAAAAGATATCAAGACATAACAAGGGTGACATAGTGGTTTGCACTGTTCCTTCACAGCGCCAGGGACCCGGGTTCAAATCATGCCTTGAGTGACTGCCTGTGAGGAATTTGCACATTCTCCCCATGTCTGCATGGGTTTCCTCCGGGTTTTCTGGTTTCCTTCCACAGTCCGAAAGATGTGCAGATTAAGTTGTTGTCCATCCTCAATTGCCTATTAGTGTCAGGGTGATTAGTAAGGTACATACATGGGTTTCCAGGGAGTAGGTCTCGGTGGGACTGTTGTCGGTGCAGGCTCAGTGGGCCGAATGGCCTCTTCTTCTAGGGATATATGATTCTCTGAAAATACATCTAACTAAAGTAAAATGCACAATTATATTCTGAGGAGAAAGATAAGGAAGATAGAAAGAATATGTATTTATATACCATCTTTCACTTCCATAATTCCCAAAATTCATTACAGTCAATGAAGTATTTTTGAATAGTAGAATAAAATATATTTATTAGTCATAGAGGTTTACAGCATGGAACCATTTTGTCCTTTAAAAAGCAGTAAGACAGTAAGAGACCCATCTTACCCATGTAGCTATCTAAATGTTTTTTAAAGGATAAAATTGTACCTGCCTCTGCTACCACCTCTGGCAGCTTGTTCCAGACACTCACCCTCTGTGTGAAATAATTGCCCCTCTCAACACTTTTGTATTTCTCCCCTCTCACCTTAAACCTATACCCACTAGTTTTAGACTCCCCTACCTTTGGGAAAAGATATTGACTATCTAGCTGATCTGTGCACCTCGTTATTTTACCGACCTCTATAAGATCACCCCTCAGCCTCCTACACTCCAAGGAAAAGAGTCCCAGACTATCCAGCCTTTCTTTGTAACTCAATCCATCAAATCCCGGTAGTATCCTAGTAAATCTTTTTTGCACTCTTTCTAGTTTGATAATAGTCTTTCTATAACAGGATAATGAGAGCTGTACACAGTATTCCGAGTGTGGCCTTACCAATGTCTCGTACAACTTCAACAAGACGTCCCAACTCCTGTATTCAATGTTCTGACCAATGAAACCAAGCATGCCGAATGCCTTTTTCATCACTCTTTCCACTTGTGACTCCATTTCCAAGTAGCTATGAACCTGTACCCCTAGCTTTCTTTGTTCTGAACTCTCCCCTACCATTAACTGAGAAAGTCCTGCCCTGGTTCAATCAACCAAAATGCATCATCTCGCATTCGTCTAAATTAAACTCCATCTGCCATTTGTCAGCCCACTGGCCCAGTTGAACCAAGACTCCATTGCAATTGGAGATAACTTTCTTCACTGTCCACTATGCCACCAATCTTGGTGTCATCTGCAAACTTACTAACCATGCCCTGTATATTCTCATCCAAATTATTAATATAAATGACAAATAACATTTGGGGGAGATCAAGAATCAAGGTCACCCTGAGGTCAAATCAGAAAATTTGGAATTCTCTCCCCCAATAGGTTTTGGATATTCAAGTCAATTGGAGTTAACTCCAAGATAACTTTCTTCACTGCCCACCCTGCCACCAATCTTGGTGTCATCTGCAAACTTACTAACCATGCCTCCTATATTCTCAAACAAATCATTAATATAAATGACAAATAACAGTGGACCCAGCATTGTTTCACAAGTAGCCTTACATTAACACTGCAATGAAGTTACTGTGAAAATCCCCCAGTCACTGCACCCTATCTCCTATTCGGGTACACTGAGGGAGAATTTATCATGGCCAATACACCTAACCAGCGGTTGGACTGTGGAAGGAAACTGGAGCACCCGGTGGAAACCCATGCAGACATGAAGAGAACGTGCAAATTCCATACAGACAGTGACCCAAGCCGGGAATTGAATCCAGGTCGATGGCACTGTGAGGCAGCAGTGCTAACCACTCTGCCACTGCGGCGTCCAAGTATTTCTGAAGAGTAGACACAGCTGTAATGTAAGAAATACGACTAACTCTGCAACACTGAAGAGTTAACAAATCTTTTAAGAATAGAATCAGTATTTAATTGATATTTTAATGACTGAATCTGGAAGCTGGTTGTCTTTAAGTCTATTGGAGAGCATTGTGGAGGAAGGGTAGGCAGAATGTTGGATTATTGGTCCACGATTTAACAAAAGGCACACATTACCCATGAGAATCTCATCCTGTTCTGACATGATGTTAAATTAAGAGATCGTCTCACTGTAACTCCTTCTCCAATGGAAGAGTTAAAGGTCCCAGTCATCATTGGAAGGAGATTGTAATCTTTAAACCTCCTTCACTCTTTGTTTGCTGCAGAGTTGGCATTTATGAACAGCTATGCAGCTACCCCTAGTTATTGATGCTGTATATGTGCTTTCTAAGGGAGCCCTTAAGAAGGTGCTGTGTTCAACAGAGAGAGTTAAACTGTTAAGGTGTGCTCTTAGTTAATGTGCCTGTTCCCAATCTGAAAGCGATTTTTCCCTCTGTTCAATTATGAAACCACTCAAAGAGATATACCTCACCTCAATCTTGTCTGAGTGTGTATGAGGTAGTAGGAAATTATTGGTTTTGGTAAATTAAATTGAATTCTGGCTTTGGGTGACTGCGTGGCATTTGCACATTCTCCCCGTGTCTGCGTGGGTTTCCTCCGGGTGCTCCAGCTTCCTCCCACAGTCCAAAGATGTGTGGGTTAGGTTGATTGGCTTTGGTAAATTGCTCCTTTGTGTCAGGGGGATTAGCGTTGTAAATGTGTGGTTATGGGGATGAGACCTGGATGGAATTGTTATCAGTGCAGACGTGGTGGGCCAAATGGTCTCCTTCTGCACTGTAGATTCTATGATTCTATGAAAGCAAGATCTGACACTCTCTAGCTTGAGCAATTAATAGAACTTTATTTTTTAAACTGATGGCAAACTTATTAAAACAATGAACAAACTCAGTAAAATCCCAATGGAATGTTATTCGGATACTACAAGATTCATTCAGGAATAGCAAAATATATTATTACAGAATTTAATCACTCTCAAATAAAATGATTTTTATTCAATGATGTTTGCAATTGGAACACTTTCTGGGTTGGTATCCCTCTCTATTCTGAGGGTGGCTTTATGAAGACATACATGAAACTGCAGGACTTACATGAGACCTCACTATCATCCAAGAAGCGACAAGCATTCTCTGACAGTTATCCCCCCTTCTCCGGGTTTGTATACTTCACAGTATTCCTGCAATCTGAGTGGCTTCAGCCAGTCAATATTCTCACATTTGAACTCCATTGGTTCTGTGTCTCTGTGGGCTTGTTTTAAACTCATTGGTCCAATTCAAAAGCCTGTTTTGATTAGATTGGAAGACTGAACTTTGATACAATGCTGCAAAAACCTGCTTCTGCAAACTACTCTTTGCAATTTAAAATCCACGCTTTTTAAAGAGGCAATGCTACACATGATTTCTTCTTTTTTTTTGGTTTTAGCATTTCTTTTCACTTTTGTCAAACACCACTTTTTTATTCTGACATGCGCATATTTCACAACAACCAATTTTTCAGTATTGACTGCAAAGTGAACTATCGAAGTTGGCAGGTTTTGCAAGAGTATTGACTGTCCTGCTCAGCCTTTCAGGCAATTTCCTGCCACTGGCTAACAGACCGAACATTTCCTCAATAATCCCTCCCGTAGATAGACTGAGAGCAACAGTGCTGCCATGTGTGCCCTCTGACCCATGCTCTCCACTCGTGCTACACGAGACTGGAATTGCTGCAGTAAAGTAAAATCAATGGAGAAACTCAAACGGGAACAGACAGCAGTGAACGCTGTTACCTCAGAAGTTGCAAAAGCAATTGCAAGCACATTAATCAGCAATTCTGGTGCAGCTAATTAACAGAGGGAAAAGAAAAACAAGGCATCCTTTCAAGGAGAGTTCAACGTAAAAATAATCCTCTGATTTGAGACAAACTCCACATAAATCTGTGTGAGATGAACACCATGGGGTAATTTTAGGATATGTGGGCCTGGGTCAGGTTTTATGCATTATAAAACTTTCTCCCTGACCCCATCCTGCTTGAATCCACCAATTTGTCATAGAATCACCACAGTGTAGAAGGAGGCCATTTAGAACATAGAACATTCCAGCACAGTACAGGCCCTTCGGCCCTCGATGTTGCGCCGACCAGTGGAACCAATCTAATGACCCTCTAACCTAAACTATTCCAATGTTATCCATATGCCTATCCACTGACCATTCGAATGCCCTTAAAGTTGGCGAGTCCACAACTGCTGCAGGCAGGGCATTCCACACCCTTACTACCCTCTGAATAAAGAACCTACCTCTGACATCCGTCCTATAATTACCACCCCTTAATTTAAAGCTATGTTAAGCCATCACCATCCGAGGAAAAAGGTCTCACTGTCCACCCTATCTAACCCTAATTTGACCCATAATATTGGCACCAACCACAATCCCACCCAGGCTCTACTCCCATAAACCCAATATATTTACCTTGCTAACCCCCGGACAGTGGGATTATTTTAGCACAGCCAATCAACATAACCACACGCCTTTGGACTGTGGGAGGAAACCAGAGCACCCAGAGGAAATCCACACCAAAACAGGCAAACTCCACACAGACAGTGACCCGAGGCTGGAATCGAACCTGTGTCCCTGGCACTGTGAGGCAGTTGTGCTAACCACTGTGTCACTGTGCTGCCCCATTGTGTTCTAATGTAGGTTGGTCTTGGGGTCTCAGAAGGCAGGACAGTCAGAAACAGCTTCCAGTGAAGTTTTCGTTTTGATTTTTTTTTTCAACACTTTTAGGTCTTGTTTCCAGCCCTCCAATATCCCTCGTAATCTCAAATTCTTCCCCAATCTGTTCCAAACTGTTCCCATTGATCAACAACCAGCGGGTACGGATTTAAGATGATTGGCAAAAGCAAAAAATGGAGATGTAGGGGAAAATGTTTTTCGCCAGTGAATTATTGGATCTGGAATGCACTGCCTGTGAGTGTGATGGAGACAGATTCAATCATAGCTTCCAAGAGCAAATTGAATAATTAACTGAAAAGAAAAAAGATTGTAGAGCTACTGGGAAAGGAGTGTGAGAAGATGAGTTGTTCTGCAGAGAGCCGACACGGACATGATGGGCCAAATGGTCTCCTTCTGGGCTGTAAGCATTCTGTGCTGGGCCTCCTTTGATCTCTTCCCGTCTCCCAATCTTCCCTGCAATCTCTCCCTCCTTAACTCAAGCTCCCCCCTCCCCCTGGAGAATTTACCCTCATCCCATTATTACCTCGTAATCAAAGAACAAAGACAGCCCAGGAAACAGGCCCTTCGGCCCAACGAGCCCACGCCGCCATTTTAACATTACCAGTCCCCCCCCTCCACCCATGACCCTTATCTATTGTTTTATGGCAATCCACATTGAGGGAAACTAATTTAGGGACAATTTATTACCTCCAATCAGCCTAATAGCACATCTTTGGGGTGTGGGAGGAAACCGGAGCACCCGGAAAAAACCCACGCAAGCACGGGGAGAATGCGCAAACTCCCACAGACACCGGCCCAAATCCATGTATCTGCACAGCAATCAGTGATAGTCACTGAGCTGTCGTCTTGCCCAGTATCTGGTCCAGTTTAAGCACACACTAACGATATGAAGCACTAGGTTACTCTCGAATATCCAAGTGCAGCCCAAGTATGACCCATCGCGTGTATGCCCCTCGTTGGACAACAAGGTGGACCAACTTAAAACCTATGAATTAAAAGAGAAAAACATTAGTATCATACCACATCCTTTTACCTTACCAGGGACGTCCCAATGCTAATGAACCTTATTTAAAACAATCTCCTATATCCCTTCATCTCCAACCCACTCATGTGCCTGTGGATATGGTACGATAATAATGTTTTTTCTCTTTTCATTCACAGGTTTTAAGTCGGTCCACCTCGTGTCCAACGAGGGGCATACACGCGATGGGTCGTACTGGGGCTGCTCTTGGTTGTTCGAGATTGGCCTAGTGCTTCATGTCGTTAGTGTGTGCCTAAACTGGACCAGATACTGGGCAAGACGACAGCTCAGTGACTATCACTGATTGCTGTGCAGACACATGGATTTGGGCTGGTGTCTGTGGGAGTTTGCACATTCTCCCCGTGCTGTGTGGGTTTTCTCCGGGTGCTCCGGTTTCCTCCTACACCCCAAAGATGTGCTGTTAGGCTGATTGGCAGGAATAAATTGTCCCTAAATCAGATTCCCTCAATCTGGATGGCCATAAAACATTAGACAGGGGTCGTGGGTGGAGAGGGGGACTGGTGGTGTTGAGATGGCGGCGCGGGCTCGTTGGGCCGAAGGGCCTGTTTCCTGGGCTGTTTTTGTTCTTTGTTCTTTGTTCCCTTCCCTTCCCCGACCTCCATCTCAATTTCTCCCCTCCCCCAACATCTGCACTCACCTCTGAGTATAATCTATCCTATTTGTGATTTCAGTAAACGAGAACTAAGTATTAGTTTTGTGTATGTCGTATCAGTAATCACAGACACACAGCAATTTGCATGTAAACTTTAACTTGTATTTTTAACTGTTAGTTTGTAAGTTGCTTTGATGGGAATCAGCGTGCGTCTGAGTGTTTTGTTTTAATTTCTTTGGTTACAGAACTTGCAAAGTAAATATATACATTTTCCACTGAAGTTGACAGACAGTATCCTCACCGTGGCCAGCCAGAGATGTATTTTAGATAACACTACAAGTTCATAGCCCAAAACTACGTTCTTCAGCGAATGAAGAATCTGGGACTCGGCAAAAAGTCAGTCGGAGTTCACTGCCTGATGTCATCTCTAGAATCTACAGGTCCAATGACAGCAGTCTGCACTTACATTAATATTAGGAAAAATTAACAAAATGATTATCTCCACATCATCCCTTCAACAACTGGCTCACAATGTGCAGTTACCTTGTATAGTTTCAGGAAGAATTGTCAGACAAGGTTCAGGTGAATCTGAGGTCCATTTTGTAAATTAAAAGATTAAATAATTGGTTAGCTGAAAAATTATCATGGTGCCATATCGCGCTGTTGATACAAGTAAAGCAAAATTCTAATTCATAACATTTCCACAATCGTTATTATAAAAAATAGTGTAAAATAAGGAAATAATTCACAATAATGAACATGCTAATACGCAAATAATGTCTGTATACATGCTGGTCTCCTTAATTTGCAGAATTAAAAAAATGAAAGGTTCACTGCAGTCTCATTTTGCATTAAGGATCATAATTGTCAGGTCACAATCATTAAATCCTCAATCATTTAAATGCTATTAATGAGTTTTATAAAGTTAGAAACTGGACTTGTCTTGTATTCATTCTGGCCAGGATTCTTTGACCTCGTCCACGGCTGGGATTTTCCAGTCCCGCTGCTGTGAATGGAAATTTGGCTGAGCTCCAAATTCTCCATTCTCGCTGGGAGCGACATACGACACTGGAAAATTCTGGCCTCTATGTCTTTCTGTGGAAAGTTTCCCCTTAATTCCACCGCAGATCCATTTTCATGCGGTTGAGGCAATTAAATGGAAATTATATTAAACTAAATGGAAACTGCCTCTGGGCTATAATCTGAATTAATCCTGATTACTTAGGAGATAACAAATGAACAAATGATTCCGCCAGGGCCACTCGGTTTCTGATCTCATTACAGTCTTGGTCCAAGTGTGGACAAAATAGCTGAACCTGAGGTGAGCTGACAGTGACTGCCCTGAACCAGCATTTGACCAAATCTGGCATCAAACAGCCTTAGCAGATCTGGAGTCAATGGGAATCAAGGGAAAATTGGCTGGAGTCATATCCTGGCTCAAACATAGATGGTCGTGGCTATGATAAAACAATATCTCAGTTACAAGGCATCACTGCAGGGGTTCCTCAGGTCCTAGGCCCAACCATCTTCAGTTGCTTCATCCATGACCGTTCCTCCAACGCAGCATGGTAGCACAGTGGTTAGCACTGCTGCTTCACAGCTCCAGGGTCCTGGGTTCCATTCTCGGCTCGGGTCACTGTCTGTGTGGACTTTGCACATTCTCCTCGTGTCTGCATGGGTTTCCTCCGGGTACTCCGGTTTCCTCCCACAGTCCAAAGATGTGCAGGTTAGGTTGATTGGCCATGCTAAGAAATTGCCCCTTAGTGTCCAGGGATGTGTAGGTTAAAGGGACTAGTAGGTATAATTGCCCCTTAGTGTCGAGGGATTAGTGGGTATAATATGTAGGGATACGGGGGTAGGGCCTGGGTGGGATTGTGTTCGGTGCAGACTCGATGGGTCGAAGGGCCTCTTTCTGCACTGTAGGGTTCTACGATTCTAAGATAAGCAGGGATGTTCGCTGATGCGTGCAGCATTTACAACTCTTCAAATACCCCACAGATACTCTTTAGTCCTTGTCCAAATGTAGCAAGACCTGGACAACATTCAGTCTTGGGCCGATAAGAGGCAAATAACATTCATGCCACACAAGTTCCAGGCAAACACCATCTCCTACAACAGAGAATCTAACCATTGGTTCAATGGCAGAGAAATGAAGTGGGAGGGGTTGTAGCAGGATTCATGACAGGCATCCAGCCAATCGCAACTTTCTCAGGCAATATTTTTATGGCATAACGGCGTGATAAACAGTGCGAGGCTGATTACCATATTTAAATCACCATTTCAATGTAATTAGCAAGCCCGGGATGGTATCATCCGTGCTTGCTGATATTCTGCCTCCCGACCCGCCTCTGCCAGGAGGGGTTCCCACCAGTAGGGATTAAAGCTGGTTCCCATCAATGGGGACCCAGGCATAATGACATTGCCAGTGGGGGCATGGCCATTGAGGCTTCCCTCAGGAGTTTGGGGGCACCTTGCACAGCCCACCAGGCACCCTGGCACTGCCCATAGGCAATATCAAGTGGGCACTGCCTTCTGGAGGGGGTGGGCCAATCAGTGGTGATGGGAGGGGATCCACTGCCCACTCTACGTTTGGGATCAGTGAGTTTGGGAGGAGGGTGACTGAGCTGATCGTGGGGAGGAGGGTTTGAGTTTTGGCCCAGGCAGCAGTGCCAATTGAGATTAGCTGGGGTGGGAGGGTCTGGGCTGGCCCATGGAGGCTTGGCAATTGAGGCTGGTGAGAGGGAGGGGTGGGGTGTTGGGTAAGACATTGGGAGGCTGGGGAGGATGGGGGGGTGAGGATCGGGACTTGCCATTGTGGGGGCGGGGGCAGAGGGTGGGCAAGGTGGTTGGTGATTGGGAGGGCATTGGTGTTGGCCATCATGAGGGGGGTTGGACAGGCCAACAATTGAGCAGGGGGGTGCGTGGGGACTGGCCACGGGGAAAGGTGGGGGTGGAGAGTAGGGGAAGCTGGCAATCTGCCAGAATGGGCAAGCTCGAGACCCTCATATGGACCTGTTGTTGGGGTCCCATTGCCTGCTGGAAACTCTAGCCCAAAGTGACAACATTTGAGCAAATATATGTTGACCAGAGAGTGCCAGATTTGTAAAGGGTCATTCTTGTCTAAAGAGACCAGTTGCATTTTTTGAGCAAGTAATGAAAATAATAAATAAATACATAAAATAATTTTATTAATTTTATGGACTTCCAGGAGGCTTTCAATTAGATTTCACCTAAACGTCTTAACACAACGGAGAGAGTATGGTTTAGGAGGCAAACAAAGGTAATTGTTTAGGAGTTAGAGACACGGTTTTGGGATAATATATACTTACTGACCTTATCAGGTGTTTGACTATTGGATTCCCCAGATAGCTTAACTCGAGCCCTATCTGTTCAGTATTTTTATAACTGATTCTGTTAAAGGGATAGAAAATCCTATATTTGAATTTGCTGATTGGACTAAATTAGATTGCTCAGTAGATAGTGTAGAAGGGAGCAGAAATTTGCAATGGAATGCAAATACATTTGATGAGTAGCCAGAACTGTGACAGGTAGTGTTTAATAAGAGGAAATGTGGTCCAGAGTTCTCCGATGTTGTTACGCCTTGCTGCCAGCGAGAATGGAAAACTTGGCACTCAGCCAAATCTCCATTCACAGCAGCAAGACAGGGAATCCCAGCCACGGGTGACATTGGAGAATCCCAGCCACAGGTGACATTGGAGAATCCCAGCCACAGGTGACATTGGAGAATCCCAGCCACGGGTGACATTGGAGAATCCCAGCCACGGGTGACATTGGAGAATCCCAGCCACAGGTGACATTAGAGAATCCCAGCCACGGGTGACATTAGAGAATCCCAGCCACGGGTGACATTAGAGAATCCCAGCCACAGGCAGGGGCAGAGAATCTCAACTGCAGGCAAAGTCGGAGAATCCCAGCCTCGGGTGAGGTTAGAGACTCCCAACCATGGCTGAGGTTGGAGAATCTCAGCTGCGAGGGAAGTTCAGAGAATCCCAGCCTCAGGCAAAGTCGGAGAATCCCAGCCTCAGATGAGGTTAGACACTCCCAACCATGGCTGAGGTTGGAGAATCACAGCTACGG
The DNA here is from genome assembly GCF_965287045.1 of Carcharhinus amblyrhynchos. Classification (NCBI taxonomy): domain Eukaryota; kingdom Metazoa; phylum Chordata; class Chondrichthyes; order Carcharhiniformes; family Carcharhinidae; genus Carcharhinus; species Carcharhinus amblyrhynchos. The sequence continues at coordinate 2,603,032 of NW_027649782.1, read as the reverse complement.
GACGAGGTTGGAAAATCCCAGATCAGAGTGTTTTCCATATGGTGTAGACTAATGAGTTAAGGGTTATGTTAATGAGACCCTGATGATATTAATGGTGTAAGTGTGACATCAGGAGTCAGATGATGAAGAGGTTCCATGAGCCTCAGTGCAGAATTGTCTGGGTTCTTAAAATGATGAAGTTATTCTGAGACCTTTGTATATCGTCCATCATGAATAGTTTCAGGAGAAGCTACATACCAACTGTCTTAAATCTATTATAGAATAAGCAAAGCTCCATGAAGGAATGATAAGACAATAAGATAGGATAACAGGGCTAACACAAATCAGTAAGATGCTGGGAGGAGCAGAGATTTTGGGATCCACGTATGGAAATCTCTAACAGTTAGTAGACATCACCAAACTATTTAAATGGAATGTTGGCCTTTACTCGAGGGGGGGCCGGAACCCAAAGTGTGGAAAAGCTGAGAGCTGATTCAGAGTGATGTCGGAAAGTATTTCTTCACAAAAAGAATAGTGCAAACATCTTCCGTTACAATCTGTGGAGGGCTGGGACCAGCTGAAAGTGTCTAACTGAAACGTTTGTTAGATTCGATTATGAAGGAATATCGGGTTAAAGTGTGTAAGTAGAATTAAAATACAGATCACCCATAACCCAATTGAATCTCAGAATGGGTTTAAGAGTCCGAATGACTTAATCCTGTTCCTATGTTCCTTCCTTCCCCACAAATGAAATCCTCATTTGTCCACAATGCAATTTATTTAAGATTCCTATTCTCACCTAGATAGCTTTCTGTGGTCTCAAACCCTTCCTATCTGAATGATCGCAGAACACAGGTTCACAATCTCTGACACCTTCCTACATCCATTGCTCCCACTATCAGCAAACTCCTTCAGTGATTACCCCTCCACCAACACCCCCCCCCCAATCCCCCCACACCCCATAGCCTCCTCGATTTCATAAGCTCCCTTGACGCTGTTCCCCTTTATATACACTTCCACTGTCACCGGGGCCTCTCCTTTCCTTTCCACCTCCTGCTTTTTGTCAATCGCTGCTCTGTGTCCATGAAGATTGTGAAGAGTTGGAAATAACCTGAAGCGCTCCTGAGATTTTATAGAAAGAAAAATCGAACCGGAGACAAATAAGCGAGAATAGAAGCTTCTGATGTTTATCCGTAAAATGAGGACCTGACCTTTGACTTTATTATAAAAATAATGGACTTTTGTTTGGTTCCTTCGCCTGCCTTCCGGAGGCTATTGACTTCCTCCAGGTGTACAGTTCCTTGGATGCCTGTGGAGCCATTGTTCATGAATAGATCCTGAATGTCAGAGAGTTATCCTTCCATATGGTACATCATAGTCAACTGTCCTGATACAACACACACACACACACACACACACACACACACACACACACACACACACACACACACACACACACACACACATATGCACACACACACACTCGTAAGAACATAAGAACATAAGAAATAGGAGCAGGAGTCGGCCATCTAGCCCTTCGAGCCTGCCCCGCCATTCAATAAGATCATGGCTGATCTGAAGTGGCTCAGTTCCACTTTCCCGCTTTCTCCCCATAACCCTTAATTCCCCTGTCTATCAGAAACCTATCTACCCGTGTCTTAAATATATTTAGCAAGGTAGCCTCCACCACTTCAACAGGCAGAGAATTCCAGAGATTCACCACCCTTTGAGTGAAGAAGTTCCTCCTCATGCACATATACACACACACATACACACACACACTCACGTAGACACACACACACACACACATACACACATGCACACACACACACGCACACACATGCACACACACTCACACACACAAATACTCACACACACCCACACTCACACAAACGCATACACACATTCGCACACACACACACGCACACACACACACACACAAACGCATACACACACACACACACACACGTACATGCACACTCACACACATGCAGGCAGCTCTTCTCCTTTCTCACCTTGGAGATTGAAGCTTTTGAAACGTTACTTATCCTATCACTCAGGTCATCTAAAGTCCTGGAGAGTGAACTGGGACCATCCTGAAATGTACAGATTTCCTATTCACCAAAGCTAATGAGATAAAGACGCTACACGTAAATGATTAATTTAATGTGGTCCATGTTTTTGTATTAACAGCATTGATCTGTGAAGTCACAGATTGCCAGTATTTTAGATACATCTACAGAAATCCATTCAAGATGCCAAAAGGTAGTATCGGACCAAGCTAGAGTCCCAGGCTAGCCACACGGACTCCCACTGACTATGGCAAGGTCTGCAAGACAGAATGGGGTACAAGATGAAGGAGTGTAAAAGCACCAGCGCCAATGCACCCCTCCCTGATGAGCTCAATGCATTCCACACTCGATTTGAGCAAGAGATCAGCGAGACCAGCCTTCTACCCTGGCAGCCCCAGACAAACTTATATCTGGGGTCACCATTGCCGATGTCAGAGTAGCTTCTCAGACGTCAACCCACGGAAAGTGAATGGCCCGGATGGGGGACCCGGACAAGCACTCAGATCCTGCATGGATCAGCTGGCGGGGGTACTTACAGTTTCAATCTGTCCTTAGAACAATCTGAGGTCCCCAACTGCTTCAAGGAGACAATCATCATCCCAGTACCTAAAAAAAATCTAAGCAGTGACTATCGTCTGTAGCTCCGACATCCATCATTATGAAGTGCTTTGAAAGGTTAGGCATGGCACGAATCAATTCCAGTCTCCCAGACTGCCTGGATCCACTGCAGTTCACCTAACACTACAACAGATCCATAGCAAACGCCATCTCCTTGGCCCTGCACTCAACCCTGGGACACCGAGATAACAAAGACACCAAGTCAAACTCCTATTGATTGTCAATGTTAAAATGGCGGCGTGGGCTCGTTGGGCCGAAGGGCCTGTTTCCCGTGCTGTGTTGTTCTTTGTTCTTTAAAACTCATCTCCAAACTCCGTGGTCTGGGCCTCGGCACCTCCCTCTGCGACTGGGTCCTGAACTTCCTAACTCGCAATCAGTAAGGATAGGCAGTAACACCTCCTCCATGATCATCCTCAACACCAGTGCCCCACACAGCTGTGTCCTCACCCCTCCTTATACACCTATGACTGTGTGGCCAAATTCCCCTACAACTCAATTCAGTTTGCTGACGGCACCACCGTAGTGGGTCGGACCTCAAACAATGATGAGACAGAGTACAGGAATGAGATAGAGAATCTGGTGAACTGGTGCGGCAACAATAATCTCTCCCTCAATGTCAGCAAAACAAAAGAGATTGTCATTGACTTCAGGAAGTGTAGTGGAGAACATGCCCCTGTCTACATCAACAAATGGCATGTAAAAGCACTTCTGGAATTGATTCATGCCATGGCTAACCTTTAGAAGCACTTTATAATGATCAATGTCAGACCCACTGGACAATAGTCATTAAGGCACGCTGCCTGGTTTTCCTTTGGTTCTGGGTAGCTAAGGGGAAGGGTTGGCGAGGGAAAGGATTGGCAGGAGAGACGGTCAGCAGGAGAGAGGGCCAGCAAGAGGGAGGGCCGATGACATGGAGGGTCAGTAGGAGGGAGGTTCATTTGGAGGGAGGGTCTGCAGGAGAGACGATTGACGACATGGAGGGTCAGTAGGAGGAGGGTCAGTCAGAGGGAGGGTCAGCAGGAGGAAGGGTTGATGACATGGAGGGTCAGTAGGAGGGAGGGTCAGTAGGAGGGAGGGTCAGTTGGAGGGAGGGTCGATGACATGGAGGGCCAGTAGGAGGGAGGGTCAGTCGGAGGGAGGGTCAGTCGGAGGGAGGGTCAGTCGGAGGGAGGGTCGATGACATGGAAGGTCAGCAGGAGGGAGGGTCGATGACGTGGAGGGTCAGTAGGAGGGAGGGTCAGTCGGAGGGAGGGTCGATGACATGGAGGGTCAGTAGGAGGGAGGGTCAGTCGGAGGGAGGGTCAATGACATGGAGGGTCAGTAGGAGGGAGGGTCAGTTGGAGGGAGGGTCAGTCGGACTGAGGGTTGGCAGGAGGGAGGGTCAGTCAGAGTGAGGGTCAGCAGGAGGGAGGGTCAGCAGGAGGGAGGGTCGATGACATGGAGGGTCAGTGGGAGGGAGGGTCAGTCGGAGTGAGGGTCAGCAGGAGGGAGGGTCTTTGACATGGAGGGTCAGTCAGAGGGAGGGTCAGCAGAAGGGAAGCTCACTGAGAGGGAGGGTCAGTAGGAGTGAGGGTCAGCAGGAGGGAGGGTCAGCAGGAGGGAGGGTCGATGACATGGAGGGTCAGTGGGAGGGAGGGTCAGTCGGAGTGAGGCTCAGCAGGAGGGAGGGTCGATGACATGGAGGGTCAGTGGGAGGGAGGGTCAGTCAGAGGGAGGGTCAGCAGAAGGGAAGCTCACTGAGAGGGAGGGTCAGTAGGAGTGAAGGTTGGCGACCAAGAGGCTTGGGGGAGAGGAGAGGTGGTGAACTGGAAATAAATAGGAAGAGTCAACATTTTTTAACATTGACAAATTTAATCCAACTTAAAAGCTACTTTATTTTCGAATTTAGGAATTTTGCACAGTAATGTACTTCAAATGACAGCGTGTAATGTTTTCATGTTTTTTTTTGATGAGGAAGATGCCACAGAATCTAACTGCAGCTTTTATGTTGGTTATAATTGAAATATCTGGTTCAGTGAATGTTATTTCATTTAAAATTAAACTTTTCAGGAACGCTAAGTGAGGGATTCTTGTAAAAATTAATTGCTGCTTCACTTGGAAGGAGTATTTGTGCCGTGGGGAGAGAAGGAGTAAAGTGTTACTGCTCCTGCAGTTACATGGGAAGGTGCCACGGGGACATTTGGGATGACTGAGGAATGGACCTGGATGTGGTGGAGGGAATGGTCCCTGCGGAATGTTGACAGGGAGGGGGGAAAGGGGAAGCTAAATTCCAGCAAACATAGCAGCCCAACATAATCTTACCTTCCTCCAGCTCTCAAAGAGTTTGAAATGTTGGCATCATATCTGTTGTTGGTAAGTTGTGGGAGTCTATAATTAAGAAGAGTGCGACTGTTGAATGAAAAGTTGGCATCTCATTAGAGAGTTGCCATTTGTAAAGAGTAGGTCAGAATTGATAAATGGAACTTGTTTTTTTTTTACAAAGAGCAGCAGGGAATATCTTTGGATGCAGTTTGTATGGATTGGCAGAAAGATTCCAGCCCTCATTAGAAACTGGTAGCTCATGGAATTGGAGGCAAATTGTTCATCTAGTTTGGGAACAGGCTAAACTACATGAGACAGAGAGTGTTGGGCAGGATGTAATTAGTGTGTCTCATCTATTCACCTTATTCATTAGTGTCCCAGACGATGGGATAGAAAGCCACATATCCAAATTTGCCGATGACATTCAGATATGTAAGGGGTGTAGGTATGTAACATTGCAAAGTGATATTGATGTATTAAGTGAATGGGATAAACAATAGCACGTAATATAGGCAAATGTATGCTCATCCACTTTAGCTTAAAAAATGATAGAACAAGTCGATTTCTAAATAGCAAAAAGCACAAAATAGTGAGGGCGCCAAGAATTCTGTGAATGGTCACACAGTCATTGACCTGAAACACTGAGCTAGATTTCCACCCTCGAGGCAGGTTGGTCAAGTTGAGAAATTTCCTAGCTTGGTGCACCAGCCTGGGTAAAAATATCCCAGTGACGCGATTTTCACCAAATATGGGGGCGAGCGTGAGTGAGTGTGTGAGAGTGTGTCTGTATGTGTGTGAGTGTGAATATGTGTGTGAGTGTGTGTGAGTGTGTGAATGTTTGGGTATGTGTGTGTATATATGTGTGTGAGTGTGAATGTGTGTGTGAGTATGTGTGTGTGTGTAAATGTTGGGTATGTGTGTGAGTGTGAATGTGTGTGTGAGTATGTGTGTGTGAGTGTGTGAATGTTTGGGTATGTGTGTGTGTGAGTGTGTATGAGTATGTGTGTGTGCGAGTGTGTGAATGTTTGGGTGTGAGTGTGTATGAGTATGTGTGTGTGCGAGCGTGTGAATGTTTGGGCATGTGTGTGTATGTGTGTGTGTGAGTGTGTGTGAGTACGTGTGTGTGAGTATGTGTGTGTGAGTGTGTGAATGTTTGGGTATGTGTGTATGTGAGTGTGTGTGCGTGCGAGTGTGTGAATGTTTGGGTATGTGTGTGTATGTGTGTGTGTGAGTGTGTGTGAGTATGTGTGTGTGAGTATGTGAATGTTTGGGTATGTGTGTGTGTGAGTATGTGTGTGTGTGTGAGTGTGTGAATGTTTGGGAATGTGTGTGTGTATGTGTGTGTGAGTATGTGTGTGTGTGAGTGTGTGAATGTTTGGGTATGTGTGTGTGTGAGTGTGTGTGAGTATGTGTGTGCGTGCAAGTGTGTGAATGTTTGGATATGTGTGTGTATGTGTGTGTGTGAGTGTGTGTGTGAGTGTGTGTGAGTATGTGTGTGTGAGTATGTGAATGTTTGGGTATGTGTGTGTGTGAGTGTGTGTGTGTATGTGTGTGTGAGTGTGTGAATGTTTGGGTATGTGTGTGTGTGAGTATGTGTGTGTGTGAGTGTGTGAATGTTTGGGTTTGTGTGTGTATGTATGTGTGTGCGTGTGTGTGAGTATGTGTGTGTGTGAATGTTTGGGTATGTGTGTGTATGTATGTGTGTGAGTGTGAATGTGTGTGTGAGTCTGTGTGTGTGTGTGAATGTTTGGGTATGTGTGTGAGTGCGAATGTGTGTGTGTGTGTGTGAGTGTGTGAATGTTTGGGTATGTGTGTGTATGTATGTGTGTGAGTGTGAATGTGTGTGTGTGTGTGTGTGTGTGTGAATGTTTGGGTATGTGTGTGTATGTATGTGTGTGAGTGTGAATGTGTGTGTGAGTATGTGTGTGTGTGTGGATGTTTGGGTATGTGTGTGAGTGCGAATGTGTGTGTGGGTGTGTGAGTGTGTGAATGTTTGGGTATGTGTGTGTATGTATGTGTGTGAGTGTGAATGTGTGTGTGTGTGTGTGCATGTAAGGGTGAGTGTGTGTGTAGGGGTGTGCTGCAGGGGCAGATTGAGTCTGGTTGAAAGGCCCACCTCCATTCCCTTGTCCCAGCTCTAGTCCTTGTCCATCACACATTCTCACCCACACCCGTCCATGCCAACACATGTCCACTTACCACTCCAGTGGTCTCTCATTCCTTCATGCTAATCCTATCCTGCACTCTTCCGCATGGCCTTATAACCCAAATGTCAAATTAGTGCCAACTCTCACCGATCACCCCTTACGCTCTCCACGTCAACTCACACAGTATCTACCACGGGCAGACCTCAGGATCCATGCTGAAATAAAACAAAATAACATTCTAGTAACTGTTACGGAGCTTTCCTCTCTTATAGGAAATTGTTGTATTTGAATGCACTCTCCTTAAGGAGCATCGTAAGACTAGTTAAACAGGGCATGTGTGTGCTCTGACAGAGTTTATGTTTCAAATTCTGAATGAAAATACGAGTGATTAATCCCTGCCAGAGTGTCTGAGGCAAGTGTTTCCTCTATCTGGCTACAATACATATTCCTGCAGAAAAAGAGAACCCCCCAAACACACACACACACACACACACACACACACACACACGCAAACACAAACGCACACACAAACAAACACAAACATACACACACAAACACAAACACACACACTCACATGGACACACACAAACACAAACACACACACTCACAAACACAAACACACAAACACAAACACACACACTCACATGGACACACACAAACACAAACACACACATACAAACACAAACACACACACAAACACTCACACACACAAACACAAACACACACATACAAACACAAACACACACACAAACACAAGCACAAACACACACACATACACACGCACTCTCTTTCTCACACACATACATTCTGCAAGTGTGCACATGCATACGCACGCACACACACAAACACACACACGCACAATGGATGAAAATTTGCTTTCTAAGTTTAGAAGCTACATGAGAACCTCATTCTCAGCATGGTGAACTGATCTCACTAACAGGGATGGTCTGGTATGTGTGGTTATTTTCTATGTTTTGAGGAATGTTTTGAAATAGTTTGAAATTCATTGCAAACGTTATTCTGTCCATTCAAAATAAACTATTTTGGTCTCCATCCCAGTAGGTGTCCATCACTCTGCCTGCTGGAAATCAGGGACAGATTACAGATCAAAGTCACACAGTGAGGGGTTTGGTACACAATCCCTGGTCAGGAATCACTGTACAGCGGGTAATATCCTCTGATTGGATTCAAGCTATCCCAGTCCCCATCCCCTCAACCTACCATCAGAGAGTCCGCTTTCCGAAGAGGTTCCTTCCTCAGTCAGGTATCGGAACCACTTTGCTGGGTCCATTCCCTCTGGTTAGCTCCTGTTCTAGAGTGATTCCTGTCTGTCTGGGAATCAAGGCTGTCACGTCAGACTCACATCCATTTTGGGAATATGGCAAAGGCACACCTTGATGGAGTTAAATTCCACAGCCTGTGGGGACACCTATCCAATCCCTCCCCTTCTCCCCATATAGACAACTATATCCGGCAGGGTCAGGACATAAAACTCCAGGGCAGGAGCTGGCCACAGGGAGTGCATCTGCTCATGGGCTCGTCAGGCTGAAGCAGTTTATTGAGCAGGGGATGTCTTTGGATGGGAGCCTCTCCGATGGTACGGAGGTGGATTGGATTCAATACCAGAGAAGTGGACCTGGGGGGGGAGAAGGGTGGGGGGGGGGGGGGGCGGGTAGGGGTGTGGGGGAAGTGGTTTTGTAGGGAGGAGGTATTCCTGTAGAAGAAATCACCAAGGATGAAGAGTCATTTATTGGAAAGATCGAGGGAAGAAAGGAGGGAGAGTCTCGATGTTTAGAAACAGTTACGTAGAGGAAGTGAACCCGGGAGTTTTATGAAGGGGACAGTGAGTCCAGAGGGCAGATAGCGAACGTGGAGACAGCTGCCCTGCCAGCAGAGACATGCAATAGGGTCAATGTAACATGGCCAATTAATCTAACCTGCACATCTTAGAGTGGCATGGTGGCAGAATAGTTAGCACTGCTGCCTCACAGCACCAGTGTGTGTAAAGAGATGTGTATTGTCTCCAGACAGCACAGTGAGTGAGGTTTTGCAAACCCAGGCAAGTCACGGGGGTTACAGATAGTGCGACATGAACCCAAGATCCCGGTTGAGACCGTCCTCATGTGTGCGGAACTTGGCTATCAGTCTCTGCTCAGCGACTCTGCGCATCTCTTCAACCTGTGATCGGCGCTCCTTCCACTCACATTGTCGGCCACTTTAAGACTTGAATAGCAAGTTAGGTGTAAAAGATTCGCATTCTAATCAGTAATCTGTAAACTGTCTGTGCTGTTATATGCTCTGTCTGTGAACTCTCCATTCACCTGACGAAGGGACAAACCCCGAAAGCTTGTGAGTTTCCTATTAAATAAACCTGTTGGACTTTAACCTGGTGTTTGTCAGACTTCTGACGTGGGCATCTCCACATCATGAATTTGCATCGAAACAGGGTCAGGTACAAAGAAGACTGAATTTGTTCTGATTTTGTGTGGATTGTACCAAAATAAGGAAAAACTGGAGATTTATTTTCCTTTTCCTTAGATAAATAAGTGGGGAAAAGGGAAAAGCACAGTTGTCTTAAAACAGGTCTTCATCCACTTTCGATCCTACTGGAATTTCCAAGGGTGTTTCTGATGGGAAATAGTAGGCCTGAAGCCGGGTTAGGATTTCAGTGACGCTGGAGAGGGGGTTCCTCAGTTTTTGTGCCTACGCGGATTGTCAGCTGCATTGCAAAGCTGTCTGAAGAAACAGGGCCTGTCCTGGAACCTCACTCACAAGGGGGTCTGTGCCAGCCTTAGGGAAATGGCAAAGACTTTCTTTAGAAAATTCCTGCCATGCCCCAACTGACAGTTGAGCTTTATGGGCAACATGGTGGCACAGTGGTTAGCACTGCTGCCTCACAGCCCAGATTCAATACCAGCCTCGGGTCACTGTCTGTTTACACCTTCTCCCCGTGTGTTTTTCAATCGTGGGCCATGGGCGTCGCTGCCTAGACCAGAATTTATTGCCTTATTAAGCTGTCCTTGAGAAAGTGGAGGTGTGTTGTCTTCTTGAAACACTGCAGTCCATGTGGGTTTCCCCCGAGACTCCAAAGATGTGTAGGTTAGGTTAATTGACCATGTTAAATTGTCCCTTCGTGTCAGGGGGATTAGCAGGGTAAATATGTGGGGTTATGGGGATAGGGGTTGAGTGGGATTGCTGTCAGTGCAGATTCACTGGGCTGAATGGACTAGGGGGCACAGCCTCAAGATAAAGGGGGGGGGGCGGTTTAGAATGGAGTTGAGGAGGAACTTCTTCACTCAAAGGGTGGTGAATCTCTGGAATTCTCTGCCCGTTGAAGTGGTGGAGGCTACCTCGCTCAATATTTTTAAGACGCGGGTTGATGGGTTTTTGATAAGCGAGGGGATTAAGGGTTATGGGGAGAGGGCGGGAATGTGGAACTGAACCACGACAGATCAGCCATGATCTTATTGAATGGCGGGGCAGGCTCGAAGGGCTAGATGGCCTACTCCTGCTCCTATTTCTTATGTTCTTATGAATGGCCTCCTTCTGCACTGCAGGGATTCTGTGGACCTATTACTTCTGGCTATTGGTCATTCAGACTTAATTTTTATTTATTAGTATTATAAATAAGCTTGCATTAACACTGCAATGAAATTACTGTGAAAATCTCCCCGCCACATTCCGAGGGAGATTTTAGCATGGCCAGTGTACCTAATCAGCACATCTTTCAGGCTACGGGAGGAAACTGGAGCACCCGGAGGAAACCCACGCAGACACGGGGAGAACATGCAGCCTCCGCATAGACAGTGGCCGTAGCTCGATCCAGTGGGACAGGACTTTCTCACCTTCTATTATCGGCTGGGTCAGCACAGATTAACAACAGAAAGAGGGGCAGGCAGACCGGATAAGAGGTTTCAATGACCAACCCACTTCCTGTAAGCAAATCGGCCATCTGTATCTCACTCCACCTCCTATCAAACTGAAAGTGGGTGAATTCAAGTTGAGTTCCTGTTTCAGGTTTTTAACTTCCTACCACATTCATAAAAGCAACCACCTACAGGGGCAAAATTGATCATTTATTCCAGTTCTAAACATAACATCTCAGAAAGGACGTGAAGGATATTGCCAAGATGCAGAATAAATTTTGTAGATTTATATTGGTGGCATAGTGATTAGCACAGCTGCCTCACAGCGCCTGGGACCCAGGCTCAATCCCAGCCTTGGCTGACTGTCTGTGTGGAGGTTGCATGTTCTCCCCATGTCTGCGAGGGTTTCCCTCTGGGTGCTCCAGTTTCCTTCCACAGCCCAAAAGTGTACAGGTTAGGTGGATTAGCCATGCTAAACTGTCCATTCGTGTCGAAAAATGGACAGGTTAGAGAGATTAGAACATAGAACACTACAGCACAAACAGGCCCTTTGGCCCACAAGTTGCGCTGATCATATCCCTACCTACCAGATCTATCTATAACCCTCAATCCCATTAAATCCCATTAGTATGGTTAACAGAATGGGGCAGTGGGTGGGCCTGGGTAAGGTGCTCTGTTGGAGACTTGATGAGCCGAATGGCCTCCTTTTGCACTGTTGGGACTCTTATGATTCACTAAAAAAGCCAGCACAGGCTCAATTGGTCAAATGGTCATTTGTGCGCTATCATTGTACAATCCAGTGAAATTAGCTTATTTCTTTCAAGGAGGTAAAAATATACCAGCTAAATAAATACAAGTGTTTACTTTTTGAGAGAGAGTAGATTGCACTGCATAACAACGAGCTGGAGTACATCAACGTAAGACATTTTCAGAATGAAATCAAGATAGCGTGATGTCTCTAGGTCACGACTAATTTCTCAGTCTCAGTTCTGTGAGCTTGAAAGGAACAAATGTTCACTTTAAACATGATCGAGCAGTAAAAATGAGATCGAACCCATCTCCAGAATAATGCCACATTTATTCAGAACTGAAAGTAAATAAATAAAAGCCAAAGAAAAGCAGCAAATTAATAGTTAAAATGCAAGTGTAAATACACCTCTTGTACATACCAACATAGAAAACACAAAGAAATCTTTGGTTTGAAATGTGACAGTTATTTACAGTAAATAATCCTAATTCTTAGCATTTACATTGGTATTTTTCATAAATAAAGTAGAAAAATAGATCAATGCAAGAAGTGATTACATAGTTTAAAGATTTAGGAAAAAAAGGCAGAGATTTTTTTTTAAAAGTTTTTTTTGTCCATCTGAACAAAATTTAAAAATAATAACACATCATATCTGCTTACACATCTTCCATGGGAAGAGATCAAAGGTTTGAGTATCATTTCATATTACAATAGAATTGACTAGGTTGTATCTCCATTCACATCAGACACAAGAATCTCGCCATTTGTCACCTTTATTGCTTTGATTTGAACTCCCGGCAACCCTCCAGCAAGTAGAGGCATTATTAAACAGGGCTGGAATAATCTGTCATCTTCCTGAATGCTTCTGACCTCCGCACTGGTAAACAGGTAACTCTATGTGTGAGTTTTACATCCAGAACGTACTTGTTCACTGTGTGCGTAGTAAGAGAACTCTTGACACCAGATAGCAACGTTTAAACATCCCTACAGAACCTAGTCATCTGGCTTCAGGCATTTGAGACAGAGTTCAAAATCATTCAAAGTCAACTGATGTAAAGTACCTACATTTTTAAAATTGTCAGTATGCGCACATACAAAGAATGTTCTTTTTTCAGCCGAGACATTGGACTGCAGCCAATGAATGCCATAAGTCTAGAGGTCAGAATGGACACATCATGACTAATATCTGCTGACCCTTAGATTGACTTCATTCCTGCAGTTTAAAGTAACACGAGATAATGTTGTCTCAAAGTACGCAAGGTTTAACTAAATGCTAGTTGAATAAAAAGTGCCATTGCTAACATTTTTAACCAAGTGTCTGTGTTTCATTATTACGGCTATTGATAGATAAATGTTGATATTTTCATCAATTAGTTAGGTATAAATGGAATATTACAAATACAAGGACCAGGAGTGTGGCTTGCATCTATCAGTGCTCCAGTGACACATGGACCACAATGGGAGATGGATATTGGTCTGGTTTGAGATCATTCTTACAGAAAATTAATTCCTCTGTTATTTCCCTGTTTTGAGATACATGTTGACCTCATAATCTCCAGTCTTGTCCGAGAACTATGTACTGTTTGGATTGAATTACACTGGAACATTTAATGTTCCAGTATATATACAGGTGTATTGCTGGACCGCTAGAATGACAGCCAGGATTAGACAATGGGGAAGTTACATAGACTCCAGCAGTTACTTTTACAGGGTAGAGCTTTAAGAGTCAACTTCAGCAGGAAAGATTTTCGCAGACGCTTTGTCAATTGGCAGCTTTACAGTTTGGGTGGGTGTGGAAGGTGGGTTGAGAAGACAATGCCTACCTTTGCCCTCTCTCATTGGGCTGTGAACTATCCAGGACTCACAGGTCACTGTCACATCACAGTACCTACTGTAATGTGACTTTGCAATATTGGAAATGATCTGATAGTTTTTTAAAGTTTATTTAGCGTCTCAAGTAGGCTTATATTAACACTGCAATGGAGTTGCTGTGAAAATCCCCTAGTTGCTACACTCCGGCACCTGTTTAGGTACACTGAGGGAGAATTTAGCATGACCAATGCACCTAACCCACGTGTCTTTCGGACTATGGAGGAAACCGAAACACCCGGAGGAAACCCATGCAAACATGGGGAGAATGTGCAGACTCCGCACAGACCGTGACCCGAGCTGGGAATCGAACCTGGTCCTTGGCGCCGTGAGGCAGCAAGTGTAACCACTGTGCCACCATACCACCACTGTGCCACCGTGCCGTCACAGTTAATCATTTTTATTTCTGACTCGCCAATTAAATTCACAGCTCAACTTCCTCTCCCCAGTCTGAAAGCTATTGCAGTTTGGGAATAACCCGGAAAAAGTTTTATATTTGTAAAAAAAAAATACACACTCAGCTTTCCAGCAACTCCACAGGGAGCACAGCCAACAAAGGCACTGACCAGTTACTAAAACCTCCAGGGACTGGGACCAGCGGGTTTCAATTGTAAGCAGGAGTCAGTCACAGGTAAAAGAAAAATCCTGTGGCTGCTGGAATGGGAAACAAAAATAGAGTACGCTGAGAAATCTCAGCAGGTTTGACGGCATCTGTGGAGAGAGAATGGAGCTGACGTTTGGACTCTGGATGACCCTTCGTCAGAGCACGGAGAAAGAACGTCCAGATTTGAAACGTTAGTTCTATTCTCTCTCCACAGATGCTGTCAGACCTGCTGAGGTTTTCCAGCATTTTCTGCTTCTGAATCAGCCACAGCCTCATTAGTATGCAACCTCCGTATCAAAATACAATTCTATATAACATTCCAATTTAGCTGTAATGAAATAAAGTAAGGATAGCTGAGCTAAAACTGCAACACTCTGCTTCAAACCGGACCTCTGGTTCCGCTGAATGATACTATTTGCTTTTAAAGAGAATCTCAACTCCGTATTAAAACCACCACCACCTGAGGAAGGAGCAGTGCTCCGAAAGCTCGTGATTCCAAATAAATCTGTTTGACTTTAACCTGATGTCGTGAGACTTCTTACTGTGCCACTATCATACTGATCACACGAGATAATGTTGCTCTGTGTCTCCTTTTCATTTTCAGATCAGTGCCTATTGCCCATAGGACAGCAGTGGTAGGATTTATAGATTCATTCTGAGGCACAATACAGGCAGTCTACAAAAGTCACTGTAATCCTTAATCCACACTGAGCTCTTGGTAGAGGCTGACAATGCCTCATTAGCACCACATCCCATTAAATTCCGAGGGAGAACAGTTACTCCCTGAAGCCATCAATCACCTCCTGGCGAGAAAACATGATTAGTTCGTTCAAACATCTTGCCAGTGAGAACCGTTGAGTCTGTCTTGATCCTCTTCTTAAGAGGTGGAAAAATATTTTAACTTCAAAAATGTTTGTACCCTGTAGAGAGATTCTGAATGGGCAAATCCCCTCTAATCTACCAGAATAGCATTAACATTCTGGTGCTCTGTTCCCAGAAACATCAGCTACAGCATCTCAACATCTGTAATGTCATACCGGAGACGACAATGTGGCAACAACTTTAACTGCAGTAAATCGTTCAACGCGAGTTAGAAAGATGTAAATGGAATTATCCCTGTGAGTCGTGTCTGTACATGCTGTTCACAAAGATATTCTTTATATTAGTTCAATTATTGCTCATTCCTTATTAATACTCTATACATTTCGAAAAATATGTAAATCATAATCCACTCGGAAAGCTTCACTAGAGCAACAAAAAAGGTGATTAGTGCTACTTAGTAATGAGAATAAGATACTGTCGAGCTGCACTGTAAGGTAAACTTGTAACTAGATCAAAGATTTTGGTGTCCTCGGGACTTCACAACTAATGAACTATTTTGGAAGTACTGTTTTGTCAATGTAAAAACTTATTGGGTTGAATGTAAAACTGTCACTCACTGTACTAACACAGCAAGGCAAATTTCACCCTCAGTTTGCATGCAACAAAGATTCACAAACAGCAGTGCGCTCAGTCAATAGTTAAGTATATTTTAGTGAGTTTGGCTGAGGGATGAATGTTGGCCAGGACACCAGGGAGGATGCACCTGTTCATCTTTAAAGTCAATCTGGATGGGCCGGGCTTAACATCTCTGACAAAAGACAGCACCTCTGACAAGTAGCCCTCCTTAAGGACTATATTGTGGATCTACATTTTGTGCCCAATCCCTGAAGTTGACACTGAACTGATATTATTGCTTATTTTTAAATTGGAATGATTTTTATTTGAAATCTAATGGATGTTTATTTGAATCAAGCTGCCCAAAAGTGCAATGACTTTTTAGTCAAGTAACAAGTCAGGTTAAAGTCCAAACAATCACCTCTTAGTGAAAAAAACCAGGTTAAAATCCTACAGGTTTGTTTGGAATCACGAGTTTTCGGAGTGTGGATCCTTCATCAAGTGAGTCATTTTTTTGTCAACTTGGGTCTTGTTTTTGGAATTGGAATTTGGAACAAGGACATGGATTGGGGCTTATCCTGTCCACTCTGCACACTGGCTTTGTAACTTTAAGAAAGGAATAATCTTTAAAGAAGAAAAATACTCAGATCCAAGTTCTTAATTTTAACTTAACCATTTAATGTCCTGAAATGAACAGGAGGCCACAGTGTCTCAAGAAAGAATGATGGAGCTTCCTCTCCTTAGCTACACACTGGGGTTAAATGACTTTTGGTGATGGTTGAAAGCTGAAGGGTGTGACCCAATACTTGTTACACACTGATATTCTCTCCCATTGACTTCCATCAGGTAGTTTGTTAGTATAGCAGCGCTGCTAAAAATGACCCCCACTGTCTTTTAAATATACAGATGTGATTCAGCAAACAGGTGGAAGGTCCACAATATACCAGGAGGGAAATTGGTCTTAGCGACAGCTCAAAAGGCATGCCTTATGAGGATGGGTTGAGGGAGCTAGGTCTTTTCTCCCTGGAGAGACAAAGGTTGAGAGGTGACCTGATAGAGGTTTATAAGATGTTGAGAGGAATAGATAGGGTGGATTCTCAGAGGCTATTTCCCAGGGTTGGAATGGTCGCTACGAGAGGACACAGGTTTAAGGTGCTGGGGAGCAGGTACAGAGGAGATGTCAGGGGTAAGTTTTTCACTCAGAGGGTGGTGAGTGAGGCTGCCGTCGGTGGTGGTGGAGGTGAACTTGCTGGGGTCTTTTAAGAGACTTCTGGATGCGTACATGGGATTTAATGGGATTGGGGGTTATAGATAGGCCTGGTAGGTAGGGATATGATCGGCGCAACTTGTGGGCCGAAGGGCCTGTTTGTGTTCTACGTTCTATGTAAAACAAGCGAGAGTGAACTGATCAATATCATACACCCGGCCTGATTTATCAACAGATAGATCATTGGCATTTTGAGATGTCACCAAATAACCAACTTGACCCCTGTTAACTAATTTGTTCCCAAGTACCTCAATATCTGACCAAGGGTCATCTGGACTCAAAACATTCTCTCCCCACAGACGCTGTCAGACCTGCTGAGATTTTCTGTTATCTGAATATTCGCTGCTTTTGTTCGGATTTTTTGGCACTCGCTGTATTGCTCTTTGCATTTATTTGTTCAATGGATCATCTTACTGCATATTGGTTGAGGAGATAAAACTACTTTGCCAACTTTTATCACAGTTCACGGTTGTGCCTCAAAGCTTCTGGGACGTGTGGGTCGGAGTCACACTGACTGTGAAGCGACAGTGATGGGAAAACAGGATAGCTTCACAACTTTGTTCACTGTTGCTTGCAGATGGCAGAACAAACCATGATCAAAGAATGGTTAGCTTTAGGCCACACTGATCAAAGGGCAAAAGGATCATATTATGTACTAGAGAAATTCTTCACCATTTTCCCATTTCCTGTATCAACTAACACCGGGATTAGTGTTCTGGTAGTCCGTAAATCTGACTTGAACTTATCGGGGTAGCAGAAAGTGGGCGATAGTGGATAAAAATCTGTGGAAAAGAATGTTGAGTGGGGGTGTAACAGGCAGTTAATCTGTCAATGCTTATTTTCAGTTCGAACTGCCTGAGGTGCAAAGCTTTTATTTCACAACATCCTCGCTATATTTTTTTGATATGCTGTACGTGATAAATTGTGAGAAATGAATATTAATTAAATCATGCAAATTGTAGAATGTGTGATGTTTCTGCTGACACTATTTTCCTTATTGTTAAAACACAGTCTGCGTTTATCTCTTTGGAAGTGATCGAAAAAGCGGTTGTACCAAACACTGTCATTCACTGTTTTTTACACATGCAAATCTAGGTTAAATCAGAAACAACCTCTACCTGTATAGAGTCAAAGGATTGCAAGTCAATAATCCAGGTCTCAGGCAACATCTTAAACTGAGGAAGTATCATGTTGACAGATACCATCACATCGGTGAGGTGGTGCCGCAGAACTTAAGTTAGATGGAAGGTGTTGGGATGTGCTGGGGAGTGGAGCATTTTACACCACAGGCAACCCCAGGCGAGTATCAATAAATCGCTATTGAGTTATGGTGTGATTTAGATAGTGTGAAGTTCTCTTCATACATTCACAGTGGTTAGCACTGCTGCCTCACAGCACTAGGGTTTGGTACTGGCTCCGAGTGACTGTGTGGAGTTTGCATGTTCTCTCTGTGTCTTTCCTCTGAGTGCTCCAGTTTCCTCCCACACTCCAAAGATGCATGGGTTAGGCACAGTAAGGAGTCTCACAACACCAGGTAAAAGTCCAAGCAGTTTATTTGATAGTAAACCCACAAGCTTTTGGGATTTGCCCCTTCGTCAGGTGAAAGCTTGTGGGTTTACTATCAAATAAACTGGTTGGACTTTAACCCGGTGTTGTGAGACTCCTTACTGTGTTTACCCCAGTCCAACGCCGGCATCTCCACATTAGGTGGATTGGCTATGCTAAACTTTTTTCATTCATTTGTGGAATGTGGGCATTGCTAGCTGGTCAGTATTTATTGCCCATCCCTAGTTGCCCTCGATCAGAGGGCAGTTGAGAGTCAAACACAATGCTGTGGCTCTGGAGTCACCTGTAGTCCAGACCAGGTAAGGTCTGGACCATCAGGAGATTCTTAATTTCAGATATTGTATTCGGAATCAACCACCTACCATGGTGGGATTCGAACCTGGGTCCCCAGATCATGAGCTGAGTTTCTGGATTAATAGTCTGTCCCTTAGTGTTAGGGGGATTAGCAGGGTAAATAAGTGGAGTTATAGGGATAGGGGCTAGGCGCGAGCCTTGCTGGTATAGGCTCGATGGGCTGAATAGCCTCCTCTAGGGGTTCTATGATTCTATACATTGGCCAAACATTCAAGATGTTCCTGATTGTTATTAGGCTATTGGACTTCTGTTCTGTAAAATGGGTGACATGAACTCAGCAGTAATGAAACAGATAGAATCATAGAACCCTACAGTGCAGAAAGAGGCCCTTCGGCCCATCGAGTCTGCACCGAACACAATCCCACCCAGGCCCTACCCCCATATCCCTACATATTATACCCGCTAATCCCTCTAACCTACGCATCCCTGGACACTAAGGGGCAATTTCTTAGCATGGCCAATCAACCCAACCCGCACATCTTTGGACTGTGGGAGGAAACCGGAGCACCCGGAGGAAACCCACGCAGACATGAGGAGATTGTGCAAACTCCACACAGACAGTGACCCCGAGCCGGGAATCGAACCCAGGTCTCTGGAGCTGTGAAGCAGCAGTGCTAACCACTGTGGTGCCATGCCACCCAATAATAATGCTGGATAAAGTCAGCAGGTTTGGCAGTGTGTGTGGAGAGAGAAACAGTGTTAATTTTTTGAGTGATGGGGTAAAGAAGGATTTTCTGTTTGTCAGTGACTAGGGGATCAAAATATCAGGATATTCGGTAAGAGAGTTAGGAGTGAGATGATGAGAAACTTCATTACTCAGAGAGTTGTTGGGATTTGGAAATGCGCTGCCCAGGAGAGAGGTGGAGGCAGATTCCACTGCTTAGATTTTGACACTGTGTGAAAGTTAAAAAATGGGAAATAGCGGATGAAACAGCCTATTTTCTGTCATTTCCACAGACATCAGTGGAGAGAGAAAATAAGCTGCTGATTTGATCTGTCCTACACTCCAACCTATCATCGATAGACAGATTTTTGAAATATAACAGTTTTTAACCAGACACAGGGAGAACGTGCAAACTCCACACAGACAGTTGCCCAAGGCTGGAATTGAACCCGGATCCCTGGTGTAATGAGGCAGCAGCACTCACAACTGTGCCACCGTGCCGCCCTACAGAGCAAGCCACTTCAAGGACAATCAGGAATGGGCAACAAATGAAAGAATGAAGAGAAAGTAAATTGTAATGATTGTGCAACTGCGATTGAATGAAACCGATCTACAGATTCACATCGTTATAGCACCAAACGAGGAAATGCTGGAAAATCTCAGCAGGTCTGGCAGCATCTGTAAGGAGAGAAAAGAGCTGACATTTCGAGTCCAGATGACCCTTTGTCAAAGCTAAGAGGCACAGAAAGATCATCATCATGAGCAGTGAACTCTCCATTCACCTGAAGAAGAGGTTAACCTCGAAAGCTTGTGAGTTTACTATCAAATGAATCAGTTGGACTTAAACCTGGTGTTGTCAGACTTTTTACTGCATTACCCCAATCCAACGCCAGCGTCTCCACTTCATGCTTACAGATGCTGCCAGACCTGCTGAGATTTTCCAGCTATTTCTCTTTTGGTTTCAAATTCCAGCATCCGCAGTAATTTGCTTTTATTCAACTATAGCATCTGAGTTGATGTATTAAATTGGGACACAGCGGAGTTGAATATGAATGCTTGGACACGCTTATCCCTGCTGATGACATCTATATGGCAATGGCCTTGACTTAACCCCCTATGGAAAGGTTTCCCATTCTGCGGCCTCACTGGATGAGACTGATGATTTTTGGATCAATTAATTAGCTCCTGCTAATTTCGGTGAGGTATAAATTGAGATTGTGTTTTGAGCCAACTGTGGCCACTTGCTGAGGCTGATGATCTTTATGCTTGGGGGAATCTGTGACTTATTACAGCGGATTTGTACAATAACAATCTGCAGCCAGTTACCAACCATTCCTGCGTCCTGTATATATTAAGCAAAATTCAATTTGGCCTCCAATTACATGCCTCAAACAGGCACTTTCACCATTTAGCACAGAGCAGTAATGAGGACAAGATATTGACTAAAATCATAACCTGCTAAAGGTTGTTAACGTAATCGTTCTTAGAAAAATAACAGTGATAGAAAGCCATAGAAAGTGTGCATTGAAAGGGGGATTGAATATAAAAGTAGGGAGGTCTTGCTGCAGCTGTATAGGGCACTGGTGAGGCCGCAGCTGGAGTACTGCGTGCAGTTTTGGTTGCCGCACTTACGCAAGGATATTTTGGCCTTGGAGGGAGTGCAGAGGAGGTTTACTAGGCTGATACTGGAGTTGAGGGGGTTGAACTATGAGGAGAGGCTGAATAAACTAGGCTTGTACTCGTTAGAGTTTAGAAGAATGAGGGGAGGTCTCATTGAGACATATAAGATGTTGAATGGGATGGATAGGATAGAGGTGGAGAGACTCTTCTCGCTCAGAAAGGACAGTAGGACTAGAGGGCACAGCCTCAAGATAAAGGGGGGGGCAGTTTAGAACAGAGTTGAGGAGGAACTTCTTCACTCAAAGGGTGGTGAATCTCTGGAATTCTCTGCCCGTTGAAGTGGTGGAGGCTGCCTCGCTAAATATTTTTAAGACGTGGGTTGATGGGTTTTTGATAGGCAAGGGGATTAAGGGTTATGGGGAGAGGGCGGGAATGTGGAACTGAGCCACGACAGATCAGCCATGATCTTATTGAATGGCGGGGCAGGCTCAAGGGGCTAGATGGCCTACTCCTGCTCCTATTTCTTATGTTCTTATGTGCAGAGGAGATTTACAAGGATGTTGCCTGGATTGGAGAGCGTGCCTTATGAGGATAGGTTGAGGGAGCTTGGTCTCTTCTCCCTGGAGAGACGAAGGATGGGGGAACAACCTGATAGAGGTGTATAAGATGTTGAGAGGTATAGATCGAGTGGATTCTTGGAGGCTATTTCCCAGGGCTGAAATGGTTGCCACAAGAGGACACAGGTTTAAGGTGCTGGGGAGCAGGTACAGAGGAGATGTCAGGGGTAGGTTTTTCACTCAGAGAGTGGTGGGTGTCTGGAATGGGTTGCCATCAACAGTGGTGGAGGCGGATTCAATAGGGTCTTTCAAGAGATTTTTAGACAAGTACATGGAACTTAGTAAGATAGAGGGTTATAGGTAAGCCTAGTAATCTCTAAGGTAGGGACATGTTCGGCGCAACTTTGTGGGCCGAAGGGCCTGTGTTGTGCTATAGTTTTTCTATGTTTCTATCGTCAAACAACTATGAGTGACCCTGCTGGTCAGAATAATTCAGCAATATTCCTGCCATAAATTCAAAATCATGCATCAAAACTAAAAGGTCACTTAAACTTTAATTAACTCGGTAACATTTCTGTAGGATCCAAACTGCAGATGCAGGTAGTATTTGAAGCCTCTCTTTAGACATGATGACGCCTATTAAAAAAAGACAAAATCCTGTTTCTCCTTCCCCAAAATCAGAAAGTAACAGGCCTGTAATGAAATGACCAGCACATGAACACTAACATTTCAATCTTGGTTATGTTTGTGAAGTTACTATCCCAGTTAAAACCATAAGACATAGGAGTAGCATTAGGCCATTCAGCCCATTGAATGGCACAGCAGACTCAATCACAGCGGATATTTATCTCATCCCCATTCTCCTGCCTTCTCCCTGTAACCCCCCGATCCCCTTATTGATCAAGAACCTGTCTATCTCTGTCTTAAAGACACTCAATGATCTGGCCTCCACTACCCTCTGTGGCAATGAGTTCCACAGATTCACCACCCTCTGGCGAAAGAAATTCCCCCTCATCTCTGTTTTAAAGGTGCATCCCTTCACTCTGAGCTTGTGCCCTTGAATTTCAATCTCTCCCACTAGTGGAAACATCCCTTCCATGTCCAGTCTATCTCGACCTCTCAGTATCCCGTAAGTTTCATTTAGATCCCCCCTCATCCTTCTAAACTCCATAGAGTTAACACTCTTCTTAGGCGGTGAGGTTTCCAGTCAGGAAAGTCTGGAGAGAAGTCCACTAGAGGCATCACCCAGTAACCAACAGATGGCAAAAACCTGTGCCATTCAAGAGTTTAGTGCAACAAGGGAAAGGATGAATGGCCTTTTGAGTTAGGAGGCTTTCGGTTCATTGAGCGATGAGATTTGTTAATTCAATTAGATCACAATTGATCTGTACCTCAATTCCATTCACCTCTCTTTGCTCCCTATCCCTTCATCCACTCATTAACACCTCGGTGTCAATTCAGTCAGCATCCACAACCCTCGAGGGACACAGTTTCCAATCTTCAGATCTACAGGAACAGTAGGATATAAGTTCAGCCTATTTGTCACAAGTTGGCTTACATTAACACAGCAATGAAGTAACTGTGAAAATATTCCTAATAGAGGAATTATTATTAGGATTAGGGATGGACAATAAATGCTGGCCTTCAAAACAATGTTCCATAAGATTCAGGAACAGATAGGCCATTCGGCCCATTAAGCCTACTGTACTATTCAATAAGATCATGACTGATCTGATGTGATAATCCTCAAATCCACTTTCCCGCCTTATCTCCCTAAGCCTTGGTTCCCTTACTCATTAAAAATCTCTCTATCTCAGCCTTGAACATACTCAGTGACCCAGCCTCTACAGCCCTCTGTGGGGAAGAGTTCCACAGATTCACTCCCCTCTGAGAGAAGAAATTTCTCCTCATCTGTATTAAATGGCTGAGCCCTTACTCTGAGGTCGTGGCCTTTGGTGTTGGACTCTCCCATAAGAGGGGACAACCTCTCAACATCTCCCCTGTCAAGCCCCCCTGAGAATCTGGTATTTCTCAGTAAGGTTGTCTCTCGTTCTCCAAAACTCCAGTACGTATACACCCAATCCACTCAACCTCCCCTCAAGAGAAAATCTCTCCATATCCAGGATTAAACTAATGAACATTCTCTGGACTGCCTCCAATGCCAGTATATCCTTCCTTAGATAAGGGAACCAAAACTGTTAACGGTATTCTAGATGCTCACATCCCTTGACCAAATAAGTAAAAAAAATAAAAATAACAACTCTACAATATGTCCACATAGCCTTGGACTCCACCACAGGTCCACACAGCCTGGAACTCCACCACAGATCCACAGAGCCTGGGACTCCACCACAGGCCCACAGAGCCTGGAACTCCACCACAAGCCCACAGTGCCTGGAACTCCACCACAGGCCCACAGTGCCTGGAACTCCACCACAGGCCCACAGTGCCTGGAACTCCACCACAGGCCCACAGTGCCTGGAACTCCACCACAGGCCCACAGTGCCTGGAACTCCACCACAGGCCCACAGTGCCTGGAACTCCACCACAGGCCCACAGTGCCTGGAACTCCCTCACAGATCCACAGAGCCTGGAACTCCACCACAGGCCCACAGAGCCTGGAACTCCACCACAGGCCCACAGAGCCTGGGACTCCCTCACAGGCCCACAGAGGCTGGAAGTCCCTCACAGGCCCACAGAACTTGTAACTCCCTCACAGGCTCACAGAACTTGGAATTCCATCACAGGCCCACAGAGCCTGGAACTCCACCACAGGCCCACAGAACCTGGAACTCCATCACAGGCCCACAGAGCCTGAAACTCCATCACAGGCCCACAGAGCCTGGAACTCCACCACAGGCCCGGAACTCCACCACAGGCCCACAGAACCTGGAACTCTCTCAGAGACCCACAGAGCCTAGAACTCCCTCACAGGCCTACAGAGCCTGGAACTCCACCACAGATCCACAGAACCTGGAAACTCCAGCATGGTCATCCTGAGTGTGAAACATCTGAAAATAATACCAGCAGATGGTGATAGGAAAGTCTATGGGAGCAAACACTCCAGACTAATGTCAGTCATGTAACGCAGAGGTTCTGTATATGAAAACACCGAGAAAAATGAGGTCTGGAGTAATTGTTAAGTTCTTATCGTTTTTCAATTTACTCACTTGGCAAAATGAAAGAGAAGATAGATGAAAAAGAGCAGCGAGGCACGAAAATAATAATCACCAATTAGTTGCTGACCTAATAACACCCTGACTATCACACTGAAGCCAAGATGTTAATGGACAGTTCCATTTCTTTTAGCAAGCATTCCTACCAAGTTGCATACTGTCCATATAATGTATGTATTAGCTGCTAGCATTATACCTCATATTCTACAAATGCATTAGCTTAGTGGCTGTACCTGATGAGCTGTTAAATAATGCAGGGCTCTAATATGACAGTATAAGGAATACAGTCGGAATAAACACGGGGATTAGAAATGCAATGACACCTGTCTCCATCGGTGGTACAAAAAGTATCAATGGTTTTCACATTTCACTAATGCTACTTTATAATAGTAAATGTTAAAATTTCCATTCAAACTGTTTTAGGGTGGTACTTATAAAGAATTTGATACAAACACTGCAACTTACAGTATGAACAACCTCAGAGTACAGCTTACTGTCAGCAGCCCTGAACCGCAAGCTTCACTCCACAATTGGTGACTCCAATGGATATAAAGGTCCACGGTTTAGCATTTAACTCATTTTAGGAGTCAAAAACACATAAATTACAAATCTACAATCTCTTTCTCTCAGAAGCCGATATTAACCCTGTTTTTCGCAGGAGCGCAGTCTGGATGAATGCACATCTGACTCAAAACGGAGAGGCACTGCATCAAATAGCCATGCCTCCCCCAGCAGGCGGACACTGCACATCATGCTTAGGTTTAGCATTCTGAAGGTGAGATTTCCTTTCGACTCACAATGCCAATGTTCATCTCTGCAAAATTGGATTCAAAGAATCGAAGGATATATAGAATGATACTTTGCCGAGATGTCTCTCTGGCACACTTGTCACTGAATGTACAAGGGGCAATTTTTTGACAGGACATCAGTGCTGTGTCGGTCTGTATTGCATTCGCACACAATTTACATCGACTTGTTGGCTTGGGATCAGGTTTAATCTTGGTAAGATCAGGATAATTACTCTGTTGGGGCACTGCCAGCCTCCACATAGCTCCGTTCAGCATTGGTACCAGTTACACTCAGAAATTCGACACTAGTTGGCAGCAAGGTCCAGACGTCATTTGGGGTAACAACGGGGACATTTGCTCTGGCCGATTGATTTGTTTGGACCCACGGAATGAACTCTCTCATCATTAACACCATGGGAAACATGAGCAGGAGTAAAGCAATGTGGCGCATTGAGCCTGCTCCACCAACCAACTGATTGTAGCCTCAACTCAGCCCAATAACTTCATGTCTTCTAACCTTAGGAGTTGAGAAGAGTGCAATTATTTGTCTTACCAAGGCAGTAAATAGAGCAGGGAAGGTATACATTGTGGAAATTGAATACGATTTACTGGTAGATACACAGCCTGATGCATTTCCTTGGTTTCAGCAGACGGAACGTGTCAAACCATTCCCAAGTCAGAAGTGCAAATCTTTGAAGCCCAGGCAAAAGAATAATCAGTAAAGTGTCTGCGCCCTCCAAATATCAGTTCCGCTAAGAATAAACGATTAAATATTTTGTTTTGTAAATTTTGTACATTTATAAACTGTCCGCAGAGCTCCCAACGTCGTAGAGATTCTGATCTAAATCCTTCCGGGGGTGACTGTGTCGAACTCTGCTTCCAATGACTGCGCGGCAGAGACTCAATCCTGTGGCTCCTGGAAGTCTCAACTCTGCCAGTCTACCATTCTCTTCTCTAAAGAGGGTCGTAAATTCCCTTATTGAAGTCCGTGTACGACACTGGATGAGATACTCTGCAAGTCCCTCATGCCGTGTTCTCAGTTTGGGGAACTGAGGAGTCAAATATATGGAGCATCAACACATTCTGAGCGCAGTTCAGCCTTCCGGAGAAACTAGCCTACCTGAAGGTTATCCACTATAAAACGGTAGGTAAAGGTCGAAAGATTTTCCAAGGAGTTCTGTCGGGAGAGAAGCAGTACCCATTCTCTTTGCATTTGTAAATCTTCTGTGGTTCATATTAAAGGCAAAACTGTAAAAATCTGATGTTTGGCCATTTTGCTTTCTGTAATGCCTTATTGCACGCCAGCCTCTCGGTAACGTAAGTCCTGTCTCGCTGGCTATACGTGGATACCTGGGCCATTAGAACATATTAGCTGTTCCCTCATGATCTGGATGCTGCTGAGGATTTTCTTCTGATGTCCCATCAAGGTTATTCCCAGCCTTCGGACATCCCTGTGATTGAACGGCAAAGACAGGAAGGGAAAAGACAAGGAAGAGTTTATACCCATGACAATGAACACAGAACATTACAGCGCAGTACAGGCCCTTCGGCCCTCGATGTTGCGCCGACCAGTGGAACCAATCTAATGACCCTCTAACCTAAACTATTCCAATGTTATCCATATGCCTATCCACTGACCATTTGAACGCCCTTAAAGTTGGCGAGTCCACAACTGCTGCAGGCAGGGCATTCCACGCCCTTACTACCCTCTGAGTAAAGAACCTACCTCTGACATCCGTCCTATAATTACCACCCCTCAATTTAAAGCTATGTCCCCTCGTGTTAGCCATCACCATCCGAGGAAAAAGGCTCTCACTGTCCACCCTATCTAACCGTCTGATCATCTTGTATGCCTCAATTAGGTCACCTCGTAACCTTCTTCTCTCTAATGAAAATAACCTCAAGTCCCTCAGCCTTTCCTCATAAGACCTTCCCACCATACCAGGCAACATCCTGGTAAACCTCTGAGACCAGAGGTCACAGTTCTACACAGGTTAATTCATTTGCCCCTGTTTGATATTCTTTCTTAATGCCAAATGGGAATTGGGCGAAAATCAGAACAAGAAATAGACGGGCATTGTTTCAGTACTGACATTCATTGTATTGAATGTAACAAATCGTGGCATGGTAGCACAGTGGTTAGCACTGCTGCTTCACAGCCCCAGGGACCTGGGTTCGATTCCCGGCTCAGGTCACCGTCTGTGTGGAGTTTGCACATTCTCCTCGTGTCTGCGTGGGTTTCCTCCGGGTGCTCTGGTTTCCTCCCACACTCCGAAGATGTGCGGGTTAGGTCGATTGGCCATAGTAAATTGACCATAGGTTAGAGGATTAGTGAGTAAAATATGTACGGTTATGAGGGTAGGGTCTGGGTGGGATTGCGGTTAGTGCAGACACGATGGGCTGAATGGCCTCTTTCTGTACTGTAGGGTTTCTATGATCTGAGTGCTAACTGATCTTTGTGTAGGAAACATTTTCTAAACTGCTCAGTATCAGCCTATCCAATTTTTTTTATTCGTTCATTGGACGTGGGCATTGTTAGGTGGACCAGCAGTTGTTTCCTCTCCCTCACTGCTCTGAATTGCTCACTCGGCTGTTTCAGAAGGCATTTAAGAGTCAACCACATTGCTGTAGTCACACATGTAGGCCAGACTGGGTAAGGATGGCAGATTTCCTTCCCTAAAGGAGATTAGATGGGGTTCTTTTTACAACGATCGACAATCGTTTCATGATCACCATTCAACTTTTAATTCCAGATTTTTATTCAATTCAAATTTCACTGTTTCACCGTCAAACCTAAGTCCCCAGAGCTGTACCCTGGTTCTTCTGGGTTACTAGTCCAGTGACAAAGAGTTGCCTCCCCTCTGCAGAAGGAAAGCTGAGCTTAAACCATGCAACCAAGGTTCCCATTCAGAGGTGGGGTGAGGCTGAAGGAGGGATCCGTAGCCGTTCAGTTATTCAGTGAGGGACCTCACAGCACCAGGGATCCGGGTTCAATTCCAACTCCGGATGACTGTGTGGAGCCTGCACATTCTCCCCGTGTTGCCTGGGTTTCCTCCAGGTACTCCAGTTCCCCCCCCCACTGTCCAAAGATGTGAAAGTTAGGATGATTGGCCGTGGTAAATGCGTGGGGTTACGTGGATAGAGTTCAGAGAGGGGAAGGTCTGAGTGGGATGCTGTTTCAGAGTCAGTGCGTCAGGGATTCTAACAGGTCAGAGGGTGGGAAAACATTTCTGAAATCATAGAAACCCTACAGTACAGGGAGAGGCCATTCAGCCCACTGAGTCTGCACTGACCACAATCCCTCCCAGGCCCTACCCCCATATCCCTACATATTTACCCACTAATCCCTCTAACCTACGCACCTCATGGTACTAAGAGCAATATTTTAGCATGGCCAATCAACCTAACCTGCACATCTTTGGACAGTGGGAGGAAACCGGAGTACCCGGAGGAAACCCACGCAGACACAAGGAGAATGTGCAAACTCCACAACAGACAGTGACCCGAGCCGGGAATCGAACCCAGGTCCATTTCTGAGTGATGGATTTCAGTAATTGTAACGCAACGTGAGAGGAAGTTCAGTCGCAGGCACCTGCACACTGGATTTATCAACCAAACCCGATCACTGATACAGTAAACCAGACAGTAATATGCAAGGGAACACACTGAGACACCCACTGATGAGCAGGGAGGGCAGAAAGCTGGGGGCAGTCCTCTCAGTTTCCCTGTTGGCAACATTTGGGGAGTTCAAGAGGGAGAAAAGATTGGAAAATATCTTAAAATGAAGATTCTCAAAAACAACTACAAAAAGCTTGAGTATTCAAATGTGTGATAGAACATAGAACATAGAACATTACAGCGCAGAACAGGCCCTTCGGCCCACGATGTTGTGCCGACCAGTTACAAAACAATGACCCACTAACCTAAACCAATCCCTTTTCATCCATAAACCTATCCACGGATCTCTTAAACGCCCCCAAACTAGGCGCATCTACAACTGCAGCAGGCAGGGCATTCCAATCCCTCACCACCCTCTGGGTAAAGAACCTACCCCTGACATCCGTCCTATAACTACCACCCCTTAATTTAAAGCCATGCCCCCTCATGCTAGATTTCTCCATCAGAGGAAAAAGGCTATTACTATCCACCCTATCTAAACCTCTAATCATCTTATATGTTTCAATAAGATCACCTCTTAGCCGCCTTCTTTCCAGCAAAAACAACCCCAAATCCCTCAGCCTCTCCTCATAGGACCTTCCCTCCATACCAGGCAACATCCTGGTAAACCTCCTCTGCACCCTCTCCAAAGCCTCCACATCCTTCCTGTAATGTGGGGACCAGAACTGCACACAGTACTCCAAGTGCGGCCGCACCAGAGTTGTGTACAGTTGCAACATGACGCTGCGACTCCTAAATTCAATCCCCCTACCAATAAACGCCAAGACACCGTATGCCTTCTTAACAACCTTATCTACTTGACTCCCAACTTTCAGGGATCTATGTACACATACACCTAGATCCCTCTGCTCATCCACACTATTCAAAGTCCTCCCGTTAGCCCTATACTCGACACATCTGTTATTCCTACCAAAGTGAATTACCTCACACTTCTCCGCATTAGTCAGAGCTCAAGATTGAAGTCAAGTATTCAAAGTTCCAAAACAAGCACAAATCTATTTTTGGTATGTGAGTATCATGTGATGTTTGAATTGTAGATCACCAGTCTGATTCCTCACGAAATGAGGAGGCCTTGAGCTGAAGGTTTGCATAGGGGCAGTGAATGAATAGATCAGAGAGTACAACTTGTATTTCGAATGGACTTGCCCAATGCTTTTTTTTCCATTCTATCGTGGAACATGGGTGTTGCTGGCTGGCCAGCATTTATTGATGTGGAGATGCCGGCGTTGGACTGGGGTAAACACAGTAAGAAGTCTGACAACACCAGGTTAAAGTCCAACAAGTTTATTTGATAGTAAACTCACGAGCTTTTGGGGTTTGTCCCTTCGTCGGGTGAGTGGTCTCAGACAGAGAATATAACAGCACGCACAGTTTACAGGTTATAGTTTACAGTATTCTGTAGACTGTCTGTGCTGTCATATGCTCTGTCTGAGACCAGAACTCTCCACTCACTTGACGAATGGGGCAAACCCCGAAAGCTTGTGGGTTTACTATCAAATAAACTGGTTGGACTTTAACCCAGTGTTGTGAGACTTATTACAGTATTTATTGCCCATCCCGAGTTGTCCTTGGAGGACAGTTGAGAGTCAACCACATTGCTGTGGATCTGGAGTCACTTGTCAGACAGATAAGGATGGCAGATTTCCTGCTCTAAGGGGCATTAGTGAACCAGATGGGCTTTTCTTCCCACATTGACAATGGTTTCACGATCATTAGTAGATTCTTAATTTCAGATATTTTCATTGAATTCAAATTCCATCATTTGCCATAGTGGGATTCGAACCGTGGACCCCAGAACATTAGTTGAGTTTCTGGATTAATAGTCTAGAGGTAATTCAACTCGACCATTGCCTCCCTTTAACAACATTGCTAATTTTAAAAGGACATTAATGAATAAACTCTGTACAAAACTCTGGTGTGGCCGCACTTGGAGTACTGTGTGCAGTTCTGGTCCCCACATTATAGGAAGGATGTGGAGGCTTTGGAGAGGGTGCAGAGGAGGTTTACCAGGATGTTGCCTGGTATGGAGGGGAGGTCCTATGAGGAGAGACTGAGGGATTTGAGGTTGTTTTCGTTAGAAAGAAGGCGGCTACGAGGGGACCTTATTGAAACATATAAGATGATTAGTGGTTTAGATAGGGTGGACAATGATAGCCTTTTTCCTCGGATGGAGAAAGCTAGCACGAGGGGGCATGGCTTTAAATTAAGGGGTGGTAGTTATAGGACGGATGTCAGAGGTAGGTTCTTTACCCAGAGGGTGGTGAGGGATTGGAATGCCCTGCCTGCTGCAGTTGTAAATGCGCCTAGTTTGGGGGCGTTTAAGAGATCCGTGGATAGGTTTATGGATGGTAAGGGTTTGGTTTAGGTTAGTGGGTCATTGTTTTGTAACTGGTCGGCGCAACATCGTGGGCCGAAGGGCCTGTTCTGCGCTGTAATGTTCTATGTTCTAAACCAGACCAGGAATATTGATGGGAAATGTCAGTCTTTGACTGGTCTACATGTTCCACCATTTGCAAAACCCTATGAAGGTTACCACGTTGCAATGAACCTGTCAGAGCCTTGCAAACAGATAGCATACCCCTCCCTCCTAGCTCCCCCCTCTCTGTCCAAGGAGTAATGGGTGGCACGGTAGCACAGTGGTTAGCGCTGCTGCCTTACAGGGACCTGGGTCCAATTCCCAGCTTGGGTCACTGGCGTTTCCACGTTCTCTCCGTGGGTTTCCTCCGGGTGCTCCCCCCGTCCAAAGAGGTGGATTGGCCATGCTAAATTGCCCCTTAGCGCCAGGGGGACCTTATGTACATAGAAACCCTACAGTGCAGAAACAGGCCCTTTGGCCCATCGAGTCTGCACCAACCACAATCCCACCCAGGCCCTACCCCCCTATATCCCTACACACTTACCCACTAATCCCTCTAACCTTGGGGTCAATCCATCTCATGGAGGGAGATTAGAGGGGTAAATAGGTGGGATTGTTGCCTTGGGCAGGCTCATTGGGCCAAGTGGCCTCCTTCTCCAAACTGCGGGCCACATCCGGATCGGAGCTTGGGGACCGCCGTTCTATAGGGCTTCTATGATTCTGGGAAGCAGGTTTTAAGCCTTAGGGAGAATGAGTGAAAGAGAGAACTGCTTTGTTTTTCTAATGGAACAATCCTTCCAGCTGGGAGAATCTTCACATGCACATTGATATGTGAAAACGCACTGCTCGTGTGAGAAAATGATTATCGTCAGATGTATTTTGCCTAATTAACAATAGCTGGCTGAAACAAAATGTGAGGGTTTTTGCTGCAAATTAGTTTTGGTTGAAGGATGGCATAACTAAACAACCACAACCTCACAAGCAAAAAAAAATCTCAATCGCTCCAACAATCTATACTGTTTACACAGATAAAGCAGACTACTGATTGATGTCAATTGGACAGATGGGAGGAATCTCTTTTCTTTTCCCCTCTGTGAAGGATTGATCAAAGTGAGATGGGTCTCAGCAATTTCAATCCCATTCCCCAAGGATCCAGACTCACAACATCCCGCTAGCAGCCATTTAGCACTAATTGAGTGATCTCGATCGGAGCTGCCATGAGGTTTGACAGGGCAGGGGACACGGGGAGGAACAGTGACGATCGCTGAGTCAAGGTTATGGGTGAAACAAGTGCCTGGAGATTAACACAGTTTGATTCTTTTGCAGAAAACAAAGCGAAAAGGCTTGCGTTCTCTCACCCGATAAAAGGGTTTTATCTTCAAAGTTCATTCATGTAAGAAAAAAAACACTTTCAATTGAGTCACAAAACAGCATTTAGTTTTTGCTCACTTTACCAGTCCTGTGTTTCAGAAGTTGTCATTGAATCCTACAGTAATCTGCACCGAGTCTCTAACAGAGAATCTTACTCAGACCCTATCCCGTAACCCCACATATTTGCCCCATTAATCCTCCTAATCTACACATCTTGGGATACTAGGGACAATTTAATATGGCCAATCCACCACACCTACACAGCTTTGGACAATTTAGCATTGCCAATCTCCCGAACCTACATATCTTTCGACATTAACTTAGCATGGCCAATGCACCTAACCTCCACATCTTTGGACACTAATGGGCAATTTAGCATTGCCAATCTCCCTAACCTACACATCTTTGGACACTAATGGACAATTTAGCATTGCCAATCTCCCTAACCTACATATCTTTGGACACTAATGGGCAATCTAGCATTGCCAATCTCCCTAACCTACATATCTTTTGACACTAAGGAACAACTTAGCATGGCCAATGCACCTAACCTCCACATCTTTGGACACTAATGGGCAATTTACATAAGAACATAAGAACATAAGAAATAGGAGCAGGAGTAGGCCAACTAGCCCTTCGAGCCTGCCCCGCCATTCAATAAGATCATGGCTGATCTGTCGTGGCTCAGTTCCACATTCCCGCCCTCTCCCCATAACCCTTAATCCCCTCTCTTATCAAAAACCCATCAACCCGCGTCTTAAAAATATTTAGCACTGCCAATCTCCCTAACCTACACATCTTTGGACACTAATGGGCAATCTAGCATTGCCAATCTCCCTAACCTACACATCTTTGGACACTAATGGGCAATCTAGCATTGCCAATCTCCCTAACCTACATACCTTTTGACACTAAGGAACAATTTAGCATGGCCAGTGCACCTAACCTACACATCTTTGGACACTAAGGGGCAATTTAGCATGGCAGATCCCCCTAACCTATACTCTCCTTTGGAGTGTGGGAGAAAACCCATGCAAACAGAGGGAGAATGTGCAAACTCCACACAGGTAGGTGCCCAATTTAATCCAGGTCCTTGGCACTGAGAGGCGACAGTGCTAGCCACTGTGCCACCCATTACATTGTGTTCTTGTGTGAGTCAGTGAAATGGTTACAGCACTCTGACTGCCTAAACTGTGTTTGAAAACACCAGTTGTAAGCTGTAAGCAGTCTGCTAACTGAGTCCTGAGGCTCCAGCCTCCCTGCTGTGCTGGGGAGACACACGAAAGCCGATTCCAGCTTTTGAAATCTGTACTCAGAACAAAGCAAATGTGTTTTTTTAATATAGTAAATATTTGATGAGGAAGTAAAGAAGCCAGATAAAGAAATCAAGTTATACTAGCAATGAAAGTACCATTAGGTTCAGATGTCCAGCTACATCAGAGCGTGGGCACAGTGTGCATTAACCTTTCCAGCTGAACAGGTTGCTGTGATAGATTTAGCAACAATAAGTCGGCAGCCAACTCCTTGCTGATCCTCAAAGGTTCAGTTCCAAATGAGGAAGAGTTTTTTTCTGCTGAATTTTAACCTTACACATGATGCTGGACCTAAACGAGTGTTTCCAACATTTCAAGCAGTTTCCTTCATTGCTGTTTTAACAGGACTATTCTTTAATAATCCATTCGCTGTGTGCATAACACAACAACCCAGGGCTTAAAACATATAACAGAATCCCTACAGCGCAGAAAGAGGCCATTTGGCCCAGAAAGTCTGCATCAACTGTCCAAAAAAGCATCCCACACAGGCTCTCCCCTCCACTCTATCCCCCTAACCCCACACACTTACGGTGGCTAATCTACCCAACCCTCATCTTTGGGCACCGAGGGGCAATTTAGCATGACCAATCCACCTAACCTACACATCTTTGGACACTAAGGGGCAATTTAGCATGGGCAATCCACCTAACCTACACATCTTTGGACACTAAGGGGCAATTTAGCATGGCTAATCCACCTAACCTACACATCTTTGGACACTAAGGGGCAATTTAGCATGGCCAATCCACCTAACCTACACAGCTTTGGACACTAAGGGGCAATTTAGCAAGGCCAATCCACCTAACCTACACAGCTTTGGACACTAAGGGGCAATTTAGCATGGCCAATCCACCTAACCTACACATCTTTGGACACTAAGGGGCAATTTAGCATGGCCAATCCACCTAACTGACACATCTTTGGACACTAAGGGGCAATTTAGCATGGCCAATCCACCTAACTGACACATCTTTGGACACTAAGGGGCAATTTAGCATGGGCAATCCACCTAACCTACACATCTTTGGGCACCGAGGGGCAATTTAGCATGGCCAATCCACTTAACCTACACATCTTTGAACACTAAGGGGCAATTTAGCATGGCCAATCCACCTAACCTACACATCTTCGGACACTAAGGGGCAATTTAGCACGGCCAATCCACCCTAACCTACACATCTTTGGACACTAAGGGGCAATTTAGCATGGCCAATCCACCTAACTGACACATCTTTGGACACTAAGGGGCAATTTAGCATGGCCAATCCACCTAACTGACACATCTTTGGACACTAAGGGGCAATTTAGCATGGCCAATCCACCTAACCTTCACATCTTTGGGCACCGAGGGGCAATTTAGCATGGCCAATCCACTTAACCTACACATCTTTGAACACTAAGGGGCAATTTAGCATGGCCAATCCACCTAACCTACACATCTTTGGACACTAAGGGGCAATTTAGCATGGCCAATCCACCCTAACCAACACATCTTTGGACACTAAGGGGCAATTTAGCACGGCCAATCCACCTAACCTACACATCTTTGGACACTAAGGGGCAATTTAGCACGGCCAATCCACCTAACCAATACAGCTTTGGACACTAAGGGGCAAATTCTCGTGGCCAATTCGCCTAATCTATACATCTACAAACTGTGGGAGGAAACAGGAGCACCCGGAGGAAACTCACGCACAGACTGTGTGAGAAGGATGTGCAAACTGCACACAGACATTCAGCCAAGGCCAGGATTGAACCTGAGTTCTTGGCGCTGTGAGGCAGCAGCGTTGACCACCGTGCCGCCCTTGTATAATGTGATGCTGGGAGGCCATCCTATTGAAAACTCCGTGCTTAAACAAATACATCCAAAACTGGTCCATCTGTTCAGGAGGTATTGGCGTGGCCCCATGAGAGAGTGAGCCATATGCACCAGGACTGTTCCAGCTTGCTTTATTGTTGTATTCAAATGAAGCCAGTCTGGAGCAGAGACGCTGAGTAGTGCTTCAATAGAGGAAGGGAAGACTGCTCTGAACCCTGTTTCTGATTGCTAACCACATTGAGCATGCACGTGTGGAGGAACCTACGATCAGAATCAGCCTTTTGCAGTCAAATAGCCTTTCAGCTGCCTGAGCTCATAGATGACTGACAGAGGTCGAAAGAAGGGGAGTGCGTGACCTTTGATGTGTGTTCAAAGTGGGGGGGGGCGAGAGCGTTATAAGAATACTCTTAGTCCCATCTGATTCTGGAGAGGCTCAGGAGGAAGAGTCGCACAAGGGACAAGCTGCAGTCAACTGTTTCTTCAAGAAGGAAAATGGCCTCAGACTTTGTCACGGTTCACTTGCTAGCTACAAGCCAAGGTCACCTCAACATTCTCCCTCCGTGTGCCCTGCTGTTTAAGACGTGATTTTTGTAATTGTGATCAGGTGCCCCTTTAAGAGGCGGGTCCTCAGGAGGGCCACATGCCACATTCTTCCCGCTTAGAAAGGATAGCAGGACTAGAGGGCACAGCCTCAAAATAAGGGGGGGTGCAGTTTAGATCAGAGTTGAGGAGGAACTTCTTCACTCAAAGGGTGGTGAATCTCTGGAATTCTCTGCCCGTTGAAGTGGTGGAGGCTGCCTCGCTAAATATATTTAAGTCACAGGTAGATAGGTTTCTGATAGACAAGGGAATTAAGGGTTTTGGGGAGAAAGCGGGACAGTGGAACTGATCCACTTCAGATCAGCCATGATCTTATTGAATGGCGGGGCAGGGTCAAAGGGCTAGATGGCCTACTCCTGCTCCTATTTCTTATGTTCTTGTGTTCTTACATTGGACCAATTGCTGTGAGCACACAGTTTGTGTTGGGGAGCGTGGGCTTTCTGGCAGTTGGAGCCTGGGATTTGTAGCATTTGGAAGCGTTTTTACCTCTGTCTGTATGTAGCTACCTGCCTTGTTGGTCATCAGTTCCTCACAATTATTGCTGAAATCACTTTCACATTTCTCTCTGACATTAGTTGGTTGCAAACGATCATAGAACTGTGACAGCACAGAAAGAGGCCATTCAAAGCGCTATATTTGCACCAATACACCAAGATCCATTCCCTGCCTTTTACCCCATTGTTGTTGAAGGATAGTGTCAAATTAAAAGATTAAATAAATACATTAATGATCAAATGTTGGTGCACATTTCAACATATTCCATTACACTCTCATTCTGAAATGATAATGGCAATTGCCTATGTAAACATGTCACACTGTAATGACATGTTCCTACCAGCGGTGGCAATGTGTCTTCATTTTGTGTCAGCCAGCCCTGTACCACAGTAAAACTCGAAGTCAAGCTGTATGGGGATGCTTTGGCCAGGAGACATAAGCATGCTCTCTGCTGGGCACCATGGCCTCAATGCACCTCTGGAGCTAGGATTTCTGACAACCTCAGCTCCACACCAGAAATCAGTGCGGAGGAGATTTGAATATTAAAATACAAACTTAAATCTTATTCGTAACCCCAGGATGGAGGTCTCCAGGCCTGCTAGCCTCTTCCCTGCCACCAGGGATGGTTCACTCCAGCAGGGTATATAACAGCTCCCCACTAATGGGGAGCTGGCAGCCTGACCCTGCTGGAGTGAAAGGAGGCCATGGAGACCCCACAGGAGGTCGGGGGTAAGGGGAGGATTGTCCCCTGGGCATAGCCAGCCTGGCAATGCCAGACTGGCCCCCTGGCTCTTTCCAAGGAGCATGTTGGCCGGCACTGCCCACCAGGCAATGGGCAATGCCATGGGGGGGCAGGATTAGAGGGGGTTGTGGCCTATTGGGGACGGCCTGTGGGTTGAGCTGGTGTTGTGGGGGGAGGGGGCGTGGTGCCACTGCCACCCTACATATGGATACGTGGCAGAGAGAGGGAAGGGGATCTGGAGTGCAGGAGGAGGTGGGGTCAGGGCAGCCAGTGGGGTGTAGCTGGGGAGATCGAAGCAGGCCAGAGGTGAGGGGTGGTGGGAGGCAAGGAACGGTACATTGAACGTAATAACTAGGAGCAGGAGTAGGCCATTTGGCCCCTCGAGCCTGTTCCAATTCAATAAGATCTTTTCATGGACTCAGCTCCAGTGCAGGGGGTGGGGGGGGGGGTGGAAATTCAGCCAGTACTGCAGAGCTACTTCTCATGGGCACCGACAGATTGGCACATACGCAATGGTCCACTCAGCACTGTGCTGTCAGCCTGTCCAGCGGGAATAGGCCCCGGGCCCCCAGATTTTCGTCATGATTAACACTCAGACACTCTGAAGTGCACAGAGTGTGGGAAATTCATTTTGAAAATCCCACTTCAAAAAAAAAACAAGATTTAGTCCTGTTGTTATGCAATTACGGCACGTAGAACTTTTTTGGGGGGAGAATCCTGGCCTATTTTTCTGCTTCTTGGGTTGCTGCAGGTGTTTAAAGCACATTTACATAAAAATAGGGACTGAATATAATTGCGAAACAGACGCTTTACACACTATGTCAATTAATCCCCACTCTCTAATCCCATGTCACAGAAGAGAGATTTAAATCATCGATATTAAAAAGGAACTGTTAGATCTACTTCCTGATCAAGAAAACATCAACAATTAATTTGGTCGCTTGAAAATTGTAACAGAAATAGTGGCAATAAGACTTTTTTTGATTATTGGATTGATTACATGGTCGATCATTTCCATTACTTGTAGTTTCTTAATGAAAATTTAAGAGCCTCATTATATTTTGCGCACCAGTAAACATGTCGCATTTTTATGAAAATCAAATTATTAATGATGCATTAATTATTGTCACTCATCACATGACAACCAAAGAGTTTGGTTTTCTTAATTAGTTGGCATTTGTGCGACGTCCAATTCTTTGCTAGCTCTCTGTAGGAAGTGACTCCATTGTTTTGGAACAGTGAGTAAACTAGCACAGATCTAAAACTGCTGCTCTACTTCAGGCAGGGCTGCTGACTGAGCTCCCAAACATTCACACTTAATGTGTGTAGAATAGAGACGTATAAGATAATGAAGGGGATGGATAGGGTAGAGGTAGAGAGATTCTTCCCGCTTAGAAAGGATAGCAGGACTAGAGGGCACAGCCTCAAGATAAGGGGGGGGGGCGCAGTTTAGATCAGAGTTGAGGGGGAACTTCTTCACTCAAAGGGTGGTGAATCTCTGGAATTCTCTGCCCGTTGAAGTGGTGGAG
Source organism: Carcharhinus amblyrhynchos (assembly GCF_965287045.1). Classification (NCBI taxonomy): domain Eukaryota; kingdom Metazoa; phylum Chordata; class Chondrichthyes; order Carcharhiniformes; family Carcharhinidae; genus Carcharhinus; species Carcharhinus amblyrhynchos. Next base: position 2,563,496 of record NW_027649782.1, on the reverse strand, counting down.
GCTGCCTCGCTAAATATATTTAAGTCACGGGTAGATAGGTTTCTGGTAGACAGGGGATTAAGGGTTATGGGGAGAAAGCGGGAAAGTGGAACTGATCCACTTCAGATCAGCCATGATCTTGTTGAATGGTGGGGCAGGCTCGAAGGGCTAGGTGGCCTACTCCTGCTCCTATTTCTTATGTTCTTATGAATGGTGCAGCACAGTGGTTAGCGCTGCTGCCTCACAGCGCCAGCAAACCAGGTTCAATTCCCGGCCTCAGATCATTGTCTGTGTGGAGTTTGCACATTCTCCCCATCTCTGCGTGGGTTACCTCCAGATGCTCCGGTTTCCTAGTTCAAAGATGAGTGGGTTAGGTTGATTGGCCATGCTAAATTGACCCGAGTGTCAGGGTATTAGCAGGGTAAATATGTGGGGTTACGGGGATAGGGCTTGGGGGGATTGTGGTCAGTGCAGACTCGATGGGCCGAGTGGCCTCCTTCTGCACTGCAGGGATTCTAGGATTGAGACATTGGGGTGGGATTTTCCTCCCTTCTGTGATGCGCTCTACGGAGACGGGAGGTGGTCTGTGGCCTGCTGGCAGGGGGATCTTATGATTCTGCTGTTGTCAGCTGAGTTTGTATTTTTTAAAGTTTTTTTATTATTGTCACATGAAGGCTTACATTAACATTACAAAGTGTGAAAATCCTCTCATCGCCACACTCCGGCGCCTGTTCGGGTACACTGAGGGGCAATTTAGTATGGCCAATGTTTAAACAGCACATTGTTCAAACTGTGGGAGGAAACTGGAGCACCTGGAGGAAGCCTACAGAGACACAGGGGGAGGAGATGCAGGCTCCGCACAGACATTACCCAAGCCAGGAATCGGACCACTGTACCGCCCATGGCAGAGATGCACCATCGACCTTCCTGCTGACATTAGATTTTAATTGGTTCTTTATAAATCAGGTAATACGTGTCCTCAGCCCATTCATTCCCAGGTTGACAGGAGTGGAATCTGAGCTACATTTTGGAAGCTAAGTGTTTTCTTTCAGAGAGTAGCAAGCTAGACTTAATATTTATACAAACCTGTACTAATCAGGAGACAGACTAATTTTAGGGGGCAGAATTTTTTTGAAGTGTCTAATTAATATTTAGTTTTTAATCTAATAACCAATAGAGGGAGAGGGATGTCAATTGATCGAGTTGTGTGCTCCTCCTGTGTGATGTGGGGGACACATCAACTGTCCCTGAGGACTATATCCAGTTGCAGATGCTCACCGAACACATGGATTGGAAGAGCAGCAGCTGGAAGGGGAGGTCGTGCCTCACAAACCTTATCGAGTATTTTGAAAAGGTGACCAAAGAGGTGGATAAGGGTAAGGCAGTTGACGTGGTGTATATGGATCTTAGCAAAGCGTTTGATAAGGTTCCCCATGGTAGGCTACTGCAGAAAATGCAGATGCATGGGATTGAGGGTGATTTAGCAGTTTGGATCAGGAATTGGCAAGCTGATAGAGGGTGGCGGTTGATGGGAAATATTCAACCTGGAGTTCAGTTACAAGTGGTGTACCTCAAGGATCTGTTCTGGGGCCACTGCTGTTTGTCATTTTTATAAGTGACCTAGATGAGGGTGTAGAAGGATGGGTTAGTAAATTTGCTGACGACACCAAAGTGGGAGGAGTCGTAGACAGTGAAGATGGATGTTACAGTTTGCAGAGGGCCAGCAGAGCTGGGCCGAGGGGTGGCAAATGGAGTTTAATATGGAGAAGTGTAAGGTGATTCACTTTGGTAAGAATAACAGGAGTACAGGATATAGGGCTAATGGAAGGACTCTTAGTAGTGTCGACAAGCAGAGAGATCTTGGGGTACATGTGCATAGCTCCCTGAAAGTTGGCACCAGGTTGATAAGGTTGTTAAGAAGGCTTACGGTGTGTTAGCTTTTATTGGTAGGGGCGCTGCAAAGCATAGCAAAGCATAAGTGGTTGGGGTTTCAATAGTCAGAAACACAGACAGGCACTTCTACGCTCACAGAAGGGACGCCAGGATGGTAATTTGCCTCTCTGGTACCAGGGTCCTGGATGTCTCTGAGTGGGCACAAAGCATCATGAAATGGGAGGGAAATCAGACAGATGTCATTGCCCACACTGGCACAAATGGCATAGATAGAAAGAGTAACGAGGTCCTGCAATGGTAATTTAGGGAGTTACACAGAAGATTGACAAGCAGGACATCTAGGCGAGTAATCTCAGGATTACTCACCATGCCACATGTTTGTGAGGTTAAGAAGTGGGAGATAAGGGTGGCACAGTGGTTAGCACTGCTGCCTCACAGAATCAGTTCGATTCCCGGCTTGGGTCACTGTCTGTGTGGAGTTTGCACATTCTACCCATGTCTGTGTGGGTTTCCTCCGGGTACTCCGGTTTCCTCCCACAATCTGAAAGATGTGCTGGTTAGGTGCATTGATCTTACCAGGCACTAGGTAACTTCATAGTAATTTCACAGTAACTTCATAGAATCATAGAACCCTACAGTGCAGAAAAAGGCCCTTCGGCCCATCGAGTCTGCACCGAACACAATCCCACCCAGGTCCTACCCCCATATCCCGACATATTATACCCACTAATCCCTCTAACCTACACATCCCTGGACACTAAGGGGCAATTTCTTAGCACGGCCAATCAACCTAACCCGCACATCTTTGGACTGTGCAGTGTTAATGTGAGCCTTGCTTGAGACTAATAAATAAACTTTAAAAACTTTATCGTGCAGCTGAATATGTGGCTAAGGAACAGGTGTAGAGGGGAGGGTTTCAGATTTGTGGATCACTGGGAAGTCTTCCAGGGAAGGGGCCTGTACAAGAAGGTACACCTGAACTGGAGGGGCACCAATATCCTGGCTGGGAGGTTTGCTAGTATGGTTCAGGTGGGTTTAAACTAATGTGGCAGAGGGGTTGGGAATCAGAACAGTAGGTCAGCATGGGTAGAGACTGGGAATGAGCATGGGACCAAGGCCAGGCTAGCTAAGGGGAAGAGCAGGCCAAGAGAGGTCAAACTCAGTGGGTCTGGAGGTCTGGAATACATCTACTTCAATGCAAGGAGTATAACAGGTAAGGCAGATAAACTTAGAGCCTTGATTAAAGTGCAGGAGTTGGTTGTGGTAAGGGAGGCTTAATTAAAAAATGGACAGGACTTATGAGGAAAGGCTGAGGGACTTGAGGTTATTTTCATTGGAGAGAAGAACATAGAACATTACAGCGCAGAACAGGCCCTTCGGCCCACGATGTTGCGCCGACCAGTTAAAAAACAATGACCCTCTAACCTAAACCAATCCCTTTTCATCCATAAACCTATCCACGGATCTCTTAAACGCCCCCAAACTAGGCGCATTTACAACTGCAGCAGGCAGGGCATTCCAATCCCTCACCACCCTTTGGGTAAAGAACCTACCCCTGACATCCGTCCTATAACTACCCCCCCTTAATTTAAAGCCATGCCCCCTCGTGCTAGCTTTCTCCACCCAAGGAAAAAGGCTATCACTGTCCACCCTATCTAAACCTCTAATCATCTTATATGTCTCAATAAGGTTACGAGGTGACCTGATTGAGGCATACAAGATGATCAGAGGGTTAGATAGGGTGGACAGTTGAGAGCCTTTTTCCTCGGATGGTGATGGCTAACACAAGGGGACATAGCTTTAAATTAAGGGGTGGTAATTATAGGACGGATGTCAGAGGTAGGTTCTTTACTCAGAGGGTAGTAAGGGCGTGGAATGCCCTGCCTGCTGCAGTTGTGGACTCGCCAACTTTAAGGGCGTTCAAATGGTCAGTGGATAGGCATATGGATAACACTGGAATAGTTTAGGTTAGAGGGTCATTAGATTGGTTCCACTGGTCGGTGCAACATCGAGGGCCGAAGGGCCTGTACTGCGCTGTAATGTTCTATGTTCTAGGACCAGCAACTAAATATACCGGGATATAAATATACCGAGACAGAGGGGAAGGTAAAAGTGGTGGGGCGGGGGTGGTTTACAATACTGGTAAGGGAACATATTGCAGTTGTACAGAGGGAGGACACCTTGGTAGAACCATGTAATGAAACACTGTGGGTAGAGCTTAGAAACAGGGTGGGGGGTAACCACTGTAATGGGGGTGTACTACAGGCCTCCCAACAGCCCATGGGAAGTTGGAGAATGGATATGTAAGCAGATTCTGGACAGGTGGAGAAATAATAGGATTGTTGAAGTGAGAGACTTTAATTTTCCTCATATTGACTGGAAATCCCTTAGGGCTAGGGGTCCAGATGGTGAAGAATTTTTTAAGTGTGTCCAGGAAGGTTTTTTGGAACAATAAGTGGATAATCCAACTCAAGAGGGGGCTACGCTGGATCTGGTACTGGGGAGTGAGCCCAGCCAGGTCATCAAAATTGCAGAGGGGGAACATGTGGAGAATAGTGATCACAATTCCATAAGCTTTCGGATACTCATGTAAAATAACAAGTGTTGTCCTAGGGTTAAGGCGCTAAACTGGGGGAAGGCTAACTACAATCGGATTAGGCAGGATTTGGACGCTGTTGTTTGGGAGAGGCTGCTTGAGAGTAAATCCACATCTGACATGCAGGAGTCTTTTAAGGAGCAGTTGATCGGAGTGCAGGACAGACATGCGCCTGTAAAAAGGAAGGACAGGAAAGGCAGGATTCGGCAACCGTGAATAACCAGGGAAATTGCGAGTCTAGTCAAAAAGAAAAAGAATGTATATACATGATGTCCAGACAATTAAAAACAGATGAAGCACTTGAAGAATGCAGGGAAAGTAGAAAATAACTCAAACAGGGAGTTAGGAGGGCATAAAATGTTGAGAGGAATAGATAGGGTGGATTCTCGGAGGCTATTTCCCAGGGCTGAAATGGTCGCTACGAGAGGACACAGGTTTCAGGTGTTAGGAAGCAAGTATAGAGGAGATGTCAGGGGTAAGTTTTTCAGTAAAAAGTCTGACAACACCAGGTTTCAGTCCAGCCGATTTTATTTGATAGTAAATTCACTAGCTTTCGGGTTAGCCTCTTCGTCAGGTGAATGGAGAGTTTTTCACTCAGAGGGTGGTGAGTGAGGCTGCCGTCGGTGGTGGTGGAGGCGAACTCGCTGGGGTCTTTTAAAAGACTTCTGGATGAGTATATGGAATTTAATGGGATTGGGAATTATAGATAGTTCTATGGCTTGGTAGGTATAGATGTGATCGGTGCAACTTGTGGGCTGAAGGGCCTGTTTGTGCTGTAGTGTTCTATGTTCTGTGTAAAAAGGATCACAAAATATCCTTGTCAGGCAGGATTAAGGGGAATCTCAAGGCATTTTGTACAAATATTAGGAACAAGTGGGCAGTTAGAGAGAGTTGGTCAGCTTGTAAGTGCATACAGTTTTAGTTTAGGCAGGCATCATGATCAGCACAGGCTAAGAGGGCCATGGGGCCTGTTCTTTTGTTCGTTGAGAGAGAAGTTAATAAATAATTTAGTGTTCCAGGTATTTTAATAGGGGTCATTGAGTCCAAAAACAATTCAACATGTATAAAACACTAGTTAGACCTCAGCTGGAATATTGTGTACAATTCTGAGCACCACATTTTAGGAAAGATGTGAAAGCGTTTGAGAGAGTGCAGAAGAGGTTTACAAGAATGGGTCCAGGAATGAGAAGCTAAAGTTACGAGAATAGATCTATGATCTATGAGATTGGAGAGGTTGGGACTGTTCGCCTCAGAGAGAGGAAGGCTGAGGGGAGATTTGATAGAGATGTTCAAAATCATGAGGGGCTTAGACAGAATAGATATAAAACTGATTCCATAAGCAGAAAGATTGAGATTGAGAGGGCGCAGACTTCAGGTCATTGGTAAAAAAAGCAAAAGCTGATATGAGAACAAATTCTTTTGCACAGTGAGTGGTTAGGGTTTGGCACTACATGGCCTTTGTGGTAGGTTCAATCAACATAATCATGAGGGATTGGATGATTATTTAGAAAGAAACAATGTGCAGAGTTATAGGGAGAAGACAGAAAAATTGCACTGGTTAACGTGCTCATTTGGAGAGACAGACTGAACAGATTGGCCAAATAGTGCTGTAACAGTTCTGAGATTAAATATCAATACATTTAAATTCTTTCAAGTACTCAATCCCTTATGAAAATAAACATAAATGGCCCCATATCAAAGACTTGGGGCATGATCTTACGTGCTGTTTATGCCATGCTCCTGCTACGGCTAAGGTGGAGAATTTGGCACCTGTGTGGAGTTTGCACATTCTCCCCGTATCTGCGTGGGTTTCCTCCAGATACTTCAGTTTCCTCCCACGATCCAAAGATGTGCGGGTTAGGTTGACTGGCCATGCTAAATTAACCCTAGTGTGGGGGGATTAAGGAGGATAGATATGTGGGGTTATGGGAATAGGGCCTGGGTGGGATTGTGGTCAGTGCAGACTCGATGGGCCAAATGGCCTCCTTTTGCACTGTAGGGATCCTATGATTCTCTGACTCTAAATCTCCATTCCCTGTGACAGGATAAGAAAATCCCACCGAAATGAATGGCTATAGCATCCCAGCCTTTATAACCATTTGGAGTTGTACATATGACTATTAATTTACTGACCCACACTGTGATAATGATAGGTTGTAGAATCAGTCATGCATTACTAATTCTACAATGATAACACTCAGGTGCAATGCAAGCATACAGCAAATAAGATTGGAAACAACCGCAGCAGGATGTTATTTTGTTCAACATTTTAAAGAGCTTTGGAATTTAAATAATTAGACAACTTGGCAGTTCTACTGCATCTATTCAGTTTTTATGTGAAATGACACATTCATGTCTACTCCTAACAGTCCCAAAGATCACCTTTCCTCTTCCAAAGGACCTCTCAAATAGGATGCCTCACTTCTCCAAATATTTCTGACAGCTTTATACCTTTCCCTTAAATATCTTAAAACCCACATGGATTCTCCATTGTCATCCATGGTGGGATCCATTGCCAGCAAGAATGGAAAACTTGGCAATCCGGCCAAAACTTCATTCACTTTCAGCAGCGTTGGAAAATCCCACCCATGAACGAGAACAGAACATTTCAGCAACATACCAGTTCCAAGAATTGCATCTGTTTCAGGTGAACTGCACTGTTACGTGCTGCATCCATGAAGCACAGACATGCAAACTACATCCTGCTCCCCCCTATTCCCCCAGACCCCAATCCTTGCCCCCGTTGCTCCCAACCAAAATGATGGGTGCCAGGTTCGGGGGGGGGGGGGGTGGGACTTCTAGCTAAGATGTAAAGCCCCTCTGTCTTTGCAAAACTCTGGGCCTAGAACTGCAAAATGTTTTCGAACTGAGGAAAGGCTGAGGGACTTGAGGTTAGAGAGAAGTAGGTTACGAGGTGACCTAATTGAGGCATACAAGATGATCAGAGGGTTAGATAGGGTGGACAGTGAGAGCCTTTTTCCTCAAATGGTGTCGGCTAACATGAGGGGACATAGCTTTAAATTAAGGGGTGGTAATTATAGGACGGATGTCAGAGGTAGGTTCTTTACTCAGAGGGTAGTAAGGGCGTGGAATGCCCTGCCTGCAGCAGTTGTGGACTTGCCAACTTTAAGGGCGTTCAAATGGTCAGTGGATAGGCATATGGATAACATTGGAATAGTTTAGGTTAGAGGGTCATTAGATTGGTTCCACTGGTCGACACAACATCGAGGGCCGAAGGGCCTGTACTGCGCTGTAATGTTCTATGTTCTAACTGTAGTCTCGCTAAGAATAGATATACAAGAAGTTGTATTACGGACAAATGGCTAAAAACAGGCACAGACTGTAACATGATTGATTCTGTTCTATTGTGGGGGAGGCATTGGTGTAGCAGTATTGTCACTGGACTTGTAATCAGGGTAATGACCTGGATTCAAACCCCACCATGGCAAATCTGATTTTCAGTAAGAATCTGGAATTAAAAGTCAACTGATGACCATAAAACCGTTGTCGACTCTCTGACTCACTAATGTCCTTTAGGGGAGGAAATCTGTTGTCCTTACCCGGTCTAGCTAACATGGGACTCCAGAGCAATGTGGTTGAGTGTTAACTGCCCCCAAAAGGGGCATGGACGAATAAAATAAAAAATTCTATTTGGAAAGTCTAGTTTGATGCAACCAAGAAATTTAATGTTTTTTTTCCAAATCGAAGAACTAGTTAAACGAAACTTAAAACCCAACCCCGGGTGGTGATTTATTGGGCGTGGGAGAAATGGAAGTTAAATAAAGTTTAATTACAATATATTTGACTGCTACGCGGGCATTTAAATCCATCATATTAATTCACCGTATTAATCATCCACATTTTCTCCGTACTTACTCCATGTTCATCCTCATTACCAGACTCAGTGATAAATAGCCCGCAGCTGCAAAGTTGTCCTTATAACGTCCCATTTTAATGACATCCAGCCATTCGTCTACAGAGGCAAAGGAGGTGTAGCTGGGAATGTTTCTGTTTAGGAGAGGGCTGTTCAGTCTGCAAAACAAAGAGTGCGTGGCAACGTGAAAATAATACTGAGAGGCCTCATCATTCACCCGACAATGCTCGGTGCTAAAGTTATAACATTGATGTATCTTCCTGGAAGGCGGCACTGGTGACACATCCATGCCTTGAAGTCTTAATTATTAACTTTTAATTCCTGTATTAGTCACCCTAGAGCTTCCACGTTCAGCTTTCTAGGGAAGGGTGTTACATTCTTCACATTTTCAGCTAATCCCATTTAAAAGGCGCCATGGAAATGAAAGCGCCCCAGTCAATCTGGAGACGTTACAAATGAAGCCACGGAACTCAATTTTTTGGCCTGGCGCAATGTTGAAGCAATTGCAGAATTGCTGCCTCCGTGCAAATGGAAACCCGCTGTCAAAGGAACTCAACTCCTCAAGCTTGTTTTCTCACTCAGTTAGCTGTTCCATACTCTAGAACTCCCTACCTGCCTTTCCCATATCCCCTAATATCCGTAATTAACCATCTACCCTCATGTCCTTTCATTCCTGGAAAACAGGGTTATCTCTCCTCGGAACTGCTTACTTTATAGTTACTGGATTGGCTGACAGGACAATCTGTGTTGCTTCTGATGTGGGAGATTTCACTTGCGTTTGGTGCTGTGGTGGGATATTTTTTAAATAGCTGAAATAAAATATCCTCTCTCGCACAGAGATGTCACGCATGGCCAATTACATTAGTGCACATTTACTGTCACAAAGCAAGATTAATAACTCTTAGTATGGTGACAGATCCTGTATGTCATGTTTTGTAATGTTGATACGTGGCTCTGTAATCTGTCACTACCGTTTTCTCGAGGAGCACTCATTTTGATTTGTGCATGAGTAAATAAATCTGCAATTTCCCCAGCTAATCAAACATTTACTGAACTGTTTAAAAAGCGCTTTATAAAGACAACAAAAGAGACTGTCAAAAGACAGCTGCTGCGAGTCACCTGATATATGATGTTGCCTGTTTGAACGAGAGGGCACAGCCTCAAAATAAGGGAGGGGGCAGTTTAGATCAGAGTTGAGGAGGAAATTCTCTCAGGGGGTAGTGAATCTCTGGAATTCTCTGCCCATTGAAGTGGTGGACGCTCCCGCAATAGAACCATAGAACCCTACAGTGCAGAAACAGGTCCTTTGGCCCATCGAGTCTGCACCGACCACAATCCCACCCAGGACCTATCCCCATATCCCTACACATTTACCCATTAATCCCTCTAACCTACACGTCCCAGGACACTAAGGGGCAACTTTAGCACGGCCAATCAACCTAACCCGCACATCTTTGGACTGTGGGAGGAAACCGGAGCACCCGGAGGAAACCCACACAGACAGTTTACAGATTACTGATTAGAATGTGAGTCTTTACAACCAACCTGCTATCCAAGTCTTAAAGATGCAGACAATGCGAGGGGAAAGAGCATTAGGCATCGGTTAAAGAGATGTGTATTGTCTCCAGTTAGTACAGTAAGTGAGGTTTTGCAAACCCTCATTGAATATGTCGATAGATTTCTGATCGATAAGGGAATTAAGGGTTATGGGGAGCAGGCGGGTAAGTGGAACTGATCCACTTCAGATCAGCCATGATCTTATTGAATGGCGGGGCAGGCTCGAAGGGCTAGGTGGCCTACTCCTGCTCCTATTTCTTATGTTTGGTCAGCTTCTGGAAAGTTGCGGTGCGGAATTACAATTCAAACATTGCAACTTGTACCGAGACAGGGCAAACTGCTTTAAAAAGCACTGCCACCTTCCAGGGTGAAGGGGAACAAATGTTCAGAGCTATCGAAACCCATCACTGTCTGAGGAAGGAATGTTAAAATGAAAAGTGCTGGATATTGAAGCGATGGCTGCCACTGACAAGCCCACCCTAAACCCCTTAGAAATAGACAACGGGTGAGCCTTAACAGGCCAGATTACAGTAACTGCAGAGAGGTGAGTGACGCAAAGAATGTCAAGAGAGTTTTCAGCAAAGGAATCAATTTGAAATGATGACCGCTCTCCCTTTCTCTCTCTGAGAAAAAGTATATGCCATCTAGTTCAAGAAATCAGCTATCAGAAAACAGCAGTAATAACTGTAATGTCATCTACATCAATTAAATTAAACATAATAAATGAGGACATCAGCGATCCTGTTAGAATGAATGGAATATGTTGTACTGGAGCGTACCTGAGTGACTACTTCAACTCCAATCCTATTAGAGTGTATTTTACTTCACAAAACTGACAACTGATTGGTGACCCGCTGGTTAGCACCGCTGCCGCACAGTGCCAGGGACTTGGGTTCAATTCTAGCCTTCGGTGACTGCATGGAGTTTGCATGTTCTCCCCATAGGTTTCCCCTCACAGTCCCAAGATGTGCAGGTTAGGTTCATTGGTGGTGCTCAGTTGACCTTTTAGTGTGAGGTGGATTAGCAGGGTAAGTATGTGGGGGTTACAGGGATAGAGCCTGGGTGGGGTTGTTGCCAGTGCAGACTCGATGATCCAAATTGCCTCCTTCTGCACTGGTGGGATTCAACGTGGCCGCACTGAGGAAACCCAGCTCAATAAAGTTGACAGCAAAGTTTATCAATCTACACTTCCAGGGCAAGAGAAGGACACTTAACTGGATAACCATCTAACTGTTTTTTATTGGACTAGAACTTGCCTTATTTCTTATACCTGTATGTGAGATGTAACATTTGTATTATTCTTTCTTGCATCTAGTGATTAATAAATTTGCACTTTCTTTAACTTAAGAAAACTCTGTTTGATTGGCTCCTTATTGCTTATAGTTTCGATACATTTGGATTTGGAAAAGGTACATCCTCGTGAAAAAGAAATGTAAATCCTTGTTGTGACCAACTGCAGTGGATAAACAGAGGGGACCCTTCCCACCCAGGCTGGGACTGTTTATTAAAGGACTGCTGCGCTTATAGAACACAAAGCCTCAGGTTTGGCTCCTATTTTGGTCAAAGTGAGTTGACCTCAGCACATCCCGTACTTGTATTGAAGGAGATGCTGAAGGTGGCTGGATCCTGCCCTGATGAGCTGCAGTGATGAAGTTCTGGGGCTGCAATAATACACCACCAACGACCCCCCCATTTGGGAACATAGGAATTAGGAGTGGAAGTAGGTAACTCAGCCTGTCGTGAAGGCCGCCTTGGTGAACCCTGACCCGACGGTCAGAGGCTGAGTGCCTGTGACCGCAAGGTAGCCTTCACGACACACGACAGCGCAGAGTCGCTGAGCAGAGACTGATAGCCAAGTTCCACACACATGAGGACGGCCTCAACCGGGATCTTGGGTTCATGTCACACTATCTGCAACCCCCGTGACTTGCCTGGGTTTGCAAAACTGTACTGTTTGGAGACAATACACATCTCTTTAACCTATGCCTAATGCTCTTTCCACTCACATTATCTGCATCTTTAAGACTTGAATAGCAGGTTAGTTGTAAAGACTCACATTCTAATCAGTAATCTGTAAACTGTGTGTGCTGTTATATGCTCTGTCTGAGGCCAGAACTCTCCATTCACCTGACGAAGGGGCAAACCCCGAAACTGGTTGAACTTTAACCTGGTATTGTGAGACTTCTTACGACATTAACGTGACCCAGATAGATTTTTAAAACAAACAATGATAGTTTCTTGGTCACCATCATCAAGAGTAGGGACAAAATTCTCTAAGCTTCTGCAAGTGAATGGAGATTTGACTGAGCGCCTAATTTCCCTGTTCTCACTGGCAATGGAAGCAGGGCTTATAAGACAGGAGAGTACGGGCTGAGATTTATATTCTAGATTTACAAATTAAATTCAAATGCCACCAGCTGATTTAAACCCATGTCCCCACAATTTTAGGACCTTGGGGTTATTAGTCCAATGGCATAAACAATATGTCACCATCTTGCCAATTATACAACCTTTTTCCTTATTGCGGTCACTATGAAGTAGTCCTTTCTTGTATGATATTGGACTATTCAATGTTTCTTTAAACCAGCTACTATATGAAATGCAGGCCACTAGCAAGGCCAGTGATGCTGTGGGATTGATTGTTGAATGTAGAAACTTTCTGGTGGTTTGCCTTCCTCACTGAATGCCGTGGGCGGCACGGTAGCACAGTGGTTAGCACTGCTGCTCCACAGCTCCAGGGTCCTGGGTTCGATTCCCGGCTCGGGTCACTGTCTGTGTGGAGTTTGCACATTCTCCTCGTGTCTGCGTGGGTTTCCTCCGGGTGCTCCAGGTTTCCTCCCACAGTCCAAAGATGTGCGGGTTAGGTTGATTGGCCATGCTAAGAAATTGCCCCTTAGTGTCCAGGGATGCGTAGGTTAGAGGGATTAGTGGGTATAATATGTAGGGATATGGGGGTTGGGTCTGGGTGGGATTGTGTTCGGTGCAGACTCGATGGGCCGAAGGGCCTCTTTCTGCACAGTAGGGTTCTATGAATAGGAAAATCAGGTTGTGGTGATGTCCAAGCAGAAATTTCCAAGCGTTATTGTATTTGAGAATGGTCTAACATAACAGGCTGGATTCTCAGACCTTGCCCATGGCTGGGATTGAACAGTCCCACTGCAGTGAATGGAGATTTGATTGTGTGCCAAACTCTCCGTTCGCGATGGTTTTGGTGGCGGGGAGCCTGTTCAACCTCAAAACCCTTCACAGCTTCACTATAACCTTTACCCGATCTTCTCCTAACTCTTGCCTAATACGCTCATTTCCTGCTGTTCACCAGTGGTCATGAATGCATTCAATCACCTTAAAGGACGGCACGGTGCTTAGCATTGCTGCCTCGCAGCGCCAGGGACCTGGGTTCGATTCCGGGCTTGGGTGACTGTCCATGTGGAGTTTGCACATTCTCCCCGTGTCTGCGTGGGTTTCCTCCGGGTGCTCCGATTTCCTCCCACAGTACAAAGATGTGCGGGTTAGGTGGGTTGGCCATGCTAAATGGCCCCTTAGTGTCAGGGGGAATAGCAAGGTAAACAGGTGGGAATCTGGGAATAGGTGGGATTGTGGTCGGTGCAAACTCGATAGACTGAATGGCGTCCTTCTGCACTATAGGGATAGTATGATTCTAAGAATTGAGCTCAACTCTCATACAGAGCAGAGGGAATCCCAGCTATAAAACAATATAAAGATACTCTCACCCTACCTCTCCTATTGAGAGAATGTTTTTTCATGAAATGGAAGCTGTATCCTCAGGTAAGTAAATGCTTACAATGCTCTAACCTCGAATGATATTTGGTGAGAGTGGAGATTTTCTCTGTTGCCTCCAGGTGAGGTAATGACATTACCTGTTTCTTATATTGAATGTCCCCCCTCTTCCCGGCTGAGATGGCAAATGTGAAATGCAAAAACAAAATATTAACACATTTCAGGATATCTCACTCTATCAAATACAACAGTGTGTAAAAATTGTCTGTATTCGCCCTCTCTCCATCAATGCTAAACCCTCGTCTATTTATAGCTGATGGAAGAAGAAGCGATTCCACAGGACAGAGAGCATGGATCATTCAGGAGAAAAAGCCTCTCTGATGCTTTCTGCTCAGTTACTCCTTGTTAATGTTTGATGCAAGTCAGCTTAGGATGAGCAGGGGACATTAATGATATCACTGTCATTACAAGTCAGGATTGTTCTGGTGGTTTTTTTTAGCGCAGGAAGGATTCAGTAGCAAAAGGACAGTGTTTTAACGCAGTGTGCGGTGGTTTAAATGCAAGAGAGCTCAGCATTGAAGGAGCTTCCCGAAAGACTGTTAGAAAGGATATAGTGGCTTGGAGGGAGTACAGAGAAGGTTCAGCAGGCTGATACCGGAGATGAGGGGGTTGGACTATGAAGAGAGATTGGATAGACTGGGTCTGTACTCGTTACTGAGTTTAGAAGGCTGAGGGGGTATGTTATAGAGACGTATAAGATAATGAAGGGGATGGATAGGGTAGAGGTAGAGAGATTCTTCCCGCTTAGAAAGGATAGCAGGACTAGAGAGCACAGCCTCAAAATAAGGGGGGGCGCAGTTTAGATTGGAGTTGAGGAGGAACTTCTTCACTCAAAGGGTGGTGAACCTCTGGAATTCTCTGCCCGTTGAAGCGGTGGAGGCTACCTCACTAAATATATTTAAGTCACGGGTAGACAGGTTTCTGACAGACAGGGGAATTAAGGGTTATGGGGAGAAAGCGGGAAAGTGGAACTGATCCACTTCAGATCAGCCATGATCTTATTGAATGGTGAGGCAGGCTCGAAGGGCTAGATGGCCTACTCCTGCTCCTATTTCTTATGTTTTTATGAAGTAATGGCTTAGTAGGATAGAGGGGCTGAATGGCTTATCCCTGTCCCGGTGTTCCAAACCAAGACTGACCATAACTCTTCATTGTAACTATGATAGGTCGACACTGGCCTTGATAAGCATTTCATATAGTAGCTGGTTTAAAGGAACAGACCAACACCACACAAGAAAGAATGACTTCATATTGATCACAATAAGGAAAAAGGTTGCATAACTGGCAAGATGGTGACATATTGTTAATGCCATTGGACTAATAATCCCAAGGTCCTCAAACGTTCGATTAAGCTGGTGGAATTTGAATTCAATTCATAAATCTAGAATATAAACCTCAGCTAGTCCTCGCCAGTCTCGTAAGCCCTGCCTCCAATGCCAGTGAGAATGGGGAATGCGGCGCTCAGCCAAATCTCCATTCGTTTGCAGCAGGACTGGAAAATCCCAGTCGTGGCCAAGTACGAAAATTCTAACCCTAGTCTCAGCGGTGGTAACCATGGAACCGGTGAAAATGATAATAATTTGTATTTGTATCAAAAGTCTTTAAAACAATCGAAGGGGCACACACAAAGTATGAGTGTGTGGCCCACAGCTCTGATGGGGCCATGATAATAAGCAGAGATTTGTTCTATGTATGTAAATAAATGAACACAGTGGATTCGTAACAACTCCACACCTCAACCTTGATTGAAGATGGGCGTTCTTTGCAACTGCACCAGCTAACGGATCGCGACATTAGATTTTCTGCAGCATGCACTGCAGTTAATCACTGTTTCCCATCCTTTTACCATTATCGTGCTAGCCTAAAATATTGCCGCACATATAGACATAATATAATGAAGAGTTCTCGAGCCTTGCCAGCCTTTACCATGACCGCGGTAAGTGAGGGCATGGTCTGTGCTGTTATACGCAACTTTAACTGAATCGGTGTCTTTCAATAATTCATAACAAATAGGATAATAGTGCAAAGAGCAAAAAAAACCATTAAAATTAATGGGTTGGATCGTGACAACATGCGCTAATGTGAAATGGAGAAAGAAGCCAACAGTTATGACTGTAACACTACATTCTGCACTCTCTCCTTTCCTTCTCTATGAACGGTATGCTTTGTCTGTACAGTATGCAAGAAACAATACTTTTCACTGTATACTAATGCACGTCAAGAAAGGATGTCCCAAAGCATGGTACACTGGGGAGACCGTGTAGACGCTACGAAAACGGATGAATGAACATTGCTCGAAAATCACCAGGCAAGATTGTTCCCTTTCAGTTGGCGAACACTTCAGTGGGCAACAAGCTACCCAGCCTTCAGGAGAACAGTGACCACAACACCACACAACCTTGCCACAGCAACCTCTGCAAGACATGCCGGATCATCGAAATGAATACCATCATCACACGTGAGAATACCATCCACCAGGTACACGGTAAATACTCTTGCAACTTGGCCAACATTGTCTACCTGATACGTTGCAAGAAAGGATGTCCCGAAGCATGGTACATTGGGGAGACCATGCAGACGCTACGACAACGGATGAATGAACATCGCTCGACAATCACCAGGCAAGACTGTTCCCTTCCTGTTGGCGAACACTTCAGCAGTCACGGACATTTGGTCTCCTATCTTCAGGTAAGCGTTCTCCAAGGCGGCCTTCACGACACACAACAGCGCAGAATCGCTGAGCAGAGACTGATAACCAAGCGAATGTTGTCCCATTGTTTAAGAAGGGGAACAGAGACTTCCCTGGGAATTATAGACCGGTGAGTCTCACTTCTGTTGTGGGCAAGGTTTTAGAAAAAATTATTAGGGATAGGATTTATAGTTATTTGGAGAGTAATGAATTGATTGGAGATAGTCAGCATGGTTTTGTAGCGGGAAGGTCGTGCCTTACTAACCTTATTGAGTTTTTTGAGAAAGTGACCAAAGAGGTGGATGGGGGTAAGGCAGTGGACGTGGTGTATATGGATTTTAGTAAGGCGTTTGATAAGGTTCACCATGGTAGGCTTCTGCAGAAAATGCAGATGTATGGGATTGGGGGTGATCTAGGGAATTGGATCAGGAATTGGCTAGCGGATAGGAGACAGAGGGTGGTGGTTGATGGTAAATATTCATCATGGAGTTCGGTTACGAGTGGTGTGCCTCAGGGATCTGTTTTGGGGCCACTGCTGTTTGTAATTTTTATTAATGATCTGGATGAGGGTATAGTTGGGTGGATTACTAAATTTGCTGATGACACCAAAGTCGGAGGTGTGATAGATAATGAGAAGGGTGTCATAGTTTGCAGGAAGACTTAGACAGGTTGCAGAGCTGGGCCGAGAGGTGGCGGATGGAGTTTAATGCGGAGAAGTGTGAGGTAATTCACTTTGGTAGGAATAACAGATGTGTCGAGTATAGGGCTAACGGGAGGACTTTGAATAGTGTGGATGAGCAGAGGGATCTAGGTGTATGTGTACATAGATCCCTGAAAGTTGGGAATCAAGTAGATAAGGTTGTTAAGAAGGCATACGGTGTCTTGGCGTTTATTGGTAGGGGGATTGAATTTAGGAGTCGCAGCGTTATGTTGCAACTGTACACAACTCTGGTGCGGCCGCACTTGGGGAGTACTGTGTGCAGTTCTGGTCCCCACATTACAGGAAGGATGTGGAGGCTTTGGAGAGGGTGCAGAGGAGGTTTACCAGGATGTTGCCTGGTATGGAGGAAAGGTCCTATGAGGAGAGGCTGAGGGATTTGGGGTTGTTTTCGCTGGAAAGAAGGCGGCTAAGAGGGGATCTTATTGAAACATATAAGATGATTAGAGGTTTAGATAGGGTGGATAGTGATAGCCTTTTTCCTCTGATGGAGAAATCTAGCACGAGGGGGCATGGCTTTAAATTAAGGGGGGGTAGTTATAGGGTGGATGTCAGGGGTAGGTTCTTTACCCAGAGGGTGGTGAGGGATTGGAATGCCCTGCCTGCTGCAGTTGTAAATGCGCCTAGTTTGGGGGCGTTTAAGAGATCCGTGGATAGGTTTATGGACGAAAAGGGATTGGTTTAGGTTAGTGGGTCATTGTTTTGTAACTGGTCGGCGCAACATCGTGGGCCGAAGGGCCTGTTCTGCGCTGTAATGTTCTATGTTCTATGTTCTAAGTTCCGCACACATGAGGACGGCCTCAACCGGGATCTTGGGTTCATGTCGCACTATCTGTAACCCCCATGACTTGCCTGAGTTTGCAAAACCTCACTAACAGTCCTGTCTGGAGACAATACATCTCTTTAACCTATGCTAATGCTATCTCCACTCACATTGTCTGCATCTTTAAGACTTGAATAGCAGGTTAGTTGTAAAAACTCGCATTCTAATCAGTATTCTGTAAACTGTGTGTGTCTTTATATGCCCTTCTCTGATCAGAACCTTTCACACACCTGAAAAAGGAACACCATTTCCGAAAGCTTGTGGGTTTACTATCAAATAAACTGTTTGGACTCTAACTTGGTGTTGAGAGACTTCTTACTGTACTAATGCACGTGACAATGATAAATCAAATCAAGGCTCATTTTACGCTGCTCCTGACTGAACTCGATGGAAATAGAAATGGCAAGTGAGGTAAAGCTGGCAGGTGGCACTCCGTCACTCCAAACTAGCATCTCCAGCAAAATCTTTAGGAAGGCTTCTCTCCTGGAGAACGACACAGTGGTGCATGAATTCTCACCTGCTTGTACTGTCAAGGATCTTGAGGGCAGTGGGGTTCCGAATGAGCTTGTCCAATACGCTGACAATCTGGAAAAACTTGGGCCTCTCATTGCGGTCTTTCTGCCAACAGTCCAACATGAGCTGGTGTAGAGCTGCTGGGCAGCCCATGGGAGCTGGGAGACGATAACCTTCCTCTACGGATTTAATCACCTGCAACATAAAATACCAACGTTACCAATCTTCAAAACAGGAGGGGAGATACCTCATGCTGTACTATATTAATTCCATACAGTAGACCCACATTACACAAGGAGAAGAAACTCAAGAGATTTACTAAATTCAAGAGGAATTAGAATTAGACCTCCAACGTTTAATAATCCTTCATGTACAGTCTGTCACCTTACCTAGCCATAAGAACATATGAAATAGGAGCAGGAGGAGGCCATCTAGCCTGCCCCGCCATTCAATAAGATCATGGCTGATCTAAAGTGGATCACTTCCACTTTCCCACTTTCTCCCCATAACCCTTAATTCCCCTGTCTATCAGAAACCTATCTACCCGTGACTTAGATATATTTAGCGAGGCAGCCTCCACCACTTCAACGGGCAGAGAATTCCAGAGATTCACCACCCTTTGAGTGAAGAAGTTCCTCCTCAACTCTGATCTAAACTGCAACCCCCCTTATCTTGAGGCTGTGCCCTCGAGTCCTTCTATCCTTTCTAAGCGGGAAGAATCTCTCTACCTCTACCCTATCCATCCCCTTCATTATCTTATATGTCTCTGTAAGATCCCCCCCCATCCTTCTAAACTCCAACAAGTACAGACCCAGTCTATTTAGTCTCTCTTCATAGTCCAACCCCCTCATCTCCAGTATCAGCCGAGTGAACCTCTTCTGCACTCCCTCCAAGGCCAATATACCCTTCCGCAAGTACGGCGACCAAAACTGCACCCAGTACTCCAGCTGCGTCCAGTTTTGTATATGATTCAAATCTGTATTACACTCTTACACCTCGATATTTACTGGGACAGGGCTTGCAAGTGGCAGGAAGGAGTTCTGGAAATACCGGAGATTTTTGATTACAAGGAGTGTTAGGTGTTTTAACGTGGGTTTCCACCCAAAAATAGCCTGATGGACAAGTGCGATAGCAGGGGCAACAGCCAATGAAGCTGGTACTTCTGGGGTACGGAAAGAAAAGGATTTGGATTTGGCTCCTTGAACCTGCTCCATCATTCATTCCGATGAAGGCTCTTCTTCTTCAGCTCTACCATCTGATATTATTCCCTTGTCCTTTAATTCTCTCCGAATCCAAAAGCATTTCAATCTCAGTCTCGGATAGACTCAATGAATGAACATTCACAATCCTCTGGAGTAGAGAATTCCAAAGATTCCTCACTCTCAGATAGAAGGGATTCCTCCTCATTTCAGTTCCAATTGGCCACCCTTTCTTCTGAGATTATGACCTCCCCAATTTCATACAATCCCTACAGTGCAGAAGGAGGCCATTGAATCCACACTGACTCTTTGATAGAGTATCTTACTCAGGCCCTTTCCCCCACTCCATCTTCGTAATCCCACCAAGGCTAATCCCTCTAACTTGGGAACTAAGGGGCAATTTAGCATGGCCAATCCACCTAACCTGAACACCTTTGGAGTGTGGGAGGAAACTGGAACGCCCGGAGGAAACCCAGATGGGCATGGGGAGAACACGCGGATTCTGTCAATCACCCAAGGCCAGAATTGAACCCGGGTCCCGGGGTGGTGTGGGGCAGCAGTGCTAACCACTGATCTAAACTTTCCTGAGAGAGGAAATATCCCCCCCACATCTACCCTAACAGGTCCCTTTACAATGTTATATGCTTCAATTAGATTGCCATTCATTTGTCTAATCTCTGGGGAATACAGGCCTCAACCTTTCCTCAGAGGACAATCTCCTCATCACAAGATCAGCCTAGTGAACCTTTGGGGCTCTCTCTCCTAAGCAAGTGTCACCTTCATTAGATAACCCAAGCAAAACTGTACACAGCATCCCAGGTATTGTCCAACGAAAGCCATCCTCGTCATTTGTACTCAATTTCTTTGCAGTAAATTCTCTCCTGATTGCTTGCTGTACCTGGATATTTAGAACATAGAACATTCCAGCGCAGTACAGGCCCTTCGGCCCTCGATGTTGCGCCGACCAGTGGAACCAATCTAATGACCCTCTAACCTAAACTATTCCAATGTTATCCATATGCCTATCCACTGACCATTTGAATGCCCTTAAAGTTGGCGAGTCCACAACTGCTGCAGGCAGGGCATTCCATGCCCTTACTACCCTCTGAGTAAAGAACCTACCTCTGACATCCGTCCTATAATTACCACCCCTTAATTTAAAGCTATGTCCCCTCGTGTTAGCCATCACCATCCGAGGTAAAAGACTCTCACTGTCCACCCTATCTAACCCTCTGATCATCTTGTATGCCTCAATCAGGTCACCTGGTCACCTTCTCAAATAGGAGGCAGAGAGTGGGGGTCAATGGGTGCTATTCGGATTGGCGGTTGGTGACTAGTGGGGTGCCCCAGGGGTCGGTGCTGGGGCCTCAGCTATTTACCATTTATATAGATGATCTGGAGGAGGGAACCGAGTGCAGGGTGTCGAAATTTGCTGATGACACCAAGATTGGGGGAAAGGCAAATTGTGCGGAGGGTGTGGAGAGTCTGCAGAAGGATCTAGATAGGCTGGGCGAATGGGCCAGGAAATGGCAAATGGAATTTAATGTTGGCAAGTGTGAGGTGGTCCACTTTGGTAGGAAGAATGGTAGGAAGGACTATTACTTACGTGGCGAAAAACTGCAGCAGGCGACGGTGCAGAGGGACCTCGGGGTCCTTGTGCATGAGTCGCAAAAACCCAGCTTGCAGGTGCAGCAGGTGGTCAGGAAGGCGAATGGATGCTGGCCTTCATAGCGAGGGGGATTGAATATAAAAGTAGGGAGGTCTTGCTGCAGCTGTATAGGGCATTGGTGAGGCCGCAGCTGGAGTACTGTGTGCAGTTTTGGGCGCCACACCTGCGCAAGGATATTTTGGCCCTGGAGGGAGTGCAGAGGAGGTTTACTAGGCTGATACCGGAGTTGAGGGGATTGAGCTATGAGGAGAGGCTGAATAAACTAGGCTTGTACTCGTTAGAGTTTAGAAGAATGAGGGGAGATCTCATTGAGACGTATAAGATGATGAATGGGATGGATAGGATAGAGGTGGAGAGACTCTTCCCGCTCAAAAAAGACAGTAGGACTAGGGGGCACAGCCTCAAGATAAAGGGGAGGCGGTTTAGAACGGAGTTGAGGAGGAACTTCTTCACTCAAAGGGTGGTGAATCTCTGGAATTCTCTGCCCGTTGAAGTGGTGGAGGCTGCCTCGCTAAATATTTTTAAGAAGCGGGTTGATGGGTTCTTGATAAGAGAGGGGATTAAGGGTTATGGGGAGAGGGCGGGAAAGTGGAACTGAGCCACAACAGATCAGCCATGATCTTATTGAATGGCGGGGCAGGCTCGAAGGGCTAGATGGCCTACTCCTGCTCCTATTTCTTATGTTCTTATGTTCTTCTTCTTTCCAATGAAAATAACCTCAAGTCCCTCGGCCTTTCCTCATAAGACCTTCCCACCATACCAGGCAACATCCTGGTAAACCTCCTCTGCACCCTTTCCAATGCCTCCACATCTTTCTTATAATGCGGCGACCAGAACTGTACGCGATACTCCAAGTGCGGCCGCACCAGAGTTTTGTACAGTTGCAACATGACTTCACAGCTCCGAAATTCAATCCCTCTACCAATAAAAGCTAACACACCGTACGCCTTCTTAACAACCTTATCAACCTGGGTGCCAACTTTCAGGGAGCTATGCACATGTACACCGAGATCTCTTTGCTCGTCAACACTTCTAAGAGTCCTTCCATTAGCCCTATATTCTGTACTCCTGTTCCTCTTACCAAAGTGAATCACCTCACACTTTTCTGTATTAAACTCCATCTGCCACCTCTCGGCCCAGCTCTGCAGCTTATCTATGTCCCTCTGCAAACTGTAACATCCATCCTCACTGTCTACAACTCCTCCGACTTTGGTGTCGTCAGCAAATTTACTAACCCATCCTTCTACACCCTCATCTAGGTCATTTAGCTACATCCAGACTCCTGAGAACACCAATCCCGGCCACTCACCATTTCAAAAACATTCTGCTTTTCTACTGATATTTCCAAATTGGATAACATCGCACGTCAGATTGTGGGGTGGGGGTGAGATCGGATGACGGGTAAATACAGAGTATTTTAACGTGTGGGATGGTGATTGTAGGATTACCCTCCCTCTCCCTCTGTGTAGGGTTGCGAGGTCCGGAGTGGATTTGATTCTGACAGAGGGAGTGAGCAGGAACGTTCCCAATCAATCAGGAGTACCTGATGATTGGAGGTGAATGGGGCCTAATCCAGAGGGAAGCAGATTAGCCGAGAATATCTGGGGTAAAGCACTCCTTCTTGTTTTTTTAATTCATGGGACATGGGTGTCAATGGATGAGCCAGCATTTATTCCCCATCTCTAGTTGCCCTTGAACCGGATGGCTTGCTAGGCCATTTTAGACGGCAGCTGAGAGTCAACCACATTACTGTGTCTCAGGAGCCACATGTGGGCCAGACCAGGTAAAGATGGCAGATTTCCTTCCCTAAAGGACATTAGTGAACCAGATGGGCTTTTCTGACAATCAACAATAGTTTCATGGTCATCAGGGGATTCTGAATTCCAGATGTTTTCCTTATTGAATTCATCTGCCTTGGCGGGATTCGAACCCGAATCCCCAGAATACTGGCTAAATTTCTGGATTAATAGTCTCGTGACAATACCACTCAGCCATCGTCTCATCCTATGTGTTTAGCAATGTTGAGAAAACAATTACCTCTTCCAGAAACAGTCCTTGCCCCTCTTTGTCAGGTTTCCTGAGGCCTGGGAGACTGGGCTTCATATTTAAAATGGAGATTAAATTATGTAAATGAGTAACCTCCGTCCTGCATTGAAACTGGAAATGGATGGGGCTGGACTCAAGTTTAAGCTTTTTAAGATGTTTACATTCCACTGTCAGATCCCAGTGGTGGGAAGAAGATTTTTCCTTGGGTATTAATTGCCCAATTAAGGGCTTCAATTGGCCCATTGGTGGATTGGTGGGGTGTGGGGTGGATTGGTGGGGTGTGGGGGGGTGGATTGGTGGGGTGTGGGGGGGTGGATTGGTGGGGTGTGGGGGGGGTGGATTGGTGGGGTGTGGGGGGTGGATTGGTGGGGTGTGGGGGGGTGGATTGGTGGGGTGTGGGGGGGTGGATTGGTGGGGTGTGGGGGGTGGATTGGTGGGGTGTGGGGGGGTGGATTGGTGGGGTGTGGGGGGGTGGATTGGTGGGGTGTGGGGGGTGGATTGGTGGGGTGTGGGGGGGGGTGGATTGGTGGGGTGTGGGGGGTGGATTGGTGGGGTGTGGGGGGGGTGGATTGGTGGGGTGTGGGGGGGTGGATTGGTGGGGTGTGGGGGGTGGATTGGTGGGGTTTGGGGGGGGTGGATTGGTGGGGTTTGGGGGGCGGATTGGTGGGGTGTGGGGGGTGGATTGGTGGAGTGGGGGGGGTGGATTGGTGGGGTGTGGGGGGGTGGATTGGTGGGGTGTGGGGGGGTGGATTGGTGGGGTGTGGGGGGGTGGATTGGTGGGGTGTGGGGGGGTGGATTGGTGGGGTGTGGGGGGGTGGATTGGTGGGGTGTGGGGGGTGGTTGTGGGGGTGGGGGGTGGCTGTGGGAGGGGGGGTAGATCACCCAATGCCACCAGCAGTGCTGATACAACTGTGATGGAGTCAGATGGATAGAATCATAGAATCCTACATTTGGCCCATCAGGTTTGCACTGACTCTCCAACAGAGCATCTTACTCAGGCTCTATCCCCCTAACCCCATACATTTTCCCCACCTACCTTTCCTTAACCTACACACCTTTGTAAGTTTATTTTTTTTTTAAGTTTATTTTGTTACTGTCACGAGTAGGCTTATATTAACACTGCGACAAAGTTACTGTATAAGTCTGCTAGTCACCACAGTCCGGGTACACGGAGGGAGAATTTAGCATGGTCAATGCATCTAACCAGCATGCCTTTTGGACTGTGGGAGGAAGCCGGAGCACCCCGGAGGAAACTCACGTAGATACGGGGAGAATGTGCACCCCTTTATTGTGGAGTCCAGGGGATGTGGACAAAAGTCGTAGGTAGAAGTAGTATTGGAATGAGGCACTCACTGAGTGTTAAAATGGGCAGCGCGGGCTTGTAGGGACTGTTTCCTGTGCTGTGTTGTTCTTTGTTCCGCACAGTCACCCAAGACCGGAACTGAACCCGGGTCCCCAGCACTGTGAGACAGCAGTGCTAACCACTGTGCCACCATGCCGTAGGTGGCTGGATTTTATATGACCCCCTCCTCCCCTGCAGTGGGGGAGCGTAGAATCCAGCTTAATATCTTCTGACGTGACCGAGCAAGCCAACACGAGGATCATACCGGTGCCACCCACTTCCTCACAAACAGATCCCAAGCCTTAGCTCAGTGGTCGCACCCTTCAGACAAGAGTTTGCAGATGGTGGGTTTCAGAATGCCCCAGAAACCTGGGCAGATAATAATCCAGGCTGTTGCTTTGTTGCCCGATGGCAAAAGGCTCTACCCAAGGTGCCATCTCTCAGTCAATGCCAGAATCATAGAACCCTACAGTGCAGAAAGAGGCCCTTCAGCCCATCAAGTCTGCACCGAACACAATCCCACCCAGTCCCTGACCCCCCATATCCCTACATATTATACCCACTAATCCCTCTAACCTATGCATCCCTGGACACTAAGGGGCAATTTCTTAGCACGGCCAATCAACCTAACCCGCACATCTTTGGACTGTGAGAGGGAACTGGAGTACCCGGAGGAAACCCACGCAGACACGGGGAGAATGTGTAAACTCCACACAGACAGTGACCCGAGCCGGGGATCGAACCCAGGACCCTGGAGCTGCGGAAGCAGCAGTGCTAACCCACTGTGCTACCGTGCCGCCCATAAACCATGCCACTGAACTGGTCATTTATCTGACTGGTGTGTGTGGGATCTTGCTGTGTGGCATTAGCAGTCACACCTCCCTGTACGAAAACAACAATTCGAAAATACTTAATTGGGATAAGTAGGTGACGCACCGTAGTATGTTAATTGTTTAAATTCCCACCTTCTCAAATAAATCTCGAAGAAAGCGTATAAATATTGTCGAATGGGATAAAAATCTGGAAAAGAGTACACAGATTGCTAAAGGAGATAAGCTACACTTCAAATGGCACTAATCATTTGCTTGGTTGATGGGTTTTCTGATAAGATATTTCTGTCATCCATTAACAGAGGGGATACTGGCTATTGGAGCAGGGGACTGACAGTAATGATTCAATCTGACAGCGAGAGAGGGTATATTTTCTAATCAGTGAAATACAGACAGAACTCTGTGTTCCAATAAATTACTTTCTGAAGTGCAGTTACTGTGATCTTGTAGTCAAACGTAGCAACCAACTTGGATGCACAAGCTAGATAAATGACGAGTTCGCTTGTTTCTCTCTGGTGGTATTAGTCGACGTGTCAATGTTGAGGCCATAAGAACATAAGAAATAGGAGCAGGAGTAGGCCATCTCGCCCTTCGAGCCTGCCCCGCCATTCAATAAGATCATGGCTGATCTGAAGTGGATCAGTTCCACTTTCCCGCTTTCTCCCCATAACCCTTAATTCCCCTGTCTATCAGAAACCTATCTACCCGTGACTTAAATATATTTAGCGAGGTAGCCTCCACCACTTCAATGGGCAGAGAATTCCAGAGATTCACCCCCCTTTGAGTGAAGAAGTTCCTCCTCAACTCCGTTCTAAACTGCCCCCCCACTTACCTTGAGACTGTGCCCTCTAGTCCTGTTGTCCTTTCTAGGCGGGAAGAATCTCTCTATCTCTACCCTATCCATCCCCTTCATTATCTTATATGTTTCTATAAGATCCCCCCTCACCCTTCTAAACTCCGAGTACAAACCCAGTCTATTCAGCCTCTCTTCATAGTCCAACCCCCTCAACTCCGATATCAGCCTGGTGAACCTCCTCTGCACTCCCTCCAAGGCCAAAATATCCTTGCGCAAGTGCGGCGACCAAAACTGCACACAGTACTCCAGCTGCGGCCTCACCAGTGCCCTGTACAGTTGCAGCAAGACCTCCCTGCTTTTATATTGGGGTACTGGGAGGCCTCCCACGTTGTTTCTCCAGTAATGGGTAGTGCACCATTCCCTTAGATACTGCAATGGCAATGCAAGTATTCAGGGCCTGGAGCTGGAGTTGAACCCTTGGCTATCTAATTCAGGGGCAAGTGTGATGCCTATCTGTGATTTATGTATGGTCGGGGTTTGATGTCCCTTTAAGAGTGTGGGTCACGTCATCCCCTGAGAGGGGTTTAGCTCCTCCCAGTGCAGAACTGTTAAGCAGTTTAGGATTTGACTGTGGGACAGTGCAAACAAAGAATGAAGATCATAGAGCACTACAGTGCAGAAAGAGGCCCTTCAGCCCATCGAGTCTGCACTGACCACAATCCCACCCAGGCCCTACCCCCACATCCCTACATATTTTACCTGCTAATCCCTCTAATCTAAGCATCCTAAGGGGCAATTTTAGCATGGCCAATCAACCTAACCCGCACATCTTTGGACTGTGGGAGAAAACCAGAGCACCCGGAGGAAACCCACACAGACACAAGGAGAATGTGCAAACTCCACACAGACAGTGACCCGAGCCGGGAATCGAACCCAGGACCCTGGAGCTGTGAAGCAGCAGCGCTAACCACTGTGCTACCGCGCTACCCAAGAGTTCCCAATGTTTAGTTCATGAGGCCTACTTCATGTTTCTTCTTGCATTTTACTTTGTTCAATACATATCTAACACTATTGCTCTTAACACAAACATATCAAATGCAATGTATGGTAATCTAAAGAGTTAAAGAATAACAGCATTCCAGGAGAGCTCTTATACATGTGTTACCTGCTGAGCAATACTGTCCCAACTGTTATATCTTGTGTTAATGTGCCTGACATACTGTGTTGACGCATGCCAAACATTTACTTGCTCAGCAGTGTGTTAATCAGTATGGTAAGCGACATACAATATCATAACTAACGAGCAGAGGCACACTGATTAACTGGTGTAACAGTGGACTTCATGTCAGATCCTAGTTCAGCCCATCAGCTTGCTGTTAATTGTATTAATGTTAGATCGGGCGGGGGGTCACTTAGATAGAACATAGAACACTACAGCACAAACAGGCCCTTCGGCCCACAAGTTGCGCTGATCATATCCTTACCTGCCAGGCCTATCTATAACTCTCAATCCCATGCACTCATCCAGAAGTCTCTTAAAAGACCCCAGCGAGTTTGCCTCTACCACCACCGACGGCAGCCGATTCCACTCACTCACCACCCTCTGAGTGAAAAACTTACCCCCGACATCTCCTCTGTACCTGCTCCCCAGCACCTTAAACCTGTGTCCTCTCATCTGCTCATCTTCAGTTCGGATGGAAGACACGTCTGACCCATTTCTCCACATTCTCTACCATGGGCAAGCAAACAGGTCCCAGAGCCACTGCAGCCGGAACAGGGATTGAACCCTGAGCTGTTGACACCAATCTGACTCCAGAGGAGTCATAGAAACTCAACAGTGCAGGAGGTGGCCATTGAATCTGCACTGACTCTCTGAGAGAGTATCTTAACCAGGCTCTATCCCTGTGCCCCCACACATTTAGAGTGGCCAGTCCACCTAATCTGCACATCTTTGGTCTGTGGGAGGAAACTGGAGTACCCGGAGGAAACCCACACAGACACCAAGAAAAAAGTGCAAACTCCAGACACCAAGGCAGGAATCGAACCCGGGTCCCCGGCGTTGTAAGGCAGCAGTGCTAACCACTGTGCCACCTTGCTGTAGGTATGTATATGTTGTCACAGTGATGGTAGAGATTCCAGTGTTATTTCTGTCACTGCCATTGATTTATAAGCTGACACACAACCTGCTTGAATGCATTATGAATGTACCTTGGTCATCAGATCCTGGAGTGAGATTTGTACCCAGAACTTTGTGGCTCAGAGGGATGGATGCTACCCACTGCGCCACAGGACCACCATCATTTAGATATCTACACGGTTTCCAGATAAATACAGTCATCCTACCTGTTCAAACAGTCCTGGGGTGAAGCAGACTGCACTAATTGTGGAAGTATATTTTTAGATCTCTATAGGAAGCAGTCCAAGGATTTTCACAACCATTTTTACTGCTTTTATTAAGTTTCTTCCCTGTTGGCACCTCATTAGTTCGGAGATTTTGTGTTTTAATACTGCCATTTGTTTGGTCGGTTCTGATGACTATGCAGTGGCTTTCGCAATGGGAAGCCCCCAGCAGCACTTCCATTATTTTAGAGAGACAAGAAAGGCAGGAAACAATTGCAGCCAGAAATAGTATCACTTGGGGACAGCACAGTGGCACACAGTGGTTAGCTCTGCTGCCTCACAAAACCAGGGAGCTGAGCTTGATTCTTGGCTTGGGTCACTGTCTGTGTGGAGTCTGCACATTCTCCCCGTGCCTGCATGGGTTTCCTCTGGGTGCTCCAGTTTCTTCTGACAATCTAAAAGGTTGTCTCTCTCTCTCTCTACTCAGCAGGTGCGTCGGTCTGCTTTGTTGTCCAACATACACACGGTGGGTCGTGCGTGGGCTGCTCTTGGATGTTTCGAGAGTAGCCTAGCACTTTGCGTACGCTTAAAACTGGACCAGCAGATGGGCACCACGACAGCTCAGTGACTATCACTGTTTGCTGGGCAGATACATGGATTTGGGCCGGTGTCTGTGGGAGTTTGCGCATTCTCCCCGTGCTTGCGTGGGTTTTCTCCGGGTGCTCTGGTTTCCTCCCACACCCCAAAGATGTGCTCTTAGGCTGATTGGTGTAACAAATTGTCCCAAAATTATTCTCCCCTGAATCTGGTTTCCAATGGGGGTACCGTAAGCATAGACGCGGGTCAAGGGTAGAGGAGGAAAAACACATAGTTAAGATGGTGGCGCGGGCTCGTTGGGCCTGTTTCCCGTGCTGTGTTGTTCTTTGTTCTTTGTGTGCGCTGATTAGGTACATTGGCCATGCTAAATTCTCCCTCAGTGCACCAGAACAAGTGCTAGAGTGTGGCGATAGGGGATTTTCACAGTAACTTCATTGCAGTGTTAATGTAAGCCTATTTGTGACACTAATAAATAAGGTTGACTGCATGGACTGCGCAGAACAGATTCCAGGTTAGGGTAAAGCTGGATTGCAGAACCACAGTGTCTGCTGTATGAATAGATGCAGCTAGCATGCCACACAGCTAGAGTGGCCAGTGGCTGTAACACTGTGTTATCTCCTCCCAGGAATGGTGCAGTGTGATTCGATGGAGAGAGAATGTCCTGGAATGGTTCAGTCAATAGCACTCTCGTCAATATGACCTCTTGAAGCAGCCAAACAGACGGCTTAGTCTTTCCACACTCCGTCACTTGGTCACAGATTCAATTTCTCACACTTGCCCAGTCACTGGGATTTTCTCAGGCACTTTAGTTCAAAATGCCTTTTCCAGAATAAAAACCAAAATGGTCATCCTTTGTAATTTTACCGACATTTCTGTCCCCCCCGTCTCTCCCCTGCCCCCTTACAGAATGATGTAATAGTCAGCTGACTCACTGTAAATAAGGAATGATGTAGAACTGTGAGGAGCTTGGAGTGGCCCAGGGCGAGGCCCCAAGTTTGGAGTAATGATGTTTCTTTACTAAACCCTTTCTTTGATGTATAAGTTGGAGTAAGTTTTGTTGTATTTTCATTAGCTGCATTTTGAAGAATTCCTTCTGAAGAAACACGGTGAACATTGAATTTCTACCTTCCTTGAACCAATCTTTTATGTTCAAAAGGATTTGGGCGAGCCGGTCCATATTTACCTTGCATTGGGCTGTCGTTGTGTTCAGTGAGGCTGTTGACCCACCCAAAGTGCTGACTACTCTCTTCCGTAAGGCAGCAACAGCAGACTCCAAAATGGTTGCTGTCTCCTTTCACTGCTTCTGCTCTGCAGGCAGTTCCCACCTCCTGCTGATACTCAATGTCTCTTATTGAGTGTCAAGATCACCTCTGGCTCTCAGAAGACTGAGGAAATTTGGCATGTCAGCTATGACTCTCGCCAACTTTTACAGATGCACCATAGAAAGCATTCTTTCTGGTTGTATCACAACTCCTGCTCTGCCCAAGACTGCGAGAAACTACAAAGGGTCGTGAATGAAGCCCATCCCATCACGCAAACCAGCCTCCCATCCATTGACTCTGTCCCTACTTCCCATGGCCTCAGAAAAACAGCCAGCATAATTACGGACCCCACGCACCCCGGACATTCTCTCTTCCACCTTCTCCTGTCGGGAAAAAGGTACAAAAGTCTGGGGTCACGTACCAATCGACTCATAACAGCTCCTTCCTTGCTGTTATAAGACTTTTGAATGGACCTACATCGCATTAAGAACATAAGAACATAAGAAATAGGAGCAGGAGTAGGCCATCTAGCCCTTCGAGCCTGCCCCGCCATTCAGTAAGATCATGGGTGATCTGAAGTGGATCAGTTCCACATTCCCGCTTTCTCCCCATAACCCTTAATCCCCTTGCCTATCAAAAACCTATCCACCCGTGACTTAAATATATTTAGCGAGGTAGCCTCCACCACTTCAACGGGCAGAGAATTCCAGAGATTCACCACCCTTTGAGTGAAGAAGTTCCTCCTCAACTCCGTTCTAAACTGCCCCCCACCCCTTATCTTGAGGATCTTTCTCTAGCTATGACTGTACACTCAAATCTGCACTCTCTCCTTTCCTTTTCTATGAATGGTATGCGTTGTCTGTAGCGCATGCAGAAACAATAATTTTCACTGTATATGCATGTGACAATAATAAATCAAATCAATGGGGCATTTTCATTCTAAAACGGCATTGTACGAGGGAGGCAGATACAACGCAGGGTTGGGATATGAAAATTATCCGGGTACTGTACACACTACCTTGGATTAAAAATGAAGCTATAGATACCTGTTATTAGACCAGATTTCAATCTTAAAGGGTACAGATTTAAAACTGCTGATGTGATTTAACTGGCTTGAATATTGATTAGTCTCCTTGTTATTTATTATGCCTTCAACAGCGCCAGAGTTTTAACTCGGATTTTGTGAGTGATTGTGTTACCGATGCGCTGCCTTAGAATAAGACATTCCTAGCTGATCTACTTCATCGCCGTGGTAACTTGATTTCGCAGCCTGAAGTAAAGACAGATCCATTTTTATCTGCACCTTAAATCGAACCATTCTATAACTTTGGAACCATCTGAAATAGAACAGAAAGCTAATTTTAGCTCCTTTTCAGAGCGCGATGAGGAATATCAACGTTCTTTGCATTCATCACCTCCCGCTTTGCGACCGTCGCTGTATAGTGTCAGCAGGAAATCAGTTCTGCAGACTTTTTTCTGTGGCTGTGTGCTGCAAATTATTTAGTTTAGTCTCGGAGGTTCTCAGCATCCAGAGGTGATTTTCTCAGCGTGTGAGACCATCTTGTACAATGATAAATATTTGGCATTCAGCTCTCTGCTTCGATGTCTAATGCGAGGTATCAATCACTCCAAGCTTCACCCAACTGCACTCTGACTGTCTGAAGCTGATAATGTGTCAAGCATCTCACACTGTGCCAGAGGAGAGATTCCCCTGAGAGAGAGAGAGGGCCCTGTCTACCATTGACTGTAGACTGGGTTAACCCATCCCATCAAATTCCAGTGGTGGTTGGGGGGGTTAGCTGGTAGGGATAGAACAGTGGCTCAATGTTTAGCATTGTTGTCTCACAGCATCGGGGAGCTGGGTTCAATACCTGCCTTGGGTCACTGTCTGTGTGGAGTTTGCACATCCTCCCCATATCTGCGTGGGTTTTCTTCGGGTGCTCCGGTTTCTTCTAACAGTCGAAAGACATTTTGGTTAGGTGTGTTGGCCACGCTAAATTCTCTCTCAGTGTACCCGAACAAGCACCAGAGTGTGGCGATAGGGGATTTTCATACTAACTTCATTGCAGTGTTAATGTAACTCTACTTGTGACACTAATAAATAAGTGGATAACTGGGAGAAAGGTGGCGTGTCTTTCAGTAGATTTGACCCACCACAGAGTCATAGAATCCCTACAGTGCAGAAGGCCATTCGGCCTATCGAGCCTGAACAATCCCATTCAGACCCCATTCCCTTAACCCCTCTTATGTACCCAGCTAATCCCCCCTAACACCAAGGGGCAACCTCGGGGCCAATCCACCCAACCCGCACATTTTTGGAGTGTGGGAGGAAACCGGAACACCCGGAGGAAACCCACGCAGACATGGGGAGAACATGCAAACCCCACTCAGTCCCCTAAGGCAGCAAATCGAACCTGGGTCCCTGGTGCTGAGAGGCAGCAGCATTAACCACTGTGCTGCCATTAGCCATACCAATAGAAATCTCTACATACATAACGTATATATTATATATAGAGCAGGAGGATTTGTTATACTCCCAGTCATTTGCAGCTGCGATGAAGTGTCTTATTTTTCACAACTTGAAGCTGATTGTAAACCATCAACTACAAGCAAGAAGACAGGGGAATATACTGACAAGCCAGCACTTAGAGGATAACAGTGCTGGTCTTGCAACCCTGATAGTCATAAACACTCAATTAATTTGCAAATATTGGAGTTGAGTGACACATTTCACAGTACCTAGTCTTGGATTACTTTTTAAACACTTTCTTGAAGTTTTAGTCTCCGTTGTAGTTACGGCCAAATTCAGTTTCACAGTGTCAGCGAAAGGTTAATAAGTATCATACCACTGACTGTATTGTGTGATCCTGCACTGACTCCAACATTCTCAAAGAGCAGATTAGCAGGAATACATTAAACACTGCATAATGCAGCTTTCTGGGTCTGTTAAAAAGCTTGCACGGAACAATCTGAACCAGAATGAATCCATTATCAGCTGGACACAAGTCCATTACTGCCAGGAAAATAGATAATAGAAGTAAATTATAATCCAATAATTCAATGACAATTAGCACTGTTTCAACAGTGTTCCTCAGAGAGACGCAGGACTGAGGAGCTGAGGAATTGCAATGTCACGCTTCGAGGTTGTTCAAGGGCTATATTACTTTGTAAAGTCAGTGCAGAGCATCTGACGTGATCCCAGCATCAGCAGGGATCAGTCACCAGAAATCGGGTGCGTGTCGGGAGTGAGGTACCACCACTGACCCAGGTCAGCCAGGGTCTTTCCTTCCTTGCGATTCTGCTGTGATCAGAGAGAGGATCCCTACGGCGCAGAAAGAAGCCATTCGGCCCATTGAGCCTACACCGGCAACAATCCCACCCAGGCCATCTTCCCGTAACCCCACATATTTACTGTGCTAATCCTCCTGACACTAAGGGGCAATTTAGCACGGCCAGTCAACCTGACCTGCACGTCTTTGGACTGTGGGAGGAAACAGCAGTGTCGAGGAGCAGAGGGACCTCAGGACTCTTAAATCGGCCTTGCAGGGGGAGGACGTGGTCAAGAAGGCATATGGTGTACTGGCCTTCATTAATCGAGGGATTGAGTTTAGGAGTCAGGAGGTAATGCTGCAACTTTATAAGACCCTTGTCAGACCCCACTTGTGTGCAGTTCTGGTCGCCTCACTACAGGAAGGATGTGGAAGCTATTGAGAGGGTGCAGAGGAGGTTTACAAGGATGTTGCCTGGATTGGGAGGCATGCCTTATGAGGATAGGTTGAGGGACCTGGGACTCTTCTCTCTGGAGAGACGAAGGTTGAGAGGCAACCTGATAGAGGTTTATAAAATGTTTGAGAGGAATAGATAGGGTGGATTCTCGGAGTCTATTTCCCAGGGCTGAAATGGTCGCTACGAGAGGACACAGGTTTAAGGTGCTGGGGAGCAAGTACAGAGGAGATGTCAGGGGTAAGTTTTTCACTCAGAGGGTGGTGGGTGAGTGGAATCGGCTGCCGTCAGTAGTGGTAGAGGCAAACTTGTTGGGGTCTTTTAAGAGACTTCTGGATGAGTATATGGGATTTAATGAGATTGCGGGTTATAGATAGGCCTGGTAGGTATGGATATGATCAGCCGAAGGGCCTGTTTGTGCTGTAGTGTTCTATGTTCTATATTCTATGTTCTCTATGTTCTATGAAACTGGAGCACTCGAAGGAAACCCACGCAAACACAGGGAGAAGGTGAAAACTTCATGCAATCACCCAATGCTGGAATTGAACCCATGTCCCTGTGCCTCCAATCATTTACACTTCTTCAAGAATCATCTAGGCTTGTCTCATTTGCCTTTAATATGTGAGGATAATGGAGATGAAGTAGAATGATCGTGTGGAATAATGGAGCAGGCTCATGGATCTGCTGGTCCACTCCTATTCTTATCTTTTGCCTTCTTATCATTGGTTTGGCTGCTCAGTCACTGTTGCCTCCACCTGAACTCAGATAGAACATAGAACATAGAACACTACAGCACAAACAGGCCCTTCGGCCCACGAGTTGCGCCGATCACATCAACACCTATCTATAACCCCCAATCCCATAAAACCCCATATACGCATCCAGAAGTCTTTTAAAAGACCCCAGCGAGTTCGCCTCCACCACCACTGACGGCAGCCGATTCCACTCACTCACCACCCTCTGAGTGAAAAACTTACCCCTAACATCACTTCTGTACTTTCCTCCCCGCACCTTAAATCTGTGTCCTATCTTCCCTATTTCTTATTTTCAGATCTTCCCTATTTCTTATTTTCAGCCATACCTTTCACCAACTCCATCTTGAATAACTTTTCATTTCAAACAGCTTCTAGTTCAAATGAGAGGTCATTGGCACCTCTTTCCACAGCTGCTGTCCGACTGTTGACGTTCCTAACATTTACTTTCTCTTTTCTCCTCTATTTGTTTGTTATGCAACTGTACAGGGCATTGGTGAGGCCGCAGCTGGAGTATTGTGTGCAGTTTTGGTCCCCGTATTTGCGCAAGGATATACTGGCCTTGGAGGGAGTGCAGAGGAGGTTCACTAGGCTGATACCGGGGATGAGGGGGTTAGCCTATGAGGAGAGATTGAATAGACTGGGTCTGTACTCGTTGGAGTTTAGAAGGCTGAGGGGGGATCTTATAGAGACTCACAAGATAATGAAGGGGATGGATAGGGTGGAGGTAGAGAGATTCTTCCCGCTTAGAAAGGAAAACAGAACTAAAGGGCACAGCCTTAGAGTAAGGGTGGGGCGGGCAGTTTAGAACAGAGTTGAGGAGGAACTTCTTCACTCAAAGGGTGGTGAATCTCTGGAATTCTCTGCCCGTTGAAGTGGTGGAGGCTACCTCGCTAAATATATTTAAGTCACGGGTAGATAGATTTCTGATAGACAAGGGAATTAAGGGGAGAAAGCGGGAAAGTGGAACTGATCCACTTCAGATCAGCCATGATCTTATTGAATGGCGGGGCAGGCTCGAAGGGCTAGATGGCCTACTCCTGCTCCTATTTCTTATGTTCTTATAAATTGACATTGAGGTGGACAGGGGCCTGAGAACACATCGCGTTGCAAAAAAAGCTGAACAAATAAAAAATAAAACCCTTAAAACTTAAAATTAAATGGTTTTAGTTTGCTTCATGCCAATCTGCCTCAGTAGAGAGAAGTATGAGACTGAGCAACATAGGTTCAAATGGGCAGAGGTTATCTCTCTCCATCTCCTCTGTGTCCAATATCATTCATCCTCTCTTTGAGCTAATGAGGGAAAAATGTCATCCAACCCTCCTGTTCCTGAACAATTTAGGGCGGCACAGTGGCACAGTGGTCAACTGTGCTGCTTCACAGCTCCAGAGACCCGGGTTCGATTCCCAGCCTGGAATACTGACTGCGTGGAGTTTACACATTGTCCCCGTGTCTGCGTGGGTTTCCTCCGGGTGCTCCGGTTTCCTTCCACAGTCCGAAGATATGCGAGTTAGATTGATTGGCCACGCTAAGTTGCCCCTCAATATCATGGGATTAGCCGGGTTAGGGTTGGGGGGATAGGGCCTGGGTGGGATTGCAGTTGGTGCAGATACGATGGGCTGAATGGCCTCTTCCTGCACTGTAGGGATTGTATTTCTTTTCTATGTCTAATTTCTAATGATTCCAATTATAAAATATCTATCCCT
Source organism: Carcharhinus amblyrhynchos (assembly GCF_965287045.1). Taxonomy (NCBI): domain Eukaryota; kingdom Metazoa; phylum Chordata; class Chondrichthyes; order Carcharhiniformes; family Carcharhinidae; genus Carcharhinus; species Carcharhinus amblyrhynchos. The sequence goes on along the minus strand of NW_027649782.1, from coordinate 2,526,794 downwards.
ATTGTATGAAATCACAGCAACTACTTATTTTTATGTAGCGCCTTTGAAGTTATTGAAATTCCACAAAGTACTTCCCGCAATCTCATCAAATCAAATTTGATATGAGGTCGCGTAAGCTACATTTGGGCAGGAGACTAAAGGCTTGGTCAAAGATGCAAGTTCCAAGGAGCACCTTGAGGAAAAAGTCATCGAGAGTTTTCGGGAAGGAATTCTCGGATACGTGGACGCAACAGTTGAAAGCATATGTGCAAGGCTGCGGGAAGTAAAATCAGGGATGCTCGGGAGAGCCGAAAGGGTCGGGATTTTGGAGCGTTGTAGAGCTGGAAGAGGTGACACAGATTGGGAAAGGGGGGAGGCCTTTGAGAGATTGGAAAATAATATCGTGCCCCCTCAGGTGAAAAGCTTGCCAAGTTTAATGAGATTGAGGGTTTAATGAGATTGAGGGTTTAATGAGATTGAGGGTTATAGATAGGTCTGTAGGTTGGTAGGTGTTGATGTGATCGGCACAACTCGTGGGCCGAAGGGCCTGTTTGTGCTGTAGTGTTCTATGTTCTATGTTCTATGTACTCAGCAGCCGGGATCTTATCATCGTTCACACCGGCGGGATTTTCCCATTCCGCTGCAGAGGACGGAAATTTGGCCGGGCGCCAAATTCTCCTACCTCGCTGCGGGGGGAGTGTGCGTGAGCGACCATGTCTTTTTTTTATGTTTGTCTGGACGTCAGTCTCGGGTTGGGTATTTACTGAGGTCAACCATCTTCTGACGTGCCACTTAACTGGAGCACCGGAGCAGTGCCCACTTTAGAATAGAATAGAATCCCTACATTGCAGAAGGAGGCCATTCAGCCCATTGAGTCTGCACCAACCACAACCCCACCCAGGCCCTCTGTCCATAGTTGTCCATGGCGTGGAAATGATAAAGGATTCTTTTGAGCTGTTGCAATTGATGAGAAAGGACAGCAGGACTAGAGGGCACAACCTCAAGATAAGGGGGGGGGTGCAGTTTAGATCAGAGTCGAGGAGGAACTTCTTCACTCAAAGGGTGGTGAATCTCTGGAATTCTCTGCCCGTTGAAGTGGTGGAGGCTGCCTCGCTGAATATATTTAAGACACGGGTAGATAGGTTTCTGATCGACAGGGGAATTAAGGGGAGAAAGCGGGAAAGTGGAACTGATCCATTTCAGATCAGCCATGATCTTATTGAATGGCGGGGCAGGCTCGAAGGGCTAGATGGCCTACTCCTGCTCCTATTTCTTATGGTCTTACAGACACAGTGCCGTGAGGTAAGCATTCCCAGGACACTGATCAGACAGTGATATAGTTCCCAACTGGATAGTGTGTGTTATGGCACTGGTATCATTCCCATTTCATCTTGTGCCCTTGACCTTCTGAGTGGTGGGGAGGGTTACAGTTTTAGGATGTGTTGTTGAAGCAGCCTCACTGCCGGGTTCTTGCAGTGTAGCTTGTGGATCTTCCTCGTGCCTGCCACTGTGTATCTCTGGTGAAGAGAGTGAATGTTTGTGGATGGGGTGCCAATGAAGTGGGCTGCTTTGGCTGTGCAGTGTTGAGCTTCTTGTGTGTTGGAACTGCATTCATCCAGGGAAGCTTCGAGTATTCCATTACTTGGCACTGTGGTTTGCATTGCTGCTTCATTATGCTCGGGACCCCCAAGTTTAACTCTGGCTTTGTGTGACTGTTTCTGTTGAGTTTACATGTTCTCCCCATGTCTGTGTGGGTTTCCTTTGGATGCTCCAGTTTCTTCCGACAATCCAAAGATGTCTAGGTTAGGGTAATCAGCGGGTTAAATGTGTGTGGTTACTGAGACAGGGCAGGGATGGGGCCTGGGTAGGATACCCTGCCGGAGAGTCAGTGCAGGCTCGATGGGTCAAATGGCCTCCTTCTGCACTGTAGGAATTCAATGATTACACTCCTGACTTGGAGACAGTGGACAGACCACGTGGTGGGTCGTATGAGGGCTGCTCTTGGATGTTTTGAGAGTAGCCTAGTGCTTCATGTCGTTAGTGTACGCTTAAACTGGACCAAATGCTGGGCAACACGACAGCTCAGTGACTATCACTGTTTGCTGTGCAGATACATGGATTTGGGTCGGTGTCTGTGGGAGTTTGCACATTCTCCCCGTGCTTGCGTGGGTTTTCTCCGGGTGCTCCGGTTTCCTCCCACACCCCAAAGATGTGCTGTTAGGCTGATTGGTGTAACAAATTGTCCCTAAATTAGTCTCCCCTCAATCTGATTTCCAATGTGGAGTGCCATAAGCATAGACAAGGGTCATGAGTGGGGAGGGGACTCACAGTGTTAAAATGGCGGCACGGGCTCGTTGGGCCGAAGGGCCTGTTTCCCGGGCTGTGTTGTTCTTTGTTCAAAATCCTCAGCATCTGACCGACTCTGGTAGCCACAGTATTTATATGGCGAATCCAGTTCAGTTTCTGGTCAATGGTAACCCCCAGGATGGTGACACTGGGGGGTTCAGTGATGGTAATGCCATTGAATGTTGGGGGTAATGGGTAGATTCTCTGTTATTGAAGATGACCATTTCCTGACACTCGTGTGGTGTGAATGTTACTTGCCAGTTGTCAGTCGAAGCCTAGATATTATCCATGTCTTGTTGCATTCGGACAAACACTACTTCAGCATCTGAGGAGTCATGAATGATACAGAACATTGTGTAATCATCAGCGAACATCCCCACTTCTAACCTTGTGACAGAAGGATAGTTATTGATGAAGCAGCTGAAGATGGTTGGGCCAAGGACACTACCCTGAGGGGCTCCCGCAGTGCTGTCCTACAGCTGAGATGGTGGCCCTTCCAAAAATCATATCCATCTTCTTTAACATTGACTGTGTCTCTAACCACAAGAGTGCTATGTTAGTCCTTTGGCTGGCTAATCTGCTGTAAAGACCTCTCCCAATTTTAGAACTTCTTCCCAGATTTTAATGAGAAGAACTTTGCAGGGTTGAATGAATAGAGTGTCCCTCTATCATGCCCCAATATGATGCCGAGGGGCGGGATTTACCAGCTGCTCTTATCCCAAAACTGGAAAATCCCTGAGGTCAACAGATCCGCCCCTCGCCTACTACCATTCCCATGGTGGGTGGGAGGGGAAAATTGCCCCCTTGCTCACTAGCTCACCTGGTTTATACCTTTATTGTCACGGTTGCATGCAGACGGTGGGCTGCTTAGAGGGTAGAAGCATAGAACAGTACAGCATAGTACAGGCCCTTCAGCCCTCAATGTTGTGCCGAGCTATGTCCAATCCCAAGATCAAGCTATCCCACTCCTTATAATTCTGGTGTTCTCCATGTGCCTATCCAATAACCGCTTGGAACTTCCTAAAGTGTCCGACTCCACTATCACAGCAGGCAGTCTATTCCACACCCCAACTACTCTCTGAATAAAGACATTGGACATCCCACCTATATCTCCTACCATGAACCTTATAGTTATGCCCCCCAGTAACAGCTACATCCACCCGAGGAAACAGTCTCTGCACATCCACTCTATCAATCCCTCTCATCATCTTATAGGATAGTTAAGACGAAACTCGTTTACTGGAGTCACATGTAGAGTGGACTAGGTCAGAACAGGCATCACTTAACCAGCTGGATTTTTGCAACAACTTGACAGCTTATTGAATGTGTTATTGAAACCAGCCGGTTGTACCAGATTTATTTTGTATTTTTTTTTTAAATCACTTAAAATTCACAGAAGAAAGTGGCGGATTTGTAAAGTTGGAAGGGGTTGTGATATTATCCAGCGCCTGGTTGGCACAGCGCCGACCGTTAATCCGTGACCTCCCTTTGGAACGCTGTTAGGAAGCTGCCTGTTGAGTGGATCTCATCAACGGGGAGACAAAGCAGGAAGCAGCTGATCAGGCACAGCCGCAGCTGCTGTCACTGGATCCATGGCAGCGATCCCTGGGCTCTCCTAATGGCTTAGAACAAAGAGCAACACAGCACAGGAACAGGCCCTTCGGCCTTCCAAACCTGCACCGATCATGATGCAGGTCTAAACTAAAACCGTTTGCACTTAGAGTTCAAATCCTTCCATTCCCATCCTGTTCATGTATTCGTCTAGTTGCCCTTTAAATGCTGCCATTGTATCTACTCTCACCACCTCCCTGGGCAGCGCGTTCCAGACATTCATCACCCTCTGTGTAAAAAAACTTGCCTCGCACATCCCCTCTAAACTTTTCCCCACGCACCTTAAACCCATGTCCCCTAGTACTTGACTTTTCCACCCTAGGAAAGAGCATCTGACTATCCACTCTGTCCGTGCCTCTCATAATCTTGTAAACCTCTATTAGGTCATCCCTCAACCTCCATCGTTCCAGTGAGAACAAACCGAGTTGACCCCTCATTGTGAATATCCTCCAGACCAGGCAACATCCTGGTAAACCTCTTCTGTACCCTCTCCAAAGCAACCACATCCTTCTGGTAGTGTGGTGACCAGAATTGAACACTATATTCTTAATGAGGTCTAACTAGGGTTCTGTACTGCAGCATGATCTGCCAATTTTTATACTCAATGCCCTGACCGATGAAAGTAAGCTTGCCACACGCTTTCTTGACTACCTTATCACCTCATTGTCACTTTCAGTGATCGGTGGACACATACACCCAGATTCCTGTACCTGTCAATATTCCTAAGGGTTCTTTCATTTACTGTATAATTCCAACTTGCATTGGACCTTCCAAAATGCATTATTCTGCACACTTGTCCAGATTAAACTCCATTTGTCATTTTTGTGCCCAAGTCTCCAACCGATCTATACCTTGCTGTATCCTCTGACAATCCTCTTCACCATCCGTAAATCCACCCATTTCTGTGTCATCTGCAAACTTACTAATCAGACCAGCGGCATTTATATATACTACAAACAACAAAGGTCCCAGAACTGATCCCTCTGTGTGTGTGTGTGTGTGTGTGTGTGTGTGTACGCGCGCGCATCTGTGTCAGTGTGTGTGTGTGTGTGTGTGTGTACGCGCGCGCATCTGTGTCAGTGCGTGTGTGTGTGTGTGTGCGGGTTTATCTGTGTGACTGTGCACACATGTCTGAAGTTTCTGTGTATGAGTGTCCACCTTGCGTGCCTGTGCGAATGAATGCACAAGAATGTCAGTGTGAATACGCATGTATATGTCTGTATATATGTTTAAATTTGTCATTAAATTTCAGGGGCTGAATATTTCAGTGACAGTTACATCAACGTGAGAGATACATCACCAATTTCACTGATGATGCCACTTATGGCTGGGAGCTTGTTAGTTTATGACACACTCTAACAGTTATGTAATGCTGAATTAGACGCTCTTGTTATGTAGTTGTACACGCCATCCCTAAGCTCAACACGCGTATGAAACAGAGCTTGGTACTTACATCACGGTTTGTCATATTCCAGTATGGTCTCTCTCCGTACGACGTCACTTCCCACATGACAACCCCATAACTCCAGACATCGCTGGCTGAAGAGAACTTGCGATAAGCGATGGCTTCCGGAGCTGTCCAGCGGATCGGGATCTTTCCTCCCTAGGCATAAAATTTAACCCTTAGATAAAGGTTTCGGAGACGCAAAGCATTGGAAATAATTAAACATCAAACATTTGATTAATACCTGGAGAGGTATTTGCACTGGGGAAAGAGCATGAGATTATAGAATCCTTGTATATGCTCTAAGCCGGGGTGAGATCAGAGGCGAACTGGCAAGGAGGATACAAAACTGGCTCGGTCAAAGAAGACAGAGGGTAGCAGTGGAAAGGTGTGTTTCTGTGACAAGTGGTGCTCCTCAGGGATCAGTGCTGGGACCTTTGCTGCTTGTAATATATAGAAATAATTTGGAGGAAAATGTAACTGGATTGATTAGTAACTTTGCGGATCACACAAAGGTTGGTGGATTTGTGGATAGTGATGAGGACCATCCGAGGATACAGCAGGATATAGATCAGTTGGAGACTTGGGCGGAGAGATGGCAGATGGAATTTAACCCGGACAAATGTGAGGTAATGCATTTTGGAAGGTCTAATACAGACAGGAAATATACAGTAAATGGCAGAACCTTTAAGAGTATTGATAGGCAGAGGGATCTGGATGTGCAGGTACACAGGTCACTGAAAGTGACAATGCAGGTGGAGAAGGTAGTCAAGAAAGCATATGGCATGCTTGCCTTCATCGGCCAGGGCACTGAGTTTAAAAATCGGCAAGTCACGTTGCAGTTTTATAGAACTTTATTTAGGCCGCGCTTGGAATATAGTGTTCAATTCTGGTCGCCACACTACCAGAAGGATGTGGAGGCTTTGGGGAGGGTACAGAAAAGATCTACTGGGATGTTGCCTGGTATGGAGGGCTTTAGCTATGAGGAGAGGTTGGAGAAACTTTGTTTGTTCTCACTGGAAGAACCGAGGTTGAGGGGCGAACTGAAAAGGAGTCTACAAGGTTATGAGAGGTGTGGACAGAGTGGGTAGTCAAAAGCTTTTTCCCAGTGTGGTAGAGGACACAGGTTTAAGGTGCTAGGGGCAAGTTTTAAAGGAGGTGTACAAGGCAGATTTTTTACACAGAAGGTGGTGGGTGTCTGGAACTCGTTGCTGGGGGAGGTAGTGGAAGCGGATACAGTAGTGGCTTTTAAGGGGCGTCTTGACAAATAAATGAATAGGACGGGAATAGAGGGATATGGTCCCCAGAAGGGTAGAGGTTTTAGTTCAGTCGGGCAGCATATTCGGTGCAGGCTTGGAGGGCAGAAGGGCCTGTTCCTGTGTTGTAATTTTCTTTATTCTTACAGCATAGAAGGAGGCCATTTGACCCATCGAGTCTGCAACAATTCTCCAACAGAGCAGTTAACTTACCTGGTAACCCCATGTATTTACCCCTCTAATCCCCCTAACCTACACATCCTGGGACACTAAGGGGCAATTTAGCATGGGCAATCCACCAAACTTACAGATCTTTAGACTGTGGGAGGAAACCGGAGCACCCGGAGGAAACCCACGCAGACACGAGGAGAATGTGCAAACTCCACTCACCTAAGGCTGGAATTGAACCTTGGGTGTGAGGCAGCAGTGCTAACCACTGTGCCACCATGCTGTCTAGAGTAGAATTAATTGGATAGCTCTTTCAAAGAGCCAGCACAAACTCGATGGAGCAAGTGGCCTTGCCTGTGCTGTATGATCGAAGACTCTGTGAATATTATCCGGAATACCATGGAATAGGAATTCACACAAAGTCTACACTTACAGGTGCAGTGGATTAGCCTTTACACCCAGCTCCCAGACTGAGATTTCCTGCTACCCTCGTGCCAGCATTCCTGATTCCCACCAAGTTCCAGAGGACGGAACATTTTCAGTAGAATTCTTGCCTATCTCAGGGAGACCCAGCTGCAGGAGAGATCTATACTGCAGGGTTTAGACAGTCTGATAACACCAGGTTAAAGTCCAACCAGATTATTTGATAGTAAACCCACAAACTTTCGGGGTTTGCCCCTTGGTCAGGTGAGTCTTGTGGGTTTACTATCGAATAAACTGGTTGGGCTTTAACCTGGTGTCGTGAGACTTCTTACTGTGTTTACCCCAATCCAACGCCAGCATCTCCACATCATGACTACCATCGACACCGCAAACTGCCGGATCCAAGTGGAGAGGGTCTCCAAGAAGATCGCGCATATTGACGCAGTGTTTAGACACAGGGAACTCAGTGTAATTCGGATCATTGCTTCCAAGGCTGGTAAACGATAAACTGACAACACGGACTGCCAGTCTGTCAAAACTATAACCATCTCATGATCAGTCACATCCCCTGGGAGACAGATTTCACTGTTAAATCGAGCAATGGAGTACGTTTCTTTATCTCGGAGGCCTGTCTTGTGCTGTACTGTTCCTTGTTCTTCTCAGTGGTGGCCAACTCCAAGGTAAAGGGCAAAGTTGCCATAGTCCCCGATGATACAAGCTGCTCTTCCCCTCAAGGGGATTGGTGGTGATTTCACCTGAGGGTCACGACACCTCAGGCGAGGTGGGGGGGGGGGGGCTTCATGGATAACCTCAGCCAGTATAGGAATTGAACCCGCGCTGTTGATGTTGCTCTGCATCCAGAACTAGCCGCCCAAGCAACTGAGTGAAACTGACCCCAAATTCTATCACTCCCACAGTTACAATTAACTCAGGGCAGATCAGGGGGCCTGGAGCTTTCTGGTCTGTATTGACTACGTGGAGTCCATACAGGAGGACAGAACACAAAACGTTAGAGATGATGCCAAGACTTTGTAACACATTTGTCAGACCCGACATAGAATATTCTATTCCATTCTGAGAAAGACAGTACAATAGAAAGGAAGAGCATTTATATAGCACCTTTCATAACCTCAGTTCATCTCATAATGCATCAGGGCCAACTGGGCACTTCAGAAGTGTAAGATAAAGTCGCCAATGACCATTGGGTTTCTCCTCTCTTAGAACATCGAACCCTACAGTGCAGAAAGAGACCCTTCGGCCCATCGAGTCTGCACCGAACATAATCCCACCCAGGCCCTACCCCCATATCCCGACATATTTACCCACTAATCCCTCTAACCTACACATCCCAGGACACGAAGGGGCAATTTTAGCATGGCCAATCAACCTAGCCCACACACCCAAAGATGTGCGGGTTAGGTTGATTGGCCAGGCTAAGAAATTGCCACTTAGTGTCTGGGATGCGTAGGTTAGAGGGATTAGTGGGTATAATATGTAGGGATATGGGGGTAGGGCCTGGGTGGGATTGTGTTCGGTGCAGACTCGATGGGCCGAAGGGCCTCTTTCTGCACTGTAGGGTTCTATGATTCTATGATCTTTGGACTGTGGGAGGAAACTGGAGGAAACCCACGCAGACACGAGGAGAATGTGCCGACTCCACACAGACAGTCACCCGAGCTGGGAATCGAACCCAGGACCCTGGAGCCGTCAAGCAGCAGTGCTAACCCACTGTGCTACCGTGCTGAGGGACCTCAGCTGGTACGGGAATTGAATCCGAGGTTGATGTTGGCATCACTCTGCATCGCTAACCAGCTGTCCAGCATACTGAGCGAAACTGACCCCAAGTGTTGAAGTTAGGCTTGAACCCACAACCTGCTGCCTCGGTGCTGCCCAGTAAGTCGCAGCTAACACCTCAAAAGTAGTAGCAGAAACGTGGACACTGTTACATTCAAGATACAGCAGGGATGGGTGTAGTGAGAGAACTGGGGATGAAGATGAATGAGCGCGTCTTTTAATTACCATTTCTTTGATGTTTTCACACAATTGAGATGAAACGAAAGATGGATATCTTCCATTTGGTAATGTTTCCAAAAGCATAAATGGAAGTGTGAAAGAGTATTACATTCACAGCAAAATCAGCGGAGAGGAACAAACAGATTGAGAACACTTGTAAAGAGGTTATCGTTCACTGGGAGTCATCTTAATAAATCATTTTAAAGAAGGTGGGGAGCTTACAATACTGCGTCTCCGAGAAGAGAAATGACACAAATAAAATTCCTTAAATTCCATTGCCTCAGACTTCATCACTAAAGCTCTCATCTGCTTCTTATATGGAGCTCACACACTCTTGGCAATAAATCTAGTAGATGCTGAGATTTATTGAGCAAATCCCGAGGGATTGTTTCCCACTAATTTTTAGTCACATGTAGGATTTACTTGAGGAGTGAGGAATTTTGTGTGGCTTTTATCAAACCTGCAATCACAGAACAACTTCCATGTGTTACGAGGAAGGAAAAAATAACTTTCCATTTTTTTCTTTTTAGCTGCTGGTTGAAAAACAGTGAAATCCTCTGCAGGCAATGGAAATTGCCCAGACAGTTGCAATATCCAACTTGTAACCCACCAAGTGAAATGGGGGAAAAAAAGGCACTCAACCCACTGGACAGTGTGAAAGATCCCACATTCTTTATACACTGAAACTTCTCAAATGTTTCTGGGAGACATCAAAATGCAATTATCCTATCTAAAACAATGACTGCAGAAGGTGTGGACTAACAGAATTACTCTGGAATTACGAATCGCAAAAACCCAGTCTGCAAGTGCAGCAGGTGATCAAGAAGGCGAATGGGATGCTGGCCTTTATAGCAAGGGGGCTAGAATATAAAAGCAGGGAGGTTTTGCTGCAACTGTACAGGGCACTGGTGAGGCCGCAGCTGGAGTACTGTGTGCAGTTTTGGTTGCCGCACTTGCGGAAGGATATATTGGCCTTGGAGGGAATGCAGAGGAGGTTCACTAGGCTGATACCAGAGATGAGGGGGTTAGCCTATGAGGAGAGACTGAATAGACTGGGTCTGTACTCGTTGGAGTTTAGAAGGCTGAGGGGGGATCTTATAGAGACTTACAAGATAATGAAGGAGATGGATAGGGTAGAGGTAGAGAGATTCTTCCCGCTTAGAAAGCATAGCAGAACTAGAGGGCACAACCTCAAAATAATTGGGGGGGACAGTTTAGAACGGAGTTGAGGAGGAACTTCTTCACTCAAAGGGTGGTGAATCTCTGGAATTCTCCACCCATTGAAGTAGTGGAGGCTACCTCGCTAAATATATTTAAATCACGGGTAGATAGGTTTTTGACAGACAGGGGAATTAAGGGTTATGGGGAGAGAGCGGGAAAGTGGAACTGATCCACTTCAGATCAGCCATGATCTTATTGAATGGCGGGGCAGGCTCAAAGGGCTAGATGGCCCTACTCCTGCTCCTATTTCTTATGTTCTTATGGAATACACAGACACTTACTCAACCTGCACAACGGAGTGGAAAATATTCCACTCCAAAGCAATGCTGTACTGTAACAGACTGCTGAAGGCGCCTGCCCTCTTTATCTGTCTCTCAGAAGTATTATGTGCGGATTTTTATTTATTTGTGGGACGTAGGCATCGCTGGCTGGGCCAGCATTTATTGCCCATCCCTAGTTGCCCAAGGGCAGTTGAGAGTCAACCACATTGCTGTGGCTTTGGAGTCACACGCAATCCAGACCAGTTAAGAACGGCCGATTTCCTTTCCTAAAAGATATTAGTGAACCAGTTCGGTTTTTGACTTCGTGGTCAACAGTAAATTCCAGATTTTTTTTATATATTGAATTCAAATTCCACCATCTGCTGTGGTGGGATTCGAACCCTGGTCCCCAGCTGAGTTCCTGGATTAACAGCCTAGCGATAATACCACTGGACCCCACCTTAATATAGCCACGCCAAGCAGGGAAATCTATTGCAAACTGAGTTCTTTTGGGAATAAAATTTGGAAATTGACGCCCAAGGGAGACAATGAAAGGAAATGCGATGTGGAGTCTCTGCGGTGATCAGTCATGGGACAGTTCTGTCCGCTCCTTTGTTTCAGCCACACCACAAGTATAAAAATCCTTCGGCCTATTGTTTTACTCTGCCGTCAGCATTAGTGTGCTGCGGGCCCACGGAAAGTGCATGGATGACGGTTTTGATTGACCACATGTTTGTAAACCCAGGAAACAGTTTCAATAAACTGATCTTGTTCTTTGTTTAACCTCAGAAAACCTGTCCGTCTAATTCCTTATGAGCTGCGGGTGGGACTTTTGCAGCAATGGCAAAGCACATCCTCTCTAAATCCACACAAAGAAAACCCTGTTACAGTCAGACCTGGGGAGGGAGAATAGCAGAGCCATTCTGCTCCTCCCATGCTTGTAACACACGTCTTAAACTAAATTCATTCAGCGAATCCATTTCTTAAAGTGTCACAATTGTTGCTTTATAATTAACTAATTTCCCAATAACAGAGGCCCACACAGCAATGAGATTAATTACTTTTTAATGAGTTTTTGTGATGTTGGTTTAAAGTGGTCAGGGCACCAGGAGAACCCACTTCTCTCATGCAATCTTGAGAAGGCAGACAAGAGCTGAATTCAACATCTCAGGCACTGCTGCCTCACAGCGCCAGGGACCCGGGTTCGATTCCCAGCTTGGGTCAACTGTCTGGGTGGAGTCTCCCAGTGTCTGCGTGGGTTTCCTCCGGGTGCTCCGGTTTCCTCCCACAGATGTGGAGATGCCAGCGTTGGACTGGGGCAAAACAGAAGGAAATCCCACCACACCAGTTTAAAGTCCAAACAGGTTTATTTGTAGCCTAGTTGAGTTCTTCGATAATGTGACTGAACACATTGACGAAGGAAGTGCCGTGGACGTGGTGTACGTGGACTTCAGCAAGGCGTTTGATAAGGTCCCCCATGCAAGACTTCTTGAGAAGGTGAGAGGGCATGGGATCCAAGGGCCTTTGGCCTTGTGGATCCAGAACTGGCTTGCCTGCAGAAGGCAGAGAATGGTTGTGGATGGGTCTTTTTCTGAATGGAGGTCAGTCACCAGTGGAGTGCCCCAGGGATCTGTTCTGGGACCCTTGCTGTTTGTCATTTTCATAAATGACCTGGATGAGGAAGTGGAGGGATGGGTAAGTAAGTTCGCTGATGACACGAAGGTCGGTGGTGTTGTGGATGGTCTGGAAGGATGTCAGAAGTTGTAGCAGGACATAGATAGGATGCAGGACTGGGCGGAGAAGTGGCAGATGGACTTCAACGCGGATAAATGCGTAGTCGTCCATTTTGGCAGAACCAACGGGATGAACGAGTACACTATCAAGGGCAGGAGTCTTAGTAGTGTTGAAGAGCAGAAGGATCTTGGGGTCCGGGTCCACAGGACTCTTAAATCGGCCTCGCAGGTGGAAGAGGTGGTCAAGAAGGCGTATGGTGTACTGGCCTTCATTAATCAAGGGATTGAGTTTAGGAGTCGGGAGGTAATGCTGCAACTTTATAAGACCCTTGTCAGGCCTCACTTGGAGTACTGTGCGCAGTTCTGGTCGCCTCACTATAGGAAAGATGTAGAAGCTATTGAAAGGGTACAGAGGAGATTTACAAGGATGTTGCCTGGACTGGGAGGCATGCCTTATGAAGATAGGTTGAGGGAGCTGGGTCTCTTTTCCCTGGAGAGACGAAGGTTGAGAGGCGACCTGATAGAGGTTTATAAAATGTTGAGAGGAATAGATAGGGTGGATTCTCAGAGGCTATTTCCCCGGGTTGAAATGGTCGCTACGAGAGGACACAGATTTAAGGTGCGGGGAGGAAAGTACAGAAGTGATGTTAGGGGTAAGTTTTTCACTCAGAGGGTGGTGAGTGAATGGAATCGGCTGCCGTCAGTGGTGGTGGAGGCGAACTCGCTGGGGTCTTTTAAAAGACTTCTGGATGAGTATATGGGGTTTAATGGGATTGGGGGTTATAGATAGGTCTATAGATTGGTAGGTGTTGATGTGATCGGCGCAACTCGTGGGCCGAAGGGCCTGTTTGTGCTGTAGTGTTCTATGTTCTAAAAGCCGCAAGCTTTCGGGACAGCCTGTCCCTTCGTCAGGTGGCTGAGAGTTCTCCAAGTCTTTAAACTGGTGTTGTGGGTATTCTTTCTGTTTTGTTCCTCCCACAGTCCAAGAGACATGCGGTTAGGGTGCATTGGCTGTGCTAAATTCTCCCTCAGTGTACCTGAACAGGCGCCAAAAAAATGTTGAATGGCATGGTGCGAGACTTTGGAGACGATGAAGAATGGAGTGAGATCCTTAACACATCCAGATGATTTTCCCAATAACCTCACAGAAAACACTCCATGGCATTGACAGAATCAATGGAAACTAATGGACATTCACATAAATGGCTCAGCTCATTGAGATAAGCACTTTGCAGCCACATAGGTTCAGCACTGTAAAACGTTCGATTACTGAGAGGGAAACATTGGAGCTTAGGTGGACTTACTCAAAATGCTGAATTGAAAGCAAAGGACACAAAGTGCTCATCTCGATCAACTGAGCAATTTGGTGAAATGTCGTTGTTTTAAGCATTTCGAGCAAATGCACAATCGTTTCACGCGTTTCACTCCATGCCTTTCAAGACTTGTTTAGGCAAGCAAGGTTATATTGGCGCCAAGTGCCTATCCCGTTGAGTTGACCATTTTGATTGAATCCATATTAGTTGAAGATGCTTAACTCATCGAGAGGAGAGCTTTACCAACAACTTGGCAGAAAACTCTCGATTACATTGACAGAATGATTGGAAACTACTGGAGATTTTCGAAAACCGCTCATCTCATCGAGATAAGCACTTTGACGCAATGTCAGTTCAGCAGCAAAAAACGTTCAATTTCTACGAGACACACCTTGGAAGCAAGTGTGACTTTCTTCAAAATGCTTAACTCAATGCGATCGACACTTGGCCACAACATCACCTTGCTTGGCAAACAAACGGTGAATGGCACGGAGAGAGATTTTGGAGATGGTGGAGAATTCAGTGAATACGCTTAACACATCCAGGGGATGATTTTACCAATAACCTAGCAGAAAGATAGTGAAACAACTAGAGGGTTTTCACAGTAACTTGACTGCAGTGTTAATGTAAGCTTGTGACACTAATAAATAAAGTTTAAATCTACTTTAAACTTACTGCACTCAAGTCTCAGCCTTGATTATACGCTCAAGTTCAGGAATTGAACTTAGAACCTTTACATTCTGGAAAAAGAGCACTATTACTGAGCTAAGAGTGCCATCTAACAAAGATTTTCTTTGGATGTTCAACTCTACAGCAAATGAGTACAGGACACGGTGATAAAATATCCCGAGAAGGAATACGGAAGGATGGTCATAAATTTTGAGCAAGCACTGTTTGCATTAAAAGACTTTGACAAATCTTCCTCTCTGGAGAATCTGGTGCTGATTTCAGCACACTGATGTTGGTTATACTGGAGACACAACACAGAAACAGACTGTTCGGTTCAACCAGCCCATCTTGTCACTAACCCCACATAGCAGGAAAAAAAAGCCAACTAGAAACTAGAAACAGGAGTAAGCCCTCCGAGCCTGCTCCGTCATTCATTATGATCATGGCTGATTATCAAATTCAATATCCCAATCCCCCCCTTTCCCCCAATACCCTCATCATCCTTCCCACAACCTCCTCCTCTCCAATCTAACCCTAAAGGTTGACGTGTAGCCTCACTCAGTAACCTGGATGTGGATTTCATAACCTCATAAATCTCGGTGTTAAGCATGTTTTTCTAGCCTGATGTACTAAACTGCTTCAATTTAATCTCACTTCCCAACTCTCGACCCCTTCAGTCTACCCCACAGAAATTTGGTCCATAGCGTCTGCCTTATTCTAAGAAAGGTACCTGTTGAGGTGATTGCTGCCTTTCTCCTTATTACTGGGTCTTTGTTAACAGAATAATGGTTTCTGTGACATTTCATTTCACTTTTTTAACAAAAGGAATCCATGCCTGAGGGAATTAAGGCAAGTTTTAAAAGCAAATTGCATCATCCGAAATCCAGTTCTTTCTTACAAGTTGAACACTTTTGATTTAACCTAGACTGGGACTTGAAGTGTGCACATTTGGAAATCACTCCAAGACCAGTTTCAGATGACCCACATCTGCTCCACCTCAGGTCTGGCTGACCTTATTTTATTTCCATCCTCCAACATCCTGCTGTTAAGTTTCAAGTGTTTTTACAGCTTCTTTACACACGACTAGGCTTCAATCATAATTTATTCAATTTCCAAAAGCCCTCAGTGTGAAAACAGATATTTTAACTGCTCCTTTACACTATCCGGAATGACACTTAAACTTATTAATGATTTACTGACCATCAGGGAATAATCTTTCCTGAATTTTCTGCTCAAACCTTTCACTGCCGGAACACACTAAATACAACTCTAATTTTTAAATTTCTTGTCATAAAATCTCCCCTCATTTGTGGGTTTCTTCCTAGTTATGGATTCCCCGAGGCTCTAATATAATTTCTACACTACTACAAACTGCGCACAGTACTTCAACTATGGCCCAATCCAAATCCTCTATAGATGTCACAGTACTTCTTATCTCGCTGTCTATTTGTCCACATGGAGCTACATTTGCCACCTACCTCCCATGCCCTATCCTTATCCCAGGCTGATAAGGTTGTTAAGAAGGCGTACGGTGTGTTCGCTTTTATTGGTAGAGGGATTGAATTTCGGAGCCGTGAGGTCATGTTACAACTGTACAAAACTCTGGTGCGGCCGCACTTGGAGTATCGCGTACAGTTCCGGTCACCGCATTATAAGAAAGATGTGGAGGCATTGGAAAGGGTGCAGAGGAGGTTTACCAGGATGTTGCCTGGTATGGTGGGAAGGTCTTATGAGGAAAGGCTGAGGGACTTGAGGTTATTTTCATTAGAGAGAAGGAGGTTACAAGGTGACCTAATTGAGGCATACAATATGATCAGAGGGTTAGATAGGGTGGACAGTGAGAGCCTTTTTCCTCGGATGGTGATGGCTAACATGAGGGGACATAGCTTTAAATTAAGGGGTGGTAATTATAGCACGGATGTCAGAGGTAGGTGCTTTACTCAGAGGGGAGTAAGGGCGTGGAATGCCCTGCCTGCAGCAGTTGTGGACTCGCCAACTTTAAGGGCGTTCAAATGGTCAGTGGATAGGCATATGGATAACATTGGAATAGTTTAGGTTAGAGGGTCATTAGATTGGTTCCACTGGTCAGTGCAACATCGAGGGCCGAAGGGCCTGTACTGCGCTGGAATGTTCTATGTTCTATTTCTGTTTCCCTACATTCATCCTCACTTCGTTGCTGTGCCAATTCTGTAGCTTTCTTTGAAGGAATGGATATTATTTTCTTTGTTTCTGTGGACAATGCATTTACATTTGCAAATTTGAAACAAAAATAGGATGAAATGTAAAAGTATCTGCTACCTCACTATTAACCATTTTATTTTAATGCATAAAGTCTTCACCCAGCACAAGAAGTCAAGGCCCAGTATAGTCTTGTGTCAACAATTTTTAACAATGAACTTTCACAAAGATTCAGGCACAGATCGAATGAATGATATTGGTATAAGATTACAAAATTCTCACACTAACTTTACTGAAACACCCCCCCAAAATGGCACAAATGTGAATAGCACTCTGAAAGCTAATGAAAAGGTAAACAACATAATGCAGGACTTACAAATGTAAAATAATGTCATCTCTTTTAATCCACTTGCATCACCATTTTCTAAATATCCCACAGAAGCTAAATCCTCCTACTCAGAGAATCCGTACAGTGTAGAAGAGGCTATCATGTCTGTACTGACTCTCTGACAGAGTATCTTACCCAGCCCCTCTCCCCACTCTATTTCTCTGTGCTTCCACACATTTACCATGGCTAATCCCCGTAACCTACATATCTTGTGGCACTAAGGGGCAATTTAAGCATGGTCAATTGACTTAACCTGCACATCTTTGGAGTGTGGGAGGAAACCCATGCAGACATGGGAAGAACGTACAGACTCCACACAGTTGCCCAAGGCAGGAATTGAATGTGGGTCCCTGGCACTGTGCCATCATGCCACCCTTATTCACATGACAGCTGGCCAATCTTTAACTTATGAGATCAAAGGTTTATGCATCCATTTGCCTGATGATATTCACAAAGTCACATTGTCCACACAGTCCCCACCCTTGCCCTTCTCTTTACTTTAACCTGTAGAAGAAGAAATTGGTCTCTTTTATCCATGTATCCTGTCTTTAACTAAACAGCAGAGAACTGGCACTTACCCTCCTGCTGTTCATTTTAACTCAACCGGGAGAACAACTGATGATCAAGTCCCCCAGCTTTACTCACAAGCTTTGCCAAGAGGCTGATCCCCCTTGTCTCTGTTCACAACTGAAGTGCTAGTCAGATCGAAGTCTCATGGCACCAGGTTAAAGTCCAACCAGTTTATTTGATAGTAAACCCACAAGCTTTCGGAAACGGTGTTCCTTTACTATCAAATAAACCTGTTGGACTTTAACCTGGTGTTGTGAGACTTCTTACTGTGTTTACCCCAGTCCAACGCCGGTATCTCTACATTGTGCTAGTCAGATACCCAGGGGAAAAGAAACACATTGGCCAACCTCCTGGCTATACATTGAGAAACAAAGGGAGGTGTGACTCCTTGTACCCTTCCATTCCCCTTGGCAATCAGGAATTGGTCAGTCCCTACATGACCAGTGATCCAAGCTGGTGCTCATGGGCAGAGTCCCTATGAACTGATTCAAACTGTCCCTTTTATTTCGACTGTTACAAAATTCCCAAAGATCTCCAGTATTCCACATTGGATAAACGTTACTCAGGTGCTTTCCTTCACATTGTTTCAAGGCTCCTCACTCACTTGCCCATACTGATGGCCACGGGACCAGAAGGTGCCTCGACTGAGGTTCATCAACGTTTTGATAAGAGCCATGGGCCGGAATTTTACTGGCAAGCCCGCCCCAATTCCGGGGCCAGCTGAGGTTCGGAGAAAGGCATTCTCCATTGGCTTTGGGTGGGATTGTGTGAACCTCAGATGGACATTTCCGCCCATAGAGTCATAGAGGTTTACAACATGGAAACAGGCCCTTCGGCCCAATTTGTCCATGCTGCCCCTTTTTTAACCACTAAGCTCGTCCCAGTTGCCCGCCTATGCATCGGTATTTGCGCCACTGGAATGGTTCTGATGAGAACAGGTCCCACACCCAACTTCTGACAATTACATGCCTTTCGTCATTTTTTTCCCTATATCCCACCTAAGGAATGCGACAGATGTGACATCCCATATTAATTCCTACTTACAAAAATTTCCTTTACTGTTTTGCACCCCTTGTGTTCCTATAAAGATGAAGCTTACAAATTCAACAGTGGTCAATTTACCAAAAGATATCTCTCACTTACATCCTCAGAACACAAAGGGACAACTGTAGTCACAGTGGGAAGCTGGGAACTGACTAGGTACATTGCTGTTTCAATCCATATGTACAATTTAGACCAGGAAACACCGAGACCGTGTTTTAACGTTGTACATCCTGTGCAGATTTTTAATATAAAGCCCAGTGTCTATACTGTTAATGAAAACTGCCAGTATAAACTTGTCCGCAGTCTCTGAAATAGCATCTTTACAACTTTGGATGATTCAGCAAATGGAGATTCGCAATGACAATAAAACCAAGAGACAGGAATAATGGAGAACACGTCAGGCGCTGCAGTTATTATTAAATCTAACAACACAATTTTATTAAGAACTAAGAACGAAGTAATGTCAGATGCAATAATGTGAGATTGTGGGGTTTTTGTTGCGAATTTCCTTTGCAATGGCTGTTCAATTATAGCTCACACACCGAAAACTGCCCACATCCAACTGATAACGTCATCAGAGAGAGGTCACGCCTAGCAAATTTGAATGAATTGATTGAGATGGTGACTAGGTGCGTAGACGAGGGTAGGGCAGTCGATGTGGTTTATATGGATTTTAGCAAAGCCTTTGACAACGTCCCACGTGGGAGACTTGTAAAGAGAGTAAATTCATGGGAAATGGAGGGCGGTAACTACAACACTGCAGCGTTGCGGTGACACTTTGACAGATATTAGCCTCTAATTTGCGTATATAAATGGACATTCCAATGTGGACCCTGGGTGCTACTTTCCCACCTGTACAGCACCCATATGACTTGAAATTAACTTGTCCTTCCTGTCTGCCACATTGGAGGCAAAGTTCCCCTCCCAAAAGATGGGTACAATGCCACAGAATTCCTCAGTCTCCAGTCAATCAGTTTTTGGAAAGGAAGATGAAAAGAGACAATGGAGGAAAGTCCGGAAAGTTAGATTAGGGCAAACTACTCAAAATGAAGAACAATATCTTGCACAAGGTGTGAGGGGATGAATAACAAAGAAAACTACAGCAAAGGAACGGGCCCTTCGGCCCTCCAAGCTTGTGCTGATGATGATGCCCTGACTAAACTACAAAAACAATCCTCCTGCCCTTACTCGGTCCGTATCTCTCTATTCCCTCCCTATCCACGTACCCATCCAAATGCTTCTTAAATGTAGCTAACGTGCCTGCTTCCGCCACCTCCTCTGGCAGCAGGTTCCAAACACGCACCACTTTGCGTGAAACATTTCCCCCGCACATTTCACTTAAACGTTCCCCTCTCACCTTGAACCGGTGCCTCTTGTAATTGACACTTCCACCCTTGGACAATGCCTCTGACTATCTATCCTGTCTGTGCCTCTCATAATCTGGTCGGCCTCTATCAGGTCTCCCCTCAGCCTCCATCTTCCCAATGAAAACAATTCTAGTTTATTCAACCTCATAGCCAACGCTCTCGAGACCAGGCAACATCCTGAGGAATATATTTTGCCTCGCTGAATATATTTAAGTCACAGTTTTCTGATAGACAGGGGAATTAAGGGTTCTGGGGAGAAAGCGGGAAAGTGGAACTGATCCACTTCAGATCAGCCATGATCTTATTGAATGGCGGGGCAGGCTCGAAGGGCTAGATGGCCTACTCCTGCTCCTATTTCTTATGTTCTAACCAAGGTTTTATAAAGCTGCAACATGATTTCCCACCTCTTGTATTCAATGCCCAAGCTGATGAAGGCAAGCATTCCATACTCTTTCTTAACAACCTTGGCCATCAGTGTTGCCAGTTTAAGGGAAGTGTGGACCAGCAGGCTCTGTATGTTAATATTCCTAAGGGTTTTGCCACTTAGGGTATAATTCACACCTAATCTTGATTCTCCAAAATGCGTTACCTCACATTTATCTGGATTAAATGCCATCTGCCATTTCTGTGCCCAAGTCTTTAATCGATCTATATCCTGTTGTATCCTCTGACAATCACCAGCATTATCAACTCCACCAACCTTCGTATTGTCGACAAATTTAAGAATCATAGAATCCAATAGTGCAGGAGGAGGTCATTTGGCCCATCGAGTCTGCACCAACCACGATCCCATGCAGGCTCTATCCCCATAACCCCATGCATTTACCCTAGCTAGTCCATCTGACACTAAGGGGCAATTCAGCAAGGCCAATCCACCTAACCCGCACATCTTTGGATTGTAGGAGGAAACCAATGCATCAAGAGGAAACCCACGAGACATGAGGAGAATGCACAAACGCCACTCAGACAGTGACCCAGGCTGGGAATTGAACCCGGGTCCCTGGTGCTGTGAGGCAGCAGTGCCACCGTAGTTGCTATCAGAATGGTTGCTCCTGTGCTGTGATTCTACCGCTATTTTAGCTAAGCTAAAAAGGATAAACCAAAGTAGAACGTACAGGCTAAATGGTAGAACTCTGAAGAGTGCAGATGAACAGAGGGATCTGGGAATACAGGTACAGAATTTCCTAAAAGTGACGTCACAGGTGGATAGGGTCGTAAAGTGTGCTTTTGATGCATTGGCCTTTATAAATCGGAGTATCGAGTATAAAAGTTGGAGTGTTATGGTAAGGTTATATAAGGCATTGGTGAGGCTGAATTTAGAGTATTGTGTACAGTTTTGGTCACCTAGTTAAAGGAAGGATGTAAATAAGGTTGAAAGAGTGCAGAGAAGGTTCACAAGGATGTTGCCGGGACTTGAGAAGCTGAGTTGCAGAGAGAGATTGAATAGGTTAGGACTTTATTCCCTGGAGCGTAGAAGAATGAGGGGAGATTTGATAGAGGTGTATAAGATTTTGATGGGTATAGATAGAGTGAATGCAAGCAGGCTTTTTCCACTGAGGCTAGGGGAGAAAAAAAACCAGAGGGCATGGGTTAAAGGAGAAAAGTTTAAAGGGAATATTAGGGGGGGCTTCTTCATGCAGAGAGTGGAGAGCGTGTGAAATGAGCTGCCGGATAAAGTGGTAAATGCGGGATCACTTTTAACATTTAAGAAAAACTTGGACGGGTTCATGGATGAGGGGGGTGTGGAGGGATATGGTTCAAGTGCAGGTCAGTGGGACTTGGCAAAAAATGGTTCAGCACAGACAAGAAGGGCCAAAAGGCCTGTTTCTGAGCTGTAATTTTCTATGGTTCTAAGCTCGTGGATTGAGCCAATTGCTCAGGACAGATTTTACCCAGGAAAGCCACACTGAGCAGCTCCAATGTGTAGGCAGTAGCTGAAGAAGGTGCATAGAGCAATGTACCAGAGATGGTGGTATAGTGGCATTGTTGCTGAAGTAGTAATCTAGAGACCGACGGTAATGTTCTGTGGACCCAGGTTCATATCCCACCACGGCAGATGGTGAGACATGAATTCAATAAAGACTTGGAATTAAAAGTGTAATGATGACCACAAAACCATTGTCATAAAAAACCCATCTGGTTCACTAATGCCCTTTAGGGAAGGAAATCTGCCGTCCTTACCAGGTCTGGCCTACATGTGAATCCAGAGCAATGCGGTTGACTCTTAAATGCCCTCAGTGATGGGAAATAAATGCTCGCTTACATCCCATGAACAAATAGAGAAAAAAAAATCTTCGATTCTTCCAGAGACCAAACCAATCAGGGTGGGTTGCCAATAATATTGCGAGACGGAGAACCGTCTCCACAGCACAGCCCAGTTGGTCAGGTGTTTTGTAAGGCGATAGATCAGCAATCCTGAGAACTGCTTTGTCAGCGATAGAAGCACTTACTTTATCAGGCCCAAAGAGCAAAACAAAATCTGTGAAAATATACGTGGAGAAATCAATGGCAATTTCACCCAGACAGCAGGCAACCCGTATGAGTGATTTTTTTTTTAATGGCAGCTAGCTTAGTAATGTTTTTCAAAGGTTCCTTTGTTTCAATTTGAATTTACAAATTCTACTCCCTGGTGGTTTTGTCTGCGCTTTTCTAAATGTTCCTGACTGAAAAACTCCCACTTTGTCACCATGAAAACTTGCTGCTCTTTGTCCCTGGAGGATTGAACGCAAACATTAAATTCCACTTCATTACTCCCATTTACATGGGCAATTTGAGCGTGTGCAAATCAATTTGTATTAATGGAGAGTGTTGGCCGTATTAACAGTTTCGAGAACTGTCTGAAAGGTAGATTCAAAGCCGATTTCCTTCCGCAGCCGTAACACATTCAGAATGAAAGATTCTTTTATAAGCTTTCTCACATTTATATATCAGACAATAAATGTTACAAACTGGGAGGAATGAAATGTACAGAATCAAAGGAGCACTGGGAATTCCAGACCCAGGGAAGTGAATTCCTTTGTATTTGCCATTTATGGTGCTGTGCTGTGACTGTAGATTTCTGGTGACGCTGCCCCTGAACCAAAAACTCTGGGTTCAAGTCCCGCTCCAGGACTTTCTGCCCAAGGAAGGGGTGTTCATAACACTGGAGGCGATGGCCTCATGGTATTATCGCTAGACGGTTAATCCAGAAACTCAGCTGGGGACCCAGGTTCGAATCCCGCCACGGCACCTGGTGGAATTTGAATTCAACACAAAATATCTGGAATTAAGAATCTACAGATGGCCATGAAACCATTGTCGATTTTCGGAAAAAAACATCTAGTTCACTAATGTCCTTTAGGGAAGGAAATCTGCTGTCTTTGCCTGGTCTGGCCTAAATGTAACTCCAGAGCTACAGCAATGTGGTTCAGTCTCAAGCGCCCCAGGCAACTAGGCAATAAATGCTAGCCAGCCAGCGATGCCCAGGTCCCACGAATCAATAAAAAAAAGATTATCAATGTGTAAATCCTTCCAAACTCACCAATGACAGGTGGTAAGAGTGGGAGAGATTGCTGTTCAGCGATGTGATGGATAGATCATTGGGAGCCCTGTCATGACTGTCTAGAGCTCCAGATACAACACGCATGGAAAAGAGCACGTTACCACAGCAACTCGGACACCCTAGGGGGGGTGCTGGTTGGTCTTGTGATCCTCTATGGCAATCTTACAGACACAGAACCAAGGAGATAGAGAAGAAAGAGATTGGTTGTTGTTATGGTGGCTTTGCCTTGTTTAACTACACAGTGTTTGAACACACTGAGACTGGGAGCAAGATTAGCTGCACTGATAAGACAGATTCAGAAAAGGCATCAGCTTTGTGTGCGCAAGGTTTAAATCCTGTCTGCGAGGGTCTCAGTCTATCGCTGCAAAACTCTGTACAATAAATCCCATCACGCAGCTGCATCCAAGCTGCTAACGGCCATCAGTAAATTGATGTACGTGAGACCAACGCTTTCCTCTGCCGCCGTTTCCACTGTCAGTGTCATGTACGCAGTCTTGTTCATCGTGTTGGACTTGCTAAAGAAGCCCTTGTGGTAATCTATCTAATTCACCACTGATGGAAGCTGGTATCTTGGACAGTGTGGTACCAAATGGTGTCGTTCCGTGACAGCAAGGGTAGCGACAGCAGCAAAAAACAGAGAGGCTGAGGGGGGAGGTTTCTGTCGGGGGCAAGGCAGCAGATTGATACAGCAAGTAACTCATTCAAGAACTGCTCTTTCACTGCTTTGGAAATCAGTGTTTGATTGAATTATAGCTTTTAGTCCTGCCATGCACCCCCACCTCCCCCCCCAGTACTCTCGATATGTACACGCTATCTCTTGGGGTGGCACGGTAGCACAGTGGGTTAGCACTGCCACTTCACAGCTCCAGGGACCTGGGTTCGATTCCCGGCTCGGGTCACTGTCTGTGTAGACTTTGCACATTCTCCTCGTGTCTGCGTGGGTTTCCTCCGGGTGCTCCGGTTTCCTCCCACAGTCCAAAGATGTGCGGGTTAGGTTGATTGGCCATGCTAAGAAATTGCCCCTTAGTGTCCAGGGATGTGTAGGTTAGAGGGGATTAGTGGGTATAATATGTCGGGATATGGGGGTAGGGCCTGGGTGGGATTGTGGTCGGCACAGACTCGATGGGCTGAAGGGCCTCTTCCTGCATTGTAGGGTTCTATGTTCTATCTCTTCCAAAACGCAATATCACACAGGAACACAAGAAATAGAAGCAGAGTCGGCTGCCAGGCCCTTCAAACTATTCAATACAATCATGGCTAATCTATGCTGGCCACAGCTCCTTCTCTGTGCCATGTTCTCATAGCCCCCTATTCCTCGATCGATCAAATATTTCTCCATCTCCATTTTAAATACTTCTAATGATCCAGCCTCCAGCACCCTTTGGGGCAGAGAATTCCAGAGATTCTCCACCCTCTGCTCCTTCTACACACCTCAGTTTTAAATAACCAGCCCTTTATCTTGTAGCTATGTCCCTTTGTTCGAGGCCCTCCCACTAGAAATCATAGAAACCCTCCAGTGAAGAAAGAGGCCCTTCAGCCCATCGAGTCTGCACCGAACACAATCCCACCCAGGCCCTACCCCCAAATCCCTACATATTATACCCACTAATCCCTCTAACCTACATATCCCAGGACACTAAGGGGCAATTTCCTAGCATGGCCAATCAACCTAACCCGCACATCTTTGGACTGTGGGAGGAAACCGGAGTACCCAGAGGAAACCCACACAGACACGAGGAGAATGTGCAAACAGTGACCCGAGCCGGGAATCGAACCCAGGTCCCTGGAGCTGTGAATCAGCAGTGCTAACCACTGTGCTACTGTGCCGCCCACTGGTGAAAACATCTCACTGTCTACCCTGCCATTCCCCCTCAGGATTTTGTATGTTTGAATAAGCTCACGTCCCACTCTCCTAAACTCCAAGGATTACAGACCCAGACTATTTGGTCTCTCTTGATAGAGCAATCCTCTCGTCCCAGGAATTAGCCTTGTGACTCTCCTTTGGGTGTCTCCAATGTTACTACATCCTTTTTAAGCTCAGGGGACCAAATCTTTGATGCATACATTCTGGTGATGTCAGCCATGGCCCAGTCTATGGTGAGTTCCACTTCTCAGTCAGGAATGTCTATCTTTAAAACCACCTTCA
This sequence comes from Carcharhinus amblyrhynchos, assembly GCF_965287045.1. NCBI lineage: Eukaryota > Metazoa > Chordata > Chondrichthyes > Carcharhiniformes > Carcharhinidae > Carcharhinus > Carcharhinus amblyrhynchos. Next base: position 2,501,124 of record NW_027649782.1, on the reverse strand, counting down.
GAGACTTGTGGGCCACATCTTGCTGACATTCAACGTATTACTGAAGGAGTGCTGCACTGTTGGAGGAGCTGTGTTTCAGATGAGTTGTGAAAACGAGGCCCTCTCTGCCTTATCAGGCAGATGTAAAAGATCCAGTGGCCCTTTTCAAGGAGCAAGGGAGTTCTCCCGTGTGTCTTAGCTACTATTTAACCCTCGACAGATACCCTCAAAAAAAAAGAGACCATCAGAAAAATGATCACGTTGCTGTTTGTGAGAGCTTGTTCTGTGTGAACTGGCTGCTGTATTTCATCATGTGACTTCAGTGCATTACGACAAGTATTTTACTGAAATTTCTTTGGAACATTCCAAGGACACGGAAAGCACTATATAAATGCATCTTCTGTCTTTCCTCTTTGTGAACACTGCAGTAGCCTCCCCCTAACCCAGTATTGGAGATCAGAGTAATGGAGTTCAACACAACATCCCCAATAAGCATGTCTTCACTGAATTTATTGCCCGTTTTCCAAATGCCAACTGTGAATTTCAGCAAGAAATCTTTGGTTCTCCTTGTATAATTTTTACAATGAAGAAGCCCGGTTGAGTGAAATTCCAAACTATTGAATGGCGGGGCTGGCTCGAAGGGCTAGATGGCCTACTCCTGCTCCTATTTCTTATGTAAGTAGGAGTCTAACACTTACATACAAATCATATGACTACTTCAGTGGGTCGACATGACAGTCTGTGCCCTCTGAGATACCCACTCTCAAACTGGCACCAATTCTTGCCCCCTCCAAAACAGTTGGATGGGTCACTCAGGAACAGATAGCTAGACCATTAACAGAAACTGCTCATAGTCTAATTGAGCTGGACTGGCCTTATAAATACTGTGGCTAGCACAGCAGGTCAAAGATAAGGAAGCCTGTGGTGAATAATGTACCTCTGGACCCCCTCAAACTCTGTCCACCATCTCCAAGACTCAAGTTGTGGAATACTCCCCACTTGCCTGAGTGGGTGCAGCTCCAATGACATTCAAGAAGCTCAACGCCATCCAGGGCAAAGCAGCCTGCTTGATTGGCACCCCATCCACAAACATTCTCTCCCTCCACCACCAATGTTCAGGGGCAGCAGTGTGCACAGCAGCAGTCCACCAAGGTCACTGTGTAGCATTTCCCAAACCCATGAACACTGGAAGTCTGCAAAGGGATATAGATCGTAGAATCATAGAACCCTACAGTGCAAAAGGAGGCCCTTTGGCCCATCAAGTCTGCACCAAACACAATCCCACCCAGGCCCTACCCCCATATTATACCCACTAATCCCTCTAACCTACGCATCCCAGGACACTAAGGGGCAATTTTAGCATGGCCAATCAACCTAACCCGTACATCTTTGGACTGTGGGAGGAAACTGGAGCACCCGGAGGAAACCCACGCAGACACGAGGAGAATGTGCACAGACAGTGACCTGAGCTGGGAATTGAATCCAGGACCCCGGAGCTGTGAAGCAGCAGTGCTAACCATTGTGCTACCGTGCTGCCCTTCAATTTTATATTGAGTTCAAATTCCATCAGGATAGTCTGAGTGAGTGCGCAAGGGTCTGGCAGATGGAGTACAATGTTGGTAAATGTGAGATCATCCATTTTGGTAGGAATAATTGCAAAAAGGACTATTATTTAAATTGTGAGAAAGGTGCAGTAGGTAATTAAGAAGGCAAATGGAATATTGTCCTTCATTGCTAGAGGGATGGAGTTTAAAAACAGCGAGGTTATGTTGCAGCTGTATAAGGTGCTGGGTGAGGCCATACCTGGAGCTACTATGTTTGGTTTTGGTCTCCTTACTTGAGAAAGGATATACTGGCACTGGAGGGGGTGCAGAGGAGATTCACTAGGGTGATTCCGGAGTTGAGAGGGCTGGCTTAAGAGGAGTGACTGAGTAGATTGGGGACTACACTCATTGGAATTCAGGAGAATGAGGGGAGACCTTATAGAAACATATAAGATTACGGAGGGAATGGATAAGATAGAAGCAGGGAAGTTGTTTCCACTGGTAGGTGAAACGATAACTAGGGGGCATGGCCTCAAAATAAGGTGGGGGGGGAGGTTTCAGATTTAGGACTGAGTTGAGGAAGAACTTCTTCACACAAAGGGTTGTGAATCTGTGGAATTCCCTGCCCAGTGAAACAGTTGAGGCTCCCTCATTGAATGTTTTTAAGGTAAGGATAGATAAATTTTTGAACAGTAAAGGAATTAAGGGTTATGGTGAGCGGGCAGGTAAGCAGAGCTGAGTCCAAGAGCAAAATAACAAACAAAGAACAGTACAGCACAGGAAACAGGCCCTTCAGCCCTCCAAGCCTGTGCCGCTCATTGGTCCAACTAGACCATTCGTTTGTATCCCTCCATTCCCAGTCTGCTCATGTGACTATCCAGGTAAGTCTTAAACGATCCCAGCATGTCTGCCTCCCACCCTCACCACCCTCTGTGTAAAAACATCCCTCTGATATCGGAGTTAAACCTCGCCCCTCTCACCTTGAGCCTGTGACCCCTCGTGATCGTCACCTCTGACCTGGGAAAAAGCTTCCCACTGTTCACCCTATCTATACCCTTCATAATTTTATACACCTCTATTAGGTCTCCCCTCATTCGCCGTCTTTCCAGGGAGAACAACCCCAGTTTACCCAATCTCTCCTCATAGCTAAGACCCTCCATACCAGGCAACATCCTGGTAGACCTCCTCTTCACTCTCTCCAAAGCCTCCACGTCCTTCTGGTAGTGTGACGACCAGAACTGGACGCAGTACTCCAAATGTGGCCTAACCAGTGTTCTATACAGCTGCAACATCAGACTCCAGTTTTTATATTCTATACCCCGCCCTATAAAGGCAAGCCTGCCATATGCCTTCTTCAACAAATACAACTTTGACCGCAACCACTTAAATAAAGGTTCAACCATGATCTTGTTGAGTGGCGGAGCAGGCTCGAGGGGCCAGATGGCCTACTCCTGCTCCTGGTTCTTATGTAACAAGAGGACTGAGTGCTTGTCTTCCAAACACAGAAACTGAGTCTACTTGTGAGACAAATAAATAAATTGAAAATAGAATAAAAGGTCTAATTATATATCGGGTAACCCAGAAAGAGGTGTATGCTTCTAAACCTATGCAGAACTTGTCTATAAAATCATTCAACACCGGTTTTTAAAAATTAGAAAAAGGTTTCTGAAGTATGAAAATTCTGAACGGGATTAACTCAGTCTAAATTGCGAAGATATACGGTCTCAGCAGTTAAGCAGGAATCCCAGAGGTGGTAATAATAGACTGCAGTCAGCTTTGCAGGAGCAAAATAAATGCAACTTTGACTGCAGCCACTTAAATAAAAACATTTCTGTATTTATTCAGTTTGCTTTCCAATAATTATTAAATTGAAAACCAGTTCTGGTAATAATAGTGCTACAACGGTGCACGTCATGTACTCCAATATGAACGTCAGCCTGACAATAGTGCCCTTGTCTCCATCAGTATTATTAATTTCCAGCTGCTGTATCGATTCCTACACGTGCAATTTGGAAATTTACAGGCAAATTAAATAATCTTTTCTGGTGCCTCGTTCTGCACACTCTCAGGAACAGTTCCTGTGAGCCTACCTCAGCTGCAGTCAGTGCCTGGGTTAGGCGGCATGTCTGCACATTCTCCCCATGACTGCGTGGGCTTCCTCCGGGTGCTCCGGCTCCCTCCCACAGTCTGAAAGACTTGCTGTTTAGGTGGATGCTAAATTCTCATTCGGCGTACCTGAACAGATGCCGGAGTGTGGCGACTCGGGGATTTTTACAGTAACTTCATTGCAGTGTTAATGCAAGCCTACTCATGATTAATAAATAAACATTAAACTAAACACTTTACCCAACACATCTATGCCCAGAGTATCATATCTGACCTGGAGGAGCTCTGCTGTCTCTGTAGGAGCGATATGTCTGGACCAATTTGACATGTTGCAGCTTCATTGAAAGCAAACGGGGAACAGGCTACATGAACCGATGCGTGAGCTAGACTGTAGCTGGGTGCAATGATGCATTGTCCTGTTATTTAAACAGATGAGTGTCCAGCAAGAGGGACTGATTATTCACTGCCTAGGTTACTGTCATCCCAAATGTGATCCCAAATCTTGAGTTGCAGATCTAGTTGTAAATATTAACGTTGAGGTCACTGACCAAAGTGTGGCATTCTATCATGTACGTTTATCCTGTAGAGACCTCTCTTCTGGAATAGAAGATCATAGAATATCCTACAGTTCAGAATGAGGCCATTCAGCCCATTGAGCCTGCACCGGCAACAATCCTGTCCAGGATTCCCATAAACCTCACGCATTTACCCCGCTAATCCCCCGACACTGAGGGGCAATTGAGAATGACCAATCCACTAAACCTGCACCTCTTTAGACTGGGAGGCAACCCACGCAGGCACTGGGAGGAAATGTAAACTCCAGACAGACGATCACCCATGGCTGGAATCGAACCTGGGTCCCTGGTGCTGTGCCAACCACCGTGCTGTGCCAACCACCATGCTTCTCCTTGTTCTCCTCAAAACTGAGACTGTTTGATGGCGGAGATTTCTCTAAATCTGAGTTTGGGATGTCCTATGGTTTGGGTCACTGATTGTTACAATCAGTCCCCTGCTGAGGGCCCCGAATTTGTTAACTTCCCAAATGGAATCCCAATTTTATTATGTCTGCTGTGTTGGCGGGGGGAAGGGTGAGTGACGGGGGAGTTAGAACATAAGAACATAAGAAATAGGAGCAGGAGTAGGCCATCTAGCCCTTTGAGCCTGCCCCGCCATTCAATAAGATCACGGCTGATCTGTCGTGTCTCAGTTCCACTTTCCCGCCCTCTCCCCATAACCCTTAATCCCCTCGCTTATCAAAAACCCATCAACCCGCTTCTTAAAAATATTTAGCGAGGCAGCCTCCACCACTTTAACGGGCAGAGAATTCCAGAGATTCACCATCCTTTGAGTGAAGAAGTTCCTCCTCAACTCCGTTCTAAACCGCCTCCCCTTTATCTTGAGGCTGTGCCCCCTAGTCCTACTGTCTTTTTTGAGCGGGAAGAGTCTCTCCACCTCTATCCTATCCATCCCATTCATCATCTTATACGTCTCAATGAGATCTCCCCTCATTCTTCTAAACTCTAACGAGTACAAGCCCAGTTTATTCAGCCTCTCCTCATAGCTCAACCCCCTCAACTCTGGCATCAGCCTAGTAAACCTCCTCTGCACTCCCTCCAAGGCCAAAATATCTTTGCGCAGGTGCAGCGCCCAAAACTGCACACAGTACTCCAGCTGCGGCCTCACCAATGCCCTATACAGCTGCAGCAAGACCTCCCTACTTTTATATTCAATCCCCCTCGCTATGAAGGCCAGCATCCCATTCGCCTTCCTGACCACCTGCTGCACCTGCAAGCTGGGTTTTTGCGACTCATGCACAAGGACCCCGAGGTCCCTCTGCACCGTCGCCTGCTGCAGTTTTTCGCCACGTAAGTAATAATCCTTCCTACCATTATTCCTACCAAAGTGGACCACCTCACACTTGCCAACATTAAATTCCATTTGCCATTTCCTGGCCCATTCGCCCAGCCTATCTAGATCCTTCTGCAGACTCTCCACACCCTCCGCACAATTTGCCGTTCCCCCAATCTTGGTGACATCAGCAAATTTCGACACCCTACACTCGGTTCCCTCCTCCAGATCATCTATATAAATGGTAAATAGCTGAGGCCCCAGCACCGACCCCTGGGGCACTCCACTAGTCACCATCCGCCAATCCGAATAGCACCCATTGACCCCCACTCTCTGCCTCCTATTTGACAGCCAATCCTCTATCCACTTTAACACCCTACCCCCAACTCCATGTCCCTCGACCTTCTGCAGTTAGCTGGCTCCCCTTCTTTATTCAACCCCCCCAACCCCATCACAGTCAGTTGGATAAAGGTTAATTTAAAAAGAACTCTCTCGATTAATGGGAACACCCTTTCTTTGTTGACCTTATCCAAACCTGCCATAATATTATAACACCTCTCTCAGACCAACCCTCAACCTCCTCTGTTCCAAGGAGAATAATTTCAGCTTCTCTTTGCAAGCTCACGATTCTGTTCCCCTGACCAGTCCATTCATAGTAAGGAGTCTCACGACACCAGGTTAAAGTCCGACAGGTTTATTTGGTAGTAAACGCCACGAGCTTTCGGAGCGCTGCTCCTTCGTCAGGCGAGTGGAGAGTTCTGTGTTTACCCCAGTCCAACACTGGCACCTCCGCATCATGACAGTTCATTCAAACCATCCTGCAGCATCCCTACTCACCGTCAACTGCACCGTTATTTAAGAGGATGCTGCATGATACATGAGGGAGACAGGAAAAGGAAATGAAGGATTTGCATTTAGGTAGCACCTGTCCTGGCCAAAATGCTTTGTGCACTTTTTGAAATGCAGTCATTGCTATAACGTAAATGCAGCAGCCAGTTTTCCCACAGACTGCAACGTGACAATGAGAAGCTAATCCGGATTTCGCTACATTTGCTCGCGAGATAATTATTGGCCAGGACACCGGGCTAGCTTTGGATCGGGAGAGGTGGAATAGGGTAACAGAGGCCCACTGCCTTGCAGTTAACTGTCTGTAAAGCCTTCGAGAGAGACTGCAGATACAACCTATAACACGCAATGTGCGTCTTTAATTTTTACCCATAACAACAGCCAAAACAAGCATCAGTTTTCCCAACTTGAAAAGATCACGAAGTGCATTTCTATAGCGCCTTAACACAATTCCAGGATGTCCCAAAGGGATTTACTGTCAATGACTTACACTTACTGCTGTATTAAACACAATATCACTGCTGCTTTGCAAGATCCCAGAGGCAGCAATGTCACATTAATCAGATATTCTAACCTTACTGTTGTTGGGTGAGTTTCACATATTGGCCCCGCTGGGGAGAACTCTTGACAAAAGCAAATTATTACAGATGCTGGAATCTGAAACCGAAAGAGAGAATGCTGGAAAAATCTCAGCAGGTCTGGCAGCATCTGTAAGGAGAGAAAAGAGCTGATGTTTCGAGTCCAGACAAAGCTTTGACAAAGGGTCATCTGGACTCGAAACGTCAGCTCTTTTCTCTCCTTACAGATTCTGCCAGACCTGCTGAGATTTTCCAGTATATTCTCCTTTGGGAAGAACTCTTACTCAAAATAATCACAGTGGATCCTTTTACCTCTGTTGGGTAGAAAGTCTCCAAAGATTTCAGCAGGCTAATAGCAAACCTTCATTAGCCACTTGTAACTCTAGATATATCTACGATAAAAGGTACAGTCAACTATCACCATGTCCTGGTCTTAATGTCTTAGCCTAACATCACATTGTTGCTAGTTCTGGGTCATATGCTTTCCTACTTATCTACAAGGATGATACTGTTCTCAGTCCCACAATAACCCTGTATGTGACAGACACTTGTTCTACAGCCTGTATCTGAGAGGACAGATCAAGCTTCAGCTTAATGTTACATCCAGAAGACAGCACCTCCAACAGTGCAACACTCCCTCAGTGCTGAACTGGAAAGCCCAAATCCATATATTTTGATGTAATAAAGAAAAATAGAAACATAAGAACATAAGAAATAGGAGCAGGAGTAGGCCATCTAGCCCTTCGAGCCTGCCCCGCCATTCAATAAGATCATGGCTGATCTGTCGTGGCTCAGTTCCACATTCCCGCCCTCTCCCCATAACCCTTAATCCCCTCGCTTATCAAAAACCCATCAACCCGCATCTTAAAAATATTTAGCGAGACAGCCTCCACCACCTCAACGGGCAGAGGTTTCCAGAGATTCATAGCACAATACAGGCCCTTCAGCCCTCAAAGTCCAATCCCAAGATCAAGCTATCCCACTCCCTATCATTCTGGAGTGCTCCTTGTGCCTATCCAATAACCGCTTGAAAGTTCCTAAACTGTTCGACTCCACTATCACAGCAGGCAGTCTATTCTACACCCCAACCACTCTCTGAGTGAAGAATCTACCTCGGACATCCCTCCTATATCTCCCACCATGAACCTTATAGTTATGCCCCCTAGTAACAGCTACATCCACCCGAGGAAGTAGTCTCTGCACGTCCACTCTATCAATCCCTCTCATCAGCTTATAAACTTCTATTAAGTCGCCTCTCATCCTCCTCCACTCTAAAGAGAAAAGCCCCAGCTCCCTCAACCTTTCCTCATAAGACCTACCCTCCAAACCAGGCAGCATCCTGGTAAACCTATACCTAGTGAGCAGAAGTTCACTATAGCTGTAATGCAGTTTTCAACATAGGATTTTAAACATTTATTTGCAGGAAGTGTCGCTGGGCCAACATTTATTACCCATCCCCAACGAGAAGGTGGGGTGAGCTGCCATCTTGAACTGCTGCAGTCCATGTAGTGTAGGTACACCTACATTGCTGTTAGTTAAAGAATTGCAGGGTTTTGACCCAGGGACAATGAAGGAACGGTGATATATTTCCAAATCAGAAAGGTGAGCAACTTGAAGGGGAACCTCTAGAAGGGATGTTCTCAGGTATTTGCTGTTCTTGTCCTTCTAGATGATACTGGTCATGGGTTTGGAAGGTGTTGTCTGAGGAGCCTTGGTGTATTTCTGTGGTGTATCTTGTAGATGGTGCACACGGCTGCCACTGTGCATTGGAGGTGGAGGGAGTGGATGTTTGTGATGCCAATCAAGTGGGGCTGCTTTGTTCTGAATGGTATTAAGCTTCTTGAGTGTTGTTGGAGCTGCACCCATCCAGACAAGGTGAAAGTACTCCATCACACAACTGACTTGTGCTTTGTAGCCGATGGACAGGCTTTGAGGAGTTAGGAGATGAGTTACTCATTGCAGTATTCTCTGACCTGGTCTTGCCACCACAGTATTTGTATGGCTGGTCTAGTTTAGTTTCTAATCAATGGTAAACATCAGGATCTTGATAGTGGGGGATTCAGTGATGGTAGCGCCACTGAATTTCAAGGAGAGATAGTTAGATCCTCTCGATATCTAGAGCTTCGACAAAGGATCATCAAAATGTTAGCTCCTTTCTCTCCTTACAGATGCTGCCAGACCTGCTGAGATTTTCCAGCATTTTTTCTTTATTTAGCTCCTTTCTTGTTGGCGATGCCGATTGCCTGGCACTTGTGTGGCACGAATGTTACTTGCCACTTGTCAACTCAAGCTTGAATATTATCCAGGCCTTGCTGCATTTGGATGGTCTCCGTGTGTGAGGAGTCATGAATGGTGCTGAACAGTGTGCAAGCCTCAGCGAACATCCCCACTTCTGACCTTATGATGGAGGGAAGATCATTGGTGAAGTAGCTGAGGAGATGTCAGGGGTAAGTTTTTCACTTAGAGGGTGGTGAGTGAGTGGAATCGGCTGCCGTCAGTGGTGGTGGAGGCAAACTCGCTGGGGTCTTTTAAGAGACTTATGTATGAGTGCGTGGGATTTAATGGGATTGAGGGGTATAGATAGGCCTGGTAGGTATGGATATGTTCGGCGCAACTTGTGGGCCGAAGGGCCTGTTTGTGCTGTAGTGTTCTATGTTCTAAAATGATTGGGCCTCGGACGCTACCCTGAGGAACTCCAGCAGAGATGTCCTGGAGCTGAGATGATTAACCTCCATCAACCACAACTTTTGTACCAGATATGACACCAACCAGCTCTCCCTCTGATACCCATTGACGCCACACTGGGTCAAATGCTGCCTTAATTAATGAGCCAATACCTGACATTATTAACCCTTTTTCTCTCTGTGAGGCAAATAAAATGTTCTGGAGTTTCAGCAGCAGAACTGCAGACTCCAAATGGTTAATAATTAATCACCAATTGCTTATCCCTGTGGGACTTTGCTCTGAATTATATTTTAATGCTTTTATCACAGGTCCACACTTGAAAGGAATTCAGATTAAAATTGGAGCACATTTGCACAATAGCAGTATTTGTCAAGTGAAATAATATTATGGATATGATGCTTTGCATTTAACAATACCTCCTCTCTAACCTTCAGTCTCCAATTCAATTCTAAACCACCTCATGGGAACAGACACAAAACCATGGAAAAGGAAATAAAATTAATGTTACTACTGGAGAAAATAGTTTTCTTGACGTTAACAGTCTGGAGTTTCATTTAAGTTTGATATGCCCTTCATAAAAAATACATACAATTGAAAGCGAAGGTAGGAGCACAGATCACAAATTGAACAGTAAGCATTCTGGAAAGTTTATTACATTTTATATTTTGTTGCTTTCACTTATCATACAGGAAAGGTTTAAAAGGAAATTGCATCCACTCTTCCAAAAAATAATTTTACATTTGTAAGGTTTGCTCAAAATAAATATCTGCTAATGAGAGCTGTAGCCCATGGAGAGTGAGTGAGATACGCACTCACAATCGTAGAGTCATAGAGGTTTACAGCATGGAAACAGGCTCTTCTGCTCAACTTGTCCACACCACCCCTTTTTTTCTAACCACTAAGCTAGTCCCAATTGTCCGCATTTGGCCCATATCCCTCTATACCCATCTTACCCATGTATCTGTCTAAATGCTTTTTAAAAGACAGAATTGTACCTGCCTCTACTACTATCTCTGGCAACTCGTTCCAGACACTTATCACCCTCTGTGTGAAAAAATTGCCCCTCTGGACCCGTTTGTATCTCTCACCTCTCATTTTAAACATATGCCCTCTAGTTTTAGACTCCCATACGTTTGGCAAAAAAATTGATCCTCTCGCTGATCTATGCCCTTCATTATTTTATAGACTTCTAAAAGATCACCCTTAAACCACCCTTAAGCCTCCTACACTCCAGAGAAAAAAGCCCCAGCCTATCCAGTCTCTCCTTATAACTCAAACCATCAAGTCCTGGTAGTACCTGAGTAAATATTTTCTGCATTCTTTCTGGCTTAATAATATTCTTTGTATAATAGGGTGACCAGAATTGTACACAGTATTCCAAGTGTGGCCTTACCAATGTCTTGAACAACTTCAACAAGACGTCCCAACTCCTGTATTCAATGTTCTGACCAATGGAACCAAACATGCCAAATGCTTTCTGTCCACCTGTGACTCCACTTTCAAGGAGCTATGAACTCGTACCCATAGATCCCTTTGTTCTATGACTCTCACCAACGCCCTACCATTAACTGAATAAGTCCTACCCTGGCTCGACTTTCTAAAATGCATCACCTCGCATTCACCTAAATTACTTAGATGACTGACATGTCAGTGGAGGTACATAGATGCTAATTTTGAGAGTCACAGAGATGCAGACAGCCCAAATGCTCAGTAACCAACAGTAACCAAGGTAAAATTGCCAGCACCTGCAGCAGCAGGCAGGCTCTTTCAACATCTCACAGCCAAGAGGCGTTGTAAAATTTAAGAGCCGACATGCTAGTTTACAGCTCAGAGTCTGAGAGGTAATTTAATTTAAGAAGTCTTAGAGCCAAAGCATTGCAGAAAGCTTTGTAAAGGTAGTTTAAATATCTCTGCTGGACCAGGAAAAGATGTTTCCTAGGCTCGATCATCCACTTTGTGTTATGTGGTGACTATAGGTTGGATTTAGAACAAAGAACATTACAGCGCAGTACAGGCCCTTCGGCCCTTGATGTTGTGCCGACCAGTGGAACCAATCTAATGACCCTCTAACCTAGACTATTCCAATGTTATCCATATGCCTATCCACTGACCATTTGAACGCCCTTAAAGTTGGCGAGTCCACAACTGCTGCAGGCAGGGCATTCCACGCCCTTACTACCCTCTGAGTAAAGAGCCTACCTCTGACATCCGTCCTATAATTACCACCCCTTAATTTAAAGTTATGACTTGTAGACTTATTTAATTTGGATGTTGTTTGGGATCAGTGAAGTCTGAAGGAGTTCAGGGATCGCAGGTATATATTCAGGAACAGGTGGTAATTTCTGTATAAATTGGGCGTGTGTTTAGGAATTTATAATATTTAATTGTCTTAGAGTGTTATACTCCAATTCATCTTTTTTTTAAATTGCATAAATAGTCTTTAGTAATTGTTATACAGCGGCTGGGCTGGTTATTCTCATTGGGGATTTCACACTTTTCCAGGAACAAAACTATACACCATCACAAAACAATGTTTCAAGTTCAGACAACCTCATAGATGTCACGGTTCGTGACACTAACAAAATGATCAAGAATGTTGTTTTAAAATTAGCCTGAACCTAATCCCAATCTAATCCCAGCACCAAGTATCATACTGAAACTCAAGACTTCAGTAGGCTTCAGCAATAGGGTGCAGAAGCCCAATATGTTTTTCTAAAGCTATAAGCAACAGTTCAATCCACTCTGACATTTGTGCCTAAGTTTTGATGCCAGTGGGTGTGGGGGAGGATTAATGGGGTTGGGGAGGGACAGAGATAAGGGGCTCAGAAACAGGGAGAAGCCAATGATTTCCCTTCCTGGCCCTGGGTCTGAGTGGAACCACTGAAGTCAGAACCAAAGCCTTCAGTACGTGCAAAGGTGCAAAGAGGGATTGAATTTCGGAGCTGTGAGATCATGTTACAACTGTACAAAACTCTGGTGCGGCCGCACTGGGAGTATTGCATACAGTTCTGGTCGCCGCATTATAAGAAAGATGTGGAGGCATTGGAAAGGGTGCAGAGGAGGTTTACCAGGATGTTGCCTGGTATGGTGGGAAGGTCTTATGAGGAAAGGCTGAGGGACTTGAGGTTATTTTCGTTAGACAGTAGGAGGTTAAACGGTAACCTAATTGAGACGTACAAGATGATCAGAGGGTTAGATAGGGTGGACAGTGAGAGCCTTTTTTCTCGGATGGTGATGGCTAACACGAGGGGACATAGCTTTAAATTGAGGGGTGGTAATTATAGGACGGATGTCAGAGGTAGGTTCTTTACTCAGAGGGTAGTAAGGGCTTGGAATGCCCTGCCTGCAGCAGTTGTGGACTCGCCAACTTTAAGGGCGTTCAAATGGTCAGTGGATAGGCATATGGATAACATTGGAATAGTTTAGGTTAGAGGGTCATTAGATTGGTTCCACTGGTCAGCACAACATCGAGGGCTGAAGGGCCTGTACTGCGCTGTAATGTTCTATGTTCTAACCTTAAACAGAAGTGGAAAAGCCACATTTTGACCAATTCAGATACAGCCTGGTGAAATCGATCACAAACTGAACATAAGAACATAAGAAATAGGAGCAGGAGTAGACCATCTAGCCCTTCGAGCCTGCCCCGCCTTTCAATAAGATCATGGCTGATCTGAAGTGGCTCAGTTCCACATTCCCGCTTTCTCCCCATAACCCTTAATCCCCTTGCTTATCAAAAACCTATCAACCCGCGTCTTAAAAATATTTAGCGAGGCAGCCTCCACTTCTTCAACGGGCAGAGAATTCCAGAGATTCACCACCCTTTGAGTGAAGAAGTTCCTCCTCAACTCCGTTCTAAACCGCCCCCCCCCCCCTTTATCTTGAGGCTGTGCCCTCTAGTCCTACTGTCCTTTCTGAGCAGGGAGAGCCTCTCCACCTCTATCCTATCCATCCCATTCATCATCTTATACGTCTCAATGAGATCTCCCCTCATTCTTCTAAACTCTAACGAGTACAAGCCTAGTTTATTCAGCCTCTCCTCATAGTTCAACCCCGTCAACTCTGGTATCAGCCTAGTAAACCTCCTCTGCACTCCCTCCAAGGCCAAAATATCCTTGCGTAAGTGCGGCGACCAAAATGGCACACAGTACTCCAGCTGCGGCCTCACCAGTGCCCTGTACAGTTGCAGCAAGACCTCCCTACTTTTATATTCAATCCCCCTCGCTATGAAGGCCAGCATCCCATTCGCCTTCCTGACCACCTGCTGCACCTGCAGGCTGGGTTTTTGCGACTCATGCACAAGGACCCCCAGGTCCCTCTGCACCGTCGCATGCTGAGCTGGAAATAGTTGACGATCTCTTTAAATGGACCAGAAGGGATCTCCCTGCTGATGAAAGACCGTGCAGTGTGATTGAAGGCAATAGTTGGGGCTTTAATGTTGAGGATGGTGCAAAATGAGCTTTACGTCCAGACTGCCAGCGTGACCTGCTGGCTCTGTATAATTCCATCACACATTCGTGATACATACTGAAGTCAGTGTGGGGCACTCTGGGATGGCAAGCCTGTGAAACAGGTACCATTTTGCCTCCAAAAATACATTTGTAGCATAGAAAATATGGGCATTATGTTGACAAGCTTTGCTGTTGTATATCCACAGTCAAAGATCCAATGGCAGTATTGAGTATAACTGGTGCAGTACGTGTAGCTGACACCACTCAGGATGGAGGGGAACTAGCTTCATGTTGCCACTTTTTCCATTACCCAGAAAGGAAAAAAAAAAGTAAAATAAGAATACTGGCCTGAACTGTTTCCTTTCTTTCTGGGTTGGTAATGATCTGTTAAAGTTTATTTATTAGCCAGAAGTAGGTTTACATTCACACTGCAAGAAAGTTGCTGTGAAAATCTCTCAGTTGCCACACTTTGGCGCCTGTTCGGGTACACTGAGGGGCAATTTAGCACGGCCAATTCACCGAACCACATCTTTGGACTGTGGGGAGAAACCCAGAAAGAAATCCCACAACGCCAGTTTAAAGTCCAAGCAGGTTTACTTGTAGCGAAAGTCACAAGCTTTCGGGACAGCCTGTCCCTTCGTCAGGTGACAACCTGTCCCGAAAGCTTGCGGCTTTTGCTACAAATAAACCTGCTTGGGCTTTAAGCTGGTGTTGTGGGATTTCTTTCTGTTTGACCCCAGTCCAACGCCGGCATCTCCACATCGGGAGAAACCCACGCAGGCATGGGGAGAATGTGCAGATTCCACACAGAGAGTGGCCCAAGCCGGGAATCGAACCCAGGTCCCTGGGCACTGTGAGGCAGCAGTGCTGGAAGAGTATGTCTGGGTGCTTGGCACAGAAGGAATGGGTCAAGTCCAGTTGTCCAATTAACATATGAGAAAATTTGCAGTGCCTGGATATCCATGGAACAGAGCCCTGCGAGGAATAATCAGATATATAGCAAGGGGTCAAATAAAAGTGGCAAAATAAGGAGATTAATGCTTGAATGCATTGTAACAGCGTTCCATGGTGGGCAAAGGAGGGGGACTATGGCCAAAGAACAAACATCCACTAAGTGAATCGTGGAAATAGCTGGTTTGCTCAAAGTACAAAGTTACAAGGATATTGTAGATTTACAAGGATGTTGCCTGGATTGGGAGGCATGCCTTATGAAGATAGGTTGAGGGAGCTCGGTCTCTTCTCCCTGGAGAGACGAAGGTCGAGCGGCGACCTGATAGAGGTTTATAAAATGTTGAGAGGAATAGATAGGGTGGATTCTCGGAGGCTATTTCCCAGGGCTGAAATGGTCGCTACGAGAGGACACAGGTTTAAGGTGCTGGGAAGCAAGTACAGAGGAGATGTCAGGGGTAAGTTTTTCACTCAGAGGGTGGTGAGTGAGTGGAATCGGCTGCCGTCAGTGGTGGTAGAGGCAAACTCGCTGGGGTCTTTTAAAAGACTTCTGAATGAGTACATGGGATTTAATGGGATTGGGAGTTACAGATAGTTCTATGGCTTGGTAGGTATGGATATGGTCGGCGCAACTTGTGGGCCGAAGGGCCTGTTTGTTCTATGTTCTGCGTACATGAGGAATTCCAGTTGGTTTCAGCTTCTCACAGAAAGCGGAGAGAGCCGCAAAACATGATCCCTTGGAAATTAAAACAGAATTTGACTGATTCAGTCACCACAAACAGTTCTCCCAATATATGACCGCTGGTTTTCATTTACATGAAAAATAGACAGAACCTCCGATTATGATGATCAGAGCCTGCAGCAACTGCTACAAGCATCCTGCAATCTGATGAAATAAAAACAGCAATTGCTCCAGTCACCACGAGGCAGTGGTGTTGGCTATGCAGTGACGGTTGTCACATGCCAAAACTAATAACTCATTCGGCAACTTAATTCTCTTGGCAAGCCATAATGGTATATCACTAACACCACACTACCTACAGGAGACCAATTAGACAATCAGTTTAAATCACTGTGGACAACTTTAGTTCAAACCTTGAGTGATCATTTGAGAATGGGTGATAATCATATTTGCCCAGGCTCGCTTTTACACGGATCCTCATGTTTTTTTAAGCTATAATACTGCAGGGCAGAAAGGGCTGATATTACAGAATGGAAGTCACACCCTGAACTGTTAACTGCAGCCTGATCACTTTGGGTAATCAGCTTCCCAGGCAGTTTTATCCTCACTCAATCAGAGTGACACTGGACGGATCTGAAACCACAAGTTTGCAGTCAATGATACAAGTTAAACAGAAGCAAAACGGGCGGTATGGTAGCATAGTGGGTTAGCACTGCTGCCTCACAGCTCCAGGGTCCTGGGTTCGATTCCCGGCTCGGGTTCACTGTCTGTGTGGAGTTTGCACATTCTCCTCGTGTCTGCGTGGGTTTCCTCTGGTTTCCTCCCACAGTCCAAAGATGTGTGGGTTAGGTTGATTGGCCATGCTAAGAAATTGCCCCTTAGTGTCCAGGGATATGGACGTTAGAGGGATTAGTGGGTATAATATGTAGGGATATGGGGGTAGGGCCTGGGTGGGATTGTGTTCGGTGCAGACTCGATGGGCTGAAGGGCCTCTTTCTGCACTGTAGGGTTCTATGATAGAAAGTGCTGTAAATTCTCAGCCAGCCTGGAAGCTTCTGCCTTCTGGACATCATTGTCCATGGCAGGTTCAGGAGGCAAAGGTCAGCTACAGAACAAGTTCTGACTTTCCTCCGTTCCCTTCTGGCTGTTTTTTTTATCTATTATTTTTATTGCCTTTTCCACCATGTCTTCCCCTTCATTTTCTGGTGTTCTCCTGATAGTGTTTATCTTCCTCACAAGGCTCCTTGGTTACACTAATTCCCAAGGGGTGCACACAGTATAGGTCCTCTGTATCTTGGTGTACTGCTCCCAGGCAACGGAGCACAGTTCTCCTTTAGCCATGTTCATTTTGCCCCAATCTGTCTCTTTCTAAACCAATAATTTATCGATCCAGAGGCGATATCCAGCGTGGTCCTGTTCTGCTTCCAGGTGTTCCACAAACAGGATCTGTTGTCTAATCTACATGATGCTGTTCATCCCAATGTGAATCACAGTGATTGGGACCTCCTCCTCCATCTCCAATATCCTTTGAAACTGGATTAAGATGTCTCTCATGTTGGCAACAATCGTGTATGGCTCTTGACCTGCCTGGGAAGATGCTTTCCGTGATCCAATACAACTTCCACTTTACATTTCCTCTCCTCCCAGCTTTGGACTGCCTCCTGCTCCATTAATCCATCTTCTGACTATCCCACCAACTACCTTTATCCTCACTCTCTCTGATGTGTAGCTGTCGGATTCAACCAGTTTTTGAGGATCCTCGTTCTGTATCGCACCCAGGTCCCCCTTGTTCCGGGCACTATCAGTCGTACCAATCCCATTCGGAAGCTGGACCTCTCTATTGGGCATGGCTCAGGTCTGCAGGAGGCTGCTGAGAGACTGAGCACAACTTTCCATTTTCTGCACAGTCGCTGAGGTGTGAAAATGGGCAGGTGGCTCTCTGGGTGCCCAGCTGACTTCTCCCGTCATATTGTGCTGCACTCTGATTAAACAAAAACCTGTAGATGTGGCCCACACCCTCACAGCGGCAGGGACAGGCCAGAAAAGCCTGAGAATCCCAAAATCGGGATGCCCTTTTCAAGTAACACTTTCAATAAATAACACTTCCTAAAAAGGAAACAATGCAAACACCTTTCTGCTTATGTGTGTACGTGTTAAGAGGAAAAATGAGTGTAGTTTGAATGGAGACCTTGTCCGTAACAATGCGTCTGCTTGATATCTTCAGGGATACTTTGAGAACTTGATACTTTGAGGGCGGCACGGTGGCACAGTGGGTTAGCACTGCTGCTTCACAGCTCCAGGGACCTGGGTTCGATTCCCGGCTCGGGTCACTGTCTGTGTAGAGTTTGCACATTCTCCTCGTGTCTGTGTGGGTTTCCTCCGGGTGCTCCGGTTTCCTTCCACAGTCCAAAGATATGCGGGTTAGGTTGATTGGCCCTGCTAAAAAATTGCCCCTTAGTGTCCAGGGATGTGTAGTTTAGAGGGATTAGTGGGTATAATATGTAGGGATATGGGGGTGGGATTGTGGCTGGTGCAGACTCGATGGGCCAAATGGTCTCTTTCTGCACTGTAGGGTTTATATATCTATTCTACTTAACATCCCTATGCTAATTCCACTCTTCCCTCAGAGATTTTTCTGCCATTGAGTTCTAAGTGGAGCAGTTGCTTCGGCGGGGTCTGGTGTCAGGCTCATGAATGACATGTCCCACCCAGCAGGACTGGTTCCCAGTCATTAGAGTCTCGAGACTGAATATCTTGGGTTGGGAGAGGACACAGTTACTGGTGGGCTTTCTCCTTTGCTACTGGATTTGGAGGATCTCACAAAAGCACCAATGAGGATACTTAGAATCTTAGAAAGGTGAGATATTGCTGCAGAGAGAGACAGAGTGAGATAGATAAGCAGTTTATTACCATGTGACTCCATACATCATACCATGAAATGGTGCTTAGATCATAGAACCCTACAGTGCAGAAAGAGGCCCTTCAGCCCATCGAGTCTGCACCAAACACATTCCCACCCAGGCCCTACCCCCATATCCCTACATATTATACCCACTGATCCCTCTAACCTACGCATCCCTGGACACTAAGGGGCAATTTCTTAGCATGGCCAATCAACCTAACCCGCACATCTTTGGGCTGTGGGAGGAAACCGGAGCACCCGGAGGAAACCCACGCAGACACGGGGAGAATGTGCAAACCCCACACAGACAGTGACCCGAGCCGGGAACCGAACCCAGGACCCTGGAGCTGTGAAGCAGCAGTGCTAACCACTGTGCTACTGTGCCGCCCACAACTTCTCCAGTGCTTTGAGATGCTTGTTGTTGGTTGCCCAAAGATGGAATTTTCCAGGTTCTCCATAGCAGGGTTAAGTGTGAGTTGGGGGAAAATAATGTTGGGGGAGCCAAAAGGTGCACAGCCATCCACCATGACAGGTCGCCATTCCCACCAGAGGACGTTGTGAAACTGTTTTGAAGATGAAGTCCTGAGCAGAAACTCCCACTGCCCAACCATCCTCACTGCCAACAGGTTTTCTAAGATCTTGCTGTTGCGATTTATCCCCAGAGATATGCAAGGATAATACACTTTCAGGTTATATGTTTGCAGGAGTTTTGCCCAGTGCTATAAAATATTACCGTCATGGTTAAAGCCACATGCTTCAGTCTTGTTACTATTACTGAGAAACAGGCTTAATTCATCATACACAGTGAGCAGTCAACTGACACAGAATAACTGAATACTACACTTGCCAGTGATCTTAATTGATGGGGGAAGGCGTTGTGAGCTGGGAGCTGGATGGAAAGAACAGTCTTTCCAGATGTTTTCTGGCTTTGGAGAAGGAATCAGCAGTGGCCCAGGGCTCCGTTTCTGAGGGAGCAGCACACACAGAAGTATCAGAGGTTGAACTTGGGGAATATGAGGTGGGGAGTGGGAATTATTGTTCATACGCACAGCAGTCAATCTAGTTAGTTGATCTGCACTTGTCCTCATCTAACTCAATCTTGAATCAATCTATCTACTGTGCCAGGGATGTGGGTTCAATTCCAGCCTTAGGTTACCGTCTGTTGGAGTTTGCACGTTCTCCCCGTGTCTGCTTGGGTTTCCAGTGGGTGCTCCTTATTCCCTCCCACTTTTTTTTAACTCATTCATGGGACATGGGCATCGCTGGCTAGGCCAGCATTTATTGCCCATCCTCTAGCTGCCCTTGAGAAGGCGGTGGTGAGCTGCCTTCTTGAATCGTTGCAGTCCATGTTCTGTGGGTTGACCCACAAATGCCGTTAGGGAGGGAATTCCAGGATTTTGACCCACTGACTGCGAAGGAGCGGCGATATATTTCCAAGTTAGACTGATGAATGGCTTGGAGGGGAACTTGCACTTGGTGGTGTTCCCATGTATCTGCTGCCCTTGTCTTTCTAGATAGAAGTGATCATGAGTTTGGAGGGTACTGTCTAAGAATCTTTGGTGAATTGCTGCCATGCGTCTTGTAGATAGTACACACTGCTTTATTGAGCGTTGGTGGTGGAGAGATTGAATCTTTGTAGATGCGGTGCCAATCAAATGGACTGCTTTATCCTGGATGGTGCCAAGTTACTTGAGTCTTGTCGGAGCTGCACCTATCCAGGAAAGTGGGGAGTATCCCATCACATTCTTGACTTGTGCCTTGTAGATGGCGGACAGGCTCTGGGGAGTCAGGAGGTGAGTTAATCGCTACAGTATTCCGAGCTTCTGATCTGTTCCTGTAGCCACAGTGTTTATGTAATGAGTCCAGTTGAGTTTCTGGTCAATGGTAACCCCAAGAGTGTTGACAGTGGGGGATTCAGTGATGGTTACACCATTGAATGTCATGGGGCAATGGTTAGAGTGTCTCTTATTGGTGATGGTCATTGCCTGGCATTTGTGTGACAGGAATGTTATTTGCCACTTGTTAGCCCAAGCCTGGATATTGTCCCGATCTTGTTGCATTTGAACATGGACTGCTTCAGTATCTGAGGAGTTGCGAATGGCGCTGAACATTGTGCAATCATCGGCGAATATCCCCACTTCCAACATTATGACGGACAGAAGGTCATTGATGAAGCAGCTGAAGATTGTTGGGCCTAGGACACTACCCTGAGAGACTCCTACAGAAATGTCCTGGACCTGGGATGACCGACTCTCCACAACCACAACCATCTTCCTATATACCAGGTATGACTCCAACCAGTGGAGAATTTGCCCCCTGATATCCACTCATTCCAGTTTTGCTGGGACTCCTTGATGCCACACTCGGTCAAATGCGGCCCTGAAGTCAAGGGCTGTCACTCTCACCTCACCCCCAGAATTTGGCTCTTTTGTCCATGTTTGAACCAAGGTTGCAATGAGGTCAGGAGCTGAGTGAGCCTGGCAAAACCCAAACAGGGCATCAAGATGAGCAGTTAGACACATAGAACATAGAACACTGCAGCACAAACAGGCCCTTCGGCCCACAAGTTGCGCCGAACACATCCATACCTACCAAGCCATAGAACTATCTGTAACTCCCAATCCCATTAAATCCCATGTACTCATCCAGAAGTCTTTTAAAAGACCCCAGCGAGTTCCCCTCTACCACCACCGACAGCGGCCGATTCCACTCACTCACCACCCTCTGAGTGAAAAACTTACCCCTGACATCTCCTCCGTACCTACTCCCCAGCACCTTAAACCTGTGTCCTCTTGTAGCGACCATTTCAGCCCTGAGAAATAGCCTCCGAGAATCCACTCTATCTATTCCTCTCAACATTTTATAAACCTCTATCAGGTCGCCTCTCAACCTTCGTCTCTCCAGGGAGAAGAGCCCAACTCCCTCAACCTATCCTCATAAGGCATGCCTCCCAATCCAGGCAACATCCTTGTAAATCTCCTCTGCACCCTCTCAGTAGCCTCCGCACCCTTCCTGTGGTGAGGCGACCAGAATTGCGCACAGTACTCCAAGTGGGACATTGGTTATGTTTAATTGTCCCTTAATGTCCAAAGATGTGTAGGTTAGGGGGATTAGTTACAGGGATAGGGTCTGGATAAAATTCTCTGTTGGGGAGTTGGTGCAGTCTCAGTGGGCAAAATGGCCTCCTTTGCACCGTAGGGATACTACAGGAGACAGAAGAGGTGCATAAGGAGCCCATGTATGAGATTAAAATATCCAATCCTTTTAACTCGGGAGTTTATTATTATGAAACTGGATCAACCTATTGTCTGACTATTGCAAAGTAACAGTGAATGCCTCATCATAATGGATGCTGAGGCCAATTATGGGGGAACCCAGTCATAATGAATCTTAGAAAATATATAGAACATACCCAATATTTCTAACAAGTGCATACAACACAGATTGATACCAAGGAGGGGGGAACTGAGCCAACAAGTCCCAGGAATGGATAATTCAATGATAGTATAATACATTTGGTTACAATTATTTCACTTTCGTCTGGGTAGATTTCTTGGTAAGGTTTAGAATAAGGTAACAGGAATGGCATTGTGGCAAACGAGTTCATGCAGAGCTGAATATTAGCAAAGGTGCAGGTGGAACACTGTTAATACATTGGCCGGATATTGCAGTTAAGTGAAAGTTACATCAGTCAGCGCCTAAAGAGTGAATCGTGTTATATCTCGTAGACTCTCCGACCTCATCTTGCCTTGCTCTTGACTTTTTTTTAACCTTGCACTTTACTCCGTAGCTATTAACCTTTCGATGGTCAACTTATGAACATTAGAACATAAGAAATAGGAGCAGGAATAGGCCATCTAGCCCTTCGAGCCTGCCCCACCATTCAATAAGATCATGGCTGGTCTGAAGTGGATCAGTTCCACTTTCCCGCTCTCTCCCTATAACCCTTAATTCCCCTGTCTATCAGAAACGTATCTACCCGTGACTTAAATATATTTAGCGAGGTAGCCTCCACCACTTCAACGGGCAGAGAATTCCAGAGATTCACCACCCTTTGAGTGAAGAAGTTCCTCCTCAACTCTGATCTAAACTGCCCCCCCCCCGCTTATATTGAGGCTGTGCCCTCTAGTCCTGCTATCCTTTCTAAGCGGGAAAAATCTCTCTACCTCTACCCTATCCATCCCCTTCATCATCTTATACGTCTCTATAAGATCCCCCCTCATCCTTCTAAACTCCAATGAGTACAGACCCAGTCTATTTAGTCTCTCTTCAAAGTCCAACCCCCTCATCTCCGGTATCAGCCTAGTGAACCTCCTCTGCACTCCCTCCAAGGCCAAAATATCCTTGCGCAAGTGCGGCGACCAAAACTGCACACAGTACTCCAGCTGCGGCCTCACCAGTGCCCTGTACAGTCGCAGCAAGACCTCCCTGCTTTTATATTCTATCCCCCTCGCTATAAAGACTAGCTGAACTAGAAGCTCTGCTGCCTCCTGAAGCACCTTGGCATCTGCAGTAACGCTTCAAGATAGTCACAGTGACTGTCGGTCTTTAGTGTTGTGCTGTTGACAGCTGGATCAATGGTCTCTTAATTCAAGGCTGAAGCAGATAATCTAGAGTTATAGGATTCATACTAATATGTTTTTCGCTGTCAAGAAAGCCTGGCGTAGTGAATGACCTTAAAGAGGGAGATTCATCACTGCTGTCTGGGAAGCGAACATTGACTCAGTGCTTGTGGTTTGATTATTACTGATACCAGATATTTATTAGTGTCACATACAGACTTACATTAACCCTGCAATGAAGTTACTGCGAAAATTCCCTGGTCGCCACACTCCGGTGCCTATTCGGGTGCACTGAGGGAGAATTTAGCACGGCCAAACCAGCACGTCTTTCAGAATGTGGGAGGAAACAGGAGCATCCGGAGGAAATCCACGCAGGCATGCGGAGAACGTACAGGCTCTGCATGGACAGTGACCCCAGCCAGGAACTGAACCGGATTCCCTGGTGCAGTGAGGCAGCAGCACTAACCGCTGTGGTGCATTATTGCCCCTTGAGAACAGAACGGGCAATACTGGATCAATCTCCTGTAATTTGCTGTACCTGATATTTAATTGGACTATCTGTGAAGGAATGGAACATTGCGCATATCAAGCGGCCTATCCAATACCGCACATTTTACCCCATGACATGAATTTCCAGTTAAAACCCCCCAGCATCTGCCTTCCAAGTCAGTTCTTAATCACTACCGCAAAAACTCTGAACAATTACCACAGAATGAAGCACTTATTTCTCTCTTGAACTCCAACTCCAGTGAAATCCCGTGATATATTATCAGGGATAGCTCAGTAAAGTTGGACTGTTTTTAATAATTTTTTTAAACTAGCTTCGCTGTAGTTTTGGTGTTCGAAATGAGCATCGCTTCATCAACGTCCGAGGGTGAAATTGTTGAATAATCCCAGGGACGTCTGCAATGTAATTGGGCTGTGAATAGGGCTATCGATGAGTAATGGTCATAAGAAAAACTATTAGCATCATAATTTGTCTCTTTATTCTCAATTATTTTAAAAATGTGATTGCTATTCTCAATTCTTGCCACTAACTCCAGCTGCTCAATGCAGTGATTTTGAGAGAGGTGGAGAATGCACAGTGGGAGAAGGTATAGAGGACAGGAGAGAAACACTTTATATACTCCATCAATTTCAGAAGGAAGGAAGTGAAAAGTTCTCAACTGGTCCATACTCTCTGCCAAGTTCCAGAAAGTTTCCCAACTCCTCCACGTTAATGTGAACAGGATAGAACTCAGTGGAGAGAATCTCCACAAGTGGCCTGGTGTACAGAGTTGAGGAGGAACTTCTTCACTCAAAGGGTGGTGAATCTCTGGAATTCTCTGCCCGTTGAAGTGGTGGAGGCTACCTCGCTGAATATATTTAAGTCACGGGTAGATAGGTTTTTGACAGACAGGGGAATTAAGGGTTATGGGGAGAAAGCGGGAAAGTGGAACTGATCCACTTCAGATCAGCCATGATCTTATTGGATGGCGGGGCAGGCTCGAAGGGCTAGATGGCTTAATCCTGCTCCTATTTCTTATGTTCTTATGTGTACAGTTAGTGCAAAGGGATCAAGAATCAACAACAACAAGGTGTGGAAGAGAGTGTGATAACTGGAAAGCTTTATCTATTAGGGAAAAAAAGAACCTCAGCTGAAGGATTGAGGCAAACAAAATGTGACGAGACTGTGAATGAAATCAAATTAAATTAGAAGTGGGGATTAGATAGCATGAAGCTTGGTTTTAAATGTGTGTGAGTGTGCATTTGTGTTTGTATGAGAGAAAGAGTGTGTGTGTGTGTGCATGTGTGTATGTGCGTGCATGTGTGAGTGGATGTGTGCATGTGCGTGTGTGTGTGTGTGTGTGCATGTGAGTGTACATGTAAGTGTGCATGGTGTGCATGTGCGTGAGTGTGCATAAGTGTGTGTGTGTGTGTGTGTGTGTGTGTGTGTGCGCGCGCGTGTGTGTGTTTGTGTGTGCGTATATGTGTGTTTGTATATATATATATAATATGCGTGTATTCATGGCATCATTCCAACTGAACGAGTGTAGTTAATTTCAATGCAATGTCCCAATCTGGAAACTGATGGAATTGTTGGAATACCTTGCTCAGTATTACTTCCCAGCAATCCCACGAACAATATCACATCTTTAACACAATAAGTTGTCCCAAGGTGGTTCACTGGAGCTTTATCAAACAAGGAGCCACATGAGGAGATATCAGGATAGGTAGAATGGAATGGGGAGAAAGAAGCAGAGGCAAAGAGACTAAGGGCATGAATTCTCGGGCTTAAGGTGTCAGCAGCTGAACGCAGTGCTACCAGTGGTGGAGTGATTAAACTGAGGATGTGAAGAGGTCAGGATCACAGCAGTGTGGATATTTTGGGGAAATCCTGGTGGCCCAAGGTGGTCCCGAAGAAAGGGTGGGACAAGACCGAGGAGGAATTTGAAAACAAGGATGAGTATCTTAAAAGTCAAAGTGTTACCCTATGTGGGGCCAGTGTAGATCAGCAAGTCAGGCTGATGGCGTTCTGGACGACACAACATCACAGGAGGAGGCTATTCATGTACCCACCGGCTCTGCAAATGACCAATTCATCCAGTGCCATTTCTCCATCTTCTCCCCGTAACCCTGTGCATTCTTCCTTTACAGATAGACATAATGGGATATAGGACACGGCTTTGGATGACCTCACGTTTCCGGTCTTCCATAACTTTACTAGAGAATAAAATGGAGTAAGTTATAACTCCAACAGATTCCCCATGAGCCAGGTAACAACACTGTCCCCAGTTTGTGTGTCACAAAAGATCAAACAAATTAGCAAATGGGCTAATTATTGCTTTCGCACTGGGCATTGGATTTTAATTTAATATTAAATCCACAGCCCAGCATCTCCGACAATGTGGCACCCCTTCAATAATGAACTGAAAGTTCAGAATAATGCAATCCCATATCTCATCAACAACTATAGAAACTGTAGAAAATTACAGCTCAGAAACAGGCCTTTTGGCCCTTCTTGTCTGTGCCGAACCATTTTTTGCCTAGTCCCACTGACCTGCACTTGAACCACATCCCTCCACACCCCTCTCATCCATGAACCCGTCCAAGCTTTTCTTAAATGTTAAAAGTGAGCCTGCATTTATCCGGCAGCTCATTCCACACTCCCACCACTCTCTGCGTGAAGAATCCCCCCACTAATATTCCCTTTAAACTTTTCTCCTTTCACCCTTAACCCATGCCCTCTGGTTTTTTTCTCCCCTAGCCTCAGTGGAAAAAGTCTGCTTGCATTCACTCTATCTATAACCATCAAAATCTTATACACCTCTATCAAATCTCCCCTCATTCTCCAGGGAATAAAGTCCTAACCTATTCAATCTCTCTCTGTAACTCAGCTTCTCAAGTCCCGGCAACATCCTTGTGAACCTTCCCTGCACTCTTTCAACCTTATTTACATCCTTCCTGTAACTGGGTGACCAAAACTGTACACAATACTCTAAATTCAGCCTCGCCAATCCCTTATATAACCTTATAAAATGAACAAACTTAAATGAGTGTTAGATTTTGTGTCCTGATGATATAAAGAACTTAACCTGATGATTGGTAGATTATGATCTTTTTTGTGTTTTGTATTTTTCCTGGAAAGATTGCTTCTAAAGTTTGCTTCAATTCACACATTGTGAGTGACGGAAATCAAATTTTAAATAAATAAACCTTTGAAGTAAAATATCAGCCTAACTTACCATCGATAAATAGGCATTAGCCATGGCTTTGTGTTTAACATTCTGCATCAGAAGGTTGAGGGCTTAAGTCTAACTCCCGAGATTTGAGTTTAATCTAGGCTGATACTCAGCAGAGAATTGCGAGAGTGTGACACCGTCAACAATGCCATCTTTCTGATGAGACAGTAAACCAAGGCTCTGTCTATCCTTCCAGGTGTTTCCATGCCACTACTTGAAGACTAGGCTACCCCGACCAATAATTATCCCTCAGTCAACATCACTGAAAGCCAGTTTTTACTGGCCATTAGTACATTTCAGTTTGTGGGATCTTGCTGTGTGAAAATTGGCCGCCTGGATTTCCTACAGGACAACAGTGATGACACTTCAAAAGCGCTTGGCTGCCTTTGAAGCATTTTGGGAGGTGTGGCGAAAGGCACTCTGTCAACGCAAGTCTTTCTTTTGCTGAAAACGTCCGGCCTCACTTTTGGCTGGGATTCCCTGGAGCTGTTGAATGTGAATGGGGTTTTGGTCGGAACGCCAAATTCTCCGTTCTCGCTTGCAGCGGAGCGGGCACAGGCAAAATCGGAGAATCCCACTCTTCATATAGAACATGGAACAGTACAGCGCAGTACAGGCCCTTCGGCCCTCGATGTTCAGCTGAGCTATGTCCAAACCCAAGATCGAGCTATCCCACTCCCTATCATTCTGGTGTGCTCCATGTGTCTATCCAATAACCGCTTGAAAGTTCCTAAAGTGTCCGACTCCACAATCACAGCAGGATATGTTCACATCTTTGAGTGGTACCTTCTATTTTAGAGAATTACACAATCGTTACAGCATAGGAGGAAGCCATTTGGCCCATCCTGTCTGGACTTGCTCTCCAAACGAGCACAATTCACCGAGTGTCGTTCTCCCACCTTCTCCATGGAACACTGCACATTCTTCCTTTTCAGATAAGTATCTAACTCCCTGTTGGATGTTTTGATTGAATCTGCCCCCGGCACACTCTCAAGCAGTACATTTTGGAATCAAGTGTGTTAACAGTCAGAGCAAAATGAGGCCATTTGGCCCATTGAGCCTGCACTGACAACAATCCTACCCAGGCCGATCACTGTGAGCCCGTGGTTTTACCCTGCCCTTTGCCCTGACACTGAGGAGTAATTTAGCATGGCCAATCCATCTAAATTGCACATCTTGGAGTGTGGGAGGAAACCGGAGCCCCTGGAGGAAATCCCACGCAGACGTGGGGAGAACATACAAACTTCACACAGACAGTGACCCAAGACTGGAATTGAACCTGGGTCCCTGGCGCTGTGAGGCAGCAGTGCTAACCACTTTTATCAGCTATGATGCTGGTGTTGGACTGGGGTGGGCACAGTAAGCAGTCTCACAACACTAGATTAAAGTCCAACAGGTTTATTTGGAATCACGAGCTTTCGGAGCGCGGATCCTTCATCAGCGCTCCGAAAGCTCGTGGTTCCAAACAAGCCTGTTGGACTTAAACCTAGTATTGTGAGACTTCTTGTTTTAACAGCTAGGGTAACGCACAGAACTGTGCTTGAATTACAACATCAACGAAACCTCGCAACTTTTGTAGATAGTTTAATTGCGGCAAACCTTCCCTTAGCGTTTCAAAGTCAACGTGTCTTTGGTAATTATCCTATTACTCACCATCAGTAACTAACATTTAGAATTTCAGTTCCGGAATATACTTCATTAAAAGGCCAGAATGAAAACAAGGGATTGATTTATGTTAATGAATTCTGAGGTCAGTCATTAGTTTTGCATTTCGATCTGAATGAGTTTCATTTTTGCAGATGTGAATTCTGATTTGATAACCTGTTTGCATTTCAATAACCGCGTTAGACCTTCTTAAAGGACCCGCCTGGCACTGCCATTGTCCATTCCTGCTAATGGCCTGGCCCACTGTATTTCCGCAACGGGTATTGCCACGGCAGGACTGGTAAACTCCGGCCGCTTATCCACGCTGGAATATCAAATCAGAGAGTGAAACTAGAGTTAAAATTCCAAACCGTACCGTGGTGGTGTAAGCAGCATCCGGATCATCTTCCAAAATTCGGGATAGGCCGAAGTCTGAGACTTTGCACACCAAGTTGCTGTTGACCAGGATATTCCGAGCTGCAAGGTCCCTGTGTATGTATCCCAAATCCGACAGGTACTTCATCCCAGCGGATATCCCCCGGAGCATTCCGACAAGCTGGATGACAGTGAACTGCCCATCGTGTCTCTACAGGGAGCAGAATAAAGAATCAGTCTTTCTCCAGAGTGACTCTAACCAGGGGACGCTATAAAACCATTTCCCAGATACGGGAGACTTATTTTGAAGAGCACACAACTGAAGTTTAATTATAAATTTTGGACGAGAGTCTCCAGCCTCCGAGCCGCATGTTTCCTGCCAGTGGGAGGTGGCACATTCACTGGTCCCACTGCTGTCTATAGGAATTCCTACTGATGTCACCCACGCTGGCGAGAACCCACATGGGATGACATTAATGAAAATTAGAATTCCAGCCAAAATCTCTGCCCGCTGGACTCTGCCAGGGAAACTGTGCAGAAATGCAGTTTGTAACACAGCCCCATGAATAGGAAACTGCAGTTTCACCATCAGTGCCAGGGTAAATGCGATAACTTAACCATCAGTTGAGTGATATTAGAGTTCGCTGATCAAATCCCCAGGTTACTGCCTAAGCAAAGTCCCCCCTGTCTCACTGTGCACCCTGAAAATATGCATTTATAGCTGGTAAAACTCAATAGGAAGTTACACAGAAACCAGGACCTTAGTCACAATAGTCTTGGCTCCATGGAAAGGCAATCTCACTTGCCCAATAAAAATATATAATTGAAGTTAAACCAACTTATTTGATTCCGGTATTTATGTTCCAAACACAATACAATTCTACACGGATAGGTAGTCCCAGGAATAGATGGATATTAAGTTTGATATTCCGCTGTGGTGGGAAAAAAACAATGAGGACAACTCTAGGGCAGCACGGTGGCACAGTGGTTAGCACTGCTGCTTCACAGCTCCAGGGTCCTGGGTTCGATTCCGGGCTCTGTCTGTGTGGAGTTTGCACATTCTCCTCGTGTCTGCGTGGGTTTCCTCCGGGTACTCCGGTTTCCTCCCACAGTCCAAAGATGTGCGGGTTAGGTTGATTGGCCATGCTAAGAAATTGCCCCTTAGTGTCCAGGGATGCGTAGGTTAGAGGGATTAGTGGGTATAATATGTAGGGATATGGGGGTAGGGCCTGGGTGGGATGGTGCTCGGTGCAGACTCGATGGGCCGAAGGGCCTCTTTCTGCACTGTAGGGTTCTATGATTCTAAAAGCAAGTGGTGCCTTGAGGTCAGGCACTTGGCAAGATGATCCCACCTTGTATTGAGGGTGCGGACTGCACCTCCTCTTAGTCATTGGCCTGAGAATTTTATTCAGTGCTTCAGGGAGGTGATGGCCTAGTGGCATTACTGCTGGACTATTAATCCAGAAATTCAGCTAATGTTCTGGGGACCCAGGTTCAAATCCTGCCACAGCAGACGGGGGAATTTGAATTCAACAAAGAATATCTGGAATTAAGAATTCACTGATGACCGTGAAACCATTGTCAATTGTCGGAAAAACTTATCTGTTTCACTAATGTCCCTTAGGGAAGGAAATCTGCTGTCCTTACTTGGTCTGGCCTACATGTGACTCCAAAGCCACAGCAATGTAGTTGACTCTCAACTGCCCTCTGAAATGGCTGAGTGAGACACTCAGTTTCAAGGGTAACTAGGAATGGGCAATCAATGCTGGCCCAGCCAACATTGCCCATGTCCCACAAGTGACCAATAAAAGAAGTTATTCAGCTTGCTACAATTTGGATTATTTGGATAGATAGTTCTATGTTCTTGAATATTATAGAATTTGTCCATAGTCCTGGGTCTACTCTTCAAGGTTAAAATTTTAAAGTTTATTTATTAATCATAGAACCCTACAGTGCAGAAAGAGGCCCTTTGGCCCATCGAGTCTGTACTGAACACAATCCCACCCAGGCCCTACCCCCATATCCCTACATATTATACCCTCTAACCTACACATCCCTGGACATTAAGGGGCAATTTCTTAGCACAGCCAATCAACCTAACCTGCACATCTTTGGACTGTGGGAGGAAACTGGAGTACCCGGAGGAAACCCACACAGACACGAGGAGAATGTGCAAACTCCACACAGGCAGTGACCCGAGCCGGGAATCGAACCCAGGACCCTGGAGCTGCGAAGCAGCAGTGCTAACCACTGTGCTACCGTGCCGCCCATAATGTCACAAGTAGGCTTACATTAACACTGTCATGAAGTTATTGTGAAAATCCCCTAGTTGCCACACTCTGTTCGGGTACACTGAGGGAGAATTTAGCACGGACAATGTACCTAACCAGCATGTGTTTTGGACTAACCAGGTATTACTAGCTGCTGGATAGAGATGTAAAGCAGACATCAATTAGAATTCTTGGTACTGACACTGATTGTAGATGTGTCGCTGGTGTGTGAGACATAATTCCTGATACACGGGGCTGAATTTTAACTTTGGGCCAACTGGCAGCAGGGAACAGCAGCGGCAAGTCAGGGCTCAGAAAGATCACGGAAGAGGTTTTGCCAGAATCCCATGAACGCAGCCACAGAATCACCATCCCACTTCCAGGTTTCCTAGAATGGGGTGGGCATCATCACAACCTGACCCTTCATGGGATTTAATCTTTAAAACTAAACTGAACTAGAATTAATTTCAATGAGTACAAAGAGTGACACTGGTCAAAATAAGTTCAACTTCCTCAAGACATTATGGTAGGCCTCTGTACAAGTTCAGCCTCAACTGGAGTAACTTTTGTTATTTTTTAAATTGAATTTTACGGCACCTGGGCAATGCTGGCTAGACCAGCATTTATTGCCCCTACTTGCCCATCAGAAGGTGCCTTCTTGAACTGCTGCTGCCCATATGATGTAGATACACCCACAATGCTGTTAGGGAGGGAGTTCCAGGATTTCGACCAAGTGGCAGGGAAGGAACGGCGATATATTTCCAGAATGTGAGAGACTTAAGAACATAAGAAATAGGAGCAGGAGTAGGCCATCTAGCCCTTCGAGCCTGCCCCGCCATTCAATAAGATCATGGCTGATCTGAAGTGGATCAGTTCCACTTTCCCGCTTTCTGCCCATAACCCTTAATTCCCTTGTCTATCAGAAACCTACCTACCCGTGATTTAAATATATTTAGTGAGGTAGCCCTCAATGGGCAGAGAATTCCAGAGATTCACCACCCTTTGAGTGAAGAAGTTCCCCCTCAACTCAGTTCTAAACTGCCCTCCCCACCTTATCTTGAGGCTGTGGCCTCGAGTCCTGCTATCCTTTCTAAGCGGGAAGAATCTCTCTACCTCTACCCTATCCATCCCTTTCATTATCTTTTACGTCTCTATAAGATCCCCCCTCATCCTTCTAAACTCCAACGAGTACAGACCCAGTCTATTCAATCTCTCTTCATAGCCTAACCCTCTCATCTCTGGAGTCTAACCCCCTCATCTCCAGCAAGTATTCCATCACACTCTTAGTAGATGATGAACAGAATGGACAAATTAGGAAAGTTAAAAAGGAATGATAAAATGGCATAATTTAGATAGAGAAGCATTTACACCTACCTCGATCTGTTCTATGATTTAACCACTGCACAGCATTTGTAAGACAGCAGGTATAGGTCTACCTGTGGAGGCAGGCTTGAAACATATTCAAGGGTCTAATAACTCTGCCATTTGTTCTCCTGGCCCCCCGGGCTAGGGTTCAGGGTTGGCTTTGCCAGTGATTCAAACCTTTACACCCCAGACAAATAATAGAAATGAGACAGTTCTGTAGAACCATACAAACTCGAAGCAGCCGCTAAAATCTTGCTGGCATATACTATGGGATCTTATAGAACCACTGATGACACATCCCGCCCATGTGTTTCCAGCTTGGGGGGTGCGTTCAACAGGAAACCCTGTTGACAATGGCGGGACCAGTTGCTAGCACGTGGCTCACCACCTCCCATCGCTATGAAACACATTGTGGAAGGGGGAGGAAAATCCCGCCTGAAGTCAGCAGAGATTTCCCCTGGGAGACTCTCTCTCGCTCCGATGCTGTAGAGTGGTAGAGTTTTGACCATTGACTCTGTTTCTCTCTCCACACACGGTGCTAGGCCTGCTAAGCAGAACTGTCCTGTTCCGCCTGCCACAGGAATAGTAGTTCCTGGGGCAGGAATATGCAAACATCCGTTGCTCTTGGCCAGGATTTTCCAGTCTTACTACTTTAGATTTCCAGCATCACCGCATTTGGCATTGATTCACAGAAGTTAAAACTCTGTCACATCCCAGCTCGCTTCAACTGAGCTCCCCTTACCCCCTGGCTGAATAGGTATTGGAAACGAGAGGCTTTTTTATTCATTCATAGGACATGGGTGTCACTGGTTGGGCCAACATTTATTGCCCATCCCCAGTTGCCTGAGGGCAGTTGAGAGTCAACCACATTGCTTTGGTTCTGGGGTCACATGTAGGCCAGACCAGGTAAGGATGGCAGATTTCCTTCCCTAAAAAACATCAGTGAACCAGATGGATTTTTCTGATAATCAACAACGTTCATCAATAGATTTTTAATTCCAGATTTTTTTGTATTGAATTCAAATTTCATCGTCTGCTGTGGTGGGATTCGAACCCGGGTCCCCAGAACGTGAGCTGAGTTTCTGGGTTAATAGTCCAGTGGTAACACATGAAGCCATCGCCTCCCCGGTGATAGTGAAGACAATGGTGGAGACCATTTTCACTGGGGGTGCAGATGTGGCAAGGGCCAATTCACAAAGAAAGGAAAATGTGGACAAAGTGAGCATCTGATACCTCACAAAGCACAAAATATTTTTCACCTAATTTAGTTCCATCTGACTGGGATGAAAATAGCACTGCAATTTCAGGGTGCGTCGCTCTTGTGTTTTCATGAGGTGTTGGTCAAACGCACAACAAAATATATAAATCATATTTTAATAACATTTTCTGATTAGCGCTTAAGAGAACAATTCTGCAGGGTGTTCAGGCTTAGTGTCTCCTTTCAATGCGAGCGAGCATGCAAATAATGTTCTTTGATGTTTCTGCACTCAGATCAGTGTCTAGTAACAGCTAGATCTGGTTTCAAAATAAAACCTGAGTCACATTTTTGAACTGGGACCTGATTGCCAATCCGATTACAAATAACCGTGGTTGTAAAATCTAATTTTGAACAAAAGATTTAAGCTTGACTGCTATGAAATATAGTCTGTCTTCACTTGAGTGCTCCACTGAGTAAACCCATTGAAGGAGTAAACATGAAGAGAAGCAACATCTGAAGAACTAATTGAATGAGTCAGAAAGTTGATTTTCTTCTCGTTTTGAATATTCTCTCTTCTCCGGATTTAACTCCAAAGGTCAGAAATAATACATTGCCTCTGAAACTATGTGGCCCATTTATTCAGCATCACAATCAATACCAGTAGTTTTTTTTAGAAAATGACGTTTACTGAGATTATATAAAGAGAAGTATGAACCCAAATTAGTTGAATGTTCTGTTTGAATAAGTGTCGTACACTTACCCTCAGGAATGCATCGAGTGAGCCATTCTCCATGTAGTCCGTAACGATCATCACTGGTTTACCTGCAAATGAGATAGAGTCATAGGGGTTTATAACATGGAAACAGACCCTTCGGCCCAACTTGTCCATGCCGTTCAGCTTTTACCATCAACTTAGTCCCATTTGCCTGCATTTGGCCCACATCCCTCTCTATCCATAGAACATTCCAGAGCAGTACAGGCCCTTTGGCCCTCGATGTTGCGCCGACCAATGCAACCAATCTAATGACCCTCTAACCTGAACTATTCCAATGTTATCCATATGCCTATCCACTGACCATTTGAACACCCTTAAAGTTGGCGAGTCCACAACTGCAGCAGGCAGGGCATTCCACGCCCTTACTACCCTCTGAGTAAAGAACCTACCTCTGACATCCGTCCTATAATTACCACCCCTCAATTTAAAGCTATGTCCCCTCGTGTTAGCCATCACCATCCGAGGAAAAAGGCTCTCACTGTCCACCCTATCCAATCCTTTGATCATCTTGTATGCCTCAATTAGGTCACCTCGTAACCTTCTTCTCGCTAATGAAAATAACCTCAAGTCCCTCAGCCTTTCCTCATAAGACCTTCCCACCATACCAGGCAACATCCTGGTAAACCTCCTCTGCACCCTTTCCAATGCCTCAACATCTTTCTTATAATGCGGCGACCAGAACTGTATGCAATACTCCATCTTACCTCTTTAACTGTCCAAATGCTTTTTAAAAGACAAAATTGTGCCCACCTCTATAATGACCTCGAGCAGCTCATTCCAGACACTCACTACCTTCTGATTGAAAAAAATTGCCTCTCTGGACACTTTCAGATCTCTCCACTCTCACCTAAACCTTTGCCCTCTTATTTTAGACTCCTCTACCTCTGGGAAAGGATTTGACTTTCTACCTTGTCTATGCCCTTCATTATTTTATAGACCTCTATAAGATCACGCCTCTACGCTCCAGGGAAAAAAAGTCCCAGTCTATTCAGCCTCTCCTTATAACTCAAGCCATCAAAGTCCCGGTAGCATCCTAGTAAATCTTTTCTGCACTCTTTTCTAGTTTAATAATATCCTTTCTATAATAGGGTGACCAGAGCTGTACACAGTATTCCAAGTGTGGCCTTACCAATGTCTTATACAACTTCAGCAAGACGTCCCAACTCCTGTATTCAATGTTCTGACCAATGAAACCAAGCATGCCAAATGCCTTCTTCACCACCCTGTTCACCTGTGAATTCACTTTCAAAAAGCTATGAACCTGTGCCCCTCAATCTCTTTGTTCTATAACTCTCCCCAACCCCCTACAACTAACTGAATAAGTCCTGCCTAAGTTCAATCTATCAAAATGCATCACCTTGCATTTATCTAAATTAAACTCCATCTGCCATTCATCAGCCCACTGGCCCAATTGATCAAGATCCCATTGCAATCCAAGATAATATTCTTCACTGTTCACTTTGCCACCAATCTTGGTGTCATCTGCAAACTTACTAATAACGCCTCCGAAATTTTCATCTAAATCATTAATATAAATGACAATAACAGTGAACCCAGCACCAATCCCTGAGGCACACTGCTGGTCACAGGCCTCCAGTTTGAAAAAACAACTCTCTATAACCATCTTATGTCATCAAGCCAATTTTGTATCCAATTGGGTACCTCACCCTGGATCCCGTGAGCTTAAACCTTATGCAACAACCTACCATGTGGTACCTTGTCAAAGACCTTGCTAAAGTCCATGTAGACAACTTTGACTGTACTGCCCTCATCTACCTTCTTGGTTAACCCTTCAAAAAACTCAATCAAATTCTGGTTGCGAAGTATTGAAATGTCTCAGATCTGTAGCCCAGGCTGGGTTGAACACAGAAGGATTCTCTGATCAATGGCGATCTATCACATAGGGTAAACAGGAAATGAGAACATGGGACACCACAGCTTCAAAATGTGTTGGCTCTGATTGTCACAACTGTTTTATTTTTCCCACACTGCGCTCCCTGAGTGTGATTATTCAGCTTGGCTGCTTCATCGCTCTATTGTTTACACTCCTTTAACATGTGTAGGAGAGCCTCAGGTCTACATCGTGTCCAGACTGATGTCCAGCACTCCCAAACTCATCAAGCCTTCCTTTCTGAAACTCCCTGATATTGTTTGGTGGGTCTTAATGAAGTCTTTGTGGTCTTAAGTAGGTTAATCTAGGTTAAGTAGGTGATCTTGGGATTGAGGGCCGAAGGGCCTGTACTGTGCTGTAATGTTCTATGTTCTATAAATGCGTGTATTTATTAACTGCAAGAACTATGTGCATATATACACTGGCACAGTAGTTAGCACTGCTGCCTCACAGCACCGAGGATCGAGGTTTGATTCCCAGCTTTGGTCCCTATCTGTGTGGAGTTTGCACGTTCTCCCCTTGTCTGTGTGGGTTTCCTCTGGACGCTCTAGTTTCCTCTCACAGTCTGAAAGACGTGCTGGTTAGGTGCATTGGCCGTGCTAAATTCTCCCTCAGTGTACCCGAATAGGCGCTGAAGTGTGGCGACTAGGGGATTTTCACAGTAACTTCATTGCAGTGTTAATGTAAGCCTACTTGTGACACTGATAATTACATTGATGTACAGCGAAGGATTCAAGCTAGGAGCTGTCTCCGTGCTTGCTTCTACACACAGCCCTGTCCAACACTACTCTAACCCGGAGATGTGGATCACATGTTCTCCTTCGTCACTGTGTGGGCAGTACTCTATGCAGTCCCATTTTAACCCTATATGTGCCAAACCCATACATTAAACTTGCCTCTTTCTGTCTCTCCCTCTGAACTTTCCTCTTTCGTTCCTTTCTCCAATCTCCAATGTGTGGGCATTGGATTCCTCTCTCCTGCTAATCATTTTAGCTCTCTTTAAACCACCTTGTAGCTCAAAGATCTGGCTCAGCTGAATAAATTAAGCAGCAGTCCACCACATCCCTCCTCACCTTCTCCACTCCCGAAGACTTATCGAACTCAAATCTATCTTTTGGGATTTCCCTTCTTGTGTAATCACCTCCCTTGGTGAACTTCTGCCAAATGATCATGGGAACCGGAGGAGGCCAGTTAGCCCCTTATAACCATTCTGTTACGAATCAGATCCTTTCTGAACTGTGAGTTCACTCGATAACTACCTCTTCCCCTACCCTTCAACATTTTTGAATGACAAATGCACAGTGGTTAGCACTGTTGGCTCACAGCACCAGGGACTCAGGTTCAATTCCGGCCTTGGGTACCCATCTGTGTGGAGTTCTGCTTTCTCCCTGTGTTTGTATGGGTTTCCTCCGGGTGCTCTGGTTTCCTCCCACAGTCCAAAAACGTGTCGGTTAGGGGGATTAATAGGGTAAATGCACGTGCTTATGGGGAAAGGGTGAGGAGCTTGGGTAAGATCTAGAGGGCACAGCCTCAAGATAAGGAGGGGGCAGTTTAGATTGGAGTTGAGGAGGAACTTCTTCACTCAAAGGGTGGTGAATCTCTGGAATTCTCTGCCCATTGAAGTGGTGGAGGCTACCTCGCTGAATATATTTAAGTCACGGGTAGATAGGTTTCTGATAGACAAGGGGATTAAGGGTTATGGGGAGAAAGCGGGAAAGTGGAACTGATCCACTTCCGATCAGCCATGACCTTATTGAATGGCGGGGCAGGCTCGAAGGGCTAGATGGCCTACTCCTGCTCCTATTTCTTATGTTAAGATGGTGAGTCAGTTCAGACCTGATGGGCTGAATGGTCTCATTCTACACTGTAGGGATTCTGCGAACAATCTCAGCTTGAAAATTAACAACGGAACTAGCTTTCTCCCACTCATCGAGGAGAATATAGGCTGCTCAGCACTGACCATTATTCGGGGATGTACAGGCTGCCTAGATTTATTATGAGCTTCAAATAACTGGAAATAAACTGCAGGGAGAGTCCACCCGCTCATGTGATTGAGAGGTACGGGATATGAGCAGAATGGTAACACGTGGAAAGGAATACATATACCCACAACCGTCAGCTTTCCTGAGTGGCGTTTGAAATGCGTTTGGAGAGAAATGCTAGAAAAATAGAGGCAGGTTGTCATATGGACAAAAATTTATTGGTATTTCGTGCAAGAAAGAGGTGTGAGTGATTAATCGGCTGCTGCCTTTGTGAGGTTGTGTTGAGGGGAGTATCGAACAGAGATTGCTTTATTTAGTCGTCCTAGTTGTAAAGGGTACTGCCAACAACAGACATTGTAATAAAATCTACTCTACATCTCACAGTGTCTGCAGGGACCAGCTCCGATTCCTGATGGGAAGCTTTGCTCACCAAGCAGGTTCTGAGCGTTCCGGATGTGTGCGCTACGCGTGGTTTCTTCATTCTTCTTTTTAAGTCTCGAAAAGCCAAAAAGCACCCAGCTAATTTATGATCTGCGTCACCACTCGGTGAGGAAGCCATTAAGATTTGGGTTTCTCTGATTTCACCCGCAGCAGGGATTCTCCAGCCTCGCCTGCGGCTGGCAATCTCCGGTCCCGCTGCTGGGATTTGACTGAGATTTTCCAGACCCGCTGCTGTGAACGGCAATTTGGCTGAGTGTCAAATTCTCCGTTCTCGCCGGCAGCAACAACGAGCGGTAAGGCATCGGAGAATTCCGGCCTAGATCACAAAAAACCAAAAACTGCCCCTTGAGGGGGGCAAAACGGAGCAAAATGAATTGGTGCTAAATTTATTTCAGAAGGCAGTGTAGAAACTTAGAAGATAGGAGCAAGAGAAGACATTCGGCCATTCGAGTCCGCTCCATCATTCAACTTCATCATGGCTGATCCTCTATCCCAACACCACACTCCCACATTCTCCCCTCACCCCTTGACAACTTTACAGTGTAGCACCTCGCTCGCCACGGAATCGGAGCAGCGAGGGGCAGACAATGGAAATGTCCATTGACCTCAGGAGGGAATTTCCGATCTCGCTCAGTCGAGGTCATGAAGTCCCAGTCTGGAAATCTATCTACTTCCTTCTTAGCGACGTTCCGTGACTTGGCCTCCACAGCCCTCTGGGGTAGAGAATTCCACAGGTTCACCACCCTCTGAGTGAAGAAATGTCTCCTCATCTCAGTCCTAAATGTCTTCCCCTATATCCTGAGACTGTGACCTCTCGTTCTAGATTCACCCAACCAGGGGAAATAACATCCCTACATCTAGCCTGTCCAGTTCTGTACATCAGAACTATATCTATTTCAATCAGATCCCCTCTCATCCTTTTTAATTCCACTGAATAGAGGCCAGGTCGACCCAATCTCTTCTTATACAACAATGTAATATTTGGATCACAGAAGAGGCCATTTGGGCTACAAAGCTTTGATAGCTCTTTGAAAGAGTTTTCCAATTAGCCTCACTCTCCCACTTTTTTTCTCCCTATCCTGTCA
The DNA here is from genome assembly GCF_965287045.1 of Carcharhinus amblyrhynchos. Taxonomy (NCBI): domain Eukaryota; kingdom Metazoa; phylum Chordata; class Chondrichthyes; order Carcharhiniformes; family Carcharhinidae; genus Carcharhinus; species Carcharhinus amblyrhynchos. The sequence goes on along the minus strand of NW_027649782.1, from coordinate 2,461,248 downwards.
TTTTTTGTACATCAATTGCCTTTAGAAAGTTATTCTTGAGTCTGATTCCAACACCCTTTCAGGCAGTGTGTTCCAGATTCTAACAACTCAGAGTAAAATGAAATTCCAAATTCTGGTTCTTTTGCCAATTATCTTAATAATTAATTAGGAGTCATGTTGTTTAATATTTAACCATTCCAAAACTGTTCTAAGTCAGATTATCTAATGCAAGGTTTATTCATTAATGCCATCAGTAGCAATCATGAGATTGTCAGAAGTCCAACAAAACTACTGGTTAGCACTGCTGCCTCACAGTACCGGGGTCTCAGGTTCAATTCTGGCTTCGGGTCACTGGCTGTACGGAGTTTGCACATTCTCTCCGTGTCAGTGTGGGTTTCCTCCAGGTGCTCCAGTTTCCTCCCACACTCTGAAGGTGTGCGGGTTAGGTTGATTGGGCATGCTAACTTGACCCTAGTGTCAGGGGATTAGCAGGGAAAGTATTGGGAGTTACGGGAATAGGGCCTGGATGGGATTGTGGTTGGCACAGACTCGATGGACCAAATGGCCTCCTTCTGTATTGTAGGGATTCTGTCATAAGTAGGATTGATTGAAGAAAACACATTAAGAAGATTTCCTTTGTTGATATCACCAAGCGCAGTTTATTGACCTATAGATTTGAGCTCAGGACAATAACCAAATGAGTGAAGAGTCAGTCATTGAAAGAAAGAATTCTGGGGTTTATACACTTCCAAGCCTCTATTTAAAGAGGGCCTGGGTAGGGTTGTGATTGATGTAGGCTCAATGGACTGAATGGCCTCCTTCTGCACTGCAGGAGTTCTATTCTATACTAAGAAGACTCTAAGTAATAATAATAATAAGAATGTTTCTTGAGTAAATATCAAGCTTCACGTGCATTTGGTAAGGTTCACCATGGTAGGCTTCTGCAGAAAATGCAGATGTATGGGATTGAGGGTAATCTAGGAAATTGGATCAGGAATTGACTAGCAGATAGGAGACAGAGGGTGGTGGTTGATGGTAAATATTTGTCATGGAGTTCGGTTACGAGTGGTGTGCCTCAGGGATCTGTTTTGGGGCCACTGCTGTTTGTAATTTTTATTAATGATCTGGATGAGGGTATAGTTGGGTGGATTAGTAAATTTGCTGATGACACTAAAGTCGGAGGTGTGGTAGATTGTGAGGAAGGGTGTCATAGTTTGCAGGAAGACTTGGACAGGTTGTAGAGCTGGGCCGAGAGGTGGCGGATGGAGTTTAATGCGGAGAAGTGTGAGTAATTCACTTTGGTAGGAATAACAGATGTGTTGAGTGTAGGGCTAACGGGAGGGCTTTGAATAGTGTGGATGAACAGAGGGATCTAGGTGTATGTGTACATAGATCCCTGAAAGTTGGGAATCAAGTAGATAAGGTTGTTAAGAAGGCATACAGTGTCTTGGCGTTTATTGGTAGGGGGATTGAATTTAGGAGTCGCAGCGTCATGTTGCAACTGTACACAACTCTGGTGTGGCCGCACTTGGAGTACTGTGTGCAGTTCTGGTCCCCACATTACAGGAAGGATGTGGAGGCTTTGGAGAGGGTGCAGAGGAGGTTTACCAGGATGTTGCCTGGTATGGAGGGGAGGTCCTATGAGGAGAGACTGAGGGATTTGGGGTTGTTTTCGCTGGAAAGAAGGCGGCTAAGAGGGGATCTTATTGAAACATATAAGATGATTAGAGGTTTAGATAGGGTGGACAATGATAGCCTTTTTCCTCGGATGGAGAAAGCTAGCACGAGGGGGCATGGCTTTAAATTAAGGGGTGGTAGTTATAGGATGGATGTCAGGGGTAGATTCTTTACCCAGAGGGTGGTGAGGGATTGGAATGCCCTGCCTGCTGCGGTTGTAAATGCGCCTAGTTTGGGGGCGTTTAAGAGATCCGTGGATAGGTTTATGGACGAAAAGGGATTGGTTTAGGTTAGAGGGTCATTGTTTTTTAACTGGTCGGCGCAACATCGTGGGCCGAAGGGCCTGTTCTGCGCTGTAATGTTCTATGTTCACGTTAAGGGCCAGAGTTTTCTCGGAGAACTTTGCCACTGAAGCAGATCTGAGGAAAAACATCCATCACCCGCGCCCAAAGTATTTTTCTGTAAGCTGCATGCATTCATAAATCGAGTATAGTTCACAAAACTATTGCCATTTCTAGTACTTACTTCTGGTGACAACGCCTTCAAGGCGGATAATGTTAGGATGGTCAAATTGCCCCATGATGCTGGCCTCACTCAAAAAGTCTCGCCTCTGTTTCTCGGTGTATCCCGATTTGAGTGTTTTTAAAGCCACGGGGATCTCTCGCTTTGCCGGCAGCTTCAGGCGGCCGTAGCACACCTCACCAAATTCACCTGCACAACAAACAAAGCAGTATGAACAACGGTGAGAGAACTGGGCATCCTGGGCATCAGTGTTAACTGGCTGGTATCACATTGACAGTCCACACTAAAGTTGATGGAATTGACTATTCGACGCCAAATACGATAATGCCCTCTGTCTACCATCTATTTATTTTACTCACTAATGCCCTGGGTGCAAATACGGGTGGCCAATAGACACTGCCTTTTCAATTTCGCCTGTGTCCCAATAGATTCACGCATAAAACTTCAAAGGATCTCTGTTGCTGAACCAAAATAAATCCTCACCTGAACCAATAACCTTTTCAATCTTTATTCTTGACGCCTCTATTTCTCTGGCAAACTCACGGACGGCTTGGCCTGGGTCCTCGTAGGTGTGAGGGTCAACGTAAATCTTTGGGTCAGGGAATCTGACTGCACGAACAAAGAGATAATTCAGTATTTTAAGCATTGGAATATACACATTGGAAAATGCTGGCTGGAATAATCCAGGAATGTTAGTGGGAAATTTGCTTTGAGATTCAGGCTTCAAAAACGAATGAATAAGGTATCTCTGATATTAACTCTGGAGACGACATAAGAACATAAGAAATAGGAGCAGGAGTAGGCCATCTAGCCCTTTGAGCCTTCCCCGCCATTCAATAAGATCATGGCTGATCTGAAGTGCATCAGTTCCACTTTCCCGCTCTCTCCCCATAACCCTTAATTCCCTTGTCTATCAGAAATCTATCTACCCGTGACTTAAATATATTTAGCGAGGCAGCCTCCACCACTTCAACAGGCAGAACATTCCAGAGATTCACCACCCTTTGAGTGAAGAAGTTCCTCCTCAACTCCGTTCTAAACTGCTCCCCCCTTATCTTGAGGCTGCGCCCTCTAGTCCTGCTGTCCTTTCTAAGCGGGAAGAATCTCTCTACCTCTACCCTATCCATCCCCTTCATTATCTTATACGTCTCTATAAGATCCCCCCCTCATCCTTCTAAACTCCAACGAGTACAGACCCAGTCTATTTAGTCTCTCTTCATAGTCCAATCCCCTCATCTCCGGAGTCCAATCCCCTCATCTCCAATCCCCTCATTTTCCTCATTTGTCCATTGAGACAAATCTCAATGGATTAGATGAACCATCCAACTCCAGCCAGCTCTTGCAATAAAGGCTAACATACCATTAGCCTTCTCACAGTGCTGCTACAGAGGTATTACAAAAAGAACAAAGAACACCACAACACAGGAAACAGGCCCTTTGGCCCTACAAGCCCGCGCCGCCCATTTTAACACTCAGTGAGTGCCTCATTCCAATCCTTCTTCTACCCACGACTTTTGTCTACGCCTCTTGGACACCACAATAAAGGGGAGCAAATTTAGAGAATTATATGCGCACCAGATTAAGGGAGGTCTATTTTTGGGACAATTTGTCAACACCAATCAGCCTCAAAGCACGTTTTTGGGGTGTGGGAGGAAACCGGAGCACCCGGAGAAAACCCACGCAAGCACGGGGAGAATGCGCAAACTCCCACAGACACCGACCCAAGTCGGAGATCCGACCTGGATCCCTGTAACTGCACAGCAAACAGTGATAGTCACTGAGCTGTCGTGTTGCCCGTCAGTCGGTCCAGTTTATGCCGGATAAGAGTAAATTCAACAATCTTCGCTCTGAATCCTGATCTGTTCAGAGAGACCTTACAGCACAGCTCAGCACTGCAAATGCAGGAACACAGGACATGAAGCCATTCAAACCTGCTCTGCTGATTAATTCACTTTTCCTGCATTATCCCCATATCCCTTTGTATCATTTAGAAACCTGCTAATCTTTACTTTAAACATATTCAATGACTGAGCTTCCACAGCTCTCTGGGGTCGAGAATTCCAAAGATTCACAACGTTCTGAGTAAAAAGATTCTCTGCACCTCTGCCCTAAGTGGCTTCCCCCTTGTTGTGCCCCTGAGTTGTAGACTCCCCAACCAGGGGAAACTTCTTTCCTGCGTCCACCCTGTTGATTCCTTTAAGTATTTTGTAGGCTTCAGTGAAATCATTTTTCCTTCTTTGATGCTCCAGAGAATACACACCCAATTTAGAATCATAAAACCCTACAGTGTAGAAAGAGGCCCTTCGAGTCTGCACCGAACACAATCCCACCCAGGCCCTACCCCCATATCCCTCTAACCTACACATCCCTGGGCACTAAGGGGCAATTTCTTAGCATGGCCAATCAACCTAACCCACACATCTTTGGACTGTGGGAGGAAACCGGAGTACCCGGAGGAAACCCACGCAGACACGAGGAGAATGTGCAAACTCCACACAGACAGTGACCCGAGCCGGGAATCGAACCCAGGACCCTGGAGCTGTGAAGCAGCAGTGCTAACCACTGTGCTACTGTGCTAACCACTGTGCTACTGTGCCACCCAAATTTGTCCAATCTCTCTTCATAGGACATCCCCGGAACAAGGTTGGTGAACCTGCTTTGCACTTCTTCGATGGTAAAACCATTCCTCCTGAGATAAGGGGACTGAATCTACAGTACTCCAGATGTGATTGAACCAAGGTTCTATACAATTGAAGAAAGATTTGCTATTCCTGTGAAAGCTAACATTCCATTGGGCCTCCTAATAACTTGCTCCCCCTACATGCTAGCTTCAGTGACTTATTGACAAGGACACCCAGGTCCCTTTGTACATCTACACTTTCAGATTTCTTACCATTTAAGAAATATACCACACATAGTTTGTCCTACTAAAATCAATGACCTCACATTTTTCCACATTATATTCCATTCGGCATGTTCTTACCCACTCACTAAGCCTGTCCCAATCCTCTTGAAGCCACTTTGCAACTTCATAAGAACATAAGAACATAAGAAATAGGAGCAGGAGTAGGCCATCTAGCCCCTCAAGCCTGCCCCGCCATTCAATAAGATCATGGCTGATTCCTCACAACACACAACCCCAACTAACTTTGTGTCATCCACAAACTTGGAAATATTACATTTTGTGCCCACATCCAACTCATTGATACATATTGTGAGCTGCTGAGGTGAATCTACTGATTGTACTGATCCTTGCAGTGCCTCTCCAGCCACAGTCTGCCAAAGTGAGAATGACTTATTTATTCCTAGACTCTGTTTCTTGCCTGTTAGAAGTCTGACAACACCAGGTTTAAGTCCAACCAATTTATTTGGTAATAAAGTCACAAGCTTTCGAGGTTTGCCCCTTCATCAGGAGTATGGAGAGTTCTGGCCTCAGACAGAGCATATAACAGCACAGACAGTTTATAGATTACTGATCAGAATGCACGTTTTTACAACAAACCTGCTATTCAAGTCTTAAAGATGCTGACAATGTGAGTGGAAAGAGCATTAACACAGGTTAAAGAGATGTGTATTGTCTCCAGACAAGACAGTAAGTGAGGTTTTGAAAACCCAGGCAAGTCACGGGGGTTACAGATAGTGCGACATGAACCCAAGATCCCTGTCAAGACCATCCTCGTGTGTGCGGAACTTGGCTATCAGTGTAAAGACTGATTCCTGGGGGCAAAGGATTGTTGAGATATTGACTTAAAACGATAAAGGGAGTAGCAAAGCAGAGAGAGTTAGGCAAACAAATCTTTAAAACTTAATAAATTCTGACATTTTGTCAGCACCAAATCTTGGTTAAGACTTTAAGATGAATTTTATTAGGAAGTTCTTAACCTCAAATGAGGGAATTTGTGATTTAAGCTTTGCAAAGCTTGTTAAGGGTGCTTGCTGTCTCCCGAGGCTTAAATCTGGGTCTTATTACCACAGTCAATAAAATATCCATTTGATACTGAATCTAAAAGATACATTAGGATATAAGTTTGGCTTCTGTGTCAAACGCAGGAATTTTCCTGATGAGCCCGCCACGGCAATCGTAGCAGGCGAGATACGGACCGTTGCAAAGGGCCGTTGACCTTGGGGTGGGGGATTTTCTGACCTTGGGGCGAGCGAGGCAGGAAAATCCCACCCGTCGGGTGCCAGACGGTGAGGTACCGCAACGTTAGCCCTCTTTGGCGAAGGATGAGAGGCGACCTGATAGAGGTGTGTAAGATGTTAAGAGGTCAGCGCATTGTTAAGATGTCGGCGCGGGTTCGTTGGGCCGAAGGGCCTGTTTCCCGTGCTGTGTTGTTCTTTGAGATGTCAGGGGTAAGTTTTTCACTCAGAGGATGGCGGGTGCCTGGAATGGGCTGCCATCAACAGTGGTGGAGGCGGATTCGATAGGGTCTTATAAGAGATTTTTAGATAAGTACATGGAACTTAGTAAAATAGAGGGTTGTAGGTAAGCCTAGTAATCTCTAAGTAGGGACATGTTCAGCACAACTTTGTGGGCCGAAGGGCCTGTATTGTGCTGTAGTTTGTTTCTATGTTCTTTGGGACAGTTCCAGCCTCTCAGTTAACTACTCTCAACCGCAAGTAAGGAAACTGAGATCCTAAAAATGTTATAATTGTTGTAAAAAATTGATCTCTCTCTCTCAAGGAAAAGAAAAGAGTCAACTGAGATTATTACCGACATTTTTAATAAATTAAAGCCAGATCAGAATTTTAGAAATATAGAAAATAGGCCATTTGGCCCTTCGAGCCTGCTCCGCCATTCATTCTCCACACGCCCACCATTCATCCATATCCTTTGTCATTAGAGTTAGGACGTAGAACACTACAGCACAAACAGACCCTTCGGCCCACAAGTTGCACCGATCATATCCCTACCTACCAGGCCTATCTATAACCCCCAATCCCATCAAATCCCATCTACTCATCCAGAAGTCTCTTAAAGGACCCCAGCGAATTCGCCTCTACCACCACTGACGGCAGCCGATTCCACTCACCCATCACCCTCTGAGTGAAAAATGTACCCCTGACGTCTCCTCTCTGTCTGAATATCTCTTATTCTCTGAATAAGTTTTTTATAGCTTGCATTTATATCAAGAGAATATTATTAGAATAGGGTATTATTCGAGTGTGGCTAAGAGTTCCTCAGAAGTATATGCCACCCCACCAAACTAAGTGAATAAAATAAAACGTAACTGTTGGATAATCCACGCAAATGATGGGAGGCTGGGTGAATCGAGGGTTTCCTCTTGAGGCTTTCTGGCCTTTTCCCTCTGGGTTGCTAATGCCCTGCACAGCCTGGTGAACACAGCTGGGCTGGAGAAGGTGATGCGAGCGTGCTGGACTGGAGTTTAAATAGGGCGCTGGGGCCTTCAACCTTGCCGGCTGAGGACAGGCGGATAAATCAGCTGGCGGCACACGAGAAGATTTATGGGGAGGGGCAGGGGGGTGCTGTGCATATTTTATAAGTGCAGAATCTGGAGTGGGATCCTGCCATTCTGGTCAGCGGGGTAGGTGTCACCCACCACAACACTCAACCTCAAACATGGAGAATTCCACCCATGGTGTGGAGTGTTTGATTTCTCATCATAGAATCCCTACAGTGTAGAAGGAGGCCATTCAGCCCATCGAGTCTGTATCGGCCACAATCCCACCCAGGCCCTATCCCCTTAATCCGACATATTTACCCTTCTAATCCCCCTGAAACTAAGGGGCAATCCAGCATGGATAACCCACCCAACCTGCACATCTCTGGGCCGCAGGAGGAAACCGGAGCAGCCGGAGGAAACCCACGCAGACACGGGAAGAACATGCAAACTCCATGCAGACAGTGACCCAAACCGGGAATCGAACCGGGGTCTCTGGCGCTGTGAGGCAACTTTATAGGACCCTTGTCAGACCCCACTTGGAGTGCTGTGCGCAGTTCTAGTTGCCTCACTACAGGAAGGATGTGGAAGCTATTGAGAGGGTGCAGAGGAGATTTACAAGGATGTTGCCTGGATTGGGAGGCATGCCTTATGAAGATAGGTTGAGGGAGCTGGGACTCTTCTCCCTGGAGAGACGAAGGTTGAGAGGCGACCTGACAGAGGTTTATAAAATGTTGAGAGGTATAGACAGGGTGGATTCTCGGAGGCTATTTCCCAGGGCTGAAATGGTCGCTACGAGAGGACACAGGTTTAAGGTGCTGGGGAGCAAGTACAGAGGAGATGTTAGGGGTAAGTTTTTAAGTGGTGAGTGAGTGGAATCGGCTGCTGTCGGTGGTGGTGGAGGCGAACTCGCTGGGGTCTTTTAAGAGACTTCTGGATGAGTACATGGGATTTAATGGGATTGAGAGTTATAGATAGGCCTGGTAGGTATGGATATGACTGGCGCAACTTGTGGGCTGAAGGGCCTGTTTGTGCTGTAGTGTTCTATGGGGAAATTGCAGGAAAATGGCATCAAAGGAGAAGATTAGCTATAATTTGGTTGAAATACAGAATAGGCTCAAGAGGCCAGAATGACCACCTCCTGCTCTTATTTCCCATGCCCCCTGCTTTCCGGCCCATTGTCTGGGCACCTCTGCCACCTTTGAATTCAGCTCAGATTATGGAGAGGTTCATCATTATAACTGTGGGTTCTCAGGTACAGGGGAAGCTGACACACTGGGCAAGTGCAGCAGGGCTTCCAACACTGGTGGAACTCGAGGGGCAGCTAGAGGGGAGTGGTAAATAGAAACCCATAAAATACACAACTATTTAAGAACCACCACTGGATTCCAGTCAGGTGGAGATAGAGTTAAATCCAATTCTGTCTTAATTTGTCATCAACATGTGTTTTCATTCAGGATTCATCAGACACTTAAAAAAGACAGGAAATATTGGCCGATTTTAATCCTCTGTCAAGATTACTGAACCTGATTACTGATAATTACATCATCCCCGCTGCCAAATTTCATAGAATCCATACAGTGCAAAAGGAGGCTCTTCGGTCTATCCAGACTGCACCGATAACAAATGGATACAAAATTGGCTTGATGACAAAAGCCAGAGGGTGGTTGTAGAGGGTTGTTTTTCAAACTGGAGGCCTGTGACCAGCGATGTGCCTCAGGGATCAGTGCTGGGCCCACTATTATTTGTCACTTATATTAATGACTTGTTAGAGAATAAAGGAGGCATGGTTAGTAAGTTTGACACTAAGATTGGTGGCATAGTGGACAATGAGGAAGGTTATCTTGGATTGCAATGGGATCTTGATCAATTGGGCCAGTGGGCTGACGAATGGCAGATGGAGTTTAATTTAGATAAATGCGAGGTGATGCATTTTGATAGATTGAACCAGGACAGGACTTACTCAGTCAATGGTAAGCATTGGGGATAGTTACAGAACAAAGAGATCTAGGGGTACAGGTTCATAGGTCCTTGAAAGTGGAATAACAGCTGGATAGAGTAGTGAAGAAGGCATTCAGCATGCTTGGTTTCATTGGTCAGAACATGGGATACAAGAGTTGGGACATCTTGCTGAAGTTGTACAAGACATTGGTAAGACCACACTTGGAATACTGTGTACAGTTCTGGTCACCCTATTATAGAAAGGATATTATTAAACTAGAAAGAGTGCAGAGAAAATTTACTAGGATGCTACCAGGACTTGATGGTTTGAGTTATAAGAAGAGGTTGGATAGGCTGGGACTTTTTTCTCTGGAGCGTAGGAGGCTGAGGGGTGATCTTATAGAGATCTATAAAATAATGAGGGGCACAGACCAGCTAGATAGTCAATATCTTTTCCCAAAGGTAGGGGAGTATAAAACTAGAGGACATAGGTTTAAGGTGAGAGGGGAGAAATACAAAAGGTACAGAAGGGCAATTTTTTCACACATACGATGGTGAGTGTCTGGAACAAGCTGTCAGAGGTAGTAATAGAGACAGGTAAAATTTCATCTTTTAAAAAGCATTTAGAAGTTACATAGGTACGGTGGGTATAGAGGGCTATGGGGCCAAATGCGAGCAATTGGGATTAGCTTCAGGGTTTTAAATAAAAGGGTGGCATGGACAAATTGGGCTGAAGGGCCTGTTTCCATGCTGTAAACCTCTCTGACTCTGTGATAATTATCTCACCCAAAACTCATCCCCACAATCCCAAATATTAACCCCGATAATCCCTCTAATTTACGCATCCCAGGACACTAAGGGGCAATGCAGCATGGCCAATCCACCTAACCCACACATCTTTGGACTATGGGAAGGAAACCGGAGTACCTGGAGGAAACACACAGGGGACAGCATGCAAGCTCCACACAGACAGTTACCCAAGCCGGGAATCGAACCCGTGTCCCTGGAGCTGTGAGGCAGCAGTGCTGACCACTGTGCCACCGTGTCGCCCAAGAGGTGAGACCAGCTAGCTTATCACATCAGGGGCCTTGGAACTTCCTGAGTTGCATTGTTGAGCATTGAGTTTGTCACAGTGTTTTATCTGTTTAATCTTTCTATATTTCTCAGGTTTCTGTTTCTACAGGTTGAAGAGAACCAAATCTGCCAGGATGCCTCTCTCCTGCTAAGTACAAGGGCTAACCAAGGACTTACTGATCTATCAATGATTTCAACCCTTTCGTTGATGGAACATACCATATCTGAGGGAAGACCGAAGTCGTAACGTGGTCCTTAACAGATGGTTTTAAAACAAGGACTGATGGTATCTGGAGTGCTGGCTCAGTCATCCTGCACTTTGGACGAAATATTAAACTGAATCCCTTTCTGCCAGTTAAAACAACGAAAAAATCCTACGGCCCCACATGAAGAACAGAGAGTTCTCCTGTGGTTATGGTCAGCATTTCTTCTGCAACTGACACTGCAGAAATCAGATTATTCGGTCACTGAAATATAAACTACTGCAAACACTCGGCAAGTCAGGCAACGTCTGTGGAGAGAGAGACGGAGTTAACGGCCAGGATTTTCCAGCCCTTTCTGCCAGTGGTCCTTCCCGCCTGTGGGGTCTTCCAGTCCTGCTGCACCACCGCCACGGCGGGTCACCTGGCAGCACAGCCAGAGAGCAACGCAAATACCATCGACTTCGGCGAGACTGGTGGATCCCACCAGCAACCAACGGCGCGCTGCCTCCATCACCAGGAAACCACGGAGAGGCTAGGAAAATCTGGATTCATGGGGTAAATTTGTACCCGCGTTCACCATGGGCGGAATCAGTGACCTGGATACAAAATCTCACGGGAATTCTATTCCCAGGGCTGAAATGGTTGCCACAAGAGCTCACAGGTTTAGGGTGCTGGGGAGTAGGTACAGAGGAGATGTCAGGGGTAGGTTTTTCACTCAGAGGGTGGTGGGCGAGTGGAATCGGCTGCCGGCAACAGTGGTGGAGGCGGATTCCATAGGGTCTTTTAAGAGACTTTTAGATAAGTACATGGAACTTAGTAAGATAGAGGGTAAGCCTGATAATCTACGGTAGGGGCATGTTCGGCACAACTTTGTGGGCCAAAGGGCCTGTATCGTGCTGTAGTTTTTCTATGTTTTTTTTGATCGGAAAACAAGATTCTTGCCAGAGAGGTCTCGTTTTCCCAATTTTCCCCATTCCTCTGCGAAGATGTCACAGTGGGAATATCATTTCAATAGATTATAATAAATCTCACATTTAGAATGATAATGTCACGTTGGTAAGGTTGACAACAGGTATTTAAAAACAAGAAAATAGTCAAGGAGAGCGCACTGGGGACACAAAGTAGAGCCCCTCCCAAGGTAGGGGTGGGGTAGGGAGATGTTCTGGTGCTTGTTGGAGGGGGTTCTCCCTATCCATGGGAGAGGGAGGGGAATTTTTTTAATGCTGATCGAGTTTGCTTTATAAAGGGCGCCCCCAATCTCTGGCCCTGTCAGGCCCACCCCCACCAGCGAGACAGCGAGAGAGATACCTGCAACATTTTGTTCTCTGAGTGCTGCAGTACTAAGAAAAGCTGGCTGTCCCAGGGCCAGCACTCTGAGAAAATACTGGAACTATTTGCCTACTTTTCACAACCATGGCCTTAAGTTAAGGTAGGAGTCTCTGCTGTGTTGAAGAGCAGAGGGATCTCGGGGTCCGGGTCCATAGGACTCTCAAATCGGCCTCGCAGGTGGAGGATGTGGTCAAGAAGGCGTATGGTGTACTGGCCTTCATTAATCGAGGGATTGAGTTTAGGAGTCAGGAGGTAATGCTGCAACTTTATAAGACCCTTGTCAGACCCCACTTGGAGTACTGTGCTCAGTTCTGGTCGCCTCACTACAGGAAGGATGTGGAAGCTATTGAAAAGGTGCAGAGGAGATTTACAAGGATGTTGCCTGGATTGGGAGGCATGCCTTATGAAGACAGGTTGAGGGAGCTGGGACTCTTCTCCCTGGAGAGACGAAGGTTGAGAGGCGACCTGATAGAGGTTTATAAAATGTTGAGAGGTATAGATAGGGTGGATTCTCGGAGGCTATTTCCCAGGGCTGAAATGGTCGCTACGAGAGGACACAGGTTTAAGGTGCTGGGGAGCAGGTACAGAGGAGATGTCAGGGGTAAGTTTTTCACTCAGAGGGTGGTGAGTGAGTGGAATCGGCTGCCGTCGGTGGTGGTGGAGGCGAACTCGCTGGGGTCTTTTAAAAGACTTCTGGATGAGTACATGGGATCTAATGGGATTGGGGGTTATAGATAGGTCTATGGCTTAGTAAGTATAGATGTGATCGGTGCAACTAGTGGGCCAAAGGGCCTGTTTGTGCTGTAGTGTTCTATGTTCTATTAAAGGAACAAAAATGAAGGTACAACAGGTTAGAAACAAGATGCAATTGTGGGAATGAGGGAGGAAAGGGGATGAGAGGGACAGAATCGACGCTCAGTGACAGCACGGCAGATGGGAGATATTAAAATGACAAAAGTTATTCAGGTGGAAGGCAGAATGGGGTGAGTAATGGGACTAGGATAAAACGAGGGATAGAATTTTACCCTGCCTTGCCCATCACGGGAATGGGAATAATCGGTTAATTCTGGCTTTGTTTTCAAATGCTGTTGTTTCTTTATCAAAACTGTGACTGGTCTGTGTTAAGAATTATATGGACAATGGAAAGATCCGATGACCTCGTGCAGGATTTTACAGTTTCGGGATGAGCGAGGCCATAAACCTCCCCCCCACCCCCGTCCAGGGTGTCAGGAGAAAGTGTAATGGGGAAACGTTGAATCCACACCAACAACTCCCATCCGAAAACAAACCGGGAAAAAAACCTTCACTGAGATTGTGATCTGAACTTGTTGAAATTGATGCTGAAAGGTTCCAAAATGCCTCACTGAACGATGGGATACTGCTCTCCGGGCTAACACTGAGCTTCCACTGGATCAGTGTCGCAGACTGAGGTCAGAATGGAGGATTTAAATAACAGGCTCCTGGGAGCTCCTGGTGACCCTTCCAAACTGAAGAGAGGTGTACAGTAAAGTGCTCATCCTATCCGTATTTAGTCTGACAGAAAGGAAACCATGTCATGTGTGGCATGTATGATACGCAAAAGAAATAAGTATAGGCAGATTCTAATTCACCTGTTTGGGGTCTTGGGCAGTGGAAGGAACAATTTAGAACTTGCCTCTCCTACAAGATGACGTGAGAGGTTTTTCTATTCATTCATGGGACATAGGTGTCACTGGCTGGCCAGCATTTATTGCCCATCCCTTGGGAAGGTGGGGGTGAGCTGCCTTCTTGAATCGCAGCAGTTCATGTTCTGCGAGTTGACCCTCAATGCCGCTACGGAGGAAATTCCAGGATTTTAACCCAGTGGGTTAGAGGGATGGTGATATATTTCCAAAGCAGGATGGTGAGTGATTTGGAGGAGAACCTGCAGGTCGTGGTGTTCCCATGTATCTGCTGCCCTTGTCCTTCTAGATGGAAGTGGTCGTGGGTTTGGAAGGTGCTGTCTAAGGATCTTTGGTGAATTGCTGCAGTGCATCTTGTAGATAGCACACACTGCTTGTTAGAATGTAACTGGTGACAACTTTGTATTGGATGTAACGTGCTCAATGGGAACAAGATGTAAGAGTCAGCTGACCCAGTAAACCATGGAGCCAATTACAGAGGGATGTAACAGTCAGCTGACCAACTGATTCACTATAAATAAGAAACCATGTAGAACTGTGAGGAGCTTGGAGTGGCCCAGGGTGAGGCCCCAAGCTTGGAGTAATGATGTTTCTTTATTAAACCCTTTCTTTGATTTATAAGTTGGAGTAAGTTTTGTTGTATTTTCGTTATCTGCATTTCTGAAGAACTCCTTCTGAAGAAATACTGCTGCTACTGAGCATCGGTGGTGGAGGGATTGAATGCTTGTAGATGTGATGTTAGTCAAGCAGGCTGCTTTATCCTGGGTGTTGTGAGTCGTAGAGAAGTGGGTCAGACAGTCCGGAGGGAATGATTCCTTTCCTATGCTGGAAAGGGGAGAGGGAAATGTGTTTGGTGGATGGTTTCGTATTGGAGGTGGCAGTAATGGCAGAGGATTAGATGTCAAATGTGGAGATGATTGCGATGGAAGGTGAAGACAAGGTAAAGGGCACATGTTCAGGGTTGTGAGATAGGCCAGTAAAGAGGCAGACAATAGAATGGACAGGGCCTGACAATCAAGGGGGGAGAAATTCTCAGTTAAGGAAAATGGAAACACAAATGTGAAAGGTGGCATTGTCAAAACAATTGTGATTGAGACAGAGGAGGTGGGAGGATGGAATAGAGTCCTTACAGAGTGCAGAGTTGGAGCAAGTGCAATTGTGAGAGATAGTCAGTTTATATTTGTTGATAGTCTATGCCTAGAATTTTTAATTTGATTTATTATTGTCACATGTATTAGAGTACAGTGAAAAGTGGTGTTTCTTGTCTGCTATCCAGTCAAAACATACAAAGCAGATAAAGGAAAAATGCTGTGTTACAGTCATAGCTAGGGTGTAGAGAAAGGTCAGCTTAATGCAAGGTAGGTCCATTCAAAAGTCTGATGGCAGCAGGGAAGAAGCTGATATTGAGTCAGTTGATACGTGACTTCAGACTTTTGTATCCTTTTCCCGATGAAAGAAGGTGGAAGGGAATATATCCAGGGTGCGTGGGGTCCTTGATTATGCTGGCTGCTTTTCCAAGGCAGTGGGAAGTGTGGACAGAGTCAGTGGATGGGAGGCTGGTTTGAGTGATGGACTGGGCTTCGTTGGAGAAATGAAAGGACAGTAGTGGAGGATGGGAAGGGGACAGTTGGAGATGGGACTTTGTCATTAATGATTATTTGGTCATTGATTCATTTGTTGCTTGTATCACTATGCTGTGTGAAAATTGATTTCTGTGCTTGCCTCTGCAACAAGCACTGAACACGAGTTAAAATGTTCAGTATAAAGGTCCTATGGGATGTCCCAGGGATGTTGTGGGGCACAGGTAAATGCTAGTCTTTTTCTTACTTTACAGTGAGAGATTTGTTGGCCCATCTAACCTATCATACCCACAGTAACATTTAACCACATCTTTGCTCACAGTTGCTCGACCTGCCAGTCTCAAGGGTGTTCTCGGAGATCTAGATGTATTTTCAGGAAGTCCACCTCTATTGTGGGTCAGCAATGTTGGATGCCTTTACATTATGGGACCTGGTCACTTCATGCCAAGTAAGAAGTCTCACAACACCAGGTTAAAGTCCAACAGGTTTATTTGGTAGTAAAACGCACAAGCTTTCGGAACGCTGTTCCTTCATCAGGCGAGTAGAGAGTTCTGCTCACCTGATAAAGGAACAGCATCCCAAAAACTTGTGCGTTTTACTACCAAATAAACCTGTTGGACTTTAACCTGGTGTTGTGAGACTTCTTACTGTGTTTACCCCAGTCCAACGCCGGCATCTCCACAACATCACCACATGCCATCCAGACCTGCTCCAACACAATGCAGAATAAAACATCAGGCTGCTTAATTAGTGAGGTTGGGGCTGGAAGATTTAGCTTTTCCACCCACCGGCTGTTGCAGTGGGAAACAATTCAGGTTCCCACCTTGGCCTTGGCAGTTACTCCCGGACGAGAAAGTTTTGTTTACTGTCTGGTAAAACATTACACCAAAGTCCTGTCTGCCCTCTCCAGCCACTGTTCAAAGAACAGAGTCATTTTCCTGAAATCCTGGTTAAAATCCACCCCAAACAATATTGAGTTGGTTATCCAAGATGGTGGAATCTTGCTGTGCCTGCATTTGCTGCTGTGCTTCCCTACATAATGGTTAACATTTCATTGGTTGTAAAGTGCTTTGGGATATCAGGAAAAGGAGTTTACACATTCTCCCCATGTCTGTGTGGGTTTCCTACAGGTGCTCTGGTTTTCTCCCACAGTCTGAAAGACATGCTGGTTAGGTGGATTGGCCATGCTAAATTGCCCCTTAGTGTCCGAAGATGTGTAGGTTATGGGGATTAGCAGGGTAAATATATGGGGTTACGCAAATAGGGTCCGGCTGGGATGCTTAAAGGGATATTTTTTACACAGAGGGTCGTGGGGGCCTGGAATGCACTGCCAAGTAGGGTGGTGGAGGCAGACATGCTAGGGTTATTTAAGACTTACCTAGATCAGCACATGAGCAGACTGGAGTTGGAGGGATACAAAAGAATGTTCTAGTTAAAGATCAAGAGCCTCAGGATGTTCCTGTGAATTAATAGATTCCTATCGGCCGTCCAACAAATTTTAAGACTCACTTTGTCACTTATGTTGGAGCTATTGGGGATCTTCCATCACAGTCTGTATAGCCTGTTGTATGTCTATTGATGTTTATTGATGTCTCCTTTTTACAATCAATTTGGTCTGCCTTGTTGGCCAACAAGGGGTATACACGCGATGGGTCGTGCGAGGGCTGCTCTTGGATGTTGCTTCGAGAGTTGCCTAGTGCTTCACGTCGTTAGTGTACGCTTAAACTGGACCAACTGACGGGCAACACGACAGCTCAGTGACTATCACTGTTTGCTGTGCAGTTATAGGGACCCAGGTCGGAGCTCCGCTTCGGTCAATGTCTGTAGGAGTTTGCACATTCTCCCCGTGCTTGCATGGGTTTTCTCCAGGTGCTCCGGTTTCCTCCCACATCCCAAAAACTTGCTTTTTAGGCTGATTGGTGTCAATAAATTGTGCCTGAATTGGATCTCCCTTAATCTGGCGCACATATAATTCTCTAAATTTGCACCCCCCTTTATTGTGGAGTCCACTAGAGGTAGACAAAAATGTCGACGATCAACGAAAGACTTGAATAAGGCGCTCACTGAGTGTTAAAATGGGTGGCGTGGGCTTATAGGGCCAAAGGGCCTGTTTCTTGTGCTGTGTTGTTCTTTGTTCATTGAAGGGTTGGTACAGACTCAATGGGCTGAGTAACCTGCTTCTGCACTGTAGGGATTTTATGATAAATGTGAATGAACGATTGATTCCAGAACTTTTGTCTCCAACTGACTATCTGGAGACCATTTCAGCTAATAAATAAAAGTCAGAACTTGCTTTTATAAACTGCCTTTCATGAGCTTAGGAAGTCCCATTAAGTTTTAGTCAATGAAGTATTGGTGAAGAGTTATTACTGGTGCAGTTAGGGAAGAGTGTGGATGTGAAGCTGTGTATTGGGGCATCAGTCCTGAGTTTGCTCTTTGTTATCTTATGTTTACATCTCCCTTGAACCGTAGTCATGGTTTAACAGCAGTGCAGAATCCTGTGTTCCCAATATCCCACAAGGTGATGGTCTCATTTCAGATTTATGGAATATCATTGATCCTGGTACTTACGATGGCCATTTTGATAATACATCTTTTCTTCATCGGGGTCCTGGAAAGCTTTACTGTATCCACACCTCCTGCAAGAAAAATACAATTCAGTCAAGCCTCGGTTACACCCAGAGGGAACCTGGAACACTTTCTCACAAGTGAAAGGATTCAAGATCTCCCCAGTGACTCTTCCACACTCTGTAATAATGCGAAGATGATTGAATAAGTCTTGAATTGTACTGATCATCTTCAAGGACAACACAGCACAGGAAACAGGCCCTTCAGCCCAACAAGCCTGTGCCACCAGTTTTCTGACATTGATTAATTAAAACATGAATCCGACATCAAAGATAGTGAACACACATCACAAAAAAATTGTCGTTATTGGCCTTGGGGCTGGCCTTCTCCCTCCACCCGGTTTCATGCAATGTAAATATAATCTTCATGAACTGAAATACTTCAGGCAGATCTAAGCTGAATGTGTGTCCTGTCACTGTACTGCCGGGATTTCTATCATTACTGCAGGAGCTGTAACCCAGTAAAGCACATCACAGTGGTTAGCACTGCTGCCTCACAGCCCCAGGGACCCGGGTTCAATTCCAACCTCGGGTCACTGTCTGTGTGGGGTTTGCACATTCTCCCCGTGTCTGCATGGGTTTCCTCCGGGTGCTCCGGTTTCGTCCCACAGTCCAAAAATGTGCAGGTTAGATAGATTTCCCATGCTAAATTGCAACTTAGTGCCCAAAGATGTCCAGGTTAGGTTGATTAGTCATGGTAACCATGCAAGGTTACACAGCTGATGCGAAAGTGAATGCCTGGGTAGGATGATTCGGGATGGGCCAAATGGCCTCTTTCCACACTGTAGCGATTCTATGGTCATTATTGGAACTGTCCAATTTTATTTCATCCAGTCACGTACCTGTTGTATTTTTATAGTTATATTCAGGCACCAGTCATTCATCAAGGACTGAGTAAAAACATTCTGGTTCCAGTTATTGAGATGAGATACCGGAGAATAAATACACATGGATTGAAAGCTTGCAGACAGAAGCAACAGAGCCGTCTGTACTCTGCTCACAGGTCAAAGTAAAAATGAGACTGGATTACATGACAAATTTCCCTACTTGTGCTGGCATGCTGCTCTCTTTTATAGGGATATTGTAACAATATCTATCACATAAGGCACTTCTGAAATTAAGCACAGATAGTTATTTAATCAAACTTGTGTCAGTCAACGTTTCCAAATTCCTTTCATTGTGACTTGGTTAAGGAATGTCTCACTCATAAGGGTAGGGCTGAATTCAATATTGGTACAGATTTCCACATCCACACTGGGGAGGCGGTGGTGTCATGTTAATGTCACTACACTAGTAATCCAGAGACCCAGGGTAATGGGCAGCAGTGAACTGCTCATAAGACCATAGCCATTGGAGCAGAATTAGAAAGGTTAGTCATGGCACAAATCAATTCCAGCCTCCCAGACTGCCTAAATCAACCACAGTTTGCCTACTGCCACAGCAGGCACTATCACCCTGGCCCTGCACTCAACCCTGGAACACCTAGATAACAAAGACACCAATGTCAGACTCCTATTTATCAACTCCAGCTCAGCCTTCAACACTATTATCCCTACGAAGTTCATTTCCAAACTCTGTGGCCTGGGTCTCTGCTCCTCCCTCTGCGACTGGACCCTGAACTTCCTAACCCACAAACCACAGTCAGTAAGGATAGACAACAGCACCTCCTCCACGATCATCCTCAATACTGGTGCCCCACAAGGCTGTGTTCTCAGCCCCTTACTATACACCTTATACACCTATGAGTGTGTGGCCAAATTCCCCTCCAATTCGATTTTCAAGTTTGCTGACGACACCACCATAATGGGTTGGATCTCAAACAATGACAAGACAGAGTGCAGGAATGTGATAGAGAATTGGGTGAACTGGTGCGGCAGTAATAATCTCTCCCTCAATGTAAGCAAAATGAAGGAGATTGTCATCAACTTCATGAACATAGAGGAGAACATGCCCCTGTCTACATCAATGGGGACAAAGTAGAAAGGGTCGGGAGTTTTTTGATGTCCAGATCACCAACAACCTGTCCTGTTCATGCTGACAAGATAGTTAAGAAAGCCCACCAACACTCCTGCTTTCTCAGACAACTAAGGAAATTTGGCATGTTATTTACGACTCTCACCAACTTTTACAGATGCACCATAGAAAGCATTCTTTCTGGTTGTATCACAGCTTGGTCTGGGCTCCTGCACTGCTCAAGATCGCAAAAAATTACAAAAGGTCGTGAATGTAGACCAATCCATCACGCAAACCAACCTCCCATCTAGTGACTCTGTCAACACTTCCCACTGCCTTGGCAAAGCAGCAAGTATAATTAAGAACCCCACACAGCCCAGACATTCTCTTTTCCACCTTCTTCCTTTGGGAAAAAGATACAAAAGTCTGAGGTCACATACCAACTGACTCAAGAACAGTTTCTTCCCTGCTGCTGTCAGACTTTTGAATGGACTTACCTTGCATTAAGCTGATCTTTCTCTATACCCTAGCTATGACTATAACACTACATTCTGCACTCTCTCATATCCTTCACTATGAACGGTACCTTGTCTGTATAGCATGCAAGAATAATTTTCACTGTATATTAATACATGTAACAATAATAAATCAAATCAAATCAAAACATAGAATCATAGAATACCTACAGTGCAAGACGAGGCCATTCAGCCCATTGAGTCTGTTTTGACTCTCTGACAGAGTATCTTACCCAACCTTCTTCCTGCCTCATCCCTGTAACCCCACACATTTTCCATGGCTAATTTATCTAATGTACACATCTTGGGAAACTAAGGAGCAATTTAGCATGGACAATCCGACTAACCTGCATATCTTTGGACTGTGGGAGGAAACTGGAGCACCCAGAGGAAACCCATGCGAACATGGGGAGAATGTACAAACTCTGCACAGTGACACAAGTCGGGAATTGAACCTGGGTCCCTGGCACTGTGAAGCAGCAGTGCTAACCACAGTGCTGCCAAATGGCAGATAAACAACGGCAGATTAAATTTTATGGAGGTGATTGCAAAATGCAAATTCCGTGAAACGGTTGAAAGAGAGCCAGGAGTATTTGTAAATACAAACGAGCCCAAAAAGTGTAAAGCAGCAAATCAGCAAAACCAATCTGATGTTGAACTCTGGCCAATTCAGTACAGTACAAGGAGAGGTGGGAATGGTCAAATGATGTAAGGCTCTAGTCAGACAACACTTTGACCACTCTACCCAGTTCTGGTCACAGAGAAACAAAGGGCACCATCAACTCCAGAAGAACATTGGGTTTTGAGTTATAAGGTGGGCATGTTCAACCTTGAAAGAAGGGGGTTTGATCACAAAATCATCCAGAATATTACATTAAACTAGACTGTGTGAGTAGGACAATGGACAATAGTTTTTTATGACTATCATAAGCTTTCTCTTCTGTTTAATCTTCCCCTGTATTTTTCCAGACTACCATGGGAGTCTAGATTTGGCAGTACTGTTCTTATTTTTGGAGGGAACATGTCTGCTTTATACCCTAAGGATCTCGCTTTTTAATACTTCCCACTGGTTTACAACTGAGTTATCTTTTAGCAGTCTGTCCAATTCACCTCAGCCAAATCATTTCTCAGTTTTGTAATATTTGCCTTCCCCCATTTTAAAACTTTTACTCCTGATTTATCTCTGGCCTTTTCCATAACAATACTAAATCTAAGAACACAAGAAATAGGAGCAGGAGTAGGCCATCTAGCCCTTCGAGCCTGCCCCGCCATTCAATAAGATCATGGCTGATCTGTCGTGTCTCAGTTCCACCTTCCCGCCCTCTCCCCATAATCCCTAATCCCCTCGCCTATCAAAAACCTATCAACCTGCGTCTTAAATATATTTAGCGAGGCAGCCTCCACCACTTCAACGGGCAGAGAGTTCCAGAGATTCACCACCCTTTGAGTGAAGAAGTTCCTCCTCAACTCCGTTCTAAACCACCCCCCCCTTTATCTTGAGGCTGTGCCCTCTAGTCCTACTGTCCTTTCTGAGCGGGAAGAGCCTCTCCACCTCTATCCTATCCATCCCATTCATCATCTTATATGTCTCAATGAGATCTCCCCTCATTCTTCTAAACTCTAATGAGTACAAGCCTAGTTTATTCAGCCTCTCCTCATAGCTCAACCCCCTCAACTCCGGCATCAGCCTAGTAAACCTCCTCTGCGCTCCCTCCAAGGCCAAAATATCCTTGCGTAAATCTAACCGTATTGTGATCACCATACGGTCACCCACTCTCACTTCACCCATTTGCCCATCTTCATTTCCCAAGACTTTTAGGTGGGATTCTGAATTAAAGTCCGAATCCCACAGATGGTAGCTTTGCACCATTGTGTCCTTAGCCAAGCACAGATACTCAATGTCTGAACCTGTGATTCCTCTCATACTGTGAGGATTACTATTGCAACAGGATTGCATCTCCTCTTATCGGGCTTGTCAATGTATGGTTTCAAAAAATTATCCTGGACGCAGTACATGAATTTTTCACCCTCAGTGCCCCTTAAATTGTTTGAAACCCAGTTGATATTAGGATAGTTAAACTGCCCTCTTATTCCTGCAGGGAGAAATTTATCTAAATATATATTCTTCTGACTCCCTCTCACTGTTTGGCGGTCTGTATAATCCGAGTAGTGTGACTGTCTCTTTTCTTGTTCCTAAGCCTGACCCACAAAGCCTCATTTGTTAACCCGTTTGGGATCACAGCCTTCTCACAATTGTCATTGATTCATTCGTCAATAATGCTGCCCCCACTCCGGTTTTTGTCAGCCACTCTATCCTGCTGGAAAACTCCATATCCCGGGATATTGAGCTGCGCCTCCTTTAGCCAGATTTCCATTATAGCAACATCAGCCTCTCTCTGTCCCTTTAGTTTATCTGCCTGGTTTGTAATGTTCTTTGTATTGAAGTATAAACAGCTCAACCCCATCACTTCCCTTTGCTGGATGCTTTTTAACCCTCGTTTCTCTTGTCTTTCTGAATCACTGACTCCTACAATTATAATTAGGGGTGGTAATTATAGGACGGATGTCAGAGGTAGGTTCTTTACTCAGAGGGTAGTAAGGGCGTGGAATGCCCTGCCTGCTGCAGTTGTGGACTCGTCAACTTTAAGGGCGTTCAAATGGTCAGTGGATAGGCATATGGATAACATTGGAATAGTTTAGGTTAGAGGGTCATTAGATTGGTTCCACTGATCGGTGCAACATCGAGGGCCAAAGGGCCTGTATTGCGCTGTAATGCTCTATGTTCTTTGTTCATCACCTTTTAATATTCTACCTCCCATTTCCTGATTCGAATCTGATCCATCTAAGTCTACCCTTTGGTTCCCATTCCCCCTGCCATACTAGTTTAAAACTTCCTCAATGGAACTAGCAAAATCCCCCTTGAGGATATTGGTTCCAGCTGTGCCTAGGTGTAACCTTTCCAGTTGTACAAGTCCCACATCTGCCCCAGAACCAGTCCCAAAGCCTCACGAATCTAAGCCCTACTATTTCCTCAGCTGTGCATTGACCTGGTCCATCCTCTTTTCCTGCTCTCGCTAATGTGTGGCATTGGGAATAACCGTGAGATTACTACATTGAGGTCCTGCCTTTTAGTTTATCACCCAACTTCCTGTATTCAGCTCTCTGGACCTCATTGTTTATCTATGTCGTTGGTACTAATGTGTACAATGACCACTGGCCATTCACCCTCCTCCTCCAGAATGCCATGCAGCTGCCCTGTGACATCCCTGATCCTGGCACCGATGCCAGGGAGACAGCAAACCATCCTGGATTCCGCGGCTACAGAAGTGCCTGTCTGCGCCCCTTATTATTGACTTGTGGACTGATATCAGGCTGTTCTGCTTCACAAAGAGTACAATCCGTGTTTGGGATAGACTTTAGGCTGGACATCTAGAGGCCAAACTGTGGATGCATTGAAGTAACAACTAAATGAAGCAATGGGGGAAAGTGTATGATGCTTCAGGAGGTTTGATTTCAGATGTGTTATACAGTTCTTCATCGCTAAATATCAATTCTAAGCAAGAAATAACAAGTAGTCAACTGGTACATTCTGAAAGGTCAAAAGATAAGAATACAAGCGCTGTTTCAGAATGTGCCAGAGTGCACAGAGAACAAAAACAGCCCGGGAAACAGGCCCTTCGGCCCAACGAGCCCACGCTGCCATTTTAACATTACCAGTGCTGGCCTTTATAGTGAGGGGGATTGAATATAAAAGTAGGGAGGTCTTGCTGCAGCTGTACAGGGCATTGGTGAGGCCGCAGCTGGAGTACTGTGTGCAGTTTTGGTCGCCGCACTTACGCAAGGATATTTTGGCCTTGGAGGGAGTGCAGAGGAGGTTTACTAGGCTGATACCGGAGTTGGGGGGGTTGAGCTATGAGGAGAGGCTGAATAGACTGGGCTTGTACTCGTTAGAGTTTAGAAGGATGAGGGGGGATCTTATTGAGATGTATAAGATGATGAAAGGGATGGATAGGGTAGAGGTGGAGAGGATCTTCCCACTCAGAAAGGACAGCAGGACTAGAGGGCACAGCCTCAAGATAAGGGGGGGAGGGGCAGTTTAGAATGGAGTTGAGGAGGAACTTCTTCACTCAAAGGGTGGTGAATCTCTGGAATTCTCTGCCCGTTGAAGTGGTGGAGGCTACCTCACTAAATATATTTAAGACGCGGGTAGATAGGTTTTTGGTAGGCAAGGGGATTAAGGGTTATGGGGAGAA
The DNA here is from genome assembly GCF_965287045.1 of Carcharhinus amblyrhynchos. Taxonomy (NCBI): domain Eukaryota; kingdom Metazoa; phylum Chordata; class Chondrichthyes; order Carcharhiniformes; family Carcharhinidae; genus Carcharhinus; species Carcharhinus amblyrhynchos. Next base: position 2,436,532 of record NW_027649782.1, on the reverse strand, counting down.
AGCGGGAAAGTGGAACTGATCCACTTCAGATCAGCCATGATCTTATTGAATGGCGGGGCAGGCTCGAAGGGCTAGATGGTCTACTCCTGCTCCTATTTCTTATGTTCTTATGTTAAGTCCCCCCTCCACCCATGACCCTTATCTGTGCTTATGGCATTCCACATTGAGGGAAAACTAATTTAGGGACAATTTAGTTTTAGTTTAGAGGGTTCCTAAATCAGCATAAACAAAATGGTGATTGGTCCTGATGATTAATTCTCCTTCAATATGAAATTTCAGAGTGTTATTGCATGACATTTACCTTTTCCTGCAGATAAACATCGCCAGTAAGACAATGAGCCCGGTCACTAAAGCAAAACAGATCCAAATGATTGTGGTGGTATCGTATCGGAGCGATACTATGGGAAAGAAAGAGAAACACTGTTATTGTAATAAGATGTCACAACACAAACCAGATGGATTTTGTTTCTGCCTCTCAGGGTTCATCAGCATTGAGACAAATGAACAATCTGATATTTCTCTTCAAAAACCAGTGATTCAGACACGAGATACGGAGCCTATTTCCTTAAGTCATGTTATTTGATGGTTACCATGGAGACCAGTGGTATTTATCTAAAGCATACATCTCCATTTTGAAACAAGTTAAGCTGAAATACTTGTCACAGACTTTATACAGATGCTTCATTACATGTGAGTGTTGACGTTGCTGTGCCTTTTGTTAACTGTATGCCCTCGTGTGTTAATTAAGTTGAGGTGGGCATTATTCTTTCTTATTTATTCATTGGCATTGCTGGCTGGACCAGCATTCATTGCCCATCCCTAGTTTGCCCAAAGGAAGTTAAGTGTCTGCCACAGCTCTGGAATCACATGTGGGCCAGACCAAATAAGGACGGCAGATTTCCGGTCTGAAAGAACATTAGTGAATCAGATGGGTTTTTTTCCGACAATCGACAATGGTTTCATGGTCATCAGTAGATTCTTAATTCCAGATATGTTTTATTGAATTCAAATTCCACCATCTGCCATGGTGGGATTCGAACCTGGGTCCTCAGAACATTAGCTGATTTTCTAGATTAAATATCTAGTGACAATACCATGAGGCCATCGCCTCCCCATTATGGGGGATCCAGCGGTATTCATGCATAGAAGAGCAGAGTAAAAATGTGTGTGTTGGTTGGAGGGATCAGTGTGTGTCTCAGGTTTGTAAGTGTATAAACCCCACAATTCTTTCCTTCACTGTCTGACTCTCTGACTTTTGACACATTTGCCCTGACTTCAAAATGGGTGGCACTGCTGCTACTCAATGTACCCAAACTGATGCCAGAGTGTGGCAGCTAGGGGATTTTCACAGTAACTTCATTGCAGTGTTAATGTAGGCCTACATGTGACTAATAAATAAACTTTTCGTATATAGATCAATAAACTGCACTTGCAAAGGCAATGTTGTTAATGTGTTTTCTTCAATCAATCCCATTTATTGCAGTGTGTATTGTGAGCATCAACTGTTCCAGGGTTTCACTCCTGACTGGGGTGTACAGAGGGTGTACCTAAGATGAATTGAGGAAGTAGCTCAGTACGATGGCAGGCTGGGAGGGAGGGCTGCCTCAAGGCACCAACACCGTGCGCAAAAATAGAAATTTAAATATAAAAATGGCACTCAGTCCTTAGAATTCTCAGCCCCCACACACTCCCCAATCCCCAGCCACGTTATCTCCTATCTGATAGCCCTCATGGCTCCTCATACCTCCCAAAACAATCTATGTTCTTCCCTCTATCCCACGGCCCTTTATAGCCCCTATATTATCTTAATGTGTGTGAAAGGCCTGGCTTGGAGCTCATGGACTTGTAAGGAAAAGAATACACCAAAAAACAGCCTGTCAGTTCACAGCAGGATTGACATTATAAAGCCTTTGATGTGGGGTTATGAATATAAATATGTGTTTTTATATGGGATTAAATACTTGAATTAAATATTTACTTCTTTAAGAGATCAAGTAACCAAAGAAATTGAGATGTAATTAATGGGTTTTCATCAAGAGCAACTTTTGTAAATCGTGAAGGTGTCATTAAATGTTTAGAGCGTGATATTAGTGCATCTCCTGAGCTCTGCCCATGGTGGATACTGGATGAATGGCAAGAAAGATGAAGATAGGTTGAGGGAGCTCGGTCTCTTCTCCCTGGAGAGACGAAGGTTGAGAGGTGACCTGATAGAAGTTTATAAGATGTTGAGACGAATAGATAGGGTGGATTCTCGGAGGCTATTTCCCAGGGCTGAAATGGTCGCTACGAGAGGACACAAATTTAAGGTGCAGGGAAGCAAGTACAGAGGAGATGTTAGGGATAAGTTTTTCACTCAGAGGATGGTGAGTGAATGGAATTGGCTGCCATCTGTGGTGGTGGAGGCGAACTCGCTGGGGTCTTTTAAAAGACTTCTGGATGAGTACATGGGATCTAATGGGTTTGGGGGTTATAGATAGGTCTATAGAAGTGATCGGCGCAACTTGTGGGCCGAAGGGCCTGTTTGTGCTGTAGTGTTCTATGTTCTAAAGTGTAAGAGAAAAGGTTCTGGCTGGGGGGGGTGTGGATAAGGATGAGATGGCATCAAGTTGGAATAGCTCTGTCAGGGGGAGTGTGTTCCATTAGTGTTGGGCTACGTTAGGTGGTGTTAGCTCTACAAGTATACTGAATGGTGAATTAGTCTTAAGACCAGGATGACACCGTCTTGTCTCTTATCTCTCACATTCCTATATTCCACACCACCCTCTTGGTACTCCTACTCCAAAATCTCACTGAAATGCTTTTTGCTCTGGTAAATGTTCAACTTCACGTGGGAGCTGAGCAGCAGATGTTTGCCCCTCTCTGAGAGGGCGTTGGCCCACCCATCGTTCATCGATATGAAAGGTTGGAGAGATCCATGGTTTGGGGGGGCGCGCGCGGCACGTACCTGATTTGGCAGTTTCAATCTCCACGGTCTGACTGAATCGGCCACATCCAGCTGATGTACGAGCTCGGACCTGAAATACATAACGAGTTCCAGGTTTCAGGTTGGAGACTGTCACACTTGTTCCCCTGGCTTTCAGTGTGGAGTAACTCTGCTGTTCCTTACCCTGTGGGACAGTAAAAATACTCCATTTGAGGAGCAGCTTGAGGCAGACTGTTTGTCATTACTCACATTACATGTCAGTCGCTGCAAAGATATAGAATTACAAATAGGGCTGTCAATTCTGATTGGACCATATTTCACTCAGTTTCATCACATCCTGCCTCCTATTAGCCCCACCTACATGCTCCCACCAATGTCCATCCAATGCGACTCGCCACATAAGTGTGGGCGGCACGGTAGCACAGTGGGTTAGCACTGCTGCTTCACAGCTCCAGGGTCCTGCGTTCGATTCCCTGCTCAGGTCACTGTCGGTGTGGAGTTTGCACATTCTCCTCGTGTCTGCGTGGGTTTCCTCCGGGTACTCCGGTTTCCCCCCACAGTCCAAAGATGTGCGGGTTAGGTTGATTGGCCATGCTAAGAAATTGCCCCTTAGTGTCCAGGGATGCGTAGGTTAGAGGGATTAGTGGGTATAATATGTAGGGATATGGGGGTAGGGACTGGGTGGGATTGTGTTCAGTGCAGACCCGATGGGCCGAAGGGCCTCTTTCTGCACTGTAGGGTTCTATGATTCTATAAGCACAGTGGCTACCGGAGCAGGTCAGAGGTTAGGAATCCTGCGGCGAGTAACTCACCTTCTCACTTCCCAGAGTCTATCCACCATCTACAAGGTACAAGTCAGGAGTGTGATGGAATATTCCCCATTTGTCTGGATGGGTGCAGCTCCAACGACACTCAAGAAGCTCTACACCATTCAGGACAAAGCAGCCCACTCGATTGGCACCACATCCACAAACATCTATTCCCTCCACCACCGACACTCAGTGGCAGCAGCGGGTACTATCTACAAGATACACTGCAGCAATTCACCAAAGATCCTTATACAGCACCTTCCAAACCCACAACCACTTCCATCTAGAAGGACAAGGGCAGCAGACACACAGGAACACACCACCCTCTGCAGGTTCCCCTCCAAGCCACTCACCATCCTGACTTGGAAATACATTACTCTTCCTTCGCAGTCGCTGGGTCAAAATCCTGAAATTTCCTCCCTAACAGCATTGTAGATGTATCTACACCACAGGGACTGCAGCGTTTTACGAAGGCAGCTCATCACCGCCTTCTCTAGGGCAACAAATGCTGGCCAAGCAGCGACATTATGAATGAATAAAAAAAAGTCAGTCAGTCAATTATGGTGGCTACAATACCCACAATCCACTGTGCTTCAGAAACCACTCTATGCATCATGTGGTTAGACCAGAATCTGCATATGCCAAGGTCACATCACAACCTTCGAGCATTGTGACCTTGTCATTTCTGAGAATCTGGTTAGAATAAAAGTGGTCCTCTAATTTTTTGGGTAATCTTTAATTCCAGAAGGTTCCAGAACAATCCAGGAGAACTTGGAAACTTGAAGTGCATAAATCAGAGAAATAAAAGAAAACTCAAATGGAAGCGAAAGCAAGGGGATTTTCACAGTAATTTCATTGCAGCGTTAATGTAAGCCGACTTGTGATACTAATAAATAAACTTCAAAACTTCAAACTAATGTTGGAAACACGAGGCAGGAAAATGAGAATCTCAAAGGAGGAGAATTCTTTGGGTTGGACTGCAACAACTAAAGAACGCAGTCGGGGTGACACAGTGGTTAGCACCACTGCCTCGCAGTGCCAGGGACCTGGGTTCAATTCCAGCCTTTGGTGACTGTGTGGAGTTTGCACATTCTCCCCGTGTCTGTGTGGGTTTCCTCTGGTTTTTCCCCCCACTGTCCAAAAATGTGCAGGTCAGGTGGATTGGCCATGCTGAATTGCCCCCTTGTGTCCCGAAGTGTATAGGTGTGGAGCTTGCACATTCTCCGTGTGTCTGCGTTGCTTTCCTCCAGGTGCTCCAGTTCCCTTCCAAAGATGTGCGGGTGAGGTGGATTAGGGGAGTACATATGTGGGGTTATGGGGCAGGGGATGGGTCAGAGAGTTGGTGGACTGAATGCCCTCCTTCTGCACTGTAGGGATTCTATGAAATGTGTGTTTTGATATTTTGATGGGATTTGGAATAAACAGGCCAAGACTGTAGGGTCTGAGCAAGAAGATTTGAGGCTGGTTATTGTGATTTGGGCCAACTTTCGAAACTGAGCAAGGACGTTCTTTTTGGGGATCATAAAAATATTTTTAGCTACATCAGGGTGATACTGGCCTGAGGGTTTGGATTAGTGGGGTAAATATGTGGGATTACTGGAAAGTCAGTACAGACTCGATGGGCCAAATGGTCTCCTTCTGCATTGTAGGGATTTTCTAATCTTATGAACATCAGCCAAAATCTCAACCAAGGAGGAAATGAGCACAATCTGCAGGAATTTAGTCATCTCACTTCTTTAGCACGGTAAAACATCTAAGGCAATTCACAGGAGTGCTATCTTAATTATCAGCTAAATGTGACACTGAACTACATAAGGACAAAGAGTGTGATCAAAGAAACAGGTTCTACAGAGTGTCTTAAAGGAGGAAACAGGCAGAGATCTTTCAAGAGGAAATCCCAGAAATTATTATCTAATTAGCTGAATGGGAACGAGCAAGACATCAGAATTGGTGTTATATCAACATCTCACAAAAACCTGTTGTGGTAGATTTTAGTCTTTAGTTCCAGGTTCTTCTGCATTATATGAGCTGAAAAGAGATGACTCTGGAAGCCAGGAATTTGCCCTAATTATCTATCCATTCAAAGGAAAGCAACGACTTTGAGGTGGAATTTGAAAGTGGCTGTGCATGCCAGCCACTCCTCTCTGCATTGGCTCATTCATAGAACCCTACAGCGCAGAAAGAGGCCCTTTAGTCCATCAAATCTGCACCAAACACAATCCCACCCAGGCCCTACCCCCATATCCCTGTACCCTACGCATCCCTGGACACTAAGGGGCAATTTCTTAGCATGGCCAATCAACCTAGCCAGCACATCTTTGGACTGTGGGAGGAAACCCGGAGCACCCGGAGGAAACCCACGCAGGCGTGAGGAGAATGTGCAAACTCCACGCAGGCAGTGACATAAGAACATAAGAAATAGGAGCAGGAGTAGGCCATCTAGCCCTTCGAGCCTGCCCCGCCATTCAATAAGATCATGGCTGATCTGTCGCTGCTCAGTTCCACATTCCCGCCCTCTCCCCATAACCCTTAATCCCCTCTCTTATCAAAAACCCATCAACCCGCGTCTTAAAAATATTTAGCGAGGCAGCCTCCACCACTTCAACGGGCAGAGAATTCCAGAGATTCACCACCCTTTGAGTGAAGAAGTTCCTCCTCAACTCCGTTCTAAACCGCCCCCCCCTTTATCTTGAGGCTGTGCCCCTTAGTCCTACTGTCTTTTTTGAGCGGGAAGAGTCTCTCCACCTCTATCCTATCCATCCCATTCATCATCTTATACGTCTCAATGAGATCTCCCCTCATTCTTCTAAACTCCGACGAGTACAAGCCTAGTTTATTCAGACCCGAGCCGGGAATCGAACCCAGGACCCTGGAGCTGTGAAGCAGCAGTGCTAATCCACTGTGCTACCGTGCCGCCCCTCAGCACCTAACACCTGAGCAGAAAGCCCAGCACTTTAGAAACTTGCAACCTCCACCATCTACAAAGATAAGGGTAGCAGATAGTTGGGCACACCACCACGTGGAGGCTCCCCTCCAAGCCACTCACCATTATGACGTGGAAATCCATCGCCATTCCTTCACTGGCGCTGGGTCAAAATCCTGGAACTCCCTCCCTAACAGTACTGTGGGGTGCACATATGCCACATAGACCGCAGCGGTTCAAGAAGGCAGCTCACCACCGCCTCCTGCAGGGCAATTAGGGATGGGCAACAAATACTGGTCTAGCCAACAGAAAGACTTTTAAAAGTGACAATCTCAGAGGGATCAATTTAAAGTGGGGATTGAGCAGAAAAACGCTGCAGCAAAACACTCAGAAATAACCGTTTATTTTCCGAGCGTTTTTCAACACTCTCTCTCGGTTGATTTAGAAGGTCTTTGGTTCAAAGTTAATGACGGCATCAGGAACTCCCTCGAAGCGGTCACTCAGTGCGAGCAGACTGAATTAGTGTTTGCACGAGCAGGGTTTGTGTGTATGTGTGTGTGTGGGGTGGTTACACTCTCCCCATGTCGCAGGCACAGCGAGCGTTAGAGCAACATGAGGTGGGTAAGCTGTCTGCTCTGTATCAGCAGAGTCAGCGACCAGCCTCCAAAGGAGACAGATTGCGGGCAGCTGTGTTTTTGTTCTGTCTCCAATGAGTACCTGCTCTGTTCTAATGAATATTTGCCCGACATTCAAAAATAAGTGGAATAAAATAAATCTCCACAATAATCAGTTCCACCAGAATGAACGATGGAAGGGGATCTCAAACCAACAGGCAGGTACAGGTCTGGACTGCACCATGTTAAAGGGAACCTGACCACTTAATCTGAGTAAATTAATCTGAGGCGACGGTGCAGAGGGACCTCAGGGTCCTTGTGCATGAGTCGCAAAAACCCAGCCTGCAGGTGCAGCAGGTGGTCAGGAAGGCGAATGGGATGCTGGCCTTCATAGCGAGGGGGATTGAATATAAAAGTAGGGAGGTCTTGCTGCAGCTGTATAGGGCATTGGTGAGGCCGCAGCTGGAGTACTGTGTGCAGTTTTGGGCGCCGCACCTGCGCAAAGATATTTCGGCCTTGGAGGGAGTGCAGAGGAGGTTTACTAGGCTGATACCGGAGTTGAGGGGGTTGAGCTATGAGGAGAGGCTGAATAAACTGGGCTTGTACTCGTTAGAGTTTAGAAGAATGAGGGGAGATCTCATTGAGACGTATAAGATGATGAATGGGATGGATAGGATAGAGGTGGAGAGACTCTTCCCGCTCAAAAAAGACAGTAGGACTAGGGGGCACAGCCTCAAGATAAAAGGGGGGCAGTTTAGAACGGAGTTGAGGAGGAACTGTTTCACTCAAAGGGTGGTGAATCTCTGGAATTCTCTGCCCGTTGAAGTGGTGGAGGCTGCCTCGCTAAATATTTTTAAGACGCGGGTTGATGGGTTTTTGATAAGAGAGGGGATTAAGGGTTATGGGGAGAGGGCGGGAATGTGGAACTGAGCAGCGACAGATCAGCCATGATCTTACTGAATGGCGGGGCAGGCTCGAAGGGCTAGATGGCCTACTCCTGCTCCTATTTCTTACGTTCTTATGTTCTTAAATATATTTGAACAGGAATCCCCAAATTACTCTCTGGGCACAGGTATATTCTCAGTGGTAAACTCTGTAACAAAACACAATAGCTTAATATGGTGCCTCCCATGGCCAATATTACTGATGATATTTACACCTTATATTGCCATCTCCTTTAATCACCCTACTCTGCGAGGATTTGATTTAAAGAGGGCCCTGATGAGGCACTGTATCATAGATGTACAATTTTAACACCATTTAGCACAAGTTGAGATGATCGCCGTTCAGGTAAATGATTATTTCAGGTAATCCAACCACCTGTTAATGTCACTCCTGTTGGAGTAATTATAGATCGAGGCCAGGTTGGGAAGTCGGGATGTAATGCTGCAACTTTGTAAGACCCTTGTCAGACCCCACTTGGAGTACTGTGTGCAGTTCTGGTCGCCTCACTACAGGAAGGATGTGGAAGCTATTGAGAGGGTGCAGAGGAGATTTACAAGGATGTTGCCTGGATTGGGAGGCATGCGTTATGAAGATAGGTTGAGGGTGCTAGGTCTCTTCTCTTTGGAGAGACGAAGGTTGAGAGGCGACCTGATAGAAGTTTATAAAATGTTGAGAGGAATAGATAGGGTGGATTCTCGGAGGCTATTTCCCAGGGCTGAAATGGTCGCTACGAGAGGACACAGGTTTAAGGTGCTGGGAAGCAAGTACAGAGGAGATGTTAGGGCTAAGTTTTTCACTCAGAGGGTGGTGAGTGAGTGGAATCGGCTGCCATCGGTGGTGGTAGATGCAAACTCGCTGGGGTTTTTTAAGAGATTTCTGGATGAGTGCCTGGGATCTAATGGGATTGGGAGTTACAGATAGTTCTATGGCTTGTTAGGTATGGATGTGATCGGTGCAACTTGTGGGCTGAAGGGCCTGTTTGTGCTGTAGTGTTCTATGTTCTATGTCCAGCTCCTGCATCTGGTTGGTCAGTTTAGATATTGTTAAATGGCGTCTCCGTGATAAATACAAAAGCTGGGCCATGCAGAATTCGGGACAGGGTATCTACTGCACTGATTGCATCTGATAGATCTGTGAACCCAATCACCATTTATCAGGTAATTAGCGCTTTGGGTGACACTTTCAATGGCCACTGCATGGTGGTTAGCACTGCTGCCTCACAGCACCAGGGACCCGGGTTCGATTCCCAGTTTGGGTCACTGTCTGTGTGGAGTTTGCACCTTCTCCCCGTGTCTGCATGGGTTTCCTCTGGGTGCTCTGGTTTCCTCCCACAGTCCAAAGATGTGCCGGTTAAGTGCATAGAATCATAGAACCCTACAGTGCAGAAAGAGACCCTTCGGCCCATCGAGTCTGCACCGAACACAATCCCACACAGGCCCTACCCCCATATCCCTACATATTATACCCACTGATCCCTCTAACCTACGCATTCCTGGACACTCAGGATCAATTTCTTAGCATGGCCAATCAACCTAACCCGCACATCTTTGGACTGTGGGAGGAAACCAGAGCACCCGGAGGAAACCCACGCAGACACGAGGAGAATGTGCAAACTCCACACAGACAGTTACCCGAGCCGGGAATGCGAACCCAGGACCCTGGAGCTGTGAAGCCGCAGTGCTAACCCACTGTGCTACCGTTGGCCTTGCTAAATTGGCCCTCAGTATCAGGGGAACTAGCACAGGTAAATGGATGGGGTTATGGGGGTAGGGTCTGGGTGGGATTGTGGTTGGTGTAGACTCGATGGACCAAATGACTTCCTCCTGCATTATCAGATTCTATGATTCCCTCACTAACCCCAAACCAAGAGTGCATCAGGGAGACTGTACCACACTCCTTTAGCCTCTGTCAAAGAAACAGTCGGGACTGGATTTTGCAGCGAGCACTGATTTCCTGTCTGTGTTTCCCTAAGGCAAGAGATCCTGACCTCAGGTTGGATTCTCATGGTTTCATCATCCAGTTTATATCTCTTGGCTTACACTTGTAGAAGCAAGTGAAATAGATTTGGATCAGTCTGTGTAACTCCCCCTCACCGTGCGGAGGGTCAGTCTGTGTAACTCCCCCTCATAGTGCGGAGGGTCAGTCTGTGTAACCCCCCCTCACCGTGCGGAGGGTCAGTCTGTGTAACTCCCCCTCACCGTGCGGAGGGTCAGTCTGTGTAACCCCCCCTCACCGTGCGGAGGGTCAGTCTGTGTAACCCCCCCTCACCGTGCGGAGGGTCAGTCTGTGTAACTCCCCCTCACAGTGCGGAGGGTCAGTCTGTGTAACCCCCCCTCACAGTGCGGAGGGTCAGTCTGTGTAACCCCCCTTCACTGTGCGGAGGGTCAGTCTGTGTAACTCCCCCCTCACCGTGCGGAGGGTCAGTCTGTGTAACTCCCCCTCACAGTGCGGAGGGTCAGTCTGTGTAACCCCCCTTCACTGTGCGGAGGGTCAGTCTGTGTAACTCCCCCTCACCGTGTGCTGGTATCAGTCCCTCTGTCAGCCTTTTTCAAACTTGGAACTCATCCCCTGAAGAAACTGAAGATCTTTTCACACCTTTTTAATGAACAATGAGATCTGGAAACCATCTGAGCCAACCTCTTATTTGTTTACTCTTAAATTGTACAAACATTTCACATGGAGATTAAATAGTGTTTTTTATTTTCCCCACAGTATTGCTGATGAACTGTCTCCGTGTCACTCAGTGTTAGAGAGCGCATTGCCACAGACTTAATGCAATCGAAATTATAAACTTCCCTAATAAACTGCTGAAGTGTTTGGACACTCCATTACACAATGTACTGATATTGTCGTGTGGGTCAACAGAAAAGGCAAATGTTCAACTCAGAGCTGTCAACAACAATCGAGGGCAAACTGTCACAAAGTCTGTGTGAGCGACAGAATGGCACCAAGGTGAGCAGCTGACACGGGCAGTCCTGTGTCAAAGCAGGAATGAGGTGGAGATGCCGGCGTTGGACTGGGGTAAACACAGTAAGAAGTCTCACAACTCCAGGTTTAAGTCCAACCGATTTATTTGATAGTAAACTCGCAAACTTTTGAGGTTTGCCTCTTTGTCAGGTGAATGGAGAGTTCTGTCTGTGCTGTTATATGCTCTGTCTGAGGCCAGAACTCTCCATTCACCTGACAAAGGGGCAAACCCCAAAAGCTTGTGAGTTTACTATCAAATAAATCGGTTGGACTTAAACCTGGTGTTGTCAGACTTCTTACAAAGCAGGAACGCAATGCAATGTCACACTGAAAAGAGAATTTTTTTATTTTGCTTTGCAACACAAGCGTCTCTCCATTTCACCTTTAGATACAATGCAAGTTGATCCACACTTTGATGAACAGAATTCAATCTCTGTGTGGAATTTGTTGTTTGTAGTCCTGTGAAGGTGATGCAGAGTGAAATTGGCTGGATGTAAAACAGATGCCCGATCCTATCCTATCAATTTCCTGCCTGCGAGGTTTGATTGAAATTACCCGACATGTCGTCGCTCGTGTGGAAGATAAACGGCCAAATGAGCTGGTTAGGCTGATTGCCCTGTTTTGGTGTTGTAATTTCCCTGTAATTTATTCATTCCATGTTGAATAAATTAGTCTGGCCGTTGGCAGCCTCAAGCACAGTCTGCTTTTCCTGCACTCAGTTGCAACTGACAGCCAGAACTTAAGTGGCTGCAAGTGGTTTATCCAATAAGATGGAATAGTGACAAGGGGTCACAGTTCAAACCCTGGATATATCACATTGACTTAGATATTGGGCAGTTAAAGATTTACGATGGGTCTATAGACCAAGGACTCACTTTTGGCAGCGATCTGTATAGAATAAAGAAAAAATAATATGGGAGCGGACCATCAAATTGATTTGGCAGAATGCCTCATCAACAGAACGTGCACCAAGACCTAGCTGGTGATAGAAAAGGCACTTTGCGTCAGATCCTTCCCACATATTTGAAGTCTCACCCTCTCCATATGTTGCCCTCCAATGGCTGTGCCTTTGTGAGGAAGATCGGGAGAGAGATACAGTTGGTACTTGTCGAGGTTCATCCCGAGCAGGACTCTGTGCTCTACAGGCTGTTCCCAGGGACGGACACTGAGACAAGCATCGGATGTGGCTGGAGAGTCATCAACTCAGTGAAAGACACCCCTTGGTCTGCCCGAAATCTGCTGGTCCACCAGTTTTTGATGGGTTTTTGATAAGAGAGGGGATTAAGGGTTATGGGGAGAGGGCGAGAATGTGGAACTGAGCCACGACAGATCAGCCATGATCTTATTGAATGGCGGGGCAGGCTCGAGGGGCTAGATGGCCTACTCCTGCTCCTATTTCTTATGTTCTTACGTTCTTATGTACAACACAATTATGATACATGTAATATTCACTGTATACCCCCAGGGGGTCTAGACAATTTCCAGCCCCTCAGTGCATGAGGGCAAAAGGTCTCTGACTGTAACTCAGAATTCTGTGTGTAGGCCATTTAGGATTGAGATGGGAAGAAATCTCTTCACTCAGACCTGCGAACCTGTGGAACTCTCTACCACAGAAGGCTGGGGAGGCCAAATCACTGAATATATTTAAGGAGGAGATAGGTGGATTTTGAGATTCTAAAGGTATCAAGGGCTACGGGGGTTTGCATTGGCATAGAGCATCAACAATGATAATGTTGAAGGGCCTGGAAGGGCCAAATGGCCTCCTGCTCCTATTTCCTATTGTTGTAGACTGGCACATTCCAAAGTTTGGGATTATGTACTGAGAACATAAGAAATAGGAGCAGGAGTAGGCCATCTAGCCCTTCGAGCCTGCCCTGCCATTCAATAAGATCATGGCTGATCTGAAGTGGATCAGTTCCTCTTTCCTGCTTTCTCCCCATAACCCTTAATTCCCTTGTCTATCAGAAACCTATCTACCCGTGACTTAAATATATTCAGCGAGGCAGCCTCCACCACTTCAATGGGCAAAGAATTCCAGAGACTCACCACCCTTTGAGTGAAGAAGTTCCTCCTCAACTCTGATCTAAACTGCCCCCTCCCCCCCTTATCTTGAGGCTGTGCCCTCTAGTTCTGCTGTCCTTTCTAAGCGGGAAGAATCTCTCTACCTCTACCCTATCCAGCCCCTTCATTATCTTATATGTCTCTATAAGATTCCCCTCTCAGCCTTCTAAACGCTAATGAGTACAGACCCAAAGTACTGAGGGGTACACTAAAAGTTAGGGCAGGCATTGCAGAGGCATGATGGGGAACATTCGGCACTTAAGACCTTTTGCCTTCATGCACTGAGGGGCTGGAAATTGTATAGACCCCCTGGGGGTATACAGTGAATATTACATGTATCATAATTGTGTTGAAGCACTTCAGAGTGCAAAATGATCTATGTAAACAATTTAAATATCATTGCACTTTATGTAATGCTCTTCCAGGTATTTTATGAATAAACTGCACTTCTGCAAAAACACAGAGTAAGAACAGAGGAACTGAGAGGAATGGAACATTCAGCCTCTCTAACCTGCTCCGCAATTCGAATGATCAGTGTGTTCTCCTTCTCAACTCCACTTTCCCGCCCGCTTCCCACATCCCTAAACTTACCCAAGAGACGGCACGGTAGCACAGTGGGTTAGCACTGCTGCTTCACAGCTCCAGGGTCCTGGGTTCGATTCCCGGCTGGGGTCACTGTCTGTGTGGAGTTTGCACATTCTCCTCGTGTCTGCATGGGTTTCCTCCGGACGCTCCGGTTTCCTCCCACAGTCCAAAGATGTGCGGGTTAGGTTGATTGGCCATGCTAAGATTGCCCCTTAGTGTCCAGGGATGTGTAGGTTAGAGGGATTAGTGGGTATAATATGTAGGGATATGGGGGTAGGGCCTGGGTGGGATTGTTGTCGGTGCAGACTCGATGGGCCGAAGGGCCTCTTTCTGCACTGTAGGGTTCAATGATTCTATGATCCTTAGACTTACCCAAGAGACCAAAAACCTGTCAATACTCAATAATGGAGCATCCAGCACCCTCTGGAATAGATAATGCCAAAGATTCACAGCTCTCTGAATGAACAATGTTTCCCGATTCCAGATATATTTAATCTTACCCTGAGATCTGCCTTCGAGATATCCTTGCCGTGAAAACAATCTTCTGTTAAAAATTCATTTCTCGGGACATGAGTGTCGCTGGCTGGACCAGCATTCCATTTCTGTCCCTAACTTCCCTCCATTTCAGAGGCAATTGAGAGTCAACCACATCACCGGGTCCAGAATCATGTGTAGGTCATGATCCCTTACCCTAAAGAACATTAGTGAGCCAGATGAGGTTTTAGGACAATTGTTTAACGGTCACCATTTGACTCTTAATTCCAGATTTTTAGTGAATTCAAATTTCATCGTCTGCCGTGGTGGGATTAGAATCTGGGTCCCCAGATCTTGTTCTGGGTCCTTGGATTACTAGTCCAGTGACAATACCACTGCACCACTTGGCCACTGTCTTCCCTAGCATCTACCCTGCCAAGCTGCGATAGGATCTTATATATTTCAATGAGATTGCTTCTCATTCTTCCAAACCCCAGGGCATACAGGCCCAAGTTACATGAACCTTTCATCATTGGACAGCCCAGCAACCAACTGGTTGTCATAGCAGGGACCAATACTAGTGAACATTCCCTGTACCACCTCTAAGGCCAGTATATCCTTCCTTCAATATGGAGACTGAAAGTGCATACTGTATTTCTGCCACAGATCATAGAACCCTACAGTACAGAAAGAGGCCCTTCGGCCCATCGAGTCTGCACAAACACAATCCCACCCAGGCCCTACCCCCATATCCCACCCACTAATCCCTCTAACGTACGCATCCCTGGACACTGAGGGGCAATTTCTTAGCATGGCCAATCAACCTAACCCGCTCATCTTTGGACTGTGGGAGGAAACCGGAGCACCCGGAGGAAACCCACGCAGACACGAGGAGAATGTGCAAACTCCACACAGACAGTGACCCGAGCCGGGAATCGAACCCAGGACCCTGGAGCTGTGAAGCAGCAGTGCTAACCACTGTGCTACCATGCCACCCCATTTGATTTCAGATCATCAAAGTCTTAAACAATTAACAAGCCTTGTCCTTATACACCAAGCTCCTTGCAATAAAGGCAATATGGTATTTTCCTTCCATATTGTGTACACCACCTGCATGCTAACTTTCCATGCTCTTCGTGCCATATATCCCAGTCTTTCTAAACATCAACATTTAGAACATTTTCTGCTTTTCTATTCTTAAAATAAACAACCTCACCTTCCCTACCTTATATCCCACCTACCACCTTGTTGATCACTCACCTGTCCATATCTCTTTGCAAACACTTTTAAATCCTCCCTACAGCTTGCATTCCCGCCTAGCTTTATATAGTTATCAAAGTTGAACACACTTTTCTTGGTTTCTTTATCTAAATAATTAACATAGGTTTTAAATAGCTGAAGCCAGAGGACTCATCCTTAAGGCATTCTACTCGTTAAACCTGCCAAAGTCAAAATGCCCCATTTATACCCACTCTCTGCTTCCTACTAGTTAACTAATAATTCCATCTATGCTAATATATTACTCCCAACTCCATGAGCTCCTATCATTTGTATTAACCAATTCTGTGGCACTTTACCATATGCTTTTTGAACTCTAAGTATGCCGTATCTACTGACTGTCCTTTATCTACTTTCCTCATTATATCATCAAAGATTTTATTACAATTGCCAAATATTTGGTAAATCCATGTTGATTTAGTCTGATCATAATATAGTTTTCCTACTGCATTGTTAAGACTTCCTTAATAATAAATTTCAGCATTTTCCTGATAAATGTCAGATTTATTGACTTGTAGAGCCTGTTTTTTTAATGGAATAAATGTTAGCAATATATGTAAAATAAATATATTAAAAGTTTGCAATTTTTAAATGACCTGAGAGCTTAGGGAACATAATGTTTCCCATTATTATCTCAATGGCAACACCTTGGCCAATCAGAGTTGACCTGCCAACCCTTTACCCCCGTAGTAAAAGTGTTTATGATTGTTTGAAATTTGGCATTCTTGAGTTTGTCCTGATGAGTGCAAGGTGAAAAACTTCAGCAGCACGTCTTTCTTTTCATCAATATTCAAATACATATTTGTTAAACATTTTGAATTGTTTCTTTAAATATTTACCACCATACATTTAAGTCTACTTATCGAATAAACCTTAGACAGCCTTTGTCTCATGCACATGTAATTGGCTTTAAGTCTCGGGTTATTATTTGGGAATGCAATATGTTGCTCTCAAACATAACATGCAATTCAATTGTCTTATGACCACTTTGCCCAGGGGATCATTTAGAATATAATGAACCAATTAAATCTGCCTCATTACACACAATACTAGTTATAAAATAGCTTTATCCCTAGTTGGTTCCACAACATATTACTTCCACAAACTGTCACAAAAACATTCTAAAAACAAAACTTCCAGGGCAGCACAGTGGTTAGCACTGCTCCCTTGCACCTCCAGGGACCCGGGTTCGATTCCAGCCCTGGGTGACCTGATGGAATTTGCTCATTCTCCCAGTGTCTGTGTGGGTTTCCTCCAGGGGCTCCATTTTCCTCCCCTAATCCAAAGAAATGCAGGTTGGTCATGCTAAATTGCCCCTTCGTCTCCCAAGATGTGCAGGTTATGTAGATTAGCTATGGTAAATAATGGGGTAATGGAGATAGGGAAGGAGAGAAGGCTAGGGTAAGATATTCTATCAGAGTCAGTGCAGACGCGATGGACCATTGGCCTCCTCTGCACTGTAGAGATTCTACGACTACCTTTGCTAATTTTAATGGTCCAGTCTTAGAGGACGTTTAGTGCTCCACAATTATTAGATTACAAATTCTAATTATTTCTTGTTTAATGCTATGTCCAACACTATGACTTTTGTTATAGAGCGTATAAGCTGTTCCCATCATTGGTTTCCTATTCTCCAACTATATTAAAGTTTAAAGTTTATTTATTAGTGTCACAAGGAGGCTTACATTAACACTGCAAAGAAATTACTATGACAATCCCCTAGTTGCCACACTCCAGCACTGGTACACTGAGGGAGAATTTAGCATGGCCAATGCACCTCACCAGCACATCTTTCGAAATGTGGGAGGAAACCAGAGCACCCAGAGCAAACGCACACAGACATGGGGAGAATGTGAGGACTCCGCACAGACAGTGGCCCAAGCTGGGATTTGAACCCCGGTCCCTGAGGCAGCAGTGCTAACCACTATAAGAACATAAGAACATAAGAAATAGGAGCAGGGGTAGGCCATCTAGCCCTTCGAGCCTGCCCCACCATTCAATAAGATCATGGCTGATCTGTTGTGTCTCAGTTCCACATTCCCACCCTCTCCCCATAACCCTTAATCCCCTTGCCTATCAAAAACCTATCAACCCGTGTCTTAAATATATTTAGCGAGGCAGCCTCCACCACTTCAATGGGCAGAGAATTCCAGAGATCCACCACCCTTTGATGAAGAAGTTCCTCCTCAACTCCATTCTAAATCGCCCCCCCTTTATCTTGAGGCTGTGCCCTCTAGTCCTACTGTCCTTTCTGAGCGGGAAGAGCCTCTCCACCTCTATCCTATCCATCCCATTCATCATCTTATATGTCTCAATGAGATCTCCCCTCATTCTTCTAAACTCTAACGAGTACAAGCCTAGTTTATTCAGCCTCTCCTCATAGTTCAACCCCCTCAACTCCGGTATCAGCCTAGTAAACCTCCTCTGCACTCCCTCCAAGGCCAAAATATCCTTGCGTAAGTGCGGCGACCAAAACTGCACACAGTACTCCAGCTGTGGCCTCACCAATGCCCTATACAGCTGCAGCAAGACCTCCCTACTTTTATATTCAATCCCCCTCGCTATGAAGGCCAGCATCCCATTCGCCTTCCTGACCACCTACTGCACCTGTAGGCTGGGTTTTTGCGACTCATGCACAAGGACCCCAGGGTGCCTCTGCACCGTTGCATGCTGCAGTTTTTTGCCATGTAAGTAATAGTCCTTCCTACCATTATTCCTACCAAAGTGGACAACTTCACACTTGCCAACATTAAATTCCATTTGCCAGTTCCTGGCCCATTCGCCCAGCCTATCTAGATCCTTCTGCAGACTCTCCACACCCTCCGCACAATTTGCCGTTCCACCAATCTTGGTGTCATCAGCAAATTTCGACACCATACACTCGGTTCCCTCCTCCAGATCACCTATATAAATGGTAAATAGCTGAGGCCCCAGCACCGACCCCTGGGGCACTCCACTAGTCACCAACCGCCAATCCAAATAGCACCCATTGACCCTCACTCTCTGCCTCCTATTTGACAACCAGTCCTCTATCCACGCTAACACCCTACCCCCAACTCCATGCCCCCTGACCTTCTGTAATAACCTCTTGTGCGGCACCTTATCAAACGCCTTCTGAAAATCAAGAAACACCACATCCACCGGCTCTCCTCTATCCACCGCCCTAGACACATCCTCATAGAACTCCAATAAATTCGTCAGACACGACTTCCCCTTAACGAAACCGTGCTGCGTCTGCTCTATCAAGCAATTCTCCTCAAGATGCCTTGCTATTTTCTCCTTGATCACGGATTCTAACATTTTTCTATGCCACCATACCGCCCCTATTGATGGGGAGAAATAAAGTATAGATCATTTCTGCCCTGTTCATATTCCAAATATGAACAAAGAACAACACAGCCTGGGAAACAGGCCCTTCGGCCCAACGAGCCCACGCTGCCATTTTAACATTATGAGTCCCCCCTCCACCCATGACCCTTGTCTATGCTTATGGCATTCCACATTGAGGGAAGACTAACTTAGAGACAATTTGTTACACCAATCAGCCTAAGA
Source organism: Carcharhinus amblyrhynchos (assembly GCF_965287045.1). Classification (NCBI taxonomy): domain Eukaryota; kingdom Metazoa; phylum Chordata; class Chondrichthyes; order Carcharhiniformes; family Carcharhinidae; genus Carcharhinus; species Carcharhinus amblyrhynchos. Next base: position 2,417,401 of record NW_027649782.1, on the reverse strand, counting down.
GCACATCTTTGGGTTGTGGGAGGAAACCGGAGCACCCGGAGAAAACCCACACAAGCACGGGGAGAATGCACAAACTCCCACAGACACCGGCCCAAATCCATGTGTCTGCACAGCAAACAGTGATAGTCACTGAGCTGTCGTGTTGCCCAGTATCTGGTCCAGTTTAAGCACACACTAACGACATGAAGCACTAGGCTACTCTCGAAACATCCAAGAGCAGCCCTCGCACGACCCATCGCGTGTATGCCCCTCGTTGGACAACAAGGCGGACCGAATCACCTGTGGATTAAAAGAGAAATACCTGTGGATTAAAAGTGGATTCTCAGAGGCTATTTCCCCAGGTTGAAATGGTCGCTACGAGAGGACACAGATTTAAGGTGCGCGGAGGAAAGTACAGAAGTGATGTTAGGGGTAAGTTTTTCACTCAGAGGGTGGTGAGTGAATGGAATCGGCTGCCGTCAGTGGTGGTGGAGGCGAACTCGCTGGGGTCTTTTAAAAGACTTCTGGATGAGTATATGGGGTTTAATGGGATTGGGGGTTATAGATAGGTCTATAGATTGGTAGGTGTTGATGTGATCGGCGCAACTCGTGAGCCAAAGGGCCTGTTTGTGCTGTAGTGTTCTATGTTCTATGTTCTAAAACCAATCTCCTTCGAAGATAGAGAGGTGATGATACATAGTCTGACTTTTCAGATATTATTTGTGAATCTGGGTACTATTTAACATTGCCAAATAGGAATAGAAGATCGATGTCTATATTCCAAGTCTCTGTTACTACCATACTATCTTCCCAGTGAGATCATGGACCCAAGCATATATACATCTATTCATTTGTCATTAAGATAATGATGAGTAAAGATACTGCACAGAATGGTAATGAGTTATTCAGGCCAGAATGTCTGCGATCATAATTAAAAGTGATTTGACTCAAAGATACAGGGGGCAGTTGCACCATTGACAGATCGGCAGGAGTTGGCAGGGTCATGATTGGATATCAGAGGCAACATGGTGTCTCTGGGCTCTTGCTGTGCTCCTCACCTAACTCTCTTAAACTCAAGTGTGATGTTTCCTTCAGCATGGAAGGAACATGCCCTGTTTTGAAATACTCAGATTGGGGCTTCTGTACTGTTCTGCACAAACTGATGAGAGACAAACCCTACACCCCAACCCTTGCATTAGCTTCGTGGGGTTTGAGGAGGCCTTGCAAAGTATCCCTTATTTGCTCACAGTAAAAGCTTCCCAGTGAATGGGATCTCCAATTGTTCTCTATGACCAGAATTCTCCAGTCTTGCACGCCCCACTACGGCTGCCAGTGAGAATGGAGAATCTGGTGCTCAGCCAAATCTCCGCTCACAGCAGCGGGACTGGATAATCTCTGTCGTGGGCGGGATTGGAGAATCCCGGCCTTTATTTCAACAGAGAAACTTCAGAACTGTGTGTGTGAACCAGAAGGAGGCGACAGATCTGATTCCAAAATCTTGTGCATTTCTGGTTAGTTGCTGTAATAGATCCTACATCTGGATGATGTTATTTTTCCAGTGGTAACTGGATGTTTTGACAGTCGGAAGGAAAGAAGTTTTCATTCTGACTGACCAGATAGCTTGATGTCTGATTTCATTGTTGTGATTGCAAGTGTAGGACTGAGAGGAGCCAGGAGCTAAAGTTAAGGCTCTGTACTATGTTGGATTTGTGTACCAGGTACAGCAACTCACTTTAACATGTAGGAAGGAGCTGTCACAGTGAAATGGGTTTTGATAGCTATTTTGCATTCTGCTTTTCTCTACAAACCTTTACCACAGCTTGACAGAATCAATGAGAAACATGAAACAGCAGAACAGAGTGTAGAAACTCCTCAGTTGTTCCAGCTTTGCTAACTGTATTGATCGAGCTGCTACATAATCTCACATGTTCATCCAGCAGTAAGGATACTCCAGTTGTAAGCAATAAAAGGACTAACTTCACGAAGTAAATCAAAAAAAAAGGTTTAATAAAGAAATTTCATTATACGACACTCAGGCGCTGCCCTGGGCCACAGGAGCTCCCCACAATCCCCATCTTTTTTTTTAGATCATAGATCAAAGAAGCCCACAGTGCAGAAAGAGGCCATTCGGCCCATCGAGCCTGTGCCGAACACAATCCCACCCAGGCCCTATGCCAATATCCCTACATATTATACCCACTAATCCCTCTAACCTACACATCCCTGGGCACTAAGGGGCAATTTCTTAGCATGGCCAATCAACCTAACCCGCACATCTTTGGACTGTGGGAGGAAATAAGAACATAAGAACATGAGAAATAGGAGCAGGAGTAGGCCATCTAGCCCTTCGAGCCTGCCCCACCATTCAATAAGATCATGGCTGATCTGAAGTGGGTCAGTTCCACTTTCCCGCCCTCTCCCCAAAAATCGGAGTACCCGGTTTTATTTAAACCGCCTGGTCAGCTGACCACCCCATCATATTGGTTACACTGTCTACCGGGTCAGCTCACAGCAAGTTGCCATTGGTTCCATTATAACCAATTCCAATGTTATCGTTGGTTACATGATAACATCACAGAGTCACTGGGGAAATGCAGGGTCAAATCTTACCAGCCTGCCTTGCCACAGGATTTGAAGGGTGGGCAGGGGGAAGGGGGTGTGTGGAAAGGATGGACCATGGAAAGTTCTGTTGAGTTCAGGCGGGACTTTCCTGTTTTGGGTGTCTCAATGGATGGGGTGTGTATAATGCAAGCTCCACCCATCGCAATCACCATCCTGTGTACAATATTTGACCTCTATGTGCATGTCACAAGTGTCCTCCTGAAGCAGGTGTGTGTGACATGTCATCCCCTTCACAAAATGCTACACAGGATGGTGGTGTCTGCAGCGCAAGTGTAAATAGGCTGGAAATAATATGGCGCCATCTTGGTTGGGAGCGTCAGAGTTACCTCACGGTAAGTATCACAGTGACTATATATTAAGATATTGCTCCGCCAGTTCTTCGATGATAAACCATTAGCGAACCCATCTGGTTCACTAATGTCCTTTAGAACATAGAACATTCCAGCGCAGTACAGGCCCTTCGGCCCTCGATGTTGTGCCGACCAGTGGAACCAATCTAATGACCCTCTAACCTAAACTATTCCAATCTTATCCATATGCCTATCCACTGACCATTCGAACGCCCTTAAAGTTGGCGAGTCCACAACTGCTGCAGGCAGGGCATTCCACGCCCTTACTACCCTCTGAGTAAAGAACCTACCTCTGACAACCGTCCTATAACTACCACCCCTCAATTTAAAGCTATGTTAGCCATCACCATCGGAGGGAAAAGGCTTCAGGGAAGGAAATCTGCTGTCCTTACCCGGTCTGGCCTACATTTGATTCCAGAGCCACAGCAATGTGGTCAACTCTCAACAGCCCTCCAAGAGTAACGAGGGATCAGGTGTAAATGCTGGTTGGCCAGCGATGCCATGTCCCAGAGTGGGTACATTAGCTCCGGCGTGCCATAGCTATATAGGATGTAGCACTATATGATCATGGCTAATGACCCAGAAACCCAAGGTAATGCTCTGGGGACCCAGTTTCAAATCCCACCATGTCTGATGGTGAAATAGGAATTCAATAAAAATCGGGAATTATAAAGCTTAATGATGATCATGGAACCATTGTCAATTGTCATAAAAACCCACCTGGTTCACTAGTGTCCTTTAGGGGTGGAAATTTGCCATCCTTACTTTGTTTGCTCTACATGAGACTCCACAGCCACAGCAATGTGACTGAAATGCCCCTCTGAAATGGTTTAGTTACCCACTCAGTCCCAGCGCAAGTAGGGATGGGCAACAAATGCTGGCCCAGCCAGTGATACCCAAATCTCTTGGATGAATGAGAAAAAAGTCTTTCACCCAAAGGCCAATAAATTGAACCCGGAACCCAGTCCCCTTCTAAGACGTACGAGGTAATGATCCAAATTACACAGCACAGGAGGAAATGTTTTACCTTCTCAAAATATTTGATCTCATATTCCAGAATGATGCCATTGGGCTGGTCTGGTTCTTGCCACATCAGAGTCACGCTGTTCTGACTGGTGTTTTCCTGTTTGACAACCAGGATCTGTGACGGGGCTGGAAACACAGAGATACGACAGGCATAAAACAGCTCAAATTAGCCTGCACATTGAAGAATTAGCAAATTGGAGCTACATATAATGGAGTAATCATTAGCCAGTTAGCCCGATATCCCAGCTACAGCAGAATAGAGGTTATATTACAGCGCGGATATTCCAGAGGGCTGGATTAATGATCCAGAGACATGAGATTTAATTCCACCATCGTAGCTGGGGGCTTTAAATTCCATGAATTAAATAAACCTAGAATGAAAAGTGAGTCTCAGTAACGGTGGCCATCGTACTGCAAGTTTATATATTCAAAGCCGTTTGCTTCACTGGTGTCCTTCAGGGAGGGAAATCTGCCGTCTTTACACAATATGTGACTCGAGGCCAACAGAAATGTGATTGACTCTGAACTACCCACTGAAATAGCCCAGAAAGACATGCTGTTGTTGCAAGGACAATTAGACTTTGGCAATAAATGCTGGCTTCGTTTGTGATGTTCATGTTCCTTGTCAAAAAAAATGGAAATACAACAGCAACTGAAAAGCCGCTATAATCTTGTCAAATTAAGCTTCCCCAACATATATTTACACTCAGTAATGATAACATGCTAACTTTCTGAAAAAAAAACATAATTTAATTTCACATTAACAGGGTACTTGGTGTAACCAGACCAAATAGCATACTGGTAACAGTACACTATTTGGTAACGGTATGGGCGTCACGGTAGCACAGTGGGTTAGCACTGCTGCTTCACAGCTCCAGGGACCTGGGTTCGATTCCCGGCTCGGGTCACCGTCTGTGTGGAGTTTGCACATTCTCCTCGTGTCTGCGTGGGTTTCCTCCGGGTGCTCCGGTTTCCTCCCACAGTCCAAAGATGTGCGGGTTAGGTTGGTTGGCCATGCTAAGAAATTGCCCCCTAGTGCCCTGGGATGCGTAGGTTAGAGGGATTAGTGGGTAAAATATGTAGGGATAGGGGGGGTAAGGCCTGGGTGGGATTGTGTTCAGTGCAGACTCGATGGGCCGAAGGCCCTCTTTCTGCATTGTAGGGTTTCTATGATTCTATGAACAGTGGCCAACTCTGGAGAGTCAAATGGCTCTAACCAAATAAGGCATCGTGGCAGAATGGTTAGCGCTGCTGCCTCATGGCACCAGGGTTTGACTCCAGCGCTGGATGGCTATGTGGAGTTTGTACATTCTCCCCATATCTGCACAGGTTTCCTCTGGGTGCTCCAGTTTCATCGCACAATCCAAAGATGTGCAGGTTAGGTGAATTGGCCATGCAAAATTGCTCCTTAGTGTCCTAAAATGCATAGGTTGGATGGATTAGCCATGGTAAATGCATGGGGTGGCAGAGATAAGGTGGAGGAGAGGGCCTGGGTAAGATACTCTGTGAGTGAGTGGGTGCAGATTGATGGGTCAAATAGCCTCCTTCAGCACTGTGGGACTCTATGGTACCCTTTTGGAGGGGTAATATACCCTTTTGGATATGGTTCCGGGGCAGGCACAGGTGTGATTTTAGAGATGTGTTCTTTGTGGGAGTTATAATGCCCACTGGAAGAAGTTGGGATTGTTGAAATTAGACATGAATGTGCATAAAAAGTACACAAACTCATTGGAATTAGCAAGCAGGGGCATTTTCAACAGAGTTGTCAAGACAATTGTCAAGAGTGAGGTCAAGGGTAGGTCTCAAAGCAGGGTGTCATGCTGTCAAGGAATTTAAATCACCTACCCTTTAAATATAACAAAAAAAAACTGGTTAAAAACCGGGTGTTACTTCACTCTGTCTCTTTACATAAATGTTTATGCTTTTGTAGGATGATTGATTTCATTATCACAGTGGTGCACCTATTAGTTCACAGTTTGACAGTTCCAATTGCTGACAAAGTGTTTAAAGTGAAACAATGAATGCACATGTTTGTTTTTGTAAGAGATCAAAGAAATTTAAAATGTTGTGAATTAGTTTTTTTAAAAATCTTTGGAAATGCTTTGTTTTGAAATATTGCATTCATCAATAGACATTTAAAAACATTATTTTAATCGCAGGATGGGTCCTGAGATTAAAATATGGTGGATACTGGCTGGTCTGGCATGGAGGGGATAAGTAAAAAGGGTGCTGGGTGGGGGGCATGAGTTTGCACATTGGCTGTAGAAGACTAAGGGGATGAGTGGGGGCATGCGTTGATATGGAGGGTATGTGGGGGCCATTTTTAAAAATGTATTCATTAGTCACAAGTAACATTAACGCTGCAATGAAGTTACTGTGAAATTCCCCCAGTCGCCAAACTCCGGTGTCTGTTCGGGTCAATGGATCTAACCAGTATGTCTTTCAGATTGCGGGAGGAAACTGGAACATCCAGAGAAAACCCACACAGACACGGGGAGAATGCGCAAACCTGCAGAGGGTCGGTGGGGAAATGAGGTGGCATTGATGGGCATGGGGGGTGGGTGGTGTGGGGGGGATGGTGAGAGAGGTGAGTGTGGCGACTAGGGGATTTTCACAGTAACTTCATTACAGTGTTAATGTAAGCCTACTCGCGAAAATAATAAATAAACTTTAAACGTAAAAAATGAAAACAGTGAATGGTGAGTGTATTCATTTCCTAAATTAATATTTCTCATCAGTATTTACTGTTGAGAGAAGCAGGGAACTTGGGGAAATAAATAATGATGTCTTGAGGAGTGCACATATTACAGAGAAGGAGGTACTGGAAGTCTTAAAGTGCATTAGGTTAGATAAATCCCTGGGACCTGATGAAATGTATCCCAGGATATTGTAGGAGGCTAGAGAGGAAATTGCCGAGCCCCAAGCAGAGATATTTGAACCATCGACAGCCTCAGGTGAGGTGCATGGAAATGGGAGGGTGGCAAATGTTCTGCCTGTTTTTTAAGAAGGGATGCAGGGAAACCCTGGGAATTATAGGCCAGTGAGCCTAACGTCTGTGGTGGGTTAGTTTGTGAGAAGGTATTCTGAGACGCATAGTCTACAGGCATTCAGAGAGACAAGGATTGATTAGGGACAATCAGCATGGCTTTGTGAGTGGAAAATCATGTCTCACAAATTGGATTGAGTTTCTTGAAGTTGTAACCAAGAAGGTAGATGAGGGCAGTGCAGTTGATGATGTCTACATGTACTTTAGCAAGGCCTTTGACAAGGTACCACATGGTGTGTTGTTGCATAAGGTTAAATCGATCGGGATCCAGGCAAGCTGGCCAATTGGATACAAAATTGACTTGATGATGGAAGGCAGGGTGTTTGTAGAGGATAATTTTTCAAACTGGAGGCCTGTGACCTGCGGTATGCTTCAGGGATCAGTGCTGTTTTTTGTCATTTATATTAATGATTTGGATGAGAACTTATGGAGCATGGGCGACACGGTAGCACAGTGGTTAGCACTGCTGCTTCACAGCTCCAGGGACCCAGGTTCGATTCCCGGCTCAGGTCACTGTCTGCGTGGAGTTTGCACATTCTCCTCGTGTCTGCGTGGGTTTCCTCCGGGTGCTCCGGTTTCCTCCCACAGGTTGAGTGGCCATGCTAAAATTGCCCCTTAGTGTCCTATGTGTAGGTTAGAGGGATTAGTGGGTAAAACATGCAGGGATATGGGTGTAGGGCCTGGGTGGGATTGTGGTCGGTGCAGACTCGAGGGGCCGAATGGCCTCTTTCTGCACTGTAGGGTTTCTATGATTTCTATAATTAGTAAGTTTGCAGATGGCACCAAGATTTGTGGCATAGTGGACAGTGAAAAAGGTTATCTAGGATTGCAACGGGACCTTGATCAAATGGGCCAGCGGGAAGATGAATGGCAGATGGAGTTTAATTTAAATAAATATGAGGTGAGTCATTTTGGTAGATTGAATTGGGGCACGACATACTCAGTTAATGGCAGGGCGTTGGGGAGAGTTACAGAACAAAGAGTTCTTTGAGTACAGGTGCATAGCTCCTTGAAAGTAGAGTCGCAGGTGGACTGAGTGGTGAAGAAAGCATTTGGCATGTTTGGTTTCATTGATCAGAACATTGAATACAAGAGTTGGGACGTCTTGTTGAAGTTGTACAAGACATTGGTAAGGCCACACTTGGAATACTGTGTGTACAGTTCTGATCACCCTATTATAGAAAGGATATTATTAAACTAGAAAGAGTGCATAAAAGATTTATTAGGATGCTACTGGGACTTGACGGTTTGAGTTAAAGGAGAGGCTAAATAGACTGGGACTTTTTCCCTGGAGCGTAGGAGGCCAAGGGGGTGATCTCTTAGAGGTCTGTAGAATAATGAGCTGCATGGATAAAATAGATATTCAACACCTTTTCCTGAAGGTAGGGGAATCTGAAACTAGAACATAGAAAAAAAACTAGAGGGCGTAGGTTTAAGTTGAGAGGGGAGAGATACGAGAGGCCAGAAGGACAATTTTTTCACGCAGAGGGTGGTGAGTGTTTGGAATAAACTACCTGAGGCAGTGCTAGAGACAATTTTGCCTTAATGCATTTCGATAGTTACATGGGTAAGATGGGTATCAAAGGATATTGGCCAATTGTGGGCGTTTGGGAATAGCTTAGCAGTAAAAACTGAGTGGCGTGGACAAGTTGGTCCGAAGGGCCTGTTTCCATGCTGTAAACATAAGAACATAAGAAATAGGAGCAGGAGTAGGCCATCTAGCCCCTCGAGCCTGCCCCACCATTCAATAAGATCATGGCTGATCTGAAGTGGATCAGTTCCACTTTCCCGCTTTCTCCCCATAACCCTTAATTCCCTTGCCTCCCAAAAACCTATCTACCCGTGACTTAAATATATTTAGCGAGGCAGCCTCCACCACTTCAACGGGCAGAGAATTCCAGAGATTCACCACCCTTTGAGTGAAGAAGTTCCTTCTCAACTCTGATCTAAACTGCCCCCCCCCCTTATCTTGAGGCTGTGCCCTCTAGTCCTGCTGTCCTCTCTAAGCGGGAAGAATCTCTCTACCTCTACCCTATCCATCCCCTTCATTATCTTATACGTCTCTATAAGATCCCCCCTCATCCTTCTAAACTCCAATGAGTACAAACCCAGTCTATTCAGCCTATCTTCATAGTTCAACCCCCTCATCTCCGGTATCAGCCTAGTGAACCTCCTCTGCACTCCCTCCAAGGCCAAACTATCCTTGCGCAAGTGCGGCGACCAAAACTGCACACAGTACTCCAGCTGCGGCCTCACCAGTGCTCTGTACAGTTGCAGCAATACCTCCCTGCTTTTATACTCAATCCCCCTCGCTATAAAGGCCAACATCCCATTCGCCTTCCTGACCACCTGCAGCACCTGCAGACTGGGTTTTTGCGACTCGTGCACAAGGACCCCCAGGTCCCTCTGCACCATAGCATGCTGCAGCTTTTCGCCCTTGAAATAGTAATCCCTCCTACTATTATTTCTGCCAAAGTGGATAACCTCACACTTGCTAATATTGTATTCCATCTGCCAGGTCCTCGCCCACTCGCTCAGCCTATCTAGATCCCTCTGCAGACTTTCCACACCCTCCTCACAATTTGCTTTTCCACTTATCTTTGTGTCATCAACAAATTTCGACACCCTACACTCAGCCCCTCCTCCAAATCATCTATATAAATGGTAAATAGCTGAGGCCCCAGCACCGACCCCTGGGGCACTCCACTAGTCACCAACCGCCAATCCGAATAGCACCCATTGATACCTACTCTCTGCCTCAACCCCTGAGACTTTGCCTAAATGAGGGCATTGAAATGTCTATAATCTTCCTTTTTAAAATAGGAAGCCCAGGCTTGTTACTATTGGGCCCCAGTGTGTTTCTCTGGCTCCCTGATAGGCTGATTGAGATTTGACTTTCCTACCTGCCTGGTTAGTGGTGACATTAAGTGAAATGAACTGCCGGGGCTCCAGGCTGAGATCAGAGACCCCATTCACCGCCTCGACCTTCAGGGTGTAGTTGGTGTGCGCCAGTAGGTTTACCACGCTGATCGCTGGCTCGGTCAGTCCCATCTGCTTTGGGCTGAATCGAATCCCATTGCCACAAGCTTCGCACTGGCTTGATGCCCATGCACACTTCCTGCAGATGACGTTGTATCGGACGTCACTCCTTCCTCCGTTACTGGAGGGCGGGCTCCACTCCATGGTCACCGAGGTTCCATTCACACTGGACAGGGCGTTTAGTGGAGCAGAGGGAGGTCCTGGGAAAGATCAAGGAGAGTTAGGTTACAACTGAAATGTCACCTAGTACTTAAAAAATAAAACATTTTGTCTTTTGGAAAATTGATGAGAATGAAACCTCATTAAGTTCCTTTGCTTATTTCAAATCATTTTTCCTCCAGTACAATGCGAAATATATCTCAGTGCAAACAGGTAAATTCAACAACTTGCCACTCTCTGCACTATTCCTCGGATTGCATTAATGTTCCTCACATCGCATCCAAGTTGCGACATTCAGAAATCACCTGAAATGTAATTAATCCTCAGAGAGGTGGATGATGATGTGTAAGAGCAGCAGGAAGACAAAGCCCTGGCCATTCACCCCAGCCCCCCCGGCAACTCATAGATTTATTATTGTCACACGTATTAATATACAGTGAAAAATATTGCTTCTTGCATGCTGTACAAAGCATACCATACATAAGGGAAGGAAAGAAGAGAGTGCAGAATGTAGTGTTACAGTCATAGCGAGGGTGTAGAGAAAGATCCGCTTAATGCAAGGTAGGTCTATTCAAAAATCTGACATGATGTGGAGATGGCGGTACTCTCCATTCACCTGATGAAGAGGGAAACCTCGAAAGCTTGTGAGTTTACTGTCAAATAAACCGGTTGGACTTAAACCTGGTGTTGTCAGACTTCTTACAAAAGTCTGACAACAGCAGGGAAGAAGCTGTTCTTGAGTTGGTCGGTACATGACCTCAGACTTTGTATCTTTTTCCCGACGGAAGAAGGTGGAAGAGAGTGTGTCCGGGGCACGTGGGGTCCTTAAATATGCTGGCTGCTTTCCGAGGCAGTGGAAATTGTAGACAGTGTCAACAGATGGTTTGCGTGACGGACTGGGCTTTTTTCATAACTGCCCATGTAGTTTCTTGCAGTCTAGGGCAGGGCAAAGCTGTGATACAACCAGAAAGAATGCTTTCTATGATGTACCTGTAAAAGTTGGCGAGAGTCATAGCGGACATGCCAAATTTCCTTAGTCTCCTGAGAAAGTCGAGGCGTTGGTGGGCTTTCTTAACTACAGGGTATGTCTGGAGGGACCAGATTAAATCCCCCCAGCAATCCTCTCAAATCCAACAGGATTGTGACTACTTCAATGGTCTGGAGAGACAGTGCACGTGATTTCCCCTATGCTCAGTTATCAATGAATGGCTGGGAATTATGAGAGTAAAAAAGAGGCTGAGGATATCATAGAATCCATACAGTGCAGGTTAATAGGTTGTTGCACACACTTAAATCTCACGGGATCCAGGATGAGGTAGCCAATTGGAAAAAACACTGTCTTAAATAGAATAGAACATTGAACATTATAGCGCAGTACAGGCCCTTCAGCCCCCGATGTTGCACTGACCTGAGAAACCAGTCTATAGCTCATTTAACCTACAGTATTCCAATATCATCCATATGTTTATCCAATGACCCATTAAATGCCCTTAAAGTTGGCGAATCCACTACTGTTGCAGGCAAGGCATTCCACGCCCTTACTACTCTCTGAGTAAAGAACCTACCTCTGATATTTGACTTATGTCTATCACCCCTCACTCAATTTAAAGCTATGTCCCCTTGTGTTAGCCATCACCATCCGAGGGAAAAGGCTCTCACTGTCCACCCTATCTAATAACCTTGACGACAAAAGTCAGAGGGTTCTTTTTCAAACTGGAGGCCTGTGACCAGCGGTGTGCCTCAGGGATCAGTGCTGGGTCCACGGTTATTTGTTATTTATATTAAAGACTTGATGAGAATTTTGGAGGCATGGTTAGTAAGTTTGCAGGTGACACCAAGATTGGTGGCATAGTGGACAGTGAAGAAAGTTATCTAGTATTGCAATGGGATCTTGATCAATTGGGCCAGTGGGCTGATGAATGGCAGATGGAGTTTAATTTAGATAAATTTTGGTCGATTGAACCAGGGCAGGACTTACTCAGTTAACGGTAGGGCACTGGGGACAGTTATAAGAACATAAGAACAAAAGAAATAGGAGCAGGAGTAGGCCATCTAGCCCCTCGAGCCTGCCCCGCCATTCAATAAGACCATGGCTGATCTGTCGTGTCTCAGTTCCACATTCCCGCCCTCTCCCCATAACCCTTAATCCCCTTGCCTATCAAAAACCTATCAACCCGCGTCTCAAAAATATTGAGGCAGCCTCCACCACTTCAACGGGCAGAGAATTCCAGAGATTCACCACCCTTTGAGTGAAGAAGTTCCTCCTCAACTCCGTTCTAAACCGCCCCCCCCTTTATCTTGAGGCTGTGCCCCCTAGTCCTACTGTCCTTTCTGAGCGGGAAGAGCCTCTCCACCTCTATCCTATCCATCCCATTCAACATCTTATACGTCTCAATGAGATCTCCCCTCATTCTTCTAAACTCTAACGAGTACAAGCCTAGTTTATTCAGCCTCTCCTCATAGTTCAACCCCCTCAACTTCGGAATCAGCCGAGTAAACCTCCTCTGCACTCCCTCCAAGGCCAAAATATCCTTGCGTAAGTGCGGCGACCAAAACTGCACACAGTACTCCAGCTGCAGCCTCACCAGTGCCCTATACAGCTGCAGCAAGACCTCCCTACTTTTATATTCAATCCCCCTCGCTATGAAGGCCAGCATCCCATTCGCCTTCCTGACCACCTGCTGCACCTGCAGGCTGGGTTTTTGCGACTCATGCACAAGGACCCCGAGGTCCCTCTGCACCGTCGCCTGCTGCAGTTTTTCGCCACGTAAGTAATAGTCCTTCCTACCATTATTCCTACCAAAGTGGACAACCTCACACTTGCCAACATTAAATTCCATTTGCCAGTTCCTGGCCCATTCGCCCAGCCTATCTAGATCCTTCTGCAGACTCTCCACATCCTCCGCACAATTTGCCGTTCCACCAATCTTGGTGTCATCAGCAAATTTCGACACCATACACTCGGTTCCCTCCTCCAGATCATCTATATAAATGGTAAATAGCTGAGGCCCCAGCACCGTCCCCTGGGGCACTCCACTAGTCACCAACCGCCAATCCGAATAGCACCCATTGACCCCCACTCAATGGGTGCTATTAGGATTATAGAACAAAGAGATCTAAGGGTACATGAGCTCTTTGAAAGTGGAGTCACAGGTGGACAGAGTGGTGAAGAAGGCATTTGGCATGCTGAATTTAATTGGTCAGAACATTGAATACAGGAGTTGGGACGTCCTGTTGAAGTTGTACAAGACATTGGTAAGGCCACACTTGGAATACTGTATACCGTTCTGGTCACCCTATTATAGAAAGAATAATATTAAACTAGAAAGAGTGCTATTAAGATTTACTAGGATCCTCCCAAGACTTGATGGTTTGAGTTTTATGGAGAGATTGGATAGACTGGGACTTTTTTCCCTGGAGCATAGGAGGCTGGGGGGGTGATCTTATGGAGGTTGATAAAATAACGAGGAGCATAGATGAGGCAGATAGTCAACATCTTTTCCCAAAGGTAGGGGAGTGTGAAACTAGATGGCACTAGAAGGTGAGAGGGGAGATACACAAAAGGGTTCAGAGGGGCAATGTCTTCACACAGGGTGAGGGTCTGGAACAAGCTGCTAGGAGTGGGTAAAATTATGTCTTTTAAAAAGCATTTAGGTGATTACATGGGTAAGATTGGTATCGAGGAATATGGGCCAAACACAGGCAATTGGGACTAGCTTAATGGTAAAAACTTGGTGGCATGGACAATTTGGGTTGAAAAGCCTGTTTCCATGCTGTAAACCTCTATGAGTGCAGAAGAAGGCCATTCAGCCCATTGAGTCTGCATTGATAACAATCCCACCCAGGCCTTGTCCCAGTTACCCTACGTATTTACACCATTAATCCCCCTGACACCAAGGGTCAATTTTAGCATGGCCAATCCACCTAACCTGCACATCTTTGGACTGTGAAAGGAAACCGGGGTACCCAGAAGAAACTCACACAGACAGGAGGGAGAATGTGCAAACTCCACACAGACAGTAACCCGGGTGACACGGTAGCACAGTGGGTTAGCACTGCCGCTTCGCAGCTCCAGGGTCCTGGGATCGATTCCCGGCTCGGGTCACTGTCTGTGCGGAGTTTGCACATTCTCCTCGTGTCTGCGTGGGTTTCCTCCGGGTGCTCCAGTTTCCTCCCACAGTCCAAAGATGTGCGGGTTAGGTCGATTGGCCGTGCTAAGAAATTGCCCCTTAGTGTCCAGGGATGCGTAGGTTAGAGGGATTAGTGGGTATAATATGTAGGGATATGGGGGTAGGGCTTGGGTGGGATTGTGTTCGGTGCAGACTCGATGGGCCAAAGGGCCTCTTTCTGCACTGTAGGGTTCTATGAGTCAACCCGAGGCTGGAATTGAACCCGGGTCCCTCGCAGCGTGAGACAGCAGTGCTAACCATTGTGACACTGTACCAGCCCATATGAGGCTGTGATCGAGCAAAAGACATTGTTACAGTGTTGTCCGATCAAACTCACTGACTGGGCAATGGTATGAAGACAGTGACGGCTGGAGTTGTATGCATTAATTTTGGTTTCAAACACATTCCACACTCGTACAAGTCATGGTATTTCAGAAATGAATTAATATCAATATTTACCATCATTCTGAGTGGAACTTTGTAATCAAAGAACCATAAATTTCTTCAGTAAGCTGTGAGGTCAATCAAAGCATTGTGCCTACATCGGTTCCTTGATCCTTGCCTCAAGGCTGCAATCTTCCACTTTCATCGCAGTTTTGAACTCTGCCATGAATTTATCAGACACTCCACAATCTAAAGGAGCTTCTGGAATTGTGTTCCTGCAGTTGTGAATATCGCAGTTTCTCTCACAGGTCAAAAGACTGTGCTGGGTAGGTGCATTGGCCATGCTAAATTCTCCCTCAGTGTACCCGAACAGGCGCCGGAGTGTGGCGACTAGGGGATTTTCGCAATAACATCATTGCAGTGTTAATGTAAGCCAATTTGTGAAAACAAATAAAATAGTAATATTCCAGAATATCTCCATTCATTGAAAGAGATGTAAAGCTGGAAACAATCGACCAGTTAGAGTAACATCTGTCATTAGAAAAATGCTGCAAATCATTATTGAGGAGCAGCAGAACATTTACGTATTAAGAGTCAACATAGTTATATAAAAACAGAAGCAAGTTTTGAAAAATTTATGTAAATTCTTTGTGGGCATAATGTGTAGGCTAGATAAAAGGAAAGCAGTAGATGTGGTATATTTAGATTTCCAAATCTTTTGATGAAAAAGAATTAAACTAAATCAAACAAACTGGGGACAAATTAAAGGGACAGCCCCTTAAAGGGATACTACCTTAAACAAAAACAAAGTACCAATGAAACTTAAAGCATCAAATCAAAATGGGATTAAAGGCATCAATTACGCACTCCAGTCTCTGCCATGCATGAGAGATTTCGATAGTGCCCTCAGACACTCCATGCTCCCTCTCCAGCGGCACCCAGCCACAAATATAGCCGTAGAGGAGAAATCATAGAACCATAGAACCCTACAGTGCAGAAAGAGGCCCTTCGGCCCATCGAGTCTGCACCAAACACAATCCCACCCAGGCCCTACCCCCATATCATACCCACTAATCCCTCTAACCTACGCATCCCTGGATGCTAAGGGGCAATTTCTTAGCATGGCCAATCGACCTAACCCGCACATCTTTGGACTGTGGGAGGAAACCCACGCAGACACGAGGAGAATGTGCAGACTCCACACAGACAGTGACCCGAGCCGGGAATCGAACCCGGGACCCTGGAGCTGGGAAGCAGCAGTGCTAACCCACTGTGCTACCGTGCTGCCCAGGGACAGACAGTCGGGTCGGATGACCCCTCGGTCGCCCGCTGCCTGGCCCTGTTAATGGCAAGTTTGGCCAAGCCAAAGGCATTCGATTATTCGATCTAATTATTCAATTATTCCAGCGGGTCAGTCTGTGCAAGGTGACGCTCCCCTCTCCATACCCTGCTGCTGGAGTTCCTTTGCGCTGAAAGTCAGCATTTCAACTGTGACCGGTTATCCTGGGAGTAAAACATATACAACAATCACCCGCTCACCTTACCATTCCTACACCAACTGCACAAAGCGCGCCTGTTATTCATTTTCATTTCCAAATCTGAAATGCCATTCACCACATCTGGCATGGGACTAACATATTGGACAATGCAACATTCGGACAATCACTTATCAAAGTTGAGGCACAGATCCTTTCCACGTGGCTTAATTTTCATAGCTGGTATGCAACAGCACCCATTAAATACTGGTCTGATTAGGATCTATGAGTTACTTTTGAGTTTATTTATTACTAACACAAGTAGGCTTACATTAACACTGTAATGAAGTTACTGTGAAAATCCCCCAGTTGCCACACTCCGGTGCCTGTTCGGGTACACCAAGGGACAATTTAGCACAGCCAATGCATCTAACCGGCACAGCTTCCAAACTGTGGGAGGAAACTGGAGCACCCAGAGGAAACCCACGCAGGCACGGGGAGAACATGCAAAATCCACACAGACAGTCACCCAAACCAGGAATCGAATGTGGGTCCTTGGCGTTGTGAGTTGGATAAATGGACTCAACAAATAGAGTGATTTGCATGCGATCTTTATGAGTCTGATTTTACATTTAGTAGGTCAAAGGGGTTACCATGTGTCGCTCTGCAATAATTATTAATCAGAGATGATCCAAAGAATGATGTGGTTCAATAAAGTATTCAGTGGCAGTCCAGCATGCAGTGGAGTAACGGCTCGGTTGTAATACAGCAATTTAAAACGATGTCACCATTAGACCCTCCCTCTCGGACAGTTCATGAGATTGACTAACTGCATGTAGCAGTGTCAGCATTGGTCAGATTTCAGAGAACATGAGACACTAATGGCAGGAAAGTGGGCCATTTATCGAAACGGAAAATATTGTAGATGCTGGAGGTCTGAAAGGAAAATAGAAAATGCTGGAAGTACTCAGTTGGTCAACATTGTGGAGAGAGCAGTGGAGTTAATAGGCTGGATTTTACATTCCTTCTGTGGCACAAAGGTTGGAAGGGCGCTCATATAATACAGCGTGCTATTTTATGAGTTGGTGGTAAATCTCTCCGCTTGCTTGGATGAGTGCATTTCTAATAACGCTAAGGATGCTCGATACCATCCAAGAGAATGTCTAATCCACCACCTTAAACATTCACTCCATCCACTATTAATGCACATGCAGCAGTGTGTTTAGTCTACAAGCTGCACTGCACAGGTCCAACAAACCTGTTGGACTTTAACCTCATGTTGTGAGACTTCTTACTGTGCTTACCTCTCCCCACCAAGCCTCTGAAAACCAACCTCCTCATGCCATGACATGCCATCCCACTGGTTCTGCCAGCCCGGCATATCCAAACACCCTCCCCAACACCTCCCGGTTAACTTCAATGCCGAGCTCCATCATTACTTCTTAGCAACGGCCTGCAGTCCCAGCAGTGGCCACAGACCGACGGTGGCGCTGATGAGCCGTGGGGGCTGCCGGCCAATCAGATTGGTTATCAGCATTCGGCATGGCTATTAGTGGTCATGTAAGTGCCTCATCTTACATCCCACTCCTGTTTACGCCATGGCAGGGGGGTAGGCCATGCCAAACAGTAGCCTCACAGCTTTAACTGGCAGGGGTGGCATGATGGCACTTGTTAGCTGCCTCAGAGTGCCAGGGACCCAGGTTCGATTCCCAGCTTGGGTAACTGTGCGGAGTTTGCACATTCTCCCCGTGTCTGTGTGGGTTTCCTCCGGGTGCTCTGGTTTCAAAGAACAAAAAACAATACAGCACAGGAACAGGCCCTTCGGCCCTCCAAGCCTGCACTGATCATGTGTTCCTAACTAGACCATCCCTTTGTATCCCTTTATTCTCAGTCTGTTCATCTGGCTATCTAAATAAGTCTTAAATGATCCTAGTGTGTCTGCCTTAGCCACCTTGCTTGGTAGTGCATTCCAGGCCCCCACCACCCTCTGTGTAAAATACATCCCCCACACATCATATTGAACTTTGCCCCCCTTACCTTGAACTTGTGACCCCTTGTGTTTGTCATTTCTGACCTGGGAAAAAGCTTCCAACCGTTCACCCTATCTATGCCCTTCATAATTTTACAAATTTCTATTAGGTCGATCCTCAACCTCCGTCTTTCCAGGGAGAACAACCCTGGTTTACTCAATCTCACCTCGTAGCTAATACCCTCCAAACCAGGCAACATCCTGGTAAACCTTTTCTGCACTCTCTCCAAAGCCTCCACGTCCTTCCGGTAGTGTGGTGACCAGAACTGGACTCACTATTCCAGATGTGGCCTAATCAACGTTCTATACAACTGCAACATCATATGCCAACTTTTATACTCTGTGCCCCATCCAATAAAGGCAAGCATGCCATATGCCTTCTTCACCACCTTTTCCACCTGTGCTGCCACCTTTAAGGATCTGTGAACTTGGACACCCAGATCCCTCTGTATGTCTATACTCCTAATGGTTCTCCCGTTTATTGTACAGCTCCCCCCCTGCATTAGATCTACCAAAACGCATCACTTCACATTTATCTGGATTAAATTCCATCTGCCATTTCTCTGCCCAATTTTCCAGCCTATATCCTGCTGTAATCTCTGACAATGTTCATCACTATCCGCAACTCCAGCAATCGTTGTGTCGTCCACAAACTTACTGATCACACCAGCTATATCTTCTTCCAAATCATTTATATATATCACAAACAGCAGAGATCCCAGTACACAGCCCTGCGGAACACCACTAGTCACAGACCTCCAGCCGGAAAAAGACCCCTCCACTATTACCCTCTGTCTTCAATGGCTAAGCTAGTTCTGTATCCATCTCGCTCGTTCATCTTTGATCCCATGAGATTTAACCTTTCGCACCAGCCTGCCATGAGGGACCTTGTCAAATGCTTTACTAAAATCCATATAGACGACATCCACGGCCCTCTCCTCATCAATAATTTTTGTCACCTCCTCAAAAAACGCAACCAAATTTGTGAGGCATGATCTCCCTCATACAAAACCATGCTGTCTATCGCTGACGAGAATATTTAGTTCTAAATGTGTATAGATCCTATCTCTAAGAATCTTCTCCAACAATTTCCCTACCACGGACGTCAAGCTCACCGGCCTATAATTACCCGGGTTATCCTTGCTACCTTTCTTAAATAACAGGACCACATTTGCTATCCTCCAATCCTCTGGGACCTCACCTGTGTCCAGTGAAGAAACAAAGATTTCTGTTAGAGGCCCAGCAATTTCATCTCTTGTCTCCCTCAGTAATCTAGGACAGATGCCATCTGGCTCTGGGGATTTGTCTACCTTAATGCTTTCTAACACCTCCTCCCTTGTAACTGCGATTTGTCCTAACAGGTCTACACATCCCTCCGAGACACCACCAATCAACGTGTCCCTCTCCTTTGTGAATACTGATACAAAGTATTCATTTAGGATCTCACCTACTTCCTTGGGTTTGAAGCATAATTCCCTTCCTTTGTCCCTGAGAGGTCCGACTCTTTCTCTGACAGCCCTCTTGTATAAAACGTATGTATAAAACGCCTTGGGATTCTCCTTAATCCTGTCTGCCAAGGACATTTCATGACCCCTTTTTGTCCTTCTAACTCCCTGTTTGAGTTCTTTTCTACTCTCTCTGTATTCCTCCATTGCTTCATCTGTTTTTAGCTGCCTGGACCTTATGTATGCCTCTTTTCTCTTTTCGATTAGACCCACAATTTCCCTGGTTGTGCTCGGCTCTCAAATCCTACCTTTCCTGTCCTTCCTTTTTACAGGCACATGCCTGTCCTGCAGCCCTATCAACTGCTCCTTAAAAGACTCTCACATGCCAGATGTGGATTTACCCTTGAACAGCCTCCAAATCCTGCCAAATCCGGCTGTAGTTAGTTAATTCAGCACCTTACTCATAGGACAACACTCATCCTTTTCCATGACTAAAGTTTACAGAGTTGTTCTCTGTTCGCCACATGTTCCCCCACTGAAAGTTTGATGACCTGACTGGGCTCATTCCCAGTCTAGATCCAGTATAGCTCCCCCTCGAGTTTCCTCCCACAGTCCATAAGATGTGCAGGTTAGGTTGATTTGGCCAAGCTAAATTGCCCCTTAGTATTAAGGGGTAAATATGTGGGGCTACAGGGATAGGACCTGAATGGGATTGTGGTCAGTGCAGACTTGATGGGCCAAAGGGCCTCCTTCTGCACTGTAGGAATTCTAGGATTCTATGATTTACTGCAGGGGTTGGTGTCAGGCAATGGGGTGGGACCTCATTTTTAAGATCCCATTGTTGGCACCTCCCCAAAGTCATACCCTCTCTTTAACACTCCCCCTAGCCTCTCAAACCCCAACACTCACTCACCCAAAGGAGGCTGCCAGTCAGGCTTTGCCAACCCTCGACTTACTAATGGTCTTTGTTCGAACGTGCCGCTCTTGGGGCAACAGGGCTAGCAGCCAAGACAGGAAATGCTCTGCAGATGTTAATGTAGGTTTCACACTCAATCAATTAACACCTCGCTCATGGTAAACTGGCTGTGGTGGGCCGGTTTGCTGGTGGGCAGACTCCCAACCAGCTTCTCAACCAGGAGAGGAAAATTCAGTTACAGATTCTAATGGAAGGGCACAGTCTGAAACACTGGACTGGGTTATAGATTGCTGAGGGGATGGGCGAGGAGGGGGGGCATTTTCGGGTCAACCAGAGGGCTGACTATACTAGACCTGGCATTCTGCAGCGAGATAGGGTTCATTGATAACCTCGCAGTAAAGGCACCCCTAGGGCGATGATCCTAATATGTTGCATTTTACATTCAGATGGAGAGACAAAACAGCAAGAACTTTAAAGTTAAATAAGGGGCAATCATGAGGATGAGCGTTTGCACGTGTTAGTGTGTGTGTGCGTGTACTCAGTCCAGCACTAACCCTATAGCACAGAAACAGCTCAACTTAAGCAAAGTGGGAGCCAAGTTCTGGAACCATGTAGTAAGCATTTCTCTTCAGATCTATAACATGATCTTTAATCAAAACTGCCTTTTTCTTCTCCAGTATTCCTGAATACTTAATGCGCAAGGATATGAAGGAGCTATTTCTGACCTTGTTAGAGTAATGTTTCTGTTAATGCAACCTCATCATAATCCTATGTGACAACTTGTTATGCATTAATTCCACTATGGCTATCAATGTCTGTACAATTAAATATCTCCTTCAACTGTGCTGATATTTTCCTCATTCTGATCCCTGCAATTTTTAGAATATTTCCAATTTGACTGATGCTTAAATTTTCTATCCTCTGATCTCATTGCCGTTCCTACCAGTTATTTTCTGATTGCCTGAACTGGTCAAATCAGATTACATTCTCCCCGACAGTGCTGGTTAACATCTCCATGCGAACATTAGTCCTGGTTCCCAATTCTTTACCCCAGAGCCCCAGGAACTGAAAACCTTCCATTCTATGAACAAAGAGCAAAGGAAATTACAGCACAATAACAGGTCCTTCGGCCCTCCAAGCCTGCACTGACCATGCTGCCTGACTTAACTAAAACCTTTCCGGGACCCTCTATTCCCATCTCATTCGTGTAATTGTCAAGACGCCCTTTAAAAGTCACTACCGTATCCGCTTCCACTACCTCCCCTGGCAACGCGTTCCAGGCACCCACCACTCTCTGTGTAAAAAATCTGCCTCGTACATCTCTTTTAAATCTTGCCCTTGGCACCATAAACCTATGCCCCCTAGTAATTGACTCTTCCACCCTGGGAAAACGCTGTGTTACCTCTCCAGCCACACATTTACCCACACTATCTCCCTGATTCACTATGTACCAGTACATGGCACTAGAGTAATCCTGAGGTCATTTTCTTTGAAGCTTAAAAGTTTTATTTTACTGGTAGGTTTACATTAACACTGCAATGAAGTTACTGTGAAAATCCCCAAGTCGCCACACTCTGGCGCCTGTTTGGGTACACCAATGGAACTTTAGCACGTCCAATGCACCTTAGCCTTTATAAGAGGTTAATATATATAAGAGGTTATCGAGAGGTATAGGTAGGGTGGATTCTCGGAGGCTATTTCCCAGGCCTGAAATGGTCGCTACGAGAGGACACAGGTTTAAGGTGCTGGGGGGCAGGTACAGAGGAGATGTCAGGGGTAAGTTTTTCACTCAGAGGGTGGTGAGTGAATGGAATCGGCTGCTGTTGGTGGTGGTGGAGGCGAACTCGTTGGGGTCGTTTAAGAGACTTCTGGATGAGTACTTGGGATTTAATGGGATTGGGAGTTATAGATAGGCCTGCTAGGTAGCTAATTTGTCCCTAAGTTAGTCTCCCCTCAATCTGGTTTCCAATGTGGAGTGCCATAACCGTAGACAAGGGTCATGGGTGGAAGAGGGGACTCACAATGTTAAAATGGCGGTGTGGGCTCGTTGGGCTGAAGGGCCTGTTTCCCGTGCTGTGTTGTTCTTTGTAGGGATATGATTGGCGCAACTTGTGGGCCAAAGGGCCTGTTTGTGCTGTAGTGCTCTATATTCTATGTTAACCAGCACATCTTTTGGACTGTGGGAAGGAACTGGAGCACCTGGACGAAACCCACACAGGCACAGGGAGAAGGTGCAGACCCCACATAGACAGTCGAATCAAAGCCAGGAATCGAACCTGAGTCCCTGGTGCCGTGAGCAACGCTAACCACTGTGCCACCGTGCTGTGAGACCCCATTTAATCTTTTTTCCTTATTTCTGTCTTGAGATTTACCTCGAGTACCTCAATTCTTATTCTATCTGTGTCATGAGTTCCAACAGGGCTAACGTAATGACTTCTGGCTGACATAACATATATCATTATCAATGTTAATAATAACATATTTATCAGGCACCTTAATGCATGAAACTTTTCAATATAATTCATCAAACAAATGACATTTTTATGTAATGGTATTTTTTGATCTATAGGGAATTAATCTTGCTTAATGTGGATGAAAGTCTTAATTCTGGAATTATTTTGGGCAGCTTTCTCTCTACATTCGTAAAGTGATGGTAGTAACTGAAGCACTATCGAGGTGTGATATTACTGTGTTCCTGACGGTCTAAATACATTCCTGGCAGTCCACCCGCGTTCCTGACAGTCCGATTGGATTCCTGACAATTTCTGTGTCTTACAGACAGCCAGATTGCACTCCTGTCAGTTGTGTTGAGTTCTTGCCTCAGAGACTGCGTTTCGAGCAGTTGGACTGTGTCCCTGTCAGGGTGATCCTTGCTCTGAATGGGGATGGTTTACAGGCCGATGTTTTTTGAAAATACCTGACGTACTATCTCCAACACAAAAGCTTCATCAAGATCCTCAAAAATTTGCGGGAAAAGGTTTCAATTATTCGTGGTTCTAGTTGGCTTTTGAAAAGCTGATTGGAAGATCCAGCTTTTAAAACTTATTGTGCACCCCATTTTGAATGTTCCCTCTATTTATTTAATATTCTAGCAGAGTGCAAAGATTGGCCATTTACTCACAGGCCTCTGCTAAGCCGTACCATAGAATCAGCTTAACCCTACAGGAGGTCATTGAGCCAGTCAAACCCGCACCAACAACAATCCCACCCAGGCCCTATCCCCATAACCCCACACATTTAGAACATAGACTACAGCACAAACAGGCCCTTCGGCCCACAAGTTGCGCTGATCATATCCATACCTATCAGGCCTATCTATAACTCTCAATCCCATTAAATCCCATGTACTCATCCAGAAGTCTTTTAAAAGACCCCAGCAAGATCGCCTCCACCACCGCTGACGGAAGCTGATTCCACTCACTCACCACCCTCTGAGTGAAAAACTTACCCCTAGCATCTCCTCTGTACCTGCTCCCCAGCACCTTAAACCTGTGTCCTCTCGTAGCGACCATTTCAGCCCTGGGAAATAGCCTCTGAGAATCCACCCTATCTATTCCTCTCAACATCTTATAAACCTCTATCAGGTCGCCCCTCAACCTTCGTCTCTCCAGGGAGAAGAGACCGAGCTCCCTCAACCTATCCTCATAAGGCATGCCTCCCAATCCAGGCAACATCCTTGTAAATCTCCTCTGCACCCTCTCAATAGCTTCCACATCCTTCTTGTAGTGAGGCGATAACCCTACTAATCCCCCTGACACTAAGGGGCAATTTAGCACAGCTAATCAACCTAACCCGCACATCTTTGGACTGCGGGAGGAAACCCATGCAGACACGGGGAGAATGTGCAAATGCCACACAGACTGTGCTGAGGCAGCTATCGGTCAGGATCCAAATTCTGCGGCCTCACCCGTGGCTGGAAGTCTCCACCGCGAATGGCTGAGTGCCAAATTTTCCGTTCTCGCTGGCAGCGGTCGCGGGATTCACAGAATTTGAACCTGAGCGATGCCACCATCCCATCTGCCTTTTACACCGCTAGGATTTTTCCCAGCGGACCAGCTGGCATTGGGGGGGCTGAACGGGCTGGTGTGATCAAAGGCAGCTGTCTGTACGGTGGCGTATTAACTCCTGTCAGACGTCTCACTAACACCAGAGTGTCTCACTCTCCTCCTCTTGTTCTGTCATGTCACTATCGCATTGCTGCTTCTGTCTGAATGAAGACGCAGTCTGTGACTGATCAGATAATAAATGGTTATTATATTGCAATTTGATTAGTTATGAATGCAAAGGGTGGGCGAGAATAGAACGGACAGGTCCATTCCAAATTGGGCTGTAATATGCATGAAATAGTTGGAGAAATGCCAATGAGTTTATGGTAAGTAGATGCTAGTCTGACACTCAAGAAAAGCAACTTGAATGGACTTATGTTAATAAGAGGAAAAATCCTGTCAGTTCGAGTTGACTGATTTCTCATTATTCTCCAGCCAGCCCAGGCCTGACTCAATTCGGAAGCTCAGGTAACCCTCTTCACAAGAAGAACTCTTTGAAAGCTGTGCATAATCGCATTTCCTTCAAGTGAGAAAGTACTGTTCGAAAGTTACGCAAGGAATTAAAGAAGGCTTTGGCGGTGAACTTGCTGATGAGTGGGCCGTGGAGAATGGGCACTGGTGAAACAGTTTGGTTACTCTGAATTCAATCGAGGTGGAAATTGGCTGGATCACAAGGTTGGTACAGTGAAGAAGGTAGCCAATTGGGCCATCACGTCTGGTCCAGATGGAAGGGAGAGAGCAATTTACCATTGGCTATTTTTTAACAGTCGTACACCGAACTTTAATGATAGAATAGCATTGCAATGAAATGTGTACACAGTGTTTACATCTATAATATATTCAATATATTTATTAGCAGTATACATTGTTAAGCTTTGTCTCAGGTACCCTGGGCTTCCTGGACCATATATTGGTGCTTGATAGGACTGGACTGCAGAGAAATCTGTCTCTTCGGAACAACAATTTGACTTTAGTCCCATATCCTATCTGGTTTACATTTAACTACCTCCCTGAAGTGGCCTAGCAAACGTTTCAGTTGTACAAGAATGCTACAAAGAATTGCAACACCAACATTTAAGGGAAGTGGCATAGCACTATTGTCACTGGCCTAGTAATCGGAGACGCAGAGAAAGATCCGGGGACCCAGGTTCAAATCCCACCATGGCAGACGGTGAAATTTGAATTCAAAGAAAGTCTGGAATTAAAATTCTAATGATGACCATGAAACAGTTACTGTAAAACCCATTTGACTCACTAATGTCCTTTAGGGAAGGAAATCTGCTGTCCTTGCCTACATGTGACTTTCAAAGGCCCACTGAAATGGATGGGCAGTTAAGGATGGGCACCACATTCTGTTGTAAGAAAATATAATTGAGCGGGACAGAGTAATGGAGTTTGGAAGTTCGACAGATACCCTGATGTCATCTAGAATACAAAATCCTAAAGATGTGCAGGTTAGGTGGATTGGCCATGTTAAATTGACCCTAGTGTCGGGGGATTAGCAGGGTAAGTGTGTGGGGTTACGGGAATAGGGCCTGGGTGGGATGTGGTCAGGACAGACTCATTGGGCCAAATGGCCTTCTTCTGTACTGTAGGGATTCTCCAATTCTATGAAAAACAGGGATGTACTGCTAAGGCTTTATCAGGCTCTGGTCAGACCAAATTTGGAATATTGTGAGCAATTTTGGATCCTGTATCCGAGGAAGGATACGGTGGCCTTGGAGAGGGTCCAGAGGAGGGTTGCAAGAATGGTCCCAGGACTGAAAGGCTTGATGTACGGGGAGCGTCTGAGGACTCTGGGTCTGTACTTGATGGAGTTTAGAAGGATGAAGGGGGATCTCATTGAAACTTACAGAATAATAAAAGGCCTGGATAGAATAGATGTGGGGAAGATGTTTCCATTACCAGGAAAGACTAGGGTGCGAGGGCACAGCCTCAGAATAAAGAAATTCTTCCTCAATTAGAATCCAAATGAGGAAATTTTTTTTCCAGCCAGGGTGGTGAGCCTCTGGAATTAATTGCTACAGAAGGCTGTGGAAGCCAGGTCATAGTTAAGACAGAGGTTCTTGATTGGTAAGGGGATCAAAGGTTACAGGGAAAAAGCGGGAGGATGGGGTTGAGAAATTTATCAGCCATGATTGACAGGGTACTCCAGTTTCCTCCCACAGTCCGAAAGTTGTGCTGGTTAGGTTCATTGGCCTTGCTAAATTCTCCCTTAGTGTACCCAAACAGGCACCAGAGTGTGGCAACTAGGGGATTTTCATAGTAACTTTATTGCAGTGTTAATGTAAGCCTACTCGTGATACTAATAAAATAAGCTATAAACAGAATGGTGCAGCAAACTCGATGGGCCCAATGGTCAAATTCTGCTGCTATATCTTATGGCAATTTAATTCCATGGCATTGGAGTGCGTTTTATGCTTTGATGGAACAGTGGACTTGTTCGGCTAAATGGTGCTTTGATATTTAAGATATTTAGGGCGGCACGGTAGCACAGTGGGTTATCACTGCTGCTTCACAGCTCCAGGGACCTGGGTTCGATTCCCGGCTCGGGTCACTGTCTGTGTATGGAGTTTGCACATTCTCCTCGTGTCTGCGTGGGTTTCCTCCAGGTGCTCCGGTTTCCTCCCACAGTCCAAAGATGTGCGGGTTAGGTTGATTGGCCGTGCTAAGAAATTGCCCCTTAGAGTCCTGAGATGCGTAGGTTAGAGGGATTAGTGGGTAAATATGTAGGGATATGGAGGTAGGGCCTGGGGTGGGATTGTGGTTGGTGCAGACTCGATGGGCTGAATGGCCTCTTTCTCTACTCTCGGGTTTCTATGATTTCTATAAACATAAGAACTCGGAGCAGGAGTAGGCCACCTGGTCCTTGAGCGTGTTCCGCCATTCCATAAAATCATGGCTGATCTTTTTGTGGACTCAGCTCCACTTACCTGCCTGCTCACCATAACCCTTACTGTTCAAAAACCTATCCATCCTTGCCTTAAAAATATTTAATGAGGTAGCCTCCACTGCTTCACTGGGCAGGGAAATCCACAGATTAACAATCTTTTGTGTGGAGAAGTTCCTCCTCAACTCTGTCCTAAATCTGCTCCCCCTTATTTTGAGGCCATGCCCCCTAGTTCCAGTTTCATCCGCCAGTGGAAATAACTTCTCTGCTTCAATCTTATTTATTCCCTTCATAATCTTATATGTTTCCGTAAGATCTCCCCTCATTCTTCTGAATTCCAATGAGTATAGCCCCAGTCTACTCAGTCTCTCCTCATAAGCCAACTCTCTCAACTCTGGAATCAACCTAGTGAATCTCCTCTGCACCCCCTCCAGTGCCAGTATATCCTTTCTCAAGTAAGGAGACCAAAACTGTACATAGTACTCCAGGTGTGACTTCACCAGCACCTTATACAGCTGCAACATAACCTCGCTGTTTTTAAACTCCATCCCTCTCGCAATGAAGGACAAAATTCCATTTGCTGCCTTAATTACCTTGTGCACCTACAAACCAACTCCTTGAGATTCTTGCACAAGGACACCCAGATCCCTCTGCACAGCAGCATGTTACAATTTTTTACCCTTTAAATAATAGTCCCTTTTGCTGTTGGTCCTACCAAAATGGATGATCACATTTACCAATATTGTACTCCATCTGCCAGACCCTTGCCCACTCACTTAGACTATCTGTATCCCTTTGCAAACTTTCAGCGTCCTCTGCACACTTTGCTCTTCCATCCATCTTAGTGTCACCTACGAATTTTGACACACACTTGGTCCCCAACTCCAAATCATCTATGTAAATCGTAGACAATTGCAGTCCCGACACTGATTTTGTGGCGAATAATTCAACTCAGGCACTGATTGGGATTCTCTGACCTCGCCTGCAGCTGGGATTCTCCAGTCCCGCTGCTGCGATTCTCCAGTCCTGCTGCTGCGAATAGCGTTTTGGCCGAGCAGCAAATTCTTTGTCCTCTCTGGCAGCAGGATGTGAACAGCCAGAGAATTCCAGCCCTTGAATCTTACACTCCAACAGCTTAGAAAAGACTCTGACAGATGTTGTTCCTCTGTCTGAGCTGAATATTAAATCCCATTCCTGTTACACACACTGTTCTTTCTAATCATCAGGTTTATTAGATCAGGAAAAGAGTGGATAATATTCAATGCAGCATAACAGAAGAGGGCTGGAGAACGAAATGGTTATATATTGTTGTATTAGCTATAATATGTCATGTGTAAGAGTTTCTGAGGGCCACATTTCACAACTGCAGCAGAGTCTATAGCAGGCAGCATTGCAACATTAAACAGTGAAACCATTGTCGATTGTCGGAAAAAGCCACCCGATTCACTAATATCCTTTACGAAAGGAAACTGCCATTCTTACCTGTTATGGCCTTCATGTGACTCCAGACCCAATGTGATTAACTCTTAAATATAAGAATATAGTAAGAATACAAGAACTTGGAGTGGGTCATCTGGCCCCTCGAGCCTACTCTGCCATTCAATAAGATCATGGCTGATTTTTTCCTGGTCTCAGCTCCACTTACCCACCCGCTCACCATAACCCTTGGTTTCTTCAAAAATTTATCTTTCTTTGCCTTAAAAACATTCAATGAGGGAGCCTCAACTGCTTCACTAGGCAGGGAATTCCACGGATACACAACCCTTTGTGTGAAGAAGTTCCTCCTCAACTCAATCCTAAATCTGCTCCCCCTTATTTTGAGGCCATGCCCCTTAGTTTTAGTTTCACCCGCCAGTGGAACCAACTTCCCTGCTTCTATCTTAACTATTTTCATCATAATCTTGCATGTTTCTATGAGATATCCCCTTATTCTTCTGAATTCCAATGAGTATAGCCCCAGTCTATTCAGTCTCTCCTCATAAGCCAACTCTCTCAACTCCAGAATCACCCTAGTGAATCTCCTCTGCACCCCCTCCAGTGCCAGTATATCCTTTCTCAAGTAAGGAGACCAAAACTGTACACAGTAACTCCAGGTGTGGCCTCACCAGCACCTTATACAGCTGCAACATAACCTCACTGTTTTTAAACTCCATCCCTCTAGCAATGAAGGACAAAATTTCATTTGCCTTTTTAATTACCTGCTGCAGTTGCAAACCAACTTTTTGTGCACAAGGTCACCCAGGTCCCTCTGCACAGCAGCATGTTGCAATTTTTGTACCATTTAAATAATACTCCCTTTTGCTGTTATTCCTATCAAAATGAATGACCTCACATTTATCAACATTGTACTCCATCTGCCAGGCCCTTGCCCACTCACTTAGACTATCCCTTTGCAGATTTTCAACATTCTCTGTACACTTTGCTCTGCCATTCATCTTAGTGTTACCTGCGAACTTTGACACACTACACTTGGTCCCCAACTCCAAATCATTAATGTAAAATCGTAAACAATTGCAGTCCCAACACTGATCCCTGGGGCACACCACTAATTACTGATCGCCGAGCTGGAAAACACCCGTTTACCTCCATCTTTTGCTTTTTGTTAGTTAACCAATCCTCTATCCATTACCCGTAACACTGTGCACCTTTACTTTATGCAGCAGCCTTTGGTGAGGCACCTTGTCAAATGCCTTCTGAAAGTTCATTCTAACCCTAGCCCTCTGAAATGGCCTAAGCAAGTCACTTAATTCAGAGGCAATTAGAGATTGGCAGCAAATGCTGGCCCAGTCAGTAATACTCACATCACGGAAAAGAGTACAGAAAAAAACACCAGCACCAACTGATTTGTATTCCTTTATGAAAGTGGCAGTGGACAGCTTTAACTTCTAATGATGGGAAGAGACACTCCGGATATGAGGGCTCATATTGGCAACTGTGTACAACTTGACCCCAACTTCCAGTTTAACCTGATGGATTTGGGCATATTTGAGTAGTCATTCTGAAGAGGTGGTGGCGAGTCACTGGTTTTATGTTCAAAGTGCCATTCCTCCCGTTTTGACAACCATTTACATTTAGCAGCTGTGGGCGGTGTTTGAGGTCAAAACTGCTGGGATCGGGAGCAGGAAGTCTCCCTCTGGAATTCTCCAGCAGTAACCATCAGCGGCAGCGCCAGGACCTCATAGAAACTTATAAAATTCTAACAGGACTAGGCAGCGTACATAGAGGAAGGATGTCCTCGATGGCATGGGTGTCCAGAACTGGGGATAAGGGTCTGAGGATACAGGGCAAACATTTTAGCTCAGAAATGAGGATAAATGTCTTCACCCAGGAAGTGGGCAGACTGTGAAATTCACTACCATAAAAAGCAGTTGAGGCCTAAACGTTGTGTGTTCTCAGGAAGTAGTTAGATATAGCTCTTGAGGTGAAGGGCTCAAAGGATATGGAGGGAAGGCAAGATTAGGCTATTGAATTGGATGATCAGCCATGATTATAATGAATGGTGGAGCAGGCTCAAAGGGCCAAATAGCCTCTCCTCTTGCTCTTTTTTTTTAATCTTTCTATAACCAAACGCACCACCTCTCTCAGTCCCCCCACCCCCATCCCCACCTCCCTGTCCATCCCGATTGCTGGTCCAATATCCAACGATCCTTGTCTGTGACCTTACGGTGTGGTGGCACAGTGGTGAGCACTGCTGTCTCACAGGGACCCAGGTTCGATTCCCAGCTTGGGTGACGGTGTGGAGTCTGCACATCCTCCCCGTGTCTACGTGGATTTCCTCCGGGTGTTCCAGTTTCCTCTCACAGCACAAAAGACGTGCTGGGTAGGGTGCATCGGCTGTGCTAAATTTTCCCTCAGTGTATCCGAATAGGCGCCGGAGTGTGGCGACGAGGGGATTTTTACAGTGTTAATGTAAGCCTACTTGTGACACTGACAAATACACTTTAAGTTTGACCACTGAGTGTATTGTGCGGTTGCCATCTGATTGAGAATGTTAATGATGAAATAATACTGGTGAATTGAAATGGATCTCTGTATTCCTGCCCATTGTGGATCTTGATCCTGCCCATTCCTTATTTATTGGGGTTGGGATGTCAGTACTGGAGAGTGTAATGCTGAATGTAGACTCCCCGAGGTTGGACTCAGCTGGTGTCTGTCATCATTAATATTCCCAACTTCTGTGCGCAAATGAAAAAGGATCCAAAGAAAACTGGTTAAAACAGGACAACATCCAAATCATAAATCCAAACAGTCTTGTCACATCTGGAACTGGGATCTTGGCCAAAATGTGACAAGTATCCTTGCAGTAAATTATAAATGAAACACAAATGTTCATCCTCAATGGGTAAAGGATATTTAAATCTCCCAGAGATATTCCTTATTCATACAAAACTCCGATATCCTTGAGAGAACCTGGATGGGTATTAGTTCAGATTGAGCATTACAGAGATACCTTACTGGAGATTTGCCCAAAGCAGGTCGGGAAAAGGTTTAACACACGGAAAGTTAGGGAAAATGGGGAGAAGAGGGCCGAATGGGACCGAGTGTCGAATGGGGGTGAGGTTTGAATGGGGATAAGGACTGAATTGGTGTGAGGGTTGAATGGTGGGGGGGGGGTGAAAGTTGAATGGGGGGAGAGAGGGTCGAATGGGGGGAGTGAGGGTTAAATAGGGGGAGTGAGGGTCAAATGGGGGGAGTGAGGGTTGAATGGGGGGGAGTGAGGGTTGAATGGAGGGAGTGAGGGTCAAATGGAGGGAGTGAGGGCTGAATGGGGGAGTGAGGGTCGAATGGGGGGAGTGAGGGTCGAATGGGGGGGAGTGAGGGTTGAATGGGGGAGTGAGGGTTGAATGGAGGGAGTGAGGGTTGAATGGAGGGAGTGAGAGTCAAATGGAGGGAGTGAGGGTCGAATGGGGGGAGAGAGGGCTGAATGGAGGGAGTGAGGGTCGAATGGGGGGAGTGAGGGTCGAATGGAGGGAGTGAGGGTCGAATGGGGGGAGTGAGGGTTGAATGGGGGGGAGTGAGGGTCGAATGGGGGGAGTGAGGGTCGAATGGGGGGAGTGAGGGTCGAATGGAGGGAGTGAGGGTTGAATGGGGGGAGAGAGGGCTAAATGGAGGGAGTGAGGGTTGAATGGAGGGAGTGAGGGTCGAATGGGGGGAGAGAGGGCTGAATGGAGGGAGTGAGGGTTGAATGGGGGGGAGTGAGGGTCGAATGGGGGGAGTGAGGGTCGAATGAGGGGATGGAGGTTGGTGGGGGGGAGCGAGGGCTGGATGAGATAAGGGCTGAACGGTGGGATGAGGGTTTGCTTGGTTACCCCATTCTTGCTGAGCGGAATTTGAATAGAGAATAGTTAGAGGGATAGTGACGCAGCAGGAAATAAATCTGGAACGATCTGTTTGGGGTTTAGGAATTTGTTAAGTGTTTGTTCAGAGAGAGTCCGGTCAGTGTGACGCAGAATAAACTGAAAAGCTAAAACTAATGTAACAATATAAACCAAACGTCAGCAATTTCACAACATTGATCGGATGGAAAGGACAGGGAGCGGGTTGGGAGTGTTAGCCAGACCTGGTTATGTTACTCACTGGTGCAGGGCGCAGAGGGAAGGTCAGAAGCCGATCTGTAATAGTTGGCATCACACTGACAGAAGAGAGCAGCCATCATGTCGGAGTGGCTGTGGAGAGGACATTTAGCACAGAGCTGGTCTCCGGAGCTTGACTTGAAGAATCCAGGCTCACAGGCTGAAATCAAATTAAACAGATATCTCAGTATCGTCTTTTGACAAAACCACCAATCACTTCAATTACCCTTTTCAATCAATCTCAAAACACTTCCTGCTGCAAAAGGCTTTCATTGATGAATTAATGTTTTATTCGAGTCGCGGAGACTGGTGAATAACGTGTGTTTCCATTATGTATTTAAAACAAGCTGATTCCATGGGTGATGGTTTAGATCTGCACAGGGCTCAGCACACACTCCTTCGAGCCAGCTACACACTGAAAGTTCCTGGAGGCCAAAGGTGGAGGTCAAAAATAGCAGTGGATCAAATGATGGATCACTTCAACAGCAAATGGCTCAGAGGAAATAGAATTAAACATTAACTCAGCCAGATAGCCCATGTCAGAATCATAGTATAGAAAGGGGCCTTCAGCCCATCGAGTCTGCACTGACCACAGTCCCACCCAGGTCCTACCCCCATATCCCGACATATTTTACCCACTAATCCCTCTAACCTAAGCATCCCTGGACACTAAGGACCAATTTTAGCATGGCCAATCAACCTAACCCACACATCTCTGGACTGTGGGAGGAAACCCACGCAGACACGTGGAGAATGTGCAAACTCCGCACAGACAGTGACCTGAGCCGGGAATCGAACCCAGGGCCCTGGAGCTGTGAAGCAGCCATGCTAACCACTGTGCCACCGTGCCGCTTGGTAAGAAAGCAAAACAGTTTCTTCTCTCAGTCTCAGGCAAGTTCCTGTGAGATTAAGGAGTTTCTAGATGGTGGACCTATTGCTGTAGAAGAACCTAAAGGGAGGCCTTCCTTCCTTTCCAATGTGGAAGGCGAGGAAAGTCTGCAGAGGGATCTGGATAGGCTGAGCGAGCGGGCGAGGACCTGGTAGATAGAGTACAATGTTAGCAAGTGTGAGGTTATCCACTTTGGCAGGAATAATAGTAGGAGGGATTATTATTTAAAGGGCGAAAAGCTGCAGCATGCGACGGTGCAGAGGGACCTGGGGGTCCTTGTGCATGAGTCGCAAAAACCCAGTCTGCAGGTGCAGCAGGTGCTCAAGAAGGCGAATGGGATACTGGCCTTTATAGCGAGGGGGATAGAATATAAAAGCATGGAGGTTTTGCTGCAACTGTACAGGGCACTGGTGAGGCCGCAGCTGGAGTACTGTGTGCAGTTTTGGTCACCGCACTTGTGCAAGGATATTTTGGCCTTGGAGGGAGTGCAGAGGAGGTTCACTCAGCTGATACCGGAGATGAGGGGGTTGGACTATGAAGAGAGACTGAATAGACTGGGTCCGTACTCGTTGGAGTTTAGAAGGATGAGGGGGGATCTTATAGAGACGTATAAGATAATGAAAGGGATGGATAGGGTCGAGGTCGAGAGATTCTTCCCACTTAGAAAGGACAGCAGGACTAGAGGGCACAGCCTCAATATAAGGGGGGGGTGGGGTTTAGAACGGAGTTGAGGAGGAACTTCTTCACTCAAAGGGTGGTGAATCTCTGGAATTCTCTGCCCGTTGAAGTGGTGGAGGCTACCTCGCTAAATATTTTTAAGACGCGGGTTGATGGGTTTTTGATAAGAGAGGGGATTAAGGGTTATGGGGAGAGGGCGGGAATGTGGAACTGAGCCACGACAGATCAGCCATGATCTTATTGAATGGCGGGGCAGGCTCAAAGGGCTAGATGGCCTATTCCTGCACCTATTTCTTATGTTCTTATGTTCAATACTTGTGTTTCAATAATCCAACAACACAGGAGGGAAATCTACACAAAGGCACAATCTTATTCATAGAATAGAATCATAGAATCATAGAATCATAGAACCCTACAGTGCAGAAAGAGGCCCTTCGGCCCATCGAGTCTGCACCGACCACAATCCCACCCAGACCCTACCCCCCATATCCCTACACATTTACCCGCTAATCCCTCTAACCTACACATCCCTGGACACTAAGGGGCAATTTCTTAGCATGGCCAATCAACCTAACCCGCACATCTTTGGACTCTGGGAGGAAACCGGAGCACCCGGAGGAAACCCATGCAGACACGAGGAGAATGTGCAAACTCCACACAGACAGTGACCCGAGCCGGGAATCGAACCCAGGACCCTGGAGCTGTGAAGCAGCAGTGCTAACCCACTGTGCTGCCCTTCAGTAAATGTAGATGCTTCAGTAAATATACACATGAAATACATTTACCTGTACTGAGTGAGTGTGGGTGTGTGAGAGAGAGAGAGAGAGAGATTTCTACTCAACACTGGATTAAAACAGTGCGTATCTATTTCTTGACATGCAAATGTGTTAAAGCAGATCATGGGGTCATTTTGGAAGAACTTTTACGAATTGAACTTATCTTAAAGCTTGTAATAAATTAATTGTTCACCATTAAATTTCATACTGAAATGTGTTTATTAAATCATTCCTGACGTACTGCCAATCGTTATGACAGAGTGAAAAAAGTGAATCGGAATCAGGACTTTGCAAAGCATTATCCAGCCAACGAAGTCTTGTTGAATTGTAGTTATTTAAGTTTGGGGGAACAACAGGGACAAGGGTGTGAACTCGGAACATGTGACGATGTTTTTTTTTCCTCTGCTGTGTGTTAAGGAATTTGGTGTGAGGAACCATTACCATGGATTTGCCTGGGAGCAAAACCTAGATATACTCCACTTAGCAACAAGAGAGAATCTACCTGACAACAGCAATAGCCTACGTTGGGGCTGCTGCCTTTTCCCAGTAATGAGATTAGCAGGCATCTAGGCAAGACCACATCTGGAGTATTATGTACAGTTTTGGTCTCTCTATCTAAGAAAGGATATACTTCCCATAGAGAGGGTTCAGTGAAGGTTTACTAGACTGATTCCTGGGATGGGATGGTTGTTATAACTGGAATTTACTGGAATTTAGAAGAATGAGAGGATTGTATTGATACTCAAATTCTGACAGGGCTGGACAGATTGGATGCAAGATGTTTCCTTTGGTTGGGGTCTAAAACAAGGGATCACAGTCTTAGGATGCATTTAGGTTTGAGATGAGTAGAAACCGCTTTCACTCATGGTAAACCTGTCGAATTCTCTACCACAGAAGGCTGTGGTGGCTAAGTCATTGAATATATTTAAAAAGGGATAGCTATATTTCTAGAATTTAAAGGCACAAAGAGTTATGGGGAAGTAGTGCCAGTATGGTACTGAGATTGATGATCAGCCATGATCAGTGGGATTTTCTGAACCATTGACGTTAATGTCTTTGCAATGGCTCGCCACATTTTCCAGTCTCGCCCTTGCTGAACTGGGGTCATCAACTCCCACCAATAAAAATTCTCTGCTGATTTTAACCAGCTATCATGATGCTTCTCGGTTTCTTTTTTGGCTTAAGTAGAAAAAAGAGTGAAGGACAGAATAGAAAATAAAAACAAAGGAATGAAACCCAGACAGAGAAGCTGCTCAGATACATCAGTGATCACCAGCAAACATGAACACTCACAGCATTACCCCCCACGCAGCACCGGGTAACACACTGCTGAGTTATTAACTTATATAAATTCTCTGCTCTCTGCTGGGAATGAATGGGATGTCAGTGGGATATGCTGGGAATCGATGCAACTCTGATGCTATGTGGACAGATAGTGAGGTTAGTGGGATTGCCCCTGGGCTATTTCAGGGGGATTTCAAATTTGAGAGGGAGATAGGGAAATCTCAGGGATGTAAAATAAACATAACTCCTGGGGACTTTTATGGTCTTGGCTCCTCTTCCCGCTGTGTTAGCCTGGCTTAAATGCCACATTTTAATGGGGCAGCACGATGGCACAGTGGTTAGCACTGCCACCTCACAGTGCCAGGGACCCAGGTTCAATTCTGGCCTCAGGTCACCGTCAATGTGGGGTTTGCACATTCTCCCTCTGTCAAGCTAGGTTTTCTCCGGGTTCCTCCCACAGATGTGCAGGTTAGGTAAATTGATCATGTCAAATTGCCCCTTAGAGTCAGGGGGACTAGCAGGGTAAATATGTGGGGATTACAAGCATAGGTGTTGGTGCAGGCTGGAGCCTCCTTCTGCACTGTACAAACTCTATACTTTTCCCACTCAGGTCGCCAGTTAAAATTGATGGCAGGACCCAAGGACAAAATCAAAACTGGATATATGTGAGTAATAGAAACAGAAAATGTTGGATAAACTCAGCAGGTCTGGCCGCATCCGTGGAAACAGAAACAGAGTTAACGTCTCCAGCCTGTATGACCCTGCTATGGCCTTGAAACGTTAACTCTGTTTCTCTCTCCACAGATGCTGCCAGGGCGGTTGAGTTTATCCAGCATTTTCTGTTTTTATTTCTGATTTCCGGCATCTGTAGTATTTAGTTTCACGCATGCGTAATGCCTGAGGTCGGAGACTGTCTTTTCTGCCCGAACAGATTAAAATTGGGAGCACTCTTAGGAGAGATCAACAGTTTAGACTAGTATCCTCGTTTCTCCATTTTACTGGCATTCCATTTTAAAGTACAAATTTAAGTTTATTTATTCATGTCACAAGTAGGCATACATTAACACTGCAATGAAGTGACTGTGAAATTCCCCTAGTCGTCACACACTGGCACCTGTTCCGGTCAATGCACCTAACCAGCATGTCTTCCAGACTGTGGGAGGAAACCGGAACACCCGGAGGAAACCCAGGCAGACACGGGGAGAACATGCAGACTCTGCACAGACAGTGACCCAAGCTGGGTCCCTGGTGCTGTGAGGCAGCAGTGCCAACCAGTCTAGACCATTCAAGACGAGCTGAGACGGTATTTTTCTTTCGCTGTTTTACCGATTCCTCTCTGGGCGGCCAGCTTTCTACAGTGTACCTGGGTGATGATAAGTCTGCATTGAGCAGTTAGGGTTATAATCACCCTCCTATGTGAAGCACTACACCCGCCTCCCTAACCAGTGGGATGAAGGTAATGGAGATTTCAGGAAATTTCTTCCAAGTTCCACAAGACAATTGGTCAAACAGTTTTTATCCACCAGCACTGCTCACACTGAACTTGGACAGACACTGGAAGAGGGATAAGCTGCTCCCTAGGGTTAAACCAGTAATCAGAGCAATGAGGCAAAGCTTTGTCCCTGATTCATGCCAGTTTTGGTCTGAAAACAGCTGAAGAAGTCGGGCAGGTTTGATTTTGCTTTGAAAGATTGCAAGCTGCCTGGATGGACGGCGAGTCATCAGTGCCTGGATTCCCTTTTCACAACCTGCACATCAATTGTTCACGAAAAGAGTCCAAATATTTAAACATCAGAAAACAACTCAAAATGACGGGGGAGGAAATGGCTGGCGGTTCGATTAGTGTTGTGTGAGATTGACGGACGTACAAAGCTTCTGCCTGCTATTTCCACGTGGCTATGAGGACACATCAGACATAACCAGGCCTCCACTTTCACCGCGTTCCCACTAACCAAACAAGGTTCAGACACAGCTTTGGAGAACATAGAACATAGAACACTACAGCACAAACAGGCCCTTCGGCCCACGAGTTGCGCCAATCACATCAACACCTATCTATAACCCCCAATCCCATAAAACCCCATATACTCATCCAGAAGTCTTTTAAAAGACCCCAGCGAGTTCACCTCCACCACCACTGACGGCAGCCGATTCCATTCAGTCACCACCCTCTGAGTGAAAAACTTACCCCTAACATCACTTCTGTACTTGCCTCCCCGCACCTTAAACCTGTGTCCCTCTCGTAGCGACCATTTCAGCCCTGGGAAATAGCCTCTGAGAATCCACCCTATCCATTCCTCTCAACATTTTATAAACCTCTATCAGGTCGCCTCTCAACCTTCGTCTCTCCAGGGAAAAGAGACCCAGCTCCCTCAACCTAACTTCATAAGGCATGCCTCCCAATCCAGGCAACATCCTTGTAAATCTCCTCTGTACCCTTTCAATAGCTTCTACGTCTTTCCTATAGTGAGGCGACCAGAACTGCGCACAGTACTCCAAATGAGGCCTGACAAGGGTCTTATAAAGAATGTCATAGAATCTCTTCTTTCTCATTGACCAGGATGATTAGAATCGGAAAACTTGATGGGGCACATCCCTCCGCACCCCCCCCCCCCCCCAATCCCCAGCTGCGCATTCACATTCCACTGAGGATCTGGTTGTTGTTTTCCTCCCTCGTGAGGAAGTTCCGCCTCGGAGTTCCGTCGACCAACTTTTTTGTCCAACATCTCACCACCAGTGTCAGCGACAGAGCCAAAATCCCAGGAGTCCAGGCACTGCGTAGTGTGGGGGCTCAGGGGGGAGGGGAGGTGAGGCCCAGAGGAGTGGGGTGTTGGGGCGGGATGGGAGGAGGGAGTGCCCCACCTCCACCCCACCTCCAGGAGTCAGAACTTTAGAGGGTTGCCCAGTGTTAAAAAGTGGATGCTAATTCCCAAACCTCCTCCTGACAGCCTGGAAACTGAGGCTGGGTGGGAAATGGTTCTTAAGTGGACCGTAATCGGCTCAGTTCATGCAATGGTCAGCCTGAAACTCACCTATCCAAGCGTAAAATGTCCATCCTCAAAAATAAACGGGACGCTAGCAAAAAAACTGGGATTCCTGCCCAGAACTGGCAATATCCCAATTAATACACAAGCAATTAACGAGTTTGATGACCCATTCACGGACCCCCCACCATTCATCCATCTCTCCAATGTGGGATGCGCTGAGCAGGCTTTGGTGCTGGTAATTACCAGCGTGGGCCTGGTAAGCTGGACACCGAGGGTTGAAGGACCTCGGTTCACTGGCCATTTGTCCCTGTGTGCTGCTGCACTTCAAATCTGATGGGTAGGAATGAAGATATTAATCACAGCGCTGCCTGAAATCACCTTGCCGCTCCTAGCCTTGACCAATCTGAAGATCATTCCTGGTCAGTTGGCAGGGTTTTAAATCACTGCAGCACTCCATTCTGCAGCAGAGATTTCCCTTTCTCCCTGTCAGAAGCTGCAGGTGAGAGCAGACCCTTTGATGTCCTGACAGAGAGGAGATGTCAATTTCACTGGGGGAGGGTTCCCTTCTCCACAGCTGTTCACTCAGCCTCAATATATTCACATGGATATGAATCTGAGCCTTCATAGAAAACTGAAACCTTTGAAACCCTCTCTATTCCATTGAAAACATTTTTTCTCTTCCAGTTCCATAGTGCAATGCTTTGAAATAGGCTTTGATTGACAGGTGAATGGCTTCCTACTAAGCCTCCAATCAGCTGCATTTACTTATCTTTCGCTGATGCTCCATGCATTCCAATTATCTCTATTTTTTTCTAACGCCAGTGTTTACAAGGAATCAAAGCCTGATTGACAGCTGTGGTTTCTTCAAAGGGTTTTACTTCCTCTTTTAGAAACATAGAAAAACTACAGCACAATACAGGCCCTTCGGCCCACAAAGCTGTGCCAAACATGTCCCTTAGAAATTACTAGGCTTACCTATAACCCTCTATCTTACTAAGTTCCATGTACTTATCTAAAAGTCTCTTAAAAGACCCTATTGAATCCGCCTCCACCACTGTTGCCAGCAGCGCATTCCACTCACCCACCACTCTCTGAATAAAAAACCTACCCCTGACATCTCCTCTGTACCTACTCCCCAGCACCTTAAACCTGTGTCCTCTTGTGGCAACTATTTCAGCCCTGGGAAAATGCCTCTGTCTATCCACTCGATCAATACCTCTCAACATCTTATACACCTCTATACACCTCTCCAAGGAGAAAAGGCCAAGCTCCCTCAACCTATCCTCATTAGGCATGCCACCCAATCCAGACAACATCATTTTGTAGACCACTTGTTCAAATAAAAGCTGTGTGTATATATTGGGGTTGAATGAAGAGCTGAGGAGAAGGGAACTTCCATCCCAAGGGAGAATGGTGAGTCAATCCCGAGCTCCCAGCCCAAGCCCACCCAACAGCCTGACCCTTGGGGGGGGGATGTGTTTCGGTCCGCCTTGTCCAACGAGGGGCATACACGCGATGGGTCGTGCGAGGGCTGCTCTTGGATGTTTCGAGAGTAGCCTAGTACTTCACGTCATTAGTGTCCGCTTAAACTGGACCAGATGCTGGGCAACACGACAGCTCAGTGACTATCACTGATTGCTGTGCAGACACATGGATTTGGGCCGGTGTCTGTGGGAGTTTGTGCATTCTCCCCGTGCTTGCGTGGGTTTTCTCCAGGTGCTCCGGTTTCCTCCCACACCCCAAAGATGTGCTCTTAGGCTGATTGGCAGGAATAAATTGTCCCTAAATTAGTTTCTCTCAATGTGGATGGCCATAAAACATTAGATAGGGGTCATGGGTAGAGAGGGGGACTGGTGATGTTGAGATGGCGGCGCGGGCTCGTTGGGCCGAAGGGCCTGTTTCCCAGGCTGATTTTGTTCTTTAACAGGATATGTGGGTTAGGGGGATTAATGGGGTAAGTACATAGGGTTATGTAGCTTGTCCTCGGGTGGATGTAGCTGTTACTGGGAGGATTGCTCTAAGGTTCATGGTGAGACATAGAGGAAGGATGCCCAAAGTAGATTTTTTACTCAGATAGAGGGGGAGGCAGGATAGCACAGTGGTTAGCACTGCAGCTTCACAGCTCCAGGGTCCTGGGTTCGATTCCCGGCTCGGGTCACTGTCTGTGTGGAGTTTGCACATTCTCCTCATGTCTGCGTGGGTTTCCTCCGGATGCTCCGGTTTCCTCCCACAGTCCAAAGATGTGCGGGTTAGGTTAATTGGCCATGCTAAAATTGTCCCTTAGTGTCCAGGGATGCATAGGTTAGAGGGATTAGTGGGTAAAATATGCAGGGATATGGGGGTAGGGCCTGGGTGGGATTGTGTTCGGTGCAGACTCGATGGGCTGAAGGGCCTCTTTCTGCACTGTAGGGTTCTATGATTCTAAGCTTGGTTGGGGCGTGGAATACACTGCTTGCTGTGATAGTGGAGTCGGACACTTGAGGATCTTCCAAGCAGTTATTGGATAGGCACATGGAGCACTCCAGAATGATAGGGAGTGGGATAGCTTGATCTTGGGATTGGACATAGCTCGGCACAACATTGAGGGCCGATGTTGTACTGTTCTATGATCTATGTTGCGGGGATAGGGCCTGGATGAGATGCTCTGTCAGGGTTTGAGGCAGACTAGATACGCCGAATGACCTTCTTTGCGCTGAACATAGAACATAGAACATTCCAGCGCAGTACAGGCCCTTCGGCCCTCGATGTTCCGCCGACCAGTGGAACCAATCTAATGACCCTCTAACCTAAACTATTCCAATGTTATCCATATGCCTATCCACTGACCATTTGAACACCCTTAAAGTTGGCGAGTCCACAACTGCTGCAGGCAGGGCATTCCACACCCTTACTACCCTCTGAGTAAAGAACCTACCTCTGACATCCATCCTATATTCATCACCCCTTAATTTAAAGCTATGTCCCCTTGTGTTAGCCATCACCATCCAAGGAAAAAGGCTCTCACTGTCCATCCTATCTAACCCTCTGATCATCTTGTATGACTCAATCAGGTCACCTCGTAACCTTCTTCTCTCCAATGAAAATAACCTCAAGTCCCTCAGCCTTTCCTCATAAGACCTTCCCACCATACCAGGCAACATCCTGGTAAACCTCCTCTGCACCCTTTCCAATGCCTCCACATCTTTCTTATAATGCGGCGACCAGAACTGTACGCAATACTCCCAGTGCGGCCGCACCAGAGTTTTGTACAGTTGTAACTTGACCTCACGGCTCCGAAATTCAATCCCTCTACCAATAAAAGCTAACACACCGTACGCCTTCTTAACAACCTTATCAACCTGGGTGCCAACTTTCAGGGAGCTATGCACATGTACACCGAGATCTCGCTGCTCGTCAACACTACCAAGAGTCCTTCCATTAGCCCGATGTTCTGTACAGGGATAGGAGGAGGGATAGGAATATTTAACTGCAAATGTACAGGCAACACCTGGAATATTGTGTGCAGTTTTGGTGTCCTTATCTGAGGACAGATGTCCTTGCTGGAGAGGGAGTACAGCGAAGGTTTACCAGGCTGGTTGCTGGAATGGCAGGTCTGTTATATGTGGAGTGACTAAGTCAGTTTGGATTGTATTCATTAGAGTTCAGAAGAGAAAGGATCTTACAGAAGATTCTAACAGGGTTAAAATAGGATTCAGAATGTTCCCGATGATAGGGGTATCCAGAACTATGGGTCATAGTTTGAGGATAGGGGGTAAACCTTTTAGGACTGAGACGAGGAGAAATTTCTTCATCCAGAGAGTGGTGAATCAAAATGAATGACAGAGCAGGTTCAAACAGCCAAATGGCCTCCTCTTGTTTCTGTTTTCCAGGT
This sequence comes from Carcharhinus amblyrhynchos, assembly GCF_965287045.1. NCBI lineage: Eukaryota > Metazoa > Chordata > Chondrichthyes > Carcharhiniformes > Carcharhinidae > Carcharhinus > Carcharhinus amblyrhynchos. The sequence continues at coordinate 2,373,768 of NW_027649782.1, read as the reverse complement.
TTCATAGAATCGATAAAATCCTTACAGAGCAGAAGGAGAATTTTTAGCCCGCTTAGTCTGCACCAATCACAATCCCACCCAGGCCCTATTCCCATAACCCTTCCTGTTTACCCTGCTAATCCCCCTGACATTAGGGTTAATTTATCATGGTCAATCAACCTAACCTACACATCTTTGGAATGTGAGAGGAAACCGGAGCACCCAGAGGAAACCCACGCAGAAATGGAGTGAATGTGCAAACTCCATACAGACAGTGACCCGAGGCCGGAATTGAACCTCGGTCCCTGGCGCTGTAAGGCAGCAGTGCTAACCACTGTGCCATCCCAAAGTTTCTATGTAGGGATTCTACGATTTAAGGTAATAGATTGAGAACATCGGCTTGCAAAGAGATCCAATGTGATCCAATGTTTGGTGATATATTAGCACAGCATGTGAGATGTTTTGTTCATGGCTGGCTATGTGCAAGATTGCATAGAAACATGAATGCATGAGGTAATCCAGGGCAGAGGAATATCAAAAGGAGAAACTGAAACCCTGGAAGTGGATCCTTGATGAAGACATCCAAGAGTAAGCATTGTTTGGGAGACAATTCCAAGGTGTGTTCTTCAAGAGCGGAGTTTGGAAGTTCTCATAGTTCCAAGTGTGACAAGTTTCTAGGAAGGAATTGGCTTCAGGGTGTGGGGTGTCTGACCATATTGCATCTAATGGTTTACACGGACAGTGAATTTAATGAGAACATTAGAGTATAAGACAGAATTTTTGAAATTTGTGTTATCCTTTTATATCAACGTAGCTGGGGTGATGTTCAACTTTTCCTGTTTAATGAGTGTTTTTGTTAACAGTTCACCGCAGCCTCCTGTGACTCTGTTCAATAACTGCCCTCCACATACGTAAACAAAAAATAAGTTAGAATCTGTCAGTCTGGTTCCACTCTGGTCTTTGACTAACCCAGCAATTACAAGCCCGGATTGTAACATGACTGAGTTTAAGCTCACTTGAGAAGCCTTTGATAATGGCCTCAGTCGGAGAATCCCTGCAGTGCAGAAGGAAGTAATTTGGCCCACTGAACCTACACCAACAACAATCCCACCCAGGCTCTATCCCCGTAACTCTACATATTAACCGTGCTCGTCCCTCTGACACTAAGGGGCAATTTAACATCCACCCAACCTGCACAGCTTTAGTCTGTGGGAGGAAACTGGAGCACCCAGAGGAAACCCACGCAGACACAGGGAGAATGTGCAGATTCCACACAGTCAGTGACCTGAATTGAACCCGGATCCCTGGCGCTGTGAGGCAGCAGTGCTAACCACGGTGCCACTCCAAAGCAATGTTTAAACATTTCAGAAGTGTGGTTGGATGACAGACTCCGAGAGGCTGCTATTTATCTCACCCTGTCTGGCATGATTCTCAATTTAGTAACACCTTAAGTTGTCTAAAGCGGTTGCCAAATGGGAGATGAAGGAATGTTCCTTGAACCACTTAAATTAAAAAAAACTGCTAAATGCCGGAAATAAAAACAGGAAATTAAGGAAAATCTCAACAGATATGGCAGCATCAACGGAACGAGAAACAGAGTTAATGGTTGGAGAGACGGGGCATGGGGAGGTCCGTTGACCTCGGGAGGGATTTGACAGTTTTGGGGTGAGTGAGGCTGTAAAATCCCAGCCAATGCTACAGGTTTGTGAGGCTGGAGCTGAATCAACTGGAGATATCAAAAAACATGTTTCAATTAACGCCACTTAGCGAATGCAAGAGGTAGAACGGAGGCATTAAAAACTCATCAGGATACTTTGCATGAAAAAAGACAGCTTTGCATTATTAAGTGTCAATTATATGTGATTGAAGATAGAAAAAGTATTTTCACAATCATTATCTGTGTTGTGCGACCTACGATCATTGCATTTTCCAAGGAATCCCATTACCTCTGATCTCTGTGTATCTCTTGCATAATTTAGAAAATAATGACTGCATTATCTTTAAAAAGCTGCAGTGGGAGAGAGGCAGTGCAAATGCGTGTTTGCTTTGATAACTTCATCAAGACAATTTAGTCACTTTGTATTTTGCTTGAAGGATTTGCTTATTAAATACTCTGTACGGCAGTAACTTTTCTCACATAAACTCTGGCCCCCAGGCAAGACTTTAAAATGCTGACACAAGATTAGAATCAGTATTGCAACAATGGATTATAATATTGAGGCAAATATTTGGACAACATATCTGAACAGTCTCTGATTTTAACAGCTTGTTTGGCAGTTTTTGGGGGAACCAGCTGAGAGATGATTCTTCTATGATTCCATGTGCACAGGTTTGGTTTGCATTTCTCTGTGTCAGGATTAAGGGCTTATTTACAAGTAGGCTCACATTAACACTGCAATGGAGTTCTGTGAAAATCCCCTAGTCACAACACTCCAGCGCCTGTTGGGGTACACTGAGGGAGAATTTAGCACGGCCAATGCACCTAACCAGCACGTCTTTCAGACTGTTGGAGGAAAGCAGAACACTCGGAGGAAACCCGTGCAGATACGGAGAGAACATGCAGACTTCATTCAGTCACCCACTCCTGTAATCGAACCCTGGCACTGTGAGGCAGTAGTTCTAACCACTGTGCCGACCAGTAAGGTCACAGACAAGGATCATTGGCAACCAGGAAACTTGTGCCAATGATCCTTGTCAGGCGGGTACTGACGATAGATCAGTTACTCCACTCAGACTGGTTTGGAACGTGGGATTGTGGGTTTACCTAACCACAACAGAAGCAATTATCAACCAACGTTCTACACTGAACCAAATAAATGGAAGACCAAACGTTTTGTGAGCGACACAGGTTTTAAACAATGTTTTATCGATGGGGATACACGGGCAGAGAGGTTAATGGAACATAGAACACTACAACACAAACAGGCCCTTCGGCCCACAAGTTGCACCGATCATAGCCCTACCTACCAGGCCCATCTATAACCCTCAATCCCATTAAATCCCATATACTCATCCAGAAGTCTTTTAAAAGATCCCAGCGAGTTCGCCTCCACCACCACCGACAGCAGCCGATTCCACTCACTCACCACCCTCTGAGTGAAAAACTTACCCCTGACATAAGGACATAAGAAATAGGAGCAGGAGTCGGCCATCTAGCCCCTCGAGCCTGCCCCGCCATTCAATAAGATCATGGCTGATCTGAAGTGGCTCAGTTCCACTTTCCCGCTTTCTCCCCATAACCCTTAATCCCCTTGCCTACCAAAATCCTATCTACCCGCGTATTAAATATATTTAGTGAGGTAGCCTCCACCACTTCAACAGGCAGAGAATTCCAGAGATTCACCACCCTTTGAGTGAAGAAGTTCCTCCTCAACTCCGTTCTAAACTGCCCCCCCACTTATCTTGAGGCTGTGCCCTCTAGTCCTGCTGTCCTTTCTGAGTAGGAAGAATCTCTCTACCTCTACCCAATCCATCCCCTTCATTATCTTATACGTCTCTATAAGATCCCCCCTCATCCTTCTAAACTCCAACGAGTACAGACCCAGTCTATTCAGCCTATCTTCATAGTTCAACCCCCTCAACTCCGGTATCAGCCTAGTGAACCTCCTCTGCACTCCCTCCAAGGCCAAAATATCCTTGCGTAAGTGCGGCGACCAAAACTACACACAGTACTCCAGCTGTGGCCTCACCAGTGCCCTGTACAGTTGCAGCAAGACCTCCCTGCTTTTATATTCAATTCCCCTCGCTATAAAGGCCAGCATCCCATTCGCCTTCCTGACCACCTGCTGCACCTGCAGACTGGGTTTTTGCGACTCATGCACAAGGACCCCCAGGTCCCTCTGCACCGTAGCATGCTGCAGCTTTTCGCCCTTGAAATAGTAGTCTTTCCGACTATTATTCCTGCCAAAGTGGATAACCTCACACTTGCCAACATTGTATTCCATCTTCCAGGTCCTCGCCCACTTGCTCAGCCTATCCAGATCCCTCTGCAGACTTTCCACACCCTCCGTACAATTTGCTTTTCCACTTATCTTTGTGTCATCAGCAAATTTCGACACCTTACACACAGCTCCCTCCTCCAGATCATCTATATAAATAGTGAATAGCTGAGGCCCCAGCACCGATCCCTGCGGCACTCCACTAGTCACCATCCGCCAATCCGAATAGCACCCACTGACACCCACTCTCTGCCTCCTATTTGACAGCCAATCCTCTATCCACGCTAACACCCTACCTCCAACTCCATGCCCCCTAACCTTCTGCAACAACCTTTTGTGCGGCACCTTATCAAACGCCTTCTGAAAATCGAGAAACACCATATCCACCGGTTCCCCTCCATCCACTGACATCTCCTCTGTACCTGCTCCCCAGCACCTTAAACCTGTGTCCTCTCGTAGCGACCATTTCAGCCCTGGGAAATAGCCTCCGAGAATCCACCCTATCTATTCCTCTCAACATCTTATAAACCTCTATCAGGTCGCCTCTCAACCTTCGTCTCTAATAAGAACATAAGAAATAGGAGCAGGAGTTGGCCATCTAGCCCTTCGAGCCTGCCCTGCCATTCAATAAGATCATGGCTGATCTGTCGTGTCTCAGTTCCACATTCCCGCCCTCTCCCCATAACCCTTAATCCCCTCGCTTATCAAAAACCCATCAACCCGCATCTTAAAAATATTTAGCGAGGCAGCCTCCACCACTTCAACGGGCAGAGAATTCCAGAGATTCACCACCCTTTGAGTGAAGAAGTTCCTCCTCAACTCCGTTCTAAACTGCCCCCATTCTTTATCTTGAGGCTGTGCCCCCTAGTCCTACTGTCCTTTCTGAGCGGGAAGAGTCTCTCCACCTCTATCCTATCCATCCCATTCATCATCTTATATGTCTTAATGAGATCTCCCCTCATTCTTCTAAACTCTAACGAGTACAAGCCTAGTTTATTCAGCCTCTCCTCATAGTTCAACCCCCTCAACTCCGGTATTAGCCTAGTAAACCTCCTCTGCACTCCCTCCAAGGCCAAAATATCCTTGCGTAAGTGCCCCGACCAAAACTGCACACAGTACTCCAGCTGCGGCCTCACCAGTGCCCTGTACAGCTGCAGCAAGACCTCCCTACTTTTATATTCAATCCCCCTCGCTATGAAGGCCAGCATCCCATTCGTCTTCCTGACCACCTGCTGCATCTGCAGGCTGGGTTTTTGTGACTCATGCACAAGGACCCCGAGGTCCCTCTGCACCGTCACATGCTGCAGTTTTTCGCCATGTAAGTAATAGTCCTTCCCACCATTATTCCTACCAAAGTGGACCACCTCACACTTGCCAACATTAAATTCCATTTGCCATTTCCTGGCCCATTCGCCCAGCCCATCTAGATCCTTCTGCAGACTCTCCACACCCTCCGCACAATTTGCCGTTCCACCAATCTTGGTGTCATCAGCAAATTTCGACACCCTACACTCGGTTCCCTCCTCCAGATCATCTATATAAATGGTAAATAGCTGAGGCCCCAGCACCGACCCCTGGGGCACTCCACTAGTCACCAACCGCCAATCCGAATAGCACCCATTGACCCCCACTCTCTGCCTCCTATTTGACAGCCAATCCTCTATCCACGCTAACACCCTACCCCCAACTCCATGCCCTCTCCAGGGAGAAAAGACAGAGCTCCCTCAACCTCGCGTCACAAGGCATGCCACCCAATCCAGGCAACATCCTTGTAAATCTCCTCACGGTTCAAGGGGAAACTTCCAGCTTGGGACATAGATAGTTGAAAGCACTGTCACCAACTGTGGGCCAAAGAATACCAGAGATACACAAGAGGCCTGAAGGTAGTCATTATGAGTGCCGATAGGACTGGGGGAGTTTACAGAGATAAAGGGGTGAGAAGCCATGGAAGCTTTTGGAGACAATGGGTGGAATTTTACAACGGGGAGGGAGAGGCAAAGGCCTGGTGGTATCATCGCTAAACTGCTCATACAGAAAATCAGACAGTATTCTGGTGTTCGAATCCCATCAAGGCAGGTGGTGGAATTTCAGGATAGGGGTAGCAGAATCTTTGGATGAGCTTCAGTCTGTGGAAGGTGTGAAATGGGAAGTTAGTCTGCAATATGTGGGAATCGTGGAGTTAACAATGGCAGGAATGAGGAGTGTTTGAATTGAGACAGCTGATGTTATAGAGGTCAGTGGTCTTGGTGGTGGCTGTATGTATTCTAAATCCCCGCTGAATGGGGCATTAGCCAAAAATCGGGATTCCCACCGAGAAGGCAATTGGGATTTGCCCCAACCACCCCGCTGATCTCAATTGGGTTCCCACCCAAATTGGGTGGATACCCCAAAATGTAAAACAGTTCGTGGGTTGGGTGACCTATTCACCAGCCTCCCTCCACTCACCCATCTCCCCAGCAGAAAATGCACCAGCTGGGCTTTAGTTGACCAGCGTGGAGCCAGTGTGTTGACCATCGATGGAGATCAAGGAGTCATTATGCACTCTCTGCTGCAGATGAAGGAACTGCCAAAGTTCCTCAGAGTGGGGGAGGCTTGTGTTGGGGCAGTGGGTTGATCTCTGCACTATTCCCTGGGACGGGAGTCCTGTGGCTGGACTGTCCCTTCTATCCTTGGCAGAGCTGAAGATTCCCCCTGGCATGGTGAATTCAGGCAGCCCTGTGGCCCACATCTGTACTCCCTCCACACACACACACCCCCTCCCTCCTCTTCCTCCACCTCTCTTCTTTCTCTCCCCACCCCTCATCCCAGTCATCTGCCAGCATTTTGAATCATTGCACCATTCCATTCTGCATCAGGAATTTCCCACCAGAAGCTGCAGCTGTCAAAAAGCTATAAAGAATGATAAGGTGGATTATGAGATTAAACCAGCTCAGAATATAAAAACGGATAGCAAAAGTTTCTACAAATATATAACACAAAAAAGAGTTGCGAAAGTAAGCATTGGTCCTTTAGATATCGAGAAGGGTGATGTAATAGCACCACAACAGCTCAGTGACTATCACTGTTTGCTGTGCAGATACATGGATTTGGGTCAGTGTCTGTGGGAGTTTGCACATTCTCCCCGTCCCTGCGTGGGTTTTCTCCGGGTGCTCCGGTTTCCTCCCACACCCCAAAGATGTGCTGTTAGGCTGATTGGTGTAACAAATTGTCCCTAGATTATTCTCCCCTGAATCTGGTTTCCAATGGGGTTACCATAAGCATAGACACAGGTCAAGGGCGGAGGAGGAAAAACACATTGTTAAGATGGCGGCGTGGGCTCGTTGGGCCGAAGGGCCTGTTTCCCGTGCTGTGTTGTTCTTTGAAATGAGGAAATGGCTGAGACATTGAACAGGTATTTTGTGTCGGTCTTCACAGTGGAAAACACAAATAACATGCCAAAAATTGACAGGAAGGTTATGGCAGGTAAGGACCTAGAAACGATCACTGTCATGAAAGAGGAAGTGTTGGGCAAGTTAATGGGGCTAAAGGTAGACAAGTCTCCTGGTCCTGGTGGCATACATCCCAGGATACAAAAAGAAATGGTGGGAGAAATAACAAATGCACTAGTGGTAATTTACCAAAATTCGCTGGACTTTGGGGTGGTTCCCGCAGGTTGGAAAACTACAACTGTGATGCTACTGTTTAAAAAAGGAGGTAGACAAAAGGCAGGCAACTATAGGCCAGTTAGCTTAACTTCTGCAGAGGGGAAAATGCTTGAATCTCTCATCAAAGAAAAAATAGTGAGACACCTGGATATAAATTGTCCCATTGGGATGACGCAGCATGGGTTCATGAAGAGCGGGTCACGTTTGAGTAACTTGGTTGAATTATTTGAGAACATTACATGTGCAGTGGACAGTGGGGAACCTGTGGATGTGGTGTATCTGGATTTCCAGAAGGCATTTGACAAGATACCGCACCAAAGACTGCTACAATAGATAAAGGTGCACAGTGTTACGGGCAATGTATTAGCATGGACAGAGGATTGGTTAACTAACAGAAAGCAAAGAGTGGGGGTAAATGGGTGTTTTTCTGGTTGGCGATCAGTGACTAGTGGTGTGCCTCAGGGGTCAGTATTGGGATGGCAATTGTTTACGATTTTACATTGATGATTTGGAGTTGGGAACCAAGTGCAGTGTGTCAAAATTCATAGATGACATTCAGATGGATGGAAGAGCAAAGTGTGCAGAGGACGCTGAAAGTGTGCAAAGGGATATAGATAGTTTCAGTGAGAGGGTGAGGGTCTGGCAGATGGAGTACAATATTGGTAAATGTGAGGTCATCCATTTTGGTCAGAATAACAGCAAAATGGACTATTATTTAAATGGTAAAAAATTGCAGCATGCTGCTGTGCAGAGGGACCTGGGTGTCCTTGTACAGGAATCTCAAGGAGTTGGTTTGCAGGTGCACTAGGTAATTAAGGCGGCAAATGGAATTTTGTCCTTCATTGCCAGAGGGATGGAGTTGAAAAACAGTGAGGTTACGTTGCAGCTGTATAAGGTGATGGTGAGGCCACACCTGGAGTACTGTGTACAGTTTTGATCTCCTTACTTGGGAAAGGATATACTGGCACTGGAGGGGGTGCAGAGGAGATTCATTAGGTTGATTCCGGAGTTGAGAAAGTGAGCTTATGAAGAGAGACTGAATAGACTGGGGCTATACTCATTGGAATTCAGAAGAATGAGGAGAGATCTTATAGAAACATATAAGATTATGAAGAGAATAGACAAGATCGAAGCAGAGAAGTTATTTCCACTGGTGGATAAAACTAGAACTAGGGGGCATGGCCTCAAAATAAGGGGGAGCAGATTTAGGACGGAGTTGAGGAGGAACTTCTTCAGCGAAGGGTTATGAATCTGTGGAATTCCCTACCCAGTGAAGCAGTTGAGGCTCCCTCATTAAATGTTTTTAAGCAAAGATAGATACATTTTTGAACAGTAAAGGAATTAAGGGTTTTGGTGAGCGGGAGGGTGAGTGGAGCTGAGTCCACAAAAAGATCAGTCATGATCTTATTGAATGGTGAAACAGACTCGAGGGCCAGATGGCCCACTCCTGCTTCTAGTTCTTATGTGAGCAGACCATTCTGAAGTCCTCTGACAGAGAGGAAACGTCACTTTCACTCGGGGGTATTACAGCTGTATACTCAGTCCCATTCTATTCACACTGCTTTTATCTGAACTCCCTTCCAACCCTTGAAAACGTTTTTTTTCCCCATTCAATTTCAGTCCAGTCCTTTCATAATCATAAAATCTGGTAAAAATGGTAAAAGCAAAGTAAATAATTACGCTTTGGACAGAGGGAGCACACGGCTCTCCCAGTCAATGTTGTGAGCAACCACACACACTTTACTCACTCTTGCTTGACAGGAACTAGCATTTCAGTCATTACATTAATAAAAATTCTACTGGGATGGAAATCGGTGGAATGTGGCAAACCCAATGGTTAACAACATGCCTTGTGGGCCTGAGAGACTGAGTAGACTGGGACTATACTCATTGGAATTTAGAAGAATGATGGGGGATCTCATAGAAACATACAAGATTCTGAAAGGAATAGATGAGATCAAAGCAGGGAGGTTGTTTCCATTGGCAGGTGAAACTAGAACGAGGGAGAATTGTCTCAAAATTAGGGGGAAGCAGATTTAGGACTGAGTTGAGGAGGAACTTCTTCCACTTGAATCAAAGAATCCCTGCAGAGTAGTAGGAGGCCATATGGCCTTCGAGTCTGCACCGCCAACAAACCCACACAGGCCCTATTCCCATAATCTCGCATATATACCCTGCTGATCCCCTGACACGAAGGGGCAATTTGGTACGAACAATCAACCTCATCTGCTCATCTTTGGACTGTGGGAGCACCTGGAGGAAACCCACGCAGACACGGGGAGAATGTGAAAATTCCACACAGACAGTGACCCTAGGTCAGAATTGAATGTGGGTTTCTGGTGCCGTGAGGCATTGGGTGGTACTGTGCCACCCAATGCAAAAGGTAAAATCGATCGTTGATTTAAAATTAACCTCGCCCAAAAGATGGCACCAAAGACTTTTCATCAGGGCTGTGCTCAAGTGCCAGTCTAAATTAAAACCTCAGCTCACAACCTCTTGATTCTGAGGTGAACGTTTTAAATAAGTCAGGGTCTCCACTGTTGTATATTGATTGGATTGTCTGAAGAATGATCACTGAGACACTGACATGTCTAAACAATAACAATGGGGGGGCGGCACGGTGGCACAGTGGGTTAGCACTGCTGCTTCACAGCTCCAGGGTCCTGGGTTCGATTCCCGGATCGGGTCACTGTCTGTGTGGAGTTTTTGCACATTCTCCTCGTGTCTGCATGGGTTTCCTCCGGGTGCTCCGGTTTCCTCCCAGAGTCCAAAGATGTGCGGGTTAGGTTGATTGGCCATGCTAAGAAATTGCCCCTTAGTGTCCAGGGATGTGTAGGTTAGAGGGATTAGTGGGTATGATATGTAGGGATATGGGGGTAGGGCCTGGGTGGAATTGTGTTTGGTGCAGACTCGATGGGCCGAAGGGCCTCTTTCTGCGCTGTAGGGTTCTATAACTGGATAAGACAGAACTATATACAGATATACATAACTTGGTGTGACTCTGCCTAGGCCAGAAGCATTCTCCCTCTCGATGCTTTGATACGTGTCTCACTCACATTGTTTCTTTGGGCGGTGCTGTTTATATGGCAACCTTAACCCACTCAATCCTAACACTACATAACAGTCACAACAAAATGTTCACTTTCTCACCAATTACTAACTCCCCATCCCCTATTCCTTTTCTTGGCTATCCTGTATATTTTGAACCAGCAATACATCCAGATTTTATCAGGATACCTAGAATTTCAGTATCAATGCTGACTGTGACATTCCAATCTGAGCTCTGGACCCAAGTGCTGGAACCTCCCAACCTGAACCCATCATCCACTGATTCTTTTTCTGCCAACCTTCGTGTAATTATTTCATACAAGCAGTCATGCAAATGGAGTTTAATGCGGAAAAGCGTGAGTTGATTCACTTTGGTAAGAGTAACAGGAGTACAGAACGTAGGGCTAATGGAAGGACTCTTAGTAGTGTTGATGAGCAGAGAGATCTTGGGGTACATGTGCGTGGATCCCTGAAATTTGGCACCCAGGTTGATAATGTTGTTAAGAAGGCGTATGGTGTGTTCGCTTTTATTGGTAGAGGGATTGAATTTCGGAGCCGTGAGGTCACGTTACAACTGTACAAAACTCTGGTGCGGCCGCACTTGGAGTATTGCGTACAGTTCTGGTCGCCGCATTATAAGAAAGATGTGGAGGCATTGGAAAGGGTGCAGAGGAGGTTTACCAGGATGTTGCCTGGTATGGTAGGAAGGTCTTATGAGGAAAGGCTGAGGGACTTGAGGTTATTTTCATTAGAGAGAAGAAGGTTAAGAGGTGACCTAATTGAGACATACAAGATGATCAGAGGGTTAGATAGGGTGGACAGTGAGAGCCTTTTTCCTCGGATGGTGATGGCTAACACGAGGGGGACATAGCTTTAAATTGAGGGGTGGTAATTATAGGATGGATGTCAGAGGTAGGTTCTTTACTCAGAGGGTAGTAAGGGCGTGGAATGCCCTGCCTGCAGCAGTTGTGGACTCGCCAACTTTAAGGGCGTTCAAATGGTCAGTGGATGGGCGTATGAATAATATTGGAATAGTTTAGGTTAGAGGGTCATTAGATTGGTTCCACTGGTCGGCGCAACATCGAGGGCCGAAGGGCCTGTACTGCGCTGTAATGTTCTATGCAATTTGTTAAATGATGAAGTATTTATTATAAACTCAATTCTTTTCTGACAAGTGTTAAGTTCCTTGGCATGAAGGAGATCATAAAGATTTTAAATCAAGCCTTATTTAAAATGTAGACTTTGCTGGACAAACAAATAGCTGCTACAGGTCACATGATTCACAAGTTGAGTTCACTTTCGGGAAACGTTCCGACAGAAAAGTTCAACCCTCAGCCTTTAAACTGTGAATGCACATTGCAATCAACAAAACCAGGGATCAGCAAGCAAACTCTCTGGATTATAACAAAGGGAAAGCTTTCAAAATGTTTTGTATCTTCAGGGCACTAAAAACCACCATCTATCTCCTCAGGTGAACAGTAGATATTGATCAAATGCACAGTAACTGTCCCTTCGCCTAATAGGAAATAGCACTAGTCCATTTCCAGACACACAACTTTGCCAACTGTCCGAACTCCAGCCTGCAAACATCAAAGCAGGACTCCGAGCTGACCAAGGGCCTGAATCAAGTCTAAGCCTCCTCACAGTCTATTCCTCTGCAAGATTCCTGTCATTACTTGCTGAGCACGACCACTTGCGGAAGATTCCCAGTCTGCATGGAAATCACAGCAGGCACGACACGGAGCATTGAAAGATTTGTTGACTTTGGGCGGGATTTCCTGGTCTTGGGACGAGCGTGGCCTGAAAATCCCACCCCACGTCTCTTGTTTGCCGATCACATCTCACCGCGTCACCATCAACTTCAAGAAATCCTACAAAATCCTGCTTCCTCCAGCTGAGCCTACCTGAAGTATAACTCTTCCATGAAGGGACACACACTTAACTCTGAATTTCTGTGTTGTGGAAATCAAGTTAACTGATATTTATATCTGTGATACTTTTCTTTATAGCTATCAGTTGTAAAAACTCTTCCTTCCTATCAGATTGGGTAAACTGGGGTTGTTCTCCCTGGAAAGACAGAGAATGAGGGGAGACCTAATAGAGGTGTATAAAATTATGAAGGGTATAGACAGGGTGAACAGTGGGAAGCTTTTTCCCCAGGTCGGAGGGGACAATCACGAGGGGTCACAGGCTCAAGGTGAGGGGGGTGAGGTTTAACTCAGATATCACAGGGACATATTTTACACAGAGGGTGGTGGGGGCCTGGAATGCGCTGCCAAGCAGGGTGGTGGAGGGGGACACACTGGGATCATTTAAGACTTATCTGGATAGTTACATGAGCAGGCTGGGAATGGAGGGATACAAACGAACGGTCTAGTTGGACCAATGAGCGACGCAGGCTTGGAGGGCCGAAGGGCCTGTTTCCTGTGCTGTACTGTTCTTTGTCCCTTATTGTGTGTGTGTGTGTGTGTGTGTGGCTGTCTGCGTATATGAAGTTGCGACCACCCCGGGTTTGAATACGTGAGTATATTATGGCTGGAATTCTCCCGTCGTTCCAGACCCTGCTGCCGTTGCCAGCGAGGGTGGAGATTTTGGCACTCAGCCAGATCTGCGCTCGCTCCAGCGGAACCAGAGAATCCCGCTGGCCTGAATGGCCGGAAAGTTCCAGCCTGTACTTCCGATTTAGCCCCAAAGAAAATTTGCTGCTTTAAAAGCTGACCTCACAAAGAGAGGGTTTAAGGGAAGGCACCACACAACCAGTTTCAAAAATGAGACACCCCTGTTCACAGACGGACAGTGAGAAAATGGAGGAATTCAGTTTTGCCTCCCCAGTCTGTGACACAAGTTCCTTTTTGACTGGGAGAAAGCGCAGTGAGATTTTAGCCAGTGTGCAGTAGCTGGATGTCTTGCTGTCTGCTCTGGCAGCTTAATACACTGTAATGCCTGATGGGTTAAGTTGATTGGCCATGCTAAAATTGCCCTGTAGTGTCCTGAGATGCGTAGGGGATTAGTGGGTAAAATATGTAGGGATATGGGGTTAGGATCTGGGTGGGATTGTAGTCGGTGCAGACTCGATGGGCCAAATGGTCTCTTTCTGTACTGTAGGGTTTACATAGAACACAGAACACTACAGCACAAACAGGCCCTTCGGCCCACAAGTTGCACCAATCACATTGATACCTACCAAGCCATAGAACTATCTGTAACTTCCAATGCCATTAAATCCCATATACTCATCCAGAAGTCTCTTAAAAGCGAGTTCGCCTCCACCACCACTAACGGCAGCCAATTCCACTCACTCACCACCCTCTGAGTGAAAAACTTTCCCCTGACATCTCCTCTGTACTTGCTTCCCAGCACCTTAAATCTGTGTCCTCTCATAGCGACCATTTCAGCCCTGGGAAATAGCCTCCGAGAATCCACCCTATCTATTCCTCTCAACATTTTATAAACCTCTATCAGGTCGCCTCTCAACCTTCGTCTCTCCAGGGAGAAGAGACCGAGCTCCCTCAACCTATCTTCATAAGGCATGCCTCCCAATCCAGGCAACATCCTTGTAAATCTCCTCTGCACCCTCTCAATAGCTTCCACATCCTTCCTGTAGTGAGGTGACCAGAACTGCGCACAGTACTCCAAGTGGGGTCTGACAAGGGTCCTATAAAGTTTCTATGATTCTAGGTTCCTGTGTTAGGGAATCCGTTATTATTGGTGTTTTGACAGCAGATACCCAGGCCCTGAGTATAACATTGTAATCTATCAGTCACATGTCCACAAATTACAAGATTGCCCAGAGACTCTTGTACATCTTCTCCAGGTTATCACAATTATCTACTTGATATGGTTTGATCCAAGTTTCAAGTAATTGATGTTTGAAATGAACTGGGTAAATAAAAGTGACAGGTTGCCTTCAAGTTTCCTATAAACAGTCTGCAAATGCAGTGTGAACATTCCAGTTTCAATTGATTAGCAAATATATGCATTAAACACATTAACCACATCATCAATCAACAGAATGTTGATTAATTAACAGAATGTTAATGTCCAATTAATGTTTACAAGGATGTTGCCTGGATTGGGAGGCATGCCTTATGAAGATAGGTTGAGGGAGCTGGGACTCTTCTCCCTGGAGAGACAAAGGTTGAGAGGCGACCTGATAGAGGTTTATAAAATGTTGAGAGGAATAGGTAGGGTGGATTCTCTGAGGCTATTTCCCAGGGCTGAAATGGTCGCTACGAGAGGACACAGGTTTAAGGTGCTGGGGAGCAGGTACAGAGGAGATGTTAGGGGTAAGTTTTTCACTCAGAGGGTGGTGAGTGAGGCTACCGTCCATGGTGGTGGAGGCGAACTCGCTGGGGTCTTTTAAAAGACTTCTGGATGAGTACATGGGATTTAATGGGATTGGGAGTTACAGATAGTTCTATGGCCTGGTAGGTATGGATATGATCGGCGCAACTTGTGGGCCGAAGGGCCTGTTTGTGCTGTAGTGTTCTATGTTCTAGAATAGGGAGAATCTGCTGCCTGTCTGTGTGAGTGACCACTGGGCAGCGCGGTGGTTAGCACTGCTGCCTCACAACACCAGGGACCCGGATTCGATTCCCAGCTTGCGTCGTGGTCTGTGCGGAGTTTACACATCCTCCCCGTGTCTACATGGGTTTCATCTGGGTGCTCCAGTTTCCTCCGAAGATGTGCAGGTCTGGTGGGTTTGCCATGGTAAAATTCCTCTTAGTGTCCAAAGATGTGTAGGTTAGGTAGATAGGATAGGATACGATCAATTGTGACTCCCCAGAATGGTAGGGGGTTTTAAGTTCAGTTGGGCAGCACCGTCGGTGCAGGCTTGGAGAGTCCTGTGCTGTAATTTTCTTTGTATTTTTTGTTCTCTTTGTTCTTTGGGAGGTTGGGGGAATAGGTGGACCTGGATGAAGTGCCCTTTCAGAACATTGATGGGCCGAATGGCTCCCTTCTGCACTGTAGGGATTGTATGCATTGGCAAGCGTAAATGTTTAATCCACCGAAACCTCTTAGGCCACAACACTGCTAACTTCTAACAGCATATAAGACGTGGGTGGAATATTCTGCCAAGACATCAGGGAGTTTTCCTGCTCCATTGATTGGATAGTCCAACACACGACCTGTGGAGTATCCTGTCTCTGGTGAAGCTCTGATGGGACGTTGTATTTTGATGTATAAGGAGGGTTCAAGTTTCATAGAACATAGAACATAGAACATTACAGCGCAGAACAGGCCCTTCGGCCCACGATGTTGCACCGACCAGTTAAAAAACAATGACCCACTAACCTAAACCAATCCCTTCTCGTCCATAAACCTATCCACGGATCTCTTAAACGCCCCCAAACTAGGCGCATTTACAACTGCAGCTGGCAGGGCATTCCAATCCCTCACCACCCTCTGGGTAAAGAACCTACCCCTGACATCTGTCCTATAACTACCCCCCCTTAATTTAAAGCCATGCCCCCTCGTGCTAGATTTCTCCATCAGAGGAAAAAGGCTATTACTATCCACCCTATCTAAACCTCTAATCATCTTATATGTTTCAATAAGATCCCCTCTTAGCCGCCTTCTTTCCAGCGAAAACAACCCCAAATCCCTCAGCCTCTCCTCATAGGACCTCCCCTCCATACCAGGCAACATCCTGGTAAACCTCCTCTGCACCCTCTCCAAAGCCTCCACATCCTTCCTGTAATGTGGGGACCAGAACTGCACACAGTACTCCAAGTGCGGCCGCACCAGAGTTGTGTACAGTTGCAACATGACGCTGCGACTCCTAAATTCAATCCCCCTACCAATAAACGCCAAGACACTGTATGCCTTCTTAACAACCTTATCTACTTGACTCCCAACTTTCAGGGATCTATGTACACATACACCTAGATCCCTCTGCTCATCCACACTATTCAAAGTCCTCCCGTTAGCCCTATACTCGACACATCTGTTATTCCTACCAAAGTGAATTACCTCACACTTCTCCGCATTAAACTCCATCCGCCACCTCTCGGCCCAGCTCTGCAACCTGTCTAAGTCTTCCTGCAAACTATGACACCCTTCATCACTATCTACCACACCTCCGACTTTGGTGTCATCAGCAAACTTACTAATCCACCCAACTATACCCTCATCCAGATCATTAATAAAAATTACAAACAGCAGTGGCCCCAAAACAGATCCCTGAGGCACACCACTCGAAACCGAACTCCATGATGAATATTTACCATCAACCACCACCCTCTGTCTCCTATCCGCTAGCCAATTCCTGATCCAATTCCCTAGATCACCCCCAATCCCATACATCTGCATTTTCTGCAGAAGCCTACCAGGACAACGTTAAACATTGATGTACAACACCGTGCTGACTTCCCCTTATCATTCACAAATAATAAGTAGAATATGACAAGCACAGGTCAAAGATTCGACTCTTGCCCCAATCTCAGATGAATCACGCCAGCTGGTGGCTTATGAGAGAACAGAAAGTCATCATTTGTGTTTTTAGCTGAAATACTTCGCACTCTTTTTTAAAGGTAAAATTAAAGACATACCAGGTAAAATCCAACAATTCATTCAGACAAATATTGTGCGTTTAGAACATAGAACATTACAGTGCAGTACAGGCCCTTCAACCCTCGATGTTGCGCCAGTGGAACCAATCTAATGACCCTCTAACCTAACCTATTCCAATGTTATCCATATGCCTATCCACTGACCATTTGGACGCCCTTAAAGTTGGCGAGTCCACAATTGCTGCAGGCAGGGCATTCCACGCCCTTACTACCCTCTGAGTAAAGAACCTACCTCTGACATCCGTCTTTTAATTACCACACCTTAATTTAAAGCCATGTCCCCTCGTGTTAGCCATCACCATCCGAGGGAAAAGGCTCTCACTGTCCACCCTATCTAACCCTCTGATCATTTTGTGTGCCTCAATCAGGTCACCTCTCAACTTTCTTCTTTCTAACGAAAAGAAAATAATTTTAAACAGCACCTTTCACAACAGCCCGAAGCACTTAGTAGTTAAATAAGTACTTTTTATTTAAGAGTAGTCATGGTCATGTTGGAACATTCATTCATCAACTGAGATGGTGGGAATCAACAGGAGGTTTCTGTATCCATGTTTGACCTGATGCTTTGGAGAGGGCACAGGTGAGGTTTAGCAGGATGTTTCCTGGTCTGTAGGGTATTAGTTATGAGGAGAGGTTGGTTTGTTTCCACTGGGACGACTGAGTTTGAGGGGTGACCTGATAGAGATTTACAAGATTACGAGTGACCTGGACAGAATGGATAGTCAGATGCTCTTTCCTAAGGTAGAAAAGTCAAGTACTAGGGGACATAGGTTTAAGGTGTGTGGGGAAAAGTTTAGAGGAGATGTACGAGGCAAGTTTTTTATACAAAGGGTGGTGTCTGGAACACACTGCCCGGGGAGGTGGTGGGAGCAGATACGATAGCAGCATTTAAGGGGCAACCAGACAAATATATGAATCGGATGGGAATGTAAGGGTACGGACTCTGTAAGTGCACATGGTTTTAGTTTAGGCAGGCATCATGATTGATGCAAGCTTGGAGGACCAGAGGGCCTGTAGCTGAGCTGAGCTGTTCTATGCCCTTTGATGCCATGAGACTTCACTGGAACTGGAGTTGACGTTGAGGGCTCCCATGGCAACTCCCTCCCAATTCTGTAACCACCTTTGATGGATCTTGTCTAGCCCTTTGGGCAAGACATATCCAGGGACTGGTTGTTAGTATTTAATATGTTCTGTTGCTCAATGTTAAATACTCAGTAGCTCCGGGTAATGAGGTAAACAGGGGTTGGGCGTTGATAAGTTCAATCTACTTAGGCGTGCATATAAAATAGAACCAGCCAGTTCTGGGGTTGAGATATAAGCTCTGAGGCACGCAATAAAGAGTGTCCCCCAAGCATTGCAATCTTGGTATCTTCTTCATCATCAGTCTTGGGAAATACGTGGGATTATGGGGAAATACGTGGGATTGTTGTCAGTGCAGACTCAGTGGGCTGAATGGCCTCTTTCTGTACTGTAGGGTGCTATGATTTTATGGCTACCTATAGCTAAGGATGGGTCCAGAATGAGAAATTGGAACTAAGATTCACTTCCAGACAGAAGGGTAATATTGGAGTTTATCATTTTTTTGAGAGAGAGGATTATGTTTGGAAACTCGTTGAAGAAAGGTGACTGACACCAGGTGTAGAGTGGTAGGATATGATTGTCCATCACTGTTTGGTGACTGGAGCGAGATTAGTTGGTAACTCCTGATGTTTGGGCAATTTGGTGTCCATTCTATTAGGTAGCCATAAAATCATAGCATCCTACAGTACAGAAGGAGGCCATTCGGCCCACTGAGTCTACACCAACAACAATCCCACCCAGGCCTTTTCCCCATAACCTCGTGTATTTACCCTAGCTAGTCCCCCTGATTCTAAGGAGCAATTTAGTATCGCCAATCCACCTAACCCACACATGTTTGGAGTGTGGGAGGAAACCGGAGCACCCAAAAGAAACCCATGCAGTCATGGGGAGAACATACAGATCCGCAGAGGCAGTGACCCAAGCTGGGAATCGAACCCCGATCCCTGGTGCTAACCACTATGCCACCCCTCAACCTGTGTCCTCACTGACAAGTGTGAAGACTGTAAGACTGGACTGTTCTCAGACACACACACAACCATGGCACAACAATTTGTAACATGGCAACCATGTAGAACATAGAAAAGTACAGCACAGTACAGGCCCTTCGGCCCTCGATGTTGTGGCGAGCTATGTCCAAACCCAAGATCAAGCTATCCCACTCCCTATCATTCTGGAGTGCTCCATGTGCCTGTCCAATAACCACTTGAAAGTTCCTAAAATGTCCAACTCCACTATCACAGCAGGCAGTCTATTCCACACCCCAACCACTCTCTGAGTGAAGAATCTACCTTGGACATCCCTCCTATATCTCCCACCATGAACCTTATAGTTATAGCTCCCAGTAACAGCTACATTCACCCGAGGAAATAGTCTCTACACATCCACTCTATCTATCCCCCCTCATCATCTTATAAACCTCTATTAAGTCACCTCTCATCCTCCTCCGCTCTAAAGAGAAAAGCCCCAGCTCCCTCAACCTTTCCTCATAAGACCTACCCTCCAAACCAGGCAGCATCCTGGTAAATCTCCTCTGCACTCTCTCCAATGCTTCCACATCCTTCTTATAGTGAGGTGACCAGAACTGAACACAATATTCCAAATGTGGTCTCACCATGGTCTGGTATAACACCACGGCTCTTAAACTCAAACTCTCTATTAATAAACGCTAACACACAATAAGTCTTCTTCACGGTTCTATCCACTCGAGTGGCAACCTTCAGAGATCTGTGGATATGAGCCCCAAGATCTCTCTGTTCCTCCACATTCCGCAGAACCCTGCCGTTGACCCTGTAATCCACATTCAATATGTACTGTATTGCTTTCTCCTTGTAAAGCATAAAGAGTTTGAAAGCCCTTTAGTTTTAGCGGTCTTGCGTGAAGAATAAGCATATTAGTGGAAGGCCAGCTGGTTGGGAGTGTGAAGTATGGGCTCGCCAAGGTATGAAAAGTTGGAGGAAGTGGGCAACTATTAAAGGGGAAGGTGAGCTTCTCCGATAACTGCTGTTAAGGGGAATGCACAGTCACATTTGAAGTTAGCAAGAGAGCAGTGAGTTTGCTATTTAAATGTTCTTTTAAAGTGAAATGTTTCCAGTTGGATGAGCAAGAGCATTTTGCATCCTAGTATGAGTGTGGTTGTTGCTGTTGTTTATCTTGGCTTAATACTTTTCCATTGATGAACTGTGTGAATAAGTGGAAGGATTCACAGGCTGATTAATTATCCCACAGGCAATGGCAGAAACACTCCTTCTTGTAGTGAGGTGGATTCGATAGGGTCTTTTAAGAGACTTCTGGATGAGTACGTGGGACTTAGTTCGATTGAGGGTTATAGGTGAGCCTAGTAGGTAGAGATATGTTCGGAACAACTTGTGGGCAGAAGGGGCACTTGTTTCTCTATGTTCTTAAGCCATACTGCCCATTTTTGGTAACTCTATGCATCGGGAGAGCTTTATATGCTTTTACCAGCCGAACAATGAATTGGGAGAGGGGATTGGGAGGGAGGTGGAGAGGGGATTGGGAGGGAGGTGGAGAGGGGATTGGGAGGGAGGTGGAGAGGGGATTGGGAGGGAGGTGGAGAGGGGATTGGGAGGGAGGTGGAGAGGGGATTGGGAGGGAGGTGGAGAGGGGATTGGGAGGGAGGTGGAGAGGGGATTGGGAGGGAGGTGGAGAGGGGATTGGGAGGGAATCTGCCTCGCCTCTGTATCCAGGTTGTCTTATCACCTCGTTTGCCTTGTTGCAAGCTGACTTGGGAAAATATTACAGGAAGATTGATGAGGCAGTGAAGTTATCTAGTCAAGTAATTGAGCCCAGCACTGTTCCTTTCTCAGCTGGCTGTCTCTCAGTCTCCCACTGAAATCTGCAGTCTGGTTTAGGGCTGTGTGTCAACTAATTACATCTGCTTTACACAGGATTTATGCCAATCATTACTGCAGTAGCAACCCAGAAAAACTCTTGTAAACATCTCGCATGAGCACTGATCTTTTTTTAATGGTGTAACCATGGCACAAAGAGGGCTTGGGGTTCAGAGTCCTTTTCCCAGGGTTGAAATGCCAGTTACTCAGGGGCATAGGTTGAAGGTGAAAGGGAGTGGTGAATGCCCGGAACACGCTGCCGGAGGAGGTGGTGGAAACAGCTGGAGTACCGTGTGCAGTTTTGGTCGCCGCACTTGCGCAAGGATATATTGGCCTTGGAGGGAGTGCAGAGGAGGTTCACTCGGCTGATACCGGAGATGAGGGGGTTGGACTATGAAGAGAGACTAAATAGACTGGGTCTGTACTCGTTGGAGTTTAGAAGGATGAGGGGGGATCTTATAGAGACGTATGAAGGGGATGAATAGGGTAGAGGTAGAGAGATTCTTCCCGCTTAGAAAGGATAGCAGGACTAGAGGGCACAGCCTCAAAATAAGGGGGGGTGGGGTTTAGATCAGAGTTGAGGAGGAACTTCTTCACTCAAAGGGTGGTGAATCTCTGGAATTCTCTGCCCGTTGAAGTGGTGGAGGCTACCTCGCTAAATATATTTAAGTCACGGGTAGATAGGTTTCTGATAGACAAGGGAATTAAGGGTTATGGGGAGAAAGCGAGAAAGTGGAACTGATCCACTTCAGATCAGCCATGATCTTATTGAATGGCGGGGCAGGCTCGAAGGGCTAGATGGCCGACTCCTGCTCCTATTTCTTATGTTCTAAACAGATTCTACAACAACCTTCAAGAGGCATCTGGATAGATACATGAATAGAGAGATATAAGAACATAAGAAATAGGAGCAGGAGTAGGCCATCTAGCCCTTCGAGCCTGCCCCGCCATTCAATAAGATCATGGCTGATCTGTCGTGGTTCAGTTCCACATTCCCGCCCTCTCCCCATAACCCTTAATCCCCTCGCTTATCAAAAACCCATCAACCCGCGTCTTAAAAATATTTAGAGAGGCAGCCTCCACCACTTCAACAGGCAGAGAATTCCAGAGATTCACCACCCTTTGAGTGAAGAAGTTCCTCCTCAACTCCGTTCTAAACCGCCCCCCCCTTTATCTTGAGGCTGTGCCCCCTAATCCTACTGTCCTTTCTGAGCTGGAAGAATCTCTCCACCTCTATCTTATCCATCCCATTCATCATCTTATACGTCTCAATGAGATCTCCCCTCATTCTTCTAAACTCTAACGAGTACAAGCCTAGTTTATTCAGCCTCTCCTCATAACTCAACCCCCTCAACTCCGGTATCAGCCTAGTAAACCTCCTCTGCACTCCCTCCAAGGCCAAAATATTCTTGCGTAAGTGCGGCGACCAAAACTGCACACAGTACTCCAGCTGCGGCCTCACCAATGCCCTATACAGCTGCAGCAAGACCTCCCTACTTTTATATTCAATCCCCCTCGCTATGAAGGCCAGCATCCCATTCGCCTTCCTGACCACCTGCTGCACCTGCAAGCTGGGTTTTTGCGACTCATGCACAAGGACCCCGAGGTCCCTCTGCACCGTTGCCTGCTGCAGTTTTTCGCCACGTAAGTAATAGTATGGACCATGTCGCAATAGTAAGTAATAATATGGACCATGTAGAGGCAAGAAAATATTAGATTAGGGAGGTATCTGTGTCAGCATAGACTTAGAGGGCTGAAGGGCCTGTTCCTGTGCTGTACTGTTCT
Organism: Carcharhinus amblyrhynchos; assembly: GCF_965287045.1. Taxonomy (NCBI): domain Eukaryota; kingdom Metazoa; phylum Chordata; class Chondrichthyes; order Carcharhiniformes; family Carcharhinidae; genus Carcharhinus; species Carcharhinus amblyrhynchos. The sequence goes on along the minus strand of NW_027649782.1, from coordinate 2,350,873 downwards.
TTGTTCCTTGGTTCGGTGAGTAGCGCCCCCTTCTCTGAGCCAGGGGTTTCAGTCCCACTTTGTGACTTTATGACCACGGAACCTGAGTTCATGATGTGGTCAAACAGGCTGAGTATCAGTCTGTGAATCCTTCTGATATGCCAGCTGGTGGGCAGTAAGAGTGGGAGAGTTTCGTGGTCAGCCACACTGCAGAAGGCGGTAGCAAACCACAGCAATACTTTGCCAAGATTAATTATGGGCCAACCCAATGGAGGGCTGGGGTCACCAACGCCCTCTTAGGGCATGGCACCTGAAGGGGGAGGAGGAACATAGAGGGACACAATGGCCTAGCGGTAACCCAGAAATGGAGCCAATGTTCTGGGGACCCGGGTTCGAATCCCAGCGCAGCTGATGGTGGAATTTGAAATCAATATTAAAAAAAATCTGGAATTAAGAATCTACTGATGACTGTGAAACCATTGCTTATTGTGGAAAAAAAACCACTATTGTCCTTTAGGAAGGAAATTTGCCATCCTTTGGCCTACACATGACCGCAGATCCACAATGTGGTTGACTCTCAATTGCCCCCTGAAATGGGCAAGTAGGGATGGACAATAAGTGCTGGCCAGCCCATGATGCCCGTGTCCCATGAATGAATAATAAAAAATTATTTGCCACGCAGAAATCCTCTCTGTGCGTGTATATGGAAAATATATATCTCTGAATACAGTTCCGTATCATATTACCAAAAACTGTTTTAAATCTTGCATTAAAGCTTCACTACGTTGCAAATGTTTGCCTGTGTTTTTATGCGGCTGCTTTGCAAATTATCATATCTGTGGCACCATCGAAATTAATCGACAATGAATGCCAAGCGATCCTGTGCCACGATATGTTAGATCAATGCACTAACAAGTTATTATTTCCAGACTAAACTGCTAATGTTGCAGAGTGTGTCACATTCTCTTTTGATGCGATGCTGAAACAGCCTGGATTCGAGGATGATCTCAATCACTCAACGTAGGTGTCACATCAGAGTAAGAGGGTTCTTTCATGAAACAGCCACTCTGGAATGTAAGCGAGCGTCAAGACAAGTTCAAAGCTTGCAGACTGCCTTTTGTAAGGTGTTCCCATTCCTACATTCACACACAGGCACATCCTCCCACTGAAGGCACAGAGGAGAGTTTGCAGTTCTTTGGATTAGAAGCAGCCGATAAGGAGATACGCAGCCCTGTGTCTGCCGCTCCAGGTAAACAACTCAATAAGGATTGCTTTGTCTCCCCAGGCAAGCAGCTAATACCACACATAAAATTCCTCAATTCACAGCGTGTGCTCACACACGTAGACACACCTGATTACACACATGCAAAACATGCATGCATACACATATTCATATACACACATATAAACACACACTTGCATACACATGCACATCCACATATACACACATGTATACATATATAAAAACACACGTGCATACACAAAAGCACATCCACATATACATGCATGCATACACACATGCGAAAGGATATATTGGCCTTGGAGGGAGTACAGAGAAGGTTCACCAGGCTGATGCCGGAGATGAGGGGGTTAGCTTATCATAGATCATAGATCCCTACAGTGCAGAAAGAGGCCCTTCAGCCCATCGAGTCTGCACCGAACACAATCCCACCCAGGCCCTACCCCCATATCCCTACATATTATACCCACTAATCCCTCTAACCTACACATCCCTGGACACTAAGGGGCAATTTCTTAGCATGGCCAATCAACCAAACCCGCACATCTTTGGACTGTGGGAGGAAACTGGAGCACCCGGAGGAAACCCACGCAGACACGGGGAGAATGTGCAAACTCCACACAGACAGTGACCCGAGCCAGGAATTGAACCCAGGACCCTGGAGCTGTGAAGCAGCAGTGCTCACCACTGTGCTACCGTGCAGCTTGGTAAGAATGCAAAACAATTTCTTCTCTCATGAATTTGCTGATGACACGAAGATGAGTGGAAAAGCAAATTACGTGGAGGGTGTGGAAAGTCTGCAGAGAGATCTGGATAGGCTGAGCGAGTGGGAGAGGACCTGGCAGATGGACCATAATGTTAGCAAGTGTGAGGTTATCCACTTTGGTAGAAATAAGAGTAGGAGGGATTATTATTTAAAGGGCGAAAAGCTGCAGCATGCTACAGTGCAGAGGGACCTGGGGGTCCTTGTGCACAAATCGCAAAAACCCAGTCTGCAGGTGCAGCAAGTGATCAGGAAGGCGAATGGGATGTTGGCCTTTATAGCGAGGGGGATAGAATATAAAAGCAGGGAGGTCTTGCTGCAACTGTACAGGGCACTGGTGAGGCTGCAGCTGGAGTACTGTGTGCAGTTTTGGTCGCTGCACTTGCGGAAGGATATATTGGCCTTGGAGGGAGTGCAGAGAAGGTTCACCAGGCTGATACCGGAGATGAGGGGGTTAGCTTATGAAGAGAGATTGAATAGACTGGGTCTGTACTCGTTAGACTTTAGAAGGCTGAGGGGGGGATTTTATAGAGACTTACAAGATAATGAAGGGGATGGATAGGGTAGAGGTAGAGAGATTCTTCCCGCTTAGAAAGGATAGCAGGACTAGAGGGCACAGCATCAAAATAAGGTGGGGGGGGGGGTGCAGTTTAGATCAGAGTTGAGGAGGAACTTCTTCACTCAAAGGGTGGTGAATCTCTGGAATTCTCTGCCCATTGAAGTGGTGGAGGCTGCCTCGCTAAATATATTTAAGTCACGGGTAGATAGATTTCTGATAGACAGGGGAATTAAGGGTTATGGAGAGAGGGCGGGAATGTGGAACTGATCCACTTCAGATCAGCCATGATCTTATTGAATGGCGGGGCAGACTCGAAGGGCTAGATGGCCTACTCCTGCTCCTATTTCTTATGTACATATTAACACAATTGCATAGACATACACGTGCATAGATATACAAGCACACATATATTTACATATGGCATCATGTGCAGACATATTTACCAGCTTTGGCGATTTGATATAGACAAGGAGGGTTGGCGATTTAGTGAGTGAAGTATCAGGAGGAGGGAACCCCTGTCTTCTAGTCACCAAGGCATGTTAGTGGTGGAAACGTCAATGATTTAACTACCCACTGGATGGCCAATTGGGCCATTTAAGTGCCGAACCAAGTGTCATGTTTTGCCCCTGTCAACATTTTACCACGGCCAGGAGAGGACCACCAGCTCCCTTTAATGACCGCCCCATGCCAAGCAAAGGAACCACCCGGTGGTAGTACCTGCCCCCACACACAGCGATGTTGTGGCTGTCAAGCTACCGGCCCTCTGATTGGGCAACTGCTCGACCTGGTGGGCCAACACAGCATGCTGATTGGTTGGCATGGGCAAAATGTCACCCCAGAGTCCTGATGGCCACCAGCACAGGGTTAGGTTCGATTTTTGGTCATGTGGGGACAGGACGTGGAATTCTTTGACATCAATAACATTCAACCCTGTTTATCTGGTCAGCTCCGTCGCTGTGGATTTTTTGGGATCTTGCTGGGTGCAAATTAGTTGTTTAATTTGGTACACAGTAAGATCCCAGAAACAGCAGTGAGGTCATTGCTGCTTTTTTTGGTTGAAGCATAACTACCAATCAAACTCCCCTGCCTGTCTTCAAATTCAATCATGGAATCTTCAATATCCACCTCCAAGGAATAATTAATTTGAATAAAGACGTATCTCCAACAGTGCGGCACTCCCTCAGCACTGACCCTCTGACAGTGCGGCGCTCCTTCAGCACTGACTCTCTGACAGTGCGGCGCTCCGTCAGCACTGACCCTCTGACAGTGCGGCGCTCCCTCAGCACTGACCCTCTGACAGTGCGGCGCTCCCTCAGCACTGACCCTCTGACAGTGCGGCGCTCCCTCAGCACTGACCCTCTGACAGTGCGGCACTCCCCCAGCGCTGACCCTCTGACAGTGCGGCACTCCCTCAGCACTGACCCTCTGACAGTGCAGCGCTCCCTCAGCACTGACCCTCTGACAGTGCGGCGCTCCCTCAGCGCAGACCCTCTGACAGTGCGGCACTCCCTCAGCGCTGACCCTCTGACAGTGCAGCACTCCCTCAGCACTGACCCTCGGACAGCGCAACGCTGTCTCAGTACTGACCCTCTGACAGTGCAGTACTCCCTCAGTACTGACCCTCTGACAGTGCGGCACTCCCTCAGTACTGACCCTCTGACAGTGCGGCACTCCCTCAGTACTGACCCTCTGACAGTGCGGCACTCCCTCTGTACTCCCTAGATTTTCTGCAAGAATCTTCGGTCTAAGGAATATCAAACATAAATTTAATTTACCATTGTCTGGTTTTTGCTTAATAATCAGTGCATTTGTAAGCTTCTTTCTAAAAGTGTAAATTATTTCATATCATCAAACATTTGTCGGAAGTGCATGTTATTAAACACTTGTTCAAATATTTAACAGAAAAATAGTGATTGGCGCAAACTTCATTAGGTTACGAAGGAGAGGGTAATCTTCTCTCTGAGAACTAACACTCAACCACTCAAAGATAAGTACCTCCCTTTTATAATCTTCTAAAGTATGTGAGAAATGATGCAATCTGCCAACAGCAATTGTTATTGTTTAAATCAAAAATAACTACCTAAGACTCTCTTTAAAAACAAGTAATATTTTACTCTTCTCACAGTCAACATGTTACCTAAACTATTAACAAACTAAATCAAATACTATTCTAATGGAATGCTGTTTATATACTTACAATTCCCACTTAGTAACAAATAAAAATGTTGAATTGTTATAGTCAGTCACAATCAGATTTGTAGTCTTTCTTTCCTCTGTGCTTCTGCTGATGAAATGAAGCTCTCTCTCGGTGGCACAGTGGTTAGCACTGCTGCCTCACAGCACCAGGGATCTGGGTTCGATTCCCAGCTTGGGTGATTGTCTTTGTGAAGTTTGCACATTCTCTCTGTGTCTGTGTGGGTTTCCTTCCACACTCCAAAGACGTGCATTTTAGGTGGATTGGTCATGCTAAATTGCCCTTTAGTGTCAGGGGGACTAGCAGGGTAAGTGCATCGGGTTGTGGGTATAGGGCCTGAGTGGGATTGTGGTTGGTGCAGACTTGATGGGCCGAATGGTCTCCTTCTGCTCTCTATGATTCTATAAAATGTGGCTTTTACACTGTTAGAGAGCAGTTACTGCGTGTCTCTCTCTAGCTATGGCTGGCTATTGGCAAGCAGTCTTCTTGTGGCTTCTGGCCCTTTGGAGTTGGGAACGTTGGCATTTATATCCTCGATAAAAAAGCAAAATTCATACAATCGGATTGGTTTATAGGTTATCAAAGCACCAAATTCAAATCCGATAGGCTGATATGATTCAAATGCTTCTATTAAATTGATTGGTTAACATTCAAAAACATGTTTTGATCCAAATGCTAAAGCCTGTTACCACAGCAACCCTGTTGTTTGCCTCCCAATACACTGCTTCAATCTATATTGGATTCTTGCACCTGCAGTTTCCCAGCACGCAGACAAAACTAAACCACCTTTTAAACAGATAATTTTTACAACTCTTAGCAGTCTACCAGTACTTCTAATGTTTATACTTTAACAGGCACTAATTTTGCAACAATTAAATTTTCCTGATAGACTGAAGTTAGATTGTTTTGACCAGAATTCCATTATATCATAATCAAGGAAAACAAACCTTCCCTAAAATATTAATCCTCAGGGATGAGTTGAGTTGAATTCAGAAAGAAATTGCTGCTGTGGCGGATGCATTTCCTTGGAGTAATGGTTTCATAGATGTTGCTAAATGATGTTTGCATATTTGATATTCACTGTAATGGGTACTGCTCTCACCCAACCCTTGCTTATTTCAGGAAAACCCTCTCTTCCAAAGAGGAGATGTCTTCACTTGATCGGGAGACCAGAACTAGGAGTCATAAATGCAAGGCCGTCGTTAATAAATCCAATGAAGAACACGGGAGAAATATCTTTAGTACAGATTGGCGAGAATGTGGAACTTGCTGACACAAGGAGGTGAATGGCATAGAAGCATTTGAGGAGGGGTAGATAATAAAAGGGTATGTTGAGAGGATAGATGAAAACTAGGTGAGAAAGTTTAAGTGGAACGTAAACAGCTTTTCTCCCACAATGTCAGCTAATGAACAGGTCAATAAAAGTGAGTGTGAATGTGAAAGGTGCTAATCCTGTTGTTGTACATACGTGTGCATATTTCCACTCATGACTCCCTACACACTGAACCATGAGGAGGCAGCTGAAAACTGGAACTCCCCATCAAGTGGGGTAAGTGTGAGGAAACTGGGAGGGGGGGGGAGGGGGAGGGGAGGGGGGGAGGGGGGGGGGATGCACAATTGCGCCTCCCTGTGGATCAGTAAAGAACAGCCCCATCGGCAGCGAGTCAGACTCGCGGGGGGACTCGGGGCTGGCAAATTGTCTCATCATCCCATTAATCTCGTGTGCCTTGATTTTCTCATCCCTCATTTAAAAAAAAAATGATTTTGTGTGCAAAAGAATCTATTGGATAGGGGCGCAGGTAGAAGCATTCATTATGTATCATTCTTGATGCAATCAAAGTCATTTCTTAAGAGTGAAATGTGCACTATGATCACTTACTTTCTTCCAGTGCAGGTAAATCATAATTCTGTTCCTATCCATTTGGGAATAAATTCTCTTCAGAATTTTAGAATCCCTACATGCAGAAGGAGGCCATTTGACCTATTGGGTCTGCACCAACTCTGTGACAGAGCATCTCATCCAGCGCCCCCCGCACCATCCTCTCCACATAACCCTATGCATTTCCCACCACAAATCCCCCTAACATATATATTAGGTTAGAGTGTCATTAGATTGGAGAAAGCTAGCACGAGGGGGCATAGCTTTAAATTAAGGGGTGGTAGTTATAGGGCGGATGTCAGGGGTAGGTTCTTTACCCAGAGGGTGGTGAGGTCTGAGGGATTGGAATGCCCTGCCTGCTGCAGTTGTGGATGCGCCTAGTTTGGGGGCGTTTAAGAGATCCGTGGATAGGTTTATGGACGAAAAGGGATTGGTTTAGGTTTGAGGGTCATTGCTTTTTAACTGGTCGGCGCAACATCGAGGGCTGAAGGGCCTGTACTGCGCTGTAATGTTCTATGTTCTATATATATATATCTTTGGTCATTAATGGGCAATTTGGCATGACCAATCCAGCTAACCTGCACATCTTTGGAGTGTGGAGGAGACCCACACAGACATGGGGAGAATGTACAAACTCCACACAGAGAGTGACCCAGGTCAGTATTGAATTGAACCCAGGTCCGTGGTGCTGTGAGGCAGCCGCACTAACCACTGACCCCTGGTAAGTTTACACTTCTGTTCACATCCTCAAGCCCACCCCAGCCTCACCCCATTCCTTTGGGTCAGGCTTGTTTGATGTCCAGCGTGGGAGTGGAATGCCGAGAGTATTGCTCCAGTTCAAAGGAACAATGAAGGAGCTTGAGACCACGGGAGGGTGCCCAGGGTTGAGTCAACCGTTCCATGGAAAGGTGTTCAGTGAGTGATTAGTGCTGAGCTGAAGGAAAGGGAGTTCAGGGCCCTCGGATTCCACTGGAACAATTTATCATTGCATCCACAGAGCTAATACCAGCTGCCAGTGGGCAACCTGGTATAGAGAGAGGGTTGAAAAGAGATTGAAGAACAAAGAAAATTACAGCACAGAAACAGGCCCTTCGGCCCACCAAGCCTGCCACTATCAATCCACCCGACTGAACTATAACCCCCTATTCTTCCAGGGACCTCGTCCTTCGATTCCCATCCTATTCATGTATTTGTCAAGACTCCCCTTAAAGGTCACTATCAAATCTGCTCCACTACTTCCTCCAGCAATGGGTTCCACGTACGCACCATCCTCTGCATAAACCTTGCCTTGTACATCACCTTGTCCCTCACGCTAAAGCCCCTTGCTTGTGTTTGGTAGGCAGTAATTGCAGCCAGAGAAGGAGCTTGAGGACTCTTCATCAAGATAATGAGGCACTGCAGGCCATCTTGTACACATTTGCCATCATTCTCCAAGCACTCCAGCCAAAGGAAGTGATTGTTAGTCGAATGGGATGGTTCTGTGGGCAAAAATGGGTGAATTAGTCAACATTTAAGGGTGGCACGGTGGCACAGTGGTCAGCACTGCTGCCTCATAGCGCCAGGGAACACACATAAGAACATAAGAAATAGGAGCAGGAGTAGGCCATCTAGCCCTTCGAGCCTGCCCCGCCATTCAATAAGATCATGGCTGATCTGAAGTGGATCAGTTCCACTTTCCCGCTTTCTCCCCATAACCCTTAATTCCTTTGTTTATCAGAAACTGGGATCAAATCTAGCCTTGGATGACTGTGTGGAGTTTGCACATTCTCCCCGTGTCCGCATGGGCTTCCTCCGGGTGCTCCAGCTTCTTCTTGCAATCCAGAGATGCACATTTTCCCTGTGTCTGCGTGGGTTTCCTCCAGTTTCTGCCCACAGTCCAAAGATGTGCGGGTTAGGTGGATTGGCCATGCTAAGATGCCCCTTTGTGTCGGGGGGACTGGCAGGGTAAATACGCAGGGTAACGGGGAAAGAGCCTGGGTGGGATTGTTATCAGTGCGGGTTTGGTGGGCTAAGTGGCTTCCTTCTGCACTGTAGGGATTCTATGATTTAAACCACACGTCATTCCCTTTTCCATTGGAGTGATGGTTGCCGGAATGCTGCGCTTTCACAAATTTCATTAATAAATACAAAGCATTCAGCACACTGAGATTCCAGCATAAAACCTGCATGAAAATGATCATATGAGACCGAGTGATGGTTTACCACAATCTCAAGACAAAGCGATATTCCTCTAATCACCCTTAGGTATATCTAGCTGTCTGCAGTATGATTAAGACGTACTTTTATATAAAGTTATGCGGTAAGTATTTCAGTGATGGTAAATCCGGACCGGAATCTCTCTAGCTGCAGAATTGAATGATGCAAACCAGACCATGTCAGGGCTGAGGCGCAGTCAGTGCTAATCCAGCTGCTCAGAGCCCCTGCATTGACCTCACTGCAGGGCTGGTTGGTGGAGGAAGTGGGAATGAGCCAGATCCCAACACAACCGGTTCTATCCAGTGAGTTCAGCTGGAAACTGCACATCCGGTGAGGCCAGGCTTAAAGAGCTCATTTATTCACAGTCGGTCAACATTAACACCGCAATGAAGTTACTGTGAAAATCCCAGAGTCGCGACACTCCAGCACCTGTTTGGGTACAAAGAGCAACACAGCACGGGAAACAGGCCCTTTGGCCCAACGAGCCCGCGCCGCCCATTTTAACATTGCGAGTCCCCTCTTCCACCTTTGTCTACGCTTTCGGCACTCCGCGTTGGAAACCAGATTGAGGGGAGACTAATTTAGGGACAATTTGTTACACCAATCAGCCTAAGAGCGCATCTTCGGGGTGTGGGACGAAACACTGAGGGAAAATTTAGCACGGCCAATGCACCTAAAAATTGGCACGATTTTCAGACTGTGGGAGGAAACCAGGGCACCCGTAGGAAACCCACGCAGACACGGGGAGAACGTGCAGACTCCACACAGACAGCGACCCGAGCTGGGAATCGAACCCAGGTTCCTAGGGCTGTGAAGCAGGAGTGCCAACCACTGTACCGATCCAGGTTCAGTTCTTGCCTCTTCTGTGGTTGAACTTCCAATTGGAAGTCGCTGCCGTGACTCACGCATAGAATTCACTCTGCAAGCTATTGGAAACGAGTCATCCCCTAGGCTGTAACCTAGCACCATTCAATCCATCAGGACAAGGACAGAATGTGAACAATATAATTAGCAGAGAAATGAGTCAGGACTCACTGTGGTGTCTTTGCCAATGCGGTTTATATGAGACATAACAAGGATGACTAAGTTCGAGTGAGCTGGTAGGCTAAACCCCAGGAATTTACCATAACTCTATCATTCATTACGTTGCACACAAAACAAATTGCTATCCACTAAATGTGGTTGTTTTTGTCCCAGTTTGTGGTTGGGTTCATAGTTTTACCATCACTCCAATCCTGGATGATCAGACAATGGCGCTTATCTGAGTATCACTGTTCCCTGTGGGTCTGACCCAGTGAATATCAAATTAAACGGCTTAAACAAGTGAGGCTATTTTCTGGGATTGATTAGGATTTTGTCATTTACTCACACCCTCCCGTCAACCCTTCTCTCCTGAGTCCCTGTTCAACGTGATTAGAAAGGGAACTCAGATATAAATGGATAAATTACGAATCCCAGCTCTGTCTTCCTCAGGATTCGTAAAATCATAGAATCCCCACAGTGCAGAAAAACCATTTAGTTCATTAAATCTAAACCTACTGACAAATCATCTCATGTAGGCTTTCCCCTCACTCTAGTTGGTGACTAGCGGAGTGCCCCAGGGGTCGGTGCTGGGGCCTCAGCTATTCACCATTTATATAGATGATCTGGAGGAGGGAACCGAGTGTATGGTGTCGAAATTTGCTGATGACACCAAGATTGATGGAACGGCAAATTGTGCAGAGGGTGTGGAGAGTCTGCAGAAGGATCTAGATAGGCTGGGCGAATGGGCCAGGAACTGGCAAATGGAATTTAATGTTGGCAAATGTGAGGTTGTCCACTTTGGTAGGAATAATGGTAGGGAGGACTATTACTTACATGGCGAAAAACTGCAGCATGCGACGGTGCAGAGGGACCTCGGGGTCCTTGTGCATGAGTCGCAAAACCCAGCCTGCAGGTGCAGCAGGTGGTCAGGAAGGCGAATGGGATGCTGGCCTTCATAGCGAGGGGGATTGAATGTAAAAGTAGGGAGGTCTTGCTGCAGCTGTATAGGGCACTGATGAGGCTGCAGCTGGAGTACTGTGTGCAGTTTTGGTCGCCGCACTTACGCAAGGATATTTTGGCCTTGGAGGGAGTGCAGAGGAGGTTTACTAGGCTGATACCGGAGTTGAACATAGAACATAGAACATAGAACATTACAGCGCAGAACAGGCCCTTCGGCCCACGATGTTGCGCCGACCAGTTACAAAAACAATGACCCACTAGCCTATACCAATCCCTTTTCGTCCATAAACCTATCCAGAGATCTCTTAAACGCCCCCAAACTAGACGCATTTACAACTGCAGCAGGCAGGGCATTCCAATCCCTCACCACCCGCTGGGTAAAGAACCTACCCCTGACATCCGTCCTGTAGCTACCCCCCCTTAATTTAAAGCCATGCCCCCTCGTGCTAGCTTTCTCCATCCGAGGAAAAAGGCTATCACTATCCACCCTATCTAAACCTCTAATCATCTTATATGTTTCAATAAGATCCCCTCTTAGCCGCCTTCTTTCCAACGAAAACAACCCTAGATCCCTCAGTCTCTCCTCATAGGACCTCCCCACCATACCAGGCAACATCCTAGTAAACCTCCTCTGCACCCTCTCCAACGCCTCCACATCCTTCTTGTAATGCGGGGACCAGAACTGCACACAGTACTCCAAGTGCGGCCGCACTAGAGTAGTGTACAGTTGCAACATTACACTGCGACTCCTAAATTCAATCCCCCTACCAATAAACGCCAAGACACCGTACGCCTTATTGACAACCTTATCTACTTGATTCCCAACTTTCAGGGATCTATGTACACACACACCTAGATCCCTCTGTTCATCCACACTATTCAAAGTCCTCCCGTTAGCCCTATACTCGACACATCTGTTGCTCCTACCAAAGTGAATTACCTCACACTTCTCCGCATTAAATTCCATCCGCCACCTCTCGGCCCAGCTCTGCAACCTATCTAAGTCTCCCTGCAGACTATGACACCCTTCCTCACAATCTACCACACCTCCAACTTTGGTGTCATCAGCAAATTTACTAATCCACCCAACTATACCCTCATCCAGATCATTAATAAAAATTACAAACAACAGTGGCCCCAAAACAGATCCCTGAGGCACACCACTCGTAACTGCACTCCATGATGAATATTTACCATCCACCACCACCCTCTGTCTCCTATCTGATAGCCAATTCCTGATCCAACTTCCTAGATTACCCACAATCCCATACATCTGCATTTTCTGCAGAAGCCTACCATGGTGAACCTTATCGAACGCCTTACTAAAATCCATGTATACCACGTCAACTGCCTTACCCCCATCCACCTCTTTGGTCACCTTCTCAAAAAACTCAATAAGGTTAGTAAGGCACGACCTACCCGCTACAAAACCATGCTGACTATTTCTAATCAATTCATTACACTCCAAATAACTATAAATCCTATCCCTAATAATTTTTTCTAAAACCTTGCCCACAACAGAAGTAAGACTCACCGGTCTATAATTCCCGGCAAAGTCTCTGTTCCCCTTCTTAAACAATGGGACAACATTCGCTATCCTCCAATCCTCCGGGACTACACCAGAGACCAATGACGACCTGAAGATCTGAGCCAGAGGCTCTGCAATCACCTCTCTAGCCTCCCAGAGAATCCTAGGGTAGATCCCATCCGGACCAGGGGACTTATCTATTTTCAGCCCCTCAAGAATTTCCAGCACATCCTCTTTATCAACCGTAATACTGTCTATTTTACACCCCTGCAACCCAATGTCCTCCTCAGCTATATTCATGTCCCCCTGCGTGAACACCGAAGAGAAATATTGGTTCAATACTTCTCCAATCTCCTCCGGTTCCACACACAACTTCCCCCTGCTGTCTGTAACTGGCCCTAATCTTGCCCTGACCAACCTTCTGTTCTTGACATACTTATAGAACGCCTTAGGATTCTCCTTAATCCTATCAGCCAAAGTCTTCTCATGTCCTCTTTTAGCCCTTCTCAACTCACTCTTCAACTCCCTCCTAGCCAATCTAAAGCTTTCTAGTGCACTATCTGAGCCCTCCAATCTCATCCGAACATAAGCCTCCTTTTTCTTTTTAAGGGGTTTGAGGGGGTTGAACTATGAGGAGAGGCTGAATAAACTGGGCTTGTACTCGTTAGAGTTTAGAAGAATGAGGGGAGATCTCATTGAGACATATAAGATGATGAATGGGATGGATAGGATAGAGGTGGAGAGGCTCTTCCTGCTCAGAAAGGACAGTAGGACTAGAGGGCACAGCCTCAAGATAAAGGGGGGGGCGGTTTAGAACGGAGTTGAGGAGGAACTTCTTCACTCAAAGGGTGGCAAATCTCTGGAATTCTCTGCCCGTTGAAGTGGTGGAGGCTGCCTTGCTAAATAAATTTAAGACGCGGGTTGATAGGTTTTTGATAAGCGAGGGGATTAAGGGTTATGGGGAGAGGGCGGGAATGTGGAACTGAGACACGACAGATCAGCCATGATCTTATTGAATGGCGGGGCAGGCTCGAAAGGCTAGATGGCCTACTCCTGCTCCTATTTCTTATGTTCTTATGTTAAGTAACACGACAGCTCAGTGACTATCACTGTTTGTTGTGCAGATACATGGATTTGGGCTGGTGTCTGTGGGAGTTTGCACATTCTCCCCGTGCTTGCATGGGTTTCCTCCGGGTGCTCCGTTTCCCTCCCACAGTCTGAAAGACGCGCTGATTAGGTAATTGATCATACTAAATTCTCCCTCAGTGTGCCCCAAACAGGCACCGAACTGTGGAACTCAGGGGTTTTTTCTGCAGTGTTAGTGTAAACCTGCATGTGACACTAATAAGTAAACTAAAACCCACAGATTCACCATGGCCAATCCCCCCCTTAACCTACACATCTTTGAATAGTCTTCAGCTTTTGTTTCCTCCCAGAACAATCTCACCTTTTCATCCTGCCTTTATTGTCTGGAATTATATGGGGAAAACCAGAATCACGACTCTGGCAGCTGTTGAAGTATAATTATTTAGTAACATGAGTTTATTTCACAGATCAGTGGAACATATCAAACCTACGCCGTTAAACCTTAAGATGCTTGTTATGGTCTGGGGAAGCTGTGGGGCACTACTATTCTCTTTGATTTGATTTGATTTATTATTGTCACATGTATTAGTATGCAGCGAAAGAAGTCTCACATCTCCAGGTAAAAGCCTAACAGGTTTATTTGGAATCACGAGCTTTCGGAGTGCTATTCCTTCATCAGACCTGATATTGGAGGGTGAGGGGGGCAGTGGGATGTTTACGGACCTGATCAAGGAGAAGCGCTCAGAAAGCTCGTGATTCCAAATAAACTTGTTGGACTTTAACCTGGTGTTGTGAAACTTCTGAGTGTGCCCAATCCAACATTGGCACCTCCATGTCGTGTATACAGTGAAAAGTATTGTTTCTTATGCACTATACAGGCACATTGTTCGTACAGAAGGAGAGAGTGCAAAATGTGATGTTAAAAATCATAGCTGGGATGTCGAAAAAGATCAACTTAATGTGAGGTAGGTCCATTCAAAAGTCTGGCGACTGCAGGGAAGAAGCTGTTTTTGATTTGGTCGGTACATGTCTTCAGACTTTTGTACCTTTTCCCTGATGGAAGGCAGCAGAAGAGAGTATGTCTGGGGTGCATTGGGTCCTTAATTATGCTTTTCCAAGGCAGCGAGAAGTGTAGACAGAGTCAATGGGTGGGAGGCTGGTTTACATAGAACATTACAGCGCAGAACAGGCCCTTCGGCCCATGATGTTGCGCCGACCAGTTAAAAAAAAACAACAACAATGACCCACTAACCTAAACCAATCCCTTTTCGTCCATAAACCTGTCCACAGACCTCTTAAACGCCCCCAAACTAGGCGCATTTACAACTGCAGCAGGCAGGGCATTCCAATCCCTCACCACCCTCTGGGTAAAGAACCTACCCCTGACATCTGTCCTATAACTACCCCCCCTTAGTTTAAAGCCATGCCCCCTCGTGCTAGATTTTTCCATCAGAGGAAAAAGGCTATCACTATCCACCCTATCTAAACTTCTAATCATCTTATATGTTTCAATAAGATCCCCTCTTAGCCGCCTTCTTTCCAGCGAAAACAACCCCAAATCCCTCAGCCTCTCCTCATAGGATCTCCCCTCCATACCAGGCAACATCCTGGTAAACCTCCTCTGCACCCTCTCCAAAGCCTCCACATCCTTCCTGTAATGTGGGGACCATAACTGCACACAATACTCCAAGTGCGGCCGCACCAGAGTTGTGTACAGTTGCAACATAACGCTACGACTCCTAAATTCAATCCCCCTACCAATAAACGCCAAGACACTGTATGCCTTCTTAACAACCTTATCTACTTGATTCCCAACTTTCAGGGATCTATGTACACATACACCTAGATCCCTCTGCTCCTCCACACTATTCAAAGTCTTCCCGTTAGCCCTATACTCAACACATCTGTTATTCCTACCAAAGTGAATTACCTCACATTTCTCTGCATTAAACTCCATCCGCCACCTCTCGGCCCAGCTCTGCAACCTGTCTAAGTCTTCCTGCAAACTATGGCACCCTTCCTCACTATCTACCACACCTCCGACTTTGGTGTCATCAGCAAATTTACTGATCCACCCAACTATACCCTCATCCAGATCATTAATAAAAATCACAAACAGCAGTGGCCCCAACACAGATCCCTGAGGCACACCACTCGTAGCCGAACTCCATGATGAATATTTACCGTCAACCACTACCCTCTGTCTCCTATCCGCTAGCCAATTCCTAATCCAGTTCCCTAGATCACCCCCAATCCCATACATCTGCATTTTGTGCAGAAGCCTACCATGGTGAACCTTATCAAACGCCTTACTAAAATCCATATACACCACGTCAACTGCCTTACCCCCATCCACCTCTTTGGTCACTTTCTCAAAAAACTCAATAAGGTTCGTAAGGCACGACCTACCCGCCACAAAACCATGCTGACTATCTCCAATCAACTCATTACTCTCCAAATAACTATAAATCCTATCCCTAATAATTTTTTCCAAAACCTTGCCCACAACAGAAGTGAGACTCACCGGTCTATAATTCCCGGGGAAGTCTCTGTTCCCCTTCTTAAACAATGGGACAACATTCGCTAACCTCCAATCATCTGGTACTATACCAGAGGCCAACGACGACCTGAAGATCAGAGCCAGAGGCTCTGCAATCACTTCTCTTGCCTCCCAGAGAATCCTGGGGTAAATCCCATCCGGACCAGGGGACTTATCTATTTTCAGACCCTCCAGAATATCCAGCACATCCTCCTTATCAACTGTAACACTGTCAATTCTACTCCCCTGCAACCCAGTGTCCTCCTCAGCTATATCCATGTCCCCCTGCGTGAACACCGAAGAGAAATATTGGTTCAATGCTTCACCAATCTCCTCCGGTTCCACACATAACTTCCCTCTGCCGTCTATAACTGGCCCTAACCTTGCCCTAACCAACCTTCTGTTCTTGACATACCTATAGAACGCCTTAGGATTCTCCTTAACCCTATCAGCCAAAGTCTTCTCGTGTCCTCTTTTAGCCCTCCTTAGCTCGCTCTTCAACTCCCTCCTAGCCAATCTAAAGCTCTCTAGTGCACTATCCGAGTGCTCACGTCTCATCCGAACATAAGCCTCCTTTTTCTTTTTAACCAACGAATCAACTTTTTTGGTGCACCACGGTTCCCTAGCCTTACCAATTTGAGTGATAGACGAGGTTTTGTTCTTTCTTGCAGTCTTGGACACAGCAGGAACCATACCAAGTTATGATACAACTAGAAAGAATGCTTTCTATGGTGCATCTGTAGAAGTTATTGTAAAAATAAAAGGGTTATTTGGGAATACTGCAACAACTCCACAATCTGTCAATGTGGGGTATGTATAGGACAGACTGCCAATTTATTAACATTCTTGACTAAGTGTTGGAAAGGCTTTGGGAAATTTTGAGGTCATTAAAAAGAGTTACAGGAATCCAGTTACTTTCTTTGTCAATATTTACAAGTGAGATGACAAGTGGTTGTAGGTGTAGTAGCAGTTGGCCCCTTTAAGGGTTTTTTTTTAAGATTTATTTATTAGTGTCACAGGGAGGCTTACATTAACTCGGCAATGAAGTTACTGTGAAAATCCCCTCGTCACCATACTCCGGCACCTGTTCAGTTACACTGAGGGGGACTTTAGCATGGCCAATGCACCTAACCAGCACGTCTTTCAGACTGTGGGAGTCAAATCTCATGAAGTATCAGCTCCGAATCCTTATTATGAAAGGCTCTTGTTAACCACAATTCTTACTGAGGACAATAAAGCATTGAATTCCTAGTTGTATGGCGATTACAATTGTGCTATCGCTATCGAGTTGTTGTTTTACTCTTACTGCAGAGCACCCGGTGGAAACCCACGCAGAGAACGTCCACATAAACAGCGTGACCCGAGCCGGGAATCGAACACGGGTCCCTGGCGCTGTGAGGCAGCGGTGCTAACCACTGTGACACTGGTGTGCATCAGAAGTGTCCCGATCACCATTGAGAAGGAACTGTGGGGATCTTGGGGCAGAGCGTGGGTTTTTGCAGCTAGGTTGATCCTGGAGCTGCGTGTGGGAACATCGATTGTAACACCCTATGTATACAAGCGTAAATAGTAATAAACGCATCGTTGTTTGCTAGCTAACTGCTGGTTGCCAATTACTGCATTCACCACGGTAAGAATAAGAAGACAATTTGATAGCAATAGCACAATTTCAGTCACCGATACACCTAAGAATTCATTGTTTCATTGTCCTCAGAAAGAACTGTGGTTAGACTAACAAGAAGCCTTCCTAATAAAGATTCAGCGCTGATATTCCATGTAATTGTGTTCTCGAGATTTGACTTCCAGCATAACCTTATTGTGCAAAGCCTTACACCAGCCTTTATTGTGCTCACTCCCAGAGCTGGATAGAACAATCCCTGCACTCTCTGTCACCCCTGAGACCTGGATGGTGATATTATAATGGCAGAGGAAATGGAGATCATTGCTAATGTGTCAGTCCGGGTAAATGAAACTGTTGCCAATGTTTCTCCTTTGCTTCAGTCTCTAATTATAATCCTGACATTTTCTCCTTCCCACGAGACAGTACCACTCTCTCCGGTAAACCTGATATGCTGCAAGTCCTAACTCCAACTCAAACGACGTGTGACTGGCCAGCTCATATTTTATCAAACCTTTTCATTCCCGTCTACCATTTCCGAATGTGATTTCACAACTCACGTGCGAATGAAACCGACCTAAAATGCTTCATCAACCGACACAAAGCAATTTGTTCCCTGAGAAATGGAATCCGTTCCCGCCAGGATATTGCGGATCGTTCAGCAGCTCTTTGGAAATGAAAGGATGGGAGAGGCTGGAGAATGGGCAATGGTCGTAGGGTTGAGACTGAAGGGTCAGGGATACAAGGTTAAAAAGTCGGAGGGCAGCCAGCAAGGAGGACCCTCACACAAGGGAAGATGATTCTGGAATTTGCCTCCAGGCTTGATGGATGAGGAAGAAACAGTCAAAATTGGATTGGATAGGTGGATCATGGAAAAATGTAGAACGGATACTTAGGGCAGCACAGTGGTTAGCACTGCTGCCTCACAGTCTCAGGGACCTGGGTTCAATTCTGGCTTGGGTCACCGTCTGTATGGAGTTTGCACATTCTCCCCATGTCTGCGTGGGTTTCCTCCAGGTGCTTCGGTTTCCTCCCACATTCCAAAGATGTGCAGATGAGGTGATCTATGGGACTGTAAGATTCTGGATGGATTGGCCAGGGTGAATTGCCCCATAGTCTCAGGGGAATTGGCAAGGGTAAATATGTGGGGTTATAGGGATGGGGTTTGTATGGGATTGGTGTTGGTGCAGGCTTGATGGGCCAACTGGCCTCCTTCAGCACTGGAGGAATTTTATGTAGGAATAGGAGATCTAAATATAATTGGAACTATTTGCCCCAGGTTGGGGGATGAGAGGGTGAATGCTGAAACAGGTTAGTCGCTGTGTTGCAATGATATAATTGCATTACCTGTTGATTGTGTTAAGGAATTCATCTCTTTAATTTGTTTCTGTACTTTTGTGGAGAGGCTAGGACTTGTTGAAAGAGTTGGGCCTCTATCATCAGTGTGGAGCACAAGAAGTACAGCGGCCCCACATGCCCTGGTTCCAAGTTCACGGACGGCTGCTAAAAGATGCTGAAGTGTCCGGAGTTGATGGCAGCAGCTCCAGTGGAGAGCAGGGACAATGTGAAAATCCTCTAGTTGCCATACGCCTGTTCGGGTACACTGAGGGAGCATTTAACATGGCCAATGCACCTAACTGGTACGTCTTTCGGACTGTGGGAGGAAACTGGAGCACCCGGAGGAAACCCACGCACACACTGGGAGAACGTACAAACTCTACATAGACAGTTACCCAAGCTGGGAATCGAACCCAGGCCCTTGGCGCTGTGAGGCAGTAGTGCTAACCACTGTGCCGTTACCATTTACTTTGTGAAAAGAAAGCAAATGGGGGCAGGAAGAAAAGAAAAATCATCCAGACTATTTCCTCTTAAAAACTGTCTTTTGGTCTCCAGTTTGAGTTTCTATGAGGAGTCTTCAATCACAGGATTCCAACTGCTTGTGGGGAACATCAACCTCTGGAAGCTTACAGGAGCTCCCAGCTGGATGGCGATTGACTACAATTCGAATAAATCAAACCTCCCCATTCAGAAAAACCTTAACCAGCTCACTGCTTTGAAAGGATAGGCCAGCCTCAGGCTCTTATTAGCGGCTGCAGTGACCTGTAACTTCCTGGTCACATAAACACTCACAGCCACTCGTGTTCATAACCCTCTGTTGGACACTAACATTGCTGTGGATAAGAAATTATTATACTGTCAGGTACTCTGCAATGGGAGAGCGTTTGACTGTGTCTCAGGGGAATGTGAATCACAGTTACATCATAGCAACTTTATCTCTGTTAGACAGAGTGAGAGTTTTTGGTAGTGTCCCTCACTTTGAAAATTTTGAACACCATGATTTCTGTCCCTCCCTGCTACGAATTTGAATCCGTTTTCAGAAACAGTTTCAGTTCCTGATGTGACAACAGACTGCTGGTATTGGCCTTAACTATTAATCCAAAAACCCAAGCTAACGTTCCGGGGACTCCCAAGTTCAAATCCCACCACGGCAGATCTTGGAATTGGAATTCAATAGAAATATTGGGAATTAAGAATCGACTGATGACCGTGAAACCATGGTCGGAAAAACCTATCTGGTTCCCTAATATCTTTTAAAGGAAGGAAATCTGCCGTCCTTATCAGGTCTGGTCTACTTGGGTGGCACGGTAGCACTGCTGCCTCACAGCGCCAGGGACCTGGGTTCAATCATGCCCTTGAGTCACTGCCTGTGTGGAGTTTGCACGTTCTCCCTCTGTCTGTGTGAGTTTCCTCCAAGTGCTCCAGTTTCCTCCTACAGTCCAAAGACCAGCAGGTTAGGTGGACTGGCCATGTTAAATTGTCCCATAGTGTCAGGGGGACTAGCAGACTGGTTATGGGGATAGGGCCTGGGTGGGATTGTTGTTAGTGCAGGCTCGATGGGCCAAATGGCCTCTTTCTGCACGGTATTCTATGACTCTACACGCGACTTCAGAGCCACAGCAATGTGGTAGATTCTCAACTGCTCTTGGGCATCGGGGATGGGCAATAAAGGCTGGCGAGCAGGTGACGCCCATGTCTCTCAACTGAATTAAAGAAATGGCTGTCTGTGAATCAAGTGTAACCAGTTTTTTTTAAAATCCATTTATAGAACATAGAACATAGAACATTACAGCGCAGAACAGGCCCTTCGGCCCACGATGTTGCGCCGACCAGCTTTTAAAAAAACAACACTAACCCACTAATCTAAACCAATCCCATTTCGTCCATAAACCTATCCACAGATCTCTTAAACGCCCCCAAACTAGGCGTATTTACAACTGCAGCTGGCAGGGCATTCCAATCCCTCACCACCCTCTGGGTAAAGAACATACCCCTGACATCAGTCCTATAACTACCCCCCCTTAATTTAAAGCCGTGCCCCCTCGTGCTAGCTTTCTCCATCCTAGGAAAAAGGCTATCACTATCCACCCTGTCTAAACCTCTAATCATCTTATATGTTTCAATAAGATCCCCTCTTAGCCGCCTTCTTTCCAGCGAAAACAACCCCAAATCTCTCAGTCTCTCCTCATAGGATCTCCCCTCCATACCAGGCAACATCCTGGTAAACCTCCTCTGCACCCTCTCCAAAGCCTCTACATCCTTCCTGTAATGTGGGGACCAGAACTGCACACAATACTCCAAGTGCGGCCGCACCAGAGTTGTTTATTTCAAAGGTTCCCAAGAATCATTTCAGGGGATTTCTGAATGATCAGTATCAATACAGTCTGACTCTTTCTCAGAGGATTACCCAGTTTTCACATATCCTGCCATGTTCCTCGGGCTAATACATTTGATAAATCTGGGACACTACTTCACCACATGCTGTACAAATGCAAAACACTGCGGATGCTGGAAATCCAAACTAAGCAACAGAAAATGCTAGACAAACTCAGCAGCTCTGGCAGCATCAGTGAAGCGAGACATACGGACTCAGAACGTTAACTCTGCCACTGACATTGCCAGTCCTGCTGAGCTTATCCAGCTTCTTCAATTCCTATTTTGCCACGTGCTGTCTGGATAATCCCTCCATGGAGTTAATCAAAAGTTAAGCAGCGTTGGGCTAATGGCCCTGGGCTAATGTGTCTCAGGAGACTGCCATCTTTTACATTCATTCCTGGGGCATGGGCGTTGCTGGCTGGGTCAGCATTTATTGTCCACCCCTAGTTGCCCTTGAGAAGGTGGTGGCGAGCTGCCTTCTTGAATGGCAGCAGTCCGTGTGCTGTGGGTTGACCCACAGGAAGGAATTCCAGGATTATGACCCAGAGACAGTGAAGGAACAATGATATATTTCCAAGTCAGGATAGTGAGTGCCTTGGGGGGGAACTTGCACATAAAGGTGTTCCCATGTATCTGTTGCCATTGTCCTTTTAGATGGAAGTGGTCATGGGTTTGGAAGGTGCCTGTCTAAGGATCTTTGTTGAATTGCTGCAGTGCATCTTGTAGATGCCACTAAGCATCGGTGTTTGTAGATGTGATGCCAATCAAGAGGGCTGCTTTGGCCTGGGTGGTGTCAAGATTCTTGAGTATTGTTGGAGCTACACCCATCGAGAAAAGTTGGGGTGTGGAATGCACTGCCTGCTGTGATAGTGGAGTCGGACACTTTAGGAACTTTCAAGTTATTGGATAGGCACATGGAGCACAGCAGAATGATAGGGAGTGGGATAGCTTGATCTTGGGTTTGGACACAGCTGGGCACAACATTGAGAGCTGAAGGGCCTGTATTGTGCTGTACTGCGGAGTAGGGAGTCCCTGCCCTCGCAATCCCTCATAAGGTTAGATACATTAGAAAGGAGCCCGGGATAGAAAATCCCAGAAATTGTGGATACTGCGTGAACACTACCATTTTCCAACAGCTTATCAGAGTCATAGCCACGAACTGCTAGAACGCTTGAGGATCTTTTAGACAACTTGAATGTAGTGGTACGGGCCTTGAAAGGGGGCGAGGACCCTATGGATCATTGCAATGGGAAGCTGAGCCAATCAGGAGGACGATGCGGACCAAGGATCGAGAAGGGACTGGCAGTTGAAGTCCAGAAAGCAGTGACATTGTAATCTAGTCTCACCTTGTTGTACATCTATATAAATACTCTGTTGGTGATAAAGCCTTGATGGATAGAGCTTCATTGAGCATCTGGCTGACTGATGCCCTTTAGGGAGGGAAATCTCCATCCTTACCTGGTTCGGCCTACATGTGACTCCGGAGCCTCAGCAATGTGGTTGACTCTCAACTGCCCTCCGAAATGGCCTAGCAACCCATTCAGTTCAAAGATAACCAGGGATGGGCAATAAATGCTGGCCAGCCAGCAATGCTCGTGTCCCATGAATAATTTTTTAAAAAACCCTTGATCTATTACACTTAGATTGTGTATGAGACCAAGTGCTCAAATGCTAATAGTAGGGAGGATTTCTCTGGCCACAGTGTATTCCCCAGAGGTTGTCAGTGAGATTTCCCACTGGCTCCATCCCATGTTGCTGGGCAATCTCTGGTGGGGGTACGCCATCGGCAGGACAGGAAAATCTTACCAGCACAAACAGCTGGGAGATCTCACCCTAAGTATTTTGCTTGTTCCAAATTCGGAAAGCACTTTGGTTAAAAGTTACCTTGGATAGAACACAGAACATAGAACATTACAGCACAAACAGGCCCTTCGGCCCACAAGTTGCGCCGATCATATCCATACCTACCAGGCTATAGAACTATCTGTAACTCCCAGTCCCATTAGATCCTATGTACTCCTCCAGAAGTCTTTTAAAAGACCCCAGTGAGTTCGCCTCTACGCCTCCGACGGCAGCCGATTCCACTCACTCACCACCCTCTGAGTGAAAAACTTACCCCTGACATCTCCTCTGTACCTGCTCCTCAGCACCTTAAACCTGTGTCCTATCGTAGCGACCATTTCAGCCCTGGGAAATAGCCTCCAAGAATCCACCCTAGCTATTCCTCTCAACATTTTGTAAGCCTCTATCAGGTCGCCTCTCAACCTTCGTCTCTCCAGGGAGAAGAGACTGAGCTCCCTCAACCTATCTTCATAAGGCATGCCTCCCAATCCAGGCAACATGCTTGTAAATCTCCTCTGCACCCTCTCAATAGCTTCCACATCCTTCCTGTAGTGAGGCGACCAGAACTGCGCACAGTACTCCAAGTGGGGTCTGACAAGGGTCTTATAAAGATAATGAGTGGTCTTTGCGTAGTGATATACGGTACTCCGGGAGTGATAGCACCCCAAGCTCCTTGATCAATGCAGCGAGGGGGACCATCCTGGTGTCATCTCCCTCACTGCAAAAGAAAGTCAAAGAGAGGTAGAAAGGAGGGAGGAGGGATTCTTCAAAAGACCATCTGTAGCTGCCTACATTCATCATATTGGTCCTTAGAGATTAAACAACATCTGCTAACAAACTGTGAGAATTGAGTGGATGATGAATGAGTCAGCTCAGAGTTATGGTTGGAAACTCTCTTCCCTAACACTGCCAGTATTACTTCAATAGTATTTAAAGCAGTCTTCACTTCCATATAATTTAATGAGACCATGTCAATCAGACTGAACGATTGATAGAGTTTGCATTTAATCTGAAAACACAAGATTTTTTTTGCATAATATTTGCTAAAATCTTAATAACAACATTTCTGGTGCCTGTCTGTCAGGGTTCTTTTTCCTCATTATTTAAATCCTTCTGCCTTTAACCAAAAAAAAAATCCCCCCCCTCCGATCGCACCGCAGTAGGAAAGCTTTGCTGAGAATGTGGTTTCCATGACAGCTCCTCACTCCCAAGTAAATATTTCTAAAAATAAAGTTTATCACACAGAAACTCTCCTCTCTCTGCTGATGGCCAAGCACTGGGTCCCCGATCATCCAAAAATCTGGCTACAAGGTCCTCTCTATATCTGATACACTGACCAGGCTGCTAAACGTGGGGATGTTAGATAAGGAAAAACTTTACACACGCAGGGGTTAGGTTGATGAGCTATTTAAATTGCTCTTCAATGTCAGGGGGATTAACAGGGAAAATGCATGGGGTTATGGGGATAGGGCCCGAGTGGGTTTGTTGGCCAGTGCAGACTCGATGGACTAAATGGCCTCCTTCCACACTGTAAGGTGCTCTGATTCTAATTCATTGTACAAAGGTGGATATTATTGAACCCAGTGGAGAGAAAAGTCAGAGGCACCTTCATCACAAGACCAAAAATCCAGATGGCAAATGTTCAGGAGCCGTAGGTTCAAATTCCATTGTGGCAACTGGTGGAACTCAAATTCAATCATAAATCTCAGATTTTAAATAAACTTAGATCTGGTCATTTTTTATTCCATTATGGGATGTGAGCTGCGCTGGCTAGACTGGCATTTATTGCCCTTGAGAAGGTGAATGTGAGCTGCCTTTTTCAACTGTTGCAGTCCATGTGATGTAGGTACCCCCATAATGCTACTTGAGGGAGGGAGTTCCAGGATTTTGACCCAGCGACGGTGAAGGCACGATATTATATTTGCAAGTCAGGATGGTGAGTGACTTGGAGGTGGTGGTGTTCCCAGATATCTGTCACTTTTGTCCTTCTAGGTGGCATTGATCACAGGTTTGGAAGGTGCTGCCTTAGGAGCCTCACCCAGGCAAGTAGAGAGTATACCATCACATTCTTGACTTGTGGACCAGTTTTGGTGAGTCAAGAGATGAAGTACTTGCTACCTGATTCCTATTCTTTGAACTGCTCTTTTAGCGACAGTATTTATATGGCTAGTCCAGTTCAGGTTCTGGTCAATGGTAAACCCCAAGATGTTGATAGTGGGGGAGGGAGTATGATGACTATGAAACTACCACCACTTGTTGTTGACACCCATTTGGTTCACTAATGTCCTTTAGGGAAGGAAAACTGCCATCCTTACCTGGTCTGGCCTACATGTGACTCCAGGACCAAGGCAATGTGGTTAGAACATAAGAAATAGGAGCAGGAGTAGGCCATCTAGCCCCTCGAGCCTGCCCCGCCATTCAATAAGATCATGGCTGATCTGATAGTGGGTTCAGTTCCACTTACCCGCCCGCTCCCCATAACTCTTAATTCCTTTATTGGTTAAAAATCTATCTGTGACTTAAACACATTTAACGAGGTAGCCTCCACTGCTTCATTGGGCAGAGAATTCCAAAGATTCACTACCCTCTGGGAGAAGAAGTTCCTCCTCAACTCTGTTCTAAATTGACTCCCCCTTATTTTGAGGCTATGCCCCCTAGTTCTTGTTTCCATTCTAAGTGGAAATAACCTCGCTGCTTCTACCCCCTTCATTATCTTATCTGTTGACTCTTAACTGCCCTAAAAAAAATGGCCAAGCAAACCAATCAGTTCAAGGGCAGTTAGGGATGGGCAGCAACGCTGGCCTTGCCAATGATGCCCGCAGCTCAGGAAAGAATTATGAAAATCTCCGTACGTGTACGTGATGGGGAATGTCTGGAGCCACTGCAAATGAATGCCCTTTTAGTTGTAGTGCCAAATTCTCACTTACAGTGGGGTGGTCACGAATGAGATCGGAGAATCCCACCTAATAGTCTTTTTAAACGGAGATGTCCAGTCCACTAACCTGTTTTCTACCAACTGCCTTGAATGTAAGGACCAGGAAATCATCTATCAACCTCTGAAAGGTAACAGTAACAGTGGGAGGATAAACAGAATGAAATGAATTGTGTGTCTCTACATAGGGCAGGTCGCATGTGATGACAAGAGTCTGTTGCCAACTGGATGCAAACCAAATATGTACAAGGGTCTATAAGTGTGTAAATGCCTATATATGGGACTGAGTCAAGTGGGCTGTCTTCCTTAAGATACTCTTTCAGTGAAAGCACACACTGTCCAGTGAAGACAAATGTGTCACGAAGACTTGAAGTGTTTAATCATAGAACCCTACAGTGCAGAAAGAGGCCCTTCAGCCCATCGAGTCTGCACCGAACACAATCCCACCCAGGCCCTACCCTTATATCCCTACATATTATACCCACTAATCCCTCTAACCTACACATCCCTGGACACTAAGGGGTAATTTCTTAGCATGGCCAATCAACCTAACCCGCATATCTTTGGACTGTGGGAGATAACTGGAGCACCCGGAGGAAACCCACGCAGACACGAGGAGAATGTGCAAACTCCACACAGACAGTGGCCCGGGCCGGGAATCGAACCCAGGACCCTGGGTCTGTGAAGAGCAGTGCTAACCCACTGTGCTACCGTGCCACTCTAAAGGCAAGATTTGCTTCATCACTGGCTATGTTCCACATTTTAGATTCATCAACTCTATTATGCAAAACCTTTCTGTCCAATTTAAATTCAACTAGAAGAATTAATAATCGGGTTTTACCTAAAAAAAATACCCGATTCACTTGCAATAGCAGTTCCAACAGTAAACCCTGACCGTGATAAACATCTAGATACAACAAAACAGGGGTGGCACGGTAGCACAGTGGGTTAGCACTGCTACATCACAGCTCCAGGGTCCTGGGTTCGATTCCTGGCTCGGGTCACTGTCTGTGTGGAGTTTGCACATTCTCCTCGTGTCTACGTGGGTTTCCTCTGGATGCTTCGGTTTCCTCCCACAATCCAAAGATGTGCGGGTTAGGTTGATTGGCCATGCTAAGAAATTGCCCCTTAGTGTCCAGGGATGTGTAGGTTAGAGGGATTAGTGGGTATAATATGTAGGGATATGGGGGTAGGGCCTGGTGGGATTGTGGTTGCTGCAGACTCGATGGGCAGAATGGCCTCTTTCTGCACCATAGGGTTTCGATGATTTCTATGAAAACGAGAAAATAAATCATAATTATATCCATCCAGCTTCTTCCCTGCTGCTGTCAGATTCTTGAATGGACCTACCTCACATTAAGTTGATCTTTCTCTACACCCCAACTATGACTGTAACACTACATTCTATACTCTCTCCTTTCCTTCTCTATGAATGGTATGCTTTGTCTGTATAGCACAAAAGAAACAATACTTTTCACTGTAAGTTAATACCTGTGACAATAATAAATCAAATCCCAACAATCCCACCCTACCCCCCACCCCTTCCCCTCCCAGGTTCATAAGCATATGCAACATCAGGTAAATCTTACCTAGAATCATAAAACCCCAGGAGGAGGCCATTCGGCCCACTGAGCCTGTACCAACAACAATCCCACCCAAGCCCTATTTCCATAACTCTACGTATTTACACTGTTAATCCCCCTGACATTAATGGGCAATTTGCCACGGCCAATCCACCTAAACACATCTTTGAACTGTGGGCGGAAACGAGCACACCCAGAGGAAACCCACACGGACATGGGGAGAATGTGCAAACTCCACACAAACAGTCACCTGAGGCCGGAATTGAACTTGGTTCCCTGGTGCTGTGAGGCAGCACTAATAACCTCTGTGCCACCCTTCATATTTATCTCTGGATCAATGTATTGCTTGTGTAAATAGATTGAGGATACAAAGCATTCTATCCACCCCCATTCGGAGATCCTCATTGAGATAGGACCTCACGTTCTGAGTCAAACAAATGCATTACAGCTTGCTCCCACTCCTCAATGTCCAGCCCCTAACACAATACAAGCACAACTGTCCTGTGAGCCACGCAATTCAAACAGGCAACCAACTCGCAGGAGCTATTGCATTCCACCTTGCACTCTACAGATACCCTGAGCTCCATACAGAAGGGAGAGTAATCTAGAGGGATGGAGTGGGGGAGGGAGAGAGGGGAGGTAAGGGAAAATGATCCGTTATTGTGGGTGTGAGTGTGTATAATGAGTGGGACAGGGAGCAGACCTTTCGAACAGGAGGTGAGAAATGGGCAGATGCCTTATTATGGCTGGTAAAGTGACACCCCAGTCAGCGTGGTGATGGTGCCCCATGGTCAACTGGCACTGGGAGCGATGGTTGTTCTTGTGGTCTGTCAAGGCCAGATTAGAACATAGAACATTACAGTGCAGAGCAGGCCCTTCGGCCCACGATGTTACGCCGCTGACCAATTAAGGAAAAAGCAATGACCCTCCAACCTAAACCAATCCCTTTCCATCCATAAACCTATCCATGGACCGCTTAAACGCCCCCAAACTAGGCGCATCTACAACTGCAGCAGGCAGGACATTCCATTCCCCCACCACCCTCTGGGTAAAGAACCCACCTCTGACATCCGTCCTATAACTACCACCCCTTAATTTAAAGCTATGTCCCCTTGTGCTAGCTTTCTCCATCCGAGGAAAAAGGCTATCACTGTCCACCCTATCTAAACCTCTAATCATCTTATATGTTTCAATAAGGTCTCCTCTTAGCCGCCTTCTTTCCAACAAAAACAACCCCAAATCCCTCAGTCTCTCCTCATAGGACCTTCCCTCCATACCAGGCAACATCCTGGTAAACCTCCTCTGCCCCCTCTCCAAAGCCTCCACATCCTTCCTATAATGTGGGGACCAGAACTGTACGCAATACTCCAAGTGCGGCCGCACCAGAGTTTTGTACAGTTGCAACATGACGTTGCGGCTCCTAAATTCAATCCCCCTACCAATAAACGCCAAGACACCGTATGCCTTCCTAACAACCTTATCGACTTGATGTCCAACTTTCAGGGATCTATGCACATATACACCTAGATCCCTCTGTTCGTCAACACTATTCAGAGTCCTACCGTTAGCCCTATACTCTACACATCTGTTATTCCTGCCAAAGTGAATTACCTCACACTTTTCCGCATTAAACTCCATCCGCCACCTCTCGGCCCAGCTCTGCAACTTGTCCAAGTCTCTCTGTAAACTATGATACCCCTCTTCACTATCTACCACACCTCCGACTTTGGTGTCATGATTGTTAAAGGGCACCCAAACCAACTCACAGTAGGCCCACGGATAATCACCTGATTAAATAAGTAATAATGAAGTGATTGAATTAAGTCAGGATTTGATTAGTATTGCTAAGTATTCCAATGCCAGTCATACCATTGAAATGTTCTTGTTAACAATTTGTGAAGATGCTGCAATCCTCAAGGCTCAATGATTGTGTTGGGGGGAAACGCCAGGGATGAGACCAGCTTCAGTTCACATTGACACAATGTGGAGAGATACAACTCAATCTGAATGTATATAATTCTCTCCTGCAGCCATGTGTATTAATAAGCACACTAATTGCTTTACATTGCTGGGTGTAAAATATGGAATTGGGTTTTCAGCAAAAGGATCTATGAAATATCATTGCTGTATCTGATTCCAACGTCCTGACTTTTGGTCATTCAAATGGAAATCGTTTTCCTGATCCTTGAGGGAGAAATTAATTTTCACCTTTCAAGGACACTCAGCCAATTAATCAGCTTCAGCCTAAAACAGTGGATGGGGAAGGGGGATGAAAATGGAGTTAAAAGTTATAGAGTTTGCGATGAGAGCCAGCACTTTAAACATAGAACATAGAGCCCTATAGTGCAGAAAGAGGCCCTTCGGCCCATCGAGTCTGCACTGACCACAATCCCACCCAGGCCCTATCCCCATATCCCCACTTGTTTATCCACCAATCCCTCTAACCTACACATCTCAGGACACTAAGGGTCAATTTTAGCATGATCAATCAACCTAACCGCACATCTTTGGACGGTGGGAGGAAATCGGAGGAAACCCACGCAGACACGAGGAGAATGTGCAAACTCCTTTCCCACACAGACAGTGACCCGAGCCGGGAATCGAACCCAGGTCCCTGGAGCTGTGAGGCAGCAGTACTAACCACTGTGCTACCGTGCCACCCTTGGGGCTTCAGTCTTTTCCATATTTAGCCTTGGGGATAGGGAGGTGGAGGGGAAATTGTATCTTGTCCAAGATTCCTTATTGGTAAAACAGCCAGGATAGCAGAGAAGGGTTTCACACAACCCACCTTTCCCACAACCACATGCTTGCATCTTTCCAGTCAGATTTCTGCATCGAAACAACAAGGCAATGGCATTATCGCTGGACTGTTAATCTAGAAACTCAAATAATGTTCTGGGGACCCGGGTTCGAATCCCACCACAGCAGATGCTGGAATTTGAATTCAATAAAGAAATCTGGAATTAAGAACCTACTGATGGCCGTGAAATCATTGTCGATTGTCGGAAAACCCCATTTGGTTCACTAATGTCCGTTAGTCCGTTATGGGCAGCACGGTAGCACAGTGGGTAGCACAGCTCCAGGGACCTGGGTTCGATTCCCGGCTCGGGTCACTGTCTGTGTGGAGTTTGCACATTCTCCTCGTGTCTGCGTGGGTTTCCTCCGGGTTCTCCGGTTTCCTCCGCAGTCCAAAGATGTGCGGGTTAGGTCGATTGGCCATGCTAAAATTGCCCCTTAGTGTCCTGGTATGTGTAGGTTAGAGGGATTAGCGAGTAAATGTGTAGGGATATGGGGATAGGGACTGGGTGGGATTATGGTCAGTGCAGACTCGATGGGCCGAAGGGCCTGTTTCTGCACTGTAGGGTTCTATGTTCTAAATTTGCTGACCTTACCTGGTCTGGCGTATATGTGATGCCAGACTTACAGCAAAGTGGTTGGCTCTCAACTACCTTCTGAATAAGGGTAACAAATGCCTTTGGGCAATTAATGTTGGCCAGGGACACTCATGTCCCACGAATGAATAAAAAAACTCACCAAAACTATCGTCAATACTAGTTTTACACGAGGATAGCAAGTTGAAAAGTTATCCCTAAGGCTGACAATGGAAAAGAGAAGCTGAGGTGATAGGTTCACCAGGTAAATCACTGAGTCCATTAGTGACAATATGGGGTCTATGATTTTGAGTGATGCAAAAAGCCAGGAATGGGATAATAGCATGTTGTGTATTCCCTACGGTCACAGTAGTGGACAGCTGTCCTTATATTTGCAAATGACAGAGATCCTTTCAATATTCTGCCTAGAAATCTTAAGAAAGGAGAAAGTGGGGCTGTAGGAGTAATTCCAAAAAGATGAGGATAATATTCCAAAGGAAATGTATTAGAAAAGTCACCAAGACTGAAGGTAGAAATGAACAGGCCCAGGTTGCCTCCAGAAGTTGGGAATCGTGATAGCAAAGATGCCGGCTTTGTATCTTTATAATGGAAATTACACTAAACACTGGGGGATATCAAGGTAGATCTATCATTTAAAGTTTATTTATTATGGTCACAAGTAGGCTTACGTTAACACTGCAATTAAGTTACTGTGAAATTCCCCTCGTCGCCACATTTTGGCACCTGTTGGAGTACACTGAGGGAGAATTTAGCATGGCCAATGCGTCTGACAAGCATGATTGGGAGGAAAACTGGTCTGGACGTTTCCCAGACGAAACCCATGCAGACATGTGGAGAACATGCAGACTCCGCATAGACAGTCACCCAAGCCAGGAAACAAACTTGGGTCCCTGGCACTGTGAGGCAGTGGTACTAACCATCATGCCACCCACTAGAAGATGTAGAGGAATAAGCCGAGAAATTCTTAGAAGGTTAGTCTTCCTTCAGTTAAGGATAAACTACTGGGAGGTGAAATTGGCCTTGGAAAGTAGAGAAGAACAGGCACGTGATTCAGTAGCTCAGCTTACATCCCATCCAATGTTCCAGTCCATAGACTTGAGTGAGAAGGGGAACAGGGTGTGAACCAGGGTAAATGCGTTCGCGATCGTCTATTTCTCACTCCTGTCCAGTATAATTTCACCCCCGAGAGTCTGGAAGACAGGATGAGAATGGTAAACACATGAGCTAATCAGAAATAGTCAGCATGGATTTGTAAAGGGCTTAACCAGTTCAGTTTAATGGCATGAAGGGATCAGTGCATAAATCAGGGAAATGCGATGAATGTTGTACAAGGGTTTTGACAGTTTAGACAGGGTAAGACTGTTTCCAATCACAGGAGAGCCAGTTACTAGAGGACTAAGATGTAAAATAATTGGCAAAAGAATAGAAAGGATATTTTTTAAGATAGGCCAATAAATTGTTTCTGAGAAACATTTCCCAAAACTGAACTTGGAATGTGATTTAACAGAGGCTGTGTGTGGCTGAAACTTCACATCCCTAGTTAGAAATTCCAATTTCCTTGTGATAAAAGCCAATATTCTGGTAGCCTCTCTGTTTAGTGTTTGAATTTTGATTTGATTTATTATTATAACATGTATTAACATACAGTGAAAAGTATTGTTTCATGCTATATGGATAGAACATACCATTCATAGAGAAGGAAAGGAGTTTTTTTTGAAAACTAATAAAAAGTGCAGAATGTAGTGTTACAGTCATAGCTAGGGTGTAGAGAAAGATCAACTTAATGCAAGGTAAGTCCATTCAAAAGTCTGACAACAGCAGGGAAGAAGCTGTTCTTGAGTTGGTTGGTATGTGCCATCAGACTTTTGTATCTTTTTCCTGATGGAAGAAGGTGGAAGAGAGAACATCCAGGGTGCGTGGGGTCCTTAATTATGCTGGCTACTTTGCCAAGACAGTGGGAAGTGTAGACAGAGTCAATGGATGGGAGGTTGATTTGCGTGATGGATTGGGCTACATTCATAACCTGTTCCTTGCGGCCTTGGGCAGAGCAGGAACCCATACCAAACTGTGATACAGCCAGAAAGAATGTTTGTACTTGTGCACTCACTTTCAGTGATTGGTGTACAAGGTCATCTAAATGATTGCTTTTCCACAGTGTGTAACTAAATATCCCAATTTGTCTTTCTTAGATCCAAATTTCGTGACTTTCCCACACCCAATGTCAGAATTTAACTCACTTATTTCATCTATGTCCCCTTGTACCAGGCACACAATTTACTGCACGTAGTATCATTTGGATGTGCAGCTCACTATTTCTTTATCAAACTCATTCATACATATGGGGAAAAAGTTGGGGTCCGAGTACAGTTGCCCCTTAGCAGCACCATTTGTCTTGGCCCATCAGTCTTTACCCCCTACATTCTTCTCCTACCTCTCAACCAATTACAAAACCACATCACAAAGTCTAATTCTATAGGCCTTCAAATTTCTTGTATGGAATGACAATAGGAATGAGATATTACAAGTTATGAAGAAGCCCAATGAGATTATTTTTGATCAAAGAAGGGAAAGAGATGATCTGACTGAAGTTACACAGCACTTTGAGACATCTGCAGTCATGAAAGGTGCTACATAAATGTAAGTTTCATAGAATAATAAAATCCCTACAGTGCAGAAAGAAGCCATTTGGCCCATCAAGCCTGCACCAACAACAATTCCACCCAGGCCCTATCCCCGTAACCCCACGTATTTATCCCACTGGCACTAAGGGGCAATTTGGTATGGCCAACCAACCAAACTTGCCCATCTTTGGACTTGTGGGAGGAAATCAGGGTAACCAGAGGAAACCCAAGCAAACGTGGGGAGAACATGCAAACTCCACACAGACAATGACCCAAGGCCAGAACTGAACCTGGCGCTGTGAGGCAGCAGTACTAACAACTTTTCCTTTTCCATCCTTACCAAAATTACAGAACTTTTGGGTTTGTGAACCTACTGAATCAATGTGAAAGTTTATTGTCAGGAACCTATTTGAACTGCAGGAAATATGCCAAGAATTTTTGGAGGGCTGTGTCATTCTTACCCTTCACTTGGCAGCGTTGGCCCATATCGTTCAGTTGCACAGTGCCTTTTCCAAAGTCACCCAACAGGGACCGTAACTGAGATGCTGAAAATAGGTCAGTTGCCATGTCGAAATGCTGCTCCGATTGCTGCAGATACCAGTGCCTCAGTGTGTCAGAACAGCCCAGCAATCTGTCATCCAACACGTTTCTACGATACCAAAAGTGCCACCTGCAAGTGCCAAGGCTTCGCTGTGAATCATAAACCTGCCCAATGTGACGGCATTTGTCTTTCCACCACTCTGCCCTTGCTGATGTCCCCACCTCTCCCCATCCCCCCACCCCCATCATCCCCAGCTGAAATCTTAACATTAGCCTTCTAAGGCCAGAGCGAGGCCTGCAAGGCCATCTTCAGCCTTCCCCAGTTAAAGTCAAGAGATTTCCACCAGCTATGCTGCAAACACTAGGAGTATATTAAAGATATCTAAACACTTTTTTCTTTCCTTCTCATTCACAGGTTTTAAGTCGGTCCGCCTTGTTGTCCAACGAGGGGCATACACGCGATGGGTCGTACTGGGGCTGCTCTTGGTTGTTCGAGATTGGCCTAGTGCTTCATGTCGTTAGTGTGTGCCTAAACTGGACCAGATACTGGGCAAGACGACAGCTCAGTGACTATCGCTGATTGCTGTGCAGACACATGGATTTGGGCCGGTGTCTGTGGGAGTTTGCGCATTCTCCCCGTGCTTGCGTGGGTTTTCTCCGGGTGCTCCCGGTTTCCTCCCACACCCCAAAGATGTGCTGTTAGGCTGATTGGCAGTAACAAATTGTCCCTAAATCAGTTTCCCTCAATCTGGATGGCCATAAAACATTAGACAAGTGTCGTGGGTGGAGAGGGGGACTGGCGGTGTTGAGATGGCGATGCGGGCTCGTTGGGCCGAAGGGCCTGTTTCCCGGGCTGTTTTTGTTCGTTGTTTATTAAAGATGTTTTAAGAGCTGATCACATGATTTGATGGTGATTGAGGTGTTGCCATAGGCTGCTGTTTTGCTTTCAGTTTGTACTCTGAGCAGAGCGCATCTCTTTCAAGAAACTTTGTTCTTGTTAGTTCGAATCCAAGTGTGCGAACTACGTTCTTTTCTTTTTGTTAAAACCCATTGCCCCCCCAACATTACACCACTGGAGTAATACAGTATGAGAGCATTAGGAGAGGCAGAGACAGAATGATACACACACAGTAAGGGAATGCACAAGAGTGATTACAAACATTTGTATGCCGTATGACATGGTTCAATTTCTAAACTGGATTTGGAATGTATCTTCTGTGGTAGCTCTTACTTTTGTACTCTGAACAAGCGGACACTGCGATGATGAATAATAGAGAGAGATGTGAGGGGGTTGTTGGTGGACAGTGAGTTAGGATTTACCAGCTATGCAGCAAACCAGTTGGTCATGGACGGTCTGGCCATTTTGGTGTTGCCCATGGCTGTCTTCTCCCTTTCTCACCCATCATATCGCTGGTGATAAGGGCTATATCATAATGAGGCTGTACAACTAGGCACTATGAGGACATTTACCAGGATGTTGCCTGGTATGGTGGGAAGATCTTATGAGGAAAGGCTGAGGGACTTGAGGTTGTTTTCGTTAGAGAGAAGAAGGTTAAGGGGTGACCTAATTGAGGCATACAAGAAGATCAGAGGATTAGATAGGGTGGATAGTGAGAGCCTTTTTCCTCAGATGGTGATGGCTAACATGAGGGGACATAGCTTTAAATTGAGGGGTGATAATTATAGGATGGATATCAGAGGTAGGTTCTTTACTCAGAGGGTAGTAAGGGCGTGGAATGCCCTGCCTGCAGCAGTTGTGGACTCGCCGACTTTAAGGGCGTTCAAATGGTCAGTGGATAGGCATATGGATAACATTGGAATAGTTTAGGTTAGAGGGTCATTACATTGGTTCCGCTGGTCGGCGCAACATCGAGGGCCGAAGGGCCTGTACTGTGCTGGAATGTTCTATATGAGTCTTATCACCCACTCACTCCGGTACTCAGAACTTCTCCAGAACAGCAGGCATCAGCATGCCATAGTCAGCTTTATCATAGTTTGTGTGGCAACATGACTCCCATTGTCAGCATGCTGCGCTATTATGGGTTGGATTTTACAGAACAGCCATATGCCGTTTTGACAGTGGATATCCCTTGTTGCCAGGAAACCACCCTTTGATTTCCCACAGAAACTCAAACCCAAATGTTTCAGTGAACTGTGCAACATAAAAGGGTGATGACTTGATCATAAAATCTTGAAATGGTTATAGCACATGGGGCCATTTGGCCTCCAACTAGTTCTCTGCAAAAGCAGCACACCTCGTCCCAATGCCCTTGAATTTTTTCTTATTTTCAGATAATTATCCAATTCTCTTTTGAAACCCACTGACATAGCCTCATCACGTTGTCAGCAGCACATTCTCAGATTGGAACCACTTGCAACTTATTTTTTCCCCCTTGCGTCACTTTTGGCTCTTTTGCTATTCACTCTGAATCAATGTTCCCTGTTTCTCACCTCTTTGATGACAGTGAACTGTTTTCATTATCTGCTCCATCCAGCTCTCTCTAACTATCACAACCTTCTCCAATCTCTCCAGACACCTTTTCAAACCTTTTACTCTTTCGCACTGCTGCCTCACGGCGCCAGGGACCCAGGTTCAATTCCAGCCTTGGGTGATTACCTGGATGAAGTTTGTACGTTCTCCCCATGTCTGCGTGGGTTTCCTCTGGGGGCTCTGGTTATCTCCCACAGTCCCAAGATGTAGAGATTATGGCCATACTAAATTGTCCCTAAGTGTCCTAAAATGTGTGGGTTAGGGGCTATTAGTGGCGTTGGGGCAATAGGGCAAGGATCTCAGTTAGAGAGACAGTACAGGCTTAGTGGGCTGAGTGGCCTCATTCTACACTGTAGAGGTTCCAGGATAAAGCCTTCTTATCTGCGCCCTTTCAAAAGCCTTCATTTTCTTCCTTAAGTGATGCTTAGAATTGGGCATAATGTTCAAATTGAGGCTAAACCAGTGTTTCTTAAAAGTTCATCATAACCTCCTTACTATTGTGTCTCAAATAGGGCTAGGATAATATTAGTCTTATTAACCAATTTCTCAACCTGTCCTGCACATTCAGTGATTAATGCAGATGTATCCTGCTTCTGCACCCCCCATGGATCCCTTTCTTTCCAGTTGTCTCTCTGTATGAATCACTTCACACTTGTCTGCACTGAATTTGATCTGTCATGTGTTGGCTCATTCCACCAGCCTGACTATATCCTCTTGCAATGTATCACTTTCCTCCTCACAGTTCACAATGTTTCCAAGTTTTGTATCATCTGCAAAGTTTAAAATTCCCAAATCTAGGTCATAAACATCTACATCCAGAAAAACAGTGGTCCCAATACCACCCGATTGGAAACTCCACTACATAACTCAGCCATTCTGAAAATAACTTCATCGTTACTCTGACTATTTCCTATCATTCAACCAGCTTCATATCCATGGTGCCACTGCCCCTTTTATACCAGGCACTGCTACCAGGATACCATGATGTGGAGATGCCAGCATTGGACTTGAGTAAAACACAAGTTCTGAATTCCCAGCCACCTGACAAAGGGTCAGGTTGTCTCGAAAGCTTGAGGCTTTTGCTACAAATAAACCTGTTTGGACTTTGAACTGGTGTTGTGGGATTTCTTTGTGTTTTACCAGGGTACCAGGCGTTGACATGTGTCACGCACTGCCCACAGTCACACATCAGGTGAACAAATGGAATCCCTTTGCTTGCGTTACATCTCAGATTTTGCCTGTGTTTCCTCGCAGGGCCAGGCACATTTACTCAATGGTACCCAGCACCCCAGGGAATATCGGAAATCCTGGCAAAGTCTGCTGTTCCTCTCCGGCAACAGAGAATAAAATGCCCTCCCTAACAGAACTGTAAATGGTGAACTGAGGGAGGCTCCGATGTGTAAGGAGACAGATGTATACAAGTTCACGGTCACGGTCATCTTCATGGACATTGGCAACGTGCGTCATGCCCTGCCTTGGGCTATACCTGAGGCTGCAGCAGGTGACAGATCGATGAAACCTTTCTGAAGCAGCGGTGGCTACAACACATTGGAGGGGGCAGTAATGCGTGGGAAAGAAGTATAGCTTCCCTGCACGTTTTTGAGCTGTAAGTGTGCGACAATTGGCTCTTACAGATTCCCCACCCAGGAGTCAGCCTGATTTACCTGGCAGATTTGGCCTCAGGACCAAGTAATGTGATCCCTAACTATGTGAGGGGTTGAGAATGGGGGTCTCATTCCTGATGCCAGGAAGTTGGGTGTCCAACCTGAGATGGGTGGGGGGGGTGCCAGGGGAGAAGGTGATTCTGTATGTTTAGGGGTATGACCCAGAGGGGGACATCCAATCTCCCTACAGATCTCCACATGAGGATGGAGATCTGACTTTGGGAGATTAGGAGAGTCTGAGGGCCCAGTGGGGAAGTATCCTTGTTCTTTTCACGCCCCAAGCTGTGTTGTAAAGGCATGTACCTCCTACGCAGCTGTCTTTGCCTTGCAAGGTCTCCCAAGCAGGTTGGACCTGAAGTTCCTGTCCTCATTAACAAAGCTTAAATTCAAATCCGCCTTCTGTCTGCCTCCATTAACCCCACATGTTACAGCCAGCTTTCCAACACCCTTGGAATATTTGTCCCAACTTTGTATCCAATTCCACCCACTCTCTCCAATGTTCCCTACTGAGACTCGGGTAGGAGAGGTGCTCTGTGAATATCTTGTGAAAATGTGGCTGCCCTCTTCCACCTCCCTCTTCCTGCAGCTTGCCCTGCTCTGTGCTGGATCAGCTCCTTCTCCACCTTATTCCGAGAAAGAAGTACACTCCTGTGTCCATGTCTAGGCGCAATGGGGAGGCAGTGGCCTGGTGGTTAGACGATTAATCCAGAAACTCAGCTAATGTCCTGGGGATCGAATCCCGCCATAGCAGACTTAAAAAAAATCTGGAATTAAGAATCTGGAATGATGACCACAAAATCATTGTCGATTGTGGGAAAAATCCATTCGATTCACTAATGTCCTTGAGGGAAGGAAACCCATCATCCTTAATCAGTCTGGCCAAATGTAACACCAGATCTACAGCAATGTGGTTGACTCTCAACTGCCCTCTGAACAAGGGCAACTAGGGATGGGCAATAAATGCTTACCAGCCAGCAATACCCATGTCCCATGCGTGATAAAAAAGTGGTTTGTGCAGGATCCCTAGATTACACATTGCTCCATTCTGTGTGAACATCAACAACCTTGGAAACCATCAAACACTTTTACAATCACAGCACGGGCTAATAGAAATCAATCAATGACTAACCTGAAATACCGAGTATTTTCTTCATTTGTGAATGACGGGGAAATGCTGAATTTCAAAGGGACTTGCATGCCTTTGATCACAGCCAGGATTTTCGGGCCTCCCCTGCCAGGTGGGATATTACTGCCCCACCAAAATAAACGAGGATTTCAATGCTCGACAGATCTACTGGGGAGAGACATCACAGCGAGACCACAAAATCCTGGCATGAGTCACTGAAAGTTAACACTCTATAACAAGCAATTAAGGAGGCAAATGGTAAGTTGGCCTTTATTGCGAGAGCGCAGTGGCACAGTGGTTAGCGCTGCTGTCTCATAGCGCCAGGGACCCGGGTTCAATTCTGGCCTTGGCTGACTGTTTACATGGAGTTTGCGTGCTCCCCTGTGTCTGCGTGCATTTCCTCTGGGTGCCCTGGTTTCATCCCACACTCTAAAGATGCGCAGGTTAGATGGATTGGCCATGCTAACTTGTTCCTTAATGTCGCAAGATGGGCAGGTTAGATGGATCGGCTGTGCTAAATTGCTCCACTGTGTTCCAAGATGTGTCGGTTAGATTGGTAACCATAGTAAATGTGTGGGATAGGGCAGAGGAGATAAGATGCCCATTCAGGGTAGGTGCAGACTTAATGGGCCAAATGGCCTCCTCTGCATTGCAGGGATTCTATAATTCATTTGAGCATTGGCGTGATGTGGTGGGATTTTCCGGCAGGAATTGGAGAATCCCACATTCGGTCAACGGACTTCTGCATGGTCTGTCGCCCAGCTCCACCCCCTCGCTCTGATTCTTGTGGTCTCAAGACCTCAAGAAAGACATAACTTGCCATAGAGGCAGTCCAGTGGAGATTCATTATATTAATTCCTGGGATGGAGGGATTGTCCTATGGGGAAGGGATAAATAAACTGTGACTTTATTCCCCGTAGTTTGGAAGAACGACCTTATAAAAACATTAACAATTCTTTCAGGGCTGATTCAGGGAGGATATTTCCCCTGGCTGGGTGTCTAGAACCAGGGGACACAGTCTCAGAAAAAGGCGTAGGCCATTTAGGAGTGAGGTGAGGAGACATTTCTTCTCTCGGAGGCTGGCAAATCTTTGGTATTCTCTGCTCCAGAGAGCTGTGGAAGGCTCAGATGCTCATGACTGAGATGGATAGAATCATAGAATCCCTACAGTACAGAAAGAGGCCATTCAGCCCATTGAGTCTGCACTGACAACAATCCCACCCAGGCCCTATCCTCATAATCCTATATATTTAGCCCACTAATCCCTCTAACCTACACATCCTGGGACACTAAGGGGCAACTTAGCATGGCCAATCCACCTAACCCGCACATCTTTGGAGGAAACTGGAGCAATGGGAGGAAACCCACACAGGCACGGGGAGAATGTGCAAACTCCACACAGACAGTGACCCGAGCCAGGAATCGAACCCTGGCCCCTGGAGTTGTGAGGCAGCAGTGCTAACCACTGTGCCGCCCCAGAGGTGGCGTAGATATCTCTGCATATTAAAAACATCAATGGATACAGGGGTAGAGCAAGAAAATGGTGTTGAAGCAGAAGATCTCACTGAATAGTAGAGCCAAGGCTAAATGGCTTACTCCTTTGCCTATTCCTCATGGCTTTAGACTCATCTGTTGAAGGAATAATGCTCCAAAAGCTCGTGATTCCAAACAAACCTGTTGAACTTTAACCTGGTTTGGTAAGACTTCTTAACGGGCCCACCCCAGTCCAACACCGGCATCTCCACATCCTATTTATTTTAAATGCATCTGGCGAGGTTGTCCTTCCTCCTTGATGGACACAGTTTCAACCATGGAAGGTAAAGGGAGGAGTTAACTGGGGTTCTCAATTCAAAAATGGCCCTAATAGTATCAGCTCAATATCATCACAGCCTATCTCGTGTGCCTGTTTCTGTTAGACTGTGACCGATATGGTGTCCACTGTGGTTAAGATTAGATGCGCGTGACTGTGCCGAGGATACCAAATAGTACGTGTACCGTAAATCCAAATGCCGTGGAGTTGAATTTTGCGTTCTCTGTGTCTCAGTCCCGCAGCGGTGGTTCCATCACCGCTTACAATGAAACAAAGTGGAAGTCGCAAAGTGTTTTTACAATCCCCTGAAGGGGTGTGATCTTCAAAGCACAAGAACTGAACAAAGAACAAAAACAGCACGGGAAACAGGCCCTTCGGCCCAACGAGCCTGCGCCGCCATTTTAACATTACCAGTCTCCCCCCTCCACCCATGACCCTTATCTATTGTTTTATGGCCATCCACATTGAGGGAAACTAACTTAGGGACAATCTATTACCTCCAGTCAGCCTAGTAGCACATCTTTGGGGTGCGGGAGGAAACCGGAGCACCCGGAGAAAACCCACGCAAGCACGGGGAGAATGCGCAAACTCCCACAGACACCGGCCCAAATCCATGTGTCTGCACAGCAAACAGTGATAGTCACTGAGCTGTCGTCTTGCCCAGCATCTGGTCCAGTTTAAGCGTACACTAACGACATGAAGCACTAGGCCACTCTCGAACAACCAAGAGCAGCCCAAGTACGACCCATCGCGTGTATGCCCCTTGTCGGACAACAAGGCGGACCCACTTAAAACCTGCAAATTAAAAGAGAAAAAATTGGACAATGCAAAATAAATGGGGAAAGTACACTGGCCTTGCTCCGAGAATGTCAATCAGAGATCAATGTGCTGTCGTTCTGTGCTGTAAAGAGAATAATTCACTGGCTGTGTGATGGCTGCATTGTTGACTTTACTCAGCGCTAATTCTGCCTTGGGCAAGCAGACTATTTTCACAGCTTGTCCCATTACTCACATGTGAATTTACTGCCATACTCCCAGAAGACCATCGAGAAACTGTTTGTTTTCACTCAGTAAATACAGTTACAAATGACTAAAGAGTTCATTTGCACGCTCATTGGTCACCAAACAATTATTATTATTAACGGGAGCTTTGAACTCAGGAAGTTTAATTGTTGGAATTGAACTGGCACAACGTAAATTAAGAACCTTGGACGCCTCAA
Organism: Carcharhinus amblyrhynchos; assembly: GCF_965287045.1. Taxonomy (NCBI): domain Eukaryota; kingdom Metazoa; phylum Chordata; class Chondrichthyes; order Carcharhiniformes; family Carcharhinidae; genus Carcharhinus; species Carcharhinus amblyrhynchos. The sequence goes on along the minus strand of NW_027649782.1, from coordinate 2,308,374 downwards.
CCTCAGGATATCCTAATGTACGTCACGGACAAATCAAGTGTCTGCTGTTGGTAACATTCCCTGACGGTGGGAGAGCCAATCCATTACATCTCCCCGTGATCCCTGCACAGTGGCGAGCACTGCTCCGTCACAGCGCCAGGGATCCGGGTTCGATTGTGGTCTGGGGTGATTTTCTGTGCTAGTCTGCATGTTCTCCCCGTGTCTGCGTGGGTCTCCTCCGGGTGCTCCAGTTTCCTCCCAAAAGGCATGCTGGTTCGGTTGATTGGTCATGCTAAACTGCCTCGTAGTATCAGGTTCAATATGTGTATTTACAGGGATAGGGCCAGGGTAGATCTGTTGCCGTGGTGCAGGCTCGATGGGCCAAATGGCCTCCTTCTGCATTGTAGAATTCCGTGATTCTTACTGCCTCCTCCCCTCGCCCCTAGCCCCCCGATTCCCGAACAAATTTCTCCCCACATTTTTCCTTCTGGAGAAGACTCTGTAATCAACTATAAATTAGAGCTGAGAAAAGGAACATCTGTAATCAAGAATTCAATTGAGGAACAAGGAAACAGAATTATATCGCAACTATTTAATTACAAAATATGATATCTTCTTTTTATTGTAGGCTAGACCAGAACTGCGCAAAAATATACACCAGACAAAATTTATATCCAATCAGAAGACACTTACAGATGACGAGAGCTATTCAGACCATCTCAATTAACGTATCCTGAAGCATTGTACATTTCCTTAGTGTTGGATCTATCTTTCTTAAATGATTCCAAATTATTTTTCTCCATATTTCAAAATCCACCGTACGTGGAAACACCTCCTGATATCACTCTGTAATTCATTATTTCCCCCGACTGAATCTACGTGCCCTTACCCTGCACCCAGTATTTCACTGAAATATTATTTAAAATTAACCTGCTCCACCTTATTTCACATTCATCCAGAAAAATCACCACTTAGATCTTACCTTTCTACAGTGAAAAACTTCAATCTCTCCACTCTTTCCCTGAAGGGGTTCTGCAGAATCCTCTCGGGATTAGCAAAATGTGTCTCTTCTCTGCAATGACTCCAGTCAGAACCATAGACCCCCACAATGCAGAAGGAGGCCATCCAGCCCATCGAGTCTGTACTGACACTCCGAAAGAGCATTTTACCCAGGCCTACCCCCAACCCCTTTCCTATCCCAGTAACTCCACACTTTTAAAGGTGGCTAATCAGTCTAACCTATGTAATTTTGGGGTAATTTAGTTAATAATAATTCATTAGTTAATAATTCATTTAGTTAATGCCTAAGGGGCAATTTAGCATAGCCAATCCACCTGACCCACACATCTTTGTGTTGTTTATTGACGATTTGGACATAAAAGTTGGGAGCATGATTGGGAAATTGCGGAAGACACTAGGATTGGCTGAATAATGGATCCTGTAGAGGAGAGCTATACTCTACAAAATGATATCGATTGGTTGGTGGATTGGATGGTAAAGTGGCAGACGGATTTTAACACAGAGATGTGTGAGGAATGCATTTAGGGAGGTCAGACAGTTATAGGGAACACACAATAAATGGGAATATACTAAGGAGGGTAGATGAAGTGAGAGATCTCGGTGTCCAAGTACGCAGGACCCTAAAATTCATGTAGACAAGGTAATAATGTAGGCATTTGGAATGCTGTCATTCATTGGCAGACGTATAAAATATAAAAGTCAGGATATAATGTTGAATCGTATAAGAGACTGGTGAGTATTGAGGGAAAGATTGGATTATTGGACGGCCAATCAATCTAACCCGCACATCTTTGGACTGTGGGAGGAAACCGGAGCACCCGGAGGAAACCCACGCAGACACGAGGAGAATGTGCAAACTCCACATAGACAGTGACCCGAGCCGGGAATCGAACCCAGGTCCCTGGGGCTGTGAAGCAGCAGTGCCAACCACTGTGCTACTGTGCCGCCGTTCATGTTTCGTTTAAATAATAAACTAAAACCTAATGGGAAATGCAGCTGGTCTGGGGCCCCCACTTTTCTGATTTGCCAGAATGACCCTCATTTTAAATATATGCAGCAGTTTGCTTTCTGGATTCAGTGTATCCTGCTAGGCATTGTCACATCCATTCTGGTTTGAAAAGATTTTGCCCAAAAAGTTGCAGAGAATGGGAGCTAATAAAGATGCAGTGAGGATGACAGGACATTCCCGGCTTGGGTCACTGTGTGGAGTTTGCACATTCTCCTCGTGTCTGCGTGGGTTTCCTCCGGGTGCTCCGGTTTCCTCCCACAGTCCAAAGACGTGCGGGTTAGGTTGATTGGCCATGCTAAAAAATTGCCCCTTAGTGTCCAGGGCTGTGTAGGTTAGAGGGATTAGTGGGTATAATATGTAGGGATATGGGGGTAGGGCCTGGGTGGGATTGTGTTCGGTGCAGACTCGATGGGCCGAAGGGCCTCTTTCTGCACTGTAGGATTCTATGATTCTATGATCTGAGTGTACAACTAGACAACATTGCCCACAACGGTGTTTCTCCTTTACCAAGAGTTGAGAAATAAACAGGACCAAGGAAGAGAATGAATTTGAGTTGGTGAATTCTATGTCAGATCAAGTACAGAAAGAGAAATAAAAAGAAAGAGTGGAATAAATGGGAGAAAAGCAAGAAGATAAATCAAAGTAGGCATGTTCATATCTCCTGAAATAATCCACGTCATGAAGAAATGTGTCTCCAGATTCTGCTTTCTGGGTGAGAGAGGTTAATTTGGATCATTCCTAATCCTTGCTGGTGAAAGGTGTACTGAGACCAGAAATTACGAGACTTAACTTTCCATGGAGAGTTTTAAAGTCTATTTATTTGTGTCACGAATAGGCTCACATTAACAGTGCAATGAAGTTACTGTAAAAATTCCCTAGTCGCCACGCTCTGGCGCCTGTTCGGGTACACTGAGGGAGAATTTAGCATGGCCAACTGGCACATCATTTGGACTGTGGGAGGAACCCGGAGGAACCCATGCAGATACGGGGAGAGCGTGCAGACTCCACACAGACAGTGACCCAAGCTGTGAATTAAACCCAGATCCCTGGCACTGTGAGGCAGCAGTGCTAACCACTGTGCCCCAGTGACAAAATGCAGTAGCTTCATGATAATGATGTTAAGTGTAAGACACTAGTCTCCTGGAGCTAGAACATAGAACATTCCAGCGCAGTACAGTCCCTTCGGCCCTCGATGTTGCGCCGACCAGTGGAACCAATCTAATGACCCTCTAACCTAAACTATTCCAATGTTATCCATATGCTTATCCACTGACCATTTGAATGCCCTTAAAGTTGGCGAGTCCACAACTGCTGCAGGCAGGGCATTCCACGCCCTTACTACCCTCTGAGTAAAGAACCTACCCCTGACATCCGTCCTATAATTACCACCCCTTAATTTAAAGCTATGTCCCCTGGTGTTAGCCATCACCATCCGAGGAAAAAGGCTCTCACTGTCCACCCTATCTAACCCTCTGATCATCTTGTATGCCTCAATTAGGTCACTTCGTAACCTTCTTCTCTCTAACGAAAATAACATCAAGTCCCTCAGCCTTTCCTCATAAAACCTTCCCACCATACCAGGCAACATCCTGGTAAACCTCCTCTGCACCCTTTCCAATGCCTCCACATCCTTCTTATAATGCGGCGACCAGAACTGTACGCAATACTCCAAGTGCGGCCGCACCAGAGTTTTGTACAGTTGCAACATGACCTCACGGCTCCGAAATTCAATCCCTCTACCAATTAAATCTCCCATTCTCCCACCCGTTTGGGCGTTTAGTATTTTTTTTGGGAGAATTGCCCCTGATAGACAGGAAACTCATTATGAATAGAATTAAAACAGCAAATTCTGGAAATACACGACAGCTCTGGCAGTATCGGAAGAGAGAGAAAAACAGAGTTGATATTTCATCAGAGCCATTGTGAATAAGCTTGCTGTTTAGGGAGCACAGTTTGCTGGAAGGGGAAATGAGTTTGTCTCCTGAACCTTCCGCTGTGTTTGAGGGAGCAGATATTAATCACTCTCTGTATTGATCGCCGTTTTGCGTTTGACAAAGCATGAATCTTTTGGCTCTGTTTGAGTGGTAGTTCACTCCTGGGCGACTGTTTGCTAATCTGCATACTAATAGCATCCTGCATTGACAGTCTAAAAGCCTGGGATCTTCCCCTGCTATAAATCAACGCTGACAAACAGAAGTTTGTTGTCTTCCGTTTTCCCTGTTCCTTTTGTGGGAGAGTGTTTGACTGCAGAGGGGAGAATAACCCCTCCTTTCCTTTGTGACTGTGGGAATTGGGATGTAAGACTGGGCGGAGAAGTGGCAGATGGGCTTCAACGCGGATAAGTGTGTAGTGGTCCATTTTGGCAGGTCCAACGGGATGCAGGAGTACAATATCAAAGCTAGGAGTCTTAGCAGTGTTAAGGAGAAGAAGGATCTTGGGGTCCGGGTCCATAGGACTCTTAAATCGGCCTCGCAGGTGGAGGATGTGGTCAAGAAGGCGTATGGTGTACTGGCCTTCATTAATCGAGGGATTGAGTTTAGGAGTCGGGAGGTAATGCTGCAACTTTATAAGACCCTTGTCAGACCCCACTTGGAGTACTGTGCGCAGTTCTGGTCGCCTCACTACAGGAAGGATGTGGAAGCTATTGAGAGGGTGCACAGGAGATTTACATGGATGTTGCCTGGATTGGGAGGCATGCCTTATGGGAATAGGTTGAGGGAGTTAGGTCTCTTCTCCCTGGAGAGACGAAGGGTGAGAGGCGACCTGATAGAGGTTTATAAAATGTTGAAAGGAATAGATAGGATGGATTCTCGGAGGCTATTTCCCAGGGCTGAAATGGTCGTGACGAGAGGACACAGGTTTAAGGTGCTGGAGGGCAGGTACAGAGGAGATGTCAGGGGTAAGTTTTTCACTCAGAGGGTGGTGAGTGAGTGGAATCGGCTGCCGTCGGTGGTGGTGGAGGCGAACTCACTGGGGTCTTTTAAAAGACTTCTGGATGAGTATATGGGATTTAATGGGATTGGGAGTCATAGATAGTTCTATGGCTTGGTAGGTATGGATGTGATCAATGCAACTTGTGGGCTGAAGGGCCTGTTTGTGCTGTAGTGTTCTATGTTCTATGAAAGCAAGAGGGGCTGTGGACTAATTTCCTTGCTAAAATACTGTGGATTGGAATGATTGTGTGATTAGCCACGGCGAGCAAAACAAAGAACAAAGAACAACACAGCGCGGGAAACAGGCCCTTTGGCCCAACGAGCCCGCGCCGCCATCTTAACAATGTGTTTTTCCTCCTCCACCCTTGACCCATGTCTATGCTTATGGTACCCCCATTGGAAACCAGATTAAGGGGAGACTAATTTGGGGACAATTTGTTACACCAATCAGCCTAAGAGTACCTCTTTGGGGTGTGGGAGGAAACCGGAGCACCCGGAGGAAACCCATGCAAACCATTTCTGTACAGTCCTTCTCCACACACTCTTTACACCCATGCATAAACTCAGAAAAGAATCCAATTTATTATCAAGAGACTTGATTGCTCCAGAATTGGAAAAACTGCAGCTTAACCACTTTCACCAACATCGCTGCAGCGAGTGACATTCCATTGACCCAGCGTTCTCTGGTATTTAAATCCCATTATGTACACCCACAGTCAGCAGTGTATGCCGTATCTGTCTTACAGCACACTTCTAACAGAGGAACAAGAGGAGATAAAACAGCATCGGATGCCCCGAGCCTGCGACTGGTTACTAAAACGAACATCTAGCTCCAACAGTGACAGCTAGCGACATCACCACCTCTGATTCCATCAGTTGACAGAACCATTTATTATCCAGCTCAGACACACACACACACACACACACCAAACAGAGCAGCTTCTTTTCACAGCTTTCAATAGTTTTCCAAAGGCAAGATGATCATTGCCTGTAATGACCAGAGTGTGTACCCTCACTCGAAGCCACAGGGAAACTCCCAGCAGCAACCAGCTCCGGGGATATTTGAAATGCATGAGCCAGAGTCATATATTGGAAACATCTGGCTGCTTTAAATGCTAATCCCTGCTTTGCTCTGTGCCCGGTTTTCAGAAACAGATCAGGTGTTGAATTATTCTGACGTTACACAGGCATCCTACATGAATATATCAAAGACCAAATCCACGGGATAAACGAGAGTTACCAACAGCAAGCCACAACAGATCTGGCAGGGCTGGAGGCAGAGATGTGGGCTGGAGAGGGTTCTTGTGCTGTGGAAGGTTATTGATACTAGACTTATCTATAGATATTACATATCATAGAATGCCTACAGTGCAGAAGGAGGCTATTCAGCCCATCTATTCCGCACTGCCAACAATGCTAGCCCAGGCCTTATCTCCAAAACCCCACACATTTACCTGCTAATCCCTCTAACCTACACATCCCAGGACATTAAGAGACAATTTACATGGCCAATCAACCTATCCCTTATATCTTTGGACTGTGGAAGGAAATTGGAACATCTGAAGAAAACCCACGCACACACAAGGAGAATGTGCAAACTCCACCCAGATAGTGACCCAAGCTGGGAATCAAACCCAGGTCCCTGGCACTGTGACTCAACAGTGCTAACCACTATGCTCCCCCATCTACCCCACTACAGCCACCTTGGCTGTTGGCCTAAGTCATATTCTTTGGGTACATTTTTTCAGATTGTTGTCAATCACATTTCACCCTTTGGAAGAAGCCATTCTCAGGATATGGGCAGTGCTGGCAAGGCTTGGCATCCATGGTCCATTGTTGAGGTGCCGTGAGGAGGTGGTTGGTCTTCCTCAAGGACCATCACGTAACGGTTTGACATAACTGGGTGACTTACGAGATTAACGCATCGACCAGCTTTGATGCATTGTCGGAAATGCAATTATGTGATATTTGATCACATCAGCCTCTCGGGTGACGCCTGTCTGTGATACTTTATCAGATGACATTTGAATAGGGTGACATTTGCCCAGAACACATGGTGGGTTATAAAAGTAACAACATGGAATCCAAACCGATTTGGTTCCATTGACTCCCACAGCCCGGTATTAGGGAGAAGTACCGAACTCCTGTAATGAAATCTAACGAAACCAGTGCATATCACAGGCCAACGTGAACCATCCCTCCAGAGAGCTTGTGTTTTGCTCCCTCCCCACCTCAGGTTGGCGCTAAGATTTGGCTAAGATCAAGTGTAGAATCGACATGCTGCTCTTGGTTGAAGTCATTGGGTTACATTTTAGCTTCATTTGAAGCAATTTTCTAAAGCACCATCTCGGCCTTTTGGCTAAGATAAGATCAAGCCTTGGAGGAGGAGCTACACCTACTCCAATCAGCTTGGATCATGTAGGTCAAGCCCAAAACGGGAGGTGAGAGCCCTGTCTTGTCAACTTGGATTGGGAATGTCCCAACTTGTTGGGACTCTGAATTGGATTTAATTTGTTTGGATTGGAACAAAGTTTATAAAAAAATTTCCTGAACTGAAACAGTCAAATGACTAATTCTCCTGAGTCACCAACAGAGTTGAGATCAGTCACCAACTCCAGTAGACTCCACCCAATAAAGGGGCCTAGGAACCCTGTCGGGGAGTTATGACACATGTGCATTGCTGTGGGCCTGGAGTCACATATTTGCCAAAAACGCAAGACGTCACATCCGGTACGCTTCCCAAACCAGCTCTAGTGAAGTGGAATCTAAATTCTGAAACTGCCATGGTGAGATTTGACATCCTACTCTCTGGGTTGTTAGTTCAGGTTTGGATTATTAGTTTGATTACGCTATCCACACTGAGTTACCCATCAGTATTAAAAGCAGAGAAGTGTCATTATAAAATCAGCAAAATACTCTGGATGCTGAAAATTGGATTTGTACCAGTAAAGAACAGGCCTAAAGAAAGGCTTATCAAGCTGTAAAGCTAACACTGCTCTCCACTCCAATGGGCATTTCCACTGTGTTGTGCTGTGATCAGTTAGAGTGTGACTTACTGCCTTGTGGAAACTGAAACACTAAAGAGCAAGAATCATTCATCGATCATAGAATCCTACAGTGCAGAAGAAGGCCATTCAACCCATCGAGTCTGCACTGAGCACAGAACCGCCCAGGCCCTATTCCCATAACCCCACATATTTATATAGAACATAGAACACTACAGCACAAACAGGCCCTTCGGCCCATAAGCTGCACCGATCATATCCATACCTACCAGGCCTATCAATAACGCTCAATCCCATTAAATCCCATGTACTCATCCTGTTAATCCCCTGAAATTAGGGTCAATTTATCATGGCCAATCCACCTAACCCTAAAGATAAGAACATAAGAAATAGGAGCAGGAGTAGGCCATCTAGCCTTTCGAGCCTGCCCCGCCATTCAATAAGATCATGGCTGATCTGAAGTGGATCAGTTCCACTTTCCCGTCTTCTCCCCATAACCCTTAATTCCCCTGTCTATCAGAAACCTATCTACCCGTGACTTAAATATATTTAGCGAGGCAGCCTCCACCACTTCAACGGGCAGAGAATTCCAGAGATTCACCACCCTTTGAGTGAAGATGGTGACAACCATAAAATGAATAAACCTGCAACTTCTTTCAATACTTTACCCTGTTCTCCAAGGGAAGATATAGACCTGATTTTTAGGTTGGCAGAAGCTCAGTTTCCAACATTTGACAAGCTGGGGGAAACCTCGCCTCCAACTTCTTCAGCAGATAAAGTTTCATTAATGGAGGTTGTTCCAATTTTTTACATTTTAGGAGCTATCGTGAAGATATTTGGGCCTCTTCTGGTGCAGAGAGTCATAGAACATAGAACATTACAGCGCAGTACAGGCCCTTCGGCCCTCGATGTTGCGCCGACCAGTGGAACCAATCTAATGACCCTCTAACCTAAACTATTCCAATGTTATCCATATGCCTATCCACTGACTATTTGAATGCCCTTAAAGTTGGCGAGTCCACAACTGCTGCAGGCAGGGCATTCCACGCCCTTACTACCCTCTGAGTAAAGAACCTACCTCTGACATCTGTCCTATAATTACCACCCCTCAATTTAAAGTTATGTCCCCTCGTGTTAGCCATCACCATCTGAGGAAAAAGGCTCTCACTGTCCATCCTATCTAACCCTCTGATCATCTTGTATGCCTCAATCAGGTCACCTCTTAACCTTCTTCTCTCTAACGAAAATAACCTCAAGTCCCTCAGCCTTTCCACATAAGACCTTCCCACCATACCAGGCAACATCCTGGTAAACCTCCTCTGCACCCTTTCCAATGCCTCCACATCTTTCTTATAAAGAACAAAGAACAAAATCAGCCCAGGAAACAGGCCCTTCGGCCCAACGAGCCTGTGCCACCATTTTAACATTACCAGTCCCCCCTCCACCCATGACCCTTATCTATGCTTATGGCATAATGCGGCAACCAGAACTGTACGCAATACTGCAAGTGTGGCCACACCAGAGTTTTGTACAGTTGTAACATGAACCTATCTCTGGGTCGGGGGCTCCAAGTTCGAGACCCACTTCAGGACGATGGCCATGGAAGGTGTGTCCATAATATGGTCAATTAACAGCCTGTAAGTCCTTCCAATGGCAGGTGGTAAGATTGGGAGAGTTTTTGACTTAGCTATGATGCAGAAAGCAATGGAAAATCACAACAGTATATTGCCGAACATTAGCATGGAGTGACCCATGGAAATCCACGTTGTCCATACTCTCTTAGACCATCGTAATTGAAGTTGGAACAAAGGTGTTTGTGAATATATGAACACAATGATAGTTTTCAGACCAGGAATGGTTTTGATTTGGAACTCCACTTGCTGAACACATGTAAACATTATACCCCACTGCCCAACACTTATAAGGGGCATCAGTACTTAGGGAAGTCTTACATTCATATCAAACCTTGTCATATTTCCAGGCAATCTCACAAAATGCTTAACATACAATTAATTACTTCAAAATCCATCACCTGCTGTTCGACAGACATGCAAAATTAATTGTATTTAATTTCACAAGAGTACAAAGGGGACTCGAGGGAGAGAGAGGTTAACAGAATATTTAAAGCTTCGTGAACACAGAAATGATCAATCTTCATAATTATTTTTCTGTGTGACTGGGGCTAAACAAATGAGTGCTTTTAGTCTGGTGACAATTACAGATGACCCCAGCACCACTCAGGGATGCAGTGCATTAGCAGGTGAATATGAAGCACGCCTTCAGCTTATTGTTAGCATTCACACCTCGGACTCGGGGTTCAAACCTGCTCCAGATAGCTCTAGATTCTGGGTTGCCTCTGAGTGACACTCTCAGCTTGGTGAGTGCCCTCCTCACTGCAGGAGACCCTCAAATCCTCCTACCATGTGGGTTGGACTTCTCCATCGACCGGTAGAAAGATCGTTACAAGCAAAGAACAAAAGAACATAAGAAATAGGAGCAGGAGTCGGCCATCTAGCCCTTCGAGACTGCCCCGCCATTCAATAAGATCATGGCTGATCTGAAGTGGATCAGTTCCACTTTCCCGCCTTCTCCCCTTAATTCCCTTGTCTATCAGAAACCTATCTACCCGTGACTTAAATATATTTAGCGAGGTAGAAGGAGTGTTCCTGTCATAAAATGGATAATCCTGCAACTTCTTCCAAACCTTCACCCTGGTCTCCAAGGGAAAATGCAGGCCTGAATTTTTAGGATGGTTTCCAGCACCTCAATAGCCAGGGGAATCTCTGCCTCAACTCCAGCAGCCTGGATGCCACAACATGCGTTAACTGGCACAGGCAGGACTTCCAACCTCACTTGGAAGGGAGTCCCATCTTGGAGAAATATTGGCTAATCAGATTGGCCAGCGGATCTCCAGTCCCTCCGGTTACAGCGCTGCAGTGGCCGGAGGAAGCACTGCAGGGAGCTCCCTGGAATGGGGTTCCCAGTGATGGAGAACAGGTAAGTACCAGGTGTCCCATGGATGAGGAGGGTAAGGAATGTTTGGAGCTACTGGGATTAAAGGTGATAGGGCAAGGGGTGGAGGGAGGTCACCGGGCTTTAAGCAGCAGATGCCCCCAATCAGAAGGGCCCTCCCAACATCCCCCCTCCCCGCCACCTCCCCAGTTGCCCCCTCGCCGCTTTCCCATCCAAGATTGAATTGTTCTTGCCCTCCCCCCATACTCCCATCCACTCACCAGATGAAAAACTGGCCATCGAGTGGCCACATAATCCGGCTTCCTGTCTGAGTCTCTGCTAACCCCAGTGTAAAATTCTGACCCAGGTCAGGGTGGCTGGGCTCTGGAGGGAATCCCAACCACATAATTTCACGTTCGACTCCAGCCTCCCCTTCCCCACCTCACAACCCTCCAAATCAGCACTCTACATGGGTCCAGCCCTCTGCCCTATCCACCCTATTCCAGTAACCCCTATACATCATGACTAATCCACCTAACCTGTACATCTTTGGATTGGGAGGAAACTGGAGCACCCAGAGGAAACCCACGCAGACAGTCACCCGAGGCAGGAGTTGAACCGGGGAGCCTGACACTGTGAGACAGCAGGGCGGCACAGTAGCACAGTGGTTAGCACTGCTGCTTCACAGCTCCAGGGACTCGGGTTCGATTCCCGACTCGGGTCACTGTCTGTGTGGAGTTTGCACATTCTCCTCGTGTCTGCGTGGGTTTCCTCCGGGTACTCCGGTTTCCTCCCACAGTCCAAAGATGTGTGGGTTAGGTTGATTGGCCATGCTAAGAAATTGCCCCTTAGTGTCCTGAGATGGGTAGGTTAAAGAGATTAGTGGGTAAATATGTCGGGATATGGGGTTGGAGCCTGGGTGGGATTGTGGTCGGTGCAGACTCGATGGACCGAATGGCCTCTTTCTGTACTGTAGGGTTTCTATGATGACTAACCACTGTGCCGTCATGCTGCCTCATGTGGCAGGTTAGGCTGCTAGGGTTTTTTTTTAAATTAAAGTGCATGGGATCCTTAGTTTGCTCGTAAATTATGGTGAATAAAGGCAAGAAACTTATACAATTATAAAACTTATACAATTCTAGGTTTAGTCCTCAGCTGGAGTAGAGTGTGCAAGTTTCTTTAGGATGAATGGCAAGGTACGAGAGAAGGTGCAGCAAAGATTTAGTGGAATGGTGCTCAGGAGGTAGAACATCAGTAACTTTGAGAACTGGGAATGTTTAAGAGAAATATCATAAAGGTGTATCTAATTATAAGGGGTTGATACGGTGACCAAGAACCTGTTTTGACTGATACGAGGATTGATATTCAGCTAACACGACGAGACAAAAGTCTTCCTTCCAGGTTATCCACTTTGGCAGAAATAATAGTAGGAGGGGTTATTATTTAAAAGGCAAAAAGCTGCAGCGTGCTACGGTGCAGAGGGACCTGGGGGTCCTTGTGCACGACTCGCAAAAACCCAGTCTGCAGGTGCAGCAGGTCATCAAGAAGGCGAATGGGATGTTGGCCTTTATAGCGAGGGGGATAGAATATAAAAGTAGGGAGGTCTTGCTGCAACTGTACAGGGCACTAGTGAGGCCGCAGTTGGAGTACTGTGTGCAGTTTTGGTCGCCGCACTTACGCAAGGATATTTTGGCCTTGGAGGGAGTGCAGAGGAGGTTTACTAGGCTGATTCCGGAGTTGAGGGGGTTGAACTATGAGGAGAGGCTGAATAAACTAGGCTTGTACTCGTTAGAGTTTAGAAGAATGAGGGGAGATCTCATTGAGACGTATAAGATGATGAATGGGATGGATAGGATAGAGGTGGAGAGACTCTTCCCGCTCAGAAAGGACAGTAGGACTAGGGGGCACAGCCTCAAGATAAAGGGGGGACAGTTTAGAACGGAGTTGAGGAGGAACTTCTTCACTCAAAGGGTGGTGAATCTCTGGAATTCTCTGCCCGCTGAAGTGGTGGAGGCTACCTCGCTGAATATATTTAAGTCACGGGTAGATAGGTTTCTGACAGACAAGGGAATTAAGGGTTATGGGGAGAAAGCGGGAAAGTGGAACTGATCCACTTCAGATCAGCCATGATCTTATTGAATGGCGGGGCAGGCTTGAAGGGCTAGATGGCCTACTCCTGCTCCTATTTCTTATGTTCTTATGTTATAATTCTACGATGCCAGAATTAAGGTAATTGGCAATAAAAATAAATTAGATGGGAAGAAATTGATGTGTGGGCTGTGCTGATCTGGAATGCACTGTCAAACAGGAGCAGAGGAAACCGGTTTGGGAGTAGCTTTCAAAAAAAAAATTGCCTAAATACTTGATTGTTAAAACAAAGGAAAGAGCATATCGGTACAACAAACTGGATTACTCTTTCAAAGAACTGACACAAGCAATGTGAACCGAATGGTTCCCTTCTGTCTGCATGATTAGAACAGAGAAGAGATATATCTTTATGCATTGTAGATAAACCCAAGGAATCAGTTCATGATAATCTGAAACAGAAATGTCGTTCTCGATACTGATGAAAGCTCCGATGTAACTGATGCTGTAATCCACATCACATGCCTGTGCGGCCGATTTCTCAGAATGGGCAGTGTTGAAGTTTACAGGCCACTTTCCACTTACATCCAGCAATAGACTAAACAGAATGTAATCCAGTAATCAGTCTGTACGTCAACAGCAGTTAATACTGCTTAGAAACAAGATTAGTACATAATAGCTTTCAAATATACAATTCCAGTCATGTGCCAAAAACTTTGAGAAAGTTTACTCCACCACTTCTCATTATAATCAGAACTTGTAAGGGATTAGGAGAATACAGCTCCTCTGTAATGATCTGATCCTTTGAGCTATGCAGCTCGTGTGTAGCCACAACGGACTGGAAATGAACTGATGGTTGGAGTCAGATGTTAGCGTTGGAAACTCATTGTTTAAATTCAGAACGACTGATTGGGTATCAGCACAAATAAACTTAAAAAAAAAATCCACGAATCAGCAAAACCATGTCACAGTCCTCATTCTGTGTCAATTCCACACAGCCACCAGAACAAACCACAAGACTGCGCAGAAATAGTGTCTCACAAAGAACAAAGGAAATTCCAACACAGGAACAGGCCCTTTGGCCCTCGAACTGACCATGCTACCCCCTACACTTCCGGGGACCATATCCCTCAAGAATGAGGGGAGATCTCATTGAGACGTATAAGATGATGAATGGGATGGATAGGATAGAGGTGGAGAGACTCTTCCCGCTCAGAAAGGACAGTAGGACTAGGGGGCACAGCCTCAAATAAAAGGGGGGCGGTTTAGAACGGAGTTGAGGAGGAACTTCTTCACTCAAAGGGTGGTGAATCTCTGGAATTCTCTGCCCGTTGAAGTGGTGGAGGCTACCTCGCTGAATATATTTAAGTCACGGGTAGATAGATTTCTGATAGATAAGGGAATTAAGGGTTATGGGGAGAAAGCGGGAAAGTGGAACTGAGCCATTTCAGATCAGCCATGATCTTATTGAATGGCGGGGCAGGCTCGAAGGGCTAGATGGCCTACTCCTACTCCTATTTCTTATGTTCTTATGTTCTTCCTATTCATGTACTTGTCAAGACACCCCTTAAAAGTCCCTACTGTATCCACTTCTACTACCTCCCCCAGCAACGAGTTCCACTCACCCACCACTCTCTGTGGAAAAAATCTGCCTCGTACCTCTCTTTTAAACCTTACCCCTCGCACCTTAAATTTATGCCCCCTTGTAACTCACTCTTCCACCCTGGGAAAAAGCTTCTGATTATCCACTCTGTCCATGCCTCTCATAGTCTTGTAGACTTCTATCAGGTCACCCCCTCAACCTCCATCGCTCCAGTGAGGACAAACCAAGTTTCTCCAACTCTCCTCATAGCTAATGCCTTCCAACCAGGCAACATCCTGGTAAATCTTTTCTGTTCCCTCTCCAAAGCCTCCACATCTTTCTGGTCCTGTGGCAACTAGAATTGAACACTATATTCGAAGTGCAACCTAACTAAGGTTCTATAAAGCTGCAACATGACTTGCCAATGTTTAAACTCAATGCCCCAGCCGACCTTCTCCACCTGCAGTGCCACTTTCAGTGACCTGTGTACCTGTACCCCCAGATCCCTCTGTCTATCAATACTCTTAAGGGTTCTGCCATTTACTGTATATTTCCTATCCGTATTGGACCTTCCAAAATCCATTACCTCACATTTGTCTGGATTAAACTCCATCTGCTATCTCTCCGTCCAAGTCTCCAACTGATCTATATCCTGCTGTATCCTCTGATGGTCCTCATCGCTATCCGCAAATCCACCAACCTTTGTGTCGTCCGCAAACTTACTAATCAAACCAGCTACATTTTCCTTCAAATCATTTATATATATTACAAACAGCAATGGTCCCAGCACTGATCTTTGAGGAATGCCACTTGTCACAGCCCTCCATTCAGAAACATACCCTTCCACTGCTACCCTCTGTCTTCTTTGACCGAGTCAGTTTTGTATCCACCTTGCCAGCTCACCTCTGATCCCCATGCAACTTCACCATCTGCACCAGTCTGCCATCAGGGACCTTGTCAAAGGCCTTACTGAAGTCCATGTAGACAACATCCACTGCCCTACCCTCATCAATCATCTTTATCATTTCCTCAACAAACTCGACCAAGTTCATGAGACACGACCTCCCCTTCACAAAACCATGTTGCCCCTCACTAACACGTCCACTTATTTCCAAGTGGGAATAAATCCTGTCTCGAAGAATCCTCTGCAATAATTTCCCAACCACTGATGTAAGGCCTGTAATTACCTGGATTATTCTTGCTACCCTTCTTAAACAAGGGAACAACATTAGCTATTCTCCAATCCTCTGGGACCTCCCCTACAGCTAGTGAGGATACAAAGATTTCTCTCAAGGCTCCAGCAATTTTCTCCCTTGCCTCTCTCAGTATTCTGGGATATATCCCATCAGGCCCTGGGGACTTGACTACCTTAATGTTTCTCAAGAACCCCAATACCTCCTCCTTTTTGATCTCAAAATGACTCAAACTATCTACACATCCTTTCCCAGACTCATCATTTACCAAGTCCTTCTCTTTGGTGAATACTGACACAAAGTACTCATGTAATACCTTCCCCATTTCCTCTGGCTCCAAGCATAGGTTCTCTCCCTTGTCCTTGAGTGGGCCAGCCCTCTCCCGGGCTACTCTCTTGCTCTTTATGTGTGGGGTTTTCCTTAATCCTGCTGGCCAATGCTTTTTCATAACCCCTTTTAGCCCTTATTACTCCTTGCTTAAGTTTCTTTCTACTTTCCTTGTATTCCACACTTGCTTCGTGTGTTCCCAGCCTCCTAGCTTTTTCTCTTTGACTAGGCTCACAATATCTTTCGTTATCCAAGGTTCCCAAAACTTGCCATATTTATCCTTTAGATTTGGAGGTAGGTGAGCACTTTTGTGAGAGTGACCACAATTTGGTTACATTTATTTTAGCGATGGAAAGTGATAGGTATATACCACAGGGCAAGGGTTATAGCTGGGGGAAAGGAAATTATGATGCAATTAGGTAAGATTTAGATGCATAGGATGTAGATGGTTAGTACGAGGGGACATAGCTTTAAATTGAAGGGTGATAGATATAGGACAGATGTCAGAGGTAGGTTCTTTACTCAGAGAGTAGTAAGGGTGTGGAATGCCCTTCCTGCAACAGTAGTGGATTCGCCAACATTAAGGGCATTTAAATGGTCATTGGATAAATATATGGATGATATTGGAATAGTGTAGGTTAGATGGGCTTGAGATTCATTTCACAGGTTGGCGCAACATCGAGGGCTGAAGGGCCTGTACTGCGCTGTAATGTTCTATGTTCATCCTTACAGGAATATGCCGGTCCTGAATCCCTATCAACTTACACTTAAAAGCCTCAAAAACCTCACTTAGAGTTAACAAGAATACTTGCATTGACATAGCACCTTTCTTGACCTGATGTTGTTCTAAAGTGTTATGTGGCAAAAGAAATTACAAGTGCGGTCACTGAGGTAAAGCACAAAACCCAAATTGCATCAAGCAAGCTCCAAGAGTGAGAAATGAGTGGAGAATCCATTTTAGTCGTGTTAGTTGAAGGATACATATTGTCCAGGTTGTTTGGAACATGTAATAATTCCAGCAAGGCTGGTCTTCTATCACCAAAAACCTCAATAATAATACGGGAAAGAGCCATTGGCTTACAGCATGCAAGTCAATACCTGGGAACCTATGGAATAGGGCAGCACAGCAGCACAGTGGGTTAGCACTGCTGCTTCACAGCTCCAGGGTCCTGGGTTCGATTCCTGGCTCGGGTCACTGTCTGTGTGGAGTTTGCACGTTCTCCTCGTGTCTGCGTGGGTTTCCTCCGGTTTCCTCCCACAGTCCAAAGATGTGAGGGTTCAGTTGATTGGCCTTGCTAAAAAGTTGCGCTTTAGTGTCCTGGGATGCTTAGGTTAGAGGCATTAACGGGTAAAATATGTAGGGATATGGGGATAGGGCCCGGGTGGGATTGTGGTCGGTCCAGACTCGATGGGCCAAAGGGCCTCTTTCTGCACAGTAGGGTTCTAAGAAATCTATGAAATAAGAATACTGGCTTTAACTTCCCACTGTTCAAATCCCATTGGGCAAGTATTCACTCACTCAGTGAGGAAGTTCATACTCCACAAATCGCACAGGGAGATCCAATGACAATCATCTTGGTGGCTGTAACAACAGAATAACTTCCCTGTTCTACTTTCAATCGTGCTATGGGATCATTTAACTCGAGCCAAAAGGCAGACGGGGTTAATGTCTCAGCTGAAAGACAGTTCTACACTTCAATATTCCGCAGGGAGTAACAGCCTGGGTGCGCTGGGATATCTTCCATTCTGTCACATTCCCCTCTTTGACTTTTGAGGTGTGGGAGATGTTGGCGATTCTGCATTTACCGAGTTGCCTGGAATTGAACGGATCGAGAATTCCGGGTAGTTGTGGACCAGAGGAGATTGCAGAGATGAGAATTGTGTAGGGCTTTGAAAATGAGGGTGAGAATTTTAAAATTGCACTGGACCAGGAACCAATACAAATAAGAGAACGCCAAGGGGTTGGCTGAACATTACTTAGCGTCAGATAGGATATGAAGTTTATGGAGGATTAGGGGTGGCCTGTTAGTAAGTAAAATGAGTCCTAACAGCGAGAGTGTGCCATTGATTTAAAGAGACTCCACTAATATTCTCATACCCGCACTTGTTTTCTGCATGTATCACACTTGGAACGATTGTCTCCTCTGAGTTCCCATTTCCTACTGCTCACACTCACCATTATTCAACTTAATAATGATGGGTTTGGTTTGGTTTGTTTTGCTGTGAACTTATATTTAAACAGAGCGAAACAGAAATGGCCTGGGGATAAGTTTTAATCTGTGGCTCTCCAAGGCTGAGGTCTAGAGGAACAGAGTGTTCGCTACAACAGTCTATCAGCAAATGTCCAGATATGCATCTTGTCTGATAGATAGTCTATCCTGGGTAAAAGGCAACAATTTATTTCCGTCTGGGACAGTATGGTTAGTGTAACTGTGTGTGTCAACTGTTGTATCTTCGGTTGTCAAATGAATAAGTTATAAGCCCCACAGCAGCAGGAGGAGTTGGTAAATCAAAGGATTGCAAGGTGTCCTAGTAAATGGGAAACTTGAAATTGGTGATGCAGGGTGCGTTTCTGTAATATGTAGAAATGGTTTATGTTCCCTGTCACAAGGCCAGTGAGACACTCATACAATTTAGGTCATTTTCAACAGTCCACCTGCAAAGAAATTTGTTCAAACATGCCAACTGTGGTACCAATCATCCGGCCTCCACCCTGCCCATTGTAGACCCTGCTCAACTTCAACCTCTGCCTAGTCTAGACCCTGCTCAGCTTTGATCTCTGCCTAGCACAGACCCTGCCAGCTTTGACCCTCCCAGTGTCCCAGCACCCAGAGGTTTTGAGAGAGAGATTGTGTGCTTCTTACATTTCCTATAAACACTCTGTTGATTAGTCATTAAGATATTGGTTATGATAAGAAACCCTTTTTGAATGGGACAATGAGTTCACTGACAAGAATAATCCAATTGTATAATAAAATGTCTTACTGGTTTCTGCTTGGTTTGGGAAAGTGGTGCTCCATGATGATAGAATCCTACAGTGCAGAGGGGGGGCCATTCAGCCCATTGAGTCTGCACTAATCAGAATCCCACCCAGGCCCTATCCCCATTACCCCATTTACCCGACCCAATCCCCCTGACACTGAGGGGCAATTTTAACATGGCCAATCCACCTAACCGACACATTTTTGGATTGTGGGAGGAAACTGGAGCACCCAGAGGAAACCCATGCAGACATGGGAAGAATGTGCAAATTCCAGACAGGCAGTGACCCAAGCCGGGAATCGAACCCGGGTCTCTGGCGCTATGAGACAGCAGTGCTAACCACTGTGCCACCCCATGATGATGGAGTGGATTAGAAGATGAATAACAAGAGTATGGGGGTGGGGCACTTAGAATCATAGAGCATGGAAACAAACCCTTCGGCCCAACTTGTCCATGCCACCTTTTTGTTTTAAACCCCCAAGCTAATCCCAGTTGCCCACATTTGGCCCATATCCCTCTATACCCATCATACCCATGTAACTGTCGAAATGCTTTTTAAAAATCAAAATTGTACCCGCCTCTACTACTACCTCTGACAGCTTGTTCCAAACACTTAGCACCCTCTGTGTGAAAAAATTGCCCCTCTGGACACTTTTGTACCTTTCCCCTCTCACCTTAGGCACTTGGAGGCAGGAGTTCATGTAATAAAATCTCCACAGATAAATCTAACCTGAATCAGCACTGGATTGTGGTCTTAGGGTTCTCGGGCCTCTCACTCCTTCCAGCAGGTGTCACAACATTCACCGCAGGATGGCTTATCTTCTATTTCAACCCCATTTCCCCGCACTATTCACCAAATTAATTCCCTGAGCATCCAAATATCTATGAACCTCTGCATTGAAGCTGAGCGCCCTGGGATCTCTGGCACAGGGAATTCAAATATTCACAACTCTGAGCGAAAAACATTTTCTGCATCTCAGTCCTAAATGGCCAACCTCTCATTCTTAGATTATGACCCTCTTATTCTAGGCTTTTCAGCCACAGAAAACTTCCTCCCAGCAATAACCCTGTCAAGCTCTTTAACAATTGTATAGGGAAGACACCTCTGATTTAGTTCTGAATTCTAGGGAACATAGGCCTAGTCTACTTTATCTCTCCTTACGGGACAATCACTCATCCCAGTTATTGGTTTGGTGAATCTTAATTGCACTCCCTCTAAAACAAGATGTGGAGATGCCGGCGTTAGATTGGGGTAAACACAGTAAGAAGTCTCACAACACCAGGTTAAAGTCCAACAGGCTTATTTGGAATCACAAGCTTTCAGAGTGCTGCTCCTAAACCTGTTGGACTTAAACTGGTGACGTGAGTTCGCTAAAACAAATATAACCTGGATCACAAGATCAAAACTCTTCGCAATATTCCAGATGTGATCTCACCAAGGCCACAGAATTATTGCAACAAAACCTCTTCACTCTTACACTTCAACCCCTTTGCAATAAGGGCCATCAGGATCTTACTAATTGTTTGATGTATCTAGGCTGTATGTTAACTATTTGCAATTCATACACAAGGACACCCAGGTCTCTTTAAATTCCAGCATATTAGCAACCATCATACCCCAGGCCACCACTAATAAAATAAACACTCTGCATTTCTATTTCTCCTTAAAGTGGATGACTCCACACTTCCTCATGTTACGTTCCATTGGTCAAATTCTTTGCTCACTCACTGATCTTGCCAACATCTCTTTGCAAAGTCTCCTCACTCAAAGCCAATTTCCCAATCTAATTTAGTATCATGTGCAAACTTAGATACATTAGATCGGTGCAGACTCGATGGGCCGAAGGGCCTCTTTCTGCGCTGTAGGATTTCTATTATAAACATGCTACTACTCAAAGTCATTGATATAGATTGTAAATAACTGATGCCCAAGTAATGTTACAGCCTATCAACCTCAAAGTGCCCTGTTTCCCTGTTTATCTACTGTTACCTGTCCATTAACCAATCTGCAATCCATTCAAGTATATCTCCAATCCCTTTGGCATTAATCTGTCATCATTGTATCTTGTTTGGCACCATATTGAATGATTTTTGAAAATGCAAATGATCTACATGTACCCATTCCCCTTTATCCATCTTACTCGATAAATCCTCAATTAATTCTAACAGAATTGGCAAACACCAGTTTCGTTTACAACCCTTTGTAGTTTATTGCCGTTTTGGACAGAGCAGGAGCTATTCCAAGCTGTGATACAACCAGAAAGAATGCTTTCTATGGTGTATCTGTAGAAGTTGGTGAGAATTGTAGTGGACAAGCCAAATTTCCTCAGTCTCCTGAGAAAGTAGAAGCGTTGTATCCCTCAATGTCAATAAAATGAAGGAGATAGTCATTAACTTTAGGAAGCATAGTGGAGGGCATGCCCCTGTCTATATCAATGGGGATGAAGTAGAAATGGTTAACAGCTTCAAGTTTTTAGGTGTCCAGATCACCAACAACCTGTTCTGATTCTTCCATGTGGATGCCATAGTTAACAAGTCCCACCAATGCCTCTACTTTCTCAGGAGACTAAGGAAATTTGGCATGTCAGCTATGACTCTCACCAACTTCTACAGGTGCACCATAGAAAGCACATTTTCTGGTTATACCACAACTTGGTACGGCTTCTATATGTAGGGATATAGGGGTAGGGCCTTGATGGGATTGTATTCGGTGCAGACTCGATGGGCTGAAGAGCCTCTTTCTGCATTGTAGGGTTCTATGATTCTGTTCTGCCCAAGACTTCAAGAAACTACAAAGGGGCATGAACAAAGCCCAGTCCATCACTCAAACCAGCCTCCCATCCATTGACATCATCTCCACTTCCCGCTGCCTCAGAAAAGCAGCCAGCATAATCAAGGACCCCACACACCCTGGACATTCTCTCTTCCACCTTCTTCCATTGGGGAAAAGATACAAAAGTCTGAGGATGTGTATCAACCGACTCAAAAACAGCTTCTTCCCTGCTGCCGTCAGACTTTCCAATGGACCTACGTTAAGTTGATCTTTCTCTACGTCCTAGCTATGACTGTAACACTACGTTCTGCACTCTCTCCTTCTCTGTGAATGGTATGCTTTGTCTGTATAGTGCGCAAGAAACAATATTTTTCACGTTATATTTGTACATGTGACAATAATAAATCAAATCAAATAAAATATAAATCACTTCATCTGATGAAGGAGCAGCACTCCAAAAGCTTGTGATTTCAAATAAACCTGTTAGACTATAACTTGATGTTGTGAGACCTCTCATTTCATAAATCAGTGTGGACTCTAATAATTTAACAATTTTTGAAATGATCTTTATCATATCCTTAACAACAGATTGGAGGAATTTCCCTACAACTGATTTCAGGTCTACAATTCCTATTTTACTTTCTCTCCTTTCTTGAACCATGGGTTGCATCTGGTAAGTTCCAAATTCACGGAGACTGTTCATTGGAATGAACTGAAGCAATCATTTTAAAAGCCGTTACATTGTCAGAATGGGAAAATAAGGAGCTCCATGGTTCTGAGATCATGGAAAAGAATGAATTAGTTGTCAATGCCGCATATCATTAATGTATTCATTAGCTATAGAATTTAACGAGTCTGTTAGGTCAGGGATGTACTTTGTCAGCGTCTACAGGCTTGTAAAGTTACGCAGAATATTATTATTTTATCATATAAAATGTTACTGGATAAATGATAGACTTTTATGAAATACAAATGTCATCAGTTGAAAGTGTAGCGGGCATATCAAAAGTGAAGATATCAAATAAGATTTGATTTTGTGAATCAAGTGCATCATTAAAGGGAAACAGTGCAATGCTGCATAGAACTGTACCACCTTATATCTACGACACGGGTGTGTTCTCTGTGTCCGTGCCCACATCAGTGTTCTACAACACGGGTGTGTTCTCTGTGTCCGTGCCCACATCAGTGTTCTACAACACGGGTGTGTTCTCTGTGTCCGTGCCCACTTCAGTGTAATACAACACGGGTGTGTTCCCTGTGACCGCGCCCACATCAGCGTTCTACAACACGGGTGTGTTCCCTGCGGTTGTGCTCACTCTCAGATACGGCAGCACCAGATAATGTCAAGAGGAGGACAACATTATCAATGATTTTTGAATGAAGCAAAATAAACACAAAGATGTTTCGCTAACGTACACTCAAACATCATCTGATACTGAGCCACATGTTAGGGTAATAAGCAAAAGCATGATGAAGGGAATAGACTATATGGAGGCCGTGGGCGGCACGGTAGCACAGTGGTTAGCACTGCTGCTTCACAACTCCAGGGACCTGGGTTCGATTCCTGGCTCGGGTCACTGTCTGTGTGGAGTTTGCACATTCTCCTCATGTCTGCGTGGGTTTCCTCCGGGTGCTCCGGTTTCCTCCCACAGTCCAAAGATGCGCGGGTTAGGTTGATTAGTCCATGCTAAGAAATTGCCCCTTAGTGTCCTGAGATGTGTAGGTTTGAAAGATTAGTGGATAAATATGTAGTGATATGGGTGTAGGGCCTGGGTGGGACTGTGGTTGGTGCAGACTCGATGGGCCAAATGGCCTCCTTCTGCACTGTAGGGTTTCTATGATTTCTTTAAAGTGGAGACACTTAGGGAGGGTGAATGGATTTGGTGAAATGTGGGATACAGGAAGAATAATTCTGAATTGAGATCGAGGAAGGTGGGAGGCTGACCAGGAGAACATTTGAATAGTCAAGTGTACAGTTAACAAGTTGTGGATATGGGTTTCAGCATCAGTTGAGTTGAGACCGGGTGACGTTGCTGCACAGGGTGGGGGTCAGTGGGGTGGCGATGAAGTGGCCACGCGGTTGAAAGCTCATTTTGGGGGCAAATGTGACACTAAGGTCATGGGCATTGTGGTTTAGTCTCAGAGGATCACCAGGGAGAGGGAGTGGCAGGGATTGAAGATCATTCTTTTGGTCTTGTCAATAGTTAGCTGGGTGAAATATTCTGTTCATGCAGAACTGGATGTCGAACAAATTACGTAATGAATCAGAGCACCACATTGTAGGAAGGATGTGATTGCATTGGATGGGGTGCAGAGGAGATTCATAAGAACATAAGAAATAGGAGCAGGAGTAGGCCATCTAGCCCCTCGAGCCTGCCCCGCCATTCAATAAGATCATGGCTGATCTGTCGTGTCTCAGTTCCACTTTCCCGCCCTCTCCCCATAACCCTTAATCCCCTCGCTTATCAAAAACCCATCAACCCGCGTCTTAAAAATATTGAGCGAGGCAGCCTCCACCACTTCAACGGGCAGAGAATTCCAGAGATTCACCACCCTTTGAGTGAAGAAGTTCCTCCTCAACTCCGTTCTAAACCGCCCCCCCTTTATCTTGAGGCTGTGCCCCCTAGTCCGACTGTCCTTTCTGAGCGGGAAGAGTCTCTCCACCTCTATCCTACCCATCCCATTCATCATCTTATACGGCTCAATGAGATCTCCCCTCATTCTTCTAAACTCTAACGAGTACAAGCCTAGTTTATTCAGCCTCTCCTCATAGTTCAACCCCCTCAACTCCGGAATCAGCCTAGTAAACCTCCTCTGCACTCCCTCCAAGGCCAAAATATCCTTGCGTAAGTGCGGCGCCCAAAACTGCACACAGTACTCCAGCTGCGGCCTCACCAATGCCCTATACAGCACCAGGGTGCCGCCTGTGATGGAACATTTAAATTACGGAGAGAGCTTGAAGAGGCTTAGATTGTTTTCACCGGAGCAGAGAAGACTGAAAGGCAACCTGATCGAGGTGTTCAAGATTATGAGGGGCGCGAACAGAGTGGAGAGGGAGCAGCTGTTCCCCTTAGTTATAAGGTCAGTCACGAGGGGACATAGGTTCAAGGTGAGGGGTAGGCGGTGCGGGAGGGAGGTGAGAAAAATCTTTTCTACCCAGAGGATGGTGATGGTCTGGGATGTGCTGCCTGGGAGTGCGGTGGAGGCAGGATGCTTCACAGCCTTCAAAAAGTATCTGGATGAGCACTTGGCACATCATAACATACCAGGCTATGGAGCAAGTAATGGTAAATGGGATTAGGTGGGAGGTCAGGTATTTTGCACGTATCGGTGCAGAGTTGATGGGCCAAAGGGCCTCTTCTGCACTGCATGATGCTGTGATTCTATCTGCAACACTTAGCTGTTTGATTCCATTCTAATTGAACGAGTTATAGAATAATACCATCTCACTGTTACAGGGCCCATGACGAAAATGAAATCAGTGTTTACTGGATAGACAGTAAGCAACTAGTGTTGAGTGTACATCACTGTGTCTAATCCCTTTAACTTGATCAAAACACATTCCTCATTCCCGATCACTTGCCATAGAATATCCTTTGCTTTGGGTAAAACAGTCTCCTCTCATATACAATGGTGCTTCAGTGAGACAAAATCCTTGACCCCTCTTCCCAGACACAAGTTGTCTACAGTCGAGCTGCAACCTGAACAGAATCAAGGGCCATCTCTATTCCTGCAAGTGATTTCACCTTGGGAAGATCTCAAAAGTTTTGTATTGATTTATAATCATTGCCTTTCCTGTTGCCAGGCACCCTTTGTGAGAATGTACTTCTTAAACCTGCGACAATGTTGAGGCGTGATGTTGAAGGGGTTGTGAAGCAGAGCAGTGAAACCAAGTCCTCCCTTCATAACACTCACCCTTTACCCATATAGTCATAATCATTTTTCCTGGCTATTTATTTTTATTTTTCCTGCGGTTAGTTGACTCTCTTTCACGTAACTTTGTGTCATTCACAAACTTACTAATCCCCGACATAGTCAATATCGTTTATATAAATGATGAATAATAGGGGATCCGGCACAGATCCCTGTGGTACGTCGCTGGACACTTGCTTCCAGTCCCTCAAACAGCCTTCTGTCATCACCCTCTGTCTCCTACGACTGAGCCGATTTTGAATCCATCTCATCATGTATCCGATGTGAATTTCCTCCTTTATGAGTCTCCCATGTGGGACCATGTTAAAGGCTTTGCTGAAATCCATATCAACTGCATGACCTGTGGGGTTTACAGGAATAGAGCCTGGGTGCGATTGTGGACAGTGCAGAGTCAATGGGCCGAGTGGCCTCCTTCTGCACTGTATCGATTCTAGGGAAAGAGATAGTTGTGCTTCTGATGAAAAGGAGGATAAAGAGCAATGGGGAGCAGGCAGGAAAGTAGAGCTGAGACCAGGGTAAGGTCAGCCATGACAGAGCAGGTTCGAAGGACTGAATTGTCCACTCCCGCTCCTATTCCTTATATTCCTAGGAAAGGAGTAAAGAAATAACGAAAATAGATACAACAGCCTATAGATGTAATGAACTTTGGTTTAGATCTCTTTGGACAACTTGTTTCAAGGAACTCGCTCAGCGTAAATGATTAATGTTTGGCTGCCACACATTATTCCAATGCAAATCTACCGCACGTGTAAAAACAGAGAAACTAATAATTTCATCCTGAGCTCTCCTGATCTGTAAATTCTCAAACCATTCCCTGGATTTACTTACCAATGAGTATCAGCATTAAAAGCGCACAATAGGTTAGCTACATCTTAATATCTCTGCTCACCGGAATATCCACGCGAAAGCAAAGGGAGATCACATTGATATAACAACTTGCTCAACCACAGGATGTCCCATTGTAATTCACAGTTGGACGAAATTCAGACAGCCAATTTGTGCACAGCAAGCTCTCACAAACAGCAACATAATGACCAGATAGTCTGCTTTTGGGGTGCTGATACCCAATGATATGGGCCATGAAACAGCTACGCACATGAACAAAACACTACTGAATGCTATTAAATAATTCTCAGTAAATACGCCGTATTTATCTCCAAACTAACCTGCAGTAAATTCGAAACCCAAGCTCAAATGTTTGCCCTTCATATCACACTCTGGTACACCTAAATATTTAGGTGCGTCAGTCACATTAAAACTTTCACATCAACGTGACACTTTTGGAATGTAGGACTATAAAAATCCATCTGGTTCATTAATGTCCTTTAGGGAAGGAAATCTGCTGTCCTTACCTGGTCTGGCCTACATGTGACCCCAGAGCCACAGCAATGAGGTTGACTCTTAGATGCCCTCTGAAATGGCCTAACAAGACTCTCAGTTCAGTAGTAATTAAAGATGGCAAACAATTGCTGGCCTTACCTATGGCACCCACTTCCCATGAGAAAATAAAAAGGATAGTTTTATTATAGGGTGTTTGGTAAATACAAAAGAGTTTCTTTGGGATTATAGCTGGCAGAGAGATAAAGGGAAACTAGTGAATGTGATATATTCAGAATTTCACAGGTGACGCATGAAAGGCTGTTAGGCTAGATAAGATTACAAGGATGTTGCCTGGATTGGGAGGCATGCCTTATGAGAATAGGTTGAGGGAGCTCAGTCTTTTCTCCCTGGAGAGATGAAGGATGAGAGGTGACCTGATAGAGGTTTTTAAGATGTTGAGAGGAATAGGTAGGGTGGATTCTCGGAGGCTATTTCCCAGGTCTGAAATGGTCGCTACGAGAGGACACAGGTTTAAGGTGCTGGGGAGCAGGTACAGAGGAGATGTCAGGGGTAAGTTTTTCACTCAGAGGGTGGTGAGTGAGACTGCTGTCGGTGGTGCTGGTGGAGAACACGTTGGGGTCTTTTAAGAGGCTTCTGGATGAGTACATGGGATTTAATGGGATTGCGGGTTATAGATAGGCCTGGTAGGTAGGGATATGATCGGTGCAACTTGTGGGCCGAAGGGCCTGTTTGTGCTGTAGTTTTTCTATGTTCTAAGAGCTCACTCATGGGGTTGGGGTAATGTCTAAGTATGGATAAAGGATTGGTTAATGGAGATGATGGAGGACTGGATTTTTGTTTCCCAGTGGAGGTGGGAATCAGGTCGGAAAACCTAATATTTTTGCTGCCGTCAATAACAAGATGTCAATGAGGTTCATTAAAGAGCCAGATTGCAACCATTATCCCATCCATCATGCAATTCAATGCTAACTCAGGCATTAAATGGGTGCTGCATGAGGGATGAGGCTTATGGAGCATCAGAATGATGTTGGTAATTAGTGTGTTGTCCCTGGGAACCAAGATGCTTCTTCTAAACAGCCTGCCTTGGTAACAATACACCTCTTGGGGACGGAACTGGAGTCAGGTTGAGGTTACAGTGGCAGCTGGTCATTTAAATCACCAGCCGCCCCCATCAAAGTGGAATTATAATCGAGCAGACATGTGAAGTCCAGAGTGTGCAGATTAGACCGGATAAGAGTGAGTCAGGGTATTACTTTGGGTATGGTCCCAGGACACCATTGGGAGGAAGAAGGCATCCTTTGGGATTGTTAGAATTAAACATGATTGTGAATAAAAAGCGAAAAGTGCATTGGAACTGTCAAAACTGTGAAAGAACTCTCAAAGAACTACAGGGCAACACGGTGGCACAGTGGTTATCACTGCTCCCTCACAGCGCCAGGGACCCACGTTCGCTACGTATTGTCCGTGTAGAGTTCGCAATTCTCCCTGTTATCTGCGTGGATTTCCTCCACACGCTTTAGTTTCCTCCCACACTCCAAATTAGGTGCACTGGCCGTGCTAAATTGCCCCTTAAGTGTCCCACGATGTGTAGGTTAGGGGGATTAGCGGGGTAAATACTTGGAGTTATAGGGAATAGATCTGGTGGGATTGACTCTTAGTGTCAGGGGGATTTACATGGGGTTGCAAGGCCTGGGTGGGATTGTTGTCAGTGCAGTCACGATGGGCTGAATAGCCTCCTTCTGCACTGTAGGGATTCTATGAAAACTGTTCAAGAACTATCCAAGCAACTAACCCTGCCAAAAAAAAGTCAAAACTGCCAAAGATTATCAGGTGAATTGGCATGGAAGGTGTAAGGGCAAAGGATGGTGGGTGTAGGGAATGGGTTGGTATGAGTTGGCATGTTGGCATTGGTGGCAATAAAGGGCCATGGGGGTTATGAGGATGTGGAAGCTATTGAGAGGGTGCAGAGGAGATTTACAAGGATGTTGCCTGGATTGGGAGGCATGCCTTATGAAGATAGGTTGAGGGAGCTCGGTCTCTTCTCCCTGGAGAGACGAAGGTTGAGAGGCGACCTGATAGAGGTTTATAAAACGTTGAGAGGAATAGATAGGGTGGATTCTCGGAGGCTATTTCCCCGGGCTGAAATGGTCTCTACGAGAGGACACAGGTTTAAGGTGCTGGGGAGCAGGTACAGAGGAGATGTCAGGGGTAAGTTTTTCACTCAGAGGGTGGTGAGTGAGTGGAATCGGCTGCCGTCGGTGGTGGTGGAGGTGAACTCATTGGGGTCTTTTAAGAGACTTCTGGATGAGTGCATGGGATCTAATGGGATTGAGGGTTATAGATAGGCCTGGTAGGTATGGATATGATTGGTGCAACTTGTGGGCCGAAGGGCCTGTTTGTGCTGCAGTGTTCTATGTTCTACGAGGGGTCACGAAGGTTATGTGGGGCCATGGGGGTGGGTAGGGAGCATGAGTTGGCATGGGGGTATGAGGGGCCAGGGCAGAGGGTAAGAAACATGTGAAACGTTGGCATGGACGGAGCATGCAGAGTTTGCAGGGGGTGAGGGCTGGAGGGATATTTCTGTTCCAATCTTTTCCATATTTAATTCACTGAAGTTCTGGAACAATGCTTATTCAAATATGTTAAGATACGTCTCGGAGCAGCGGCTGGGGTTCAAATGGAGCTTCGCACAAGGGCCAGAGTCCTCCGCTGCGAGTTTCCCACCCTGTTCTGCTGGAACGCAACCTGCGGTGAGAAACCGCAGCTTCTATTTCCCACCCTGGTCCGGCAAGAGAATGCACTCCCAGCTTCCTCCCACTTTTCGGAGTGATATCCCAACGGAGGATCCCGCACCTTGGGGAGAGCAGAATGGAGAATCCGCGCAAAAGTTACTCCTCCTCTTCACAGCGCTCACTGCCGAGCTCCGACAGTGTTTTAAAAACTACGGGGGCAATTGCGCAAGGTAAGGAGATGAGGCAGGATGGATGGGGGGGAGAAGGTGGTCTAAGGGTAAGATGGAAGGTGGCAGATAGGTCAGATGGTGAGTGGTTGAGGTTGCGAGGTGGGTGACTGGTTAGGCAGGACAGAGGGTTAGTCGGGGGGGGGGATAGGGAGATAGGCAACTGGTCAGCCACTAGTTAGGTCGGGTCAGGAGGAGAACGGGTCAGGGGCAGTCAGATGGGCATGGTGGGTATGTCTGTCAAGTGGGGAGTCAGTTATGTAGTTACCCAGGTGTTGTTTTCTTGTCTAACATTTACCGAATAACTTGCCAGGTTGGTAAGTCAGAACTGTCTAACTCATGAGTTGAAGATTTTTCCAGAGAACCTCACGCTGGAGTTGTTTAAGAGATACTTAGATGAGTGGGATGGAGATGGAGGGATAGAGGAGACTGTTTTAAATAAGGTTCAGGAGCCTTGGGACATCACTGGAAATCAATTGATTCCTATGGACCTTCCAACATATTTTCTGGCTCACTTGTTTTACTTTTGAGCTTCTGGGGATTCCCTTGAATGTTTGTATAAGGATGTGCATGGTATTGATGTTTTTCTCTTTTAATCCACAGGTGATTCAGTCCGCCTTGTTGTCCAACAAGGGGCATACACATGATGGGTCATACGAGGGCTGCTCTTGGATATTTGGAGAGAAGCCTAGTGCTTCATGTCGTTAGTGTACGCTTAAACTGGACCAGATGCTGGGCAACACGACAGCTCAGTGACTATCACTGTTTGCTGTGCAGATTTGGGCCAGTGTCTGTGGGAGTTTGCGCATTCTCCCCATGCTTGCGTGGGTTTTCTCCGGGTGCTCCGGTTTCCTCCCACACCCCAAAGATGCGCTCTTAGGCTGATTGGTGTAACAAATTGTCCCTAAATTAGTCTCCCCTCAATCTGGTTTCCAATGTGGAGTGCCTTAAGCGTAGGCAAGGGTCATAGGTGGAAGAGGGGACTCACAATGTTGAAATGGCGGAGCGGGATTGTTGGGCCAAAGGGCCTGTATCCCGAGCTGTGTTGTTCTCACTGAGCAGGGGAACTGTTCATCGGAAGTTCAAACTTGCAGAACACCTGAAGTGTTCTCGTAGCAGGACTTCCAAGGGATCTGTGGTGCATTTTCCAGGCTATATCTGATCTCTTGTGCCTGTAAACAGTGCAAAGTAGATAGTGTACAGCATGCTGTGTGTGTCAAACACTGTGTACAGCATGTGCTGTACGACAAACACTCTGTGTACAGCACGCGTTACGCATATTGCATGAAAGGAGCTGTACAGAATTTCAGCAGGTGTTGGATTCATCGAACATGCGAGACAAATAAATTGCAGTTTCAAACAGCAGCACAGCATGCCTGGATCCGAGCTATCAGCTCCCTCACTGTGATCTGTATCTAACTAATCCAGTCTGCAGTAACTAAGCAGAAGATACACAGGCAGCGCGCACACACACACTAAGGGCATCAGACAGAAGTGAACTGCTGGCATTGATCCAGCCTCTGTGCCAGTAAAATGGTGCAATCACTTTTTATCATCTTCCACTGAACGCAATAATCGAAACGTTACAGCACGCAAGTGTTTCATACGGAAAAATGTGTGTAGAGGATTGAATTATTCCCAGATTATTTGTGATCAAATCTTCAAGGAAGAACACTAATGACAATTAGTCAGGCACTAGTTAAATCACACACTCAACCACAGAACAGGTTTCAGGAGTTGGTCCTTGCAACGTGCCACACAATCTCCCTCCAGGGAAAGGATTAGCTCAGAATAAATACATTGAGGAAGTTTACGCTTTTCAGGGACCCATATTTCAGACCACCCAAAATAAGTCTAAACGGTTGATGTACAAAGTTAAAAAACCCAGTTATCAGTATAAACTACACAAAAGCGGTCAAATTTGGCTTCCTGGCATTTGCAGTGCTCTGAGAGGCGATATTACCCAGATGATCTCACTGAAGTTTTCATGTCTCCTGTGAAACTGACCCAGGGACTGTAGTTCTTTGGTTTGGCGAGACATGCACGCGGATCAGGAAGTCCTGGGTCAGTTAAAGACATTCTGCTACATATTCTGTATCCTTCATGGGTCATGTGCACATTCTAAGACCTGCAGAGGTCCTCCTGGGATCTTCCTCTACATTTATTGTTAGCATTGGTCATATCTTTTTATCCTGACTATTTACCTGCAAAGCTACAGTGTAGAAGGAGGCCATTCTGCCCATCAAGTCTGCACTGACCACAATCCCACCCAAGCTCTATCTCCATAACCCCGTGCATTTATCCCAGCTAGTTCCCTAAGGGGCAATTTAGCTGATCCAGTCCACCTAACCTGCACATTTTTGGACTGTGGGAGGAAACCAGAGAAAACCCACGCAGACACGAGGAGAATGTACAAACTCCACACAGGCAGTGACCCGAGCCGGGAATCGAACCCTGGCGCAATGAGGTAGCCCCAGTTTTTCTCCCACAGTCCAAGGACGTGCGGGTTAGGTTGATTGGCCATTGCTAAGTGAGGCAGCAGTGCTAACCACTGTGCCACCCCACTGATGACTTGTGGGGGTAATTTCAATGCTTTTTTTTGTGTGGCAATGTCTTTGGGGAGGAAAAGTGACCCCAAGGAGTCACAGCAGAGCTTATTCCTCGTTGCTGAGTAACACTGAGCAACGCTGGATAACAGAGTGATGCTGGCAGAACCGCAAGCTGATGGGATAAATTACCACTGCCATCCAGGGTACAGTTACCTCTGACTGTACAGGAATTCTCGCTTGCAAGGAACATTATGAGAAGCCTGCCATGGCATAATCTGCTGTGCGGTTCAAACACTTCAGTTTTAACCCACTCCCTATTTCACAGCATTTATAATATCGCGGGCTTACTGAAGGATTTTGACAGACAAATCAAATGGATCAGTTAGAGACAGCACAATGGTTTTCTCATCAATTAATTGTATTCTTTAAAGAAAAGATGAATGAAGGTGGCACAGTGGTTAGCACTGCTGCCTCACAGTGTCGGGGGGATTAGAAAGGTAAATACGTGGGGTTGCGGGGATAAGCCCTGGGTGGGATTGTTGTCAGTGCAGACTTGATGGGCCAAATGGCCTCCTTCTGCATTGGGGATACTATGAAATTCTATGAGTAGGAAAAAAAATATCTACTTTAAAATCTAGCGCAACGTTTGTTAATTTTAAACCCTTTCTTCCAATTGTAGTTCCCAGAACATGTAAACAACTTGTTAGTAGAACCTATATTTCTGAGCCTGAAGATTGTAGATTCAAGTTTCATTATAAACATTAAATATATCCTCCAACTCTAACCGGTCGACGCTGCTCTGAGGGAATGCTGCACTGTCAGAGGTCCCGTTTTTCAAATGAGACATTAAACCAAGGTCCAACCTACCTGTTCAGTTCCAGTCTCGGGTCACCGTCTTGCTGAAGCTTGCACATTCTCCTCGTGTCTGCATGGGTTTTCTCCGGGTGCTCCAGTTTCCTCCCACAGTCCAAAGATGTGCGGGTTAGGTTGATTGGCCATTGCTAAGTTGCCACTTCGGGGATTGGCAGGGTGAAAATGTGAGGTTGCGGGAACAGGGCCTGGGTGGGATTGTGGTCGGTACAGACTCGATGGGCTGAATGGCCTCTTTCTCCACTGTAGGGATTCGATATGATAGAATGCAGGAGGGCATGCCAGCAGCAACGTCCTGCAACCCTAAAAATAAGGTGTCAGCCAGCTGAAGCTACAACACAGGATGACTTGTGTGCCAAACAGCATCAGCAGCAAGTGAGGGACAGAGCTCAGCGATCCCACAACCAACAGATCAGATCTGAGCTCTGCAATCCTGCCACATCCAGCTGTGAATAGTGGTGAACAATTAAACAACTCCCTGGGGGAGAAGGCTCCACAAATATCCCCAACCCCAATGATGGAGGAGCCCAGCACATCTGTGCAAAACACAAGGCATTCGCTACAAAAGGTTTTTCCTCAAATCCCCCCCCGAACTTCCTGCCCCCTCACTTTTAACTTGTGTTCCCTTGTAACTGACCCTTCATTTAAGGGGAACAGTCGCTCCCTATCCACCCTGTTCATGCCCCTCATAACCAGATGGTGTTCAAGGTTACGAAGGGCAGGGGCAGTGTGGATGGGAAGGTGATTCTGTTCACCTTAGTTGAAGGGTCAGTTACGAGGGGGACACAAGTGAGGGGGTGGGAGGTTTCGGGGGGATTTGAGGAAACTTGTTTTTTTTTTTACCCAGAGGGTGGTGAGGGTCTGGAACGCGCTGCCTGGGAGGGTGGTGGGGGTGGGATGCCTCACATCCTTTAAAAAGTACCTGGATGAGTAGTTGGCACACTATAACATTCAAGGCTATGGGCCAAGTGCTAGCAAGTGGGATTAGGTGGGTGGGTCAGGGTCGTTCATGTGTCGGCGCAGACCCAATGGGCTAATCCTGTGATTCTGTGAACAATCTTCAGCCAGAGGTACCCAATGGATGATCCATCTCGACCTCCTCGAGAGGTCCTCATCATCACAGATGCCAGTCGCCAGGCTTTCTTCATGTGATATCAAGAATTGGCTGAAGACTCAGGATCCGGCAAAGGCTCTGGGCCCCGACAATATTCCGGCAACATAGAGGTTTACAGCATGGAAACAGGCCCTTTGGCCCAACTTGTCCATGCTGCCCTTTTTTTAAAACCCCTAAGCTAATCCCAATTGCCCGCATTTGGCCTATATCCCTCTACGCCCATCATACCCATGCAACTATCTAAATGCTTTTTAAAAGACAAAATTGTAACCACCTCTACTACTACCTCTGGCAGCTTGTTCCAAACACTCAGCACCCTCTGTGTGAAAAAATTGCCCCTCTGGACACTTTTGTATCTCTCCCCTCTCACCTTAAACCTATGCCCTCTAGTTTTAGATCCCCCTACCTTTGGGAAAAGTTTTGACTATCTAGCTGCCCCTCATTATTTTACAGACCTCTATAAGATCATCCCTCAGCCTCCTACGCGCCAGAGAAAAAAGTCCCAGTCTATCCAGCCTCTCCTTGTAACTCAATCCTTGAAGTCCCAGTAGCAACCCAGTAAATTTTTCTGCATTCTTTCTAGTTTAATAATGTCCTTTCTATAATAGGGTGACCAGGATTGCACACAGTATTCCAAGTGTGGCCTTACTAGTGTCTTATACAACTTCAACAAGCCATTCCAACTCCTGTACTCAATGCTCTGACCAATGAAACCAAGCATGCCAAATGCCCTCTTCACCATTCTGTCTGCCTGTGACTCCACTTTCAAGGAGCTATGAACCTGTACCCCTAGATCTCTTTGTTCTATAACGCTCCCCAGTGCCCTACCATTAACTGAGTAAGACCTGCCCTGGTTCAATTGACCAAAATGCATCACTCCAGGGCATTTCTGCGGGAGTTCCTCAGGGTACTTTCCTCTGCCCAATCACCTTCAGCTGCTTCATCAATGACCTTCTTTTCGTTATAAGAAAATAATTAATAATTGCTAAATCCTCCACTATCAACATCCTGGGAGTTACCATTGACCAGAGACTGAGCCAGACCAGCAATATATACCAAAGGACAAAGGCTAGGAATACTGAGGTGAGTAACTCACCTCCTGACTCCCCAAAACCTGTCCACAAGGTTGTGTGCGCAGTATACAAGTGAGGAGTGTGATGGAATACTCACCACTTGTACTGGATGCGTCCAGCTCCAACAACACTCAAGAAACATTCAATCCCTCCACCACTAATGAACATAAGTGTGCCATCTACAATGTGCACTCAAGAACTTATCAACGTTCCTTAGGCAGCTCCTTCTAAACCCACAACCGGACAAAAGCAGCAGATAACTGGTAACATCAACAAACGGAAGTTCCCCTCCAAGTCACTCACCATTCCTGACTTGGAAATACATTGCTGTTCCTTCACTTGGCAGGGTCAAAATCCTGGAATTCTCTTGCTAACTGCACTTTGGGTGGACCTATACCTCAAGGACTTCATCGGTTCAAGACAACCACCACCTTGAAATGCAACTAGGAATAGGCAATAAATGTTGGCCTAACCACTGACACCCACATTCTGTAAATGATTTGAAATAAGTTATTCAGCATAGTACTGAGGGTTGTAATGAATCATATGGGGATCAAGCACTTTACATTGCTTTATCCTATTCACCAAAACGGTCCCTTTTCAAACCAGTATGGCAGCATGGTGGGACAGTGGGTAGCAATGCTGCTTCACAGTCCCAGGGACCCAGGTTCAATTCCCGTCTTGGCTCACTGTCTGTATGGAGTTTGCATGTTCCCCCCATGTCTGCATGGGTTTCCTCCCAGTGCTCCGGTTCCCTCCCATCGTCCAAATTTGGTGGATTGGCCATGCTCGATTGCCCGTTAGTGTCAGGGGGATTAGAAAGGTAAATACGTGGGGTTGCGGGGATAAGCCCTGGGTGGGATTGTTGTCAGTGCAGACTTGATGGGCCAAATGGCCTCCTTCTGCATTGGGGATACTATGAAATTCTATGAGTAGGAAAAAAAGCCTATTTTAAAATCTAGCGCAACGTTTGTTAATTTTAAACCCTTTCTTCCAATTGTAGTTCCCAGAACATGTAAACAACTTGTTAGTAGAACCTATATTTCTGAGCCTGAAGATTGTAGATTCAAGTTTCATTATAAACATTAAACACATCCTCCAACTCGAACCGGTCGACGCTGCTCTGAGGGAATGCTGCACTGTCAGAGGTCCCGTTTTTCAAATGAGACATTAAACCAAGGTCCAACCTACCTGTTCAGGTAGATGTAAAATAAAGTCAGCAATATTTAAAGAAGAATAGCAAGTTGCCTGGTTTCAGTTTTCTCTCCGTGCAGAGAACATTTCTTTGAATAAACGTGCTGTGTGTGACTTTGAATTACACATGCAAACCACATCTTTTCTTTTGTCTAAAACCCACAACCCCCAACATAGCTAGAACACTGTGTTGCCTCAATGTCCTGGCAAAATACTCCAATCTCAACCAACAGTCCAAAACCCACTCTTTGGACATTCATTCATTTTCTGTTTGAATGAGTTTGCGGTGCATAACGTTGGCTACTGCATCTATCTGGAATACCCTGGCAATGGGATGTTATATAGAGGCAAGTTTATCCCTTCATGATAGAACAACTCCCAGGAGGTGGTGAATGCATCTGTACAAAACATCGGTACAACCGAGCATGGAATATCAAGGAAATCTATGCATTGGAAGGAGTGCAGAACTAGATAACAACATATTCAGTCCGCCTTGTTGTCCAACGAGGAGCATACACGCGATGGGTCGTACGAGGGCTGCTCTTGGTTGTTTCGAGAATAGCCTAGTACTTCACGTCGTTACTGTACGCTTAAACTGGACCAGATGCTGGGCAAGACGACAGCTCAGTGACTATCACTGTTTGCTGTGCAGACACCTGGATTTGGGTCGGTGTCTGTGGGAGTTTGCGCATTCTCCCCGTGCTTGCGTGGGTTTTCTCTGGGTGCTCCGGTTTCCTCCCACACCCCAAAGATGTGCTATTAGGCTGATTGGTGTAACAAATTGTCCCTAAATTAGTTTTCCCTCAATGTGGAATGCCATAAGCATAGACAAGGGTCATGGGTGGAGGGGGGACTGGTAATGTTAAAATGGCGGTGCGGGCTCGTTGGGCCGAAGGGCCTGTTTCCCAGGCTGTGTTGTTCTTTGTATGTTCGCCAAAGACCACCCTGAGCTAAGCGAAGGGCTTGAACAGCCAGATGTTGTTAGAGCAGAGAAGGCTCAGGAAAAATATTATTAAAGCATTCAATTTCTTAAGGAAATAATAATTGAATCTTGATAATATGATTGAGATTGTCACAAGTGTTAAAACTGGGGCCAAGTGATTTGGATAAACTTACACAGAGGGTGGCGAACATGTGGAATGGGCTGTCCAGGGAGAGGGTAGAGAATTTAAAGGCAGAATTAGAGAAAATAGAATGTTTTCAGGAAATTACAGATGGATTGCAGCGTCTTTTCTGATTCTGAAATTTCTCCTAAAGAACAAACTCTAACCTCTGGAACTTATTAGATAAAATATCCAGCTTGTTTATCCCTGCGTTCTAAACTATTTCTAATCAGTTGCTTTCCAAAGGTATCTCCCCCACAACCATTATCTGAACAACAAAGGAATAAAAGGATATCACACCAATTTATATCATCCAACTTTCAGTTTTATCTTAAGAACATAAGAAATAGGAGCAGGAGTAGGCCATCTATTATCTTCAATAATTCCTTATTTGCGTTATTTAACTGAACAGAGTAATGTATTCTTTGATTGTCCATAACTCTGTCAGAAAAGACATTTGTTAAATCTAGAAAATGCTGAAAGATCTCAGAAGGTATGACAGCATTGGGTGGCACGGTAGCACAGTGGTTAGCACTGCTGCTTCACAGCTCCAGGGTCCTGGGTTCGATTCTCGTATCACTGTCTGTGTGGAGTTTGTACATTCTCCTCGTGTCTGCGTGGGTTTCCTCCGGGTGCTCCGGTTTCCTCCCACAGTCCAAAAGTGTGCGGGTTAGGTTGACTGGTCCATGCTAAGAAATTGCCCTTAGTGTCCTGAGATTTGTAGGTTAGAGGGATTAGTGGGTATAATATGTTGGGATATGAGGGTAGGGCCTAGCTGGGATTGTGCAGACTCGATGGGCCGAATGGCTTCTTTCTGTACAGTAGGGTTTCTATGATTCTAGCATCTGTGGACAGAGAATAGAGCCAACGTTTTGAGTCAAAACATTAGCTCTATTCTCTCCCCACAGATGCTGTCAGACCTGTTGAGATTTTCCAGCATTTAGAATCATAGAACCCTACAGTGCAGAAAGAGGCCCTTCAGCCCATCGAGTCTGCACCGAACACAATCCCACCCAGGCCCTACCCCCATATCCCTACATATTATACCCACTAATCCCTCTAACCTATGCATCCCTGGACCCTAAGGGGCAATTTCTTAGCATGGCCAATCAACCTAACCCGCATATCTTTGGACTGTGGGAGGAAACCGGAGCACCCGAAGGAAACCCACGCAGACACGAGGAGAACGTGCAAACTCCACACAGACAGTGACCCGAGCCGGGAATCGAACCCAGGTCCCTGGAGCTGTGAAGCGGCAGTGCTAACTACTGTGCTACCATGCCGCCACATTTTTTGTTATTGTTTCAGATTCCAGCATCTGCAGAATTTTGCCTGTATTTTTTAAAGTCTAACTTGAAGCTTGTTAACTTTAAACTCTTTCCTCCAATTGTGGGCTCCCAGATTACATAAAAACAGACCTCTTTAATGTTCCTATCACCTATATCCCTCAGTTTAAACTAACCTTCACTTCCAGCCTTATTTGCCACAGGGAAAGTAAGATTTGCCCTGTAAATTTTCCTTTGATCCCAACATCCGAGAATCATTCTTTGTTTCTAGAATCTTCTCCGCCTGGTTCTCTGATTCCCAGTGCAGACTCGTGCTCAAAGAAAAACTGGGCTGTGTTGACCGTGTTGTAATATTAGAGCTTGACCCTTTAAGGGGGGTCCCTACACAAAGCATGTGGTCAGTGAAGTTAACTCAATCCACCGGAACTGTCCTCACCCATAATCCGTACAAAGTAAACATAGAACATAGAACATTACAGCGCAGAACAGGCCCTTCGGCCCACGATGTTGCGCCGACCAGTTAAAAAACAATGACCCTCTAACCTAAACCAATCCCTTTTCGTCCATAAACCTATCCAAGGATCTCTTAAACGCCCCCAAACTAGGCGCATTTACAACTGCAGCAGGCAGGGCATTCCAATCCCTCACCACCCTCTGGGTAAAGAACCTACCCCTGACATCCGTCCTATAACTACCCCCCCTTAATTTAAAGCCATGCCCCCTCGTGCTAGCTTTCTCCATCCGAGGAAAAAGGCTATCACTGTCCACCCTATCTAAACCTCTAATCATCTTATATGTTTCAATAAGATCCCCTCTTAGCCGCCTTCTTCCTCAGTCCTTAAGTCCTGGGGTTCATGACATATGCAGTTTGCCATATCTTATTTTCCAATGTGACAAATTCCGCTCCTTTTGAGTTGGTCACAGACTTTTTGACATCGATGTTTGTTAAAGTTAGCAGCGTGGCATCACGCACACTGCTTCAGTGGAAATATCCGGCTAAGATATTTATGTGGCAGGATATTAAAAGATTCATTTTCTCCTGCTTATTCTACAGGTTAAGAGATCAACGAGTGGGTGTTGTGATTGCTGTAAATCATATAAATAACGTCACAAATCAGCAAGACAGATCTTGACAGCTGATGGGTTGCCTTGATCCTCTGAAAAATGTCACAGGCTGCAACATACATCACTTCTTTAAATCTTGTTTTAAGTTTGGTGTGAAGGAAGTATGTTTCCTCGGGTGGATGTAGCTGTTACTAGGGGGCATAACTATAAGGTTGATGGTGGGAGATATAGGAGGGATGTCCGAGGTAGATTCTTTACTCAGAGAGTGGTTGGGGTGTGGAATGCACTGCCTGCTGTGATAGTGGAGTCGGACACTTTAGGAACTTTCAAGCGGTTATTGGATAGGCACATGGAGCACTCCAGAATGATAGGGAGTGGGATAGCTCGATCTTGGGTTTGGACATAGCTCGGCACAACATCGAGGGCCGAAGGGCCTGTACTGTGCTGTACTGTTCTATGTGTATCTATTATTGTCACAAGTAGGCTTACATTAACACGGCAATGAAGTTACTGCGGAGGTACCCTACCTGCCGCACTCCAGCGCCTGTTCGGGTACACTGAGGGAGAATTTAGCATTGGGCCAATGCACCAAATCAATCTTTTGGACTGTGGGAGGAAACCGGAGCACCCGGAGGAAACCCACGTGGACACATGGAGAATGTTGAAACAACGCACAGACAGTGACCCAAGCCGGGAATCAAATCCAGGTCCCTGGCGCTGTGAGCCAGCAGTGCTAACCACTGTACCACCACTTCCACCTCTTCCATTGGTCAGTTTTGTGAA
This sequence comes from Carcharhinus amblyrhynchos, assembly GCF_965287045.1. Classification (NCBI taxonomy): domain Eukaryota; kingdom Metazoa; phylum Chordata; class Chondrichthyes; order Carcharhiniformes; family Carcharhinidae; genus Carcharhinus; species Carcharhinus amblyrhynchos. The sequence continues at coordinate 2,267,264 of NW_027649782.1, read as the reverse complement.
ATGAATGGTGAATACTGCACCAACTGGATAGCTCCCTGGTTACCATGCTGCTTCACAACATGTTTGCACATTCTCCTCGTGTCTGCGTGGGTTTCCTCCGGGTACTCCGATTTCCTACTACAGTCCAAAGATGTGCGGGTTAGGTCGATTGGCCATGCTAAAATTGCCCTTAGTGTCGTAAAATGCTTAGATTAGAGGGGTCAGTGGGTAATAATATGTAGGGGTAGGGGGGGTAGGGCTTGGGTGGGGTTGTGGTTGGTGCAGACTCGATGGGCCGAAAGGCCTCTTTCTGCACTGTAGAGTTCTATGATTCTATGATGTGATAGAAAGGCAAAGTGAAATGAACATGCACAACCTCTAGGTTAACAGAGGGGAGACAATGTGACTGAATAATGTCCATGTGATAAAATGACAAAGGACGGTGAATCAAATTTTTATTTTTAAGTGCGTGTGTAAATGTTTACGGGGGTTGTGTGTATTGTAAAACGTCCGGTTTTTTTTGTAGAATAGAGAGCAGTGGGGTTCAATGTATTTTGCTCCGTGTTACCCCAGAAGGTGTGGGAACCATACTCCAGGGATTGTCGAATGAGGAACACAGATGTCAACACAGTCTGTCGAGGTTTCAAATAATATTTGATTCAATTACGTATCTAGATTTGCGAGTGAACATGTCACTCTGCCATGGCGTGACCTAACAAACAGAATGCAGATACCACCGGATTGTTGTCTTGATATGCGGAGCTAAAAATGACACGCAATTATATCTAGACATTATTTTGTTCTTGCCAATTTAATCTGGCACTGCTATAGATCAGACTCTCAGACGTGTCAGCAATTTCTCTGGGGTCATAACTCAAGATTGTAGTTATTAGCAGCGATTATATTTTTCCCTATGACCTTATCCTGGAAATTGGTCCTTAATTTTCCTTGCTTCAAAAGTTTGCTGCCGGATTCCCTGTGTGGCTTTGGTTAGGGAGGGGGCTGCTGACAGCAGCTTCACATGCACTCAGAAGGAACTTCCCTCATTTTAAGCTCCACTTTAATTCCATTTTCTCCAGGCCAGAGGATTTAACAAACAGGCAACCCGCTGCTTATCCTTTGCAACATCACTGATAAACTGATGCAAGTACTCGTTAGAGTTTAGAAGAATGAGGGGAGATCTCATTGAGACGTATAAGATGATGAATGGGATGGATAGGATAGAGGTGGAGAGGCTCTTCCCGCTCAGAAAGGACAGTAGGACTAGAGGGCACAGCCTCAAGATAAAGGGGGGGGGGGTGGTTTAGAACGGAGTTGAGGAGGAACTTCTTCACTCAAAGGGTGGTGAATCTCTGGAATTCTCTGCCCGTTGAAGTGGTGGAGGCTGCCTCGCTAAATATTTTTAAGACGCGGGTTGATGGGTTTTTGATAAGAGAGGGGATTAAGGGTTATGGGGAGAGGGCGGGAATGTGGAACTGAGACACGACAGATCAGCCATGATCTTATTGAATGGCGGGGCAGGCTCGAAGGGCCAGATGGCCTACTCCTGCTCCTATTTCTTATGTTCTTATGCAAGGTAATGTGTTTGATTACCGTTTCCTGGACATCCTTAGAGCAAAAAATCATAGAACCCTACAGTGCAGAAAGAGGCCCTTCGGCCCATCGAGTCTGCACTGAACACAATCCCACCCAGGCCCTACCCCCATATCCCGACATATTATACCTACTAATCCCTCTAACCTACACATCCCTGGGAACTGAGGGGCAATTTCTTAGCATGGCCAATCAACCTAACCCGCACATCTTTGTACTGTGGGAGGAAACCGGAGCACCCGGAGGAAACCCACGCAGACACGGGGAGAATGTACAAATTCCACACAGGCAGTGACCCGAGCCGGGAATCGAACCCAGGACCCTGGAGCTGTGAAGCAGTAATGCTAACCCACTGTGCTACCATGCCGCCCAGAGAAGGCTGAAGCAGGACATGATTGAGGTGTATAGGATTAATGAAGGATATGGACAGGGTGAGTAGGGAGCAGCCGTTCCTCTTGGCTGAGGGGTCAATCACAAAAGGGCAGGAGATTCAGAGGGAATTTTCTTTTCCGTTCAGAGGCTGGTGGGAATCTGGAATGCGCTGCCTCGGAAGGCTGGAAACCTTAAAAACTATTTGGATGGGCACTTGAAATATCATAATATTCAAGGGTATCATAGCATCATAGAACCCTACAGGGCAGAAAGAGGCCCTTCGGCCCATCGAGTCTGCACTGGATACAATCCCACCCAGGCCCTACCCCCATATCCCTACATATTACACCCACTAATCCCTCTAACCTACGCATCCCTGGACACTAAGGGGCAATTTCTTAGCATGGCCAATCAACCTAACCCACACATCTTTGGACTGTGGGAGGAAACCCATGCAGACACGAGGAGAATGTGCAAACTCCACACAGACAGTGAACCCGAGCCGGGAATCGAACCCAGAACCCTGGAGCTGTGAAGCAGCAGTGCTAACCGCTGTGCTACCGTACCGTGCTAGTATGAAACAAGTGCTGGAAAATGGGATTAGCGTGACTTTAATGATAGTTATTTTCGGTGCAGAATTGACGGGCCAAAGGGCCTTTCCTGCACTGTATGGCTATGGCTATAGTAAGGATCAGAGGCTTGGCACACAGGGAGTGTTAAGCTGCTGGTACACGTCCCAACATTCTGTGACCGTGCACCTATTCACTCTACTATTTAACAAACGTGTCTCCCTGGGATATATATTTCATTCTATAGACACTAAAGCTTTCATATCAAGATTGGATCGACTGATAAGGAGAGAAACCATGAAATATTTAGGAGCATAGAAAAGGGCTAACTAAAGAGAAATAAGCAAGTTGGTATTATTTTCTCACAAACTCTCCCTCTCACATCTACTCGAAGAAGCTGTGGGCAACTTTTATTATAAGTAGTTTCAAAATGAAGTGAGCGCCAAAATTTTGTGTCATAGAATCCCTACAGTGCAAAAGGAGATCATTTGGCTCATGAAGTCTGCATTGACTCTCTGACAGAGCACCTTATCCAGGCTCTACTACCCCATCTTGCTAATCCCCCTAAGTTATACATCTTGGGACGCTGAGGGGCAATTTATCATGGCCACTCAGACTAATCTGCATGTCTTTGGACCGCACAAGGAAACTCACGCAGACACGGAGAGAAATGTGCAAACTCCACACAGTCACCCAAGGCTGGAGTTGAACTGGGGTCCCTGGAGGTGTGAGGCAGCAGTGCTAACCCACCGTGCCGCCCCACACACACACAGATCTCCAGGTACTCTGAAAATAGTTGAGGTTACGCAACGCATTTCACAACCTCACGATTTTCCAAAGTGCTTTGTAGGCAAATCGATAGCTTTTGAAGTGTGGTCACTTTTGGAATCACAGGGGCCAATTTCACGCAGTGAAGTCTTATAAATAGAGAGGTTTGTAGCTGGGATTATTAGTGCAGAAGGTACAATCTTGATGAATGAATAAAACTTTGCGGGCCAATGAAATCATGACACTATTCCCAGAATTGTTTGATCTTGACAGCATAATAAAGTCTGGAATCAGGCAAGGTAATTTCTCATGCTCATTCCTTCTGAAGACAAGATACAATCTGTTTCATCAATTCAATCTCCCAAAGGAAAGTTCGAAATAAATATTCCGAGGCCAGCACTGTGAAGTTCCAGAATGTATTTCTGCTATTACTGTCTATGTAACCCTGCCCTCTTGTCATCTATAACTGAACCCTTGCCCCATCTTATCAGCTGCACAGCAACAGCACTACCCAGAATTTTTGGTTACCTAAATATGGATCTATTTCCCTTTCAATGCCACTCCTAATTAACCTGATTGTGTAATAACAGTGACTTCTACAGTATGTCATTGGCTACGACCTGCTTTGGCTCTTGGTGAAGTCAAGTTTATATAAATGTAAGATCTTTATTCCTTTTAAAACAAGTATCAATTGTTAACCATCACTCTGATATTCAACGTGGGCAAGTGGAGAGAATTCTAAAACTGATCTTAAAATTAATTTTTTTTTAACTCTAACAATTTGAACGGTGCGGCTGTCTCAGTCTGAGATCAGTTACGGAGCGATCTATTTTAGCGATTAAAATGTTCTTCGAATTCTCAATGGGATTATAGTCATGTCACCATCCCCAACACCAGATACGTTGCTTAAACCATACAGACATGATTCAATACATCATCTAATTAATGTTAATTTAAAGATATTGGTCTGGGTTTTCATGCTTGACGAAGGAGATTTGTAATCGTGAATAGAGCCACTTTCCAACTTTGCAATCCTGCCCTGTGCCCAGCATTACATTGTGGAGTGGTGGGGGATGGACTGCAGTCAGGGCTGCTTCCTCCACGAGGAAGTCAAAGGAAGGAAGAGTGGTAGAATATGAGTGGTGAGCAGGTTACAATGCCTGTCTCCTTTCACTGGAGCATTGGGGGTGGTTTGTAAGAGCCTCCTAGCCCTCGACCCTCACCACCTGATTGCATTCAAAGCAGTCAGCCATCTGTTGACCCAGGTGGCCATGTGTTCATGTTACTTCAAAGATTGCAGTGTATTCCTCTCTAGAGCCTTTAACTCTACAGCTGTGGGATGGAATTCGGTTATGAATGATAGGCTGAGCTAATGGATTCAGCTACAACTACAATATGGATGCACTTTGAAGTTGTTTTGAATGCCTGTTTAGTTATTTTAGGAGTTTTTTGAAGACTTAAAATGTTTAAAATCTTTTTTCAAGGGAAGAGTGAAGGAATGTTTTTGTTTTAACAGTTTTATGAGCTTTTCAAAGACTTCCAATCATTATTATAGGCCACATGAGTTCTTCCCATAGTGAATACTGGAAGAGTATTTCTAAGGCTCAAACAATCTTTGGATTCAAAATCAATGAAGATATGAAAGCACATGTCCAGATAACACATTGAAGTCAGATTCTCAATACTGTTGAATGCAGAAGAAGATTTATCCACTGAATAAAGTACTTTAATACTAATGAACACTTACAGAATACTGATAAATGCAATGAACACTATGTTCAGTCATTGCATTAAAGTATATTTCATTTATCACTTGTCATCAAATTATACTGTTAAAGTTGGTAAGACTTTTGAAGTTTAGCTGTTACAGTTCCAGACTCAACATCCCCCACAACATCTCAGACGAACCCTGAACAACATGGGCTAACAAAATGGGCCCCGACTCCGTGAAAGTAGTGTGTGGGACTTAAAATGCACTTACCTTGCATTAAGCTGATCTTTCTCTGCACCCTAGCTACGACTGTAGCAGTACATTGTGCACTCCCTCGTTTCCTTCTCTATGAACGGTATGTTTTATCTGTATAGCATGCAAGAAACAATGCTTTTCACTGTATACTAATACATGTGACAATAATAAATCAAATCAAATGGAGTAGGCAAGGGCACTATTGCTTTTGTGTGGAGTCACTAGCTGGACCTTTATCCCAGGTCCATAAAATTCCCACACTGGGAATGGGAGGGGGAACCTGAGACAGGTGGAGGCAAATCCAGGACACTGGGCTTTTTTCTTGTGTGTTTGTAAAGGGAAAGTGTGCAGGGGTAAGGAGAAAGAGCTGGAGGAGTGGGATTATTTCAATGGCCCTCTCCATGACCCAGTTCAGGCACAATGGGCTAACTGGTCTCCAATGCTATAATATTTTATCTTTCTACACTCTAATAAGAACATAAGAAATAGGAGCAGGAGTAGGCCATCTAGCCCTTCGAGCCTGCCCTGCCATTCAATAAGATCATGGCTGATCTGAAGTGGATCAGTTCCACTTTCCCGCTTTCTCCCATAACCCTTAATTCCCCTGTCTATCAGAAACCTATCTACCTGTGACTTAAATATATTCAGCGAGGCAGCCTCCACCACTTCAACGGGCAGAGAATTCCAGAGATTCACCACCCTTTGAGTGAAGAAGTTCCTCCTCAACTCTGATCTAAACTGCCCCCTCCCCTTTTCTTGATGCTGTGCCCTCTAGTCCTGCTGTCCTTTCTAAGCGGGAAGAATCTCTCTACCTCTACCCTATCCATCCCTTTCATTATCTTATACGTCTCTATGAGATCCCCCGTCATCCTTCTAAACTCCAACGAGTACAGACCCAGTCTCTTCACAGTCCAACCCTCTCATCTCCGGTATCAGCCTAGTGAACCTCCTCTGCACTCCCTCCAAGGCCAAAATATCCTTGCGCAAGTGCGGCGACCAAAACTGCACACAGTACTCCAGCTGCGGCTTCACCAGTGCCCTGTACAGTTGCAGCAAGACCTCCCTACTTTTATAGGAAGCAGGAAAGTAATCTACACTACGGGTCGGAATTCTCCGGGTGTTTATGCTCTGTTGCTGCCAGAAGTGAGGATGGAGAATCTGCGGTGGGACCAGAGGGTTCTGCTGGCAGGAACAACCAGAGAATTCAGTCCATGGTGGTCTATACCGAAAATCTCTGACCTCGTTGGTGGCTGGGATTCTCCAACGCTGAATGCGAAGGGAGTTTTGGCTCGATCAAAAATTCCTCCGTTCTCACTTGAAGGGGGTGCAGCCACAGAGGAGATCAGAGAACCCCGGTCCCAGACGAACGTTGGTCACGCAATTAACTCTTCAAACAGTTTGAAAATCACGAAACACTCAATGAATGTTACCACAAACGACGGAGAGTTTAAACTGTGCGCGCTGTTCTGGATTTGAGCTGTCATGTACACTTATCTCCATGTTAAGTCAAACAGACTGACAAACTCATCAAAAAGATTTGCAACCTTACAGGTGACACAAATAAAAAAAAAATCAAATGAATATGTAATTTCTACAAAGTGTAACATCAATCACCAAGGCTACACAAGATTGAAGACACAAAGCTAGCTTATCCTCCTTTCCCACCTCCAAAAACAAATCTGCAAAATTAGACAATTTCCCTGATGTCAAACTTGTCAGAGAGGTTACACCACAGAATCTTACAGTGCAGAAGGAGACCATCCAGTCTGCATCCACCACAATTCCACCCAGACCCCATCCCCATAACCCCATGCATCCACCCTGCTAGACCCCCTAACACACTAAGGGGCAATTTAACACGGCCAATTCACCTAACTTTGGACCGTGGGAGGAAACGGGAGCCCCCGGAGGAAACCCACGCAGACATGGGGAGGATGTGCAAACTCCACACAGACAGTGACCCAAGCTGGGAGTTGAACCCGGGTTCCTGGAGCTGTGAGGCAGCAGTGCTAACCACTGTGCCACCATGCTGCCCCTCCCTCCCTAACAGCACTGTGGGTGTGCCTTAGGTTAGGAACCAACAAACATGCAAGCAGAGAGCATTGTGACAAACTCATCAAAAATTTTGTTCAATAAGTTCAAATTTTGAAATTGTCCTTCCAATGACTGAGTCTAAATCATTTGTGGTCATGGTAAACAAGAGTGGTCCCAGCACTCCTGCCTTCTGCCATTTTGACTACCTTACTCCGATAGAATTCGAACTTGATGAGTATTTCCAGCAAGCACATTTGCCTCTCTTTGTGATCTATGTGGTTACAATCGAGTGAGGAGTGAACTTGACTCCTCCCATTGACCAGGACCAGATCTATGTTTCTTTGTCATGAGGACATGCCTTTCCAAATCCAAATGTATCGAAACTGTTGAAGCTGTGACCAATAAGGATCCAACCAAATCTGCTTATCTTGGTTGAAGGAAAGGCAACTCTGTTAACCACTCAACCCAAAAACGAAAATAACATGTGTACACAGTCCAAAACAGGACAAAGAACAGTACAGCACAGGAAACAGGCCCTTCGGCCCTCCAAGCCTGCTCATTGGTCCAACTAGACCATTCGTTTGTATCCCTCCATTCCCAGTCTGCTCATGTGACTATCCAGATAAATCTTAAACGATCCCAGCGTGTCCGCCTCCACCACCCTACTTGGCAGCGCATTCCAGGCCCCCACCACCCTCTGTGTAAAATACGTCCCTCTGATATCGGAGTTATACCTTGCCCCTCTCACCTTGAACCCGTGACCCCTCGTCATCGTCACCTCCGACCTGGGAAAAAGTTTCCCACTGTTCACCCTATCTATACCCTTCATAATTTTATACACCTCTATTAGGTCTCCCCTCATTCTCCGTCTTTCCAGGGAGAACAACCCCAGTTTACCCAATCTCTCCTCATAGCTAAGACCAGGCAACATCCTGGTAGACCTCCTCTTCACTCTCTCCAAAGCCTCCACGTACTTCTACATAAGAACATAAGAACATAAGAAATATGAGCAGGAGTAGGCCATCTAGCCCTTCGAGCCTGCCCCGCCATTCAATAAGATCATGGCTGATCTGTCGTGTCTCAGTTCCACATTCCCGCCCTCTCAACCCTTAATCCCCTCTCTTATCAAAAACCCATCAACCCGCGTCTTAAAAATATTTAGCAAGGCAGCCTCCACCACTTCAACGGGCAGAGAATTCCAGAGATTCACCACCCTTTGAGTGAAGAAGTTCCTCCTCAACTCCGTTCTAAACCGCACCCCCTTTATCTTGAGGCTGTGCCCCCTAGTCCTGGCGACCAGAACTGGATGCAGTACTCCAAATGTGGCCTAACCAGCGTTCTATGCAGCTGCAACATCAGACTCCAGTTTTTATACTCTATACCCCCTCCTAGAAAGGCAAACATGCCATATGCCTTCTTCACCACCTTCTCCACCTGTGCTGCCACCTTCAAGGATTTGTGGACTTGCACACCCAAGGTCCCTCTGTGTCTCTATACTCTTGATGGTTCTGCTATTTATTGTATAACTCCACCCTACCATCCAACAGGTACATGGTACCTGCAACAGCAGGGCAGTGGGTGAATGGGAAGGAGGGTGAACGACTTTTAGCCTGTCTTCTGGTGAAATCTTCCTTGCAATGTTTTGCATGGAATACAGCTTGTCCTTTATTCTTCACCCATTGTGTATTCCCAAGGTGTCAGTTTGGGTGAAGGTGTCCTTGCATTTTTAAGTAGTTTGTTCGAGCTTCAAATTGCAAAATTTCCAATCAGTTGAAAGTTTGAAGAATCATATTTTCAAATATAAAGGGGCATAGCCTTGTGTCAATGTTGCCTACTCTTTTGTTAAATTTTCACCCCTAGGTGTTTTCCTATTACATCTCGGCACAAAGATCCCATTATCCTGTTGCTGATATTAACACAGTAAGCAGTCTCGCAACACTAGGTTAAAGTCCAACAGGTTTATTTGGTCGCAAACAGCACTAGCTTTCGGAGCGCCGCTCCTTCCTCAGGTGAGTGGGAGTTCTATTCACAAACAGGCGTATAAAGACACAAACTCAATTTACAAAATAATGGCTGGAATATGAATCTTTACAGCTAATCAAGTCTTAAAGATACAGACAATGTAACTGGAGAGAGGGTTAAGCACAGGTTAAAGAGATGTGTATTGTCTCCAGACAGGACTGTTAGTGAGATTTTGCAAGTCCAGGCAAGTCACGGGGGTTACAGATAGTGTGACATGAACCCAAGATCCCGGTTGAGGCTGTCCTCATATGTATGGAACTTGGCTATCAGTTTCTGCTCAGCGACTCTGCGTTGTGTGTCGTGAAGGCCACTTTGGAGAATGCTTACCCGAAGGTTGGAGGCCGAATGCCCGTGACCACTGAAGTGTTCCCCAACAGGAAGAGAACAGTCTTGCCTGGTGATTGTCGAGCGGTGTTCATTCATCCATTGTCGTAGCGTCTGCATGGTCTCCCCAGTGTACCATGCTTCGGGACATCCTTTCCTGCAGCGTAACAAGTAGACAACATTGGCCGAGTTGTAAGAGTACGTACTGTATACCTGGTGGATGGTGTTCTCATGTGAGAATGATGGCCAACATTGTCTACCTGATGTGCTGCAGGAAAGGATGTCCCAAGGCATGGTACACTGGGGAGATCATGCAGACGCTACAACACCAGATGAATGAACCCTGCTTGACAATCACCAGACAAGGCTGTTCTCTTCCAGTTGGGGAAACACTTAAGCGGTCATGAGCATTTGGCTTCTGACCTTCGGGTAAGCGTTCTCCAAGGTGGCCTTCACGACACTCGACAGCGCAGAGTCACTGAGCAGACACTGATAACCAAGTTCCGCACACATGAGGACGGTCTCAACAGGGATCTTGGGTTCATGTCACACTATCTGTAACCCCCGTGACTTGCCTGGGCTTGCAAAATCTCACTAACTGTCCTGTCTGGAGACAATATACATCTCTTTAACCTGTGCTTAATGCTCTCTCCACTCACATTGTTTGTACTTGTAAAGACTCGTATTCCAACCATTATTTTGTAAATTGAGTTTGTGTCTTTATGTGCCCTGTTTGTGAACCGAACTCCCACTCATCTGACAAAGGGGCAGCGCTCCGAAAGCTGGTGGCTTGTGCTACCAAAAAAACCTGTTGGACTTTAACCTGGTGTTGTGAGACTTCTTACCGTGATTACCCCAGTCCAACACCAGCTTCTAAACACGCTGCTGTTAAGCCACAGTGGAGACAATGCACATCTCTTTAACCTATGCCTAATGCTATCTCTACTCACACTGTCTGCATCTTGAAGACTTGAATAGCAGGTTAGCTGCAAAGTATTGCATTCTAATCAGTATTCTGTAAACTATGTGTGTCTTTATACACCCTTCTCTGATCAGAACTTTCCACAAACCTGATAAAGGAACACCATTTCTGAAAGATTGTGGGATTACATAAGAACATAAGAACATAAGAAATAGGAGCAGGAGTAGGCCATCTAGCCCTTCGAGCCTGCCCCGCCATTCAGTAAGATCATGGCTGATCTGTCTTGTCTCAGTTCTACATTCCCGCCCTCTCCCCATAACCCTTAATCCCCTCGCCTATCAAAAACCCATCAACCCGCGTCTTAAAAATATTGAGCGAGGCAGCCTCCACCACTTCAACGGGCAGAGAATTCCAGAGATTCACCACCCTTTGAGTGAAGAAGTTCCTCCTCAACTCCGTTCTAAACCACCCCCCCTTTATCTTGAGGCTGTGCCCCCTAGTCCTACTGTCCTTTCTGAGCGGGAAGAGCCTCTCCACCTCTATCCTATCCATCCCATTCATCATCTTATATGTCTCAATGAGATCTCCCCTCATTCTTCTAAACTCTAACGAGTACAAGCCTAGTTTATTCAGCCTCTCCTCATAGCTCAACCCCCTCAACTCCGGAATCAGCCTAGTAAACCTCCTCTGCACTCCCTCCAAGGCCGAAATATCCTTGCGTAAGTGCGGTGACCAAAACTGCACACAGTACTCCAGCTGCGGCCTCACCAGTGCCCTGTACAGTTGCAGCAAGACCTCCCTACTTTTATATTCAATCCCCCTCGCTATGAAGGCCAGCATCCCATTCGCCTTCCTGACCACCTGCTGCACCTGCAGGCTGGGTTTTTGCGACTCATGCACAAGGACCCCGAGGTCCCTCTGCACCGTCGCATGCTGCAGTTTTTCATCACGTAAGTAATAGTCTTACTATCAAATAAACTGGTTAGACTTAAACCTGGTGTTTTGAGATTTCTTAAGCCACAGCCCCAGAGTTTGCTGGACTTGTTCAATCTCCTTTTTCAAATACAGGAATCACACCATCTCTCTGCCAATTTTCTAGCCCAATGTCTTCTTTCCATTCAAGATCCTCCTTGAAGATCATGGGTAAGATTTAACGACTGTTTCCATTCTCTCCTTCATTCACTCAGTGTCTGTCTTCCTTCACTTCAGTGAAATTTCCTGATGTTGAAGATACTACCTACACATGGGCTGCTGCTGTTTGTTTCTTGCTGTTGGAGCAGGAAGTCACTCGTGTCCCTACTGGAGGGGAGGTCGCGATACACAACATAGGCCATGAGCTCTGGGAATTAACACTAGAGGAACTGATTATTGCTGTATCTAACTGGAGAGCCAATTGCAAATCATTGAACCTTACAGTGCAGGAAGAGTCTGCACCAGACACAATCCCACCCAGGCCCTACCCCCATATCCTTACATATTATACCCACTAATCCCTCTAACCTACGCATCCCTGGACACTGAGGGGCAATTTCTTAGCATGGCCAATCAACCTGACCTGCACATCTTTGGACTGTGGAAGGAAACCGGAGCACCCGGAGGAAACCCATGCAGACACGAGGAGAATGTGCAAACTCCACACAGACAGTGACCCGAGCTGGGAATCGAACCCAGGGCCCTGGAGCTGTGAAGCAGCGGTGCTAACCCACTGTGCTACCGTGCCGCCCCCAAATACTAACAAGTAGATCAAAAGAAACTTTGAAGACATTCTATGACTAAGTTGTTGCTGTAATGGTGACTGCAGTGAAACATCCATTTTGATTTTTTCTGCTTTCCTTTCTCTGTGTCACTTGTGTGTAAGAGAAATCCAGTTAGTGAAGATCGTATGGAATCCCATCCACAAATACACAGGGAATAAAGACACAGGACAAAAACTTTCCAATCTTGCTTCTCTCCTCTAGGTTTCTGTGCATGATTACCCTATGTTCAAAAAGATTTCTTTTTATATCAGCATTGTGTAACTCCAGTGTCAAAGAGTAAGATATTGTAAGACTAGAATGGAAAACGTAAAGATTGGCTTCAAGGAATAATCATGGGTAGGCAACTGGAGCCAAAGTGTGGGATTTTCTGGATCTGCTCCACTGTCCGGATTGTCCTGTCCACCTAAAGTCAACGGCTTACCATTGACTTGGCCACTGAATGTCCCGTGGAGTGTCCTTGAACAACAGGGCCAACACTTCCAAAGAAACGTTCAATGGAAAAGGCTTTGAGTTTGTCTCACGCTGTAAGGATGAACATCTCTTGACTCGAGGTAAGACAGAACAGCTAGGGAAGCTGGGATTGTAGACTTTAGAACAGAGATGGTCATGGGGAGATTTCCTCAATGTGCTGAAGAATTTTGATCGAGTAGATATATCTTTCCATTGGCTCACAACCCAAGGAAACATCCCAAGAAGATAAATGACAAAAGAGCTGGGGAAGGGATGCTTTTTTGACTAAACTGTAAAGGAACACTCTGCTCGAATGACCAGTAAAAGTTGATTCAAAGGCATCTTTCCAAAAGAAATAGAATTAATCCTTCAAAGGAAAATATGATGGGTGGCATTCCCTCCCTCCATTCGATTCTATGGGCGGAATATCCCGGGGGGGATCTTCCAATCCGGCTGAAGGAAACTCCCCGTGATGGGATCAGTGAGCCATGAGGAACGTCACAGGCCAAAAGAACCCGCGGACAGCCAATGATGAACTGCCAGCGGGAGACACTCTGGGGATGGTGGGTCCATTAAACATTCAGTGTATGAAAGCCAAATGAACATACAAAACAATGACAATCATACCTAATATTCCTCCCGTTCACACTGCATTTCTTTAACTTTAAGCTCACTGCCTTCTCCAAAGCAAAAAGGAAAATTACACCCACGTAAAACATGGTCCACTCTGTTCACCTGCATCCTGCCCCTCAGTGGCATCATCTGAAAATATAAAGTTAGGTTCCACGTGTAGGACAGCCAGACTTACGCTCACCGCCACCTCTGTCCACTCCTCTCTCTGGCAATTATCAAACCGCTGTCCGCCATCCCCGATTGGGTGAGCAGAGATTTCCTCCAGTTAAAGTTATTGGCCGCAACTTCCCAGCTGTTCACAATGGCAAGATCTTTTTATCCATTTGTGGGACATGGGTGTAGCTGGCTGGCTCATGAATGGCCAATTGCCCATCCCTAGTTGCCCGAGGGCAGATGAGAGTCAAAGAACAACGAACAAAAACAGCCCGGGAAACAGGCCCTTCGGCCCAACGCACCGCCATCTCAACACCACCAGCCCCCCTCTCCACCCACGATCCTTGTCTAATGTTTTATGGCCATCCAGATTGAGGGAAACTGATTTAGGGACAATTTATTACTGCCAATCAGCCTAACAGCACATCTTTGGGGTGTGGGAGGAAACCGGAGCACCCGGAGAAAACCCACGCAAGCACGGGGAGAATGCGCAAACTCCCACAGACACCGACCCAAATCCATGTGTCTGCACAGCAAACAGTGATAGTCACTGAGTTGTCGTCTTGCCCACGTTGCTGTGGCTTTGTAGCCACAGGTAGGCCATGCAAGGGTAAGGATGGCAACGTTCCTTCCCTTAAGGGCAATAGTGAACCAGATGGGTTTTTCCGACAATCGGCAATGGTTTCATGGTCATCCACTGGCACTTCTCTGCCACGGGTTTCCCAATGACATTGGGTGAATTCAATGAGAAATACCATTGACTGAGATAGGACCAGAAGATCCTGTCACCAGCCACTGGCCCTCCATCTCCCACCGTGAGAAACACACTGCAGAGATGCCAGAAAATCCCTTGCATTGTGTTGGATTCCCCAGCAGAATCTGTTCTTTAACTATCGACTCGATTCACTCCTTGGAAAGTGAACCAGACCATTTGCAATCTTGGTATTGAGCACAATCCTGGGATGAGCTTCTGGCTATTGATCTGTGGCATCACTAAGGCTTCTTACTTCCATCTCTTCAACGTTGCCTGAAGTTGTCCCCGCCTCAGTTCATCTGCTCCTGTGCTCACTGACCTAACTCGGTAAAAGCTGGTTAAGGACATGGTGATTTGAAAGCTCACATCCTTGTATTCAAATCCCTCCACAGTCTCACCACTCTATAACTCTGTAATCTCTTCCAGCCCCTATATCCTCTGCGCTCATCAAATATTGGCCTGATGCATTCCCAATTTTAATCATTCCCCTTGCTTTGCTCCTGAGCTCTGGAAACCTAACCTTCTTCAACCTCGCTGAGTCTCGACATCAAATTCCTCCTCGAAGACCCAAATTAAAACCTTCCTCTTTGACCAAACTTCTGGTCTTCTGATCTAATATCTCTATGTGACTCAGGGTCAAACGCGTTTGCCTGTTGGACGTTTGACTACATTGAAGACGCTAGAATGTTCTTGATGGTGGGGGAGTGCAGAACCAGGGGTTTGAGGATAAGGGCTAAACCTTTTAGAACTGAGGCGAGGAGAAATATCTTCACCCAGAGGGGGGTGAGTGTGTGGAATTCACTCCCACAGAAAGGCCAAAATGTTGTCAGGTTTCCAGAAGAAAGTGGATACCGCTCTTGAGGATATGGAGGGAAGGCGGGATCAGAATATCAAATTAGATGATCAGACTTGATGAAGATGAAGGACGATGGAAGTTGGCGTTGCTCTTGGGGCTGGCCAGCACAATGGGGTCAGAACATGTCCTTTCTCTTCATGGAGTTGGGGCAAGCCCTTGCAAATGTGATTGAACGGGAAAGTGAGATGAACGGGCAGATCCAAGTCCATTTGTACAAGAGTTTTTCAGTGTATAAAAATTGCACACAAATGAGATCAGAGGGTTGATGCACAAAACTAAGATCATCCCTCGCTACGCTGTTAGGTGTCGGAATTGAGCCTAATAGTTTCTCATAACAATCCTCAATCTCCGTAACTGGCTGTGGGAGATCATAGAAGCATGTGTGCAGTTTTGGTCGCCGCATTTACGCAAGGATATTTTGGCCTTGGAGGGAGTGCAGAGGAGGTTTACTAGGCTGATTCCGAAGTTGAGGGGGTTGAACTATGAGGAGAGGCTGAATAAACTAGGCTTGTACTCGTTAGAGTTTAGAAGAATGAGGGGAGATCTCATTGAGACGTATAAGATGATGAATGGGATGGATAGGATAGAGGTGGAGAGACTCTTCCCGCTCAGAAAGGATAGTAGGACTAGGGGGCACAGCCTCAAGATAAAGGGGGGGCGGTTTAGAACGGAGTTGAGGAGGAACTTCTTCACTCAAAGGGTGGTGAATCTCTGGAATTCTCTGCCCGTTGAAGTGGTGGAGGCTGCCTCGCTAAGTATTTTTAAGACGCGGGTTGATGGGTTTTTGATAAGCGAGGGGATTAAGGGTTATGGGGAGAGGGTGGGAAAGTGGAACTGAGCCACGACAGATCAGCCATGATCTTATTGAATGGCGGGGCAGGCTCGAAGGGCTAGATGGCCTACTCCTGCTCCTATTTCTTATGTTCTTATGTTCTTATGCTTGGTGTGCAGTCCATGTCTAACGAATTGTGTCTCTGTCATGGAGAGAGATACTGGAGGAGAATTATATGGACTCGAAACATTAACTCTGTTTCTCCAGAGGTGCATGATGTGGAGATGCCTGTGTTGGACTGGGGTAAACACAGTAAGAAGTCTCACAACACCAGGTTAAAGTCCAACAGGTTTATTTGATAGTAAACCTCAAGATAAGGGGGGGCAGTTTAGATCAGAGTTGAGGAGGAACTTCTTCACTCAAAGGGTGGTGAATCTCTGGAATTCTCTGCCCATTGAAGTGGTGGAGGCTACCTCGCTAAATATATTTAAGTCACGGGTAGATAGGTTTCTGATAGACAGGGGAATTAAGGGTTATGGGGAGAAAACAGGAAAGTGGAACTGATCCACTTCAGATCAGCCATGATCTTATTGAATGGCGGGGCAAGCTCGAAGGGCTAGATGGCCTACTCCTGCTCCTATTTCTTATGTTCTTAAACACCACTAGCTTTCGGAACGCTGTTCCTTCGTCAAGTGAATGGGGGGTTCTGATCACAGACAGGGCATATGAAGGCACATACAGTGAGTGTGCGCCTTTATGTGCCCTGAATGTGATCAGAACTGCCCACTCACCTGATGAAGGAGCAGCGTTCTGGAAGCTAGTGGCATTTACTACCAAATAAACCTGTTGGACTTTAACCTGGTGTTGTGAGACTTCTTACTGTCTCCATAGATGCAACCATTCCTGCTGAGTTTTTCTAATACTTTCTGCTTTTATTTCAGATTTCCAACATCCGCGTTACTCCCTGCCTATAATCCATCGCCTACCTACTTGCGTTAAATTACTGATGGAGCTGACTTGTAAATAAATGTGTGCTATTGATGCAGAGTTCCAATCATTGAGATATGATGTATTTTTTGCCTCTGACATCCCTCATTTTAATCCACACAAGAAAGCGAAATGATTGATCCCGTCATACTCTCCATATTACTCGTTTCTCCGGCACTGGCAAATGGAAACTTTTAATGAAGTGTGGCGTAAACTTTCAGTGGGAAATTCTAGAATAGCCTGGGCTCCGTACTTAAAAAAAAAGTGCAGACACGCATCAAAACACTATGGGGTAATGAACCAATTTAAAGTTTATGTCAAACCAAATAGCTTTTTTTTGGGCAAGAACAAAATGAAAGTCAAATCATTCAATGACGCTTAGTGTCACATTGGGAACACAGGATTAAACTTGCTCTTGGATTTCGCTGAGCAATATCTGTCACGCTCTGACATTTCGCAGGCACTTTTTAACACTGAACATTTTAATAAGTTTCTATTATACTTGGAGAAGTAAATATTACATTGATTTGCTTGGAACATTCGCTGACTTTTGAATGTTTTCTCTTCAATCGCTGCCACACGTAATCTTCCAGTAGAGAAGGACATTCACCCCATCATGCCTGTGCTAGCTCTTTGCGTGAGGTAGGGAGATTCTTCCCACTTAGAAAGGATTGCAGGACTAGAGGGCACAGCCTCAAGATAAGGGGCGGGCAGTTTAGATCGGAGTTGAGGAGGAACTTCTTCACTCAAAGGGTGGTGAATCTCTGGAATTCTCTGCCCGTTGAAGTGGTGGAGGCTGCCTCGCTAAATATATTTAAGTCACGGGTAGATAGCTTTCTGATAGACAGGGGAATTAAGGGGAGAAAGCGGGAAAGTGGAACTGATCCACTTCAGATCAGCCATGATCTTATTGAATGGCGGGGCAGGCTCGAAGGGCTAGATGGCCTACTCCTGCTCCTATTTCTTATGTCACATTAGTTCCCCTCTCCTGTTGCTTCTGCAGCTTTTTCTTTTCAACCATGTATCCAATTTAGTTTGGAAATTGCAAATGAATTTAAAATAAAGTTCATTGATCAGTCACAAGTAAGGCTTACATTAACTCTGCAATGACATTACTGTGAAATTCCTCTAGTCGCCACACCCTGGCGCCTGTTCGGGTCACTGTGGGAGAAAACCGGAGCACGCAGAGGGAACTTACGCGGACATGGGGAGAACGTGCAAACTCCACACAGACAGTGACCCAAGTCGGGATTGAATCGGTAGCATTATTCGTCAAGGACTGTATCACAGTGTCAGAGAGGAAGTTTGATGAGGACTTGTCTGTTGAGGTAGTATGGGGGGAGATTAGAAATAGGAGAGGAGAGGTCACCCTGTTGGGAGTCTTTTATAGACCTCCTAAAAGTTCTAGAGAGGTTGAGGAAAGGATTGCGGAGACGATCCTGGTTAGGAGTGAAAGTAATAGGGTAATTGTTATGGGGGACTTTAACTTTACTAATATTGATTGGAATTGCTGTAGCTCTAGCTCGTTAGAGGGGTCAGTTTTTGTACAAAGCGTGCAGGAAGGCTTTTTGACTCAGTATGTAGATAGGCCAACTAGAGGTGAGGCTATATTGGATTTGGTGCTGGGAAATGAGCCAGACCAGGTGCTAGACTTGGAAGTTGGTGTGCATTTTGGTGATAGTGACCACAATTCGGTTACGTTCACCTTAGTGATGGAAAGGGATAGGCATGAACCTCGGGTCAGTAGTTTTAGCTGGGGGAAGGGTAATTATGAGGCTATTAGGAGAGAATTAGGTCGTCGTTGGTCTCAGGTATAGTACCGGAAGATTGGAGGATAGCGAATGTTGTCCCATTGTTTAAGAAGGGGAACAGAGACTTCCCCGGGAATTATAGACCGGTGAGTCTTACTTCTGTTGTGGGCAAGGTTTTAGAAAAAATTATTAGGGATAGGATTTATAGTTATTTGGAGAGTAATGAATTGATTGGAGGTATTCAGCATGGTTTTGTAGCGGGTAGGTCATGCCTTACTAACCTTATTGAGTTTTTTGAGAAAGTGACCAAAGAGGTGGATGGGGGTAAGGCAGTTGACGTGGTATGTATGGATTTTAGTAAGGCGTTTGATAAGGTTCACCATGGTATGCTTCTGCAGAAAATGCAGATGTATGGGATTGAGGGTAATCTAGGAAAATTGGATCAGGAATTGGCTAGCAGATAGGAGACAGAGGGTGGTGGTTGATGGTAAATATTCGTCATGGAGTTCGGTTACGAGTGGTGTGCCTCAGGGATCTGTTTTGGGGCCACTGCTGTTTGTAATTTTTATTAATGATCTGGATGAGGGTATAGTTGGGTGGATTAGTAAATTTGCTGATGACACCAAAGTCGGAGGTGTGGTAGATTGTGAGGAAGGGTGTCATAGTTTGCAGGGAGACTTAGACAGGTTGCAGAGCTGGGCCGCGAGGTGGCGGATGGAGTTTAATGCGGAGAAGTGTGAGGTAATTCACTTTGGTAGGAATAACAGATGTGTCGAGTATAGGGCTAACGGGAGGACTCTGAATAGTGTGGATGAACAGAGGGATCTAGGTGTATGTGTACATAAATCCCTGAAAGTTGGGAATCAAGTAGATAAGGTTGTTAAGAAGGCATACGGTGTCTTGGCGTTTATTGGTAGGGGGATTGAATTTAGGAGTCGCAGCGTTATGTTGCAACTGTACACAACTCTGGTGCGACCGCACTTGGAGTATTGTGTGCAGTTCTGGTCCCCACATTATAGGAAGGATGTGGAGGCTTTGGAGAGGGTGCAGAGGAGGTTTACCAGGATGTTGCCTGGTGTGGAGGGGAGGTCCTATGAGGAGAGACTGAGGGATTTGGGGTTTTCGCTAGAAAGAAGGCGGCTAAGAGGGGATCTTATTCAAACATATAAGATGATTAGAGGTTTAGACAGGGTGGACAGTGATAGCCTTTTTCCTCGGATGGAGAAAGCTAGCACGAGGGGGCATGGCTTTAAATTAAGGGGGGGTAGTTATAGGACGGATGTCAGGGGTAGGTTCTTTACCCAGAGGGTGGTGAGGGATTGGAATGCCCTGCCTGCTGCAGTTGTAAATGCGCCTAGTTTGGGGGCGTTTAAGAGATCCGTGGATAGGTTTATGGATGAAAAGGGATTGGTTTAGGTTAGAGGGTCATTGTTTTTTAACTGGTCGGCGCAACATCGTGGGCCGAAGGGCCTGTTCTGCGCTGTAATGTTCTATGAACCTGGATCCCCGGCGCTATGGGGCAGCAGTGCTAACCACTATGCCACCAATCCTTGTTTCCCTTTGAGTTCTTTCAAAAGGCGAATTCTGGGTTCCATCAATTCATTGTGTTAAAAGAAACTTCTATTTTCCTCTCTGGTTCTTTCGCTAATTATCTTAAATCTATGTTCTTTGGTTATCAACTCTCTTGTATGGGAAAGCATTTCTCAATCCTTACTCCATTAAATCCTTCACAGAAACTGTGCACCAAAGGTTTATCAGGATGGCAAGTTTGTCATTATGAGGAGAGACGAAGTCGGTTAGGATTATATTCACTGGAGTTTAGAAGCGTGAGAAAGGATCTCATAGAAACTTATAAAATTCTAACAGGGTTAGACAGGGTAGATTCAGGAAAGGTGTTCCCAATGGTGGGGGGAGTCCAGAACTAAGGATCATAGTTTGTGGATAAGGGGTAAACCTTTTGGAACTGAGGTGAGGAGAAATTTCTTCACTCAAAGGGCAGCAAGTCTGTGGAATTCGCTACCACAGGAAATAGTTGAGGCCAAAATGCTGTGTGATTTCAGGAAGGAATCAGATTTAGCTCTTGAGGCTAAAGGGATCAAGGATAAGGGGAGGGAAAGTGGGATCAGAATATTGAATTTGATGATCAGCCATGATCAAAATGAATGGTGGAGGAGACTCAAATCTCATTTTCTATGTTTCGAATTTGAACGTTGCTGTGAAACTGCCCCTTAAGCTCTCTGGTCCGAGCAGAATAGTTTCAGCTCTGTGGTCAAGCACAAGTTCATGATCTAGTGTAGGGAAGCTATCAGTTTTAATCATACTTGTTTTCATAATTTTCTATTTTCCCTTAAGAAATACAGATAACATCACTAAGGAATGAGAAGTTACTGATGCTGAACATGTGACAAAGCCAAATGAACAGAAACCCAACCATTTTGAGATTCTCATAGAACTCTACAGTGCAGAAAGAGGCCCTTCGGCCCATCGTGTCTACACCGAACACAATCCCACCCAGGCCCCACCCCCATATCCCTACACATTTACCCACTAATCCCTCTAACCTACACATCCCTGGAGACTATGAGGCAAATTAAGATAATGAAAGGGATGCATAGGGTAGAGGTAGAGAGATTCTTCCCGCTTAGAAAGGATAACAGGACTAGAGGGCACAGCCTCAAGATAAGGGGGGGGCAGTTTAGATCAGAGTTCAGGAGGAACTTCTTCACTCAAAGGGTGGTGAATCTCTGCCCGTTGAAGTGGTGGAGGCTACCTCGCTGAATATATTTAAGTCACGGGTAGATAGGTTTCTGATAGACAGGGGAATTAAGGGTTATGGGGAGAAAGCGGGAAAGTGGAACTGATCCACTTCAGATCAGCCATGATCTTATCGAATGGCGGGGCAGGCTCGAAGGGCTAGATGGCCTACTCCTGCTCCTATTTCTGATGTTCTTAGCATGGCCAATCAACCTAACCTGCGCATCTTTGGACTGTGGGAGGAAACCGGAGCACCCGGAGGAAACCCACACAGACACGAGGAGAATGTGCAAACTCCACACAGACAGTGACCCGAGCCCAGGGAATCGAACCCAGGACCCTGGAGCTGTGAAGCAGCAGTGCTAACCCACTGTGCTACCGCGCCGCCTGAACAGTTGTTCAGTTGAACATTTTGAACAACTGTTAAATCTCCCTTTAGCTTACTCAACCCTAAGTGGAAAAAATCCCAGCTTCTCAGGTATCTCCACACGGGTTTGCACACCAACTCTTATTCCCCTCTCTGTAGCCTTTCCAAAGCTTCGACTTTCAATAGCAACCCCACCCGCAGCTGGGATTCTCCAGTCCCGTTGCTGTGAATGGAGATTTGGCTGAGCTTGAAATTCTCCATTCTCGCTGGGAGCAGTACCTGATTATGGCCGGAATTGTCTGGTCTCGTAATCCCCACCACTGTCCACTCAGCCGAAGCCCTATTCACTGCAGCGGGACTGGAGAATCCCAGATATGGGCGAGGTTGGAGAATTCAGGCCTGGAACTTTTTCCTTCCACGTTCTGTCAATGGAATACCCAGAGCTTGCTTTCCAGTTTTTATGCCACTGTAATTTTTCTCCTGCGTTTATTTGTAGCAAAGTTGGAAATGTCTCTTCTTCATCACTAAAGACTCCAAGACAATCTGGCCAGTTTAGCACTCGAGAAACCAAATTCCTCTGAGGTCGTGGCGTGTGTAACAGCTCTCACCCAAAGTACAATAATCAGTGACGCAGTTTACAGATCGCTGTTTTCATTAACCAACACAAAAGGGGGGCACGGTGGTTAGCACTGCTGCCTCACAGCGCCAGGGACCCGGGTTCAATTCTGGCCTCGGGTCTGTGTGGAGTTTGCACATTCTCCCTGTGTCAGCGTGGGTTTCCTTTGGGTGCTCTGGTTTCCTCCCGCACTCCAAAGATGTGCAGGTTAGGTGGATTGGCTGTGCTAAATTCAACCCTCAGTGTTGGGTAAATACGTGGGGATGGGGCCTGGGTGTGGTTGTTGTTGGTGCAGGTTCAATGGGCTGAATGGCCTCTTCCTGCCCTGTGGGGATTCTATCGAACACAAGAAGTGAAAAGCACAGGAGAAAACAAAAACAAATGAAAACATCTTGCAGACATATGAAATATTAAGCTTGCTGAAGGCCTTGTACAAGCTGATTCACCATCCACTTTCATAGGCCAGTGTTCAATGTTTTTGAATTTACGTTGATCTATGCATGAGATTTATAGCATTAACCAGATCTGGCTGTGCCACTTTACGCTACTGGGTTCCGCTCTCTGCTCAATACTCGAGGATCACCCTGGAATGCAAAGATAGCCTCCAGTTTCTTTTCTCCACTGCAAACCATCTCCTCAGCCACCTCTCTCCTGTCCCTTCCACTCTCACCTCCAACAAAAGTACAAGGAACTCATGCACTTTCCTGTCATGAAGACCAATTGCCTCGGCTTTTCCTTGCACTAATCCTCAGGTCAAACTTCCTCTCATGCCCTAGTCCTGAACTCATATCTTTCTCCCGTTTCTCTCCCTCTTTGAGCCAATCAGGTTAGCCAATCGTCTAAATGTGTTTTCTCTTCATGTGTTTTCTTTCTCTCCTTTCAATCTGCCGTCACCACCTCGTCTCTCAAACAACCAATCCTTCACCACAACGAGCTCGCAATCTAATATCCCATTTCTAGTCTCCTATCTCTCTCCAAATCTTGAGCGTGATCGCATCTTCAAAATCCATTCTTATTTCCTGAAACTTCCATTCTCAATCCTCCCTGGAGTGTGGTCAATGGTGTTATTGATCTGTGTCTGATTACGTTACTTGTTTTACTGTACTTGATTGCTTAAACCTGTGGGTGGAGCTAGAGAGCTAATTAAATGGAGACATTTTGGGAGACAGAGACACCATGGCTGGAATTTTATTGTCCCGCCCACCACAGGAATCAGAGCAGGCAAGGGGCAGAGCATCCGTAGGTCCACTGACCTCGGGCAGGATTTTATAGTTCAGGATGAGCGAGGCTATAAAATCCCGCTCCATGTGTGTAAAAATCCTGTGAGTTCTGAGATGTTTAAAAGTATTGCAAATAAACCTGTTGCCGATTTGGAACTAGTGTCATCTCTGAGATATGTTAGACATCTAAGATACACAACAATCCAACTAAATACATTTTAAAAGCTTAGCAACAAGGATAGTTGAGAAAAGTTCAACTTCATCAACTCCAGCAGGAGATCCTCTCATTTTATGGGAGCGATAGATTTTTGAGTTCAAGGTCTATTTGCTCAACACTCGGAAAAGTACAGTCTGGACATAGCAGCAATCTGGAAAGTGATACTCGCACCTTGTCTCAGAACAGAAGATCAGTGAAGATTCCAGCTGCTCACAGATGTAGGGCAGAATTCTCCAGACTCCCAGCCACATGTCTGTCATTGGTGGGAGGCGGCGTATCATTTGTGGGTGGTGGGATTCTCAGATCCCGCTGCTGTCAATGGGACTTCCCATTGAGGCCACCCCACACTGCCAGGAAACATGTGGGCAGGGGTACTGTGCTGGCGGCACCAGAGAATCGCGCCCGATACATTTACATTTGATATAGCAGTAACTGCTCTTGAAAAATACTTTGGAGTGAAGATCCATGTGATAATTGAATGATCTACATTCTGCCAGAGATCCCAGGGTGAACCCATCAAGCAATAGGTGGCAGCATTAAGACAGTTAGCTGCTACCTGCATAAATGATACATATTATCTCAATGAATGATAATCAGAAGGCAGTCCCAAATCATTCGGTTTATAGGCTATACAGCAATGCACTCACAGTAACTCACAGCTCTCCACTCACCAGACGAAGGGGCAAACCCCAAAAGCTTTCGGATTTACTATCAAATAAACCCCTGTTGGACTTTAACCTGGTGTTGTGAGACTTCTTACTGTGTTTACCCCAGTCCAACGCCGGCATCTCCACATCATGACTCTCAGACTCGCCTCAGAATCAGCTTGCCCACCTGACTCAAGGGAAAGGTCTTACAAAGAACAACACAGCACGGGAAACAGGCCCTACGAGCCCGCGCCGCCATCTTAACAACGTGTCCACCCTTGACCCATGTCTATGCTTATGGTACCCCCATTGGAAACCGGATTAAGGGGAGAATAATTTAGGGACAATTTGTTACACCAATCAGTCTTGGACAAAGAGGTCTCAGTGATCTCATCTACAATTGCCCCATCATGATCAGATGATTCAAAGCTGTGCTGCAATTGTTGAAGATTGTGGGTACCTCAGTGTCAATACTACATAGAACATTCCAGCGCAGTACAGGCCCTTTGGCCCTCGATGTTGTGCCGACCAGTGGAACCAATCTAATGACCCTCTAACCTAAACTATTCCAATGTTATCCATATGCCTATCCACTGGCCATTTGAACACCCTTAAAGTTGGCGAGTCCACAACTGCTGCAGGCAGGGCATTCCACACCCTTACTACCCTCTGAGTAAAATACTGGTGCACAAGTGTCTATTTTGAGTGAAATACTCTATTATCGATATGTTTTGCAATTCTCTCTCACTCCTGTGGAAGACACCCTTCAAGGTTATGACAATTCCAGTTTTGGGAATGATCCAGTCTGTTGCAATCATAATGTCACAGTTATCCATGAGCCTTCTCAACCTCGCCCCTCTCGTAGGCTTCATAGAATCATACAGCGTAGAAGGTGGCCATTTGGCCCACCAACCACAATCCCAGCATCCCATTCCCCCAACCCTACACATCCACCCTAACTGACACAAAGGGGCAATTTAGAATGGTCAATCTGCCTAACCCGCACATCTTTGGAGTGTGGGAGGAAACTGGGGCACCCACAAGAAACTCACGCAGACATGGGGAGAACATGCAAACTCCACACAGACAGTGACCTGAGCTGGGAATCGAACTCAGGTCCCTGATGCTGTGAGGCAGCAGTGCTAACCACCCTGCCATCATGCCAGAGTATGGCACCCAGCCACAGGAGCGGGTAGCGGGTAGGTCGTGCCTTACTAACCTTATTGAGTTTTTTTGAGAAGGTGACCAAAGAGGTGGATGGGGGTAAGGCAGTTGACGTGGTATACATGGATTTTAGTAAGGCGTTCGATAAGGTTCACCATGGTAGGCTTCTGCAGAAAATGCAGATGTATGGGATTGTGGGTAATCTAGGAAGTTGGATCAGGAATTGGCTGTCAGATAGGAGACAGAGGGTGGTGGTGGATGGTAAATATTCATCATGGAGTGCAGTTACGAGTGGTGTGCCTCAGGGATCTGTTTTGGGGCCACTGTTGTTTGTAATTTTTATTAATGATCTGGATGAGGGTATAGTTGGGTGGATTAGTAAATTTGCTGATGACACCAAAGTTGGAGGTGTGGTAGATTGTGAGGAAGGGTGTCATAGTCTGCAGGGAGACTTAGATAGGTTGCAGAGCTGGGCCGAGAGGTGGCGGATGGAATTTAATGCGGAGAAGTGTGAGGTAATTCACTTTGGTAGGAGCAACAGATGTGTCGAGTATAGGGCTAACGGGAGGACTTTGAATAGTGTGGATGAACAGAGGGATCTAGGTGTGTGTGTACATAGATCCCTGAAAGTTGGGAATCAAGTAGATAAGGTTGTCAAGAAGGCGTACGGTGTCTTGGCGTTTATTGGTAGGGGGATTGAATTTAGGAGTCGCAGTGTAATGTTGCAACTGTACACTACTCTAGTGCGGCCGCACTTGGAGTACTGTGTGCAGTTCTGGTCCCCGCATTACAAGAAGGATGTGGAGGCGTTGGAGAGGGTGCAGAGGAGGTTTACTAGGATGTTGCCTGGTATGGTGGGGAGGTCCTATGAGGAGAGACTGAGGGATCTAGGGTTGTTTTCGTTGGAAAGAAGGCGGCTAAGAGGGGATCTTATTGAAACATATAAGATGATTAGAGGTTTAGATAGGGTGGATAGTGATAGCCTTTTTCCTCGGATGGAGAAAGCTAGCACGAGGGGGCATGGCTTTAAATTAAGGGGGGGTAGCTACAGGACGGATGTCAGGGGTAGGTTCTTTACCCAGCGGGTGGTGAGGGATTGGAATGCCCTGCCTGCTGCAGTTGTAAATGCGTCTAGTTTGGGGGCGTTTAAGAGATCTCTGGATAGGTTTATGGACGAAAAGGGATTGGTATAGGCTAGTGGGTCATTGTTTTTGTAACTGGTCGGCGCAACATCGTGGGCCGAAGGGCCTGTTCTGCGCTGTAATGTTCTATGTTCTATGTTCTATGTTCTATGAGGTCAGATGAACTGAAGTTTGAAACCATAGAACCCATCGAGTCTGCACCAACCACAATCCCACCCAGGCCCTACCCCAATATCCCTACATATTATTACCCACTAATCCCTCTAATCTAAGCATC
This sequence comes from Carcharhinus amblyrhynchos, assembly GCF_965287045.1. NCBI lineage: Eukaryota > Metazoa > Chordata > Chondrichthyes > Carcharhiniformes > Carcharhinidae > Carcharhinus > Carcharhinus amblyrhynchos. The sequence goes on along the minus strand of NW_027649782.1, from coordinate 2,240,198 downwards.
CTAGTACACTAAGGGGCAATTTTAACACAGCCAATCAACCTAACCCGCACATCTTTGGACTGTGGGAGGAAACCGGAGTACCTGGAGGAAACCCATGCAGACACGAGGAGAATGTGCAAACTCCACACAGGCAGTGACCTGAGCCGGGAATCAAACCCAAGTCCCTGGAGCTGTGAAGCAGTAGTGCTGACCACTGTGCTATCATAGTCAGAGGTAGGTATCATGGAACATATTGAAGGAAGAGTGTGAAGTAAAGAGGTAGAGATGTGTAATGGATAAATTCCACAACTTCTGTTGCCTAGGCAACAAAAGACATGGCCACCAACTGTAGAGCGATTCGAATCGGGGGTCTCAGGAGGCCAGGATTAGGGCAGCCCGGATACATCAGAGGCTGGAGGGGACTGCAGAGATAGGGGTGGGCTTTGAAAACACAGATAAGAATTTTAAAATTAAGACATTGTTGGAATGGGGGCCAGTGTAGAACAGCAAGCACAGGGTGATAGGGGAATTAATCGCACGTTAAGAAATAAGCAAAGTTTTGGATGACCTCAAGTTTATGGAGGCATGCGGAAAACCAACCAGGAATTCTTTGGAATTGTCAATCTGGAAGGCACGGATGTAGTTTTCAGTTGCAAATGAGCTGAGACAGGATCAGTGCTGAGGAGTGGCAAAAATTAGTGATGGTAGAAATAGGGAGTCAGGAGCTCATCATGGGGTCACAGTCTCGGGGGATCTTAGGCTGCCCCCCTTCTTTGAGACAGCGATGAGTTAACCGGAGGATCACCACACCTCAGGCGAGAGTACCCGGAGGGAACTCTCCACGCAGACTCTGAACAGACAGTCACCCATGCCGGGATTCGAACCCGGGTCCCTGGCACCGTGAGGCAGCAATGCTAACCACTAAGCTGCCCTCTCTCAAACGAAAAGCAGAAATATTTCGAAATACTAAGAGCAATTAGGTTGAAGTTATCTGCATCCGCACATCTTTGCGGCTAACATGGGGGGGACATAGCTTTAAATTGAGGGGTGGTAATTATAGGACGGATGTCAGAGGTAGGTTCTTTACTCAGAGGGTAGTAAGGGCGTGGAATGCCCTGCCTGCAGCAGTTGTGGACTCGCCAACTTTAAGGGCGTTCAAATGGTCAGTGGATAGGCATATGGATAACATTGGAATAGTTTAGGTTAGAGGGTCATTAGATTGGTTCCACTGGTCGGCACAACATCAAGGGCCGAAGGGCCTGTACTGCGCTGGAATGTTCTATCCCTTCAATAGATGGAGGGAGAAGATTAGGACGATTAGACTAGCCTCATGAACTGGACAGTGGAGTTGGAGAAGTAGTTTTCCTTTCCAGGAACGGTGAGGAACAGCTGTGCCACCGGCACTGGATATCCTTATTTGGATCAGACTGCAATTCTTTTTATCAGTGTGTGACAAGGGCAAAAAAATAACCATGTAAGTCCTGTGTTTATTAGTCATAATTAAACACAATTATAGACCGAGGGTTATGTGCCAAAGACAGCGCAGAGGTTTCAAGAGGATACATTAGCATAACACAGCCTCTGACTCCTTAACCCCCTCACTGACTTCCATCAACGCTCATTTGGATCCTATTGAAGCAGAAAATAAAGTAAGTGCATGCAGAGGACCATACGGACAGCACTCAGCGATGTGTCCAAACTTTCAGACATGTCTCATGCACAATTTGCCTCCATTGCAAAGAAGCTCAAAAAGTCACCCGTGAACATTTGACATTAGTGAGGGGTGACTCCGACACAGCGACAGGAGTCTCAATCCCAGGGGACAGGAGGCCTTGCTTTTAGAGGCTAGCTGGAAGGTCAGGCCCATTATAACGGCCTAGGCCTCAGGATCCTGCCCAGCTAAGGGGGGGGGCGGAATAGAGATAGGTGTTCTGCAAAATCTTGCAAATCAGAGGGGCTGAAACTCGGAGCACCAGAGATCCAGAAATGCCTCCTTCTTTGAGAGATTGAATAGGTTAGGACTTTATTCCCTGGAGAATGAGGGGAGATTTGATCGAGGTGTGTAAGATTTTGACGGGTATCGATAGAGTGAGTGCAAGTAGGCTTTTTCCACTGAGGCTAGGAGAGAAAAAAAACCAGAGGGCATGGGTTAAAGGAGAAAAGTTTAAAGGGAATATTAGGGGGGGATTCTTCACACAGAGAGTGGTGGGAGTGTGGAATGAGCTGCCGGAAAAATGCGGGGTCACTTTTAACATTTAAGAAAAACTTGGACGGGTTCATGGGGTATGGAGGGATATGGTCCAAGTGCAGGTCAGTGGGACTAGGCAAAAAATGGATCGGCACAGACAAGAAGGGCCAAAAGGCCTGTTTCTGAGCTGTAATTTTCTATGGTTCTATGGTTTCTGATCCTACATATGTAAGAATCAAAACGCTTTTCCAGACTTCCACGTCATCCTTGAGAAAGGAGGGAAATTGAACTAAACCTGTATTGAAACAGGGTTACATTACAGGTAGTCCTGGTCACCATATTCTATAGAAGCATGGCATGGTGGCACAGTGATTGGCACTGCACCCTCTCAGTACCTGGGTTCATTTCCAGCTTTGGGTCACTGTCTGTGTGGAGTCTGCGCATTCTCCCCGTGTCTGCATGGGTTTCCTCCAGGTGCTCCGGTTTCCTCCCACAGTCCAAAGATGTGCAGGCTAGGGGGATTAGTCATGGGAAATGTGTGGGGTTATAGGGATCTAGCAGAAAAGAGAGCCTGGACAAGATACTCAGTCAGAGTCATCGCAGACTCGATGAATCGAATGGCCTCATCTGCGCTGTAGGGATTCTATGATTCTATAAGGTACAGGGAAGATTTGTGAGGATGATACTAAAAACGTGTGGGTTAACAAATCAGGAAAAGATTGAGAGCCTGGGTCTATTTTTTCTTGAAAGGGAAGGCTAACAGATGAGCTAATAGAGGTCTTTAAAATTCTGGAAGGTTCTGTTAGAGTGCGTACAGAGCAAAAGTTTCAGTTTGAGAGGAAGAGCTTAACAGAAAGAAATCCCACAAGACCAGCTTAAAGTCCAACAAGTTTATTTGTAGCAAAAGCTACCCGACCCAGCATGTTCTGGAACTCCTAGCCACCTGACGAAGGGACAGCCTGTTCCGAAAGCTTGCGGCATTTGCGACAAATAAACTTGTTGGACTTTAAGCTGGCGTTGTGGGATTTCTTTCTGTTTTACCCCAGTCCGACGCCGGCATCTCCACATCATGACTACCATCGACACGGGGAAGAGCTTACCCAGAGGCCAGCAATACAAGATAGTCACCAAAAAATCCAGGCAAACATTTAGAGGAAATTTATTTACCCAAAGAACGTTAAGAATGTGGGACTCATCACCACATGAGCAGCATATCTGCATTTAAGAGGAAATTGGGCTAATGTCTATTGGAGAAGGGAATTGAGGGTAACGGTAATAGATTTACATGAGAAAAGACAGGAAGTGGGGGGTTCAGTGGAATATAAATACCAACACAGCCTTGTTGGGCTGAACAGTCTATTCCTGTGTTGTGTATTCTTTGTAATCCTATGTAAGCATTGTTCTCGTAGAATTATTCAATCCCTGCAATGCAGGAGGCCATTCAGCCCATCGCATCCATACCATCTCTCTCCCTCCACTATCCCTGTAACCCCACGTATTTTCCTCCTTGGAAAAGTAAGAGACAATTTGGCAAGGCCAATCCACAATGATGGATCTTTGGACTGTGGGAGGAAACCAGAGCACCTGGAGGAAACCCACGCAGACACGGGGAGGACGTACAAACTCCACACAGGCAGTTACCCAAGGCTGGGTTAACTCAGGTCCTTGGCGGCTGTGAGCAGCAGTGTTAACCACTGTGCCACCATGCTGCCCCCATTCTGGCTTCTGTGTGAATAGTACCAGTGAGGTCCAGGTCAGATCAGCAGCCTAGATCTCTGAATAATAGATCATTTTTCACATGGATCTTTCCAGATCTGTTCACTTATTTAGGGAGCTGAAGAGAATGTTGATTGGTGAGCAGGGAAGACACTTTGCCAGAAGTTAATGTTGGGTTTGGAAACAGGGATCTGTAAACCACTTGGCCATAACTATTGAGGTATCTCCCTGCTAACCTTGCAAAAGCCAATAGGATCAGGTGGTTACATGGATATTATCTCCTGGATCTTTGGTCCCAGCACAGAGATCATTTACCTCAATCACAAACAATCGAGGAGAAACTTCAACTGTATTGTCAACTCTCACTAAACACTTTTCCATTGTGTATGGAAACCTGGTCAGCTGGGAGGACATTCTTGACCAAGATCCCAACACCTCTTTGTGTGTGTCCCAAGTTCTGTGCAAGAGGCTGACCCGGGATGTGGGTGGTCGGATACACAGCTGTAGACCACACAGACACACAGACAGACACAGGCACACAGACAGACACACACACACACACACACACACACACACACACACACACAAAATAGCTATCATTCCGAGGCAGTATGGGATTCTTCACTTCAAAATCAGCTCTGTTATCTTTTACTTAAAGGATAAAATGATACTTTGGCAGGATTTACACGTTCACAGAGTTAGCAAACTTGACTGTAAGCAAATGGCTCACACAAAATTACAGCTTCTTCAGGCCATTTGTGTAATTGTAAGTATGAAAATGAACTGTGGGTGCAGTTTTAAAAATAGAGTAAGTAATATTAAAGTCAAGGAATAATATTGAAGTTATAAATCCTGTATGGTCAGGGTGATTAAATTGCATCATTTGTGTAGCTGGAGGGGTGTTTAGGGTGGAATATATAGATGGTTTGGAGGCACTGCTGCCTCTCAGAGCCAGGGACCCAGATTCAATTCCGGCCTCGAGCGCCTGTCAGTGTGGAGTTTGCAAGTTCTCCCCGTGTCGGCGTGGGTTTCCTCTGGGGGCTCAGGTTTCCTCCCACACTCCACAGTTGTGCAGATTCAGTGGATCGGCCAAGCTAAATAGCTAACGTGTCCAAAGATGTGGAGGTTAAGTGGATAGGCCATGGTAAATGCACAGGGTTACAGGGATAGGGCAGAGGGTGAGGCTTGGATGAGATGCTCTTTTGGAGGATGGGTGCAGATTTGATGAGTCAAATGCACTGTAGGGACTCTGTAGATCTATAACATAGTTAAACCAGATTTCTGCCTCTTTGTTAGTTAATTTGGAATCACAGAGGATGTTGGGAGGGGAAGGGAAAAAGGTAGAGAGAACCAATAGGTGTAGGCATAGGTCATGTATAGAGGAGGGCACTCAATGTTAAAATGGCGGCGTGGGCTTGTTGGGCCGAAGGGCCTGTTTCCCGCGCTGTGTTGTTCTTTAAGCACTTCTTGCTGAATGGCGTTTACCCAGAACTCCCACGATTTTCTCTTTTCTTGCTCTGAACACAAGATTCCAGGTTTTCAGTACGAGCCTTCCCATCTCAGCAGCAGTGACCGAAAGTTGCAAGTCCCACATGTGAACCTGGCCAATTCCCATTTCAGGTGGGATCGGGGACACGGCATGTTACATACGTGACATTTTACAAAGGCAGTTAGCCATGTAAATCATCAGCTGCCTCCACGCAAGTGAGATTCTGGTAGAAGTGAGAAAGCCAATGTGTGCAGATTGGGCCAGGGAAGAGGAGATCTGAACTTTGTGGCTTCGTAGCCAGGGTACCCACTTGCAGAAAGAATTAGTTTCCAACTGCTAACTCATTGACATTGTGGGAAAATGCCCAACACAATTCCTTCCCCATCTCCAAATCACCTGAGGTTGGAATCCCAGCACTCACGACTCAATGAGATTGGCTGTGGCTTGGGGGAAACTGGAGACAGGAACCCAGTCTGAGAGTTTTAATTAAGCGAACAAATTCTAAATGTTTTACTGTTTCGAGTTATAAGAACATAAGAAATAGGAGCAGGAGTAGGCCATCTAGCCCTTCGAGTCTGCCCCGCCATTCAATAAGATCATGGCTGATCTGTCGTGGCTCAGTTCCACATTCCCACCCTCTCCCCATAACCCTTAATCCCCTCGCTCATCAAAAACCCATCAGCCCGCGTCTTAAATCTATTAGCGAGGCAGCCTCCACCACTTCAACAGGCAGAGAATTCCCGAGATTCACCACCCTTTGAGTGAAGAAGTTCCTCCTCAACTCCGTTCTAAACCGCACCCCCCCTTTATCTTGAGGCTGTGCCCCCTAGTCCTACTGTCCTTTCTGAGCGGGAAGAGTCTCTCCACCTCTATCCTATCCATCCCATTCATCATCTTATATGTCTCAATGAGATCTCCCCTCATTCTTCGAAACTCTAACGAGTACAAGCCCAGTTTATTCAGCCTCTCCTCATAGCTCAACCCCCTCAACTCCGGTATCAGCCTAGTAAACCTCCTCTGCACTCCCTCCAAGGCCAAAATATCCTTGCGTAAGTACGGCGACCAAAACTGCACACAGTACTCCAGCTGCGGCCTCACCAATGCCCTATACAGCTGCAGCAAGACCTCCCTACTTTTATATTCAATCCCAAATTTAAACCACTATTATGTTTTGATTTTTAATGTTCTGATTTAGAAATTGAATCCTGCTATTTATTACAAATAATATATCTGAAACTAAACCGTGATCTTTAGTAAATCCACCCTCGTACAGTTTATTTATTTCCTCGATTGTAATATTCATATTTCAGAAATTTCTGCTTGATAGCATTTCGATCCAAGATGTGGGTTGAGGCATTTCCAATGGATCTGATTGAATGATCACCAACAGCACAGGACTGGGATATAGGTGAGGGTTGGGCCACGTACAGCATCGCCGAGAGTGCCTCACCCCTGGTGACCAGCTTCCTATTCACATCGGAGAAGGGAGCATTGCTGGATTTTCCAGATGCCTGTGCCCCAAGACCAGAAATCCCCACCCGAGATCAGCGAGCCTTTAAATTGTCCACCAAATTTTCTATCCCGCCTGCTACGTTTCTCATAGCTGGCGGGATCCGAAAATTTTAACTTTATGTTTATTTATTAGCGTCACAAGTGGGCTTACATTAACACTGCAATGAAATTACTGTGAAAATCCTCTAGTCGCCACAGTCTGGCACCTGTTCGGGTACACTGAGAGAAAATTTAGCATGATCAATGCACCTAGCCAGAACATAAGAACATAAGAAATAGGAGCAGGAGTAGGCCATCTAGCCCTTCGAGCCTGCCCCGCCATTCAATAAGATCATGGCTGATCTGAAGTGGATCAGTTCCACTTTCCCGCCTTCTCCCCATAACCCTTAATTCCCCTGTCTATCAGAAATCTATCTACCCGTGACTTAAATGTATTCAGCGAGGTAGCCTCCACCACTTCAACGGGCAGAGAGTTCCAGAGATTCACCACCCTTTGAGTGAAGAAGTTCCTCCTCAACTCTGTTCTAAACTGTCCCCCCCTTATCTTGAGGCTGTGCCCTCTAGTCCTGCTGTCCTTTCTAAGCAGGAAGAATCTCTCTACCGCTACCCAATCCATCCCCTTCATTATCTTATACGTCTCTAAAAGATCCCCCTCCCCTAACCAGCACGTCTTTGGATTGTGGGAGGCAACCCGGGCACCCAGAGGAAACCCATGAAGACACGGGGAGAATGTGCAGACTCCACACACACAGTGACCCAAGCCGGGAATCAAACTCGGGTCCCGTGCACTATGAGGCAGCAGTGCTAACCGCTGTGCCACCATGCCACCCTAGTTTCTGTTTCAACTTGGCTGCACACACCTTCCAGTTTTTGGCACATGTAGCAATCTTTCCAAACCATATCTCCAGCACCTTCATTCAGGTAGCCTGTCCTGATGGTGAACGGGAAAAGGAGTTGGCTGCCCGGTTCCCGAAGAACATGGCTAAGGATCATCAATTCAATGAACGACGTTCTTTCCTCTGCCCGAAAGTTGCTGACCTTCCATTGCGAAGAATTGTCAATGACTGAGTGTTGCTGGCATGCTCCAAGATCCAGATTGATGTACTCAGGTCTTCCAGAAAGCTTGGGACAACCACTACACAGGCTCAATGAGGAAAGTCCACAGTGTAAGGCCCTCTAGCCCTTGTGTACTGAGGTGCAGGACATGGTTAAAAAGAACCCTTAGGCAGTAAACATTAGCGTGAAATGTAAATGAACTGGAACAAGTGGATAAATCTGTTTATTTGGGGCAAATGAGAGCAGACGATGGTAGATATGATATCAAAATTAGAATATGGATAGAGAAAGCCAGTACTAATTTTGTGAAGGTGAAGATGTGTTCACAGCAAGAACACTCAGGCTGGTAACTCAGAAGATAATACACGCTATCCAATTTCCTGTCTGCCTCAGGAACCCGAACAATAAATAAAAATCTGTCGAAGAATATCGAGGCCTTTGAAATGTCGACGCAGAGACATTGGCTAAAATTCCATAACACAGACCACAAGACAATTGCAAAAGCAACAAGAGCTCAGAAAAGCAGCAAGCAAAGTGACAAGGGTTGAAAAATACAGAAATCTCTTTGAGCAGATAAAGTGGGGGAGCAGAAAGAGTTGTCGACAAAGGCACAGTTGGGTGAAGAATTGTCACAGAGTAGCTGCAGATGAGGCACAGTGGATGTGAGAGGCTGGCACAAGACAAAGAAGCATAGCAGACCATGTCAATCAAATCTCCTGGTGTCAGTAGCTACAAGCAGCAGCAGTATTATAAATATACCCTGTAAGTGTAGTGAGGCACCCCATGTACTGTACTGAAATAACTGATCTCTATCGCACACCACGCAATGGCAAATTTGAACTGTTATGTAATATGCCTTCACCAGTTTTATGAATAAAGGATATTTGAGGTTGGGGGGTGGTGGGGAGCACACTCTTCTAATTTCTCGATCATTGCCCTGACAGAGTGGGGCCTCGCTTGACTGTTTCATCACCAGGATCTGCCTCCATCTGTTGGATATATTTGTAATGACAAGGAGCTGTCAGCCTTATCAGAGTTCTCAGCTGTAGTTGTGCGGCAATGTGAACCGCCAGTCCAGTGCGATACGCAGGGGAGTGCTGCATTGTGGAAGGGATTGTCCCGCAGCCGATCCATATTTCTGTTCAGCTGGATATTAAAGAGGCCACGGGCAAGGTTGAAGAAAAACACATCCTACTCAATATGCATTCCTCAACCGACAGCAACAGAAGGGACTCTCCGGCTCCTTGCACTGAAATGAGCTTCAGTCAGTTCTGTACGCTTTATGGAACAATCCAAGGTGCACTATTACTGTAACTTAAATTTTTGATTTCACTCTGAATGATTCAGCCTTTCAAATTTGTTCTGAGAATGAGAAGGTGCTGCTACATATTTTAGCTTCATTTACCTGCCTCAGTGCAGTACCCCACAATATCCTTAAATGAGAAATTGATTCAGTTTGTAAATGCTCACTTGATCTCAACAGTTTATTAAGTGTGTGTGCTCCAGTTGTCCACACATCTCTATATGAATATCTGGACATCAATCTATATAGCTCTAATTTTAAACTCTCGCCGCATTGTTCTGGACTCCAGGACACCGGGAATAGTTTCTCTCTGTTTATGCTCCTAAATCCTCCAATCTTAGCAAACACCTTTGTTAGTTACCCTTAACCTTCTTTACGCAGGGGAATACATGCCTGGTCTGTGCTGCCTGACCTCGACCAGTGGGCAGTTAATGCAAGTGAACCCAAACGATAATCTCCAGGTCTCACTGATTATATTTAAGGTATGAATATTTCAATATTCATACAAGGGTGCAAAGCTGATTTCAGTGGCAGAATGGGCCCAGTAACTTCAGGAGAGGGGAAAAACCCGTCATGAACCCAATACTTTATCCCTTGGCCAACCTTACTAGCTCGCAACCAGTGGGATAAGCTGGTAAGATCACCTCCTGTTTTCAAGTAGAAGTTAGATACAGCTCTCAGGGCTAAAGAGATCAAGAGGTATAGGTTGCAAGGCAGGATCAGGGTATTGAGTTGGATGATCAGCCATGATCATGATGAATGGAGCAGGCTCGAACAGCCAAACGGCCTACTCCTGCTCCTACTTCCTATGTCTCTATTTGTATTAAGGTGGTGATTGGGAGGGGGATGGGGAAGTGACAGGAGATCTCACAGTGTATGCAGCATGGTGGCACAGTGGTTAGCACTGCTACCTCACAGCACCAGGGACCCGGGTTCGATTCCAGGCTTGGGTCACTGATGGTGTGGAGCTTGCATGTTCTCCCCGTGTCTGCTTGGGTTTCCTCCAGTTTCCTTCCACACTCTCAAGATATGCAGGTTAGGTTGATTGGCCATAGAAAATTGCCCCTTAGTGTCAGGGAGACTAGGCTCCGTGGGCCATATGGCCTTCTTCTACACTGTAGGGATTCTATGATTAGGATTGAGCTGTTATAGCTCACCAGCTGGCTTCCCAGCAAGAATTGGCTCTGCCCACTCCAACTCCTGGTGAGAATCACATGTGGGCTCTTTTTATTCTAAGCAGCGTATGATTGAGTCTGGGAGGTTGCCCAAAAAATCAGCACATCTTGACACTCATTTGGCACTTCAAATGTTTTTGGTAAGATGCCCAACCCCCCAAATATTTTGGCCTCAATTGCTTTCTGCAGTAGAAAATGCCACAGGTTTACCACTCTCTGGGTAAAGAAATTTCTCCTCATCTCTATCCATATCATTTGATGATGACCCATCATTCTGGACACCCCCATCATTGAGAACACCCTTCCTGTATTTTCCCTGCCTAGTTCTGTTAGCATTTTATAGGTTTCTATGAGATCCTCCCTCATTCTACTAAACCACAGCAAATATGATCCCAACCAACACAATCTCTCCTCGTACATCAGTCCTGCCATCCCAGGAATCAATCTGGTAATCCTTCTCCGTACTTTATAGCAAGGACATTCTTCATCAGATAAGGAGACCAAAATAAAAGACAATATTCCAGGTGTGGTCTCACCAGGGCTCTGATTAATTCCAGCAAGACGTCACTGCTCCTGTACTCAAATCCTCTATGAAGGCCAACATACCATTTGTCTTCTTTACCACCTATTCCACTTGCTTTGTTTTATTTATTAGTATCATAAATAGACTTACATTAACACTGCAATTAAGTTACTGTGAGAATCTCCTAGTTGCCTGTTTGGGTACACTGAGGGAGAATTTAGCATGGCCAATGCACCCAACCAGCATGTCTTTCAGACTGTGGGAGGATTCCAGAGCACCCAGAGGAAACTCATGCAACCACATGGAAAATGTACAGATTCTGCACAGCCAGTGACCCAAGCTGAGATTCGATCCTGCGTCTCCGGCGCTGCGAGGTAACAGTGCTAACCACTGTGCCACCATGCCACCCTTGCATGCTTAACCTCAGTGACTGGTGTACAAGGATGCCTACATATTGTTGCACATTCCCCTCTTTTAATTTATAGCCATCAGATAATAATCTATCTTCCTGTTTTTGCTATCGAAGTAGATAAGCTCACACTTGCCGCATTATACTGCATCTGCCATGCATTTGCCCACTCACTCAGCTTGTCTGAAGCACACTGAAGTACCTCTGCGTCCTCCTCACAGCTCACCATCCCACCCAGCTTTGCGTTCATTGCAAATTTGTAGATATTACATTTAGTCCCTCATCTAAATCATTAATATATTTCGTGAATAGCTCGGGTCCTAGCACCGATCCCTGCAGTACCCCACCAATCACTGCCTGCCGTTTGGAAAATTACCCATTTATTCATACTCTTTGTCTGCCAATCAGTTTTCTATCTATTTTAATACACTACCCCCAATCCCAAGTGCTTTAATTTTACACATTAACCTCTCTATGTAGGACTTTGTCAAAGGCCTTCTGAAAGTCCAAATAAATGACATCCACTAGCTTCCCCTCATCAAGGAACATCCTCAAAGAATTCCAACAGATTTGTCAAGCCTGATTTTTCTTTTGTGAATCCATGCTGACTCTGCCCAATCCTGTCAGTGTTTTCCAAATGTTTTGCTGTAAAATGCTTGATAATGAGTTCTGGAATTTCCCCCACTACCAGCATCAAGCTGACTGGTCTACAATTCTGCTTTCTCTCTACTTCCTTTTCTTAATAGTGAGGTTATGTTAGTTACCCCTCAATCTGTAGGAATTGTCCCAGAGTTGATAAAATATTGGAAGTGATTACCAATGCATCTATTATTTCCAGACCAGTTCCTTAAGTTCACTGGGATTCCTGTCTTAAACACCACTTGCTACTTCTTAGCTTGTTCATTTCATCAAGAAGGGCCCTGTTGCAATGTCTGTTCACATTATTCACCTTGCTCTAAAATTTAGGACTGGATTTTTGCAAAGTTGCCTTTAAGAAAAGTGACTGGGATCCGGCAGACCTCCCCCGTCCCCCACCCCCATTTCTGACAGCTCCAATCTTTGGCGACAAGGTAAAGGAGGTAGGGTGTGACTCACACAGGAGGAAACCCAAACTCAGCAGAGATACAGGAACTTTGTGCTGAGTTCAAATAGGTGCCATTTTGGCTCTTCCAAGGTGTACATGTTATAGATGTCGGTATAATCATAGATCATAGAACCCTACAGTGCAGAAAGAGACCCTTCGGCCCATCGAGTCTGCACCGAACACAATCCCACCCAGGCCCTACCCCCATATCCCTACATATTATACCCACTAATCCCTCTAACCTACACATCCCTGGACACTAAGGGGCAATTTCTTAGCACGGCCAATCAACCTAACCCGCACATCTTTGGACTGAACTATTAGAATAGTTGGGTGGTTTGACTTTGACTAGCACAGACTCAATGGGCCAAATGGCCTTTTTCTGTGCTGCAGACTCTATGATATAAGTTGCTCCACATTCCTGGAATGTATTCTCTGTCTCCAAGGATTCCTGAGCTATCTATGTAGCCATTGGTTTTCACGTGTTCCAGTATCTCAGGGTCACCCAGGATATTTTAAGTGGTGAAGTTCAGTACGTTTCGTCAATCTTATTGACAAGTTACTAGAAGAAATATTTACAGTAGGAAAAGATGAATCCAGTGAGACAAAAGAGAAAATCAATTGTTTCTTCCAAACCCTATTAAGGGAGCATTCAAAAAAGTAAATTACATTGCATATAAAATAGCCTTTGATTAACTACAGGATGTGCTCTGATCAACGGCACGACGCAGATACTGAGTCTGATCAACTACAATACACAAACATATAGTTAATAATCCGATTTCTGCAATTTACAGTCTGAGTAACCAGTCCATAGAATTGTAGAATCCCTTTAGTGCAAAAGGATGGGTTGATCCATCAAGTCTGAACTGACTCTCCAAAAGAGCATTTTACTCAGGCCCACTCCCTCCACCCTATCCCTGTAACCCCACGCATTTAGCATGGCTAATTCACCTAATCTGTACATCTTTGGACACTAAGGGGCAATTTGGCATGGCTAATCCACCTAACCTGCATGTCTTTGGACACTAAGGGGCAATTTAGCATGGCCAATCCACCTAAAACGCACATCTTTTGGACTGTGGGAGGAATCCGGAGCATCCAGAGGAAACCTACGCAGACACGGGGAGAATGTGCAAACTCCGCAGAGACAGTGACCCGAGGCTGGAATCAGTCACGGGTCCCTGGTGCTGTGAGGCAGCAGTGCTAACCACACTGCCTGATCGTGATACCCAGCGTGAGCGACCATGAGACACAATCTGGTTTATGATGATTTTCTGTGTCTTATCGGCTGCTCCATCACGTTTGAATTTTGTGTTGCTGGAGCTTGTTTAGCAGTGTTGTTTTATTGGCCAATCTTAAATCAGGACACCACATCGAACCATAGAAAATTACAGCTCAGAAACAGGCCTTTTGGCCCTTCTTGTCTGTGCCGATCCAATTTTTTGCCTAGTCCCACTGACCTGCACTTGGACCCTATCCCTCCACACCCCATGAACCCGTCCAAGCTTTTCTTAAATGTTAAAAGTGACCCCGCATTTATCCAGCAGCTCATTCCACACTCCCACCACTCTCTGCGTGAAGAAGCCCCCCCCTAATATTCCCTTTAAACTTTCCTCCTTTCACCCTTAACCCATGCCCTCTGGTTTTTTTTCTCCCCTAGCCTCAGTGGAAAAAGCCTGCTTGCATTCACTCTATCGATACCCATCAAAATCTTATACACCTCTATCAAATCTCCCCTCATTCTCCAGGGAATAAAGTCCTAACCTATTCAATCTCTCTCTGTAACTCAGCTTCTCAAGTCCCGGCAACATCCTTGTGAACCTTCTCTGCGCTCTTTCAACCTTATTTACATCCTTCCTGTAACTAGGTGATCAAAACTGTACACAATACTCTAAATTCAGCCTCACCAATGCCTTATATAACCTTACCATAACACCCCAACTTTTATACTCGATACTCCGGTTTATAAAGGCCAACGTACCAAAAGCACTCTACGACCCTATCCACCTGTGGCACTCTATTATAGCCATGTAAGTTAGAGAGAATAGCAATTTGAACTTCCTGAGAGACATCCAATATTCTGTAGGGCACAGAAATGGAGAAATGGATATGTTCCACAACAGCACTTACTGTAAGCTATACATTTCCTCGCCTCAGCTCACTTAGCTGATGGTCAACATTCAGATTGGAACGGTTTTGCAAAGATTTTTGTGATAAAGTCAGACAGTTACTGAAGAAGCAATAATATCCTTCTGAGGATTATTCCTTGCAACAATTTGAGAAAAGGCTAAATAAAGATGTTGTTTCGCCTAACAAACCCTGCCAGAAATCTCCACAATCCACTTCCTTTATCAGTCCTGTGCAAGCGGCAGGTGCGAAGTGTCGAGTCTCATTTTTACTTCATTTTCACTTGGGTCCAAATTTCTCACGCGGACATCTGAAATTAAAATGCCAAGCTTATCACCTCAGGACACGCAACGTGATTCAAATGCTGTCTGTTGCTTTGAAGATAATAAACGACTGGTTCTCAATCCTACTCCCTCTTTCAAGCATTTTTTTTTTAAACGTAATATTAAGACCGTTTTGTGTAAGGTCCACTTAGGTCAAAGATGAAGCCAATGGGAGCAGTAAAACTTCTGGGTCCACATTTATCACCTCTTATTAAAGCACTAGGATCATTTATTTGAACCTTGACGGATCCATGTTTCAGAAACTAGATATCCTCAACTGAAATGTACCTAACATTCTGCAGGATCCTTTCAGTATATTGAGGTTACGCACTGTGCCAGCTGAAGATTGGTTCAAGAGCTCTGCAGAGTGCTGAATGGTGTATACGATCATATAACCAGATATAGAAAGAATTAGAGTTTGAGGCATCTTCTTCACTTTTCAGCTAAGTTGAAGCCATACTTGGAACACTGACCCTTTATACAGTGTTAGGGCTCGACTGTTTCCTCTTGGAGATGTTCAATTCATATATTTAAACAAGGGCTCTACAACTCAAAACAATTCAATGTACTGAAACTTCAGTTGTTTCCCAGGAGCAGAAAACTTGAGATTTAAAGGCAGTTGGGAGGGTATAGCAGCTCACATGAAGTACATCCCAGTCACCATCACCGACACACAGTGATAGCACTGTGCACCATCTACAAGATGCACCGCATCAACTCATCAAGGCACCTTCAAAAGCACCTTCCAAAACTTGCAAACCTCTACCACCTAGAGGGACAAGGGCAGCTTGGTGCATGGGAACACCCATTACATGTAAGCTCTCCTCTAAACCCCTCACCATCCTGACTTTGAACTATAATTGCTGTTCCTTCACTGTTACTGGGTCAAAATCCTGGAGACCTTTGTAACAGCAGTGTGGGATTACCCACGCCATACCGACAGCAGGTTCAAAGGTGGCGGCTCAGCTTCACTTTCTCAAGGGCAATTCGAGATGAATTGCTGGCCTAGCCAGTGATGGTCATATCCCAGGAATAAATAATGGGAAAAGTTACTGATGACACAAAGTGAGAATCTTTCCCAATTCTCCTGTAGAGCCAATGAGTGGGGAAAGGTACCCTCTGTCTCTTTGACCTGAACTGCAGGTCTCTGCTCCTGGCATGCTGGAAAGCTTCCTATTGGGTCAAAGAATCATAGAAACCCTACAGTGCAGAATGAGGCCATTTGGCCCATTGAGTCTGCACCGACCACATTCCCACCTAGGCCCTACCCCATATCCACCCAGGTTGATAAGGTTGTTAAGAAGGCGTACGGTGTGTTAGCTTTTATTGGTAGAGGGGTTGATTTCGGAGCCGTGAGGTCATGTCACAACTGTACAAAACTCTGGTGCGGCCGCACTTGGAGTATTGCGTACAGTTCTGGTCGCCGCATTATAAGAAGGATGTGGAGGCATTGGAAAGGGTGCAGAGGAGGTTTACCAGGATGTTGCCTGGTATGGTGGGAAGGTCTTATGAGGAAAGGCTGAGGGACTTGAGGTTATTTTCATTGGAGAGAAGAAGGTTACGAAGTGACCTAATCGAGGCATACAAGTTGATCAAAGGATTGGATAGGGTGGACAGTGAGAGGCATTTTCCTCGGATGGTGATGGCTAACACAAGGGGACATCGCTTTAAATTAAGGGGTGATAATTATAGGACGGATGTCAGAGGTAGGTTCTTTACTCAGAGGGTAGTAAGGGCGTGGAATGCCCTGCCTGCAGCAGTTGTGGACTCGCCAACTTTAAGGGCGTTCAAATGGTCAGTGGATAGACATATGGATAACATTGGAATAGTTTAGGTTAGAGGGTCTTTAGATTGGTTCCACTGGTCGGCGCAACATCGAGGGCCGAAGGGCCTGTACTGCGCTGTAATGTTCTATGTTCTAATCCCTTTAACCTACGCATCTCAGGACACTAAAGGGCAATTTTAGCATGACCAATCAACCTAACCTGCACATCTTTGGACTGTGGGAGGAAACCGGAGCACCTGGAGGAAACCCACGTAGACACGGGGAGAATGTGCAAACTCCACACAGACAGTGACCCGAGCCGGGAATCGAACCCAGGTCCCTGGAGCTGTGAAGCAGCAGCGCTAACCACTGTGCCACCGTGCCAGTCCTGCTGCTTCCAGAGCCAGTCAACCACCCAAGTGGCTAGTACGCCTGCCTTCTGGCCAGTCATCAACCAATGAATCACCAGCTGGCCTGTAACACAGTAACCCTCATTTGCCGCTAATATTGGAATCCTGATCTGAAACCCCAAATCCTGTTTCCCCTTGCTGGGAAAACCGGAAAATCTGTCGCAATCTGGGGATAAAGGTCCCAGCAGGCCCCGCAGACCATTTAGGTTAACGACCAGCATCTCCTCGCTCTGATTGCCAACCACTCCCTCCACCCTTCCCCTCCCCGGCCTCCCTCCAACTTCCCTCCATAGTGGAATTCCGGGCCCCCACGAGCCTCCTGATTGCTGGCTTTCACTACCGCAGCCAATCCCCCCCCACAAAAAAATCCCAAGCTGCAGTCTCCAGCGTTCTCTCCCACCCATCGACCAGTTTGGTCACCCCAGAAGCTGCACTCTGAGAGATGAACTTTCAAAATGTTCATAAAGTCCAGTCATCAAGTTTAACAGGGCACCTATGAGTTTGACTTTGCCAGCTTGTTGGGTCGTTTTTGATCTCTGTGGCATTTTACCTTGCCACGATGCTTTAAGAATAACAGTCTTACAATGTCGGTTCTATAGAACATAGAACACTACAGCACAAACAGGCCCTTCGGCCCACAAGTTGCACCGATCACATCTATACCTACTAAGCCATAGATCTATCTATAACCCCCAATCTCATTAGATCCCACATACTCGTCCAGAAGTCTTTTAAAAGACCCCAGCGAGTTCGCCTCCACCACCGCCAACGGCAGCCGATTCCATTCACTCACCACCCTCTGAGTGAAAAACTTACCCCTAACATCTCCTCTGTACTTGCTCCCCAGCACCTTAAACCTGTGTCCTCTTGTAGCGACCATTTCAGCCCTGGGAAATAGCCTCTGAGAATCCACCCTATCTATTCCTCTCAACATCTTATAAACCTCTATCAGGTCACCTCTCAACCTTCGTCTCTCCAGGGAGAAGAGTCCCAGCTCCCTCAACCTATCCTCATAAGGCATGCTTCCCAATCCAGGCAACATCCTTGTAAATCTCCTCTGTACCCTCTCAATAGCTTCCACATCCTTCCTGTAGTGAGGCGACCAGAACTGCGCACAGTACTCCAAGTGGGGTCTGACAAGGGTCTTATAAAGTTGCAGCATTACCTCCCGACTCCTAAACTCAATCCCTCGATTAATGAAGGCCAGTACACCATACACCTTCTTGACCACATCCTCCACCTGCGAGGCCGATTTAAGAGTCCTGTGGACCCGGACCCCAAGATCCTTCTGCTCTTCAACACTACTAAGACTCCTACCCTTGATATTGTACTCCTGCATCCCATTGGTCCTGCCAAAATGGACCACTACACATTTATCAGAGTTGAAGTCCATCTGCCACTTCTCCGCCCAGTCCTGCATCCTATCTATGTCCTGCTGGCTGGAGGGGTCTCAGTCTGGCCGGGGGGTTGGGGAGTTACGAAGTAACGCCGCAGAGACACAACCAATCAACATAAATCTTCCATTGAGCCATCTCCGACACAAAAAACATGGAGAAAAACGTGATAGCGGCTGCGTAAATGTTTATTTACGTTGTGCGAGCGGGAATTTTTTAAGTTTGAGAAGAAAATAATATCTCTGCTGCAGCTCTTCCCCCCCTCGCACTGATAATTATGTTGAGAGCTCGCTGTTATATGGTAGTGTCTACTTATCCTGATATAAATGAGACAATTCCCTGTCTAATTGACAATTGGACAGAAACTAAGACAATGTAGTGTGCTGGAGTGGAACTAGTCCTGTGTATCTCACAAGAAAGAATCAAACAAGACAAACTGCTTGGCGCTGACAACCATTAAATCACTCCTAATTATTCTACAGAACAGCTGCCTGAGTTTAATCATGCATAATTGATTCCTCTTTTATATAACTTCATTAACTTGCCACAAAACACAAAAATAATAGATTTGTTTACCTCTCATGCCAAAGTTTCTAATGTGCTGTACTGTGTCTAGTCAATTCTTCATTGTACACCAATGAATGTCTTGAAGAGAAAATTAATTTACCAGGAGTTGTTTGGTGATGAGGTAACAAAACGAGCTTTTGTTCTTCGTGGCATCTTATTTATGTCATCTTCCAAAGACTTTAAAGCTATTGTCAAATTAGTCCTGATTGTACTATTTGATCTGAGCGTAATAACAGCAGAAATAGAAGTCCATTCAGCCCATCGAGCCTGCTGCAACTCCACCTGATGAAGGAACAGTGTTTCCCAAAGCTTGTGAGATTACTATCAAATAATCTGGTTGGACTCTAACCTGGTGTTGTGAGACTTATTCCTGTGTTTACCCCAGTCCAACGCCGGCATCTTGACTCCACAATTTAGCCAGAAGAATGTACAATTTAGGAGCAAGTTTTTTTAAGTTTGAGAAGAAAATAATATCTCTGCTGCAGCTTCTCCCCACCCCCTCGCAGGTAGCACAGTGGTTAGCACTGCTGCTTCACAGCTCCAGGGTCCTGGGTTCGATTCCCGGCTCGGGTCACTGTCTGTGTGGAGTTTGCACATTCTCCTCGTGTCTGCGTGGATTTCCTCCCACAGTCCAAAGATGCACGGTCGACTGGCCATGCTAAAATTGCCCCTTGCTGTCCTGGGATGCGTAGGTTAGAGGGATTAGTGGGTAAACATGTAGAGATATGGGGGTAGAGCCTGGGTGGGATTGTGGTCGGTGCAGACTCGATGGGCCGAAGGGCCTCTTTCTGCACTGTAGGGTTCTATGATCTATAAGTTAGGAGCAGGCGTTGGACATTCCACTCTCCCCAAGTCTGATCCGGCATGAGGTCATAAGAACATAAGAAATAGGAGCAGGAGTAGGCCATCTAGCCCTTCGAGCCTGCCCCGCCATTCAATAAGATCATGGCTGATCTGTCGTGGCTCAGTTCCACATTCCTGCCCTCTCCCCATAACCCTTAATCCCCTCGCCTATCAAAAACCTATCAACCTGCGTCTTAAAAATATTGAGCAAGGCAGCCTCCACCACTTCAACGGGCGGAGAATTCCAGAGATTCACCACCCTTTGAGTGAAGAAGTTCCTCCTCAACTCCGTTCTAAACCGCCCCCCCCCTTTATCTTTAGGCTGTGCCCCCTAGTCCTACTGTCCTTTCTGAGCGGGAAGAGTCTCTCCACCTCTATCCTATCCATCCCATTCATCATCTTATACGTCTCAATGAGATCTCCCCTCATTCTTCTAAACTCTAACGAGTACAAGCCTAGTTTATTCAGCCTCTCCTCATAGCTCAACCCCCTCATGGCGAGTAAGAATGCAATCTCAACTGAATACTCCCACCCAGCCACCTTATCCCCATTCCACGCGCCACCCCAATAACTTGCTTCACTTTCCCCCCCCACTGCTGCATTCTTTGAGAGTCAAAAATCGACCCCGGGTTCAGACATGCGGTCATTTCATTCTGCATCCCCCTGTGGTAGACACTTCCACGGACTCTCAAATCTCCAAGTGAAGACGTTCTATCTTATCTCAGTCTGAAACGATTGGACTTTTATCCCAGGATTGCGATATACATTCCAGTTTTCCCAGCAGACAGGGTTTGGGGTTCCAGATCAACTCCCAGAGTCAGCATCAAATGGGGGTCACTGTTTGGGAGACCACTGCTATCTCACAGTGCCAGGGACCCAGGTTCAATTCCAGTCTTGGGTGACTGTCGGTGCAGAGCCTGCACATTCTCCCCATGTCTGCATGGGTTTCCTCCAGGTGCTCCCTTTTCCTCCCACAATCCAAAGATTACTCAATTAGTCATGCTAACTTCCCCTTTAGTATCCAAAGATATGTAGGTTAAATGGATTAGCCATGGTGACTCTGAGGGGTTACGGGGCAGGGGGGGAGGACTGGGTAAGACACTCCGTCAGAGAGTTGGTGCAGTCTTGAAGGGCCAAATGGCCTCCTTCTGCATTGCAGGAATTCTGTGACAGTCAGCAGGATTGCCAACTTGCGGCACAGTCCCAGTGATCGCCCTCGAGCACACTTTCCAAAAGGAGCGACGACGTAATCTGCTTCACCCCTCCCCGATCTCTGAGGTGCAAAGGTCAACGGCAGCACACACATCCTCTCCCTCCACGTGGACCAACCATCAAGCCAACGTGTCCAGTTCAACGCCACTCTAGACAAAGTATTTGAGGTGAGGACTTGACACCACGGTCAGCCCATCATCTTAGCCCTGTTCCAGCACACGATCCGTGACCTGAACAGAAGATGTTTCGCTTCTGGTGAGAGTTTAAATAGAGAATTTTTCTACCTCCTCTGCTGGATATGTATAAAATCTCCACATTTGCTTGTCAAAAATTGAAAATAATTTTTCAATTTTCTGTGAAACTGTTTGTGAGATAGAAATTTGTTTTTTTTTTCCAACATGACTGATTGTTTAAGCGACAGCTTAGATCAATAATATGAAAATCCTATTCGCAGCACCTAGAGTGATCTAGATTTAAATAAGGTCCAAGTAGAGGCTGATAAACAGGATTTTTAAATTAGATTGAATTTTTTTTTTTAAATGCATTGTAATTTTCCTGCCCGGAAAACATCTGAAAATACAATTTAGATCACAAACTTTGGTAGTTCCAACTGTTTTAGACCAGTAGTTACCCAGGAAAGGTTAAAAGAGTTAAAAATATTTCTACCTTCTGGGTAGCTATTGTGCCCCTCCACAGGGCATTCCACACCCCCCCCCCTCCGACTGTCCAAGGGACTCATCCACCCCTGTGCTACCACCTCATTGAACCCCACTTCCCCCCCCCCAGCTCGACAAACAAGGTTCCGCCCACCCCACTACCCCACATCTCGCCACAGGACGTCTCATACCCGACCTCAATCGCCTATGGGATTCCCCCAATAACCCCACTATTAACCCCCCTACTCCCTCAATAGGACTCAACCCAAGCCCCCATGCGATTTCACCCCCCCCATACTCCACAAACCGCCCTGCCCCTCCCCGATTACCTTCCTGCTGTCCCCCGAATCAGGCCGAACCAACCCAACTGAATGGACCTGACCCTCCCACCCCTCTTCACAAGCACCTGGGGGTCCTTGTGCACGAATCGCAAAATCCCAGCCTGCAGGTGCAGCAGGTGATCAAGAAGGCGAATGGGATGCTGGCCTTTATAGCGAGGGGGATAGAATATAAAAGCAGGGAGGTCTTGCTGCAGCTGTATAGGGCACTGGTGAGGCCGCAGCTGGAGTACTGTGTGCAGTTTTGGTCGCCGCACTTGCGCAAGGATATTTTGGCCTTGGAGGGAGTGCAGAGGAGGTTAGCTAGGCTGATACCGGAGATGAGGGGGTTGGACTATGAAGAGAGATTGAATAGACTGGGTCTGTACTCGTTGGAGTTTAGAAGGCTGAGGGGGGATCTTATAGAGGTGTATAAGATAATGAAGGGGCTAGATAGGGTAGAGGTAGAGAGATTCTTCCCGCTTAGAAAGGATAGCAAGACTAGAGGGCACAGCCTCAAGATAAGGGATGGTGCAGTTTAGATTGGAGTTGAGGAGGAACTTCTTCACTCAAAGGGTGGTGAATCTCTGGAATTTTTTGCCCGTTGAAGTGATGGAGGCTGCCTCGCTGAATATATTTAAGTCACGGGTAGATAGGTTTCTGATAGACAGGGGAATTAAGGGTTATGGGGACAAAGCGGGAAAGTGGAACTGATCCACTTCAGATCAGCCATGATCTTATTGAATGGCGGGGCAGGCTCGAAGGGCTAGATGGCCGACTCCTGCTCCTATTTCTTACGTTCTTATGTTCTTCCTCCTAGTACAACCCGAACCAAACTTACCCAGGTCTAACCCGACCCAACCCGAACCAAACTCACCCAGGCCTAACCTGACCCAACCCGAACCACAGTCCATGCTGACTACTGTGCCATCCCATAGTCCCAATTGCCCACGTTTGGCCTCTATCCCCCTAATCCTTTCCCATCCACGTACTTATCCAAATGCTTTTTTAAATGTTGCTATTGAACCTGCCTCAACCATTTCCTCTGGCAGCTCCTGGCATATCCATGTAGCCATCAATATTTACATCCATAGGAACCCACATAACAAATCAAAGAGGGTGCAATATCAAAATCAGGCCACACCCATAGTTAGGTCCCTTTAAGAATGGAGTCCCTGTTAACAGGGGAGGAAGCTATCAACACCATTGAGTAACCTTTACCGTCCTTCTCCACAATGAGCAGCAGCAGAAAATAACCTTGTTGTCCTCCTCCCAGGTTGTGTGAATGGTTTGGTTTCCACAATGTTCCTGTATTTATACCATCATTAAAGAAGAAAGACTAGATTATGGATTTTCTTAGTCTCACTCAGTCTCATTCG
This sequence comes from Carcharhinus amblyrhynchos, assembly GCF_965287045.1. Taxonomy (NCBI): domain Eukaryota; kingdom Metazoa; phylum Chordata; class Chondrichthyes; order Carcharhiniformes; family Carcharhinidae; genus Carcharhinus; species Carcharhinus amblyrhynchos. The sequence goes on along the minus strand of NW_027649782.1, from coordinate 2,216,768 downwards.
TCACCATTTTATTTCTTCATCGAAATGAAGAATTCGGAGAGATACACGTAACGCGGCTGAAATTTGGGGGTGGGGAAGTGAACTTTGAATGTAATTAATCAAAATCTTATGAGGGGGCAGAATAAATGGCTTCCTTTAAATTTCCCTGAACTGTGATTCCTGCAGCATGATTAGAGAACAAATCAGCACTAATTAAAACTTAGTCACGATACAGTTTTAAAAAGTGCCTTTGTCTCAGTGAAGGTTAAAGGAATGCCGATTTTGAGAGAATGGAGAAGCAATGTCACAGAATCTACCGGGGCTCAGCAACTTTGCACAAAACCTTATCTTTAAAGCCTGAGGTACAGTCTGTCTTCGATCCACACACACTCTCACATACACACAGACACAGACACACACACACACACTCTCACATACACACAGACACACACACACACTCTCTCTCTCTCACTCACACACACTCTCTCTCTCACTCACACACACACACTCACACACACACTCTCTCTCTCACTCACACACACACACATTCTCTCTCACTCACACACACACACTCACACACACTCATTCTCTCTCACTCACACACACACTCACTCTCACATACACACACACTCACTCTCACATACACACACACTCACTCTCACATACACACACACTCACTCTCACAAACACACACACACACTCACACATACAAACACACACACACACTCACACATACAAACACACACACACACTCACACATACAAACACACACACACACTCACACATACAAACACACACACACACTCACACATACAAACACACACACACACTCACACATACAAACACACACACACACTCACACATACAAACACACACACACACTCACACATACAAACACACACACACACTCACACATACAAACACACACACACACTCACACATACAAACACACACACACACTCACACATACAAACACACACACACACTCACACATACAAACACACACACACACTCACACATACAAACACACACACACACTCACACATACAAACACACACACACACACTCACACATACAAACACACACACACACACTCACACATACAAACACACACACACACACATACATACAAACACACACACACACACACACATACAAACACACACACACACTCACACATACAAACACACACACACACTCACACATACAAACACACACACACACTCACACATACAAACACACACACACACTCACACATTCTCACATACATACTCTCACGTACACACATATACACACACACACACACACACGTCAGTCAGCTAATCTTCCTATTCAATTGTACCAACTGTTTTAGGGTCTCTGGGTGAGCCAGAGAGCAGTGCTGTGGCTCTTGATTATTGGGAACTTTCTCTCGGAGCAGGCATTGCCCAGATGGGCAACGCATGGGGAATCTACTTCACCGTGGTCCAATCAGATTTGGAGGATCAATTGGCTTGCTTGGATCATCTTTAACAGGAATTGTCTGTGTTCTTTCTGCCTGTCATCAGCAGAATTGGGGGTGCAGTGGGGCGGTTGGCGGGGTGGGGGTGGGGGGAGGTGGATGCGGTTTGCAATGCTGACCTCCATGGCACAGCAACATTTGAAAAAAGGCTGGAAGTCTCTGGATTGAGCGAGAGCAGCAGATTTCAGCACCATGGACCTAGAGCAACATTCAAAGCCGCGCAGAGCTAGAAGCTAAAAGCTCACAACTGAGAACAGTTTAAAAAAAAAATCAGTGCCTGTCTTGTGCCAACTTCCCCGACTGAAACCTCCAAACGGCCCTGGAATCGGCCAGGTCCTGGCTAGTGCCAACTGTGCTCCGAGGAAATGGCAGCTGCAATTTGAGCAAAGTTGCAATGTGGGCTGGATACTGTTGCGCCATCTTTTCTCCACTATCACTGTATACATCTGTTCCATTCTCCTGAAACCCCTTGTCCAATTTCCCCTTCAATGTATTGACACTATTCACTGTAACCACTCCCTGGGGTAGCAAGTTCCACACCGTCCCCACTCTCCGAGTGAAGGCATTTCTTCTGAATGCCCGATTGGATTTCTTGGTGACTGTTTTGTATCAATGGTCTCTGGTTCTGCTCTCCTCCACAAGAGGAAACATTCTCTCTGTATTCATTCCAGCAAAACCTTTCAAAATTTAGAGATGTAGGAATGGCGATTAGCACTGTTGCCTCACAGAGCCAGGGACCCAGGTCCAATTCCAGCCTTGGGTCACTGTCTGTGTGGAGTCTGCACATTCTCCCCATGTCTGTGTGGGATTCTTCTGGGTGCTCCAGTTTCCTTCCGCAGTCCAATGATGTGCGGGTTAAGTGGATTAGCTATGTTAAATGTGTAGGATTACGGGGGATAGGGTGGAGGGAAAGGTCTGGGTAGGATGCTCTTTTGAACAGTTGATGCAGACTCAATGGGCCAAATAGTCTATCGTTCTATGATTCTGTGTCTGTGAGGTCATTCCCTCAGCCTGACAGCCCTCTGCTGATATTCATTCCCACACACATCTGGCGTCATTCTTTTCCTCTACCCTCTTCAGTCTCTCCTTTTTTTTAAACACGGCATCTAGAACATAGTAATCTCTGAATGTTCTCCAAGCAGCAGCTTAAAGTAGAAGCTCTGGCTGCCTAAATGGAGGTTGTCTTATAAATATGAAGTGGAAAGTGTGGACTAGGTTTGTTTTAAGATGTTGCTTTTGTTGCCATCCTGCATAATGTAGGCGTCCGTGAGGCCAAAGTTTCCCCCCATCGGTTTAAAAACAAGATAAATAAGAAAGAATTCCATTTATGTAGCTTGATGGCCAGCATTGCGATGGGCCGAAGGGCATCTTTCTGTGCTGTATGGGCGGGATTTTGCTCATCCTGAAACCATCAAGTCCCACCCATGGTCAACGGACCTCTCCACGCTCCATCCCTTGCCCATTCCGATTCCTGTAGCAAGGTGGACAGTAAAATTCCGGCCTCTGATTCTAATGAATTTGATTGCTTCACAATGTGAAAAGCACCATATAGTCAACAAGATAAGGGTTTGAAGGATAAATACTGCTGTACCTAGGAAATTCCTGTAAACCTTTAATTGAGTCATACACAAACCCTAACGGAGTTCCTCCTTCTAGTCTGAATTTCCAACTGTTAGAAAAATACTGATCCTGAAACAGCAAAAACCCAGCAAAGCATAAAAAGAAGTCACTCAGACCCACAAAGCAAAACCACTGAATGGATTTCCACAAGATTGAACTGGACCCAGCAACACAAATACTGTGGCTACCAGAGCAGATCATTCTGCAGTGAGTACCTCACCTCCTGATGCCCCGAAACCTGTCTATCATCTACAATGCACAAGTCAGGGATGTGATGGAATACTTCCCTGGATGAGTGCAATTCTGATGTGGGTATGCCGGCGTTGGACTGGCGTAAACACAGTAAAAAGTCTGACAACACCAGGTTTTAGTCCAACCTATTCACCTGACGAAGAGGGTAACTCCTCGAAAGCTTTTGAGAATATTATCAAATAAATAGGTTGGACTAAAACCTGGTGTTGTCAGACTTTTTACTGAGTGCAATTCCAACAACGCTCAAGAAGCTCAACACCATCCAGGACAAAGCAGCCCATTTAATTGCTACTCAAGTCACAAACATTCAATCTCTCCACCACTAATGCACAGAGGCAGCCGTGTGTACCATCTATAAGATGCACTGCAGCAACTCACCAAGGTTCCTTAGCATCTTCCAAACCCACAACTGCCACCATCTAGAAGGACAAAGGCAGCAGATACCTGGGAACACCACCTCCTCTCCAAGTCAATCGGTCAAAATTCTGAAACTTCCTCCCTCAACCGACATGACATTGCAGTGATTCAAGAAGGCTGCGCACCACCACCTTCTCAAGGGGCAATTAGGGGTGGACAATAAATGCTGGCCTAGCCATCGATGTTAAAAAAAAAACTGAGTTCTTGGTCACCTCTCTGATGTAGCTGAACCAGGAACACCGTGAGACATGATCCTGCCTCTGAGTTGAAAGCACACAGTGTGTAGGTGACTAATAAAATGTCTGCTTCTGCCCCAGACTACTGGCCCAATACAAATAGGCTACTTCATATCTCATCAGGCATCATCAGTGAGAACGCAGTAATTAGGCAAAATAGAATTAAACTCTATTTAAACAGTGTGTGATGATGTATTTATAACAAATCAATTGATGCGAGCAGAATTTATACTGAGTCAGTGTTGATTCACAGGAAGCATTACTGAGGCTGCCTGGATAGCAATGAGTGTTTGATCAGGTCATCGCAGATAATTTGCTCTCTTCAGCTTCTCACAGAGTTTAAACAAAGTCAATATTGATCATTTATCAAAGGAATAAACTGGGATAAGGAAGGAATAGCAACAACAACAGTAAGGTGAGCATGTGTGTATGAATGAATGTTCCTCACACTCACACCTCCACAGTGTTGAGGGCAGGATTAGGGTTGGTGATCAGTTTGTAATCTGGCACCACTGACTTCCTGAGGCATGGATGACATGTTCTTCTGATTCAAACATTCATGTGTGAAGATATTCGTTTACTACCCAACATAATATATCACTAGCGATATGTCTCCTCCAGCCCAGTGTGTACACTGCACAGGTATCTCCAGCCCAGTGTGTACACAGCACAGGTATCTCCAGCTCAGTATGTACACAGCACAGGTATCTCCAGCTCAGTGTGTACACAGCACAGGTATCTCCAGCTCAGTGTGTACACAGCACAGGTATCTCCAGCCCAGTGTGTACACAGCACAGGTATCTCCAGCCCAGTGTGTACACAGCACAGGTATCTCCAGCCCAGTGTGTACACTGAACAGGTATCTCCAGCTCAGTGTGTACACAGCAGAGGTATCTCCAGCCCAGTGTGTACACAGCACAGGTATCTCCAGCTCAGTGTGTACACAGCACAGGTACTTCCAGCTCAGTGTGTACACAGCACAGTATCTCCAGCTCAGTGTGTACACAGCACAGGTATCTCCAGCCCAGTGTGTACACAGCACAGGTATCTCCAGCTCAGTGTGTACACAGCACAGGTATCTCCAGCCCAGTGTGTACACAGCACAGGTATCTCCAGCCCAGTGTGTACACAGCACAGGTATCTCCAGCCCAGTGTGTACACAGCACAGGTATCTCCAGCCCAGTGTGTACACAGCACAGGTATCTCCAGCTCAGTGTGTACACAGCACAGGTACCTCTAGCCCAGTGTGTACACTGAACCGGTATCTCCAGCCCAGTGTGTACACTGAACAGTTATCTCCAGCCCAGTGTGTACACTGCACAGGTATCTCCAGCCCAGTGTGTACACTGCACAGGTATCTCCAGCCCAGTGTGTACACTGCACAGGTATCTCCAGCCCAGTGTGTACACTGAACAGGTATCTCCAGCTCAGTGTGTACACAGCACAGGTACTTCCAGCTCAGTGTGTACACAGCACAGTATCTCCAGCTCAGTGTGTACACAGCACAGGTATCTCCAGCCCAGTGTGTACACAGCACAGGTACCTGTAGCCCAGTGTGTACACAGCACAGGTACCTCTAGCCCAGTGTGTACACTGAACAGGTACCTCTAGCCCAGTGTGTACACTGAACAGGTACCTCAGCCCAGTGTGTACATAGCATAGCTATCTCCAACCCAGTGTATACACCGCACAGGTATCTATAGCCCAGAGTGTAAACTCCATGAATTGAAACAATTTCTCCCACACCAGTCTCTGAGCCACTCATTTAACTCTCTAATCTTATTTACCCAACTTCAATTTGCTTGTGACTCAGGTAATAACACAGAGATTATTCCCTTTTAGGTTCTACTTTTTAATATAACCCCAAGCTGCTCATACTCCCCAAGTACAACCTCCTGCCTAGTCCAATCTGTGCTGTTGGCACCACCATGGATTCTCCTCATATTCCTAGTTGAAGTTAATCTCCAGTTTAGAGTAGAGATCCTGAGTTCAGGCATCAAGCAGGAAGCACAATGTTCAAGACTCACGCTCCTGGTCACCCTGTAGCCTCTGTTCCCATCCATACAAGCTGCAAAAACCTCAAATCTATTGGACAATTGTCAAGGGTTAAGTCTCCTCCACTTCTCCCACCTCCTGCTTCATTCACAGGAATAATTCCTTATCCATGAACAGATCAGATAACCCTGCTCTAAAGGGTGTGACTGCCTCCTGGAACCAAATGTCTGGGCAACCTTCATCCTCCCTGGTGTGTCGCAGCTTATGTAGCTGGATCTCCAGCTCGATAACTCAGAGCTGAAACTCACTGCAGACACGCTTGCCATGGATTACACAGGCATCCACAAGCTCACACGTTCTGCAGTGTGCCCACTCGCTGAACTTGTCTAAATCACCTTGAAGCCTCCTTGCATCCTCCTCACGCAATGCCACTCAGTTTTGTTTTGTCAGCAAACTTGGAAATGTTACATTTGATTCCCTCATCCAAGTCCTTTACATTTATCGTGAACAGCTGGGCCCCAAGCACTGATCCCTGTGGCACCCCACTGGCCACTGCACAGGTATCTCAACCCAATGTGTACACAGCACAGGTAAAAAAAGACCCATATATTCCCACTCTTGTTCCAACTGTCAACCAATTCTATATCCATGTCAATATATTACCCATAACCCATGTACTTCAATTTTGTCCACTAACCTCATGAGGGCCCATGTCAAAAGCCTTCTGAAAATCCAAATACACCATTTCCACTAGAAATATAAATCATTAAAGCCCTACAGAGCAGAAGGGGGCCATTTGGCCCATCAAGCCTGCACCAACTCTCCGGCAGAGCATCTTACCCCAGCACTAATCCTGTAGCCCCATGTACTTATCCCACTAATCTAAAGTTTTTGAAAGGCAAGGGGATTAAGGGTTATGGGGGGAAGGCGGGAAAGTGGAACTGAGCCACGTCAGATCAGCCATGATCTTATTGAATGGCGGGACAGGCTCGAAGGGCTAGATGGCCTACTCCTGCTCCTATTTCTTATGTTCTTACGTCCTCCCTATCCTACACATCTTGGGACACTAAGGAGCAATTTCAATCCATCTTTGAAGTATGGAGGAAACCAGAGCATCTGGAGGAAACCCATGCAGATATGGGGAGAATGTGCAAACTCTGTATAGGTTGTGACCCAAGGCCAGTATTGAACTCAGGTCCCTGGTGTTGTGAGGCAGCAGTGCTAACCACTATGCCACCGTGCCGCAATGAGTACTCGCTTATGTATTCTACTGGATTTCCTTGTGCAGGATCACTTCTAGCCTGACTAACAAGTCTTCTATTACACCGACCTGAGAGTTTGCTTCACTGGTATCCTGACAGGAGGACGCTTAGTGTCTGTGTCAGAGTCCTTTGTCCATTGCTGAGCTCCTGTCAGGTACCTTATCAGCTGCTGAGACAAGCAGCTAGAAATGTAGCAACATGTGGGGGTGCAGGTAGAAATAGAACCACTTCATCTGATTTGTCTACCCCCTCCGTTCCCATCTAACTTTGTCAGATAGCCTTCTGTGAAGCAACCTGGAACATGTTGGGTGGCACAGTGGTTAGCACTGCTGCCTCACAGCGCTAGGGACTCGGGTTCAACTCCAGTCTTGGGTGACTGTCTGTGTGGAGTTTGCACATTCTCCCCGTGTCTGCGTGGGTCTCCTTCAGGTGCTCCGGCTTCCCCCCCGCAGTTCAAAAGTTAGGTGGGTTGGCCATGTTAAAAAGTGCCCTTTAGTGTCAGGGGGACTAGCAGGGTGGCCACGGGGAGAGGTGGGAGTGTTGTTACTGCAGGCAAGGTGGCCCGAATGGCCTCCTTCTACTCTGTGGGAATTCTATGGATTCCATGTTCGACTAAAATAACGAATGCATTCAGGAGGCAGCTGGATATAGCACTCGGGGCGAATGGGATCAAAGGTTATGGGGAGAAAGCAGGGTCAGGCTATTGGGTTGAACAAACAGACATGATCGTGATGAACAGATAGGAAAGGTTCAAAGGGCCAAATGGCCTCCTCCTATCTTCTACGTTTCTACATTAAAAGCACTATCTAAATTGTTGTTGAGTGTGGAAGGTTAAAATTCTCCCATATTTTGTCCAAAAAAAGGATCTACATTTACATTCCATCCTCATTATTTCGCCACATTTCCGATCTTGCCAACTGATTGCCGTTTCCCGTTACTGCACAGCCTTGTTTCTGGCAGTTTATTTTCCACTGCCTCGAGTCTTTGCGTCGACATATCTCAGCACACACATTTCCAGTCTCTGAATCCTCCAGGGTGTGCCCATTCCTGATCTCCGGTTCAGGTACGAGGCCAGCGGCCGTTCTGAGCGCTCGATCAAAGTGGCTGTTCATCGTGTCGATTCTCCAGGGCACTCAGTGATGGGAAATCCCAGCTAAGCAAGCGACTGTCCTTGTGTGAGCTGCGAGCATTTCTCCACACAAGGCCAGGGAATGGACATCTTTATTTTTATCCCTCAAGGGCAGTGAGTCTGATTATAGCAACACATCCCCTGCCATCAAATTGAAAGCAGCACAGGCTCCGTATCGCCCTGGCAAATGCATGGTTGCGGGAATTGTACTTAACCACAAAACCATCAGGAGAGCTCACCACGGGGGTCTTAAAGACACCAACATCACTGCAAGCCAAATACATTCCGATTACCTTCTTATTATTACTGATTAACACAGACGGATTCTACACAATACTGTACTAAACTGGGTGGCACGGTAGCACAGTGGTTAGCACTGCTGCTTCACACCTCCAGGGTCCTGGGTTCGATTGCCGGTTCGGGTCACTGTCTGTGTGGAGTTTGCACATTCTCCCCATGTCTGCGTGGGTTTTCTCTGGGTGCTCCAGTTTCCTCCCACAGTCCAAAGATGTGCGGGTTAGGTTGATTGGCCGTGCTAAAAATTGCCCCTTGGTGTCCTGGGATGCGTAGGTTAGAGGGTGGATGTGTCGGGATGTGAGGGTAGGGCTTGGGTGGGATTGTGGTCAGTGCAGGCTCGATGGGCCGAAGGGCCTCTTTCTGCACTGTAGGGTTCTATGGTTCTATGAAACTGCCACGACTGTACATAGCATCATAGAAACCATACAGTACACAAAGAGGCCATTCGGCCCATCGAGTCTGCACCAACCACAGTCCCACCCAGACCCTACTCCCATATCCCTACATATTTACCCACTAATCCCTCTAACCTACGCATCTCAGGGCACGAAGAGGCAATTTCTTAGCATGGCCAATCAACCTAACCCACACATCTTTGGACTGTGGGAGGAAACCTGAGCACCCGGAGGAAACCACGCAGACACGAGGAGAATGTGCAAACTCCACACAGACAGTGACCCGAGCCGGGAATCGAACCCAGGTCCCTGGAGTTGTGAAGCAGCAGTGCTAACCCACTGTGCTACCGTGCCATTTCAAGCCAATTGGATATCTTAAAGAAAGCAAGAGAGAGCTCATTGATCTACAGGGATCCCAGACAGCCACTGCAAAATGAACGGGAGCAGAGAGCCACAGAGCTCAAAATCAGGAGTCTAGCCCCAAGAGCCGAGATAAAGGGCTGGAAATGTCCTAAATCTGACCCTGGGTTCACAATTACATTCCTCCCTGTGGTCAAACAAATCGACCAGTCATCACTACACTCTACATCGTGTCCCTTAGCCAATTTTATTTCTGTGCTGCCGTTGTACTCTTTAATTTCTCTACAGGTCTATTATGTGACACTTTATCAAGTGTAATCACTACATGTAGCGCGAGTAAACATCGCAATGCTCTGGAAACAGCCACAAGGGAAGTGATGAGATAATGCAGTTTTGATAGCAGGAGTCTGTTCTTGGGACTTTGAATTTGGGATGCACCTGACCAGGTACACAGAATCTCAATGGCACACCTCATCTAACAGTCAGCATCCCCAAAATGCAGGGGGGCCCTCCCAACTGTAGAACAGAGAACATTACAGGCCCTTCGGCCCTCGATGTTGAGCCGACCTTTGGAACCAATCTAATGACCCTCTAACCTAAACTATTCCAATGTTATCCATATGCCTATCCACTGACCATTTGAACGCCCTTAAAGTTGGCGAGTCCGCAACTGCTGCAGGCAGGGCATTCCACGCCCTTACTACCCTCTGAGTAAAGAACCTACCTCTGACATCCGTCCTATAATTACCACCCCTCAATTTAAAGCTATGTCCCTTCGTGTTAGCCGTCACCATCCGAGGAAAAAGGCTCTCACTGTCCACCCTATCTAACCCTCTGATCGTCTTGTATGCCTCAGTTAGGTAAATTGTGGTGAGGTCTCAGTCTGGATTATGTTTGCAAGTTTTGGAGAAGAACATGAACTCTGAGCCTCTATTAAGAATGCACAAACCCACTCACGTCCCTAATTAAAGCACCATTCTCTTCATTTGTTTGTTACTTTTAGGCGGCTTAGGAGTCTAAAAGGATGCTCCTGATCTGAACTAGTCATCAAGAGAATCATCGAGAACAAACAAACTGTTACTTTGAAGGATGGAGGGAATGTTCGGGAGGGATAGGACAAAGAGCTTTCTGTCAACTCCACGCCTACAATTTGCTTTGCTCCTCCTCGGTTTAAACTGCAGAAAAACAAAGAGGGGCAAAAGTCTTTTACGGTCAACATTTTATCGAGCACGAATCCCAAATGGCCAGTGAATAAAAAGAAAAGTTTTCCTCACTCCCACTTAAGTATTTCACCCGCTGTTGCGCTGCCTAGACCAGTTGCCAAGGTTACAGATTCAGTTCCTTGGTGCACCAGAATTTGGTTCGTGTTTGACATTTCATTGTTGTCAAGGTTACCGATGTGCGCGTTCTGTCAACAGACGCAGATTGTGTTACCTCAGCCTTAGAATCATCTAAGCAATGGATGCTCCTGGCCTGTGGTCAATGGTGAACAAATAACACTCATGATTCGTAACACTTACAGCCACTCGCACACCCTTCCTTGGCTTCTGAATGGGTCAATTTCAATAATTAGAGACCCAGGCGCCACAGAGTGGCAACCAGAGGAATTTCACAATACCTTCATTGCAGTGTTAATGTAAGCCTTACTTGTGACTAACTTGACTTTGCCATTTCCACACAGCCAGGGATCTTGAACAAGTGTTGCACATGGTAGACAGCTACGTGTTTCTTGAATCGATCAGCCTGATTACACAGAAATCATAGAAGCCCTACACTACAGAAAGAGGCCATTCGGCCCATCGAGTCTGCACCGAACACAATTCCGCCCAGGCCCCACCCCCATATCCCTACATATTTTACCCACTAATTCTCTAACCTATGCATCGACGGTCAATTTAGCACGGCCAATCAACCTAACCCGCACATCTTTGGACTGTGGGAGGAAACCGGAGTACCTGGAGGAAACCCACGCAGACACGAGGAGAATGTGCAAACTCTACACAGTGACCCGAACCGGGAATCGAACTCGGGTCCACTTTGGGGCTGCACTCGCCCCAAAGCCGGAAAATCCTGCCCGAGGTCAAAGGATGGTCCGTGTCCAGCCCGCTACGATTCTCGCGGCAGGTGGGATGGGAAAATTCCACCCAAGGAGTCTAAGCTAGGGAATGCAAATTAGAATCTTTAATTCAACGTTAAATTCTAGGATGTGATTAGACTGGAGAGCGTGCAGAGGAGATTCACCCAGGGTGTTGCCTGGCCTGGAGGTTCTGAGATATGAGGAAAGGTTGGACAGACTTGGGGCTCTTTTCCTTGGAGCAGCAGAGGTTGAGAGGGGACCTGACAGAGGCGTATAAGATTATGAGGGCATCAGATAGGGTGGATGGGGAGGCACTTTTCCATCAGTAGAGGGTCAATACACAAGGAGCACAGACTTAAGATAAGAATTAGAAGGCGAAGGAGCAAGTTGAAGAGAAACTTTTTCACCCAGAGGATGCTGGGGTTCTGGAACTCACTCTTGTAGCATTTGAGAAGTACTTATAAGACCATAAGATATGGGAGCAGAATTAAGCCACTCGGCCCATCAAGTCTGCTCTCCCATTCAATCAGGGCTGATACTTTTCTCATCTCCATTCTCTTGTCTTTTTCCCATTACCCTTGATCCCCTTATAAATCAAGAACTTATCTAACTCTGTCTTAAACACACTCAATGACCTGGCCTCCACAGCCTTTTGTGGCAAAGAGTTCCACAGATTCCCCACTCTCCGGCTGAAGAAATTCCTCCTCATCTCTGTTTTAAATGATCATCCCTTTCGCCTGAGGTTGTGCCCCTCTGGTTCTAGTTTTTCCTATGAGCGGAAACATCCTCTCCACGTCCACTCTATCCAGGGCCTCACAGTATCCTGTAAGTTTCAATAAAATGCCCCCTCAAACTCCTAAACTCCATCGAGTACAGACCCAGAGTCCTCAACCGTTCCTCATACGCCAAGCTCTTCATTCCAAGGATCATTCTTATGAACCTCCTCTGGACCCTTTGCAAAGACCAGCACATCCTGCCTTAGATACGGGGCTTAATTAAATGTCTGCTCTATCATTCTCCCAGCTGCTCCTTCCAGTTTAGTTTGTCTTTCACTCTGTAGCCACATCCAGGCTGGATTAACAGCACACAAGAAAGAATTTGCAGACGCATGTAATCAAACACCAAACAATTGATCACTTGAATACAACAAATTTTCTTTAGCATTGGACATTTTATTTTCCTTCTTTAAACGAAGTTAATCATTTCACCCTTCTTTTTGATGTGTTTTATTTATACCGTACCCATTTCACCAACCTGCCTATGTCCTTTTGAAAGTCTGACCTATCCTCCTCACAGTTCACAATGCGTTCAAGTTTTGTGTTATCTGCAAATTTGGAAATGGTGCGCGATACATCCAGGTCCCTGTCATTAATATATATCAGGAAAAAAATAGAACACCAATCTCTAGGGAGCTTTATTATAAATCTTCCTTCAGTCAGAAGATCATTCGCCACTACTCTGTTTCCTATCACTCAGCCCTTTCTTTTTATCCAAGGTCCTTTTGTCCTTTTTATTCCAGGAGTTGTAACTTAGTCATAAACATTATCATGTCTTTTGGAAGACCATGTACATCACAAGAACGACACCACCCCTCCATCCACCCTCACAATATAACTCCACCAAGTTGGTTGAACAGAATTTGTCCTCAGCAAATCCATACTCCTTTCCCTTTGTCTGAGTTTGCCCAAGTGACTGTTATTTTTCTCAAATTATTATTTCTAAAAACCTCTGTGCCAACACGTGCAAACTGATGGGCTTTGGTTTATCCTTGCATCGTTTTTTGCACATTTGCAAATCTCCAGACTTCTGCACCCCCTTTGTATCCAACAAGATACGGGCAGCACGGTAGCACAGTGGGTTAGCACTGCTGCTTCACAGCTCCAGCATCCTGGGTTCGATTCCCGGCTCAGGTCACTGTCTGTATGGAGTTTGCACATTCTCCTCGTGTCTGCGTGGGTTTCTTCCAGGTACTCCGGTTTCCTTCCACAGTCCAAAGATGTGCGGGTTAGGTTGATTGGCCATACTAAGAAATTGCCCCTTAGTGTCCAGGGATGAGTAGGTCAGAGGGATTAGTGGGTATAATATGTAGGGATATGGGGGTAGGGCCTGGGTGGGATTGTGTTCAGTGCAGACTGTAGGGTTCTATTCCATTCTATTCTAAGATTTGGAAGATTATACCTAGGTGTTGGCATTTTCTAACCTTATTTCCCTCAGTGGCCCTGGATACACCTCATCCAGCCTGATACTTGCCAACTCTAATCACAGCCAACCCATCAAATACTCCCTCTTCCATCCATTTTTTTTAACCATACAGTATCTTCAGCCGCCCACTCTTTCACTATGACTTGGGCAGCATCTTCTTCCTTGGTGAAGGGTGGCATGGTGGCACAGTGGTTAGCACTGCTGCCTTGCCAGGTCAGGGACCCAGGGTTCAATTCCCAGCTCGGGTCACTGCCCGTGTGGAGTTTGCACATTCTCCCCGTATCTGCGTGGGTTTCCTCCGGTTTCCTCCCACAGTCCAAAGATATGTGGATTAGGTTGCTTGGCCATGCTAAATTGCCCCTTCGTGTCAGGGGGGAGCTAGTAGGGTAAATGGGGATATGGGGATAGGACCTGGGTGGAATTGTGGTTGGTGGGCCAAATGGCCTTGTGCTCTGCAGTGATTCTATGACTGTATGCTAAAAGACAGATGCAATGTGCTCCTTTGCACCTCAGCTGTGCATCCTGCCTCCAGGGTAAATCCACATGCAGATCCATAACTAGTCCCCATTCCTGCTTTTACCACACTATTAATAGGCCAGCAGTGGTTAGCACTGCTGCCTCACAGTGCCAGGGACCCTTGTTTGATTCCTGGCTTAGAACTTAGAATGTAGAACTTAGAATCCCTACAGTACAGAAAGAAGCCATTCAGCCCATCAAATCTGCACCAGCCACAATCCCACCCAAGCCCTACCCCCATATCCCTACATATTTACCCCCTAATCCCTCTAACCTATGCATCTGAGGACACTAAGGGGCAATTTTAGCATGGTCAATCAAACTAACCCGCACATCTTTGGACTGTGGGAGGAAACCGGAGGAAACCCACGCAGACACAAGGAGAATGTGCAAACTGACACAGACAGTGACCCCAGCCGGGAATCGAACCCGGGTCCCTGAAGCAGCGGTGCTAACCACTGTGCCACACCGGCTTGTGTGGAGGTTGCACGTTCTCCCTGTGTCTGCATGGGTTTTCCTCCGGGTGCTCCAGTTTCCTCCCACAGTCTGAAAGGCGCATCGGATGTACTAAATTCTCCCTCAGTGTACCTGAACTGGCACAGGAGTGTGGCAACTAGAGGCTTTCCACAGTAACTTCACTGCAGTGTTAATGTAAGCTTACGAGTGACACTAATAAATAAACTAAAAAATAACTGAAGACACCTTCTGATCTAAAAAAAAAGACACCTTATCTAAACTGTCATTCTCTTATCATACTCTCTCTTTGCTTCTCCTATTTACTTTTCACTTCCTTTTTTGGAAATTCTGAGTCCTATTCTTAACTGAATTATCCACCTGATATCTATAACCTCTTCCTGCTTCATGTTGCTCTGTGTATCTTTTGCCATCCATGGAGTTTTGGACTTATTGACATTACCTTTTGTCTGAGTTGAAATGTACCTTAACCAGACTCAAAGTATCTCCTTTTCAAAGGCCATTATTCCATTATAGTTTCACCAACCAATCTTTCATCCCAATTTATCCAGATTATCCTCTCTCCACTGATGTTGGCTTTCTCCAGACTAATGACTCTTAGTCTGATTACTCCTTGTTTCTGTTTGATACTGTGATCACTGCTCGATTCATTGAATCCCCTACAGTGCAGGAGGCCATTTGGCTGATCGAGCCTGTACTAATAATTCTACCCAGGGCATATCCCCGTAACCCCATGTATTCACCCTGCTAGTCTCTCTGACACTAAGGAGCAATTTAGCATGGCCAATCCACCTGACCTGCACGTCTTTGGAGTGTGGGAGGAAACTGGAGCACCCGAAGGAAACCCATGCGGATATGGGGAGAATGTGCAAACTCCGCACTGTCACCCAAGACCGGAATTGAACCTGGGTCCCTGGCGCTGTGAGACAGGAGTGCTAACCACTGTGCTGTTTCTTGATCCAGTGGAACTGCCTCAATCACTGGAAGAGATCCATCAATGCTTCCTATCTTAGAACACAGAACATCTTGTTGGTCTGGACCGCAGGATCTTTGGTTATGAGTGAATGTGGATATTCTGGAAGGAAATATGTAGAGAGGGGTAGTGAGAGCTGATCTGCAGAATCCACAGGGTCAACAGTGGGGAAGGTGAGTTGGGTAGGGAGGAGATTAGAAAGATTAGCCCCCAGCAGGCACACTGGGCAGGAAGGTCAGCGAGAAATTTGATGGGACACTCATCAGTTCTGTTTGTGAATGGACAGTGATGCCTGCCTCAATGGAGGAAACATCTCTTAGAGGACATCAAGAGAGGTGTGAGGAGAAGCTGTAGGATTATTGGAAAAGGAGTTAAGACTGGGGCAAAGGCAGATGAAAAGCATGTTCAAAGACTACTGAAAGGTTGGGGTAGGGATTTGGGAAAACAAGGTACTCGAGAGATAATGTTGGGAAAGAAGTGATAAGAAAGAATAGCGAGGAACATAAGAACATAAGAAATAGGAGCAGGAGTAGGCCATCTAGCCCTTCGAGCCTGCCCCGCCATTCAATAAGATCATGGCTGATCTGTCGTGTCTCAGTTCCACATTCCCGCCCTCTCCCCATAACCCTTAATCCCCTCTCTTATCAAAAACCCATCAACCCGCGTCTTAAAAATATTTAGCGAGGCAGCCTCCACCACTTCAACGGGCAGAGAATTCCAGAGATTCCCCACCCTTTGAGTGAAGAAGTTCCTCCTCAACTCCGTTCTAAACTGCACCCCCCTTTATCTTGAGGCTGTGCCCCCTAGTCCTATTATCCTTTTTGAGTGGGAAGAGTCTCTCCACCTCTATCCTATCCATCCCATTCATCATCTTATACGTCTCAATGAGATCTCCCCTCATTCTTCTAAACTCTAATGAGTACAAGCCTAGTTTATTCAACCTCTCCTCATAGCTCAACCCCCTCAACTCCGGCATCAGCCTAGTAAACCTCCTCTGCACTCCCTCCAAGGCCAAAATATCCTTGCGTAAGTACGGCGCCCAAAACTGCACACAGTACTCCAGCTGCGGCCTCACCAATGCCCTATACAGCCGCAGCAAGACCTCCCTACTTTTATATTTAATCCCCCTCGCTATGAAGGGAGGTAAGAGAGGGATGAAATGCATAAAGTTGAAATGAAAGTGATGGGCTCAGTTTAAGGGTGGCAGCCAAAGTACACACTCTCATTTCAATCCTTCAAAGTCTACCAAGGAGACGTTAAGAACATAAGAAATAGGAGCAGGAGTAGGCCATCTAGCCCTTCGAGCCTGCCCCGCCATTCAATAAGATCATGGCTGATCTGAAGTGGATCAGTTCCACTTTCCCGCTTTCTCCCCATAACCCTTAATCCCCTTGTCTATCAGAAACTATGTATAAATTATGTAGCATTTATTAGAATGCAAATATCCTAGTTGTGAATGGGGGAGTGGATGAGGTAGGGACGGGGAGGGGGAGGGATGTGGAGAGGAGTAGAGAAAAGACAATAAAGGAGAGAGACCAAAGTTTTAAAGTTATAATCCCTGTCGTGGGTCAAGGATCACGTGGATCTGTAGAGTCAGTCTGGAGAATCGATAAACTGTTCTTCAAGTTTAGGAGTGAAGTGTGGTGGGCAAGTGGAGTCCAGAAACTGTTTGAAAGGCAGAGTCACAGAAGCCACTGACAGAGATTCAGTTAGGATGAAGATCTGGGGTACACGGGTTTGACCCAATGCTTGCTTAGCAAAGATAGATTAGTAGACACAATATTGCAGACAGCCAATTTCTGGAACATCACAAACTGTGTGGTTTTAGCAACAAAGGTAAAACTAAAATGATGGAGTTTGGAAATTGTTCCATATTTAGCAAGTCCAATTAACCGCTATGGGGGTCCCCAGCCCAAAAAAGTGAGATTTTCCAGGCTCATCCGCTGCCAGCATCATCCAGTCCCGGTGAAAAGTAACGGACCTTCGGTTAGGCCACCCAATGTCTCATGACGGGGCTGGAAAATCCCAGCCAAAATTCATGGACACCATCCAAGAGGTGCCGAGGCAAGGCGATTCTTGCAAGCTATCCAAAGCATCCCCTCTAATTCTAGCTTTCACTCTTGTTCAATTCTCCAACTCTCTTAAACTCTGTAATAATGTCCACTATATTAGAACATAGAACATTACAGCGCAGTACAGGCCCTTCGGCCCTCGATGTTGCGCCGACCAGTGGAACCAATCTAATGACCCTCTAACCTAAACTATTCCAATGTTATCCATATGCCTATCCACTGACCATTTGAACGCCCTTAAAGTTGGCGAGCCCACAACTGCTGCAGGCAGGGCATTCCACGCCCTTACTACCCTCTGAGTAAAGAACCTACCTCTGACATCCGTCCTATAATTAACACCCCTCAATTTAAAGCCATGTCCCCTCGTGTTAGCCATCACCATCCGAGGAAAAAGGCTCTCGCTGTCCACCCTATCTAACCCTCTGATCATCTTGTATGCCTCAATTAAGTCACCTCTTAACCTTCTTCTCTCTAACAAAAATAACCTCAAGCCCCTCAGCCTTTCCTCATAAGACCTTCCCGCCATACCAGGGTACATTCTGCACCCTCTCTCTTCCTTTTCTATGAACAGCATGTTCTGTCCGTAGTCGGGAGAGGTATAACACAGATATTACAGGGAGGTTTTTCACACAGAGGGTAGTGGGGGTATGGAATGCTCTGCCAAGTAAGGTGGTGGAGGCAGGCACGCTAGAGTTGTTTAAGACTAACTTAGACAGGCACATGAGTGGGTCGGAGATGGGTGGATATAGGAGATTGTTTTAAATAAGGTTCATTAGCATTGGGGCGTCCCTGGTAAGGTAAATGGATATGGTATGATAATAATGTTTCTTCCCTTTTCATTCACAGGTTTTAAGTCGGTCCGCCTTGTTGTCCAACAAGGGGCATACACGCGACAGGTCGTACTGGGGATGCTCGTGATTGTTCAAGATTGGCCTAGTGCTTCACGTCGTTAGTGTGTGCCGAAACTGGACCAGATACTGGGCAAGACGACAGCTCAGTGACTATCACTGATTGCTGTGCAGACACATGGATTTGGGCCAGTGTCTGCGGGAGTTTGCGCATTCTCCCCGTGCTTGCGTGGGTTTTCTCCGGGCGCTCCGGTTTCCTCCCACACCCCAAAGATGTGCTATTAGGCTGATTGGAGGTAATAAATTGTCCCTAAATTAGTTTCCTTCAATGTGGATGGCCATAAAACATTAGACAAGGGTCATGGGTGGAGGGGGGTACTGGTAGTGTTAAAATGGAGGCGCGGGCTCATTGGGCCGGAGGGCCTGTTTCCCGAGCTGTTTTTTGTTCTTTGTATAGCTCACAAGAAACAATACTTTTCATTGTATGCTAATATTTGTGACAATAATAAGTCAAATCAAAAAATGGATATATGGCCCTGCTGCCTAAAATGACTGAGTTTATTGCACATGTTTTCAATTTAATTACATCAAGCGTAATCTGATAAATATCCTCTGGAATCAAATACCAAACTTATCTTCAGTAGAGGAGTTTCCAAAGTAACTTCCTGATTGATGGCAATCAGAGAAAGGAACAGAAGAATGTGGATAGGATTCGATGGAGTCAAGGTGGAAGAGGCTTGTGTTGAGCATAAATGCAAGCGAATAGGATGATTGATGGATTTCTGTGCTGCGCTGGTGTATCACATTTCACTCAGAGCACGGGTTATTGAGGCAATGTACACTTGGAGTCATGGATTGTGATAGAAATAATTTTAGAACCTACCATTTGGCTAACCAAGAATCTCTCCTACTCTTACTACTCGCCATTGGTGTTGGAAGGATTTACAAATGGATACTCACCCTTGTTTGGCCTTGTTACGAACAGTAATCATGATGTGGTGTTGCCGGCGTTGGACTGGGGTAAACACAGTAAGAAGTCTCACAACACCAGGTTTAATCCAACCAGTTTATTTGATAGTAATCCCACAAACCTTTGGAAATGCTGTTCCTTTGTCAGGTGTGTGGAAAGTTTTGCAGAACTGAGCAGAGACTGATAGCCAAGTTTCGCACACATGAGGACAAAGAACAAAGAACAACCCAGCACGGGAAACAGGCCCTTCGGCCCAACGAGCCCGCGCCGCCATCTTAATGTGTTTTTCCTCCTCCACCCTTGACCCATGTCTATGCTTATGGTACCCCCATTGGAAACCAGATTATGGGGAGAATAATTTAGGGGACAATTTGTTACACCAATTAGCCTAAGAGCACATCTTTGTTGTGGCCTCAACCGGGATCTTGGGTTCATGTCACACTATCTGTAACCCCCATGACTTGTCTGAACTTGCAACATCTCACTTACTGTCCTGTCTGGAGACAATACACATCTCTTTAACCTGTGCTTAATGCTCTCTCCACTCCCATTGTCTGCATCTTTAAGACTTGAATAGCAGGTTAGCAATAAAGACTCGCATTCTAATCAGTATTCTGTAAACTGTGTGCGACTTTAGACACCCGTCTCTGATCAGAACCTTCCACACACCTGACGAAGGAACAGTGTTTTCGAAAGCTTGTGGGATTACTATCAAATAAACTGGTCGGACTTTAACCTGGTGTTGTGAGACTTTTTACTGTGGGACTTGAGCTCAGGGCTTCTAGCTCAGAGGCGGAGATGCTACCCACTGCATCACAAGACCGCCACCCCTCCTCCTTGCCGTGTGGCAAATTTACGCAGTTCTGTGTTTCTAGGTTGAATTCACAATTTGGACAAACTGCAAACACAACAAAAAGTGAGGCCAATGTCCTGTCTGAAATGAAGAAGAAAATACCTGAAGGTCAATTGCGCAGACATTGAAAGTACACGGGCTATTTGTGAATGGTTCATTAGAAGCACTCGTGTGATTTATATTCTCAGCGTGAAGGCAGGAAATTAAAAGTTACACCAGAAACCCTGTTCTCTCCACACCAGGCAGCAATTAAAAACACTACTTTTCAATTCTGACATGTATCCATGTTCTGAATTTTATGGGGGACCCATTATCATTTCATTAAAAACACATGTATTTACTCTAATCATGAAGAATCGTATCAGAGCTGCTTGTTGGATTTTAGAACATAGAACATAGAAAAACTACAGCACAAACAGACCCTTTGGCCCACAAGTTGTGCCGATCATATTCCTACCTTCTAGGCTTACCTATAACCCTCAATCCTATTGAATCCCATGTACTCATCCAGAAGTCTTTTAAAAGACCCCAGCGAGTTTGCCTCTACCACCACCGACGGCAGCCTCACTCACCACCCTCTGAGTGAAAAACATACCCCTGACATCTCCTCTGTACCTACTCCCCAGCACCTTAAACCTGTGTCCTCTCCTAAGCTTGTGGGTTTTGAAGGATTTTCTGTCGATACCAAGTTAACATTTAAAGTTTATTTATTAATGTTGCAAGTAGGCTTACATTAACACTGCAATGAAGTTACTGTGAAAAGCCCCTATTCGCCACACTCCAGCACTTGTTCGGGTACACTGAAGGAGAATTTAGCACGGCCAATCCACCAAACCAGCACGTCTTTCAGACTGTGGGAGGAAAACAGTGCACCCGGAGAAACCCACGCAGACACGGGGAGAACATGCAGACTCTGCACAAACAGTGACCCAAGCCAGGAATTGAACCTGGATCCCTGGCACCGAGAGACAGCTGTGCTCACGACTTTGCTACCATGCTTAATACTTAACAATGGGCTATTGGCATTACTTAGTGAATTTTATTCCGATTATTGCTGATGTTGTTACAGTTCACTTATTCTGCATTCGCTCCCTTCCTTCTCCATGTACACTATGCAGCACGGTAGCACAGTGCTTAGCACTGCTGCTTCACAGCTCCAGGGTCCTGGGTTCGATTCCTGGCTCGGGTCACTGTCTGTGTGGAGTTTGCACATCCTCCTCGTGCCTGCGTGGGTTTCCTCTGGGTGCTCCGGTTTCCTCCCATGGTCCAAAGATGTTCAGGTTAGGTTGATTGGCCATGCTAAAAAATTGCCCCTTAGTGTCCAGGGATGTGTAAGTTAGTGGGCATAATATGTAAGGATATGGGGGTAGGGCCTGGGTGGGATAAGAACATAAGAACATAAGAAATAGGAGCAGGAGTAGGCCATCTAGCCCTTCGAACCTGCCCCGCCATTCAATAAGATCATGGCTGATCTGTCGTGTCTCAGTTCCACATTCCCGCTTTCTCTCCATAACCCTTAATCCCCTCGCTTATCAAAAACCCATCAACCCGCGTCTTAAAAATATTGAGCGAGGCAGCCTCCAACACTTCAACGGGCAGAGAATTCCAGAGATTCACCACCCTTTGAGTGAAGAAGTTCCTCCTCAATTCCATTCTAAACCGCCCCCCCTTTATCTTGAGGCTGTGCCCTCTAGTCCTACTGTCCTTTCTGAGCGGGAAGAGCCTCTCCACCTCTATCCTATCCATCCCATTCATCATCTTAAACGTCTCAATGAGATCTCCCCTCATTCTTCTAAACTCTAACGAGTACAAGCCTAGTTTATTCAGCCTCTCCTCATAGCTCAACCCCCTCAACTCCGGTATCAGCCTAGTAAACCTCCTCTGCACTCCCTCCAAGGCCAAAATATCATTGCGTAAGTGCGGTGACCAAAACTGCACACAGTACTCCAGCTGCGGCCTCACCAATGCCCTATACAGCTGCAGCAAGACCTCCCTACTTTTATATTCAATCCCCCTCGCTGTGAAGGCCAGCATCCCATTTGCCTTCCTGACCACCTGCTGCACCTGCAGGCTGGGTTTTTGCGACTCATGCACCAGGACCCCGAGGTCCCTCTACATCGTCGCATGCTGCAGTTTTTCGCCACGTAAGTAATAGTCCTTCCTACCATTATTGTGTTTGGGATTGTGTTTGGTGCAGACTCGATGGGCCAAATGGTCTCTTTCTGCACTGTAGTGTTCTATGAGTCTATGGTGTTTTGATTGTATAGTGCAAAAAAACAATACTTCTCACTGCATCCCAATACATGTGACAATAGATAAGGATCATGGGTGGAGGGGGGGACTGGTAATGTTAAAATGGCGGCATGGGCTCGTTGGGCCGAAGGGCCTGTTTCCTGGGCTGTTTTTGTTCTTTAATAATAAATCAAATCAAATATTTGGAGTATCTGTTAGTTTTGGTGAGAGTGTGTAAACACAGCAAACGTTAGAGTTCCGCAGTAAACTGTATTTATAATTCATTCCAGAGTTATAGGCCAGGTAAGAGATAAATGGAAGCAAAACGCGAGGGAATCAGACAGATAGGAAATGTGATCAGACACGCAAGGAAAGGCAAGATTACCAGAGAAGAGGACATAGTGATATTGTCACTGGACTAGTAATCCAGAGTCCCAGGGTAATGCCCTGGGGCTACAGGTTCAAATCCCACCCTGATGAATCTGGAATTTAAAACCACTGTCGATTTTTGTAAAGATCTTTTAATGCTCTTTAGGGATGGAAATCTGCCACTCTTGTTTGGTCTACATTTGATTCCACACCTGCAGATTGACTGCTCCCTGAAATGGCTAAGCGAGCCACTCAGCTCTATGGCGATTAGGATAACAAATGCTCGACGAGTGTCTGTGATAACCACATCCCGTGGAGAAGACCTGTGGTGGGAATTAGAGATAAATGCATGAGACAAACTCGCACCGAGATTGAGAAAATAAACGTAAAACATGGAGAGCAATGAGAGAAGGAAGGAGGAAAGTGGGACAAGATTATACCTAATCGTACCCCATCACCTGTCTGGACAGTGCGTTCCAGACGTTCACCAGCCTCCGTGTAAAAATCTTGCCTCTCACATCTCCTCTAAATTTTTCCCCAAGTACCTTAAACCAATGTCCCACAATACTTGACTTTTCTACCCTAGGAAAGAATCTGACTCTCCACTCTGTCCATGTCACTCATAATCCTCTATCAGTTCACCCCTCAACCTTCGCTGTTCCACTGAGAACAAACTATGTGGATGTGGAAGCTATTGAGAGGGTGCAGAGGAGATTTACAAGGATGTTGCCTGGATTGGGAGGCATGCCTTATGAGGATAGGTTGAGGGAGCTCGGTCTCTTCTCCCTGGAGAGGCGAAGGTTAAGAGGCAACCTGATAGAGGTTTATAAAATGTTGAGAGGAATAGATAGGATGGATTCTCGGAGGCTATTTCCCAGGGCTGAAATGGTCACTACGAGAGGACACAGGTTTAAGGTGCTGGAGAGCAGGTACAGAGGAGATGTTAGGGGTAAGTTTTTCACTCAGAGGGTGGTGAGTGAATGGAATCGGCTGCCGTCGGTGGCGGTGGAGGCGAACTCGCTGGGGTCTTTTAAAAGACTTCTGGATGAGTATATGGGATTTAATAGGATTGGGAATTAGAGATAGTTCTATGGCTTGGTAGGTATGGATGTGATCGGCGCAACTTGTGGGTCGAAGGGCCTGTTTGTGCTGTAGTGTTCTACGTTCTATGTTCTAAACCGAGTTTGTCCAACCTCTCTTCATAGCTAATACCCTCCAGACCAGACAACACCCTAGTAAATCTTTTCTGTACCCTCTCCAAAGTATCCACATCCTTCTGGTAGTGTGGCGACCAGTGTTGACAAAATGTCACATTACTGGAGGAGACGGGTACCTGGAGACCCCAGGTATGAATCCAGGTCAGTGCTACATCTGTTCACCCATTCGCATTTTTTTTTACATTCCAACTGTCTTGATCACACACCGCTGAGTTGCAACTGCTACACACTCAACAGGATCATCATCAACTTTAATATTTGGCTCATTTTCCGTAACATGTCAAGACAAACATGTTGCCTTGTTGTCAACTGCTGGGAATTATTTTTGGTAGTGGGTGTATCCAGCACATCACCAGAATTGATACAGTAGCAGGGGACAGCATAGAACATTCCAGCGCAGTACAGGCCCTTTGGCCCTCGATGTTGCGCCGACCAGTGGAACAAATCTAACGACCCTCTAACCTAAACTATTCCAATGTTATCCATATGCCTATCCACTGACCATCTGAATGCCCTTAAAGTTGGCGAGTCCACAACTGCTGCAGGCAGGGCATTCCACGCCCTTGCTACCCTCTGAGTAAAGAACCTACCTCTGACATCCGTCCTATAATTACCACCCCTCAATTTCAAGCTATGTCCCTTCGTGTTAGCCGCCACCATCCCAGGAAAAAGGCTCTCACTGTCCATCCTATCTAACCCTCTGATCATCTTCTATGCCTCAATTAGGTCACCTCGCAACTTTCTTCTCTCTAACGAAAATAACCTCAAGTCCCTCAGCCTTTCCTCATAAGACCTTCCCACCATACCAGGCAACATCCTGGTAAACCATCTCTGCACCCTTTCCAATGCCTCCACATCTTTCTTATAATGCAGCGACCAGAACTGTACGCAATACTCCAGGTGCGGCTGCAATAATATCAGGGTTGATGCTAGAGCAGAAATGAAATAAATAACATTAATATAATTAATGTATTTATTCAAAGTAGTAACCTTTCTATAAGTCTTCTCAAATGGAGAACAATGATGTGTTTTGTTGCCAGCTTATGTGTCCATTTTTGTTGTATTTTGAACACCACAGGAGCTGTGCTAAAATGTGAATTGTCTCTTGGAGGTTCCAGATTAATTCAAATAACTCCAAATAATGCTCACTGTGAACAGTAGAAAGCCCAGCTATTTTCCCTTGAGTTTCAGCAAAAGCACCACCATTTGCTCCCCCCCACTCAGGCTCATCATTGACCTGAAGCTTAACCAGACCAACAACAATACAATGGATTGGATTTTCCAGCCACGTTCGCCCAAAACTGGAAAATCCTGTCCGAGGTCAACGGATCTCGCCTGGTCTGCACCCCCCCCCCGCCCCTGCCCGCTACGATTGCCGTACAGGCGAGAGGGGAAAGTTCTAGTCAATGGCTACAAAGTATGTACTGTGGGCTGAGGGTCTCTCATTTCAATCCCTCAAAGCCTATCCAAGGCGAAGGTAAGTGTGTGATAGACAACTAAGTATTTGCCTGGACAGGGGCAGCAGCAACAACACTCAACAAATAACGAACAAAGAGTAAAGAAAATTACTTTGGCCCTCCAAACCTGCACCGACCATGCTGCCAACTGAACTAAAACTTCCTACCTTTCTGGGGACCGTATTCCTCTATTCCCATCCTAATCACATATTTGTCCAGATGCCCCTTAAAAGTCACTATCGTATCTGCTTCCCCTGGCAGAGTGTTCCAGGCACCCTCTGTGGAAACACTTTCCTTGTACATCTCCTTTCAACCTTGCCCCTCACATCTTAAACTTATGCCTCCTAGTAACTGATTCTTCCATCCTGGGGAAAAGCTTCTGACTATCCAGTCTGTCCATGTCCCTCATAATCATGTAGACTTCTTGTGGGGTCATTCAACATATAGAACCATAGAAAATTACAGCTCAGAAACAGGCCTTTTGGCCCTTCTTGTCTGTGCTGAACCATTTTTCTGCCTAGTCCCACTGACCTGCACTTGGACCATATCCCTCCACACCCCTCTCATCCATGTATCTGTCCAAGTTTTTCTTAAATGTTAAAAGTGACCCCGCATTTACCACTTTATCCGGCAGCTCATTCCACACTCCCACCACTCTCTGTGTGATACAGACCCCCCCCTAATATTCCCTTTAAACTTTTCTCCTTTCACCCTTAACCCATGCCCTCTGGTTTTTTTCCTCCACTAGCCTCAGTGGAAAAAGCCTGCTTGCGTTCACTCTATCGATACCCATCAAAATCTTATACACCTCTATCAAATCTCCCCTCTTTCTTCGACACTTTAGGGAATAAAGTCCTAACCTATTCAATCTCTCTCTGTAACTCAGCTTCTCAAGTCCCGGCAACATCCTTGTAAACCCGCTGTATACTCCTTCAACCTTATTAATATCCTTCCTGTAATTAGGTGACCAAAACTGCACACAATACTCTAAATTCAGCCTCATCAATGTCTCATCTAGACACACGGAACAGCCATGGGGACCAAATTTGCACCTCAATATGCCAACATCTTCATGCACAGGTTCAAACAAGACTTCTTCACTGCACAGAATCTTCAACTGATGCTATACACTAGATACATCGATGACATCTTCTTCCTTTGGCCTCATGGTGAACACTCACTGAAACAACTATATGATGATATCAACAAGTTCCACCCCACCATCAGACTCACCATGGACTATTCCCCAGAATCAGTTGCATTCTTGGACACACGCATCTCCATCAAGGACGGTCACCTCAGCACCTCACTGTACCACAAGCCCACAGACAATCTCCCAACGCTCCACTTCTCCAGTTTCCACCCTAAACATGTTAAAGAAGCCATCCCCTATGGACAAGCCCTCCGTATACAAAGGGTTTGCTCAGATGAGGAGGATCGTGACAGACACCTCCAGACGCTGAAAGAACATAGAACATAGAACATAGAACATTACAGCGCGGAACAGGCCCTTCGGCCCACAATGTTGCGCCGACCAGTCTTATTTTTAAAAAAAACATTGACCCACTAATCTAAACCAATCCCTTTTCGTCCATAAACCTATCCACCAATCTCTTAAACGCCCCCAAACTAGGTGCATTTACAACTGCAGCAGGCAGGGCATTCCAGTCCCTCACCACCCTCTGGGTAAAGAACCTGCCCCTGACATCCGTCCTATAACTACCCCCCCTTAATTTAAAGCCATGCCCCCTCGTGCTAGATTTCTCCATCCGAGGAAACAGGCTATCACCATCCACCCTATCTAAACCTCTAATCATCTTATATGTTTCTATAAGATCCCCTCTTAGCTGCCTTCTTTCCAGTGAAAACAACCCCAAATCCCTCAGTCTCTCCTCATAGGACCTCCCCTGCATACCAGGCAACATCCTGGTAAACCTCCTCTGCACCCTCTCCAAAGCCTCCACATCCTTCCTGTAATGTGGGGACCAGAACTGCACACAGTACTCCAAGTGCGGCCGCACCAGAGTTGTGTACAGTTGCAACATGACGCTGCGACTCCTAAATTCAATCCCCCTACCAATAAACGCCAAGACACCGTACGCCTTCTTAACAACCTTATCTACTTGATTCCCAACTTTCAGGGATCTATGTACACATACACCTAGATCCCTCTGCTCCTCCACTCTATTCAAAGTTCTCCCGTTAGCCCTATACTCAACACATCTGTTATTCCTACCGAAATGGATTACCTCACACTTCTCCGCATTAAACTCCATCCGCCACCTCGCGGCCCAGCTCTGCAACCTGTCCAAGTCACCCTGCAAACTTCGACACCCTTCCTCACAAT
Organism: Carcharhinus amblyrhynchos; assembly: GCF_965287045.1. Lineage (NCBI taxonomy): Eukaryota > Metazoa > Chordata > Chondrichthyes > Carcharhiniformes > Carcharhinidae > Carcharhinus > Carcharhinus amblyrhynchos. Next base: position 2,188,718 of record NW_027649782.1, on the reverse strand, counting down.
CTACCACACCTCCGACTTTGGTGTCATCAGCAAACTTACTAATCCACCCAACTATACCCTCATCCAGATCATTAATAAAGATTACAAACAGCAGTGGCCCCAAAACAGATCCCTGAGGCACACCACTCGTAACCGAACTCCATGATGAATAATTACCATCAACCACCACCCTCTGTCTCCTATCTGCTAACCAATTCCTGATCCAAGTACCTAAATTACCACCAATCCCATACATCTGCATCTTCTGCAGAAGCATACCATGGTGAACCTTATCAAACGCCTTACTAAAATCCATATATACCACATCTACTGCCTTACCCCTATCCACCTCTTTGGTCACCTTCTCAAAGAACTCAATAAGGTTAGTAAGGCACGACCTTCCCGCTACAAAACCATGCTGACTATCTCTAATCAATTCATTACTCTCCAAATAACTATAAATCCTATCCCTAATAATTCTTTCTAAAACCTTGCCCACTACAGAAGTAAGACTCACTGGTCTGTAATTCCCAGGGAAGTCTCTGCTCCCCTTCTTAAACAATGGGACAACATTCGCTGTCCTCCAATCTTCCGGTACTATACCAGAGACCAACGACGATGCCCTCATATGGGCGCTCGACTCATAGATCGACAGCTCCGATGCGCCACAGCGAAAAACCGCACCGATCTCCTCAGAAGACAAACACGGGACACGGTGGACAGAGTACCCTTCATCGTCCAGTACTTCCCCGGAGCGGAGAAGCTACATCTTCTCCAATGTCTTCAACATATCATTGATGAAGACGAACATCTCGCCAGGGCTATCCCCACACCCCCACTTCTTGCCTTCAGACAACCACACAACCTCAAACAGACCATTGTTCGCAGCAAACTACCCAGTCTTCAGGAGAACAGTGACAACAATTCCACACAACCCTGCCACAGCAACCTCTGCAAGACATGCCGGATCATCGACACAGATGCCATCATCACACGTGAGAATACCATCCACCAGGTACATGGTAAATACTCTTGCAACTCGGCCAACATTGTCTACCTGATACGTTGCAAGAAAGGATGTCCCGAAGCATGGTACAGTGGGGAGACCGTGCAGACGCTACGACAACAGATGAATGAACATCGCTCGACAATCACCAGGCAAGAATGTTCCCTTCCTGTTCGCGAACGCTTCAGTGGTCATGGGCATTCAGCCTCTGACCTTTGGGTAAGCATTCTCCAAGGCGGCCTTCACGACACACGACAGCGCAGAGTCACTGAGCAGAGACTGATAGCCAAGTTCCGCACACATGAGGACGGTCTCAACAGGGATCTTGGGCTCGTGTCACACTATCTGTAACCCTCACGATTTGCCTGGGTTTGCAAAACCTCACTTACTGTACTGTCTGGAGACAATACACATCTCTTTAACCTGTGATCAATGCTCCTTCCACACACATTGTCAGCCACTTTAAGACTTGAATAGCAGGTTAGGTGTAAAGATTCGCATTCTAATCAGTAATCTGTAAACTGTCTGTGCTTTATATGCTCTGTCTGAGGCCAGAACTCTCCATTCACCTGATGAAGGGGCTAACCCGAAAGCTTGTGAGTTTACTATCAAATAAATCGGTTGGACTGAAACCTGGTGTTGTCAGACTTTTTACTGTGTTATACAACCTCACCATAACATTCCAACTCAATACTTTGAGTTATAAAGGCTAACGTTCCAAAAACATTCTTTACGACCCTATCTACCTGTGACGCCACTTTTAGGGAATTATGTATCTGTATTCCCAAATCCCTCTGTTCTACTACACTCTTCAGTGTCCTACCATTTACCATATATGTTCTACCTTGGTTTAGTAGATATAGTAGATTCTGGGGGGGGATTGACAAGTAAATTCTGACAGGATGTTCCCCCTGGTGGGAGTATCAAGAACTAAGGGAACACAGCTTCCAAATAAGGGCTGTCCATTAAGATTCGGATGAGGAGAAATTTCTCCTCTCAGAGCAAGGTCTTGCCCAGGGAGCAGTGGAAGCTGGGTTATTGGATATATTCAAAACTGTTAGATTTTTGATCAAGAAATGGAGGCAGACAGGAAAATGGAGTTAAAGCCACAATTACATCATCCATGATCTTATTTATTGAAAGGCGCAGCAAACTTGAGGGGCTAAATGGCCTACTCCTGCTCCTATTCCATATGAGGTACGTCAATATGAAAATCATTGGACGATTAAAGACTGAAAAAAATTGGCTAATGCTTCTTCAAGAGTACCATGGCTCCAAACTTCAATATAATGAAAAATAAATTGCAACATTTAATTTAACCTGGAACAGAATCAGCTGTCGACATTTAATTTCAACTCCCTTCTGACTGGCATCTGAATTTGAGGACCGTGCAGAAAGTTCCAACATGCCAAACTGTCTCATTTGCCTGGCCTTGCACACAATCTTTGAGAAAGACGAAGCAATTCTCCCACCGCTGACGGATATTCAGGAACTTTTTATTTATCCTATTGGTGTTTGTGGGATTGCGCCGTGCTCAGAAAAGCTGCTATGATGGTCCAAATAATGACACAACACCTCATCGGCTGCCATAGGGTGGCACAGTGGTTAGCACTGCTGCCTCACTGCGCCAGCAATCCGGATTCAATGCCAGCATTGTGGATTTTGCACGTTCTCCCCATGTCTGCGTGGATTTCCTCTGGGTGCTCCAGTTTCCTCCCCCACTTCAAAGATTTGCGGGTTAGGCTGATTGGCCATGCTAACTTAACTCTAGTGTCAGGGGATTTGCAGGGTACATAAGAACATAAGAAATGGGAGCAGGAGTAGGCCATCTAGCCCTTCGAGCCTGCCCCGCCATTCAATAAGATCATGGCTGATCTGTCGTGGCTCAGTTCCACATTCCTGCCCTCTCCCCATAACCCTTAATCCCCTCGCTTATCAAAAAACCCATCAACCCGCGTCTTAAAAATATTTAGCGAGGCAGCCTCCACCACTTCAACGGGCAGAGAATTCCAGAGATTCACCACCCTTTGAGTGAAGAAGTTCCTCCTCAACTCCGTTCTAAACCGCCCCCCCCTTTATCTTGAGGCTGTGCCCCCTAGTCCTACTGTCCTTTCTGAGCGGGAAGAGTCTCTCCACCTCTATCCTATCCATCCCATTCATCATCTTATATGTCTCAATAAGATCGCCCCTCATTCTTCTAAACTCTAACGAGTACAAGCCTAGTTTATTCAGCCTCTCCTCATAGCTCAACCCCCTCAACTCCGGTATCAGCCTAGTAAACCTCCTCTGCACTCCCTCCAAGGCCAAAATATCCTTGCGTAAGTACGGCGACCAAAACTGCACACAGTACTCCAGCTGCGGCCTCACCAGTGCCCTATACAGCTGCAGCAAGACCTCCCTACTTTTATATTCAATCCCATCGCTATGAAGGCCAGCATCCCATTCGCCTTCCTGACCACCTGCTGCACCTGCAGGCTGGGTTTTTGCGACTCATGCACAAGGACCATATGGCTTGGGTGGGATAGTATTCAGTATAGATGGGCTGAATGACCTCCTTCTGCACTGTCAGGATTCTATGATTCAATTTGAGATGCCTCTCAGGAAAGTAAGTAACCTTTCTTCTTGAGAGCTGTTCTGTCTGTTGTAAAACGCTGAGTTTAGGACCTTGCTGAATAATAGTGGTTGAATAATTTAATAGTAATAAAGTATAGCTTTCAGTTGAACTAATAGTGAAGCGATCAGTGCTGACCATTATTAAAGAGTTAATGGGGCAGCAACTTCCAGCGTCCACACAGTAACTGGGGAATTTCTGTTGGAGTCCTCTTTGCAAAACAGAGACCTCGCCAAGAGATTTGACAGTCAAATGAATGACTGGTGTAAAGTCACAAATATTACGTATTAGATACCCTCTAACCATGCCAGATGTATCACTTCAAGTGTAAATAAATTGTTAATGTTTTGATATGTCTCAAATTGTGGGATCTAGGGAGCCAATGGTGGTGGTGGGGGTGGGGGTGGGGTGGTGGGGGTGGTGGAGGAATGATTTAACCAAGTGTGAGAGGGCCAGATTGGTTGAGGAACCCATCTCCATTTCGATTAAAGTCGTTTGAAAATGAAGTGTCTCATTCCTTCAAATTTTAATTATTGTTGGAGATTTTAAGAGAAGTTGCAAAAGAAAAAGTGCTTTACGTCTCCTTTTCTCTCATTCATCCTTCCATTTCTTTACTTTCTGCACATCAGCAAGTGATGTCGCCACTTACACCTTCTCTAGTGTCACCGATTGTTTCTAATCCCATTAACGAACAAAGGACAATACAGCAGAGGAACAGGCCCTTTGGCCCTCCAAGCCTGTGCTGGTCATGCGCCCAACTAGACCATTCGTTTGTATCCCTCTATTCCCAGTCTGTTCATGTGGCTATCTAGATTAGTCTTAAAGGATCCCAGCATGTCCGCCTCAACCACCTTGCTTGGCAGTGCATTCCAGGCCCCCACCACGCACTGTTTAAAAACATCCCCCTGACATCTGTGTTGAACCTTGCCCCCTTAACCTTGAGCCTGTGACCCCTTGTGTTCGTCACCTCTGACCTGGGAGAAAGCTTCCCACTGTTCACCCTATCTATACCCTTCATAATTTTATACACCTCTATTAGGTCTCCCCTCATTCTCTGTCTTTCCAGGGAGAACAACCCCAGTTTACCCAATCTCTCCTCATAGCTAAGACCCTCCATACCAGGCAATATCCTGGTAAACCTCCTCTGTACTCTCTCCAAAGCCTCCACGTCCTTCTGGTAGTGTGACGACCAGAACTGGACGCAGTAACACTATTCCAATCGCACCAAGTTCCATTGTTATTTAATTATTTTTGCCTTCCATTGTATCACAGATTTTCCACTTACTGATCTTTCCAACTCCCCGCTCCTTTCTCTGTCTCTGCATTTACTTGAAATCCTTTACAAATCTGCCTTCTTCCCCAGTTCTGATAAGGCCATTGACCTAAACCATTAACTCATTTCTCTCTCTTCACAGACCTGCTGAGTATCAGAGAATCATAGAACCCTACAGTGCAGAAAGAGGCCCTTCAGCCCATTGAGTCTGCACCAAACACAATCCCACCCAGGCCCTACCCCCATATCCCTACATATTATACCCACTAATCCCTCTAACCTATACATCCTGGACACTAAGGGGCAATTCCTTAGCATGGCTAATCAACCTAACCCGCACATCTTTGGACTGTGGGACGAAACCGGAGTACCTGGAGGAAACCCACGCAGACACAAGGAGAATGTGCAAACTCCACACAGACAGTGACCCGAGCCGGGAATCGAACCCAGAACCCTGGAGCTGTGAAGCAGCAGTGCTAACCACTGTGCTACCGTGCCGCCCCAATCCCCAGCCTTTTTTTTGTTTTGATCAAAGAACAAAAACAGCCCGGGAAACAGGCCCTTCGGCCCAACGAGCCCGCGCCGCCATCTCAACACCACCAGTTTCCCTTCCACCCATGACCCTTATCTATGCTTGTGGCATTCCACATTGAGGGAAACTAATTTAGGGACAATTTATTACCTCCAATCAGCCTAAGAGCACATCTTTGGGGTGTGGGAGGAAACCGGAGCACCCGGAGAAAACCCACGCAGGCACGGGGAGAATGTGCAAACTCCCACAGACACTGGCCCAAATCCATGTGTCTGCACAGCAAACAGTGATAGTCACTGAGCTGTCGTGTTGCCCAGCATCTGGTCACTGAGCTTTCTGGCTTAGACTAGGGTGGAATTTTCCCTTTTTCTCATCCAAGTTTCGGATCAGGTGAAGGGAGCAACATGATCAGCTGTGTAGCCAGCTTTTCTTGCTATATTGTGCAGAATTTTGAATGAAAGAAAATCAGGGGGTGTGGCTCACGGCATCGTGCTGGTGGAGTGGGGCCAGAAACAAACAAAATTAAAATCAGGTACCCTTTTTAAATAGATGTCCTCTATGGATATGGGACCGCCACACAGACACAGAACCCCCGCTCCCACCACCATCTCTCCCACCAAAAGTACTCCCCTGGCCCAGCATCTGGCACACTGGAACTGCTCCCTGGCACACAGCCCCTGGCATACTGGAAGTGCCCCCATGCACTGCCCTTTGGCACTGTCCTCTGGCATGGGGCAGCACCAGGTCAAGGCCGTCACCCCCTGTAGATTATACTTACCTGTGTACCTCTGGCAAGTGCTCTCTGCCCATTTCCCATTTTAAAAGCCCGTTGTAAACCTATTCTTACCATATTAGCACCGTTCCAATTTGCACAAAATTAATAAATGAAATATGAGGCACACAAGAAATAGAAACAGGAGTCGGCTACCAGGCTCTTCAAACCTGCCCCACCATTCAGTACGATCATGGCTGAACTATGCCAACCTCAGCTCCTTCTCTGTGTCATTTCCCCAAAACCCTCTATTCCTCGATCTATCAAATATTTCTCCACCGCCATTTTAAACACTCCTAATGATCCAGCCTCCACCATTCTTTGAGCAGAGAATTCCAGAGATTCACCACCCTCTGTGCGAAGAAACTTCTACACATCTCAGTTCTAATTGACCGACCTTTTATCCTGTAGCAATGTCCCCTTGTTCAAGATGTTTCCCACTAGTGAAGATATCTCACCCGCTACCCTGTCAAACCTCCCTCAGGATCTGGCAAGCACTGCTCAGAACAAAATACAGGCCAGTGTTCATAACCATTCCTATTATTTCCTCTGAGAATGTGGCTTCTGATATTGTTAGATTATTTCTGTTCTCCAGATACTTCACATCATTTCACTGAGCTTTTCTCTTTTGTTTAAGTACGCAAAAGCCAGCAGCCGTAAAACTCTGCAAACATTTTCTGCCCCCCTCAAAACCTGGTGTATTTTTGAGAATAAAAAATATTGGCCTAGATTAGCTAGTGTAAACTGGACCAATGGAAAGCTCAAATGATTTTGAATCTACTCTTCTGTCTGTCACCATCACACAGGCCAGAGGTTTCGAACATAGAACACTACAGCACAAACAGGCCCTTCGGCCCACAAGTTGCGCCGATCACATCCATACCTACCAGGCCATAGAACTATCTGTAACTCCCAATCCCATTAAATCCCATGTACTCATCCAGAAGTCTTTTAAAAGACCCCAGTGAGTTCGCCTCTACCACCACTGACGGCAGCCGATTCCACTCACTCACCACCCTTTATTTATGCTTTTTAAAATTTTTTGCTATGTTATTAGCGTGGGCTGGAGGGTTAGGAGTGCTACTTTGTATTGTGAGCTTATTTTTAAGGGCAGCACGGTGGCACAGTGGTTAGCGACGCTGCCTCACAGTGCCAGGCACCCAGGTTTGATTCCGGCCTTGGGTGATTGTGTGGTGTCTGCACATTCTCCCCGTGTCTGTGTGGGTCTCCTCTGGGTGCTCCGGTTTCCTCCCACAGTCCAAAGATGTGCGGGTTAGTTTGATAGAACATAGAACCCTACAGTGCAGAAACAGGCCCTTTGGCCCATTGAGTCTGCACAATCCCACCCAGGCCCTATCCCCATATCCCTACACATTTACCTGCTAATCCCTCTAACCTACACATCCCAGGACACTACGGGGCAATTTTAGCCTGGCCAATCAACCTAACCCGCACATTTTCGGACATGCTAAATTGGTCATGCTGAATTGTCCCTTCGTGTCAGAGGGAGCAGCAGGGAAAATATATGGGAGGGTTGTGGGGATAGGGCCTGTGTGTGATTATTACTGGTTCGGTTCAATGGGCCAAATGGCCACCTTCTCCACTGTAAGGATTCTACGATTCTAACACAGGTAGTAATGAAGCTGCCTTCAGTTGTTCCCAAGCTACCCTGCGATGGAGTCAACAAAAAGAGAGAGCTGGGTGATTGCAGATGGTTCTCTAGGTCCGTATAGAACTGAGGATGAAGCAAAGAGAGTGATTGAGACTATAATCCCCGAGGAGGACAATCACTCTATGCATTTGTACAATGGTCCCAAATACCAATGCACCAACGGTAACAGATTATTATTGTACTTTAGGCAATGAATAGATCGCTTGCCGAGATCCAAATAAAGAGATAATTTCCATCGTCAGCCCCGCTTCCCCGAGTACAGTTCAATATAAAAGATCTATTACTCCAGACAGTCCTTAATCAACACTCTGTGCCTTTCACCACCCTCTTCAGAATGAACACTTTGGCCCCTTCAAGCCAAAGCCTCTTTAACACCATATAGCTCGCACTGAATCGCGTTGGAAAATAACTGCCGTTTTATTTCAGAGCTTGAAACTCAAAAGACGTGGCGAAGTTAATGAAAGATTATTATCGGTGCCCCGAATGAGCTTTACAATGCAGCATTGAATTCAGCCTGAACCTAATCGAATGCAATGTTTCCGCTTCTATACAAACACACACACACAGAACCAACCTGATCCAGGGCTGAATGACACACAGCAGAGATACCTCCAATTCCAAGGATTTGAAAGCAATTGGAGAACTCAAATCTGGTTTGCTCAAATTCTGATCGATGGGGATTTTGAATTCAGCTCAGCTGTCCTCTCATTGACACTTTTCTGCAACATCGCATTTCTCTATCGAGCTAACTACACAGGATCTGCTGACTGGAGTTTTTATATCTCTAAAACTAACTTGAAATCTGACAAGCTGATGATCGGGAAACTGGAAGGCACTGGAAGATATCTCACAGAATTTTGATTTTGCTGCATATTTCCTTCTTGGCTGCAGTGACATAACTGCTCTGCATTAATAACTTTGTATATTGAATATAAGGTGCATACAATGATGATGCAGCTTGTGTTAATTCATTTCACTTAATAATTCAAGGAAACCACCCCCCGCCACCCCACAGAAACTGAGAATGGAAGGGCTTAAAGTTGCAATGGTTTGACCATACATGGAACGTAGAACATTCCAGCGCAGTACAGACCCTTCGGCCCTCGATGTTGTGCCGACCAGTGGAACCAATCTAATGATCCTCTAACCTAAACTATTCCAATGTTATCCATATGCCTATCCACTGACCATTTGAACGCCCTTAAAGTTGGTGAGTCCACAACTGCAGGCAGGGCATTCCACGCCCTTACTACCCTCTGAGTAAAGAACCTACCTCTGATATCCGTCCTATAATTACCACCCCTCAATTTAAAGCTATGTCCCCTCGTGTTAGCCATCACCATCCAAGGAAAAAGGCTCTCACTGTCCACCCTATCTAACCCTCTGATCATCTTGTGTGCCTCAATCAGGTCACCTCTTAACCTTCTTCTCTCTCATGAAAATAACCTCAAGTCCCTCAGCCTTTCCTCATCAGGCCTTCTCACCATACCAGGCAACATCCTGGTAAACCTTCAGCTCATAGGACACAAAGTAGGATACTTTCAGCTCATTTTCATTCCATTTGGAATTTAATGTTTGATCGCTGTGTGGACAATCCTATCTCTGCAAATTCTAGGCTATGGCAGACAAATAAAGATGTACTTATTGCTAGTTCTCTCCCCCATCCCATGATCAGTATGTGCCATGCACTCTTGGTGGCAAATACAGGTAATCAGAGCACAGTTAGACCATCGTACCGTGAAGTTTGTCACTTCCCACCAATTCAGGCACCTCCCACCCATTCAGAGAGATGATTATTTTTTATATAACTAGAGGCAGCACAGAGGTTCACACTGCTACCTCACAGCACCAGGAACCCGGATTCAATTTCGGCCTCAGGTAATTGTCTGTGCGGAGTTTGCGTGTTCTCCCTGTGTCTGTGATGGTTTCCTCTGAGTGCTCTGGTTTCCTCCCACTATCTAAACATTTGTGGTTAAGTGGGCATGTTAAATTCTCCCTCAGGTGTATCCGAGCAGGCGCCGAAGTGTGGCAACTCAGAGGTTTTCACAGTAACTTCATTGCAGTGTTAACGTAAGCCTAGTTGTGACACTAAAAAATAAACAAAATTTCAATTTCTAAGCCTTTCCATTCTCAAATTCTGTGGAGTTTCCTCGAATTCTTAAGTGAAATGCATTAACACAAACTGCGGTATCATTGCAGTATCTATACGCACCTTATATTCAGTGTCAGGTAGCAGGGTAAATATGTGTTGTTACGGGGATAGGGGCTGGATGAGATTATTGCCAGTGTGGATTTGATGGGCTGAATGGCCTCTTTCTGCCCTGCAAGGATTCTCTGTTACTATTCTAAAAGCATGGGACAAAGCGAGGATGCGAGCCATCAGTACAAAGCATCAAACCCATGCCATTGACGTCTTTCTGCACCACAATTTGGCCATCTAGCCAAGCTGGGCTACCCCACAACACACATAAATAAAGACTTTTTTTAGACAAAACACCACACGGACCAGTGATGGAATTCAAAAGCCAGCCAACTGCCTCCAGGAGAGATGAAGAGTGATTTAGAAAAATACTAAATTACAGATTGGCAGGTTGGTTCCCCCAGAGGATCACAGTGACCCAGTTCACTTCTGACTAAAACTCGACAGCTTTCATTCTTTTCCTGATCGCAGCCAAACAAATTACTGGAATATTGAATACAATTTCACACCCTGTCCGGGTGGGATTTCAACTCAAGATCTCAGGCTTCTCGATACTAGTAAGTGTAATAATGCAGGGCAGTTGGAGGCAGCTGCAATGTAATTCAGACTGCGGTCAGAACAGAAAGGCTTCAGTCAATCAGACAGAGCACGAAGCGGATTTCTCACAGCCTTGAGCGAGCTCTGCCAAACCCTCCTCTTCAGGAGTCGATTAGTTCCGTTATTATTCCAGATGCAAAAAAACCAGAGGTGACAGCCCTCACTGATAAAGAGTTCTCCACCTGGGAGCGACAACATTTTGCAGTTGCTGTTTTGTGAGCTGCACCCTCCCCCCCCCGGGTTAAATTTCTAAGTGTGTGTGCTCACAGCAGTAACAGCAGCGGGGGGGGCCTGACTCACACCAACAGTGACTTTCTCATCGCACTCGAGTGACACAATGAGTCATCCTCACTGGGGCCTCTACTCTGAGCAACACGAGCTGTTTTGAATGCAGCAGCAAGAAGATGGTTCTCCCTGTGAACTGCACAAAGCAGAACAGTATTGTATCTTCACCAGGCAAGGTAGCTCCACTTTGGTAAGAGACCAAGGATGAGGTTAGCCTGGCCAGGGGACAGGATCATCCGTGAAATCATTTTATGTCTCAACTCAAACCATTGTCAGTGCAGGACTCCCTCAATGCCGCACTGAATTGCCAACCTAGATTTTGTGTTTTAAAGTTTTTTTTCTAAGTTTATTTAATAGTGTCGCAAGTAGGCTTCCATTAACACCGCAATGAAGTTACTGTGAAAATCCCCTAGTCGCCACACTGTTCGGGTACACTGAGGGAGAACTTAGCACGGCCAATGCTAGATTTTTGGGGCTGTGGGAGGAAACCGGAGCACCCGGAGGAAACCCATGCAGACACGGAGAGAACGTGCAGACTCCGCACAGACGGTGACCCAAGGCCGGAATTGAACCCGGGTCCCTGGTGCTCTGAGGCAGCAGTGCTAACCCACTGTGTCACTGTGCTGGCTGAAATCCAGAGTTCCATTCAAACCTCCCACTTCTCCGAATTGTTCCTTTTGGGTAGTTATTAAACTCCTTTCTGAATTTACTGGTAGAATCAGCTCTCATTGGGTTATCCCTATTCCTCTGTAGATTGGATAAATCTAGATTATCTGTCTGATGCTAGGCTCGGTTATACAATCAATGACTATGGTCAACATTTATGGCATTCACAATCTCCGTAACCTTTAGGATCTTGAGTACAATTGTACAACAAGTACCGAGTGAGTGATATACTCTGACAGGACCTTTATCCATCACTAGAATCATTGTATATTTTATACATTTGTCCACTTACGGGGCGATAGAACATAGAACACTACAGCACAAACAGGCCCTTCGGCCCACAAGTTGCGCCAATCATATCCATACCTACCAGGCCGTAGAACTATCTGTAACTCCCAAATACATTAAATCCCATATACTCATCCAGAAGTCTTTTAAAAGAGCCCAGCGAGTTCGCCTCTCCCACCACCCACGGCAGCTGATTCCACTCACTCACCGCCAATATCTGTTTCTATTTTCCAGAATAGTTTTAAGATACTGATTTATTTTGTTAATGTACACGATACCAGGAGAGGATCTAATCAAGGACTGCAAACCTTGGAGAATCATGGACACAGAGGCCCTTCAGCCCATCATGTCTGTACTGGCTACAGTCTTGTGTGCTATGGCATTTTGAGTGCTCATCTAAATACTTCTTAAATGATGTGAGGGGTCACACCTCAACCACCCTTTCAGGCAATGAATTCCCACCACCTCCTGGTGAAAAAGGTTTTCATCAAATCCCCTCTAAATCTCCTGCTCCTAACCTTAAATCAATGCCCCCGATTATTGACCACTCTCCAAAGGGGAAATGTTTATATCTATCCTATCAATGTCCCTCTTAATTTAGTACACCTCAATCAGGTTGCTCCTCAGTCTTCTCTGCTCCAAGGAAAAGAGCCACAGCCTACCCAATCTCTCGTCATCGCTGAAACACTCCAGCCCAGGCCATATCCTGGTGAATCTCCTCTGCGTCCTTTCTAGCGCAATCTCTTCCTTGCTATAGCGTGGTGACCAGAACTGCACACAGTACTCTTGCTGTGGCCTAACGAGTGTTTAATAAAGCTCCATTTACCCTCCCTGCTTTTATGTTCTATACTTTGGTTAATAAAGACCAATTCCATATGCTTTCTTAACCACCTCATCTATTGTCCTGCTGTCCTTCAGGAACATGCACCCCAAGGTCCTGCTGATCCTCTGTACTTTCCAGTGTCCTACCATTTGTTATATATTCCCTTGCCTTCTTAGTTCTCCTATAGCCTCACACTTTTCATGGCTATATTCCATTTGCCAATGTTCTGTCCATCTGACCAGCCCACCTATATCATTCTGTAATCTAAGGCTTTCCTCCTCACTATTTGCCACACCACCAATTTTTGTGTCATCTGCGAACTTACTGATCATATCTCTTATTTTTGTGTCTAGATCATTAACGTACACTACAAACAGGAAGGGACCAGCATGGATCCCTGTGGGATCCCTGCTGCAGGTGCAGCAGGTGGTCAGGAAGGCGAATGGGATGCTGGCCTTCATAGCGAGGGGGATTGAATATAAAAGTAGGGAGGTCTTGCTGCAGCTGTATAGGGCATTGGTGAGGCCGCAGCTGGAGTACTGTGTGCAGTTTTGGGCGCCGCACCTGCGCAAGGATATTTTGGCCTTGGAGGGAGTGCAGAGGAGGTTTACTAGGCTGATACCGGAGTTGAGGGGGTTGAGCTATGAGGAGAGGCTGAATAAACTAGGCTTGTGCTCGTTAGAGTTTAGAAGAATGAGGGGAGATCTCATTGAGACGTATAAGATGATGAATGGGATGGATAGGATAGAGGTGGAAAGACTCTTCCCGCTCAAAAAAGACAGTAGGACTAGGGGGCACAGCCTCAAGATAAAGGGGGGGCGGTTCAGAACGGAGTTGAGGAGGAACTTCTTCACTCAAAGGGTGGTGAATCTCTGGAATTCTCTGCCCGTTGAAGTGGTGGAGGCTGCCTCGCTAAATATTTTTAAGAAGCGGGTTGATGGGTTTTTGATAAGAGAGGGGATTAAGGGTTATGGGGAGAGGGCGGGAAAGTGGAACTGAGCCACGACAGATCAGCCATGATCTTATTGAATGGCGGGGCAGGCTCGAAGGGCCAGATGGCCTACTCCTGCTCCTATTTCTTATGTTCTTATGTTCTTACACCACTGGATACAGGCTTCCAGTCACAAAAGCAACCTTTGATTATCATCCTGCCACTAAGCCAATCTTGATCCAATTTTCCAAATTATCCTGGACCCCTTGGTCTCTTATCTTCTTGATTAGTCTCTCATGCCAGATCTTCTCAAGAGCCTTATTGAAGTCTACGTAGATAACATCAACTGCCCTACCCTCATCGACACACCTCGTCACCTCCTCAAAAAATTTGTTAGCCGCGATCTCCCACTGATAAAGCCATGCTGACTAGCCTTGATTAATCTTTGCCTCTTTGAGATTTTGCCTCAGAATCTTTTTTGTGAAACTGAAAGCACTTGCTTTCCAGTACGTCTCGAGCCAACGTTTCCAGAACCCATTAGACGGCTGGAGGGAGGGGGTCCTCGCAGATTGTGCCAACGGGCTGTAATCAAAACTCCATTCAAGAGCCTGAAGATAATTCGTCATTTTGAATTGTTAGCTCGCTTTTTTCATTGTGGTCTTATTAAGGTTCCAGCGACGGTCCAAATATAGACTTACAGTCACTATTTGAAGACTATTTCAATCTGCGTTTTGAATAGAACAAATCTGTTCACTGATAGAACCACATAACCCCTACAGTGCAGAAAGACCTCCAGCCTATCAACTCGAATTTACAAAGCAGCATCCCACCCTTCTGCCTAATCCCCGTAAACCCATGCATTTCAGAGAGTTGGTGCCGACTCGATGGGCCAAATGGATTTGATCGTTCTAAGAACATAAGAACACAAGAAATAGGAGCAGGAGTAGGCCATCTAGCCCCTCGAGCCTGCCCCGCCATTCAATATGATCATGGCTGATCTGTCGTGGCTCAGTTCCACATTCCCGCCCTCTCCCTATAACCCTTAATCCTCTTGCCTATCAAAAACCTATCAACCCGCGTCTTAAATATATTCAGTGAGGCAGCCTCCACTACTTCAACGGGCAGAGAATTCCAGAGATTCACCACCCTTTGAGTGAAGAAGTTCCTCCTCAACTCTGATCTAAACTGCACCCCCTTTATCTTGAGGCTGTGCCCTCTAGTCCTACTGTCCTTTCTGAGCAGGAAGAGCCTCTCCACCTCTATCCTATCCATCCCATTCTTTGTCCGCATCAGTCAGAATTAAGCAACCACCGTGCTAACGCCATCTTGTGTTCGGAGGGCAAAGGGATAACCAGCTTGTTTCTTCCTCTTATACTGCACGTGATGATGATAGCGATAATAAAAAAAAGCTTATCAGTCACAAGTAGGCTTATATTAACACTGCAATGAAGTTACTGTGAAAATCCCCTAGTCACCGCACTCCGGCATCTGTTCTGAGGGAGAATTTAACACGGCCAATTCATGGCCAAGCACGGTAGCCACAGTGGGTTAGCACTGCTGCTTCACAGCTCCAGGGATCTGGGTTCGATTCCCGGCTCGGGTCACTGTCTGTTTGCACATTCTCCTCGTGTCTGCGTGGGTTTCCTCCGGGTGCTCCGGTTTCCTCCCACAGCCCAAAGATGTGCGGGTTAGGTTGATTGGCCAGGCTAAGAAATTGCCCCTTCGTGTCCATTTCAAACATGGATAAATGAACACAAACAGCAAATCTATTCTGATCATCCTCCATTCATTGTGTAAATAGGATCACTGATTTGGAATCTGACAAGAAAAATAAAATAATTAGCTTGTAAGATAATCATGTAAAGAACTCGCTCTTTAAACAGCTGGGTATTTAAGTAACACCGACATATTATGAGTTATTGTCCAACCTTCTGCTTCTCTAACTCTGATGTTAATTCATTTTAATATTTAATGTGGTTTGCTTAATATATCGTTTGCAGGATTATGTTGAGAAATATATTTATTTTAATTATTTACTAATTTATGATGCTCCCTCATTTGTACCAGCAATTTAGCATTCCATTTATCAGCAGTTCATGATACGTCTCCAAGACTTTTCAATCTCAACCAACTCCAGCTCACAGAATAGAATAGAGTCATACAGAGCAGAAAAGGCCCTTTGGTCCGTCAAATCTACATCGATATACACCTGAATTCCCACCTAACCCCATTTACCAGCACTCGGCCCATAGCCCTGATGTACCAAATGCTCATCCAGATACTTTTTAAAGGGTATGAGGCAACTCGCCTTCACCAGCCTCCCAGGCAGTGCATTCCAGACTGCCACCACCCTCTGGGTAAAAAAAAAAGGTTTTCCTCATTTACCCACCCCCCCATCCCTCCTGCCCCTCACCTTGAACCTATGTGACTGACCCTTCAACTAAGGGTTGATGCTCCTCATCCACTCTGTCTACGCACTTCATAATCTTGTACAACTTGATCAGTTCACCCTTCACTCTTCTCTGTTCCAATGAAAGCAAGCCAAGCCTATACAACCTCTCTCCAGGACTAGAGGGCTCAAGATAAGTGGGGGGCAGTTTAGATCGGAGTTGAGGAGGAACTTCTTCACTCAAAGGGTGGTGAGTCTCTGGAATTCTCTGCCCGTTGAAGTGGTGGAGGCTACCTCGCTAAATATATTTAAGTCACGAGTAGATAGGTTTCTGATAGACAGGGGAATTAAGGGTTATGGGGAGAAAGTGGGAAAGTGGAACTGATCCACTTCAGATCAGCCATGGTCTTATTGAATGGCGGGGCAGGCTTGAGGGGCTAGATGGCCTACTCCTGCTCCTATTTCTTATGTTCTTATGTACCTCGTTGAATATATTTAAGTCACGGGTAGATAGATTTCTGATAGGCAAGGGGATTAAGGGTTGTGGGGAGAAAGCGGGAAAGTGGAACTGATCCACTTCAGATCAGCCATGATCTTATTGAATGGTGGGGCAGGCTCGAAGGGCTAGATGGCCTACTCCTGCTCCTATTTCTTATGATCTTATTACTTAAATGTTCCTTCCCAGGCAGCATCCTGGTGAATCTCCTCTGCAGCAATATCCCTTTCAGGACATACTTCCTTAATTCTGCTCTTGCACAGCCTCTGCGTCAACCACACTATAACTGCTAACTTGTCAACCAACGCCACACTGTAGTCACCTTAATTGCTGCTTTTACACAGCTAAACCCTGAAGAAAATCAGAATGCTATTTATTAGAAAATGGAACTATTTCTTCAACAATGAACGTAATGAGCTTTTGAGATATGAATCATTTAGAGCCAATCCCAGCCTCAGTTGCTTGGAGCATATTAGTCATCGAAATTTGAGGGAGCTTTCTGTACTCTACTCACTAATCAGCAAATACAGTTAATACAAATGCAAATATAAACTCTGATTCCATCGCTGGAAAATCAATCAGGACCACCACTTTATTCCTGAGCCCATATCAGCTTTACATCAGCTCTGGGGCCCTCAGAGGAGGATTAGACAGCGGTCAGGATCTGACTTTCAAACTTCCTCAACAAAAATCTGAATCAAGGAGGACTTTTTTTCCTATTTTCAGTTTAGCAACCATACCGGAAGCAACTGAGAAAACTAGCACCAAACTAAGTTAAGTCGTGAAATTGAAGGGCTTTAACAAGTTCAATCTGGGGAGGCAATGGCTAGTGGTATTATTAAGAACATAAGAAATAGGAGCAGGAGTAGGCCATCTAGCCCTTCGAGCCTGCCCCGCCATTCA
This sequence comes from Carcharhinus amblyrhynchos, assembly GCF_965287045.1. Taxonomy (NCBI): domain Eukaryota; kingdom Metazoa; phylum Chordata; class Chondrichthyes; order Carcharhiniformes; family Carcharhinidae; genus Carcharhinus; species Carcharhinus amblyrhynchos. The sequence goes on along the minus strand of NW_027649782.1, from coordinate 2,171,295 downwards.
ATAAGATCATGGCTGATCTGAAGTTGAAAGTTGGCACCCAGGTTGATAAGGTTGTTAAGAAGGCGTACGGTGTGTTAGCTTTTATTGGTAGAGGGATTGAATTTTGGAGCCGTGAGGTCATGTTACAACTGTACAAAACTCTGGTGCGGCCGCACTTGGAGTATTGCGTACAGTTCTGGTCGCCGCATTATAAGAAAGATGTGGAGGCATTGGAAAGGGTGCAGAGGAGGTTTACCAGGATGTTGCCTGGTATGGCGGGAAGGTCTTATGAGGAAAAGCTGAGGGACTTGAGGTTATTTTCATTGGAGAGAAGAAGGTTACGAGGTGACCTAATTGAGGCATACAAGATGATCAAAGGATTGGATAGGGTGGACAGTGAGAGCCTTTTTCCTCGGATGGTGATGGCTAACATGAGGGGACATAGCTTTAAATTGAGGGGTGGTAATTATAGGACGGATGTCAGAGGTAGGTTCTTTACTCAGAGGGTAGTAAGGGCGTGGAATGCCCTGCCTGCAGCAGTTGTGGACTCGCCAACTTTAAGGGTGTTCAAATGGTCATTGGATAGGCATATGGATAACATTGGAATAGTTTAGGTTAGAGGGTCATTAGATTGGTTCCACTGGTCGGCACAACATCGAGGGCCGAAGGGCCTGTACTGCGCTGTAATGTTCTATGAAGTGGATCAGTTCCACTTTCCCACTTTCTCCCCGTAACCCTTAATTCCCCTGTCGATCAGAAACCTATCTACCCGTGACTTAAATATATTTAGCGAGGTAGCCTCCACCACTTCAACGGGCAGAGAATTCCAGAGACTCACCACCCTTTGAGTGAAGAAGTTCCTCCGCAACTCCGTTCTAAACTGTCCCCCCCCCCTTATTTTGAGGCTGTGCCCTCTAGTCCTGCTGTTGCCAAGCTATTAATCCAGAAGCTCAGCTAATGGAGGCTGGAGTTCGAATCCCCCCATGGCAGAGTTTGAATTCAATGAATGAAAAATATCCAGAAATTAGGAATCTCCTGATGACCACTGTCGAAAAAACCCCTCTGGTTCATTAACGTCCTTTAGAGAAGGAAATCTGCCATCCTTACCTGGTCTGGCCTACATGTGCCTCCAGAGCCACAGCAGTGTGGTTGGCTCTCAACTGCCTCTCTGAACAAGGGCAACTAGGGATGGGCAATAAGTGCTGGCCAGCCAGCGATGCTTATCTCCCATGAATGAATAAAAGTAAGTTCAAACCGAACACTTTCAAAAATTTAAGTCTCACTAAAGAAAGCACAAAGTTCCACAGTTAACAGTGGAATTTATTATCAGTCACCTGCATTATTACCAAATACAAAACACTGCAGTTTCCCTTTCATCCATTACTCTTTCATCTTTGATGTGCAATTTCTGCATGAGGTGGTAATCCATCAGTTTTGTTAATGAGAATATGCGAGTGATGTTTATACAACGTGTAGCCACCTTCAATCGCACCATTGAAGATGTAATTAGACCAAACATTAACTCGAGGAGTTGCACTCACTTGAAAACAAATGCTTGAAATTTCTAGAAGATCTCATAAGCTATTTCTGCGACTTATAGAGAATTGGCAGGACCTCCTCAGGGCTAGAGTTACAGTGGGAAACCCGTCTCTTAGCAGAACTGAAGCTTTTTTGAGCAGGTCAATGGTTTTCAGATAAGAAACATTGAAAGTTCAGGATTACCCACTTGCTGTTGGCTGTATCTCTTTTTAATGGCGGGTGGGAGGAAATTCAATCTGGAGGCAAGCTTGATCGATAAAACACTCTGAAGATGGGGACAATTCTAGAGCAGGATACAGCTTCAGCTGTGACTGAGGTACAGTGAGAAGGGGAGGCACGGTAGCACAATGGTTAGCATTGCTGTTTCACAGCTCCAGCGTCCTGGGTTCGATTCCCGGCTCGGGTCACTGTCTGTGTGGAGTTTGCACATTCTCCTCGTGTCTGCATGGGTTTCCTCCGGGTACTCGGGTTTCCTCCCACAGTCCAAAGATGTACGGGTTAGGTTGATTGGCCATGCTAAGAAATTGCCCCTTAGTGTCCAGGGATGCGTAGGTTAGAGGGATTAGTGGGTATAATGTGTAGGGATATGGGGGTAGGGCCTGGGTGGGATTGTGTTCGGTGTGGACTCGATGGGCCGAAGGGCCTCTTTTTGCACTGTAGGGTTCTATGATTCTAGACTGGAGGAGGGAAACCAGGCCAGCTTGGGGAGCCTTGAGGAAATACTCCTGTTTCTTCTGCTCCATTAACAGTGCTGCAAATGCAGTTCCTTTCCCCAAGATCTCCCTTTGCCTCCACTGAGTTACTGGGTTTTCAAGGGCTTAGGAAATCCAGCTTGCCATAGTTAAAACTGTTTAAGGCTTTCAGTCTGATGTTTAAATAGCTAACCTGCCCACCTTCAGATTTAACAAAGATAGTTTTTTTTAGTTTAAGTTTATATATTAATCACAAGTAGGCTTACTGCAATGAAGTCATGTGAAAATCCCCGAGTCACCTGTTCAGGTACACCGAGCGACAATTTAGAATAATCTACGCACCTAACCAGCACGTCTTTCGGGACTGTGGGAGGAAACCGGAGCACTCAGAAGAAACCCACGCAGACACAGGGAGAACATGCAGAATCTGCACAGACAGTGGCTGAAACCAGGAATTGAACCCGGGTCCCTGGTGTTGTGAGGCAGCCGTGCTAACCACTGTGCCACTACAGAAGGGGGGTCAAGTTGGAGGATCTTTCAAAATAAATATCTCTCACCTAACCCCTAAGCATGTTTTTTTTCCTAGTACAATACTGCCTGTAACGCTGAGACCTTGTTTCCCCTTTTGAAAGAGAGGATTTATATGGTGACTGGGATTCTCCGATCTTGCCTGTGGCTGGATTTCCTCTGGGTGCTCCAGTTTCCTCCCACAGTCCCGAAAGACGTGCTGGTTAGGTGCATAGACTATACTAAATTCTCCCTCAGTGATTCTCCGGTCTGACTGCAGCGAGTAGAGATTTGGCTGAAGGTTAATTCTCCATTCTCGGCTGGGGTGTGAATGGCTGGAGAATTCTGGCCAGTATCTTTCACATCCTAAATCTCTTTACTGCTGAAGTATTACACATAAAGCTTCATCGCTGATGTAGTGTACAGAAACACAGCGGCCAATTTACACATGGAAAGATTGTTCAATAACAACGAGGTGAAGGATAAATATACAGTGGTTTTTTTAGTAGTGGTGATATTTGGTTGAAGTATAAATATTGGTCAGGAACTCCCCCGCTCTTCAAATTATGCCATGCAATTCTCTGAATCCACTTGAAAGGAAGGATAAGATCTCAGTTTAACATCTCATTTAAAAGAGAACTAAACTTCCATAAGAACATAAGAAATAGGAGCAGGAGTAGGCCATCTAGCCCTTCGAGCCTGCCCCGCCATTCAATAAGATCATGGCTGATCTGAAGTGGATCAGTTCCACTTTCCCGCTTTCTCCCCATAACCCTTAATTCCCCTGTCTATCAGAAACCTATCTACCCGTGACTTAAATATATTTAGCAAGGTAGCCTCCACCACTTCAACGGGCAGAGAATTCCAGAGATTCACCACCCTTTGAGTGAAGAAGTTCCTCCTCAACTCTGTTCTAAACTGACCCCCCCCCCCTTATATTGAGGCTGTGCCCTCTAGTCCTGCTGTCCTTTCTGAGCGGGAAGAACCTCTCCACCTCTATCCTATCCATCCCTTTCATCATCTTATACGTCTCAATGAGATCTCCCCTCATCCTTCTAAACTCTAACGAGTACAAGCCTAGTTTATTCAGCCTCTCCTCATAGCTCAACCCCCTCAACTCCGGTATCAGCCTAGTGAACCTCCTCTGCACTCCCTCCAAGGCCAAAATATCCTTTCGCAAGTGCAGCGACCAAAACTGCACACAGTACTCCAGCTGCGGCCTCACCAGTGCCCTGTACAGTTGCAGCAAGACCTCCCTACTTTTATATTCAATCCCCCTCGCTATGAAGGCCAGCATCCCATTCGCCTTCCTGACCACCTGCTGCACCTGTCGGCTGGATTTTTGCGACTCATGCACAAGGACCCCCAGGTCCCTCTGCACCGTAGCATGCTGCAGCTTTTTGCCCTGTAAGTAATAGTCCTTCCTACCATTATTCCTACCAAAGTGGATAACCTCACACTTGCCAACATTGTATTCCATCTGCCAGGTCCTCGCCCACTCGCTCGGCCTATTTAGATCCTTCTGCAGACTTTCCACACCCTCCTCACAATTTGCTGTTCCACTTATCTTTGTGTTTCCACTTATCCTTGAAGGATGGACTTGGATGATTTACCACATTGGATGGGAGGGATTGAACTCGGAATCAGATTTAAGAGTTGGCCTCATTGGTGAGGCCGCAGCTGGAGAACTGTGTGCAGTTTTGGGCGCCGCACCTGCGCAAAGATATTTTGGCCTTGGAGGGAGTGCAGAGGAGGTTTACTAGGCTGATACCGGAGTTGAGGGGGTTGAGCTATGAGGAGAGGCTGAATAAACTGGGCTTGTACTCGTTAGAGTTTAGAAGAATGAGGGGAGATCTCATTGAGACATATATGATGATGAATGGGATGGATAGGATAGAGGTGGAGAGACTCTTCCAGCTCAAAAAAGACAGTAGGACTAGGGGGCACAGCCTCAAGATAAAGGGGGGGCGGTTTAGAACGGAGTTGAGGAGGAACTTCTTCACTCAAAGGGTGGTGAATCTCTGGAATTCTCTGCCCGTTGAAGTGGTGGAGGCTGCCTCGCTAAATATTTTTAAGACGCAGGTTGATGGGTTTTTGATAAGAGAGGGGATTAAGGGTTATGGGGAGAGGGCGGGAATGTGGAACTGAGACACGACAGATCAGCCATGATCTTATTGAATGGTGGGGCAGGCTCGAGGGGCTAGATGGCCTACTCCTGCTCCTATTTCTTATGTTCTTATGTTCTCCCCCTGCGCTGTAGAGATTCTATGATACTGCTGACCAAGGCAGGCGCCACTTTGAACAAGAAACAGGGAAAATGCTCACATTGTTGTTATTAGGACTAGGCCATTTAGCCCTGATTCAGTCATTCACTCAGATCATGGCCGATCGGTGACCTAGTTCCACTTCTTATAACCTGTTGACAACGTCATAAGGAGTGACCATGGTAACCCAAAGGCCCAATGCTGTGGGGACATTGGTTCAAATCCGACCACAGCCAGTCAGCTCAAAGGAAATTAGGCACAGCAACGTCCACATCCCATCAGTAAATTTTTAAAAAACAATAGGCATCAAAATATATAATCCTAAACATGTGGTGTTATTATCAACAATAAAAATAGTTCTAAGCAAGCATGAAGTATCTGAAGTATGGAACAGAAAGACGCCATTGAGTCCCTCAATCATATTTCACAGTTAGACCATGGCTGTTCTATGTCGAAACCATTGAATCATAGAAAAGTTATAGCACAGAAGGAGGCCATTGGGCCCACCTTGTTAATGGCAGCTTGAGGACACGCAAAGAACAAAGAACAACACAGCACGGGAAACAGGCCCTTCGGCCCAACAAGCCCACGCCACCCAGGTGCCCTTTCTAACCCCACCATCCTGCACCCGTCCCAGAGCCCTGTAACTTACAGCACTCAAGGTGTAGATCCAGGTACTTCTTAAAAGAGTTTAGGGTCTCTGCAGCTCGGGCAGCAAATTCCAGACATCCAACACCTTTTGCGTAAAAACATTTTTCCTCACGTTCCTATTACACCTATCTTGAGCCCACCTGCTCACCTTGGTTCTATAAACCATTAAATAACCTTCCCCAATAAAAACAAACTGATCGCGCCTTAGAAAGCTGTAACTGACTTAGCCTTAATAGCTCTTTGAGACTTCCACATTCCCACTATCCTTTGTGTGAAGATATGCTCCCTTACATCCATTGCCCAATCATAATGCAATAATCTTAGACCTTTTGCAAAAGCGTGGATGTGGAAAGGGTGTTTCCTCTTGTGGGAGAATCTAGAACTAGGGGTCATTGTTTAGAAATAAGGGGTCACCTCTATAAGGTAGAGATTAGGATGATAGTGAGAGCCTTTTCCCGCAGATGGTGATGGCTAACACGAGGGAACATAGCTTTAAATTAAGGGGTGGTAATTATAGGACGGGTGTCAGAGGTAGGTTCTTTACTCAGAGGGTAGTAAGGGCGTGGAATGCCCTGCCTGCAGCAGTTGTGGACTCGCCAACTTTAAGGGCGTTCAAATGGTCAGTGGATAGGCATATGGATAACATTGGAATAGTTTAGGTTAGAGGGTCATTAGATTGGTTCCACTGGTCGGCGCAACATCGAGGGCCGAAGGGCCTGTACTGCGCTGGAATGTTCTATGTGTTTTCTCTCAATGTCGGAAATCTCAGGAACTCTCTTCCTCAAAAGTGGAAGCACAGCCTTTGAATATTGTTAAGGCAGAGGTAGCTAAACTCTTGATTTACAAGGAGGTGAAAGGTTATTGGGGTTAGGCTGTGTTGTGGGATGGAGGTTACAATCAGATCAACCATGATTTTATTGAATGGGGGAGCAGGCTCGAGGGGCTGGGTGACCTGCTCCTATGTTGGTACACATCCGTGTATATTTATTGCAGATTTGGTTGTTGCTGTAATGATTTATTCATGAGCAGTGCTAATGTGCGGTAAAACACTTGACCTTTGATTTGCGAAACTCCAAGTTCTTGTCCTCAATCAGTCATCTTGAAAAGATGGAAATGCTGAGGTCACGTGATCACAGTCTAAAGGTAAATCATCTTACATTGCGATGCCATGTCTTGTAGTTGTGTGCAATGCATCAATGTTGGCAAAGAGGCTTGGGAGAGAGTCACCTTCTGCATTTTGCATCAGTCACAGAATTGATGAGTGGAGCAGAGAGAGACTCGTGGGAGAAAAAAATAATAATAGTTGGTGAATAACTGGAACAGTTATTAAAATTATTTTGTGCAGATACACAATCAGGCATCCTCATCGCATATATTAAGTAAGAAATTTGGTTTTAATGAACTGGTAGAGTGTGCCTGACATTAAGTTTTGTTTTAAGTTTATTTATTAGAGTCACAAGTAGACTTACTTTAACACTGCAATGAAGTTACTTAGAAAATCCTTCAGTTGCCACACTCCAGCATCTGTTTGGGTACACTGATGGAGAATTTAGCATGGCCAATACACCTAACCAGCACATCTTTCAGACTGTGGGAGGAAACCCGAGCACCTTATATGAGACATATAAGATAATGAAGGGGATGGATAGAGTAGAGGGAGAGAGATTCTTCCTGCTTAGGATAGCAGGACTAGAGGGCACAACCTCAAAATAAGGGGGGGGGGTGCAGTTTAGAACGGAGTTGAGAAGGAACTTCTTCACTCAAAGGGTGATGAATCTCTGGAATTCTCTGCCCGTTGAAGTGGTGGAGGCTACCTCGCTTAAGTCACGGGTAGATAGATTTCTGATAGACAGGGGAATTAAGTGTTAAGGGGAGAAAGCGGGAAAGTGGAACTGATCCAGTTCAGATCAGCCATGATCTTATTGAATGGCGGGGCAGGCTCAAAGGGCTAGATGGCCTACTCCTGTTCCTATTTCTTATGTTCTTACAGTCACCTGGATGAAACCCGTGCAGACATGGGGAGAACATGCAGACTCCACACAGACAATGACCCAAGCCGGGAATCAAACCCTTGTCCCCGGCGCTGTGAGTCGGCAGTGTAATCACTGGTGTTCTTGGGCAGAGCAACAGACCTTCATCAGTAAATGCAATCTGAAACCAAATTCAAAAAAGCAACACTATGTTGGGTCTACTATTGATTTTATGCTAATTCAGGTCATACACTGAGCTTCCTTTATTCAATAATATTTCCACAATTAAACTATATTCCTCATGACTCATTTCCAAGAGTAAAGATTTAAAGAGTGAATACAAGATAGTGTACAGTCCATACCAGCACAAGGATCTCATATTCTGACAGCCTGAACATTAACCAATCTTTCTGTCCAAGATTTTCACTGGCGTTGTACATCCTTTCACCAACTCATACCCTCTGAGGTGATGAATATATGAAGTAATTCTTACAACCCACAATTTCTGTACTATCAGCTTCTTTAGTTACATCCTTATATTTTCCTTTTCAATATAAATGCTTTGGCTACGCACCTTCAACAGCAACCACTTTCCTTCACAATCATAGAATCCCTACAGTGCAGGAGGAGGTCATTCAGCCCATCGAAAACAATCTCACCCAAGCCCCATCTCCATAACCACCTGTATTTACTCTGCCAATCCTCCTGGCACTAAGGGACAATTTACCATAGCCAATCAACCTAACCAGCACAGCTCTAGAGTGTGGGAGGACACCGGAGCACCCGGAGGAATCCCACGTAGACACGGGGAGAATGCGCAAACTCCACACAGATAGTGACCCGAGCCAGGAATTGAACCCGGGTCCCTGGCGCTGTGAGGCAGCAGTGCTAACCACTGTGCTACTTTGCCACCCCCGCCCTGTATATGACTCACTCGGTTTCCAACAATATTCCATGATAAAGCTTTGAACTAAATGGTCGGGTTAAAGGACAATTTATCCTTGTGTGGTAGGTTAAACATAGAACATAGAACCCTACAGTGCAGAAAGAGGCTCTTCGGCCCATCGAGTCTGCACTGATCACAATCCCACCCAGGCCCTACCCCCATATCCCTACATATTATACCCACTAATCCCTCTAACCTACGCATCCCTGGACACTATGGGGCAATTTTCTAGCTTGGCCAATCAACCAAACCCGCACATCTTTGGACTGTGGGAGGAAACCGGAGTACCCGGAGGAAACCCAGGTTGTTGGAAATTGTAAAGGGAAAATTGCATTGTAATCCCTTATGATTGGGTAGATGGGTGTTGGAAAGCATTTCCACAACTGAGGGATACAGAAATCTGTAAATCTCTCCGCCAAAAAGCATCAGAGGATATGAATTTGTCCCATTGCCAAACTTCCTCTGCAAACGCAAGGAAACATCTGAATATTGAAGGGTGTGAATTTAAATGATGAGTAAAGCATCTGATGGGGCAACAATCGGAAAAGGCAGGGAGAGGATATTAGTGACCCTGTGACTGAGAGATAACATTCTTCAGATGAACGTAACTCAAGAAGCAATGCGCTGTTTGGTTTTACTCTCAGGGTGTGTTTGACGAGGCTGAATTTATTGGCCATCGCCTCTTGCTATTATCTGAGTCAGGTTAGAGTGTGACTGTGCTTCCGAGATAGAATCTGAGCTGATATTGACTCACCCAAAATCTGGACTGATTACTCAGACCAGCCACTAGAGAACAGCTCAAAAATGGTCACAAATCGTTGATTATCAGCCCAGTTTGTTCCATGTTTCCTTCTGGACTTTGTCAAAAACAGCTGACATTTGAAACAACATTGATCGTTGTCAACTTGAAGTTGGAGAAATGGGAGATGTGTTGCACCAAGATTCAGCAACTGGAATCTTACGTAGAACCCTACAGTGCAGAAACAGGCCCATCGAGTCTGCACCGACCACAATCCCACCCAGGCCCTATCCCCAAATCCCTACACACTTACTCGCTAAACCCTCTAACCTACACATCCCTGGACACTAAGGGGCAATTTCTTAGCATGGCCAATCAACCTAACCCGCACATCTTTGGACTGTGGGAGGAAACCGGAGCACCCGGAGGAAACTCACGCAGACACGAGGAGAATGTGCAAACTCCACACAGACAGTGACCCGAGCCGGGAATTGAACCCAGGTCCCTGGAGCTGTGAAGCAGCAGTGCTAACCACTGCGCTACCGTGCCGCCCATCTTTGTCCGCTTATCTCTCCCACTGCACCAAAAGAGGTGAAAGCAGATTCACAACCGTGACTCTGTGGGTGACGTTCTATGGTCAGAGAGGGGAAGTTGTGAGTTTAATTCAAAAAGGACAAATTCTAGGCTAATCCTCCAGTACGGTACTGACCGAGTGTTCTGGATGCTTACCTTATCTCACATCAGCATCACTAATGTGGTAAAACCCTCCAGTGCAGATGGAATGAAATGAAGGAAGGTTCAGTGTCCAATCAGCAAGACAGATGGGGGAAGGTTCAGTATCCAATCAGCAGGGCAGATGGGGGGGGGAGGTTCAGTATCCAATCAGCAGGACAGATGGGGGGAGGGGGGGGGGGGGAGGTTCAGTATCCAATCAGCAGGGCAGATGGGGGAAGGTTCAGTATCCAATCAGCAGGGCAGATGGGGGAAGGTTCAGTATCCAATCAGCAAGACAGATGGGGGAAGGTTCAATATCCAATCAGCAGGACAGATGGGGGAAGGTTCAGTGTCCAATCAGCAGGACAGATGGGGGAAGGTTCAGTATCCAATCAGCAGGACAGATGGGGGAAGGTTCAATATCCAATCAGCAGGACAGATGGGGGAAGGTTCAGTATCCAATCAGCAGGACAGATGGGGGAAGGTTCAGTATCCTGTCAGCAGGACAGATGGGGGAAGGTTCAATATCCAATCAGCAGGACAGATGGGGGATGGTTCAATATCCAATCAGCAGGACAGATGGGGGAAGGTTCAATATCCAATCAGCAGGACAGATGGGGGATGGTTCAATATCCAATCAGCAGGACAGATGGGGGAAGGTTCAATATCCAATCAGTGGACTGGACCAGCTGCTGGGCAACACGACAGCTCAGTGACTATCACTGTTTGCTGTGCAGACACATGGATTTGGGCCGGTGTCTGTGGGAGTTTGCGCATTCTCCCCGTGCTTGCGTGGGTTTTCTCCGGGTGCTCTGGTTTCCTCCCACATGCCAAAGATGTGCTCTTAGGCTGATTGGTGTAACAAATTGTCCCTAAATTAGTCTTCCCTCCATCTGGTGTCCAAGGTGGAGTGCCATAAGCGTAGACAGGGGTCATGGATGGAAGAGGGAACTCACATTGTTAAAATGGCGGCGCGGGCTCGTTGGGCCGAAGGGCCTGTTTCCCGTGCTGTGTTGTTCTTTGTTCAGTGGTAGAAACAGCCTGGAGGAGGGACGTGGAAGTGAAGGGAATTCTATAAATGCAAATGGCAGCCATGACTGGACTTGCCACTCACTGTGGAAAGGCCTGCACAGGGAACAGATCGGGATTGGAGGAGGCAGACAGGCATCAACCAACCCCAAGGTTTCACTGATGTCTCCCTGGAGATCTTCACTGAGGCTGTGACCTGAGAGGTGGGAGATTTTGTCTCTGGCACCTGGCTGAAATGTCCCTCCCGAGGAGACTGAGAGGGCATGACTGGGAAAGGTGGAGGGGGTCAACGGTCAGTGTGAATTGGAGAATGTGGGTCTAATGCTGCAAACTATTGAGTGACCTTATATATATCTGGGAAGGTGAATAGCAAACCATGTCCATGGTGATCTTCTCTAACTCTGCACAGCAGCATGTGCACAAGCTCAGGAGACTGCATGTGTATAGTGTTTCCTATCATTGCTCAGTAACATTACTGAGATGCAGTCAAACTCACATAGAACATAGAACACTACAGCACAAACAGGCCCTTCGGCCCACAAGTTGCGCCGATCACATCAACACCTACCAAGCCATAGACCTATCCATAACCCCCAATCCCATTAAATCCCATATACTCATCCAGAAGTCTTTTAAAAGACCCCAGCGAGTTCGCCTCCACCACCACTGACAGCAGCCGATTCCATTCACTCACCACCCTCTGAGTGAAAAACTTACCCCTAACATCACTTCTGTACTTTCCTCCCCAGCACCTTAAATCTGTGTCCTCTCGTAGCGACCATTTCAACCCGGGGAAATAGCCTCTGAGAATCCACCCTATCTATTCCTCTCAACATTTTATAAACTTCTATCAGGTCGCCTCTCAACCTTCGTCTCTCCAGGGAAAAGAGTCCCAGCTCCCTCAACCTAACTTCATAAGGCATGCCTCCCAGTCCAGGCAACATCCTTGTAAATCTCCTCTGTACCCTTTCAATAGCTTCCACATCCTTCCTATAGTGAGGCGACCAGAACTATGCACAGTACTCCAAGTGAGGCCTGACTAGGGTCTTATAAAGTTGCAGCATTACCTCCCGACTCCTAAACTCAATCCCTCGATTAATGAAGGCCAGTACACCATACACCTTCTTGACCACATCCTCCACCTGCGAGGCCGATTTAAGAGTCCTGTGGACCTGGACCCCAAGATCCTTCTGCTCTTCAACACTGCTAAGACTCCTGCCCTTGATAGTGTACTCGTTCATCCCATTGGTTCTGCCAAAATGGACGACTACACATTTATCCGCGTTGAAGTCCATCTGCCACTTCTCCGCCCAGTCCTGCATCCTATTTATGTCCTACTACAACTTCTGACATCCTTCCAGAGCATCCACAACACCACCGACCTTCGTATCATCAGCGAACTTACTAACCCATCCCTCCACTTCCTCATCTAGGTCATTTATGAAAATGACAAACAGCAAGGGTCCTAGAACAGATCCCTGGGGCACTCCACTGGTGACCGACCTCCATGCAGAAAAAGCCCCATCCACAACCATTCTCTGCCTTCTGCAGGCAAGCCAGTTCTGGATCCACAAGGCCAAAGCCCCTTGGATCCCATGGCCTGTCACCTTCTCAAGAAGTCTTGTATGGGGGACCTTATCAAACGCCTTGCTGAAGTCCATGTACCCCACATCCACTGCACTTCCTTCGTCAATGTGTTCAGTCACATTATCGAAGAACTCAACTAGGCTCGTAAGGCACGACCTGCCCTTGACAAAACCATGTTGACTATTTCTGATCATGTCAAACCTCTCCAAATGCTCATAAATCTTGTCCCTCAGAAGCCTCTCCATCAGCTTACCAACCACTGAGGTCAGACTCACCGGTCGGTAATTTCCCGGGCTATCTCTGTTCCCTTTCTTGAAAATAGGAACCACATCCGCAATCCTCCAAGCTTCCGGAACCTCTCCCGTCTCCATTGATGACACAAAGATCATAGCCAGGGGCTCTGCAATCACCTCCCTCGCCTCCCACAGTATCCTGGGGTACATCCCATCTGGTCCCGGCGACTTATTTATCTTGATAGAATTCAAAAGTTCTAACACATCCTCCTCCTTAATATCCACATACTCAATCTTTTCCATCTGCTGCAAATCCATAGCAAAATCTCCCAGATCAGTTTCCACTGTGAATACTGAGGCAAAGTACTCATTAAGCACCTCTGCCATTTCTTCTGGTTCCACACAGACCTTTCCCCCTTCACCTTTTATAGGTCCTATCCCTTCTCTTCTCATCCTTTTACTTTTCACATATTTATAGAAGGCCTTGGGATTCTCCTTAATCTTACCTGCCAAGGTCTTCTCATGACCCCTTCTGGCTCTCCTAATTTCCCTTTTAAGCTCCTTTCTACAGTCCTTATACTCCTCAAGATCCTTAATCTCTCCTAGTTCCCTGAACCTTTTGTACACCTTCCTTTTCCTCCTGACTAGGTTCACCACAGCCTTCGTGCACCACGGTTCCTGCGACCTACCAAAACCTCCTTGTCTCATCGGAACGTTGTCGTGCAGAGCTCCAGACAAACATTCCTTGAATATCCGCCACCTTCCTTCGGTACTTTTCCCTAAGAACGCCTCCTTCCAGTTTATTTGTCCAAGTAACTTCCTGACTTCTTCGTATTACCCCTTACTCCAGACAAACACCTTCCTAGCCTGCCTGATCCTATCTCGTTCCAATGCAATTGTGAAGGAGATAGAATTATGGTCACCATTCCCAAGATGCTCTCCTACCGAGAGATCCATCACCTGTCCTGGTTCATTCGCCAGTACCAGGTCAAGTACACCCTCTCCCCTCGTAGGCTTATCCACGTACTGTGTCAGGAAACCTTCCTGAACACACCTAACAAACTCCTCCCCATCCAAACCCCTTACCCTTGGGATATTCCAATCAATGTTTGGGAAATTGAAGTCTCCCATCACGACAACTCTGTTATTACTACACCTCTCTAGAATCTGTTTCCGTATCTGCACCTCAACATCCCTGTCACTATTGGGCGGCCTATAGAATACACCCAGCAAAGTTTTCGACCCTTTGCTGTTCCTAACTTCCGTGTGAGACATAACATGTGAGACATAACATGTGAGACATAAGAACTAGGAGCAGGAGTGGGCCATCTGGCCCCTCGAGCCTGCTCCGCCATTCAATAAGATCATGGCTGATCTTTTTGTGGACTCAGCTCCACTTACCCACCCGCTCACCATCACCCTTAATTCCTTTACTGTTCGAAAATTTATCTATTCTTGCCTTAAAAACATTCAATGAGGGACCCTCAACTGGGCAGGGAATTCCACAGATTCACAACCTTTTGATAAAGAATTCCTCCTCAACTCAATCCTAAATCTTCTCCCCTTTATTTCGAGGTTATGCCCCATAGTTCTGGTTTCACTCGCCAGTGGAAACAACTTCCCTGCTTTTCTTATCTATTCCCTTCATAACCTCATATTCTTCTATAAGATCTGCCCTCATTCTTCTGGATTCTAATGAGTATAGCATAGGTGAGGAGAGAGGATCTCTGAGGAACTCAACATCTCATGATGAAGAGTCATCCAGACTCTCAACGTTGACTCTATTCTCTCTCCACAGTTGTTGTCAGACTTGCTGAGAATTTCCAGCAGTTTCTGTTTTAGCTCATATCAGTGTTATGCTGTGAAAGTTGAGGGAAGACAACCTACTTATATTTCATCCTCCCCTCCCACCACTGTCCTGCAGGAGATGGGAACTCGCAAGGCCCCAGGAGGAGTGCAGAAGGCAGAGTGACTGACCTGCATCACCTCAGTCATGGAGAAGGCATTGTGACAGACTGTCAGGGTGGCACGGTAGCACAGTGGTCAGCACTGCTGCTTCACAGCTCCAAGGTCCTGGGTTCGATTCCCAGCTCGGGTCACTGTCTGTGAGGAGTTTGCACATTCCCCTCATGTCTGCGTGGGTTTCCTCCGAGTACTCCAGTTTCCTCTCACAGTCCAAAGATGTGCGGGTTAGGTTGATTAGCCATGCTAAGAAATTGCCCCTTAGTGTCCAGGGATGTGTAGGTTAGAGGGATTAGTGGGTATAATATGTAGGGATATGGGGGTAGGACCTGGGTGGGATTGTGTTTGGTGCAGACTCGATGGGCCGAAGGGCCTCTTTCTGCGCTGTAGGGTTCTATGATTCTATAATTCAGTGATGGCGAGACTGGGAGCCAGGAATCAGAGAATCCCTACAGTGCAGAAGGAGGCATTTCAGCCTGTCAATCTTGCACCACCCAGGCCCATTCCAACCCTTGGCCCATCCAGGCAAACCAGCACAACTACCATAGCTAATCCACTTAACCTACACATTAGGATCAAAGAACAAAGAACAATCCAGCACGGGAAACAGGCCCTTCGGCCCAACGAGCCCGTGCCGCCATCTCAACAAAGCATTTTCCTACACCTACCTTGCCCCGTGTGTATGCGAATGGTACCCCTAATGTAACCAGATTCAGGGGAGAATAAT
This sequence comes from Carcharhinus amblyrhynchos, assembly GCF_965287045.1. NCBI lineage: Eukaryota > Metazoa > Chordata > Chondrichthyes > Carcharhiniformes > Carcharhinidae > Carcharhinus > Carcharhinus amblyrhynchos. The sequence goes on along the minus strand of NW_027649782.1, from coordinate 2,155,756 downwards.
TTAGGGACAATTTGTTAACACCAATCAGCCTAAGAGCACATCTTTGGGGTGTGGGAGGAAACCGGAGCACCCAGAGGAAACCCACGCAAGTACGGGGAGAATGCGCAAACTCCCACAGGCACCAGCCCAAATCCATGTGTCTGCACAGCAAACAGTGATAGTCACTGAGCTGTTGCGGTGCCCATCCGCTGGTCCAGGTTTAAGCACACACAACGACGCGAAGTACTAGGCCACTCTAGTGGCCTCGAGGATCAATTTAGCAGAGCCAATTCGCCTAACCTGCACATCTCTGGACTGTGGGAGGAAACCGGAGCACTCAGAGGAAACCCACGCAATCGTAAACCCATGGGGAGAACGTGCAAACTCCACACTGACAGTCACCCAAGGCCGAAACTGAACCCAGGCCCCTGGTATTGTGAGGCAGCAGTGTTAACTGCTGAGACGGCAATGCTAACCGCTATGCCACCCTGCTACCCTTGGAAGAGCAGGATCTGCTGTCATTAGGTGAAGGGAAGTAACTTTTGTTCAATATATGCATTGTTTTGTCAATCGCTATCATTAATGGGTTGGTTATATTGGTGAACTGACTGAACTGTCTAAGTTCATAGAACGCTACAGTGCAGAAAGAGGCCCTTCGGCCCATTGAGTCAGCACAATCCCACCCAGGCCCTACCCCCATATCCCTACATATTATACCCACTAATCCCTCTAACCTACGCATCCCTGGACACTAAGGAGCAATTTCTTATCAAGGCCAATCAACCCGCACATCTTTGGACTGTGGGAGGAAACCGGAGTTCCCTGAGGAAACCCACGCAGACACGAGGAGAATGTGCAAACTCCACACAGACAGTGACCCGAGCCAGGAATCGAACCCAAGACCCTGGAGCTGTGAAGGAGCAGCGCTAACCACTGTGCTACCGTGCTGCCCGATAATAAATCAAATCAACTATGTTTTTATTGAATTCAAATTTCGCCATTAGGCATGGTGAAGATTCGAACCCAGTCCCCAGATCATTACCCTAGGTCTCTGAATTACTAGTCTAGTGACAATATCATTACGCCACAATCTCCTCAACACCTTCTCCCTCCTGTCTCTCCCACAGGGGCCTGCAGCCCATGGTGCTTGGAGCGGATATCGCCAACCTTCTCGACCTGGGGAGACTCCACCAAGCCAGAGGTCGTACCTCTGCACCAACCACTGCCGAGATATGCACCTCACGGGGGCCATAACCAGAATTAGGATGGGAGGAGAGGGTGAGCATTAGGTGGAGAGTGAGGTAGAGTCAGCTGTGGGCAGACCTCCCTCAGAGAAGCGACACATGCTCCCCTGGGTGAGGTTGGACCTCAGCTGTCACAGACAAGGAGGGTGTCCCAGGAATGATAGAGGCAGGTGGGTTTCCAGTTGTCAGAGTCTTGGGTAGAAAATGGAAGAGTCCATCAGGGATTTGAATGCCCAAACCCCCATTTAAAGAGTTCCCACCCTCGTGGACAGCGTCACATGGCACAGGAGGAGGCTGTTGCCATGCACTGAAAGAATGAGTCGCTCTGTCAAAAGTTGTCGCCGATGACACAGAGAGCAATGGGCGGATGTCAGTTACGCCCAACGCGCAAACACACCATGAAAGTGCTGAGGCAGCCAAAGGTCAATAAGGGACATCCCTGGCCTCCTCACCACCTCCGACGCAGGACTCTTCCTTGCCACAACTCCCTGTGACAGAGGCTTCCCTGCAATGAGGCAGGGGCAGCAGCCTGTGGAGGCGTCCCACGGACCCCCCCTGTGATGAGGACAGAAGGGAGAGGCATCCCAGCCTGATGCAGGTACAATGGAGCTGTCTTACTCCATCTCATCCCCAACTGCAGGGGGAGCTCTCGGAGGAGAGTGCAAGCGAGCAAGGCACCGCGCCATTAGCTTACACTTGATGGATCACCTGGGTGAAGTTATGTCTACTTATTTTCTCAGTTGATGATTATTTTTACAATCATGTTGATCTCTGACACACTGAGCCTGGATGCTGGGCCTGAAAATGGGGCAAATCTTGAGACTTTTGCAAGATAAAGTACAGTTTTGGTCACCACACCCCCTGAAGGATGTGGGGGCTTTGGAGAGGATACAGAAAAAGTTTACCAGGATGTTGCCTGGTTTGAAGGGTATTAGCCATGAGGAGAGATTGGACAAACTTGGTTTGTTTTCACTTGAGCCTTGGACATCGAGGGGGCGACTTGATAGAAGTTTGCAAAATGATGAGACGCCTGAATAGAGACATGGATAGTCAGTGTCTTTTTCCCTGGGTACAAATGTCAATTACTAGAGGATATAGGATTAAGGTGAATAGGGGAATGTTTAAAGGAGATGTAAGAGGCAAGATTTCTCATACAGAGGGTGGGTAAGGGTCTAGAATGCGCTGCCAGGAGGTGGTAGAAGCAGATACAAAACGTTTCAGAGGCATATTGACAGATACATGAATAGGCAGGAAATAGAGGGATACAGACCACATAGAGGCAAAAGGTCTTTAGTTTAGAAAGGCACCATGTGTCAGCACAGGCTTGGTGGGCCGAAGGGCCTGTTCGTCATTCTTTTAAAATGAACATAAAAGCTTCTTTGGCACTATTTGAAGAGCAGGTGAGGTTCTCCAAATGTTCTGGCAAATACTCAAACAACAAAATTCAAAGATTAGCTGATATTAGTCTTAATACTATTTGTGTGTTCTCGTGGTGTCCACATTAGCTGTATCATTGCAACTCTGCCGGTGAGGACAGCTGGGATTTTGCCACACCACCTGCCACGGAATCGGAGCTGGCTAGGGGCAGACCATGGAAAGTTCCATTGGCCTCGGGCGGGATTTTACGGTTTTGGGACGAGCGAGGCCCTAAAATCCCAGCCCACATTTCAAACGTACTTTATTGTCTGTGCGGTTCTTCGGAATGTGCTTTAGAAAACGCATGTTTCTTTTTCCGAATTGCGGGAAACAAATATCTGACAGCCACGAAATGCATTCAGAGAAAGACTATTCCATCAGAATATATAGATTTCTATTAAAAATATCGCTGTTTCCACTTGGAGCATATTTTAAATAAATCAATTGAATAAGATGTGTTCCTTGCAGTCTCAGCTTTTACTCCAGAGAACCTGAACCACTGAAGCCATATATAAAAAAACAGCAAGAACATTCAGTTCTGTTGTATTAATGAATTTAACACCAGCACCATGTCTATGATAAAATGAAGGTCACATTCTTCATGCTAAAGTTTTCTCATTCTATAGAGTTTGCCCTATTTATCAGTTTCGCCGTGTTCCAGCTTACCCTGGAGTTTACCAGCACCCTAGTGACTGTAGTCACAGAGATTTACAGCATGGAAACAGACCCTTTGGCCCAACTTGTCCATGCTACCCTTTTTTTTAAACCAACTAAGCTAGTCCCAATTGCCCGCGTGTGGCCCATACCCCTCATAACCATCTTACCCATGTAATTGTCTAAACACTTTTTAAAAGACAAAATTGTACCCGCCTCTACGACTGCCTCTGGCAGCTCGTTCCAGACACTCACCACCCTCTGTTTGGAAAAAATTGCCTCTCTGGACTCTTCTGTATCTCTCCCCTCTCACCTTAAACCTATGCCTTCTAGTTTTAGACTCCTCTACCTTTGGGAAAAGATATTGACCTTGTCTATGACCCTCATTATTTTATAGGCCTCCTTAGCTCCACAGGAAAATGTCCCAGTCTATCCAGCCTCTCCTTATAACTCAAACCATCAAGTCCAGGTAGCATCCTAGTAAATTTGTCTGCACTCTTTCCAGTTTAATAATATCCTTTCTATAATAGGGTGACAGTGTTCCAAATGCATCCTTACCAATGCCTTGTACAACTTCAACAAGACATCCCAACTCCTGTGTTCAATATTCACTGTGCTTTGTGTGCTTAATATTGTTTGCATAGGCACTAAATAACTTTTACTCACTCATGGAATGGGGGTGTCACTGGCTGCTGATCCCAATTGCCTTTGAACTGACTGGCTTCTTGTGCCATTTAAGACCACTTAGAAGTCATATGTAGGCCAGACCAGGTAAGGACAGCAGATTTCCTTCCCTAAAGAGCGTGGGTGAACTTGATGGGTTTTGATCACAGCTGCTTCTTTTATTCCAGGTTTTTCCAGTCAAATTTCACCTCTGCTGCAGTGGAATTTGGAGGCAGGATTACTAGCCCAGTGCGGATAATACTCTGCCACCACCTCCCTGGTGTCCTTTATGTTACAGTTTTCTAGTGTCCTATATGCTGCAGTACAACAGTCCCGTATAAGATATTTTTTAATGAGTGAACAAACGCCGTAGTTTACCAAACCTCTATACACTTCAGTTTACCCATGCACTAATGACTGCAGAACATAAGAACATAAGAAATAGGAGCAGGAGTAGGCCATCTAGCCCTTCGAGCCTGCCCCGCCATTCAATAAGATCATGGCTGATCTGTCGTGGCTCAGTTCCACATTCCCGCCCTCTCCCCATAACCCTTAATCCCCTCTCTTATCAAAAACCCATCAACCCACGTCTTAAAAATATTTAGCGAGGCAGCCTCCACCACCTCAACGGGCAGAGAATTCCAGAGATTCACCACCCTTTGGGTGAAGAAGTTCCTCCTCAACTCCGTTCTAAACCGCCCCCCCTTTATCTTGAGGCTATGCCCCCTAGTCCTACTGTCCTTCCTGAGCGGGAAGAGTCTCTCCACCTCTATCCTATCCATCCCATTCATCATCTTATACGTCTCAATGAGATCTCCCCTCATTCTTCTAAACTCTAATGAGTACAAGCCTAGTTTATTCAGCCTCTCCTCATAGCTCAACCCCCTCAACTCCGGAATCAGCCTAGTAAACCTCCTCTGCACTCCCTCCAAGGCTAAAATATCCTTGCGTAAGTGCGGCGCCCAAAACTGCACACAGCTGCAGCCTCACCAATGCCCTATACAGCCGCAGCAAGACCTCCCTACTTTTATATTCAATCCCCCTCGCTATGAAGGCCAGCATCCCATTCGCCTTCCTGACCACCTGCTGCACCTGCAAGCTGGGTTTTTGCGACTCATGCACAAGGACCCCGAGGTCCCTCTGCACCGTCGCCTGCAGGCCACTTGTCTTCTATATGCTGCAATTTACAAGTATTTTCTACAGTGTATGTTTTTTATAAGCCACAGTAACTAGTGTTCCACATGGCGTTTTATATTCTGTAACTTACTACGTTCGATATGTAGCAGTTTATAATGTTCTATATGTTGACACTGCCAAATTGACGAGTGCTCTATATGCTGTTAGTCTTCTGTCTGCTGCGTAGATGTTCTCAGTGTTGCAGTTTGCTAGTGTTCCATAGGATATAATTTACTAGTACTCTACATGCAACATAGAACACTACAGCACAAACAGGCCCTTTGGCCCACAAGTTGTGCTGATCATATCCATATCCATACAGTTTGCAGATATTCTATATGCTGAAGCTTGTTTTCAATAAACTGAAGACCACAGATCTATATGCTGCACATTATTAGTGTTCGATTTGCCAGCAAGCTAAATAATGAGAATATTATCCCGGATTTCTCAGGAGTTGTGCTCCTGATCACTACATTCTGCACCCTCTCCTTCTCTACACTTTGTCTGCACAGTGCGCAAGAAACAATATTTTTCACTGCATACTAACGTGTAACAATAATCAATCAAAATCATTTGAAATGGGCAATCACTCTCCCACGATCGGTGGAGCTGCTAAATCTATCCGGGGTTTTGTTTCTAAGTCACCCCCTTGCAGCCGATTGAAGAGAGTCAATTAAATACTGATTGGAGAGTGTGCACTTTTTCAGCAGTCAATAAAAACCACAGGTCACCATCTGGGTCAAAGATAGACAAGGGGAGGAAATAAACCACATTTCAAAATCCATCAAACTGGGTTAAATTCCAACTAATTGATCAAGGGAATAAAAGCCAATTTAGGTTGGAGGCATCTCACTAATCAATGTATTACTCCATCAAAAAACATCAAAATACCAAATTCGATCTGAAGCACACAGCACAACAAAAACCACAGTTACAATAGATACCAGGATAGTGAAATCTTAGATCATTTCCTCAACCTCAGTCAACATTCGTCTTAATAATTTAAAGTACACAATGAGATTACCAGAGCTTTTTTTTTTGAGCTGTTATAACAATTACATATGGTCAGATCTTCATATCCCTCACTTCCTTTCAGACTGTAATGTTCAAACGCTCGGTGTTGGATTAAGCAGGTCTGTTGCCTACTCATTGTATGTGATTAGTTAGCCTGGGTCTGGTCGCTAATTAGAAAAAAATAAATTAATTAAGGTGAGCTGCTGTAAACATGAGAGAGCAGCAATTTTAAAGCATTGAATGAAACATCTGACACTCAGAGAATTTGTGTCTCATCTCTGCATATCTCCGAGGCATAAAACACAAGAAAGATACATTGGAAAACCCAGATAAATGACCACACCTTTATTCATATATCCCAATGTGCCCTTCTATAACTCAATGCCAATATGCACTCATGAAGTTCCTGAGCTATCCTGAAAAGCGCTATATAAATGTAAGCTGTTGTTGTGAAATAGTAAACTCCACTTGATCCTGAATGGCTTTGTGTTGTTCTGGTCTTGTGGAGGTTCTGGTCATCCTCTAATCATCAGCCTTGTCCACTCTGACACCGTGCTGCCTCGGTTTCCATGGCAACATTTAGCGGGACAAGGACGAGAAGATATTGGTGAGCTGCTGGTTGTAATGTCTTCATTTACTCTGCCCTCCTTACTGTAACTGATGGAGTGCTGGCGTTCTGTCCCACTGCACTCTCAGTCGAATCATTTCTTGTTACTTTGTAGTTCTGACCTCTGGCCATCGTGTTCAAAAATAAACTGGATAATAACATGTGATCCCAAAAGGCATTCGGAAACTCATCAGAAAAGGAAGTGATGTATACAGACACATGGACGTAGTGGTTTTAATCTTTATGTGTAGCTTATTTTTAGTTGCACATTATTCACCAGTCTGTCTTCATGCTGGAGGCTGACATGGTTGTATCTGACTAATTGTATACACGAGTTAGTCAGTGTTTGCACGCGTGTGCATCTTTCCATCCACACATACAAGTGTATATCTATTCAAGTGCACATATACTGTGCGTACACAGTATGGGTTGAGAAGCGTGTTTCTTGTATGTGCATTTGTATCTGAGTGTGTCTCTGCATGTGTGTGCAACTGTTGAACGTGCTCTTGATTGTACATGTGTATTAGTATCTGTGCAAGTTTTGGTATGAGTTTGTACACGTGTGAGTGTGGACATGCACCACATTAGATGCAGTGTAATTCTGATGCTGTCACAATGAAATACATACCCTAGTTGGAAGTGAGAGCAACTGTTCTAGTTGGGGAAAGGTGAGAGCGCTATTTTTAAGTGTGTGTAAAGAACCAGTTTCCACCTGGTTGGGCAGGGAGGGAGTTTGTATCTGAATCTCTGGCGTTTGTGAATAAACCTACATTTCAGAAATTCTAGCTCCTGATTCCCCTTTGTTCAGTGAATGAGTTGTGAATTATGATAGTAACATAAGACATGGATAACAGCTTGTCCCCCTCTGAAAGATTGGGCATTTTACATGGAGTTCTTTGCATCTCCAACTTGTAACTTCCAAGAAGCCATCATATCAGGTCCCCAGCGGGAGTAAGTGCATTACAACCTTGACAGTATCACAACATTAATACTAATGTAGGACATGTACATACATACATATGTGTACAAATACTTACAAGAGTTTGCACACATACAGATACAGACCTACAAACGCACACATATGTACAAAGACAAACACATATGCCCAACAATCTCTCACACACTCTAAAAACAAACTGTGTGAAATGTTAATCTTATTTATATATCGGGTGTCAATGTTTAAGGAGAACCGATTGGATAATCCTGTGCAGTGACTGATATAGAAACATAGGGATTACCCGATCAGAATTATTCAAGATCCGTTGAGTTCATCCTTCTCCATTTTGGCAATCACATTACAACTTCCAATGGAGTTATTGGCAATCAAACCCAATCAATCAATCTAAAGCAAACCCAAGCGTGAACGAGGTATTGTTTGAAACCATAAATCCAAAGCCACCATTCATTTCCACTTATTGAAAAAAATTCAAAAGGTGTCTTACCTCGACAGCTATCTCTTTGCTCCTCATAACCAGCACTACAGACGCACTTGCCAATGGGAACGAGCCATTCCCCTTCCGCGCTGCAATACATCTTAGGCGTATCTCTCTCTTCACTGTGGTCCACACACTGGCCTTGCACCTCTACCAGAGAGGAGGAGTCAGCTCCAGTCACTGCATCAGGAAAGACGGCCAAATTCTGGACCATGGCCGGACATTTCTTGTAATACACCCTCACCGACACTATCGCAATGCAAGCTCCTATATCCTGAAAAGCCAGGTAAATCCCTTTTTTATTGAGTGGGCCCACTCCACGAACTTCAGTGTTTAGTTTCAGTCTCCGAATTCCCAGGTCGACGCTGGTGAAGCTTTCGTCAGCTGCCACCGTGTCAATCTTCACAAACTGGTTCTCCCAGATGTTGTTGCCAATGTCCCTGTCCGACTCGAAGTAATAGAGGTTAAAGGTCTCCTTGCATGTCCCCGCCACTCCTGGCATACTGTTGCAGTCTCGCAGGGTGAATTTTATCTCAATGTATATTCGATGGGCCCCGTGCCGCTGTAACCAATTAGTCCTTAGCCAGTTATTCTGATTTGGAGACATGACATTGCAGACCTGATAAGTGTGGATCGGAGTGAAGAACTCATCCATCTCACTGATAGCATCCCACTGCAAAGCAAAATCACTGGATATAAGAATGCATTTAATCCTTCAGGGAAAGAAAAAAGCATTGTTTATAACTGGGATAAAATAGGAAATGCTGGATAAACACAACCATTCTGGCAGCAGTTCTGGAGAGAGTTAACTTTGAGTCCCGTATGACTCTTCTTCAAAACTGAAGAGCGGTAGAAATGTAATGAATTATATAGATGGGAGTGGCCAGGGGTGTGTGTGTGTGTGTGTGTGTGTGTATGTGTGTGTGTGTGGTGGAGGGGTGAGAAGGGGGTTTCAAGGGATGGAGAAGAATAGAATGTCAGGGATAGGTTGGAGCTCAGGAAGATGGGCATGCACATAAGACAAAGGGAGTGTTAATGGTAGTATTAAAGACTAAAGAGGGTGTTAATAGTGGCATACACTGAAAGCAAAACTAAAGAACAAAGTGATAGATGGCCCTGTGGGGGAGGGGAGATTTCCAGCATCCGCAGCATTTTCCTTTTGTTTGATTGCTTACGACTGGATTTTGGTTTAACATTTTATTCATTCTTTATAGAGATATATTCTGGCAATGCAGTGAGGGATTGAGCCTGGCTATTTAATGACTGCCACGTTGTGATATGGATTCAGCTACCCTAGGACCACACACACACAGTTACACGTATAATATTCTCTTTATCCTCATTGTATCCCCATTCTCCTGAGATCGTGGCGAATCGTGGAAAGATATCATGCAGAGAGTAGCAATTTATCCAAATCTTGTCAGTGCTGGCTCTGTGAAATTATTCCCATCCCTCTGCCTTTTCCCACAGCTCTGCAACTTTCTCTCCAATTCCTTTTTGAATCTGCCCCTTTGAATTCCAGATCATTACAATTTTTTAAATTGTTCTAATTTCTTCCTTATTTTTTCCTGCAGTGAGTTTCATCAGCCACGTGTCCATTTTACCAGCTTGTCCATGTCCGCCTGAAGTCTATTCCTATCATAGAACTATCAAATCTTTATCATAGAACCCTACAGTGCAGAAAGAGGCCCTTCGGCCCATCGAGTCTACACCGAACACAGTCCCACCCAGGTCCTACCCCCCATATCCCTACATATTATACCCACTAATCCCTCTAACCTACACATCCCTGGACACTAAGGGGCAATTTCTTAGCATGGCCAATCAACCTAACCCGCACATCTTTGGACTGTGGGGGGAAACTGGAGTACCCGGAGGAAACCCACGCAGACACGAGGAGAATATGCAAACTCCACACAGACAGTGACCCGAGCTGGGAATCGAACCCAGGACCCTGGAGCTGTGAAGCAGCAGTGCTAACCACTGTGCTACCGTGCTGTCCCTATAGTGCAGGAGGAGGCCACTTCATCAGAGAGTCGGAGCAGACACAATGGGCTGAGCACCCCCATAAACCCACATATTTACCCCACTAATTCCCCTAACCTGCACACCTTGGCACAGTAAGGGACAATTTAGCATGGCCAATCCACCTAACCTGTACACCTTTGGACCGTGGAGGAAAACTGGAGCACTCGGAGGAAACCCACACAGACAGGGAGAAGGTGCAAACTCTACACAGTCACCCAAGATTGGAATCGAACCCAGGTCCCTGGCGCTGTGAGGCTGGCAGTACTAATGCATTGTGCCACCGTGCTGCCCTATCATCCTCACTGTTTACTACACTTGAGAGTTTCATGCCATTTACAAATTTTGAAAACACTGCCGACTCTAAGTCATGAACTTATACCAAAAGCAACAGTGGTCCAAGTACTGAAACCATGCAGAATATCATCGTATACCTGCCTCCAATCTGAAAAACAATTGAGCGTAAACTTCAACTGTATAGTAAACTCTCACTAAACACTTTTCCATTGTGTATGTAATCCTGGTCAGCTGGGAGGACATTCTTGACCGAGATCCCAACACCTCTTTGTGTGTGTCCCAAGTTCTGTGCAAGAGGCTGACCCGGGATGTGGGAGGTTGGATGCACAGCTGTAGACCACACACACACACAGACAAAATGGCTATCGCTTTGAGGCAGTATGGGAGTCTTCCTTTCAAGATGGGCTCTGTTATCTTTTGTTTAAATGATGAATTCTTATTTTGGCAGGATTTAAATACTGACAGCATGAGTGACATAACCTCTACATGATAATGGATAGACACAAACAGCTTGTGTGAAATTATAGTCTCTGATAAGCTATTCAGGAGTGCTGATTTCCATTCTTCTCGTTTGTGTATCTGACGCCCCCACACCCCAGATTTCTCTGTTCCCACAGCCAGCTTAAAAACTGCCCTGCTATTTTGCATCATCTCCTTTCACTGTTCCTTCCAAATTCCAACAATTATCACTTCTTAAATGTTATCTGTCACGTGTCTGCACATTTCACTGGTCTGCTTATATTCTTCTAAACATTAGTATTACAGAGAACAAATAATAAAGAAAAGTACAGCACAGGTACAGGCCCTTCAGCCCTCCAGTACTGCGCCGATCATGATACCTTTCTAAACTAAAACTGCATGCACTTAGAGTCCATATCCTTCCATTCTCATCCTGTTCATGTATGTCTAATGCCCCGTAAATGCAGTTATCGTGCCTGCTCCCACCACCTTGACAGCACGTTTCAGTCATTCATCACTTGCTTCGCACATCTCCTGTAAATTTTTCCCCATGTCCCTTAAACCTATGTCCCCTAATACTTGACTTTTCTACCCTAGGAAAGAATATCTGACTATCCGTTTTATCCATGCCACTCATAATCTTATAAATCTCTATCAGTTCACCCCTCAACCTACGTCACTCCAGTGAGATCTTATTATCTTTGAGAGTTTCTTATTATCTTTGAGAGTTCAATGTTCCCTTTTATGTTGACTGTAAATTGATTCACTTTGTTTCTCTAATCTTCTCCTCGTCTTCCTCTCCAATTGTTCTAATCTGGAGATAGGTTGGTCTTGGGATTGGACATAGCTCTGCACAACTTTGAGGGCCGAAGGGACTGTACTGTGCTGTAATGTTCTATGTTCATTCTCTATTGTTTTACAAACTTAATCCTCTTTTCTCAAATTCATTTTAAGTACAATAGGTTGAGTTATTCGTGAATTTCTGACTTTTGACCTCCTTCCTTTCCTCCCCTTCTAAGGAATGGATTTAGCCTAAACTTGAACGAGGTTCTGGTTGAAGATAGTCTATTATTCACTCCCTGTTGTCTCTCCAGGAAACATTCCTCACATCTACACTCACACTGTTCAGGAAACATTCATAGAAAGAAATCATAAAAACCCTACAGTGCAGAGAGAGGGCACCCAGCCCATCAAATCTGCACCGACAACAATCCCACCCAGGCCCCATCCCTACATCCCTCTAACCTGCACATCTTAGGACATTAAGGGTCAATTTTAGCATGACAAATCAACCTAACCCACACATCTTTGGACTGTGGGAGGAAACCAGAGTACCCGGAGGAAACCCACGCAGATACGAGGAGAATGTGCAAACTCCACATAGACGTTTCCTGTCTCGGGTCACTGTCTGTGTGGAGTTTGCACATTCTCCTCGTGTCTGCATGGGTTTCCTCCGGGTACTCCAGTTTCCTCCCGCAGTCCAACGATGTGCGGGTTAGGTTACATAAGAACATAAGAAATAGGAGCAGGAGTAGGCCATCTAGCTCTTCGAGCCTGCCCCGCCATTCAATAAGATCATGGCTGATCTGTCGCTGCTCAGTTCCACATTCCCGCCCTCTCCCCATAACTTTTAATCCCCTCTCTTATCAAAAACCCATCAACCCGCGTCTTAAAAATATTTAGCGAGGTGGCCTCCACCACTTCAACAGGCAGAGAATTCCAGAGATTCACCACCCTTTGAGTGAAGAAGTTCTTCCTCAACTCCGTTCTAAACCACCCCCCCTTTATCTTGAGGCTGTGCCCCCTAGTCCTACTGTCCTTTCTGAGCGGGAAGAGTCTCTCCACCTCTATCCTATCCATCCCATTCATCATCTTATACGTCTCAATGAGATCTCCCCTCATTCTTCTAAACTCTAACGAGTACAAGCAATTGCCCCTTAGTGTCCAGGGATGTGTAGTTTAGTGGGATTAGTGGGTATAATATGTAGGGACATGGGGGTGGGGCCTGGGTGGGATTGTGTTCGGTGCAGACTCGATGGGCCGAAGGGCCTCCTTCTGCACTGTAGGGTTCTATGATTCTATGACAGTGACCCAAGCTGGGAATCGAACCCAGGACCCTGGAGCTGTGAAGCAGCAGTGCTAACCACAGTGCTACTGTGCCACCCATCTGCTCATTTGCCATCTGCCTGGTTTGATCACTTCTTAAGTCGCAGAAACTGCAGCACTGCTCTGGCTGAGTATCTGGAGATTATTGGTAAAATTAAGAGAGGGTAAATCTACACGTACTAAAAGAAGTGAGTGAAGCAACAGTAGGAGCACTGTTACATATTTACAAACAATCATTCGAAGAAAGAATAGTGCCAGAAGACTGGCAAATGATTCTTGTATTGAAAAAGGGGAGATTCAATCAACCGGATGCTAGGCATGTCGGAGTGACTGAAATTAGAGCTGAGGGTTACCATAAATTTACATTTCCCAGCGGTTGCTGCCGGTCACCATTTTGACTGGCACAAGAAACCCAACACGCACTTCAAACTTTTTAGATGTCCACCTCAGTTTTGAATTTCCCCGGGTTTGCGATCTTCAGCGAGGTGTGTGGGTTCCTGAAGCCAGTGTGAAACACAGCAGGTCAGTGAGTTCATGAAGCTTGGAGGAAGCCTGTCGAGGAGTTACCATAGAAACCATAGAAAATTACAGCTCAGAAACAGGCCTTTTGGCCCTTCTTGTCTGTGCCGAACCATTTTTTGCCTCGTCCCACTGACCTGCACTTGGACCATATCCCTCCACACCCCCCTCATCCATGAACCCCTCCAAGTTTTTCTTAAATGTTAAAAGTGACCCCGCATTTATCCGGCAGCTCATTCCACACTCCCACCACTCTCTGTGTGAAGAATCCCCCCCTAATATTCCCTTTAAACTTTTCTCCTTTCACCCTTAACCCACGCCCTCTGGTTTTTTTTCTCCCCTAGCCTCAGTGGAAAAAGCCTGCTTGCATTCACTCTATCTATACCCATCAAAATCTTATACACCTCTATCAAATCTCCCCTCATTCTCCAGGGAATAAAGTCCTAACCTATTCAATCTCTCTCTGTAACTCAGTTTCTCAAGTCCCAGCAACATCCTTGTGAACCTTCTCTGCACTCTTTCAACCTTATTTACATCCTTCCTGTAACTATGTGACCAAAACTGTACACAGTACAGTTGGAACATTTTGACAGGAAAATCTAAAAGGTGTTGCCAACTTTATGTGTCATAATGAGATGCTGTATAATAATTTAAGTACATTTTTAATGCAATGATTGATAATAGTACATTGTTCTTAAAAGGTAAGTAACCATTAAATTGACCAGCAATATGAATGTGTTCAAAAGTATTAAAGTAAATTGTCCAGTGGATAAAGTGTTCTTCTGCATTCATTAAGTCTGCAGATGTATCATTTGGACCTTATGATTTAACTTTTATATTAATTCAAAGTCCAACCACCTGATTGGCTTTTTGATGCAGTGGCGTGCTTTGGTCTTTAAAACATTACTTTAAAGACATTCAGCCTTAAAGGCTTTGTTGACATAGCTGTGATTCGGAATCCCATTATGAATGTTTGGCCTGAGCTCCAAGCTGCACTAATGTATTCAGCTCTGTAGGCTTAGTTTATTCAATCATATAATGGAGTCTTATTATGAATATTTGGATGAGTTGCAACAGGGCTAATTCACACCACAATCAATAGAACTGTGAACTTTGTTTTGATTGACAGTTTTATGATCAGTTAATAGAATTAAAGTTTTTTGAAGATGTTTCTGAATGCATTATTTATTTTGATAATTTCATGAGCATCTCAAAGACTTTGCAACACTAATAAAGGGCACGTGAGTTGTGTCCATAGTGGACACTGGATGATTTGGCATGGTTGTAATGAAGGGAAAAGTGGGGCGATAGAAAGAGGGAATGGATGAATAGAGTGGGCATAGGGCTGAGGGGGTGAGAGGTAAGGGCTAAGATGGCTATCATATGTACAGAAATAGGCCAACATCCTAAAGAACTGAGACAAGGTTTCTAACTTGTCTGCTTTGGCATCTGCCCACCACGGACTTAAATCCAGAGGCGGAAATCCCAAATCCAAACCATCTCTGACTCCATGGTATGAAAACATGGTAGGTGTATGGCAGTTAAATAAGAAGCAGAAATACCTGAGTCCTGATTACTGACTGTAAGATAAAAATCCACACCACTGAGTCCAAAGAATTAGAGAGTAGTTATCTTTTTGTTGATGGCAAAAAGGATAATTGGGCAGATTTTGCTGTGCGAATGATGCAGAGTCTGGCCAGAGAGTTTTCGCAAAGAAGGGATACCTCATAAATTGTAAGTGACCATTCTACAGCAATCTAACACCCAGATGGACTGGTAAGAATGTTGGGATAAGAATTGTATCTGTACAATCACTGGCTGAACATCTGGTGGTGTTACTCACACAGCTAACAGCAGTGTGTCAGCAATGAGTTGGAAGCACTGGTTAGCACTGTTGCTTCACAGCTCCGGGGTCCTGGGTTCGATTCCCGGCTCGGGTCACTGTCTGTGTGGACGTTCTCCTCGTGTCTGCGTGGGTTTGCTCCGGTTTCCTCCCACAGTCCAAAGATGTGCGGGTTAGGTTGATTGGCCATGCTAAGAAATTGCCCCTTAGTGTCCAGGGATGCGTAGGTTAGAGGGATTAGTGGGTATAATATGTAGGGATATGGGGGTAGGGCCTGGGTGGGATTGTGTTCGGTGCAGGCTCGATGGGCCTCTTTCTGCACTGTAGGGTTCTATGGTAAGCTCATGACAAGATTTGCATCAAGAATACATTTTACAACAAAGAGCCTATTTGTGTAGAGACTCAAAATACAACAACTTCTCCTGCTAAAAGCAGGCCAATTTCTCCATTGGAGGATAGTCACGGAACAAAAATGATGTATATAAAATCAATCCCACTTGCATCAGCGGTGTCCAGCTGATGGGGAAATAATTAATCATCTCCATTCTGACCTAGAATTGTATTGTCACTACATGCAGCTAAGTAATTTGGTTATCTCCACAGGGTTCTCCCTGATCTCCAGTTGTCAGTGGGCGATTGCAGAACACTTGGAGAAAGGGCCACATTTGAAACGTTTCTCTCACTGTCAATTTCCCACCAAAGTTAAGGCAGTAGATATTGGCGACTAACTTCTACCTGTTAATTCCCTCTGATTAATTCATTTGCCATTTGCTCTTCTCACTCGGTGTTCTCTCTCTCTCACTTGCTCCTTCCTGAGTTTTCTATGGTTTCCATACACATTCTGTCCATAGAACATAGAACATAGAACATAGAACATTACAGCGCAGAACAGGCCCTTCGGCCCACGATGTTGCGCCGACCAGTTAAAAAACAATGACCCTCTAACCTAAACCAAACCCTTACCATCCATAAACCTATCCACGGATCTCTTAAACACCCCCACCCTCTGGGTAAAGAACCTACCCCTGACATCCGTCCTATAACTACCCCCCCCTTAATTTAAAGCCATGCCCCCTCGTGCTAGCTTTCTCCATCCGAGGAAAAAGGCTATCACTGTCCACCCTATCCAAACCTCTAATCATCTTATATGTTTCAATAAGATCCCCTCTTAGTCGCCTTCTTTCTAACGAAAACAACCTCAAACCCCTCAGTCTCTCCTCGTAGGACCTCCCCTCCATACCAGGCAACATCCTGGTAAACCTCCTCTGCATCCTCTCCAAAGCCTCCACATCATTCCTATAATGTGGGGACCAGAACTGCACACAATACTCCAAGTAATCCAGGGGCTAGATTTACTCTGCCCACCCCCACTGATTGACAGGAAATCTGCTTTGATGTGCAAACGTAGCAACATTCTTTTAAAATTTCAGGGTCTGACAGTTTATAGTGCTTTGTTTGATTACGGCTGTGTGAATGCTCGACTGAACAAAACCTGCCAGTGGCCTGAGATCGGCAGATACTCGGGGACATAAATGATTGACAGCCTAAAGAGGCTCTAACAACATATTCTGCCTTTGATAGGATTTCTGAGTTCTTGGTTATTTTTTTCACTGGCCACTTAAGTACAAAGATGTGCGGGTTAGGTTGATTGGCCATGCTAAGAAATAGCCCCTTAGTGTCCAGGGATGTGTAGGTTAGAGGGATTAGTGGGTATAATATGTAGGGATATGGGGGTAGGGCCTGGGTGGGATTGTGTTGGGTGCAGACTCGATGGGTTGAAGGGCCTCTTTCTGCCCTGTAGGGTTCTATGATCTTAATGTATTTTTTTTCTCTACCAAAGTGTAATTTTTTGCACTATCAGTGAGAGATTAATAAATGAGAGTTTAAACATGCATTTAAAAGAATTCCCATTGCTGTTGCATGGCTCATGGGGGCTGTATATAAAGTTAAGTTAAAGTTTATTTATTCGTCACAAGTAAGGTTTACATAACACCGCAATGAAGTTACTGTGAAATTCCCCCAGTCGCCACAGTTCGGGTCAATGCACAGAGCCAGCACTTCTTTCAGAATGTGGGAGGAAACTGGAGCACCGGGAGGAAACTGGAGCACCGGGAGGAAACTGAAGCGCCGGGAGGAAACCCACGCAGACACGGGGAGAATGTGCAAACTCCACACAAACACTGACCCAAGCCGGGAATCGAAGCCAGGCCCCAGGCATTGTGAAGCAGCAATGATGAGCACTGTGCTACTTGTATATAGTGAACACTGGGTGAGTGGTTGTGGGGAATATACAGGGAGGGTATGGAGGGGACATTGTGTTGGGCAAGCGTGAGAGGTGAGTGTGAGGTGAGACTTATGTGGTCTTCACATGGGGAGCTTGACAGCTGAGAACAAAGGGCAATCCTTCTAACAAACCCATCTACACACTTGCAACGTTCTGACATTCAATTGCGGCTTGCAAACTTCACTGCCTGCAGAAACAAAATTTCTGGGAAAATTCACTCACGAGTCAGCTGTGCACCTTGGAAGTCAGGAAAGAGCCTAACTTGAATTCTGCGCACAGATCGTGAAGATTCATCTTTGTTCATCAGCAATATATTTTTATGTCTCACTCATTGCTTGATACAAATGTTTCTGCTACATTTGTGCGTTCCTTTCTTCTCCCTCTTTCTTTTGATAGTCATCCAAATTTCCATTCTTCTGTTCCTCACTAGATATCTTCAAAAAGAGAGATAATCCACCTAACATTATTCATTGGGTGAATCAGGTGGAGTCTTGAGGCAAAGTAATGTTTAGAAGGCAGGGAGAATTGGAGCAGAGTGTCCAGATTGAATTGAATCTCCTTTTTAAAAGTTGTTTCTATGAACATAGAACATTCCAGCACAGTACAGGCCCTTCAGCCCTCGATGTTGTGCCGACCAGTGGAACCAATCTAGTGACCCTCTAACCTAAACTATTCCAATGTTATCCATATGCCTATCCACTGACCATTTGAACGCCCTTAAAGTTGGCAAGTCCACAACTGCTGCAGGCAGGGCATTCCACTCCCTTACTACCCTCTGAGTAAAGAACCTACCTCTGACATCTGTCCTATAATTACCACCCCTTAATTTAAAGCTATGTCCCCTCGTGTTAGCTATCACTATCTGAGGAAAAAGGCTCTCACTGTCCACCCTATCTAACCTTCTGATCATCTTGTATGTCTCAATTAGGTCACCTCATAACCTTCTTCTCTCAAATGAAAATAACCTCAAGTCCCTCAGCCTTTCCTCATAAGACCTTCCCACCATACCAGCCAACATCCTGGTAAACCTCCTCTGCACCCTTTCCAATGCCTCCACATCTTTCTTATAATGCGGCGACCAGAACTGTACGCAATACTCCAAGTGCAGCCGCACCAGAGTTTTGTACAGTTGTAACATGACCTCACGGCTCCGAAATTCAATCCCTCTACCAATAAAAGCTAACACACCGTACGCCTTCTTAACAACCATATCAACCTGGGTGCCAACTTTCAGGGAGCTATGCACATGTACCCTGAGATCTCTCTGCTCGTCAACACTACTAAGAGTCCTTCCATTAGCCCTATATTCTGTACTCCTGTTACTCTTACCAAAGTGAATCACCTCACACTTTTCTGCATTAAACTCCATTTGCCAGCTCTCGGCCCAGCTCTGCAGTCCCTCTGCAAACTGTAACATCCATCCTGTCTACAACAATCCGTATTTTTATTAAATTATTTAGAGTTATATAATAAAACCTATAGTCATTTGAGAAACAGAGTTTATCTGAGGTTGCAAGTTACTCTGTAGTACTGAACGGTTACTGAATGCTAACGGCAGTGTTCTAACACCACCAATGATGGAAGTTGGTGGGGATGTTGCATTTTTTCATGGAGGCTTTGAGGGTGTCCTTGAAGTGCTTCCTTTGCCCTCCAGGTGCCCGCTTGCTGTGTCGAAGCATTGAGTAGAGAACTTGCTTTTGGGGGGGGGGGGTCACATGTCAGGTGTGTGGACCACGTAGCCCCACCCAGTGTAGCGGATCGAGCGTGGTCAATATTGGTCTGAGTGACAGCACTGATGTTGGTCTGCCTCTCCTGCCAATGGATTGGGGGGACCTTGGGGCAGTCGTACTTCTCCAGGGTTTTGAGGTGGTCTGCTGTACATGGTTCACATCTCTGAGGCAGATAGGAGGCGCGCATCCCCGCTGCTTTGTAGACTATAAGTTTGTTGCTGGGTCTGAGGTCCTGATAGTTCAACTCATCATCACTGCCTGCCCCTGTTTGCTTCTGCGGTATGAAAAACTGTCCTTATCGTGGATTTTGATAACAGGTTGGGCAGTGCTGTGTAGCAGGGGTAGGTTGGGCAGTGCTGTGTAGCAGGGGCAGGTTGGGCAGTGCTGTGTAGCAGGGGCAGGTTGGGCAGTGCTGTGTAGCAGGGGCAGGTTGGGCAGTGCTGTGTAGCAGGGGCAGGTTGGGCAGTGCTGTGTGGCAGGGGAGGTTGGGCAGTGCTGTGTAGCAGGGGTAGGTTGGGCAGTGCTGTGTGGCAGGGGAGGTTGGGCAGTGCTGTGTGGCAGGGGCAGATTGGGCAGTGCTGTGTAGCAGGGGCAGGTTGGGCAGTGCTGTGTGGCAGGGGCAGGTTGGGCAGTGCTGTGTAGCAGGGGCAGGTTGGGCAGTGCTGTGTAGCAGGGGCAGGTTGGGCAGTGCTGTGTAGCAGGGGCAGGTTGGGCAGTGCTGTGTGGCAGGGGAGGTTGGGCAGTGCTGTGTAGCAGGGGTAGGTTGGGCAGTGCTGTGTGGCAGGGGAGGTTGGGCAGTGCTGTGTGGCAGGGGCAGATTGGGCAGTGCTGTGTAGCAGGGGCAGGTTGGGCAGTGCTGTGTAGCAGGGGCAGGTTGGGCAGTGCTGTGTGGCAGGGGAGGTTGGGCAGTGCTGTGTGGCAGGGGCAGGTTGGACAGTGCTGTGTGGCAGGGGCAGGTTGGGCAGTGCAGTGTGGCAGGGGCAGGTTGGGCAGTGCTGCGTGGCAGGGGCAGGTTGGACAGTGCTGCGTAGCAGGGGTAGGTAGGGGTAGTAGGGGTAGGGGTAGGTTCGATTCCTGTTGGCTTTGTAGTTTAGCTCGACTCCAGTGGGGGGCATCCTCTCTCGAGCTGCCTGTGTGCAGCAGACTGTGGTAGGTGGGTCATTAAGTATGTTCAAGGTGGAGTTAAACAGATTTTTAATCAACAAGGCAATCAAGTGATATGGGAATAATGCATGAAAGTGGAGTTGAGAATTATAGCAGATCTCTTGGAGTGGCTAGGTAGACTCGATGGGCCGAATGGCACACTTCTACTCCTACATCTTGTGATCATAGAATTCTACACTGCAAATGGGGGCCATTCGGCCCACTGAGCCTGCACTGACCACAACCCCATCCAGATCCTATCCCATACCCTAATGCATTTACTCTAGCTAGCCTTGACACTAAGGGACAATTTAGCATGACCGTCCACCTAACCCACACATCTTTGGACTGTGGGAGGAAACTGGAGCACCTGGAAGAAACCCAGACGGACATGGGGAGAATGTGCAAACTCCGCACGGACAGTGGCCCGGGAATCAAACCCTGGAGATCTTGTGGTCTCTTGCTGGGATTCATAAAAGAGTGTTGGCCTCATCGCTGTTAATGGTCATAGTTATCCTCTCCTGCTGTTCTTTTCATCCACTGTACATTCTATAGAATTATTTGTGCGCACAACAGGCTTTAGTTACACAATATCTCAGCCACAGCTTCCTGGCATCATTCTCAGAATGGAGAATAGCTTGAAACAGAGATGGGATAAAATGCAACCTCACAATGACGAGAGTGCAGAGTGTGGAAAGTGTAAGAAAATGAATTATTTAGTGCGGAATTGAGAAGATAGCTGGTAATGATGAATTCTCTTTATCAAAGCACTGTGTTTGAAGTTTAATGTCGTGAGCTGGACTCTTTCAACAATGTTGTTCTGGGGGTCGAGGGGATGGGGAACTAGAGTTTTGATCAGAGATAATAGATTTAGGCAGTGGTTCACATTACAATGGTGTTGGCAAGTGTAAAACAAACCTATCACCTGTTACTCAATAGTATCTGCTCATTCAGAAAACTGCGTCCAGATTTCAATTTCTGATTCTCAGCTGCTATTCCAATCATTCAGAAATTCTGTGGTCTCGCACGCCCCGTGGTCAGCGAGAATGGAGAATTTCGCGCTCAGCCAAATCTCCGTTGACAGCAGCGGGACTGGAGAATCTCAGCTGCGGGACATGGTGTGAGAATCCGACTGTTTTTAGCTGGTGGTCATGTTTCCCACTCAAATAATTTGAGAGAATTGATGGTAAATTATAATCGTAAATGCAGCAAGTCCACAGTGCAAAGCACGAAAAACATCCGCAGAGATATCACCAGCTCCTTTCCTGTCTCCCGAGTGAATGAGGATGTCACTTATCCTCGGGTCTTATGTCCGAATGTGTACCAATGTTTGGCTGTATCTGGTGGGGAGGAGGGGGGAGGAGAACGTAATGAACAGATTTCTGGACTGGCGAGGTGATAGCTCAGAAAAAAAAATCCAATTAAAGGCATCAAGGTGACTTGCTTCTCCTTTGCTTCTGAGAATCAAGTGTTCCTCAAAACCAGTCAATGGATTTACTTTCCATGGTCTATTCCATCAGAAATTCTTGAAATGTTCATTCTCTTTGAAGAGGCTGAGAAAGTACTCGATGTGGATTAATACAGAGGGGAAATATAACTTATAAGGAGATCTGGCCTAAGCAACTTGGAACCTTTCGTCTCTATTTGACTTGCTCCTTACATTTCACTCTCTCTCTCTACCCATCTCTCACTATTGGATACTCTGTGCTGGATATCTGGTATGGATTCTCAGGGAGGCATCAGGCACTAGATTCCCATTGACTCTCTGCATTTACCCCACCCCTCTGCCCATTTTCCTTGTTGGCCGTTTATTTATCACTGCCTTGAGGATGTTCTGGTCAATATGGAGAGTGGCAGCAGGCAGAGCTAAATCCTGGTCATGCTGCAGTAGGAATCAAATGAGGAACCTGGACTGGGTGAAAATTGGAATGGGGCGAAGCAGAAAACTCTTGTTTGATTTAAACCCAGAACCCTATTCACGCCCCAGGCCTCCGTTCATACCCCAGGCTGAATCACATCCAATTCTGATTTACAGGCAGCCGCAGTACACTCTCTTCAGTACAGATCATAGAACCCTACAGTTCAGAAAGAGGCCCTTCAGCCCATCGAGTCTGTACCGAACACAATCCCACCCAGGCCCTACCCCCATATCCCTACATATTATACCCACTAATCCCTCTAACCTACACATCCCAGGACACTAAGGGGAAATTTCTTAGCATGGCCAATCAACCTAACCCGCACATCTTTGGACTGTGGGAGGAAACCGGAGCACCCGGAGGAAACCCACGCAGACACGAGGAGAATGTGCAAACTCCAGACAGACAGTGACCCGAGCCGGGAATCGAACCCAGGACCTTGGAGCTGTGAAGCAGCAGTGCTAACCCACTGTGCTACCGTGCCGCCCACGTTTCATTGCGATCAATTTGACTTCTCAACCGCCCCCCCCCCATATCTCTCTCACTCCACCTCCTGAAGTGACTTGGTGAGATTTGGGATTGTACCCTGGATAGTTGGGATTGGGGCACTCACTCCTGATTCTACCTAAACCCCATCCAGTGTTGCCCCATTTCTGGGTTTAATTGGGAGTCTACAACTTCTTCAACATGTAAATTTTTAACACCCCCCCCCAACCTCCCTCACCAAAAGGAGCATTAAAATTCATTTTAAACAGTTAATGATCTTACTTTTTAGAAAAAGGGGAGTATGAATGATGTTGGGTTCAGCCGTATTCAATAAATACGTCAGGAGGTCTGAACCCCTCGTCCCAGGCGCTGATGCAGTTCAAAGCTTAGCAGAATGCGCTGACTCTAATTCCCAAATAAATTCAGTTTCCAGACACTGGATCGGATTTTGGCCACCAAGTGGAGTGGGGAGGGGAGGGGAGGGGTGGAGGGTGTAGCTCAAGCTGGTTAAGTTCATGAGTTGCTGGACCCACCTTAAAATCAACTCCCAATCACAGGATTTTCATTTGATGGGACTGTGCATACCAGACAGTAGGAGGCCACAGGAGAAGCAAGTGCCAAGGAGGCTGGGTTAGAGTCATAGAGACCCGACAGTGCACAAATAGGCCATTCGGCCCATCAAGCCTGCACTCACAACAATCCCACCCAGACCCTATCCCTGTAACACCCCCACCTATTTACCCCTCTGATCCCCTGACACTAAGGGGCAATTTAGCATGGCCAATCAACCTAACCCGAACATCTTTAGTAAGTGGAAGGGAACCAGAGCACTTGAGGAAACCCACGCAGACATGGGGAGAATGTGCAGGTTCCGCACAGTCAGTGACCCAAGCTAGGAATCGAATCTGAGTCCATGGCGCTATGAGGCAGCAATACTAACCACTGTGCCACCATGTCCTCCATGGCAGAAGCCAGTGGTGGAACGGATGGCGTTTCCCACTTGAGTTGACTTGTATCAAAAAATTAGAAATTTCTGCTCCCTGTCCCAGTGCTGGGAGAGGTGGAAAGGCTCATAACACAAGAAATTGCCCCTTAGTGTTTAGGGATGCGTAGGTTAGAGGGATTAGTGGGTATAATATGTAGGGATATGGGGGTAGGGCTTGGGTGGGACTCGGGCCGAAGGGCCTCTTTCTGCACTGTAGGGTTTCTATGATTCCATGATTCAACATTTATAAAGTACTCGGATGTTCAATAGAAGCTCCAGAGGGTCAATGTCTGGAGGGTGGGATTAGGCTGGTGCGAGCTCCTTGGCAAGGATGATGGGCCGAATGGGCTCTTTCTAATGCTGTAAACGTTTATGCTTCCTCTGCTCCCACCATTTGTGGGGTCACGCAGCTCAGGACAGATCAAGGACAAAACCTCACGAGTGTCCTGGCATGTCTAATTCAACGCCACACCACATGACTCATTCACCAATAAACCATATTGGGATATTTGCCAGTCTTGCACACCCCGCTGCCAGCAAGAATGGAGAATTTGGTGCACGGCCAAATCTCCGTTCACCGCAGCGGGACTGGAGAATCACAGCAGCAGGGAAGGTCAGGAAATCCCGGCCAATATGTGTGCTTGACCTTTGACAGGGAGCAAATGATTTGATGCTGCTGTGAGCTGGATTTATTCACGGGAATCTTTAACAATTTTTAAAATAAATTGAAAATAATGACCTAGTTAGATTAGATCCACAAATTTCTCCATTCTGTTGATGCCCAGTTACACATTCTCTGTAAATCCCATGGGAATATCTGCAAATGTAAATGGACATAAATCTGCGTTCGCAAATGGAACTCTAGGAAGGCATCAAGCCCTCACAACCATGTCTGCTTTCGTTCAATAGAATCGTTAAAATTTCAGCTCATTTTGCCATCATCCAGGCACCTCAGTTACAGTGGCGCTATGGTTAGCACTGCTGCCTCATTGTTCCAGAGACCTGGGTTCGATTCCCAGCTTGGGTGACTGTCTGTGTAGAGTTTGCACATTCTCCCCGTGTTTGCATGTGTTTCCTCCAGGTGATCTGGTTTCCTCCCACACTCCAAAGATGTGCAGGTTAGGTACATTGGCCATGCTAAATTGTGCCTTTGTGTCCTGGGATATGTAGGTTAGCAGAATTAGTGGGGTAAACATGTGGGGTTATGGGAATGGGGCTTGGGTAGGATTGTTGCTAGTGCAGACTTGATGGGCTGAATGGCCTCCTTCTGCACTGAAGGGTTTCTATGATTCTGTGAGAACCTGTGATGTTATTGTTGAATCTCACACCAATGTCATTCAGAGAAACAGAACGTGTAGAAGAGATCCCAATGGTGGATACATCTTTCGAAAAGAACTCAGAAAACTTCAATAAGTCAGTTAAAAAAAACTTTTTTTTTAGGGTGACTGGGGCAGCACAGTGATTAGCACTGCTGCTTCACAGCTCCAGAGTCCTGGGTTCGATTCCTGGCTCGGGTCACTGTCTGTGTGGAGTTTGCACATTGTCCTCGTGTCTGCGTGGGTTTCCTCCAGGTGCTCCAGTTTCCTCCCACAATCCAAAGATGTGCAGATAGCCATGCTAAGAAATTGCCCCTTAGTGTCCAGGATGTATAGGTTAGAGGGATTAGTGGGTATAATATGTAGGGATATGGGGGTAGGGCCTGGGTGGGATTGTGTTCGGTGCAGACTCGATGGGCCGAAGGGCCTCTTTCTACACTGTAGGGCTCTATTCTATGACTTTGGAGAAGGATTTGACCAGTCTTTCGGAGATGGGTTTGAAAGCAGATGGCAACAAAGGTCAGAATTCTCCCAAAAAATTCCAAGTGTTGTCCCCGACAGGAAAACTGGTAAAATTCCCATTGGATGGATCATTGCGATTGAGTTCGCAATTCACCCACACTTACAAATTCTTTTGGAGTGGCGACGGAGAGATGGTGGCAAGACCGGCACCTCTGAGATGGGGGTGCCATTGTTAAAGGGGGCACCGATTTCCAGCAACACTACACACCAGCGAGCTCCCCACTCCCCAGCTAAGACAACCCACCCCACTTGCTGATGTTAGCCCCCATCTCTTCCCCAAGTGAGCAACATGCTGTCATGTTTGCCCTTGATGGGAATGAACCAGATTACGTTGGGGTGCAGGGGCTGGGAGGATTTCAAAAGGGGCGTTCATCAGTCCTACCCATGCTGATTCCCAAAGTTTCTCCAACACTTAGCATGATTTGCACAAGGTTGTGCGAACCAGAGAATCGCGCCCACGGAGTGGAAAGATGTTGAAAGGGGAACTTGATGCCTCGATATATTGGCTGGCATTCTCTGACTTCACCTGGGATTCTCCTGCCCTGCTGCGGTAAACAGAGTCTTAGCTGAGCGCTCTTGTCAACAAGAGTAGCGAGGCACGTGAGACCAGAGAATCTCAGCAGCAGGCACCTTTGTGCTTATTAGTCAACAAATTGAGCTATTTGTCATGTGTAATTGGAGGTCATCTCAAACCCTGCTGGCCTCAGAAGGGGTCACAGCCCCACGTGAAGAAGCCCAGGTAGACTCCTACTAGGGTCCAAGGGCAGTGACCTACGAGGATCCAAGGGCAGAAGGCTGAGGGGGGATCTTATAGAGACGTATAAGATAATGAAGGGGATAGATAGGGTAGAGGTAGAGAGATTCTTCCCGCTTAGAAAGGATAGCAGGACTAGAGGGCACAGCCTCAAGATAAGGGCGGGGGGTGCAGTTTAGATCAGAGTTGAGGAGGAACTTCTTCACTCAAAGGGTGAATCTCTGGAATTCTCTGCCCGTTGAAGTGGTGGAGGCTACCTCGCTGAATATATTTAAGTCACGGGTAGATAGGTTTCTGATAGACAGGGGAATTAAGGGTTATGGAGGGAAAGTGGAACTGATCCACTTCAGATCAGCCATGATCTTATTGAATGGCGGGGCAGGCTCGAAGGGCTAGATGGCCTACTCCTGCTCTTATTTCTTATGATCTCTTGTATAGCTGCTCCACTCCCAGTGACAGCAGCACAGACCGGGATGATACTTTCAGTCCTGACAAAGTGACTTCATAGCTGCTGATAAAATCCAACCCTTTCTCTCCTGCCATGCCTGCGATCACTTGCCAGTTTGAAGTGGATGGGGGCTTGTTTAGGGACCATAAGGCGATCATTAGAGATTGCGGAGACTTGGAACGTAACTCATCCCAAATTTCATGATCTTTTAGATCGTAATCTTAATGAAACAAACCTCCTTATGCAATTAGACAGGAAATTCCAGCCAGAGGCAAACTCTCAACTCTACAGGAATCCTCAGATTTCACCCTCACACATACTGATCAATGAGAGATGTGAAACCCATTCGAAGGATTTGGCAGTGACATCGCAAGCTCGGAGCTCTGAATAGAAAGCAAATATTTTTCACTTCGCTCTCATCTATAATGCAGGCGTTATGTTGCTCTGTGCCAATCTCAGAGATGAATAGAATAAGGTTGAGATTGCAGGAGGAGCAGTTAAAAACAAAGCATTCAAAACAATCTTATTTTTAATTTGGTACTTAACACCACGCAGCCAATTAATAAATGTCATTGTCTGGTTCAAACCTGCGTCTCTCCATCTGAAATATGTTTGGGCCACTACACAAGTCTAAGTCTGATTAAAATTCTCCATTTAAAGTAAAGATATTTTTTTTATTCATTCGTGGGACATGGGTATCACTGGCTGGCCAGCATTTATTGCCCATCCTTAGTTGCCCTTGGAGAATCAACTACATTGCTGGAGTCACATGTAGGCCAGACCTTGTAAGGGTGGCAGATTCCTTCCCTAAAGGATATTAGTGAACAGATGGGTTTTTCCAACAATCAATGGTTTAATGGTCATCAGCAGATCCTTAATTCCAGATTTTTTTTATTGAATTCAAATTCCGCCATCTTCACCTAGTGGGATTTGAACCCTGGGTCCCCAGAACAAGTGCTAAGTTAGCGATAATACCACTAGGCCATCACCTCCCCCCTGAGTTGAGTTGAATGATATTGGATCAGTCAGTAGCTCTGACACCATCATTGCTTCATAATTGTGATAGCTCCCTCCCATTTACCAACATTGCTTCCTTTAACTTTCCTGTGTGTTCAAATACAAATAATACCAGTACAGTATTCAACATGCACATAGGAATCCAAAATATAAGGGGAGGTGGTGGTGCAATGGTATTGTTGCTGGACTAGTAATCCAGAGACCCAGGGCATGATCTGAGGCCCAGGTTCAAATCCCACCGTGACAAATGGTGAAATATGAATTCAATTTTAAAAAATCTGGAATTTAAAATTGTCATTGTCTTTAAAAAAATGCTATCCGGTTTCACTAATACCCTTTAGGGACAGCAATCTACCATCCTTACCTGGTCTGGTCTATATGTGACTCCACACCAATGAAAAGGTGGTTGACTTTATAATTTCCTCTGAAATGGAGGACAGTTAGAGATGGGCAACAAATGCCACCACCCACTAAATGAATAAAAACATAGAACACAACAGCACAAACAGGCCCTTCGGCCCACAAGTTGCGCCGATCACATCCATACCTACCAAGCTATAGAACTATCTGCAACTCCCAATGCCATTAGATCCCATATGCTCATCCAGAAGTCTTTTAAAAGACCCCAGCAAGTTCGCTGGGGTCTTTTAAAAGACTGCCATTGGTCGGGTAGAACCACCACCGACGGCAGCCACCACTCAGTCACCACCCTCTGAGTGAAACTTACCCCTAACTTCTCCTCTGTACTTGCTCCCCAGCACCTTAAACCTGTGTCCTCTCATAGCGACCATTCCAGCCTCCGAGAATCCACCCTATCTATTCCTCTCAACATTTTATAAACCTCTATCAGGTCGCCTCTCAACCTTCGTCTCTCCAGGGAGAAGAGACCGAGCTCCCTCAACCTATCCTCATAAGGCATGCCTCCCAATCCAGGCAACATCCTTGTAAATCTCCTCTGCACCCTCTCAATAGCTTCCACATCCTTTCTGTAGTGAGGCAACCAGAACTGCGCACAGTACTCCAAGTGGGGTCTGACATACATAAACATATATAAGTTATTAAAAAAGTGATAAAAGGGATTTACCAATGGGGGCTGGAGGCATGGCTGAGGTTTTAGTTGCTATACAGTTTAATTGTTCTGCGTCTGATGTAGGCGGTGGAAACAGATTGGCAGAGGGCATGGATAAATGGACAATGAAATGTAGGATGGTGGAACGAGGGTGGGTTAGATCTCTGTTGATAGAGAGAGAGAGACCATCATCAACCTTGAGACACTATCGGGGTTTGATCATCTGCCATTATTATAGAAGCAATCTAATCTAAACTCACAGCAACATCCAACCCACCTCAATTACTGGAATAATCAGAATCATAGATCCGTAGATTCCCTACAGTGCAGAGCCCACCGAGTCTACATCAACTCTCTGAAAGAGCATTGAACCTGGCTCAGCCTCTCCCTCTTATCCCCATAACCCCACACATTACAACCTGCGCATCTACGGACACTATGGGTTAATTTAGCATAGTCAATCCATCGAACCTGTACATCTTTTGAGGAAACAAGCGTACCTGGAAAAATCCCAAGCAGATCCAGCAAGAATATAGAAACATAGAAACTAGAAGCAGGAGTAGGCCATTTGGTTCTTCGAGCCCATTCCGCCATTCATTATAAACATGTCAGCTCATCAAATTCAACATCCTGCTCCCTCCTTTCCCTTGTTCCCTTTAGCCCCAAGAACATAAGAACATAAGAAATAGGAGCAGGAGTAGGCCATCTGGCCCTTTGAGCCTGCCCCGCCATTCAATAAGATCATGGCTGATCTGTCGTGTCTCAGTTCCACATTCCCGCCCTCTCCCCATAACCTTTAATCCCCTCTCTTATCAAAAACCCATCAACCCACGTCTTAAAAATATTTAGCGAGGCAGCCTCCACCACCTCAACGGGCAGAGAATTCCAGAGATTCACCACCCTTTGAGTGAAGAAGTTCCTCCTCAACTCTGTTCTAAACCGCCCCCCCCTTTATCTTGAGGCTGTGCCCTCTAGTCCTACTGTCCTTTCTGAGCGGGAAGAGTCTCTCCACCTCTATCCTATCCATCCCATTCATCATCTTATATGTCTCAATGAGATCTCCCCTCATTCTTCTAAACTCTAACGAGTACAAATTTCTTCTTGAAATCAGACAACATTTTGAGAATATGCAAACTCCACACAGACCAAAACCAAAACCACGTCTCGAAACCTGTGCTGCGGGGAAAAAAAATTGAACCAGGAGGAAAAAGAATTCGATGTTTTGGATGGGAGAACATTTCATCAAGTGGAAAGAATTTGCATCTATCTATTTGTGACATATGAATAATCAAACAAAACCTATTGTTACTTTACTGGTACGCTCTTGCATCACTGTGACAAACCCCTGTGTTCACCTCTATAATGGAAATAGCCTGTGTAAATATGTCAGACTGCAGTTACACTTTGTAGTCAATGGTTGCACTGGAACATTTCAGTTTTACATTTTCCAGAACTTTAACTTATATTACAAAAAAATTCCCCTATTCCAACCAATATTTGAAAGTTTAGGGGTTTGTAGCTTCCCTGTCTGGGTCACGTTTTAACTCCAGGTTTCTGCAAATCTGTAAAATCAAATAATTTGCTCTGAATAACATCACTGCAAAGTCTTGTGACACAGTGGTAGTACTCCCAGACTTAGAGCTCTGGGTTTGAGTCCAACATCAGGACTGGTTGGCCATGGAAAGGGTTGGCGTCATACCTGGCGCTCCCCTGATTGGGGTCATACCTGGCACTCCCCTGGCTGGGGTCATACCTGGCGCTCCCCTGGTTGGCGTCATACCTGGCACTCCCCTGGCTGGGGACATACCTGGCACAAGGGAAGATGATTGAGATTGTGGAGGGTCAATCATCTCATTTCCAGGACATCATTATGGAGTTCCTCAGGGTTGTGTCCGAAATCCAACCATCTTGAGCTGCTTCACCAATGACCTTCCTCCATCATAAGGTCAGAAGTAGAGAAGTTTATGAATCATAGAACCCTGCAGAGCAGAAAGAGGCCCTTCGGCCCATCGAGTCTGCACTGAACACAATCCCACCCAGGCCCTACCCCCATATCCCCACATATTATACCCACTAATCCCTCTAACCTACACATCCCTGGACACTAAGGGGCAATTTCTTAGCATGGCCAATCAACCTAACCCGCACATCTTTGGACTGTGGGAGGAAACCGGAGCACCCGGAGGAAACCCACACAGACATGAGGAGAATGTGCAAACTCCACACAGACAGTGACCCGAGCCAAGAATCGAACCCAGGTCCCTGGAGCTGTGAAGCAGCAGTGCTAACCCACTGTGTTACAGTGCCACCCAAATTACTGATGACTGCATAATGTTCAGCAGGATTCATCTCTCCTCTGAGACTGAAACAGTCCACATCCATATACAGCAAGACCTGCACAACATTCAGGTTTGGCTAAGTGACAAATAAAATTAATGCCAAACAAGTGCCAGGCAATGACCATCTCCAACAAGAGAGGATCTAACCATCACCCTTGACATTCAATGGCATAACCATCACTGAGTAACCCACTATCAACATCCTGGAGGATTACCAATAACCAGAAACTGAACTGGACTGGCCATATAAATACTGTGACTACCAGAGCAGGTCAATGGCTGGGAATTCTGTAGCAACTAATTCACCTCCCGACTTCCCAAAGCCTGTCCACCATCAACAAGGCACAAGTCAGGAGTGTGATGGAATACTCTCCATTTGCCTGGATGAATATAGTTCCAACAACACTCAAGAAGCTTGTCACCATCCGTTAACCCATTTGATCTGCACCTTATCCAATGCCTTCAACATTCAATCCCTCCACTACTGATGCACAGTGGCAGGGATGTATACCATCTTCAAGGTGTGGGAACTCAACACGGCTCCTTCTAAACCCACACCCACTACCATCTAGAAGAACTAGGGGGCAACGGATACCTGGGAATACCACTGCCTGCATGTACATCTCCAAATCACACACCATCCTGACTTGGAAATATATTGCTGTTCCTTCACTGTCACTGGGAACTCCCTCCATTGCTGTATGTGTACCTACACCACATGGACTGTGATGGTTAGAGACAGCAGCTCACCACCACCTTCTCAAGGGCAATTAGGAATGGGCAATAAATGCTGATTTCGTCAGTGACTCCAAAGCCTGCAAAAGAATTAAAAAATGCTAAGAAACAAAGTATCTACTTGCTGTTTTGGGAGTTGAGGGGGTTGAGCTATGAGGAGTGGCTGAATAAACTGGGCTTGTACTCGTTAGAGTTTAGAAGAATGAGGGGACATCTCATTGAGACGTATAAGATGATGAATGGGATGGATAGGATAGAGGTGGAGAGGCTCTTCCCGCTCAGAAAGGACAGTAGGACTAGGGGGCACAGCCTCAAGATAAAGGGGGGGGGCGGTTTAGAACGGAGTTGAGGAGGAACTTCTTCACTCAAAGGGTGGTGAATCTCTGGAATTCTCTGCCCGTTGAAGTGGTGGAGGCTGCCTCGCTAAATATTTTTAAGACGCGGGTTGATGGGTTTTTGATAAGAGAGGGGATTAAGGGTTATGGGGAGAAAGCGGGAAAGTGGAACTGAGCCACGACAGATCAGCCATGATCTTATTGAATGGCGGGGCAGGCTCGAAGGGCTAGATGGCCTACTCCTGCTCCTATTTCTTATGTTCTTATGTTGATGTGTGCTATTGGCTGCTATGTTTCCTCCAGCACAACATTCTCCACACTTCAGCAATCCCACGGTGATTTTAAACACGAGAGGCAGCATTTTCCAGCCCTTCCCATCAGTGGGACCTTCCGGTCTTGCCAAAGACGATCGTCAGTGGCACAGCTGGTTAGCAACATAAATGGCCATTGACTTTGGCTTGACTCCATCACTGATACCCGTTATGGAGGGAGGGGGGGAGGGTGGGGAGTGCGGGAATGGCGGGGGGAGTAATGGCAATGGAAATCCTGACCCATATAAATGGATATTTTTCTTTCTGTTTACGCCTATTTATGTCCAAACTATTTACTAGAATCAATCAACTGAATAAAGTGTGGCCCACCGCAAATTTACCAAAATGTAGTATACGACAGGTATCAAACATATACTTGGAAGAGTTTGCTTTTGTACAGCGTATTTCAAAGATTCAATGAAATACTTCCATTTTTGAACTGGGTGGCGAGCGAGTGGAATCGGCTGCTGTTGGTGGTGGTGGAGGTGAACTCGTTGGGGTCTTTTAAGAGACTTCTGGATGAGTACATGGGATTTAATGGGATTGGAGAGTTATAGATAGGCCTGGTAGGTATGGATATGATCGGCGCACTTGTGGGCCAAAGGGTCTGTTTGTGCTGTAGTGTTCTATGTTCCATGAAGTCATTGGCAAAATAGAGGGAACGTAACAGGCATTTTGCAAGCAGCCATGGGATAAATAACCAACTAATTGCAGTGACACTACTGCCCATTCCTAATTGCCCTTGAGAAGGTGGTGGTGAGCTGCTGTCTTTAACCATCACAGTCCATGTGGTGTAGGTACACGCACAGTGCTGCCTCACCGCGTCAGGGACTCGGGTTCAATTCCGGCCTTGGGTCACTGTCTATGTGGAATCTGCACGTTCTCCTCGTGTCTGCGTGGGTTTCCTCCAGGTGCTCCGGTTTCCTTCCACTGTCCAAAGATGAGTGGGTTAGGTGGAGTGGCCATGCTAAATTGCTCCTTAGTGTCAGGGAGATTAGCGGGGCAACGGGGTTACGGGAATAGGGCCTGGGTGGGATTGTTGTCAGTGCAGGTTTGGTGGACCAAATGACTGTAGGAACTCTATGATTTGCTTGAGAACCGCTTGCTCATCTTCACATACAGTAAGAAGTCTCACAACACCAGGCTAAAGTCCAACAGGTTTATTTGGTAGGAGAATTCACTAGCTTTCGCAGGGCTGCTCCTTCGTCAGGCCTTTTCACTGTGATGTGTTGATGAGACTTCTTATTATGTTTATCCCAGTCCAACGCCGGTCAAAATCACATCTTCAAATATGCACTATGTTTGAAAGGGCTGACAGTTCAGTGCAATACTGAGAGGGTGCTGTACAGTCAGAGGCGCTGTCTTTTGATCAAACTCTGGAGTAAACCCATAGCTTTCTGACTCCGATAGAAGAGGTGTCACATATTGAGCCAAGCTCGATGTTAACTCTAACATTCATTCACAGTAATGATGTGACCTTCCTGGTGCAATGTATGAAAATGACTGGTTGCTACAGGAAAGCAATATGATTCTCGTGTACTTAATTGGCTTCTTTCAGTTGTAAGGTAGCACACTGGTCAGCACTGCTGCTTCACAGCTCCAGGGCCCTGGGTTCGATTCCCGGCTCGGGTCACTGTCTGTGTGGTGGAGTTTGCACATTCTCCTCGTGTCTGAGTGGGTTTCCTCCGGTTTCCTCCTACAGCCCAAAGATGTGCGGGTTAGGTTGATTGGCCATGCTAAAATTGCCCCTTAGCGTCCAGGGATGTGTAGGTTAGAGGGATTAGTGGGTATAATATGCAGGGATATGGGGATAGGGCCTGGGTGGGATTGTGGTCGGTGCAGACTCGATGGGCCGAAGGGACAGTTTCTGCACTGTAGGGTTCTACGTAAGTGTAGCATCTATTTTAAGACTTTTGTGAAATATTTCCAATAACTGTATGCAGTTAATAATGGTCCTGTCACATTTAAGTGGTTTCAGGTATTTCTTTGTGATGT
This sequence comes from Carcharhinus amblyrhynchos, assembly GCF_965287045.1. Lineage (NCBI taxonomy): Eukaryota > Metazoa > Chordata > Chondrichthyes > Carcharhiniformes > Carcharhinidae > Carcharhinus > Carcharhinus amblyrhynchos. Next base: position 2,120,933 of record NW_027649782.1, on the reverse strand, counting down.
GAATGTCTCGCGTGTTGCAATGCCAATCCACTGTCATTACCGTAACCCCACAGGCAAACTATCAACCTCTGCATTGTCTTCAAAACCCGATTAATGGTTACATTTCAGTGGGTTGAGCAATAACAGCCTATTGGGGTTTCACTGGCAGAATAATCTCCAGACAAAAAAAATTCAATTTCACTGACAATTTCATTTTATTTTAGTACACTTTGTCTAAGTAGATTTGAAGGCATTTTCCTTTTTTCTTGTAATAAAAGCATCTTGGCTCCTGATAACAGGGCCGTTGGTTTTTAACAAGACCTTTTTCACCAAAACATTACACATTATCGTGTCGTTCTGTTAGTCACAGAGGTAAATGTTAATGGGAAGCTTGGTCTACGCAAAAAGTGATGAAGTGAGAAGCTATTTCATTCCTCCTTGCGTTAATAATGCACCAGTCCTACTGTCGAGCTTTACAAACGTAAATTGATGCAACTAATTGCCATTGTCCAGAGGATTCCTGCAGATGGGATTCTATTCGACAGTCATGAATGGATACGCCTAACATTCTGACTGCTTTTATTCATGGGGCATGGGTGTCGCTAGCTGGCCAGCATTTATTGCCCATCCCTAGTTGGCCAAGGGCAGTTGAAACTCAACCACATTGCTGTGGTTCTGGAGTCACATACAGACCACACCAGGCCAGAGATTTCCTTCCCTAAAGGACATTAATGAACCAGATGGTTTTTTCTGACAATTGACAATGATTTCATAAGAACATAAGAACATAAGAAATAGGAGCAGGAGTAGGCCATCTAGCCCTTCGAGCCTGCCCCGCCATTCAATAAGATCATGGCTGATCTGTTGTGGCTCAGTTCCACTTTCCCGCCCTCTCCCCATAACCCTTAATCCCCTCTCTTATCAAGAACCCATCAACCCGCTTCTTAAAAATATTTAGCGAGGCAGCCTCCACCACTTCAACGGGCAGAGAATTCCAGAGATTCACCACCCTTTGAGTGAAGAAGTTCCTCCTCAACTCCGTTCTAAACCGCCTCCCCTTTATCTTGAGGCTGTGCCCCCTAGTCCTACTGTCCTTTTTGAGCGGGAAGAGTCTCTCCACCTCTATCCTATCCATCCCATTCATCATCTTATACGTCTCAATGAGATCTCCCCTCATTCTTCTAAACTCTAACGAGTACAAGCCTAGTTTATTCAGCCTCTCCTCATAGCTCAATCCCCTCAACTCCGGTATCAGCCTAGTAAACCTCCTCTGCACTCCCTCCAGGGCCAAAATATCCTTGCACAGGTGCGGCGCCCAAAACTGCACACAGTACTCCAGCTGCGGCCTCACCAATGCCCTATACAGCTGCAGCAAGACCTCCCTACTTTTATATTCAATCCCCCTCGCTATGAAGGCCAGCATCCCATTCGCCTTCCTGACCACCTGCTGCACCTGCAGGCTGGGTTTTTGCGACTCATGCACAAGGACCCCGAGGTCCCTCTGCACCGTCGCCTGCTGCAGTTTTTCGCCATGTAAGTAATAGTCCTTCCTACCATTCTTCCTACCAAAGTGGACCACCTCACACTTGCCAACATTAAATTCCATTTGCCATTTCCTGGCCATCATTAGAGTTCATAGAATCCTACAGTGCTGAAGGAGGCCATTTGGCCCATCAAGTCTGCATTGACCACAATCCCAGCCAGGTCCTACCCCCATAACCTCATACATTTACCCTAGCTACTCCCCCTGACAATCAGGGGTAATTTAGCATGGCCAATCCACATAACCCATACTGTGGGAGGAAACAATGAGATCAATACAATAAAATAGAATCATAGAGAGCTCGGTCTCTTCTCCCTGGAGAGACGAAGGTTGAGAGGCAACCTGATAGAGGTTTATAAGATGTTGAGAGGAATAGATAGGGTGGATTCTCGGAGGCTATTTCCCAGGGCTGGAATGGTTGCTACGAGAGGACACAGGTTTAAGGTGCTGGGGAGCAGGTGCAGAGGAGATGTCAAGGGAAAGTTTTTCACTCAGAGGGTGGTGAGTGAGGCTGCCTTCGGTGGTGCTGGAGGCAAACTCGCTGGGGTCTTTTAAGAGACTTCTGGATGAGTGCATGGGATTTAATGGGATTGAGGGTTATAGATAGGCCTGGTAGGTATGGATATGACTGGCACAACTTGTGGGCCGAAGGGCCTGTTTGTGCTGTAGTGTTCTATGTTCTATGTAATCCCTACAGTTCAGAGGAAACCCACATAGACACAGGAGGAATATACAAACTCAACACAGATAATTAGATTCCAGATATATTTTATTGATTTCAAATTCCCCCCTCTACTATGGTAGAATTCGAGCTTGGGTCCCCAGATGTTTCAAACAATTTAGGTCAAAGCTCTCTACAAACAGAAGTTTTGGCTAACTTACCTAGGAAACCATTTCACACCGAGGGAAAAAGTGCCAGAGAATCAGGTCAGCCCTGATCTTATTGAATGACAGGACAGGCTTGAGGGGTTGAATGGTCCACTCCTCCTCCTGTTTTCTATGCCCTTTTGTCCCTGCACCGTCTCCACGACTGTGCACCAGACTGACATTTCTGCTGTGTTAGCAGCTCAGCAGAAGTCTTACTTGACTTTGCACTCACACATCTCATTTCCCTGCCTGATAATTAATGTCTCTCATGATCTTCTCCAGTTCTCAGTCAAGACATTAATTGGGGTGATTCAGTACAGGCGGGAGATCAAAACAGTACTGCTACCATTAAATAGGATCATAGAATCCTTACAGGTCAGGAGCAGGCGGCTTGTCCCATTGGGCAGAACGTTATGGCCTCGTTCATCCCAAAACTGTAAAATCCCACCCGAGATCAACAGATTTTCCCACTATCCAAACCTTTGCCCGCCCCAATTCCCAAGGCAATCGAATCTGCACTGACTCTCCAACAGTGCATCTCACTCAAGCCCACCCTATGCATTTACCCCACCAACCCCCCTAAACCTTAGCACGTTAGGACACTAGGGGGCAATTCTGCATGACCAATCCATCTAACCAGCACTGAGAGAGGAAACCGGAGCACTTGAAGGAAACACACGCAGATACAGAGAGACTCGCCTCAACAGTCACCCAAGGCCAGAATCGAACTCGGGTCCCTGGAGTTGAGAGGCAGCAGTGCTAACCACTGTGTCATCCACAAATGCCACAAACCAGGGAGCAAAATTGTGGTCTCTATTTATGTCAAATTGTTAGATGAACTCCAATAATCGCATCAGAATACTGATAATGAAGTTTGAATTGCCAGAATAAAGCTTGTTTAGAAAGCCAACAAAAGATTAATCGCATCATCAGCTTTGCTGCATTTATAATTATGGCCTTTGGGATCAAACATTTCTCTAACTATAGGATTGTCCTCTGAACACAGCTTCCCTTGGGTATCATTGTCCAGCTCAAACCTCAATCCAATTACTGAAAATATTACTCTATTTCTCACACTGAGCACAGCCCATTCAGGCTTCAACTGTCCGCTTTTAAAATTCACGTCCTTGTTTTCGAAAGCTTCCCTTGTCTAGCTCCTCCCTATCTCTCTGATCATCTCCAGCCCCAACGCCCTTCAAAATCTCTGTGTTTCCCCTATTCAAACACTCCAGGATTGGCGGCTGTGCATTCAGTCATTGAGGTCTAAGCACTGAAATTCAGAGAATTGTGGAATTATACAGAGGCCTCTCGCCCCATCACATCTGACCTCTCACCCAATACTCGAGTATTGAGAATTCCTTCCCTATACCTCTCTGACTCTCCATCCCCCTAATTGTTCCTTAAAATCTACCTTTTTGACCGAGCTTTGGTCACCTGTCCTTGTAGCTCCTATTGGCTCAGTATCCTTTCTTTTCTCACACTCTGATGGGGCAGCTTGTGATCATTTCACTACAATATAAATGCTATTTGTTATTCAGAAAATGACCTACAATTTTTTTTCCCCTATTATTGAGGAGCAGAAGGATCTTGGGGTCCGGGTCCATAGGACTCTTAAATCGGCCTCGCAGGTGGAGGATGTGGTCAAGAAGGCGTATGGTGTACTGGCCTTCATTAATCGAGGGATTGAGTTTAGGAGTCGGGAGATAATGCTGCAACTTTATAAGACCCTTGTCAGACCCCACTTGGAGTACTGTGCGCAGTTCTGGTCGCCTCACTACAGGAAGGATGTGGAAGCTATTGAGAGGGTACAGAGGAGATTTACAAGGATGTTGCCTGGATTGGGAGGCATGCCTTATGAGGATAGGTTGAGGGAGCTGGGACTCTTCTCCCTGGAGAGACAGAGGTTGAGAGGCGACCTGATAGAGGTTTATAAAACGTTGAGAGGTATAGATCTGGTGGATTCTTGGAGGCTATTTCCCAGGGCTGAAATGGTCGCTATGAGAGGACACAGATTTAAGGTGCTGGGGAGCAGGTATAGAGGAGATGTTAGGGGTAAGTTTTTCACTCAGAGGGTGGTGAGTGAGGCTGCTGTCGGTGGTGGTGGAGGCGAACTCGCTGGGGTCTTTTAAAAGACTTCTGGATGAGTACATGGGATTTAATGGAATTGAGGGTTATAGATAGGCCTGGTAGGTAGGGATATGTTCAGCGCAACTTGTGGGCCAAAGGGCCTGTTTGTGCTGTAGTATTCTATCTTTTATTATAGCTTATTCCCCTTCATCAAGGTCCTCCTCCAGGTGGAGTTGATTCATGCTAAGATATGATAAGTGAAAAGAAGCTCTCCTACAAATAAGTAAATAACCATTGTTTTTGTATAGAACTTCTTCATGTTAACACATCTTAAATAGCAACTGATTGGTTTTCTGGAGTGCACTGCTTATGTAGGCAAACATCGCACCAACACTGAGCGGATCCCACACTGGGGTAAGAAATCAATCACTGACCCTTGTCCAGTTTGAAAAAGGTATTCAGGATAAAACACCAGAGTTCCTCCACTTCCTTAAATATTGTCACCGGAATCACCAACAAGCACCTTAGATGAAAGAATGGCACTGTGGCACAGTACTGCCTCCCAGTGCCAGGGACCTGGGTTTGATTCCTGGCTTGGGTGACTGTGTGTGGAGTTTGCACATTCTCCTCGTGTCTGCGTGGGTTTCCTCCGGGTACTCCGGTTTCCTCCCACAATCCAAAGATATGCAGGTTTGGTGGATTGGCCATGCTAAATTATCCCTTAGTGTCCAAAGATGTGTAGGTTAGGGGGATTAGGAGGGTAAATACCTGGGGATACAGGGATAGGGAGTGGGTGATATGCTCTGTTGCAGACTCAATGGGCCGAATGGCCACTTCTGCACTGTAGGGACTTTATGATTTGCACCTTAGTCAATGCAGCACATTATTGGTAGTGCAACAGTAAGTTAATTTGAGCAAGGAACTGAGACGCTTCCTCTGATATTTTTCCAACTAAAGGATAAGGGTGTTTCCTAGACCAGCAGCTCAAATTGACTCATGGCCTAGTCTGTGAGTGCTAGAGGCCCCATCATCAGTACTGAGGAGGTAAGGTCCATTCCTTACATCATTTTCAACTGTGTGCTTTCCAGGTTAACTTTCCCTCTTCTAGCCTGGAGACTCAGAGATCAGCTGGAGTTGCAGTTAGCCTGGCTGAATTTAGCTAACTCAATGCCTGCCAATGTACAATCCTTAACTTAAAGTTCACCTCTTCAAGCTAATTGCGGCACAGTGGTGGAGTGGTTAGCACTAGTACCTCACAGTGCCAGGGACCCAGGTTCGATTCCCAGGTTGGGTCACTGCCTGTGTGGAGTTTGCACATTCTCCCAGTGTCTTCATGGGTTTTCTCCGGTTTCCGCGTTGGGCGCATTAGCCGTGCTAAATTCTCCCTCAGTGTCCCTGAACAGGTGACTAAATGTGGCAACTGAGGGATTTTCACAATAACTTCATTGCACTGTAACTCTGGCAGTGTAACGTACACCTACTTTTGATACTAATAAAATAAACTTCTCTTCATCTTGAGGCGCAATTAGGCCCATATTCTTAGGCCCTCCATTAGGTTAGAATCATAGAATCCCTACAGCGCAGAAGGAGACCATTCGGCCCATTGACCCTGCACCAACAACTATCCCACTCAGGCCCTATCCCCATAACCTCACGTATTTATCCTGCTAGTCCCCCTGACACTAGGATGCAATTTAGAATGGCCTAATTCACTGTGCTACTGGAGCGGCACGGTAGCACAGTGGTTAGCACTGCTGCTTCACAGCTCTAGGGTCCTGGGTTCGATTCCCGGCTCGGGTCACTGTCTGTGTGGAGTTTGCACATTCTCCTCGTGTCTGCGTGGATTTCCTCCCACAGTCCAAAGATGTGCGGGTTAGGTTGATTGGCCGTGCTAAAACATTGCCCCTTAGTGCCCAGGGATGTGTAGGTTAGAGGGATTAGTGGGTATAATATGTATGGATATGGGGGTAGGGCCTGGGTGGGATTGTGTTTGGTGCAGACTCGATGGGCCGAAGGGCCTCTTTCTGCACTGTAGGGTTCTATGATTCTAATCAACCTAATCGCACATCTTTGGACTGTGGGAGGAAACCAGAGCATCCGGAGGAAACCCACGCAGACACGGGGTGAACATGCAAACTCCACACAGACCTGAGGCTGGAATTGAACCCGGGTCCCTGGCGCTGTAAGACAACAGTGCTAACCCACTGTGCCAGCCCCGAACAAGTCAATCTTAATAAAGAAAACTACACCGTCAACCATCATTGCATGGCTATTCTCCTGGCGTACACACAAACATTGTTAGATTTCCTATCGCTATTATGTTGAATAAGTCTCATGGCTCAGTTTCTCTGTACTCAGTATAATCTGTTGATCAGTAGCTTGTGTGTTGGGGGAGAATTCAATCTTGCTCTAATAATATTCTGTCAGAAATATTTAGTTGTTTGAAACAAATATATTCTGGAATGAAATTTGAATGCAATGCTTGAAACCGTTATCACAGAATCTGATGCATTATCATGTTTCTATATGTATTTAATATACGGAGAACTAACAGAGAGGGCTTTATCATTCGTGGAAGAGGAATTTACATGCAATTATGATCGCAGTCCAGTTGTACAGTAACCAAGCGACAAAAGCTTTTCCTTCCTTGCTTTTCCCCATACTTCACCATTTACACAGCATTGCTCTAACTGGGACACAGATGGCAGTTCTTACTTTTCTTCACAGATACTGTCAATATAGTTCCACTGTCAATCTCGCAGCAGGGCTTTCTCGAGCAGACGGTTTCCCTTTACCCTTCTACCACCCCTGTCACCCAGCTGAGCTTCCCCAAGGTGCCAGCTTTAGTTCAGTGGTAGCACGCCCACCTCGGAATGAGGAGGAAAATCGTTCAAACACGCTTCAGAGGCCTGATCGCGCAGTGTAGGCTATGACATCCGAGCTACCTTTTGAATGAGTGTTAAACCAAATCCCCAGCTGCTCTCCCGGGTAGCTTTAAAATATTCCAAAATGTTAATTGTCAGAGAGCTGTGCTCCCCAATGTCCTGGTCAGTATTTATCCACAGTCAGAGTTTACTTCTGACTGTGTTTACCCCAGTCCAACGCCGGCACCTCCACATCATGACAGTATTTATCCTTCACTGAACATGGTGGCACAGTGGTTAGCACTGCTGCCTCAGGGACCCGGCTTCAATTCCAGCCTCGGGTCACCGTCTGTGCGGAGTCTGTACATTCTCCCAGTGTCTGCTTGGGTTTCCTCCCACAGTGTGAAAGATGTGCTGGTTAGGGTGGATTGGCCATGATGAATTCTCCCTCAGTGAACCAGAACAGTGGAGGATTTTCGCAGTAACTTCATTGCAGTGTTAATGTAAGCCTACTTGTGACACTAATAAATAAACTTTAACCTTCCACACTGTAGGGATTCTATGATTCTGTGGAACACTGCCAAAAACAGTATATGATCATTGTTTGTGGAAACTTGACAATGCAGAGATTTGGCTACAACAATATCTATACTTCTGGGATACTTTACTGGATGTATTGGACGGTGGTTGAGAAAGATGCTTTATAAATGCAGATCATTATTTTCCTTAAATGCGTCCTATCAGAAAAGGTTCAGAATGAGCATTAATAGAAGCCAGGATTTACATTTCTGAGTTGGCATCTCATCGCTTGAAACCCAATCTAGTGTGAAGATCCTTAGGCCACCATTGGCAATGCCATCGTGTGACGGTTTCTAAGAATGTTCCAAATGTCCAAGAGCCTGCATCCCATCATTTACCCCAAGATGTGGGTGACACAGTAGTTAGCACTGCTGCCTCGCAGTGCCAGGCACCAGGGTTCGATTCCCAGCTTGGTTCACTGTCTATTTAGAGTCGGCATGTTCTCCCTGTGTCTGCGTGGGTTTCCTTTGGTTTCCTCTCTCAGTCTGAAAGCCGTGCTGGTTAGGTGCACTGGCCATGCTAAATTCTCTCTGAGTGTACCCCAACAGGCACCAGAATGTGGCGACTAGGGCATTTTTACAGTAACTTCATTGCAGTGTTAATGCAAGCCTACTTGTGACACTAATGGATAAACTTTAAACTTAAACAGATATACACACCAAGAACCTGAGCATTGACCCTGGAGGAGTTTTCACTCTCAGGAGGTGAATCTTCCTGCAATGAGAGGCCCAACTAAAAGCATATGTGGAGTTCTGCTGTGCCATGCTGGAATACCAGCAGAAGTTACAGGGATTAGGGCATTGTCTAGAAGCTTGTGTGCTCATCCACTTTGCCCTGGAGACAACAGATTGCACCCGGCAATATCCTTTGTAAGGAAGCATCACATAGACCTCATTGAAAGTAATACTAGTATTCAGTCATGGAATCATAGAATCCTAGTACTGAAGGAGATCATTCAGCCCATCAAATCTGCACAGACTCTCTGACAGAGTGTCTTACCTTGGCCCTCTCCGCAGCCCTATCCCCATAACTAGTTACATTCACCAAGGCTAATCCATCTAAGCGATTCATGAAAGAGTTAGCCAGTTCATTCCAATTCCCATCACTCCTTACTCAAACCCTTACTTACGACTTTTTTTTCCACACACAAGAGAAACAGAAAATGCTGGAAAATGTCAGCAGGTCTGACAGCATCTGAGGGGAGAGAAAAGAGCCAACCTTTCGAGTCTAGATGAGCCCTTCGTCAGAACTATATTGGCTTTAATGAAGGGTCATCTAGGCTTGAACTTTGGCTCTTTTTTCACCCAGTAAGAAGTCTGACAACACCAGGTTTAAGTCCAACCGATTTATTTGATAGTAAACTCACAAGCTTAGTCCCTTCGTCAGGTGAATGGAGAGTTCTGGCCTCAGACAGAGCATATAAAGCACAGACAGTTTACAGATTACTGATTAGAATGCAAATCTTTACACCTAACCTGCTGTTCAAGTCTTAAAGAGGCCAACAATGTGAGTGGAAGGAGCACTGATCAGAGGTTAAAGAGATGTGTATTGTCTCCAGACAGTACAGTAAGTGAGGTTTTGCAAACCCAGGCAAGTCACGGGGGTTACAGATAGTGTGACATGAACCCAAGATCCCGGTTGAGGCTGTCCTCATGTGTGCAGAACTTGGCTATCAGTCTCTGCTCAGTGACTCTGCGCTGTCGTGTGTTGTAAAGGCCGCCTTGGAGAATGCTTACCCGAAGGTCAGAGGCTGAATGCCCGTGACCGCTGAAGTGTTCGCCAACAGGAAGGGAACAGTCTTGCCTGGTGACTGTCGAGTGATGTTCATTCACCCGTTGTCGTAGCGTCTGCATGGTCTCCCCAATGTACCATGCTTCGGGACATCCTTTCCTGCAACGTATCAGGTAGACAACATTGGCCGAGTTGCAAGAGTATTTACCGTGTACCTGGAGGATGGTGTTCTCACATGTGATGATGTCATTTTTCTCCCTACAGATGCTATCAAACCTGCGGAGATTTTCCACTGTTTTCTGTTTTTGTTTCAGATTCCAGCATCCGCAGTATTTTGCTTTTACATTGTTTTTCCCTTTGTTAGTAATATTCTCAATCTCCTTTTGGAAGTTAATATTGAATATATTTCCACCACCTTTTCATGTGATGCATTTCACATCATAACTCGCTTCATACAAGAAAATCTTCCTCAACTTCCCTCTGGTGTCTTAAGGCTCTGTTCTCTCTGGTTACCAACCCTCCCACCAGTGAAAACATCTTCCAACTATCCTATTCTGACACATCTGCAGACATTTCCAGTCACTGCTTTCTAACTGTTGGTTATATTCTCACTGAGTTCCAGGCAAAGGTTCTACAAAGACAGGACTTGATTAGGTTGGAATTATTCAGGCTTTAGTCAGCTGAAGTACATTCATTAAACCTTCAGATGCATTCTGCTCTTTCTCATCATCATCTGCTTCCCTCCACTTTCTACAAGACATTCAGATGTGTGAGCAGAAGTAGGCCATTCATCCCACACATGTGCTCTGGCATTCAATGAGATCGCAACTAACATGATAATCCTCAACTTCACTTGCCCACCTTATCCTTTGCCACAGAACCAGAGGATAGGACATAGAACACTACAGCACAAACAGGCCCTTTCGCCCACAAGTTGTGCCGATCATATCCATACCTACTAGGCCTATCTATAACCCTCAATCCCATTAAATCCCATGTACAGGCTTTGGAGAGGGTACAGAAAATGTTTACCAGGATGTTGTCTGGTCTGGAGGGTATTAGCTATGAGGGGAGGTTGGTTTGTTTCCACTGGGAATGACAGAGTTTGAGGGGTGACCTGATAGACATTTACAAGATTATGAGTGGCCTGGACAGAGTGGATGCTCTTTCCTAGGGTAGAAAAGTCAAGTACTAGGGGACGTAGGTTTAAGGTGCACGGGAAAAGTTTAGAGGAGATGTACGAGGCAAGTCTTTTTATACAGAGGGTTGTTTGCCTGGAATGCATTGCCCAGGGAAGTGGTGGGAGTAGATACAATAGCAGCATATAAGGGGCAACTGGATGAATACATGAATAGGATGGGAATCAAAGGATACGGACTCTATAAGTGCGTATCATAGAATCATAGAACCCTGCAGTGCAGACAGAGGCCCTTCGGCCCATCGAGTCTGCACCCAGGTCCTACCCCCATATCCCTACATATTATACCCACTAATCCCTCTAACCTACGCATCCCTGGACACTAAGGGGCAATTTCTTAGCATGACCAATCGACCTAACCCGCACATCTTTGGACTGTGGGAGGAAACCGGAGTACCCGGAGGAAACCCACGCAGACGCGAGGAGAATGTGCAAACTCCACACGGACAGTGACCTGAGCCGGGAATCGAACCCAGGTCCCTGGTGCTGTCAAGCAGCAGTGCTAACCACTGTGCTACTGAGCCGCCCATATGGTTTTAGTTTAGGCAGACATCATGATAGGAGCTGGCTTGGAGGGCTGAAGTGCCTGTTTCTGTGCTGTACGGTTTTGTCCTATCCCTGTAACCTTTAATTTCCTTACTGATTAAAACCTGTCTATTTCCTCCACTTTCCCATACTTACCACCCAGCTTCTATAGTCTCTGCAGTAAAGATTTCCACAGATTCACTACACTGAGTGAAGAAATTCCTCCTCATCTGTCTTAAATGGGTGACCCCTTACCCTGAGATTATACCCTCTTGCACCAAACTCTCCTACAAGGGAAAACAATCTCAGCATCTAACCTGTCAAGCTTCCCAAGAATCTTATAGTCTCAATAAAGTTGCCTCTCATTCTTCTAAATCCCGTGAGTACAGATCCAACCTACTCAACCCCTCTTCATAAGAAAATTCCAATATCATCTGAATTTTATAGAAATCATAGTGTGCCACTGGCTGGATGCCTTATGATTTTTGAGGTGCATATTCTGAGATCACAAATTTATTACGGAAAATATGTCTGTAATTTTTAACCTTTGTCAGCTGCAACTTAGAACATAAGAAATAGGAGCAGGAGTGGGCCATCTAGCCCTTCGAGCCTGCCCCGCCATTCAATAAGATCATGGCTGATCTGTCGTGGCTCGGTTCCACATTCCTGCCCTCTCCCCATAACCCTTAATCCCCTCGCTTATCAAAAACCCGTCAACCCGCGTCTTAAAAATATTTAGCGAGGCAGCCTCCACCACTTCAACGGGCAGAGAACTCCAGAGATTCACCACCCTTTGAGTGAAGAAGTTCCTCCCCAACTCCGTTCTAGAGCAAGGCGGTGTCAGGAGACTGTGGTTCGAACGTATAAACTCTCTGAATGCAAACCCAGTATTTTATTCAGGATCCCAATTTTTCGCATTCATTTTATTTGAGAGAAAATAGATCACGTTCGGCTTCCGCCTCTGAGCTGACAGCAAATCAGCCACTTTGCAAATAAAAGAAAGGTCTCATTAGTGACCGGATCACAAATTTAAATTAGTCAATATGTTCCCTCTGTCCTTAACCACTCTAGTGTCAGCCGCCCTTTGAAACTGGAATCGCGCCATTCAAACATAATATCCCAAAGGAATCTGCAAAGCCCATTTTCAAATAATGATTGCCACAGAGAGGTCTGAGCCAACAATTGTACATCGCAGTCTTTATCCAATAAATTAAATGTGTCCTTGAGCATGAAGACTGAATTAACAAGACACCACTGGGGTTCCAAATAAAACAGCGTGAATGTTCCGAATTTAGCTTTGCTGCAGACTGCCATGTTACACAGAGGTGAGAGCCAGGCTGGAACAGCCCTTACATCTGTACAATATACCAGAAGGTGAATGAGATGGAACGTTTAACTCTCTATTTATAGGTCAAGCAGCCAATTTTCCTTTCACCCCTCTCCCAGATTGAGCTGTTGACCCTACTCCCTGCGTGGTGCATAGAGGACAAACATGGAGCATGCAGGTTTCAGGTTCGTTCATGACTATTGACCCTTGGGGGCCTTTTGGCTGGTAGGAAGATCAGTCATGCAGCAGGTCCACCTACCGAATGGTCATAACTTGTCCTCTCGGCTCCTTTGCATCTGAAGATGGCCCCAGCACAAGGACCCTACACCTTTGCCCATCACAGCTTCTTAACTGGCCCTATGAATGTGCAGTCCTGGATTGATTTCGATTTGATTTATTATTGGCACAAGTATTGGGGTACAGTGGAGGATATTGCCTCTTGCATGCTACACAGACTGTTCATAGAGAAGGAAAGGAGAGGGTGCAGAATGTAGCGTTGCATTCATAACCAGGATGTAGAGAAAAATCAACTTATTATATGGTAGGTCCGTTCAAAAGTCTGATGGCAGCAGGGAAGAAGTTGTTTTTGAGTTGGTTGGTATGTGATCTCAGACTTTTCTATCTTTTTCCTGGCAGAAGAAGATGGAAGCGAGCATGTCCGGGGTGCGTGGGATCCTTGATTATGCTGGCTGTTTTTCCGAGGCAGCAGGAAGTGTAGACAGAGGTGTGATGCTAAGCTACAGGGGCTCATCCGCCCAACTCATTAACATGTTGGGTGTGTGTCTATGATGGACTCCACCCTCTGAGAAGCCCCAGAATACTTGGGGGCAACAGAGAGGGTGGATTTCAGCAGTACTGAAAGCAGGGAGTCCTGGACAATGGAAGCCTTTGTGCTGGAGGGACGTAAACACTGGCATCCTCCAGGGGTCAGTGTTGTCCTTGGTATATAAGTGATCTGGGGTCTGGGGGACACAAGATGAAAACCAAAATAGACAAGCTGCTTCTCCGTAAAGAAGATCGAGTAGGTTTAGGAGGATGCAGATTGGTAGATTTGGTTGTGTCAACATTTATCATGCCAATTGCTGTCAATATTTTCCATTCAGTTTTGTTATGCTGTCAACACCACCGACTTAGCACCGTTCTCATTAACTGTAAGATGATTTCTCACACCTCTGTGACAAAGTGCTGCTTTTCCAAATAAACGTGAGGCAGAAACACATGTGGGTTTTATCCCAAAAGGAACTGAGTAATGACTTTCCTCAGCCAGGAACTGGGAGATGACAGTGCAGGCAAGGGTTTGTTTCTGAACACTCACTCATCACAAATTACCTCAGTGGCTGCTGCATGTCTACTGCGTGTCTGTTGCATGTCTACTGCGTGTCTATTGCGTGTCTGTTGCGTGGCTGCTGCACGTCTACTGTGTGTCTGTTGTGTGGCTGCTGTGTGTCTGTTGCGTGGCTGCTGCATGTCTACTGCGTGTCTGTTGCGTGTCTGTTGCGTGGCTGCTGCATGTCTACTGCGTGTCTGTTGCGTGTCTGTTGCGTGGCTGCTGCATGTCTACTGCGTGTCTGTTGCGTGGCTGCTGCATGGCTACTGCGTGTCTGTTGCGTGGCTGCTGCATGTCTACTGCGTGTCTGTTGCGTGGCTGCTGCATGTCTACTGCGTGTCTGTTGCATGTCTACTGCGTGTCTATTGCGTGTCTGTTGCGTGGCTGCTGCACGTCTACTGTGTGTCTGTTGTGTGGCTGCTGTGTGTCTGTTGCGTGGCTGCTGCATGTCTACTGCGTGTCTGTTGCGTGTCTGTTGCGTGGCTGCTGCATGTCTACTGCGTGTCTGTTGTGTGTCTGTTGCGTGGCTGCTGCATGTCTACTGCGTGTCTGTTGCGTGGCTGCTGCATGTCTACTGCGTGTCTGTTGCGTGTCTGTTGCGTGTCTGTTGCGTGGCTGCTGCATGTCTACTGCGTGTCTGTTGCGTGTCTGTTGCGTGTCTGTTGCGTGGCTGCTGCATGTCTACTGCGTGTCTGTTGCATGTCTACTGCGTGTCTATTGCGTGTCTGTTGCGTGGCTGCTGCACGTCTACTGTGTGTCTGTTGTGTGGCTGCTGTGTGTCTGTTGCGTGGCTGCTGCATGTCTACTGCGTGTCTGTTGCGTGGCTGCTGCATGTCTACTGCGTGTCTGTTGCGTGTCTGTTGCGTGGCTGCTGCATGTCTACTGCGTGTCTGTTGCGTGGCTGCTGCATGTCTACTGCGTGTCTGTTGCGTGGCTGCTGCATGTCTACTGCGTGTCTGTTGCATGTCTACTGCGTGTCTATTGCGTGTCTGTTGCGTGGCTGCTGCACGTCTACTGTGTGTCTGTTGTGTGGCTGCTGTGTGTCTGTTGCGTGGCTGCTGCATGTCTACTGCGTGTCTGTTGCGTGTCTGTTGCGTGGCTGCTGCATGTCTACTGCGTGTCTGTTGCGTGTCTGTTGCGTGGCTGCTGCATGTCTACTGCGTGTCTGTTGCGTGGCTGCTGCATGTCTACTGCGTGTCTGTTGCGTGTCTGTTGCGTGGCTGCTGCATGTCTACTGCGTGTCTGTTGCGTGGCTGCTGCATGTCTACTGCGTGTCTGTTGCGTGGCTGCTGCATGTCTACTGCGTGTCTGTTGTGTGTCTGTTGTGTGGCTGCTGCATGTCTACTGCGTGTCTGTTGTGTGGCTGCTGCATGTCTACTGCGTGTCTTGTGTGGCTGCTGCGTGTCTGTTGCGTGGCTGCTGCATGTCTACTGCGTGTCTGTTGCGTGGCTGCTGCATGTCTACTGCGTGTCTGTTGCGTGGCTGCTGCATGTCTACTGCGTGTCTGTTGCGTGGCTGCTGCATGTCTACTGCGTGTCTGTTGCGTGTCTGTTGTGTGGCTGCTGCATGTCTACTGCGTGTCTTGTGTGGCTGCTGCGTGTCTGTTGCGTGGCTGCTGCGTGGCTAGGCCCTGTCTTTCCTTTGTCAAAGTCATTTTTACACCAGAAACCTCTGACCGTATCCACGGCTGGGACTTTTCATTCCCACTGCGGTGCTTTTCCTGAGGCAGCGGGAAGTGTAGACGGAGTCAATGGATGGGAGGCTGTCTGCCGTGATGCTGAGATGCAGAGGCTCATCCGCCCAGCTCACTAACGTGTCGGGTGCGTGTCTGTGACCTCTGGGAAGCCCCAGAATTCTTGTGGGCAACGTGGAAATTCTCCATTCTCGCTGGCAGCCAGGGTGGATCGGAGTGTCTCAGCCTTAGAAAGACTTCCAGCACCTCCCCAAGTCAAAACATCGCTGTCTCCCCTCAGCGCTGAGGTTACAATCAACCGTGCAGGCTAGCTGGTACTGCCCGCTCACAGCTTTATGCCACTTGTTCAGGCGAGCAGCCACCCTATGTGCATCAGAGAAATGGGAGGGAGCTAACTGCACACTACGATCCCCATGTCTATTTTCAGGTCAGAATGAACTTTGTGGCTTCTCTGAGGTTTTGCTGGAAACATTTCCAAGTGTTCCCAATTGGGAAAACCAGTGAGATTCCTGCTGGGAGCGTCAGCGTGTTTCAGTTCACAGTTTACCCACGCTTGGAAATGTTTTCGGAGCCTGGGGAGATCCTCACCGAATCCTCCCACACGGAGAGTCTTTTGGAACAGGGTCTAAAGGTGCCAGCAAGGTCTCAGAGGTTGGGGTTGTCCTCTTTAAAGGGCGCCCCGATCTCAAGTCAACCCGACACACAACCCCGCCCCACTACCTGCTGGCTAAGACCATCCTCTCCCTCCACTCCTTGGCATCCTGCCCTCTCCTCATTGCACAGCACCACTCCATCTTAGTGAGTGACACCTCTCTTCTGGAGTCCTTCCATGGGACAGCTCCCTTCAGGATCCCTCTTGTACCCTCCCTCGCCCCCATCTTTTGGAAGCGCTAACCTGGCACAGTGGCACTATCCCAAGTACGGCAGTGCCACAGTGCTACCCAACCATTCCCCTGACCACCCAGGGGCTTCAATAGCCTCTGAGCACCCCCCACTGCCCACTACTGCAAATTGGCTAAGTATATTTAAATAGAGATTTCGATATCAGGCCCCCACCGGGTGTGACAGGTGAGTGGGGGGCAGAATCGAAGAGAATCCCAAAGGTGGTTCTCGCTGGCTCTTAATGCCTTAGGCCCATCCGCCATCATTCTCCACCCCCTGCACAGATCAGGCAAGGAATCCAGCCCAAACCCTGGGGTAATGGGTCAACTGGGCTTGGGGTGCAACTTACAATAAGAGCTTCAGAGGGGAGTTGACAGAGATAAGGAGAGAAAAGGACACGGGAGAGATTGAAAAAACAAGGCTGGGGATTTTTAAGGTGTGGCGTTGCTTAGCCAGGAGCCAACGTAAGGGGGACAGTGGGCGAATGGGGCTCGATGTGAGCTCAGACATGGGCTGTAGGACGAGCTCCGGTTGGCGGAGTGAGAAAAGGGAGGTGAGCCAGAACGACGCTGGAATAATCGATACTGGAGGTAAAAAGAAAAACCTGAGCTGTAAGACCTGGCCACCGCAGCACTGGGAAAGCGTTTAAAAGAAAAGGTCCACAGCTTTCCTCAGTGACTGATCACTGACACAGATCACAACGAATAGAGAGAAAATGAAGCACAGTCGTGGAAAACCTCAACCTCGCTTTCTGGAAATGTCAGCAAGGCTTTTTTTTTTCCCCCAACAAGGAATCTCTGTAACATGTCTGACATCCTCAGCAGGTTGCAAAATACTTCACAGAGAAGGACAGGCTTCTTAAGGGAAGTCACTGCTGTTTTGCTTTAGGCTAAACACAGCAGCCGGTACATGCTCTGCACCATTCCCACAAACAACGCAACCTAAATTCTAATTCATCCGGTTTTACACGATCGTAGAATCCCTTCAGCGCAGAAGAGTCCATCTCGTCTGCACCCAGGCCCTATCCCCCATACCCCCCGTCACCCCACATATTCATTCTGTTAATCACCCTGTTACTAAGGTGCAATTTAGCCGATCAATCTGTGCCGCCCATCCTTGGAGAAAATCGGGGCACCCGGAGGAAACCCACGCAGACACGGGGAGAATGTGCAAACTCCACAGAGTTACCCGAGTCTCTGAGAACCTGGGTCTCTAGTGCTGTGAGGCTGCAGTGCTAACCACCGTGCCACCCCCAATCAAATGGTGTTTTTTTTGGAATACATGTTAGCCAAGGTTGTGTGAGAATTCCCCGCTTTCTCTTCTGAATATCGCCACCATCCATCCATCGGTTTAAGATCTCATCCGAAAGAGGGTCTCTCTGACTGTGCAGCACTCCTTCAGCACCGCACTGCAGAGTGAGTTTAGGTTTTTGCGCTCAAGTCACGGAGTAAGGCTCAAAGCTTAGCCGCTCAGCAGTTACCCCCTCCTCAGGGGGTCAAACATTTGGGATGATAACATAAACAAGTGTAAAAATACTCAACATTTTTTGAGAAGATGGCAAAAATGTCAACCATTCTGGGTGGCACAGTGATTAAGCACTGCTTCATCGCAGTGCCAGGGACCCGGGTTCAATTCCCGCCTTGGGTGGAGTTTGCACATTCTCCCCATATCTGCATGGGTTTCCTCCACACTCCAAAGATGTGCAGGTTAGGTTGATTAGCCATGATAAATTGCCCTGTAGTGTCAAGGGGAGTAACACAGAAGGAAGGAGCAAGAGGGGGCCATTTGGCCCTTCAAGCCTGCTCCATCATTCGTCACAATCATGACAGATTGTCCAACTCAATGGCCTAATCCTGTTTTCTCCCCATAACCTTTGATCCCATTCATCCCAAGTGCCAGCAGGGTAAATACATAGAGTTACAGGGATCGAGCCTGAGTGGGATAGGTGTCAGTACAGACTCGATGGGCCAAGTGGCCTCCTTCTGCACTGTAGGGATTCTATGAAAGCAGGCAAGAGGAGCTGAACCGTCTGAGTTCTGAAAATGTTCCTTTTAATAGAGTCTATTAAAAATTATGTGATATCGAGACACTTGGAAAAATGATGATTGGGCAGAGTCAGCATGGATTTATGAAAGGGAAATTATGGGGGGAGTTTTTCGCTCCTGTTGTCGGAGTGGGTTTGGCGATGGAAACGGAGAGGGCCAAATCGCATTGCACAGTGATAATAAAAACGTATCCCTGTTCCCCACCTTCTCCCCTCCCTCCGCCAAAAGCTGGAGGTGTGGAGGGAAGGAAAGTTGCATGGTGGGCGGGAGGGGGAGGTGTGAGTCGCATTGGGGGAGGGGTAGGTGGGGGATGTGTTGGGGGGGGGGGTGGAACTTCTTGGTGAATTCTGTGCATTGGGGTGGCCTTTAAAAACCGAGCCCTGGGGCGGGCTAATCAGTTCTCGCTTTGAAGTCTTTTATCTGTGTTCCCAACGATTGGTGCTAACAGCAATCCCACCTCTCCTGCCCGCTGTCGCACTCTGCCAAATACGGGTAAAATACTGCCCTAACAGATCTGTTACAGGTCTTCGAGGATGTCACTTACAGCATAAGTAAAGGAGAACCAGTAGATGTGGTGTATGTGGATTTTCAGAAGACTTTCAGAGGTTCTACACAAATGGGATTGCAGGTGGATTACTGAGATGGATTGAGAATTGGTAAACAGACAAAACACTGAATAGGACCAAATGGGTCATTCTCAGGGTGGCAGGCTTAGACTAGTGGGGTATCACAAAGATCATTGCTGGGATCACGACTCTTCACAAGCTATATAAATGAATTGGATGTGGCGACAAACTATAATACCTCCAAATGTGCTGATGACACTAAACTAGGGGACCAACGTAAGTTGTGAAGAGGATTCAAGGAGGCTTCAAAAGGAATTGGACAGGCTACATGAATAAACAAGAACATGGCAATTGGAAAATGCTGTCAATAAGTGTGAAGTGATCCACTTTGGTAGAAAAAAACAGCAAGGCAGATTATTTATTAAATTGTGAGGGATTGATAAATGTTGATGTTCAGAGGCCCCTGGATATCCTTGTTTACGAGTCATTAAATGCAAGTGCAAAGAACCAACTAGAAAGGCAAATGGTATGTTGGCCCTCATCACAAGGGGATTTCAGTACAGGAGTAATCTTACTGAAGTTGCGTACAGCCTTGGTGAGTATTATGTATAGTTTTGATCTCCTTATCTAAGGATGGGTATATTTGTCATTGAGGGAGTGCAATGAGTGAGTGAATTGGGTTATGAGGAAAGATTGAGCAAATTGGAGCTGTTGGGTTATGAGGAAAGAAAGATTCAGCAAATTGGGGCTCTTTTCCCTTGAAAGACGGCAACTGAGGGGGGATCTAATAGAGGTATATAAGATTATGAAGGGTATAGATAGAGTAAACAGAGGCAAGCTATTTCCTATGTTAGAGAAACACAGTACGAGGGGTCATGGGCTTAAGGTGAGGGGGGACAGGTATAACACGGATATTAGAGGGAGGTTTTTCACACAGAGGGTAGTGGGGGTATGGAATGCTCTGCCAAGTAAGGTGGTGGAGGCAGGCACGCTAGATTTGTTTAAGAGTAACTTAGACAGGCACATGAGTGGGTTGGAGATGGGAGGATATAGGAGATTGTTTTAAATAAAGTTCATAAACAGTGGGGTGACCCTGGTAATGGAAAAGGATATGGGATGATAATAATGTTTTTTCTCTTTTAATTCACAGGTTTTAAGTCGGTCCGCCTTGTTGTCCAACGAGGGGCATACACGCGATGGGTCATAATTGGGCTGCTCTTGAATGTTCGAGATTGGCCTAGTGCTTCATGTTGTTAGTGTGTGCCTAAACTGGACAAGATACTGGGCAAGACGACAGCTCAGTGACTATCGCTGATTGCTGTGCAGACGCATGGATTTGGGCCAGTGTCTGTGGGAGTTTGCACATTCTCCCCGTGCTTGCGTGGGTTTTCTCCGGGTGCTCCGGTTTCCTCCCACACCCCAAAGATGTGCTATTAGGCTGATTGGAGGTAGTAAATTGTCCTTAAATTAGTTTCCCTCAATGTGGATGGCCATAAAAACAATAGATAGGGGTCATGGGTGGAGGGGGACTGGTAATATTAAAATGGCGGCGTGGGCTCATTGGGCCTGTTTCCCGAGCTGTTTTTTTTTTGTTCTTTGAATGTTCACCAAACTAATCCTTTAGACAGTAGGATTGTCTTCTGAGGAGTGATTGAGGAAACTCAACTTGTATTCTCCTGAGTTTCAAAGAATGAGAGGGGATCTGACTACAAAATTCTTAGTGTGTGGCAGGATAGATACGGATAGGATATTTCCCTGAGCTGGAAGTACAGAACCAGGTGTCAACAGTCTCAGAATAAGACGAAGAGGAATTTCTTCATTCAGAGGATGGTGAGTCTTTGGAATTCTCTACCCCAGAGTACTGAAGCTCGGTCATTGAGCGTGTTCATTAATGACATCAAGAACGGTACAGTGGGTTAGCACTGCTGCCTCACAGCGCAGGGGCCCTGGTTCAGTTCCGGCCTTGGGTCACTGTCTGCGTGGAGTTTGCACATTCTCCCCATGTCTGCGTGGGTTTCCTCTTACACTCCAAAGATGTGCGGGTTCAGTCGATTAGCCACGCTGAATTGACCCGAGTGCCGAGGGTTGAGCAGGCTAATTATGCAGGGTTATGGGAATAGGGCCTGTGAAGGATTGTGGTCAGTACGTATGTGATGGGCTGAATGCACTGTAGGGATTCTATTCTGTGATTCAAGGCAATAGCCCAGGAAAGTGGTGTTGAGGAAGATGATCCGCCATGATTTGATTGAATGCCAGGTGGGCCAAATGGCCTACTCCTGTTCCTATATTCCTCTCTGCTCCCTCCTCGTGACAACAATCCTTTTGCTGATCGATCAGCCAGCTTTGACTAACTGGCTGGTGACCTGCTCAAAAAGGTTTGCTTCCACACTCAGGCTTTACTACTCACTCTTGTGGACAGCGCAGGAGGTTTGTATTTCAAGGCTGTTGCTATTTATATCTTTTAAAGCAAAGCTATAGCTGGAGATTTACTGTAATTGTTTGATCAATTGTGGACAGAATCAATTAGGTTTCCACACCCAGAATTCTGCTGACTGGAGTTTTACATAATCCACTGTTAGCTCAACACAACCTATTATTTTAACCATTTCATTATCTAACATCATTAGGTATAACAGATTTGGGTTGGAGCAGGGCCTGGCACGGAAGGAATATTGGAAGAATGCCTGTGGAAATTTCAAACCCTGGCATCTATCCAAGGTTATTGCTGATAGATCCAAGTACTCTTTAGTTTGAATGACTGTCATTGCTCCTCTCAAACTTTCCACGTGCTTTTCAGTTACCAAGCTGCAGAACAGCCCACACTGCTGACCTTTCAGTTCAGAGATTGAATGTTCTTCAAGCATGTCATGCAGCCTAACTCTGAAGGACACACTTTGCCCCCAGATCACAGACCAGTGTACAACCTGTGATGTGATACGAGAAGAACGTGTACTCTCGAGGTGCATATCGAAATTACAGATTGCAGATGAATAACCTTCGTATAACAGTGTGTTTCCCTCCCCCAATAATTCCACAAGTGAAATGTGTAATCAGTTGTAGTGCTTGAATAGTAACCATCTATAAACAATGCCCGAATCCCACTTCATCACATCACACCATAACTAATTTGAACTTATGATTGAATCATAGAATCCCTACCATTAAAGAGAGGCCATTTAGCCCATTGCGTCTGCACTGATTCCCTAAAAGATTATCTTACCTAGGCCCTCTCCCCGCCTTATCTCCATAATCCCACACATTTTTCATGGCTAATCCCCCTAACATAGAACATTACAGAGCCATTCGGCCCTCGATGTTGTGCCAACCTGTGAAACCAATCTAAAGCCCATCTAACCCACACTATTCCAATATCATACATATGTTTATCCAATGACCATTTAAATGCCCTTAATGTTGGTGAATCCACTACTGTTGCAGGCAGGGCATTCCACCTTCTTAATAACCCTATCAACCTGGGTGCCAACTTTCAGGGATCATCGATCATAGAGCCCTACAGTGCAGAAAGAGGCCCTTTGGCCCATCGAGTCTGCACCGAACACAATCCCACCCAGGCCCTACCCCCATATCCCGACATATTATACCCACTAATCCCTCTAACCTACATATCCCTGGACACTAAGGGGCAATTTCTTAGCATGGCCAATCAACCTAACCCGTACATCTTTGGACTGTGGGAGGAAACCGGAGCACCCGGAGGAAACCCATGCAGACACGAGGAGAATGTGCAAACTCCACACAGACAGTGACCCGAGCCGGGAATCAAACCAGGTCCCTGGAGCTGTGAAGCAGCAGTGCTAACCACTGTGCTACCGTGCCGCCCCTACGCACATGGATCTATGCACATGGACACTGATATCTCTCTGCTCAACCACACTATCAAGTAACTTACCATTATCCCAGTAATCTGTATTCCTGCTACTCCTTCCAAAGTGAATCACTTCTTTTCTGCATTAAACTCCATCTGCCACCTCTCAGCCCAGCTCTGCAGCTTATCTACATCCCTCGGTAACCTGCAACATCCTTCTGTACTATCCACAACTCCACCAACTTTAGTGACATCCGCAAATTTGCTAACCCATCCTTCTACACCCTCATCCAGGTCATTTATAAAAATGACAAAACAGCAGTGACCCTAAAACAGATCCTTGTGGTACACCATTTGTAACTGAACTCCAGGATGAACATTTCCCATCAACCTCCACCCTACATATCTTTGGACACTAAGGGGCAATTTAGTATGGCAACTTCACCTAACCTGCACATCTTTGGGAGGAAACCGGAGCACCCAGAGGAAACCCATGCAGACACGGGGAAGCCATGCAGCCTCCAGACCAAGGCCAGAATTGAACCCCTGTCTCTGGGGCTGTGAGGCAGCAGAAAAGTGTTGAAGAGCAGAGGTATCTTGGGGTCCGGGTCCACAGGACTCTTAAACCGGCCTCACAGGTGGAGGATGTGGTCAAGAAGGCGTATGGTGTACTGGCCTTCATTAATCGGGGGATTGAGTTTAGGAGTCGGGAGGTAATGCTGCAACTTTATAGGACCCTTGTCAGACCCCACTTGGAGTACTGTGCGCAGTTCTGGTCGCCTCACTACAGGAAGGATGTGGAAGCTATTGAGAGGGTGCAGAGGAGATTTACAAGGATGTTGCCTGGATTGGGAGGCATGCCTTATGAAGATAGGTTGAGGGAGCTGGGACTCTTCTCCCTGGAGAGACGAAGGTTGAGAGGCGACCTGATAGAGGTTTATAAAATGTTGAGAGGAATAGATAGGGTGGATTCTCGGAGGCTATTTCCCAGGGCTGAAATGGTCGCTACGAGAGGACACAGGTTTAAGGTGCTGGGGAGCAAGTACAGAGGAGATGTTAGGGGTAAGTTTTTCACTCAGAGGGTGGTGAGTGAATGGAATCGGCTGCCGTCAGTGGTGGTGGAGGCAAACTCGCTGGGGTCTTTTAAAAGACTTCTGGATGAGTATATGGGATCTAATGGGATTGGGAGTTACAGATAGGTCTATGGTTTAGTAGGTATAGAAGCGATCGGCACAACTTGTGGGCCGAAGGGCCTGGTTGTGCTGTAGTGTTCTATGTTAAAAGTAAAGCTTTAAATTTAATGCTCACAGCAATAACTTCTGGTTGGAAATGACTTTCAATTATTAGAAACAGGCATTCCTTCCTTTTTAGGTAATATCAACTCTGAACCCTTAACGATAGACAGGGGAGTTAAGGGTTATGGGGAGAAAGCAGGAAAGTGGAACTGATCCACTTCAGATCAGTCATGATCTTATTGAATGGCAGGGCAAGTTCGAAGGGCTAGATGGCCTACTCCTGCTCCTATTTCTTACGTTTTTTTCTTACTTATGTTAACGAAAAGCCACGGGACTCCTCAGGGTTGAATTTTAGGCAGGGGTGGGCTCCTACCTCCCGGTGTAACAGCCTTTCACCGCTTGAGGTGGACTTCCTACACTGATAGGAATGGACACCTGACCCCAGTGGACCGCTGTCCCAATCCAATGGTTGGCATCTGTCTCGTCCCAGCAGCGCTGCTGACTGTAAAGCCAAACAGGAGATTCCCATGGAGGCCGGAGTGTTAGGTGAGGCTGTGGTCTTGGCAGCTCCTGGCTGACAGGTCACCGTGAAGCCAATGGGGTTGGCAGGGTCAACAGGACGGGGTGGGGTGGGGGAGGGTTGAATGGGAACCATTTAAAGAGAGGACTACCTCAGTTTTGTGGAATGGAAGGACTCTGATAGACACCCAGGTATTGAGGGTGAGGAGGGAACAGCTGTTCCCCTTGGTTGAAGGGTTAATCATGAAGGGGCAGAGTTTTATAAGGGGCAGGAGATTTAGAGGGAATTTGAGGAAAAAGATTTTTTACTCAGACAGTGGTGGGAATCTGGAATGCGCTGCCTGGGAGGGTAGTGAAGGCCGGAAACCTTACTACCATTAAAAAGTATTTGGACGAGCACTTGAAACATCAAAACACTCGAGGATGTGGGACAAATGGGATTAGTGCGACTTTAGTGGTAGTTATTGTTGGTGCAGGCTCAATGGGCCGAAGGGCCTTTTTAGTGCTATGTGACTCCATGACGCTCCATCCTGACCCTTCCCACAAGGTCACCAGGTGTAACCAGGCAGCCTGGACACTTGGCGTAGGCCTCCTCCACTGCGGCTACTGTCCAAGTGGCAACAGAAGTCCCTCAACTGGCCATTCATTGGAAGGTGACAGTCAAGTTGTTGTTGTAATGCCATCTAATTGAATACAAAAGTAGGGAGGCCTTGCTGCAACTGTACAGGGCACTGGTGAGGCCACAGCTGGAGTACTGTGTGCAGTTTTGGTCGCCGCACTTACGCAAGGATATTTTGGCCTTGGAGGGAGTGCAGAGGAGGTTTACTAGGCTGATACCGGAGTTGAGGGGGTTGAGCTATGAGGAGAGGCTGAATAAACTAGGCTTGTACTCGTTAGAGCTTAGAAGAATGAGGGGAGATCTCATTGAGATATATAAGATGATGAATGGGATGGATAGGATAGAGGTAGAGAGGCTCTTCCCGCTCAGAAAGGACAGTAGGACTAGAGGGCACAGCCTCAAGATAAAGGGGGGGAGCGGTTTAGAACGGAGTTGAGGAGGAACTTCTTCACTCAAAGGGTGGTGAATCTCTGGAATTCTCTGCCCGTTGAAGTGGTGGAGGCTGCCTCGCTAAATATTTTTAAGACGCGGGTTGATGGGTTTTTGATAAGAGAGGGGATTAAGGGTTATGAGGAGAGGGCGGGAAAGTGGAACTGAGCCACAACAGATCAGCCATGATCTTATTGAATGGCGGGGCAGGCTCGAGGGGCTAGATGGCCTACTCCTGCTCCTATTTCTTATGTTCTTATGTTTAATTACACCCTTACCTGTCACTCCACACCTTGGTGGGGCAGGTGCAGGGGTAATATTTAGCTTTTTTGGGTTCAAACCACTGAATCCGCACTCAGGGCCTCAGTGACGGACAGATCATCGTGATTAACAGGAGATAAGAAACCATTTGAACTTTGGATACGAACGTAACAAAAACGAGGGGCTTGTGGATACCCACCTGAGATGGCTCTTCTGAGAGAACAGAAGAAAGTTGGGCAGTAGACAACGGGGAACTGAAAACAACCATGATAAATATCTCCGCATTATGGGAATTTACCACTTACTGGACTTACTTCAAAGATATATCTCAAAAAATCTGGAATCTGGTTAACCTGTTAGAACTCCAGCCACAAAGACAGCAAGATGGATTGATCCACACTCTACAGGGATGGACAGAAATGTTTCTTTACATTTATTTCAATTAAAGAACAGGCTGTGAAAAAGGAGGCAGAGAGTGGGGGTCAATGGGTGCTATTCGGATTGGCGGTTGGTGACTAGTGGAGGTGCCCCTGGGGTCAGTGCTGGGGCCTCAGCTATTTACCATTTATAAAGATGATCTGGAGGAGGGAACCGAGTGTATGGTGTCGAAATTTGCTGATGACACCAAGATTGGTGGAACGGCAAATTGTGCGGAGGGTGTGGAGAGTCTGCAGAAGGATCTAGATAGGCTGGGCGAATGGGCCAGGAACTGGCAAATGGAATTTAATGTTGGCAAGTGCGAGGTGGTCCACTTTGGTAGAAATAATGGTAGGAAGGATTATTACTTACGTGGAGAAAAACTGCAGCATGCGACGGTGCAGAGGGACCTGGGGGTCCTTGTGCATCAGTCGCAAAAACCCAGCTTGCAGGTGCAGCAGGTGGTCAGGAAGGCGAATGGGATGCTGGCCTTCATAGCGAGGGGGATTGAATATAAAAGTAGGGAGGTCTTGCTGCAGCTGTACAGGGCACTGGTGAGGCTGCAGCTGGAGTACTGTGTGCAGTTTTGGTCGCCGTACTTACGCAAGGATATTTTGGCCTTGGAGGGAGTGCAGAGGAGGTTTACTAGGCTGATACCGGAGTTGAGGGGGTTGAACTATGAGGAGAGGCTGAATAAATTAGGCTTGTACTCGTTAGAGTTGAGAAGAATGAGGGGAGATCTCATTGAGACCTATAAGATGATGAAGAGGATGGATAGGATAGAGGCAGAGAGACTCTTCCCGCTCAGAAAGGACAGTAGGACTAGAGGGCACAGCCTCAAGATAAAGGGGGGGGCAGTTTAGAACAGAGTTGAGGAGGAACTTCTTCACTCAAAGGGTGGTGAATCTCTGGAATTCTCTGCCCGTTGAAGTGGTGGAGGCTGCCTCGCTAAATATTTTTAAGACGCGGGTTGATGGGTTTTTGATAAGAGAGGGGATTAAGGGTTATGGGGAGAGGGCGGGGAGGTGGAACTGAGCCACGACAGATCAGCCATGATCTTATTGAATGGCGGGGCAGGCTCGAGGGGCTAGATGGCCTCCTCCTGCTCCTATTTCTTATGTTCTTATAAAACTGTTCCTAAACCACCTGCGCAAATATTATTCCAAGAATGATGTTGATATCACTCTGGTGATACAGAATGTGTTTTAAGGCAGGAACATAAAGTTGAGAGATTGACTCATTCTCGACTCCACCCAGCCCCAGAAAACTCACAACTCAGTCCCACTGAAAATAGTTGACAAAAAAGAAAAGCATTTAACTTTAGTTCCAGATTCTGGGCTATTTTGAACCTCCCAAACACTTCTTGACCGAAGCGACACTTTAAAGTTTTTTTTAGCCTTTTTCCTGAGTTACTCCGTTTTGAGGGAGGTGACATTTATCTGTAAAAATAAACAGAGCGGTCTCCATGAAAGTGGCAGCAGTTCATGAGGATCACGAGGCATTGGGAGAGAGGAAAATGATGAACACACTCACTCTGTCCCCCCAGAGTGAGAACCCGACTGCGCCGCGGAAACATGGCTCCCCAGTTTCAACCTTCCCAATAGTTTTGCATTTGTCGAAAATTGGCATCGAAATAGCCGGTTGCCACGTAGGTGCGCCAAAACAGGACAAACAGTGTCAGCGAAGGAGGAATTTGAAAATAACAAACGATAAAGCAATTGCAGCAAGTGAAAGGATGACATTACCATAACAAAACAGGGCCCTTGTGAAAGGAACATGGGACAGAGATGATTAATGGACACATTGTCATGCTGGCTTTAATTGAGGTTTTGTCATTTTAATTCTCTCTTTTCTGACAGAACGTTGCAGCGTTGAAATTAAAGAGGCAACAAGATTTCTCCCCAGGCTTCACTTCCCAACTGCCAAATCTGAGTGCACCCCAGCCACTTTAAGTGACCATAGAAGCTTGAGATTTCCTTGAGGTGTATCGGCTAATCAAGTACCTGTCTCAATCAGTCTCTGTCTCCATCTCAGAAGAAAGGTCAGTTTGAAAGGTTGGGCATTACCCTGGGCGTCTGGATTACTAACCTAGTTACAATACCACTACGTCACTGCCTCTCCCCCCTCCCCCTTTGGTAATCGTAACAGATAAACCCCATGTATTTGTGTGACAAACAGTTCTTTGTCATTAAGCCAGAAACGCTAAACCATTCAAATTAAAGAGGTTAGCATTAGCATGAACGTGCAGCTAGGGAACATAAGAAGTAAGAACACATGTAAGCCATTCAGCTCCTCAAACCTGGTCTACCTAAAAGATCATGACTGGTTAGATTGTAGTCTTGACTCCCCCTCCTTGCCTACCCCCATAACCCATACCTCATACGGGGCAGCACAGTGGTTAGCACTGCTGCTTCACAATGCCAGGGACCCAGGTTCGATTCCCGGCTTGGGTCACTGTCTGTGTGGAGTTTGCATGTTCTCCCCGTGTCCACGTGGGTTTCCTCCAGGGCATTCCAGTTCTCTCCCACAGTCTGAAAGACATGCTGATTAGACGCATTGATCCGAACAGGCGCCAGGCTGTGGCAACTAGGGGAATTTCACAGTAACTTCATTGCATTGTTAATGTAAAGCTTTGTTTGTGACTAATAAATCAACTTTATGCATTACTTTATTAACCCATAACTCCCTCACAATCAAACTCTGTCTAATTCATCATTAGACCCAACCTCCATTGCTCTCTGTAGACAAGAATCCCAAACAGTAACAACTCTCTGAAAGATAAAGTTCCTCCTCATCTCCATCTTCAATGGGAGACCTTTGAAATGGTGTCCCCCCCATAACCCGGATCAAGATTCTCCCATGAGGGGAACCATCTTCTCAACATCACCCTGGTCAAACCCTCTCAGAATTTTGTATGTTTCATTAAGGGCTGGAATTCTCCAACTCCAGCTGCAGTTGGGATTATCTGATCCCACTGCAGTGAATGGAGATTTGGCTGAGTGTCAAATTCTCACTGCTCACAGGACATGTGGACCAGAGAATTCGCTTCTCAGTTTTCTAAACTCCAATGAGTATTGGCTCAACCTTTCCTCAGAAGACAAACTCCTCATTCTGGGAACCAGTTGAGTGGACGTTCTCCGAACTGACATCAGTGCTGGCATTTCTCTGCTTAATTAAGGAGTACAAAACTACACCCAGCATTCTGAGTGCAATCTCACCAGTGTCCTGTATAGTTGGAACAAAACTTGCCGACTTTTAATTTCCTTTCCCTTTGCAATCAAGGCTAGCATTCCATTTGCCTTTCTAATTACTTGTTGTAGTTCCATATTCTCAATTTGTCAACCAAAATGAACTTGTAAAGTTGAAATCACCAAAAGTAAGTTTTAGACTTATAATTATAGACACAAGCGTTTTACTTTTAAGACTGTCTGGAAGTATATTTTGGACTGTGACATGACTTCTAGATTGTTGATCTTTGCTCCAGGTTTTAACAGATGGAGTCCACCAGAAAGGTAAAGTCATCACATTCTCAGCCGACCACAGACTGCTCTCCCCTTGCAGGGAGAGAGCTGGCTGGTGGTGATTTAACCTGAGGATCACCACATCTCAGGCAAGGTTGAGAAGGTGGGGTCTTCATGGATAACCTCAGCCGGTACGGGAATCGAACCCACGCTGTTTGCTTCACTAACCAACCGTTCCAGCCAACTGAGCTAATCTGAGTGGCAAGTGGGACATTGTAAAGTTTCAATGTAGTCAGAGAGGCAAAAGGTTGTGAGACTCTCCCAGGTGGAATTGGAGGGTCAACTCGGAGGAAAATTAGGAAGATTGGATCAGTGGGCCAACATGTTCCCATCACCAGGCAATTTTACCCGAGGTAGGTTCTGACTGCCAACAGCTACCACCTTGGGCCACTAATTAAGTTTAGACTTGTGGTTAGAACCAGGATGTGCTGGAACCTTCCAGATGGTCTTCTTGCTGTTCACTGAGGCTGGAGCCCCGACGTCACCCAAAGACAGAGGTGGGCAATCAGAGATCACCATAGCAATCGGTACCAGAAAGCCAGCACTACAGCTCCTAGTCATCCTGCACAGGCCTCCCACTCCACACTAATGGATCTGACAACTGTGGGTTTAAATCCCACCGCCATCTTGACTGCCCTCACATTTTTCAAGCTATATCTGAAGTGTCACACTACCAGAAGGACGTGGAGGCTTTGGAGAGAGTGCAGAGAAGGTTTACCAGGATGTTGCCCTGGTATGGAGGGTCTTAGCTATGAGGAGAGATTGGGTGAACTGGGGTTGTTCTCCCTGGAAAGACAGAGAATGAGGGGAGACCTAATAGAGGTGTGTAAAATTATGAAGGGTATAGATAGGGTGAACAGTGGGAAGCTTTTTCCCAGGTCGGAGGTGACGATCACGAGGGGTCACAGGCTCAAGGTGAGGGGGGTGAGGTTTAACTCAGATATCAGAGGGACGTATTTTACACAGAGGGTGGTGGGGGCCTGGAATGCACTGCCAAGTAGGGTGGTGGAGGGGGACACACTGGGATCGTTTCAGACTTACCCGGATAGTCACATGAGCAGACTGGGAATGGAGGGATACAAACGAATGGTCTAGTTGGACCAATGAGCGGTGCAGGCTTGGGGGGCCGAAGGGCCTGTTTCCTGTGCTGTACTGTTCTTCGTTTGTTCTCTGATGTGGCTGTTGTTCCAATGTTACTGCATGCCTCCTGTTTTTCATGATGTGGATGTGCCAGCGTTGGATTCGTTGTCTAACGTTGCCAACATTGTCTACCTGATACGTTGCAGGAAAGGATGTCCCGAGACATGGTACACTGGGGAGACCATGCAGACGCTACGACAACGGATGAATGAACATCGCTCGACAATCACCAGGCAAGACTGTTCCCTTCCTGTTGGCGAACACTTCAGTGGTCACGGGCATTCAGCCTCTGACCTTCGGGTAAGCGTTCTCCAAGGCGGCCTTCACGACACACGACAGCGCAGAGTCGCTGAGCAGAGACTGATAGCCAAGTTCCGCACACATGAGGACGGCCTCAACCGGGATCTTGGGTTCATGTCACACTATCTGTAACCCCCGTGACTTGCCTGGGTTTGCAAAACCTCACTTACTGTACTGTCTGGAGACAATACACATCTCTTTAACCTGTGATCAATGCTCCTTCCACACACATTGTCGGCCACTTTAAGACTTGAACAGCAGGTTAGGTGGAAAGATTCGCATTCTGATCAGTAATCTATAAACTGTCTGTGCTTTATATGCTCTGTCTGAGGCCAGAACTCTCCATTCACCTGACGAAGGGACTAACCCCGAAAGCTTGTGAGTTTACTATCAAATAAATCGGTTGGACTTAAACCTGGTGTTGTCAGACTTTTTACTGTTTTTCAGCCAGCCTTGCCTGCTGATCCTAATTGGAGAGAACTCCCTGTGGCAGCTTCTTAATTGTTCAAGAAAATCATGACCACCATCTTGTCATAGTCCCCTTCCGAGTCTTCAATCTAAAATGGACCCCTAAGTGGGGGACCCAGCAATCTTGGCAAAATCCAGCCTGGTATAGACATGGATATGATGCAAAAGCACTTCTGCCATTTTATAATCGTAACTATTTCAGAAGATTAATCATACCCAACATTCCCCATGAAGGCTTCACAGGGGAATGGAGTGACGTATTGCTTACGTCACTGAACCAGAACCTAGAGAATGAGAGTTCCAAACCCCACATGACAGATTGAGGATTTCAATTCGGTTTAAAAATAAATCTGCAAAAACTAGAAACCTGAAAGCTGGTGTGATCATTATGGTGTTGTGGTATCAAACCTAATCAGTTCATTCATGTCCTTGTCCGATGTGTATGTGACTCCAGTCTGATATCAATATGATTGACCCTGTGACTTGGCCTGACAATCTACCCCGTAGTAAACCATTACCGCACTGGGGCAGCACACCACTCAGTTTCTCAGGTCAATTATGGATGGTCAGTAATTGTCTCAAACACGGAAGGATCTGGAATGGTAAGAATGTCACTCCTGGAGAGTTCAAATTTGTCAACATCAAGGGTTTTCACATCAATAATGTAAAAGTCCATTTCATCCCAAGAATAAGCCCCAGCCCCCAGTCACTCAGTAATACCCCCTCCTACAATAGGTTCAACATTTGCTGCTTTCTTAGAATCCAGTACAGGAGGCCATTCGGCCCGTCGAGTCTGCACCAACCATCCTGGCCCCCTGACCTGCTCATTCCCCTGACACTAGGGTCAATTTAGAATGGCCAATCAACCGAACCCGCACATATTTGGACTGTGGGTGAAAACCCACGCAGACACGGAGAGAACGTGCAAACTCTACACAGATAGTGACCCAAGGCCAGAATTGACCCTGGGTCTCTGACACTGTGAGGCAGCAGTGCTAATCACTGTGCTACCTTTTGTTACCATTCATCCTGTGGTTTGCTTGTGGCTAATATTAAGACTCAATCAATACTGAATTCAAAACACTTCTTTCTCTGAAATCTGAGCCTGGGCTGAGCTTGTCCAGCCTCACGTAGAATCTTAATTAAAAACAGAATGTGCTGGATAAACTTGTAGAGAGAGAGAGACAGAGTTAATGCATCGAGTCCAACAGGACTCTTCTTCGGAACTCAGAACGCACTGCGTCTCCCTAGCTAAAAGACTGAGCAGAGATGCCACTCCATCAAAGATTTTGGCTGGAATTTTCCACCACCCTGTTCCCCCACCATACATTGGAACAGTGAGCTACTAACACGATCTCCCAGTCCCACCAAAGCCAACAGCAGTTTGCATCACTCCTGACCTCAGCAGCACCATGAGATCCCACTGGTGAGAAGTGCCAGAAATTCTGGCCTGCGTGCTAATCCCAAATCTCGACTGTACTTAGTTCCATTTAGAACACATACTCTTGTACCTCTGTCAGTCATGGTTCAGCGGTGGCATTCCTGTCTGTGAGCGGAGAGATTGAGAGCTTAAGACCCACCCCCGAGACGTACACAATCATGTCGGATTCTCCTGTGCAGTCCTAAGAGAGTGCTTCACCCGTGAAGGAGCTGTCTTTCAGGTGAGGTGTTAAATCATCAGGGCCCTGGCTTCTCAGGTGAATGTAAAAGATTCTATTTCAAAGCCCAGGGAGTTCACCTGAATGTCGTTGTCCATATTTCTCCAGCAATAAACATCACAAAGAAACAGATGACCTTTCCCCGCCTCCCTCACACACACTTGCCCAGCACCACAGTAGTCAAAATGTAACCAATGGTAACATATATGAGGGTCAGCTGTAGACCATGTAACCAATGTGATGGTCAGCTGATCCAGTACAAATAAAAAGCAGATGGGGACCATTACCCTGTTGCGGTTTATGGAAGATTGCTGTGTGTAAATTGGAAGCTGAGTTGCCTACATTCCAACAGCGAGCACATGCTTTCATTGCCTGTGTAGGTCTTTGGGGTGTTGTGCTAAATAAAGACCATTCTCGGTACAGCCAGTATGGGATATTTTCCGGCAATACCTGGTGGCAAACTCGTGGTGGAGCAAAGAGGCAGCGAGGCACTGATTGTGACAGGCCTGGATATTGATGGGGCCATGGTGCCAGGAGAGACATCATTGGAGTGAGTCAATCATTGGAGTGAGACTGCAGGAAGAGGAATCCTCTTCAGGGTCCCCTTGCACTATTGAGGGATATCTGAGGCCTACTGTCCAACTTGTACACCATTGTTCATCCGGCAATGAAAGAACTAACTTCACAAAGTAAATCAAAACAAAAGGTTTAATAAGGAAACTTCATTACGTCAACACATGGGCCACACAAGCTTCCCACAATCCCCGTCTGGTCTTCATTTGTACTGGATCAGCTGACCATCACATTATTTTGCCATTGGTTACATAAGAACATAAGAAATAGGAGCAGGAGTAGGCCATCTAGCCCCTCGAGCCTGCCCCGCCATTCAATAAGATCATGGCCGATCTGTCGTGTCTCAGTTCCACATTCCCGCCTTCTCCCCATAACCCTTAATCCCCTCGCTTATCAAAAACCCATCAACCCGCGTCTTAAAAATATTTAGCGAGGCAGCCTCCACCACTTCAACGGGCAGAGAATTCCAGAGATTCACCACCCTTTGAGTGAAGAAGTTCCTCCTCAACTCCGTTCTAAACTGCCCCCCCTTTATCTTGAGGCTGTGCCCCCTAGTCCTACTGTCCTTTTTGAGCGGGAAGAGTCTCTCCACCTCTATCCTATCCATCCCATTCATCATCTTATACATCTCAATGAGATCTCCCCTCATTCTTCTAAACTCTAACGAGTACAAGCCTAGTTTATTCAGCCTCTCCTCATAGTTCAACCCTCTCAACTCCGGTATCAGCCTAGTAAACCTCCTCTGCACTCCCTCCAAGGCCAAACATGGTCATTACATGGTCTACTGGGTCAGCTGACCTTCATACATGTTACCATTGGTTACGTTTGAACAACTGTGGTGCTGGGCAAGTGTGTGAGGGAGGGGGGAAAAGGGAATGTGACTCAGGCCCCCTTCCACCACAACCCACAGTCATTTGGCAGAGGGGATAGTAACAACTGCGTTGGGAGGAAAAGCCTCAATTTTTCTGTTCCCCTCTGTTGCTGGCCTTCCGATTTCAGCAGAATTCAGCTGCAGAGACCCACGAGTCATTCCAAACTCATACTGCGAGAATTGCTGGCTCCTGCTGGGGTAGCCAGAGACTGGGGACTGTCTGAAGGGGCGGAGTGTATGAAACTTGAGGAACAGGAAAGAAAAATGAAAAGGTCATACATATATTTTCAGAGGAACTTTATGAGGGACGGAGTTCCCCGGAGGTGCAGGACACAGTTTGTAACGGGAATTAGGTGCAGATGTTTTTGGTCTCAGTCAATGCTTTTCCCAGAATAAGTTCCTTCGCCCCATCTTTTCTTGGAAAAGGGTGAGGAATAGACTGGCTGCTTCCTCACAACCAAGAGTAGAGAGAGAGAGAGACTCATGATAAAAAGACAGGGACGGAGCGGGGAGAGAAAGGAATCGAGACTTAATCCATCACTGTGCTGTGTCACTTGTACCATATTTCCGATTGGTGCAATCATTCTGTGTGATAAATGTGCAGAGCCCCAGACAAGTGATTTCTGTAGATTTTGCACAATACAATTTCAAATTGGCCTACCTGCAAGCAGGACAAACATGGATTTGTACGCTTTGAAATATTAATGGAAATGTTTAAGTAACCCTTCTGGGGTCAATGGTGATTGATTGAAACAGAATAATATGAATTCTTCCTGCAGTTATTACACTGAGATGTATATGTGTGTGTGCGCGCAAGTGTGTATATATATACACACACACACAAACACCACTTTATATACTCAAAATATTATGTGCACAGGGGCGTTCAACTCATTTATGTAAATACATCGATGTTAGATAATTGTTAAACAAACATTTGTTTGATGTCTTTTCAGAGAGAGGGGAGCCCAAAGAAATTAATCATTTTCTGTCGTGTTA
The DNA here is from genome assembly GCF_965287045.1 of Carcharhinus amblyrhynchos. Lineage (NCBI taxonomy): Eukaryota > Metazoa > Chordata > Chondrichthyes > Carcharhiniformes > Carcharhinidae > Carcharhinus > Carcharhinus amblyrhynchos. The sequence goes on along the minus strand of NW_027649782.1, from coordinate 2,084,904 downwards.
CGAGCACATGTCAAAGTCGCCTCAGCACACGCGATGAATCTTATCTCAATGGGGCGACAGTAAAATGCCTCTGCAGCAAGCCTGAGTCCCCAACTCCTGCCTACTTTTACTGTTTGAAACCTCTCATCAGTTCTTTTTGGCTGCAGCTAATTGACATTCTAACTGACATCAAAAAGCCTATTTCCTGCCACTGGTAATAACCTCATGTAAAGTGAACAAAAAACTTATTTTTAAAAAAAAAATTGACGTATTTTTCTCTGTCTAGACAAATTTGCCCTTGTTTGGCTTTAAGAGGCAATTTCCTGATGTTGGTGACAGCAAAACCTTTTAAGACAACGATTTAGCAATTAAATATCTTTACACTGCAAATTTCCAATAAAGAACCACCTCAAGACCCACAATAACTTACCCGATATTAAACCACAATTATTGCAATTAAAATAAGGTTCCCTGGCACAAATGTACGCATGCACAAACTTGTCTTTTACACTCACATCAGAGACTCCACTATCACTGAGGTTGTGGATATCCTGCCAGCCTCCTCGTCCTGCTGGTCTTTTCCAATAGGTATTGATGCTTTGAACTTAAGCGTAGAGGACACAACTTCCAATTCTGCAGCTGACGCGTAGATTAAAAGTGTGTGAAAATGTGGAGGGGGGTAGTGACAGAATTCCAGAGCACTTCTGGGGAATGATACTTACTGCAGGGAATTGTGAGGTAGGAAGGACAGGGAAAGATAATGCAAGCTAAACGGTGCAATTCTGAAAAAACAAGTGCAAGGAGACAGAGACCTGGAAGCGTTTGTACACAAATATTTGACTGGGAAAGGAGAGATGAGCACAGCAAGTCAGATCCTGCTCTATATATAGGAGTACAATATACAAGTGTACAGAAGACTGGTAGCTTTGGCAAACATATAGAAAACGCTAACCTTAGATAAAACAAACACCTTTCTTAAATAAACTATTGCAGGAATTTTTTGACCTCACCCATGGCTGGGATTTTCCAATCCTGCTGCAGTGAATAAAGATTTGGCTGAGTGCCAAATTTTCCATTCTCGCTGGCAAACGAGACTGGAGAATTCTGGCTTAACCTGTATAAGCTGATTTAAAACATGTAGAAACTCCGAAAGCAGCTTGTATAAAACTGGGCATGATTCGCCTGAATCAGCTTCACACCAGCGGGAAAATTATTTCCCATTGGTATCTGCAGTGTCCGTCAGGTGGGATTCACCCACCTAATCGACGCAAGTTTATGCATCTCGAGAAAGCTGCCAGCCTGGCATTTGTGAGATTGGGTGCTCTAACTTCAGAGTTCAGACACAAGTCACCTCCCCGCACACATAACGTAAACACCCCTTCCCCTGCCACCCCCACCTCATTGACCAGGGGTGCACCCCCAACCATTCATCGCACAGGAGAACCCTGCAGCCCTCCACAAAGAATGGGCCAGCACTGGCTCTTCCCCCCCTCACAACATGGAGGCAAGAGGATGTTCCCAACACCCCACCCATCAGACAAAGACTCCCAACACAGAGTCCCATCCCCCAAAGCCGCCTTGTTGATGCCAATCTTGCACTGCCCCAGCACGCTGGCACTGACACCCTGACATGGTCTGGGGCGTTGGGCAATGTGTCAAGGATCTAAGTGCAGAGTCCATCTGCCCCTCTGCTGATGACCTCGGGGCTCTCCCCTGGAATGGTGATCTTGTGATGGGACTGCCCCTTTTAGTCCTGGGAAACCTGAAGATCACTCACAGCATGGTGCTTTCCAGAAGCTCTTTGGTCAAAGTCTTCATTCTACTCTGTGAAAAGTAGTGTCCTGGTCACTTTAATCTCCATGCCCCTTGGGCATCTGGAAGGCTTCTGAATCACAGCAGCACTCCATTCTGGATTCCCCTTTCTCTCGCTCAGAATTTGCAGGAGTCAGGAGATCACTTTGTAGTCCTCTAATTCATAGGAGAAGTTAATTTACTGCAGTTGGGGAGCAGGGGGAGGGTGGGGGAGGGAATATTCCCCTCCCCACAGTGCTCACTCAGACCCATTCTTGTGACACTGCATTTAGTTTCAGGTCATTGAGCCTTCCTAGAAAGGTCAAATCCATTGCCAGCCTTTGATATCTTTTGAAATCCATTTGCTAGTCTCCGAAGACCATTGTTCTCATTCAATTTCATAGCCTACTACCCTGAACAAGCCTTTGATTGTCAGCTTAACAGTTTTATCACAGCTGTCTCGAGGTTTGTTTATGCAGCTTTCCCTTCACGGTTGAATGCATTTGAAGTAGTCCTCATCATCATTCTTCCTAACCGCAATGTTTATAAATAACCTAGTTCTGCTGGACAGCTGCAGGCAACCTCAAAGCAGGGCGGCACGGTGACACAGTGGTTAGCACTGATACCTCATAGTGCCAGGGACCTGGGTTTAATTCTCGGCTTGGGTCACTGTCTGTGTGGAGCTTGCATTTTCTCCCCATCCATGTTTGTGAGGGTTGTCTCCAGGTGCTCCGGTTTCTTCCTACATTTCAAAGATTTACAGGTTAGGTGGATTGGCCATGACAAATTGTCCATTAGTGTCAGAGGCATTACTGGGGTAAATATGTGGGATTGCAGAGGTAGGGCCTGCGTGGGATTGTTGTCGGTGCAGGGTCAATGGGCCAAATGGCCTCCTTCTGCACTGTAGGGATTCTATGATTCTAAGCACTTTTAGCTCCTCTTTTCTATAAACACTGCGATTAGAAAAATCAACATTGCCGCCTCTATCAGGCCTCACCCTGCCAACTGAAAACCACACCCCATGATTCTCCACGTACAGAGACCTGGAGAACCTGGAGAGAAAACTCTGCCGGGCAGTTGGGGAGCTACGCGCCAGATATGTCACCTTAGCCAACACTCCACACAAACTGCAAGATTCAGCTTCATATAGAAACCTAGTTACACAAATTCAGCCCAAACTGGAGTATTGTGTCCAGTTCTGAGCACCAGACTTTAACAAGACTGCAAAGATTTTGCAGAGATTATAGAAGTCATTTACTTGAATGTTTTCATTTTGATCTTGACTTGATTTGATTTATTATTGTCAAATGTATTAGTACACAGTGAAAAGTATTGTTTCTTGCATGCTTTATAGACAAAAGCATACTGTACATAGAGAAGGAAAGGAGAGAGTACAGAATGTAGAGTTACTGTCTTGGCTAATGGAGTCAGTGGGTGGTTTGAGTGATGGACTGGGCTTTGTTCATGACCCTTTGTGCAGTCTTGGACAGAGCAGGAACCACACCAAGATGTGATACAGCCAGAAAGAATGCTTTTAGTGGTGCATCTGTCAAAAGTTGGTGCGAGTCTTAGTGGACATGCCAAATTTCCTTTGTCTTCTGAAAAAGTAGATGCTTTGGTGAGCTTTCTTAGCTATGGTGTCAGCTTTGGTGCTGGTGATTTTCCACGCCTTCACCTTGTAGCCTGTTATGTCTTCCAAGCCTTGCCATAGTTGGTGGGGGTCCATGTGGCTAACCTGGGACTCCAGTTTGGTCTGGTACTGTCTTTTGGCATCTTTGATGGATCTCCTTAGATCATGGAACAAGGGATTAAAATTACTTGAACAAACTGGAGAATCATTCTCCATCGAGCAAAGAAGGCTGAGCATTGTTTAAAATCGTGAGGAGTTAAAGAGAATTCTATCGCCGCTCCCGCCACGAGAATTGGAGCAAGAGACGGACAGACAATGGGAAGGTTCATTGACCATGGGCAGGATTTTACGGTTTTGGGGCAAGCGAGGACATAAATTTTGGCCCATTGTTTCTAATCTTTAAAGCGTCAATAAACAGAGGACACAAGTTCATGGTTGATTTACTACAAGCTTTGCGGTGACATGGGAAAAAACCTCTTTAGGATTTGGAATGTACTGCCTGAAGGGGTGGTGGAGGCAGTGTCAATGCCAGTCTTCAAAAGGAAATTGGAAAGATATTCAAAAGAGAAAACAAAAATGCAGAAATTGGAGAAAGAAAGAGAGGGGGACTGGGACAAACTGAAATCCCTTCAAAAGAATCAGTGTAGATCTCATAAGCTGGAGGACCTCTGATCTGTGTTATTCTATGAATTATCCCACAAATTTTTTATAGAATCCTACAGTGCAGAAAGAGGCCAATTGGCCCATCGAGTCTACAGCAACAATAATCCCACCCAGGCACTATTCCCGTAACCCCTTGTATTTACCCCACTAATCCCCCTGACACTCAGGGGCAATTTAGCATGGCCAATCCACCTAACCCGCACATCTTTGAACTGTGGGAGGAAACCGGAGCACCCGGAGGAAACCCACGCAGACACGGGGAGAATGTGCAAACTCCACAGAGACAGTCACCCAAGGTCGGAATTGAACTCTGGCGCTGTGAAGGCAGCTCTGTGTCACCGTGCCACCCACATCTACGACCACGCATCGCTGAATATTGCAGCACAGCAGAGCTGTAATCTGTAGGTTGTGATCATCGCAAGTATGCAAAGTTAAGTACTGAGCAATGGTGAAGATAAAAACACCCCTTTTACAAGATTTCTGTTTCTCAGACATATTTCTGTCATAATTGTCGGGACTGGCAACCACCAGCTAGCATAAACTCTAACAGTTTATTTACAAGCAGATAAATCCAGACAGTACATTCACCATGTTAACAAATCCAACCCCACTCTGACTGCAAATGCCCGCTCTCTAAACTAAGACCCCCACACTCATTTCCCATTGGGCCATCGGATCACATGACCCTCCTGCTTTCCACCTATTAAAGGGGCCATCTACTACATTTTCTAACTTTCCAATAATATCCATCTCAGCTAAGAGCATACTCAACAACTGTGTCCCAACTCAATAGACTCCCTCTACTAGATACATTTGTGGATATATAATGAATATATTTATGAATTAAGTATGAGAATTAGCTGGATGGCTTACAATACCTTATTTCATATTTAAAACTATGTTTATAATGTTTCATTTTGTAATTTAAGATGAATAATTACATTAATGAAATTACTGATGGTAGGATACCGATTTATTACCATAATATTAGGATTTATAGAACATAGAACATAGAACATTACAGCGCAGAACAGGCCCTTCGGCCCACGATGTTGCGCCGACCAGTTACAAAAACAATGACCCACTAGCCTATACCAATCCCTTTTCGTCCATAAACCTATCCAGAGATCTCTTAAACGCCCCCAAACTAGACGCATTTACAACTGCAGCAGGCAGGGCATTCCAATCCCTCACCACCCGCTGGGTAAAGAACCTACCCCTCACATCCGTCCTGTAGCTACCCCCCCTTAATTTAAAGCCATGCCCCCTCGTGCTAGCTTTCTCCATCCAAGGAAAAAGGCTATCACTATCCACCCTATCTAAACCTCTAATCATCTTATATGTTTCAATAAGATCCCCTCTTAGCCACCTTCTTTCCAACGAAAACAACCCTAAATCCCTCAGTCTCTCCTCATAGGACCTCCCCACCATACCAGGCAACATCCTAGTAAACCTCCTCTGCACCCTCTCCAACGCCTCCACATCCTTCTTGTAATGCGGGGACCAGAACTGCACACAGTACTCCAAGTGCGGCCGCACTAGAGTAGTGTACAGTTGCAACATGACGCTGCGACTCCTAAATTCAATCCCCCTACCAATAAACGCCAAGACACCGTATGCCTTCTTAACAACCTTATCTACTTGATTCCCAACTTTCAGGGATCTATGTACACATACACCTAGATCCCTCTGTTCATCCACACTATTCAAAGTCCTCCCGTTAGCCCTATACTCGACACATCTGTTGCTCCTACCAAAGTGAATTACCTCACACTTCTCCGCATTAAATTCCATCCGCCACCTCTCGGCCCAGCTCTGCAACCTATCTAAGTCTCCCTGCAAACTATGACACCCTTCCTCACAATCTACCACACCTCCGACTTTGGTGTCATCAGCAAATTTACTAATCCACCCAACTATACCCTCATCCAGATCATTAATAAAAATTACAAACAACAGTGGCCCCAAAACAGATCCCTGAGGCACACCTCTCGTAACCGAACTCCATGATGAATATTTACCATCAACCACCACCCTCTGTCTCCTATCTGATAGCCAATTCCTGATCCAACTTCCTAGATTACCCACAATCCCATACATCTGCATTTTCTGCAGAAGCTTACCATGGTGAACCTTATCGAACGCCTTACTAAAATCCATGTATACCACGTCAACTGCCTTACCCCCATCCACCTCTTTGGTCACCTTCTCAAAAAACTCAATAAGGTTAGTAAGGCACGACCTACCCGCTACAAAACCATGCTGACTATTTCTAATCAATTCATTACACTCCAAATAACTATAAATCCTATCCCTAATAATTTTTTCTAAAACCTTGCCCACAACAGAAGTAAGACTCACCCGTCTATAACTCCCGGCAAAGTCTCTGTTCCCCTTCTTAAACAATGGGACAACATTCGCTATCCTCCAATCCTCCGGGACTACACCAGAGACCAATGACGACCTGAAGATCAGAGCCAGAGGCTCTGCAATCACCTCTCTAGCCTCCCAGAGAATCCTAGGGTAGATCCCATCCAGACCAGGGGACTTATCTATTTTCAGCCCCTCAAGAATTTCCAGCACATCCCCCTTATCAACCGTAATACTGTCTATTTTACACCCCTGCAACCCAATGTCCTCCTCAGCTATATTCATGTCCCCCTGTGTGAACACCGAAGAGAAATATTGGTTCAATACTTCTCCAATCTCCTCCGGTTCCACACACACGTTGGTTCCACACACACGTTCCACACACACATTGTACGTTGGAGCTTCTGGGGATCTTCTGTGAATGTCTGTATAAGCTGTGTATGTTTATTGATGTCTCTTTTTTTTTTTACAAACACAGGTGCTTCGGTCCGCCTTGTTGTCCAACGAGGGGCATACACGCGGTGGGTCGTGCGAGGGCTGCTCTAGGATGTTGCTTCGAGAGTTGCCTAGCGCTTCACGTCGTTAGTGTACGCTTAAACTGGACGGGCAACACGACAGCTCAGTGACTCTCACTGTTTGCTGTGCAGATATAGGGGCCCGGGTCAGATCTCCGACTCGGGTCAGTGTCTGTGGGAGTTTGCACATTCTCCCCGTGATTGCGTGGGTTTTCTCCGGGTGCTCCGGTTTCCTCCCACACCCCAAAAATGTGCTTTTAGACTGATTGGTGTTAACAAATTGTCCCTAAATTAGACCTCCCTCAATCTGGCGCACATATAATTCTCTAAATTTGCTCCCCTTTATTGTGGAGTCCTAGAGGTGTAGACAAAAGTCGTAGGAGGAGGATTGGAATGAGGCACTCAGTGTTAAAACGGCGGCACGGGCTTGTTGGGCCAAAGGACCTGTTTCCTGTGCTGTGTTGTTCTTTGTTCTCTGTTGTTTTTTGAAGCACATTCACTTAAATATCAACAACAATGGCCAGTCCAGGGAGACTAGAATTCACAATTGGCCAGTTAATGTGTTAAACAAAAGATTCCATCATAGAACCTAAGGAAACAACTGTTGGAAAAATTCTGATAATATGAGGAGGTGATGGTGGAGTGGTACTGTCGCTGGGCTAGTAATCCAGAGATCCAGGGTAATGCTCCGGGGACCCAGGTTTGTATCCCACCACAGCAGATTTAATGATCATCATGAAGCCATGGTCCATTACCAGGTAGCACAGTGGTTAGCACTGCTGCTTCACAGCTCCAGGGTCCTGGGTTCGATTCCCAGCTCAGGTCACAGTCTGTGTGTAGTTTGCACATTCTCCTCGTGTCTGCGTGGGTTTCCTCCGGATGCTCCAGTTTCCTCCCACAGTCCGAAAGGTGTGCTGGTTAGGTGTGTTGGCTATATTAAATGCTTCCTCAGTGTACCCGAACAGGCGCTGGGGTGTGGCAACTCGGGGATTTTCATGGTAACTTCATTGCAGTGTTAATGTAAGCCTATTTGTGACACTAATAAACCCATCTGGTTCATTAATGCCCTTTAGGGAAGAAAATCTGCCATCCTTACCTGGTCTGGCCTACATGTGATTCCAGATCCACAGCAATGTAGATGACTCTCAAACATTCTCTGAAATAGCTCAGCAAGCACTCGGTTCAAGGGCAATAAGGGATGGACTATAATGCAGGCCCAGTTAGGGACATCCACATCCCAATGATAGCAATAGGATTTAAATGAAGCTTATACTTATCCCACAGAACAACTGCAGCAAGATTGAGAAAATGAACCTGCCTTGGAATGGGATTGCACTGGGCTGGACATCGAGTTCCAAGTGGAGTAAAATCGAACAAGGTGTGAACCTGTGAAATCTCACAGCGGGGTTAAAATCAGGATCATGGCTGTAGTGACACACTCCAACCTTCAAATCCCCAACTTTAACCCAGTTCCAGCTGCAGAAACATACTTTCTATTGACTTCGATAATGTTCAAACCAATGGAAATTAGTTTCTTTTTAAACTCGCTTGGCTGAGCGAGTGGGCGAGGACCTGGCAGATGTGAGGTTATCCGCTTTAGAAGAAATAATAGTAGGATGGAATATTATTGAAATGATGAAAAGTTGCAGCATGCTACAGTGCAGAGGGACCTGGGGGTCCTTGTGCATGAATCGCAAAAACCCAGTCTGCAGGTGCAGCAGGTGATCCAAGAAGGTGAATGGGATGCTGGCCTTCATAGCGAGGGGGATAGAATATAAAAGCAAGGAGGTCTTGCTGCAACTGTACAGGGTACTGGTGAGGCCGCAGCTGGAGTACTGTGTGCAGTTTTGGTCGCCGCACCTGCGCAAGGATATATCAGCCTTGGAGGGAGTGCAGAGAAGGTTCACCAGGCTGATACTGGAGATGAGGGGGTTAGCTGATGAGGAGAGATTGAATAGACCGGTTATGTACTTGTTAGAGTTTAGAAGGCTGAGGGGGGATCTTATAGAGACTTCCAAGATAATGAAGGGGCTAGATGGGGTAGAGGTAGAGAGATCCTTTCCACTTAGAAACAAAACCAGAACTAGAGGGCATAGCCTCAAAATAAGGGGGAGTCTATTTAGGACAGAGTTGAGGAGGAACTTCTTCACTCAAAGGGTGGCGAATCTCTGGAATTCTCTGCCAGTTGAAGTGGTGGAGGCTACCTCGCTAAATATATTTAAGGGTAGATAGGTTTCTAATAGACAGGGGAATTAAGGGTTATGGGGAGAAAGCAGGAAAGTGGAACTGATCCACTTCAGATCAGCCATGATCTTATTGAATGGCAGGGAAGGCTCAAAGGGCTAGATGGCCTACTCCTGCTCCTATTTCTTATGTTCTTATGTTTATGACCTGACCATGATTCAGAAAGCACTGTCTAAACTGAGTGATTGAAGCAGGCTTTCAACAGAAAATTGGTTAAAGATTTCCAGGGGAATAACTTTCAGGCTTTTGGAGAAAGGCAGGGCAATTGAATTGTTCTTTCAAATTGGTGAGATGGTCCAGGTTCAATCCTGCTGTGCTATATAAGATGCAGAATTTATATTTTCCTCCTTTACTCTTTCATGGATTATGAGCATCACTGACAATACTGACATCTGTTGCCCATCCTAAATTTTCTTTCAACTGAGTATCTTACTGTTGACCTTTCAGAGAGTTCAGTTAGGAGTTAACCACATTGCTGTGTGTCTGGAGTCAAGTGTAGACCAGGCCAGTAAGGATAGAGGGTGGATTTCCTCCCCAGGAGGACATTATTGCACCAGTTAGGATTTAATGAGAGTTTCATGATCACCAATACTGAAGCTAGCTTTTCAATTTTAGATTTATTAACTGATTTTAGATTCCACCAGTGGCTATGGTGGGATTTGAACCCCTGTCCCCATAATATTAGCATGAACATCTGGATATCACCTTCTTCTAACACAGGGTACGTCACTGGAGCAATATTCCAGAAAAAGTGTGTTAATTTCCACTACAACGGCCGATAAACTTAACTAAATGAAGTAGCTAATGGAACAAAAAGCTAGTAACAATAATGGTGACAATGAGTTGATTGGATTTTTGTTAAAAAGCCTTTTGGTTTACCATTGTCTTTGAGGGAAGGAAATTTGCTCTCCTTTCCCAGTCTGGGCTATACCTGACTCCAAACACACAAACGTAATCGGTGCTTAATTTTTGTTTGAAATGGGCCAACTAGCTCCTCGATTAATCCAAGATTCATCACCACCATCGCACAGCAGATAGGTTTATGGACGAAAAAGGAGTGGTTTAGATTAGTGGGTCAATGTTTTTTTTTTAAAAATAAGACTGGTCGGCGCAACATTGTGGGCCGAAGGGCCTGTTCCGCGCTGTAATGTTCTATGTTCTATGTTCTATGAATGCTGGCCTAGCCTGAGAGGCCCACATCCTGTGAATGAATAAATGAATAATTCAATGACCATAAGACATTCAAAATTAGGCCCCTCAGCCCATTAATTCTTCTCCACCATTCAATCATGGCTGATAATTTTCTCATCCCCATTCTCCTGCCTTTTCCCCATAACCCCGATCCACTTATTAATCAAGAACCTATCTATTTCTATCTTAAAGACACTCAGTGTCCTGGTCTCTATAGCCTTCTGTAGCAAAGAGTTCCATAAATTCACCACTGTCTGGCTGAAGAAATTCCTCCTCATCTCTGTTTTAAAGGATTGTGCCTTCAACCTGAGGACATGCCCTCTGGTTCTACTTTTTCCTACTCGTGGAAACATCTTCTCCATGTCCACTCTATCCACGCCTCAGTGTTCTCTAAGTTTCAATAAGATCCCCCCCTCATTCTTCTAAATTCCAATGAGTACAGACCCAGCATCCTCAACCATTCTTCATAAGACAAGCTCTTCATTCCAAAGATCATTCTTGTGAACCTCCTCTGGATCCTTTACAAGACCAGCACATCCTTCCTTAGATATGGGGACCCAAAGCCGCTCACAATACTCCAAATTGGTTCTAACCAGAGCTTTATACAGCCTCAGAAGTACATCCCTGCTCTTGTATTCTACAGTAGGAAGTCTCACAACACCAAGTTAAAGTCCAACAGGTTTATTTGATAGTAAACCCACAAGCTTTCAGGGTTTGCCCCTTTGTCAGGTGAGCGGAGAGTTCTGGTCTCTTGTATTCTAGCCCTCTCGATGTCAATGCTAACATCGTATTTGCCTTCCTAACTGCTGACTGAATCTACACGTTAACTTTAAGAGAATCTTGAACAATGACTCCCAAGTCCCTTTGTGTTTCTGACGTCCTAAGCATTTCCCCATTTAGAAAATAGTCTCTGCTTCCATTCCTCCTTCCAAAGTGCATCACCTCACACTTTTCCATTGGATTCCATCTGCCACTTCTTCCCCACTCTCAATGGTTCTACAAACGCTATGTAAATGGCTGCCTAATCCAAACATACAGGCATACAAACCAGGAGCAGAAATAGGCCATTTGGCCTCTCGACTCTGCTCCGTCATTCGATAAGATCATGGCTCATCTGTTTGTGTTTCAAATTCCACCATTCTACGCTCGATAACCTTTGAATCCTTTGCCTAATGAGAGTTTATCAAATTCTGCCTTAAAAACATTCGACAACCCAGGGTGGCATGATGGCACAGTGGTTAGCACAGTTGCCTCAGAGCGCCAGGAGCGTGGGTTCAATTCCGGCCTTGGGTCACTGTCTATGTAGAGTTTGCACATTCCCTGCATGGGTTTCCTCTGGGTGCTCCAGTTTCCACCCACAGTCCAAAGATGTGTGGGTTAGGTGGGTTGGCCATGATAAATTGCCCCTTAGTGTGTAGGTTAGATGAAGTAGCTATGGTAGGAACATAAGAACATAAGAAATAGGAGCAGGAGTAGGCCATCTAGCCCTTCGAGCCTGCCCCGCCATTCAATAAGATCATGGCTGATCTGAAGTGGATCAGTTCCACTTTCCCGCTTTCTCCCCATAACCCTTAATTCCCTTGTCTGTCAAAAACCTATCTACCCGTGACTTAAATATATTTAGCGAGGCAGCCTCCACCACTTCAATGGGCAGAGAATTCCAGAGATTCACCACCCTTTGAGTGAAGAAGTTCCTCCTCAACTCCGATCTAAACTGCCCACCCCCCCCCCCCCACTTATCTTGAGGCTGTGTCCCCTAGTCCTGCTATCCTTTCTAAGCGGGAAGAATCTCTCTACCTCTACCCTATCCATCCCTTTCATTATCTTATACATCTCTATAAGATCCCCCCTCAGCCTTCTAAACTCCAACGAGTACAGACCCAGTCTATTTAGTCTCTCTTCATAGTCCAACCCCCTCATCTCCAGTATCAGCCTAGTAAACCTCCTCTGCACTCCCTCCAAGGCCAAAATATCCTTGCGTAAGTGCGGCGACCAAAACTGCACACAGTACTCCAGCTGTGGCCTCACCAGTGCCCTGTACAGTTGTGGTGAGTATGTGGTGTTACAGGGATAGGACAGGAAGAGGGTTGGGTAGAATACTCTGTCACACAGAGTCGATGGGCTGAAATGACCTCCTCCTGTACTGTAAGGATTCTATGACCCCATTTCCACTGCTTCTGACAGTCCCGAAGTTCCACAACCCTCTGAGAGAAAATACTTCTCCTCTACACTAGGCAATCCCCAATTTTAAAACAGTGCCCCCTCCCACCCCCCCCAAACACTGGACTCACCCACAAGAGGAAACATCGTTTCCGCGTGCACCTTGTTGAGACCATTCAAGCTTTTATGGGCGGGATTTTCCAGCCACGCTCGCCCCAAGACTGGAAAATCCCTCTTGAGGTCAACCAAACCTTGTATGGTCGTGTACGGGAATCGTAGCGGGCGGGATGGGACCCTATATGTTCCAATCAAGTCACTCCTTACTCTTCTAAATTCCAGTAGAAACAAGCCCAGTCAGTCCAAGCTATCCCTCTGCTGTTGAACTGGTCAGATTACAATCAGGGTTCATGGTAAACTGAAGTCCACACCCAACACATTCCACATCAGTGATCCTAAAGTGATACAGGACTACGACGTGTTATATAGTTGAGTTACAGCATAACCCAGGAGTGCTGAGGACGTACAAAACCATTCAAGCTTTGCCCTGGTGGTTTTGTTTTATTTTTGGAGGGCGTTTTAGTCCTGTCCCCTGAAGGAGAGGCATGTCAGAACAGGAGGACAGTACGTTTCTTCATTCTTATCTCCAGTATTGGTAGGAAGCGTTCTCAGGTCAGGCATTTAGTTACAATTCGGACTTTTTAAAGGACTGTTTTCTTTTTCCAACCGTTTTGCATACCCCCGACCAATCACAAATATGTTTCTAATAAATTCTATCCCTCCAGGAGTAATGAGGCCTGTGACCAGAACTTTATAACAGCAGTTTTGATTTACAAATTAAACATTGCAATGAAGCATGAGAAAAAAGAATTATGTTAGTCAGATACCTGCTGAGCTCATAATCAATTGCAAATTGCATGGGGGTAAATCGCTCTCTCCAAGGATTCCGTTACCAGAGATCTTGGCACATTCTTTTGTTTAACCATTAACGTTGTAAAAAGTCAAATGAACACTGCGGTGGAAATATCAGTTAGGTTCTTGTGGTGTGTGTTATGCTAATTCCACTCATTCTCTGTCTGAACGGATTCAGAAGCAACTGCGAGGCAGGGACAATCCTCCACTTTTAGTTTCAATTTCTACTTGATGTTGTCCATGTTCAAAATAACCATCACATTCACTAATCCTTCCAGCCACTCCACACAATACAGCACACACACAACAGCAGGAATTGCACTGATGGGGATCAGAAAATTATTTGAATGATCTTGAAGCATAATTATTGCCAACTTGAGTCACGGACTTTATGAAATTGGTGCGCGTTACATAGTGCAGCAAATGCCCCTGTTCTACATCAACAAGGATAACATGGAAATGGTTGAGAGCTTCAAGTTTCTTGATGTCCAGATCACCAAACGTCTGTTCTGGTCCCTCCACCATGACACTGCAATTAAGAGAGTCACCAACGCCTCTACTTTCTAAGTAGGCCAAGGAAATTTAGCATGTCCACTCTGACTCTCACCAACTTTTACAGATGCACCATAGAAACAATCAGGAAGAATGCTATCAGTTTGGTATGGCTCCTGCTCTGCCCAAGATCACAAGAAACTACAAAGTGTCATGATTATAGCCCAGTCCATCACACAAACCAGCCTCTCATCCATTGACACTGTCTACACTTCCCGCTGCTTCGGAAAAGTGGCCAGCATAATCAAGGACCCCATGTACCCAAGCATACTCTCTTAGACTCATAGAGGAAACAGGCCTTTTGGCCCAACTTGTCCATGCTTCCCTTTTATTTTAAAACCCCTCAGCTAATCCCAATTGCCCGCATTTGGCCCACATCCCTTTATACCCATGTAACTATCTGAATGCTTTTTCAAAGATAAAATTGTACCTGCCTCTACTACTAACTTTGGCAACTTGTTCCAGATACTCACCACCCTCTATGTAAAAAAATTGCCCTTCTGGACACTTTTGTATCTCTCCCCTCTCACTTTAAACCTATGCCCTCTAGTTGTAGACTTCCCTACCTAGGGAAAAGATATTGACTATCTACCTTGTCTGTGCCCCTCATTACTTTATAGATTTCTATAAGGCCACCCCGCAGCCTTCTACGCTCCAGAGAAAAAAGTCCCAGTCTATTCAGCCTCTCTTTATCATTCAAACCATCAAGTCCCGGTAGCATCCTAGTAAATCTTATCTGCACTCTTTCTAGTTTAATAATATCCTTTCTACAATAGGATGGCCAGAACTGTATACAGTATTCCAAGTGTGGCCTTACCAATGTCTTGTACAACTTTAACAGACATCCCAACTCCTGTATTCAATGTTCTGACCAATGAAACAAAGCATGTCGAATGCTTTCTTCACCACTCTGTGACTCCACTTTCAAGTAGCTATGCACCTGTACCCCTAGATCTCTTTGTTCTGTAACTCTCCCCAACGCCCTACCATTAACTGATTAAGTCCTGTCCTGGTTCAATCTACCAAAATGCATCACTTCGCATTTATCTAAATTAAACTCCATCTGCCATTCGTCAGCCCACTGGCCCAATTGATCAAGATCCCGTTGCAATTGGAGATAACTTTCTTCACTGTCCGCTATGCCACCAATCTTGGTGTCATCTGCAAACTTACTAACCATGCCTCCTATATTCTCATCCAAATCATTAATATAAATGATAAATAACAGTGGGCCCAGCACTGATCCCTGAGGCATACCACTGGTCACAGGCCTCCAGTTTGAAAAACAATTCTCTACAACCACCCTCTGGCCTCTGTCAAGAAGTGGGTATGCCGGCGTTGGACTGACGTAAACACAGTAAAAAGTCTGACAGCACCAGGTTTTAGTCCAACCGATTTATTTGATAATAGACTCACAATGCTCTGTCTGAGGCCAGAACTCTCCATTCACCCGACGAAGAGGGAAACCTCGAAAGCTTGTGAGTCTATTATCAAATAAATCGGTTGGACTAAAATCTGGTGTTGTCAGACTTTTTACTCTGTCAAGAAGCCAATTCTGTATCCGTTTAGATACCTCACCCTGGATCCCGTGAGATTTAACTTTGTGCACCAACCTACCATGCGGTACCTTGTCAAAGGCCTTACGAAAGTCCTTGCAGACAACATCAACTGCACTGCCCTCATCTATCTTCTTGTTTCCCCCTTCAAAAACCTCTATTAAATTTGTGTGACATGATTTTCCACTCACAAAGCCATGCTGACTGTCCCTAATCAGTCCTGGCATCTCTAAATACCTGTAGATCTTGTCTCTCAAAATACCTTCCAACAACTTACCCACCACAATGTGAGGCTCACTGGCCTGTAGGTCCCAGGCTTTTCCCTTTTTAAACAAAGACACAACATTTGTCACTCTCCAATCTTCAGGCACCTCATCTGTGACTATCGATGATTCAAATATCTTGGCTAGGGGACCCGCAATTTCTTCCCTAGCCTCCCACAATGTCCTGGGATACACTTCATCAGGTCCCGGGGACTTAGAAACCTTGATGTGCTTTAAGACTTTCAGCAACTCCTTCTCAGTAATATGTACATTCTTCTAGACATCACTATTTATTTCCCCAAATTCCCTAACGTCCATGCTTTTCTCAACGGTAAATACTGATGAGAAATATTCATTTGGGATCCCACCCATCTCTTGTAGATCTACACATAGATGACCTTGTTGATCCTTAACAGGCCCTACTCTCTCCCTTGTTCCCCTTTTGCCCTTTATGTATTTGTAGAAGCTCTTTGGATTCTCCTTTGCCTTATCTGCCAAAACAATTCCGTGTCCCCTTTTTGCCCTCCTGATTTCTCTCTTAACCCTACTCCTACACCCTCTATACTCTTCAAACGATTCACTTGATCCCAGCTGCCTATGCACATCATGTGCCTCTTTCTTCTTCTTGACCAGGGCCTCAATATCCTGACTCATCTAGGGTTCCCAGCTTCTGCCAGCCTTGTCTTTCACTCTCTCTTCTACCTTCTTCCTTTGGGAAAAAGATACAAAATTCTGAGGCCATGTACCTACTGACTCAAGAACAGCTTCTTCCCTGCTGTCAACAGGCTTTTGAATGGATCTGCCATATATTAAGCTGATCTTTCTCTACACCCTGGATATCACTGTAATACTGTGTTCTGTATTACCAAATGTATTAAATTAAATTAAATGTATTACAAAATGGGAGGAAACCGGAGCAAACCCATGCAGACATGAGGAGAATGTGCAAACTCCACACAGACAGTAACCTGAGCCAGGAATCGAACCCGGGTCCCTGGAGCTGTGAAGTAGCAGTGTTAACCACTGTGCCACCACGCCGCTCAATTGGTCAAAATTACAAAATTACCAAAGAGGTGGATGGGGGTAAGGCAGTTGACGTGGTATATATGGATTTTAGTAAGGCGTTTGATAAGGTTCACCATGGAAGGCTTCTGCAGAAAATGCAGATGTATGGGATTGAGGGTGATTTAGTTAATTGGATCAGGAATTGGCTAGCAGATAGGAGACAGAGGGTGGTGATTGATGGAAAGTATTCGTCATGGAGTTCGGTTACAAGTGGTGTGCCTCAGGGATCTGTTTTGGGGCCACTGCTGTTTGTAATTTTTTATTAATGATCTGGATGAGGGTATAGTTGGGTGGATCAGTAAATTTGCTGATGACACCAAAGTCGGAGGAGTGGTAGATAGTGAAGCGGGGTATCATAGTTTACAGAGAGACTTGGACAAGTTGCAGAGCTGGGCCGAGAGGTGGCGGATGGAGTTTAATGCGGAAAAGTGTGAGGTAATTCACTTTGGCAGGAATAACAGATGTGTAGAGTATAGGGCTAACGGTAGGACTCTGAATAGTGTTGATGAACAGAGGGATCTAGGTGTTATGTTCTATGTACCCTCTATTTCCCTTCTCCCTTTGTACTCTATGAACGGTATGTTCTGTCTGTATAGTGCACAAGAAACAATACTTTTCACTGTTTTCCAATACATGTGGCAGTAATAAATCAACTCAAATCAAATCACATTTTTTCCTAATGGTGGTGATTGGATTTGAAACAAACAACTTTGTTTCAATACTTGAGTAAAGGTAACTGACAATCAGGATCATATAAACCCTATAGTACAGAAAGAGGCCATTCGGCCCATTGCATCTGCACCGACCACAATCCCATTCAGGCCCTACCCCCATATCCCTACATATTTGCCCACTAATCCCTCTAACCTACACTTCTCAGGTCACAAAGGGACAATTTTAGCATGGCCAATCAACCTAACCCACACATCTTTGGAGCGTGGGAGGAAATCGAAGCAAACCCATGCAGACATGAGGAGAATGTGCAAACTCCACACAGATAGTAACCCGAGCCGGGAATCGAACCCGGGTCCCTGGAGCTGTGAAGCAGCAGTGTTAACCACTGTGCCACCCAATTGGTCAAATGGATTGGTCAAGTGGGTAAGCATTAAAGAGCCTCTTAAAGAAGGAGGGAGGTGTAGAAAGTTTTCAGGAGAGATTATGAGCGCTTAAGGTCTTAGCAGTTGGAAATATGGTTGGCAATGGGTGGAGCAAATAAAATAGGATATCCAAATTAGTGGAGTGCAGAAATCTCAGACGATCGGGGGGCTGTAGAGAATACAGAGAAAGAAAGTGGGGTGAAGTCACAGAGGGATTTAAAAATAATGAGAATTTTAAAATTGATGCTACTTAACAGGGGGCCAATGTAATACAGGAACACAGGAATGATGTAGGAACAGGACTTGGTGGAAGGTAAGATATTAGGATTTCAGATGAATTCAGATTTACAAAATGGGAGGCTGGCCACGACACCATTTGAGTATTGAAGTTAGGGTTCTATATTTTACCCCGCCGCTGGCAAGGTAAATTTATTCATTCAAACTTACTATCAGCCTTAATCCTCAACTGAGAGGAAATTCAAATCATTATAATAGCTTAGTCAGCAATGCTGGCTATATGCTAGCTCTTAAAATAATTTGTCATCCCTCCCAGGAGTATTTAGACAAAACAAAGATATCTCAAAATAAAATATAGTAGGTATACTATAGCTGAAGAAAGTGGAGAAACTAGAGACCTGAGTTACACAAATTAAGTCTACAAGTTTTCATAATAACTACCCCGTAATATTTTATCACAAAGTTAAATCTTATTACAATAGTTGAAATATTACAAAATGTAGGTGCAAGTTAATCTAATCCATCTAAAATTTAAATGCAAAGTACAAATCTACTTAAAAATAAATGAGGTACAAATCCACCTTCAAATACATGTGGGATACTCAAATAAAGAATAAGCTGGTTTATACTCGCAATCAAAAGCATAAAGTATAGCTTCTGCCTTGTCTCAGCTATGAGGAGATCTAATAAAGATCTCAACCTTTCTTTAGCCTTGGAGGTCTGAACCTTGCGTAAATCTTCCTTCAAGTTTCATTTGAAGGAAATCTGTTACTTCTAGAATAACACACTATTGTCTGTCATATTTTGAGCAATCTCTGTTTGAGAGATTTCTGGATGGATCAAAGCCACGTTCCACTAAAAAAAATGTTGCAATTTTCTGGTTCTAAAAAGGTTCAAGTCCAACAACGATTTCCAAGGTTGAAGTTTCCACTCTCCCTCTGTCTTTCTGCCCTTTGTAAAGGTTTTTTTAATTCAGCTGAGTTAAACCTTTCCATCAAATCCTCAATGCTCAAAACATTGACAATAACTTCCGCAGCAGGTGAGAAGTGGAGTCAGATAATTTTCTGAAGATCTTATTTCTGAACACAGTTTTATTGATGGAAGCGTTACGGACTCAGAGATTCAGATCAGGATTAGATAAGTAATTGTTTTGGTCTTTCGAATGTTTGGGGCAGTTGGGGGGAGAAATATGTCTAATTCTGTGAGGGGTATGGGAGATGGTAGGGCAGTACGCTCATTGGCAAACACGTACAAACTAACACTATTTTCAGAAGACTGATCAATAAGGGAATTAAGGGTTATGGGGAGAAAGCAGGAAAGTGGAACTGATCCACTATCAGATCAGCCATGATCTTACTGAATGGCGGGGCAGGCTCCAGGGGCTAGATGGCCAACTCCTGCTCCTAGTTCTTATGTTCCTATTCCACCAAGATCCACATCAAATAGGAGGGGACCGAGGAGAGAATAGTAGGGAGCTCTGGAGGTAATGGTCCAGGAGTGGGAAGATAAGTCATTTCAGGAAATGCTTTGGCTATGATTATGGTGTTGGAATGGAAGCAGTCGAGAGTAGTCACGGGGGACTGGATAAAAGCAGCAAGACAATGGAGGAAAGAGTGGTCAGCTACGTCAAAGGCTGTGGACAGGTTAACCAGGACGAGAAAGAATAATTTACCACGATCACAGTCATTGATTGCGCTAACCAGCTGCACAGTTCCAAACACCCTATTATAGAAATATTATTAAACTAAAAAGAGTGCAGAAAAGATTTGCTATGATGCTATTGGGACTTGATGGTTTGAGTTACAAGGAGAGTCTGGATAGCCTGGGACTTTTAAAGTTTATTTATTAGTCACAAGTAGATTAACACCTCAATGAAGTTACTGTGAAATTCCCCTAGTTGTACAGTCCGGCACCCATTCGGGTCAATGCATCTAACCAGCATGTCTTTCGGACTGTGGGAGGAAACCGGAGCACCCGGAGGAAACCCATGCAGACACGGGGAGAATGTGCAAACTCCACACAGACAGTGACCCAAGCCGAGATTCGAAACCAGGTCCCTGGCACTGTGAAGCAGCAGTGCTAGCTACTGTGCCGTCCCTGGAGTGTAGGAGTCTTCGGGATCATCTTATAGAGGTCTATAAAATAATGAGAGGTTGTATATAAGGTAGAAAGACAACATCTTTTCCCAAAGGTAGGGGAGTTTAAAACTAGAGAGCATAGGTTTAAGGTGAGAGGTGAGAAATACAAAAGTGTCCAGAGGGGCAATTTTTTTCACTCAGAGGGTGGTGAGTGTCTGGAACAAGCTGCCAGAGGTAGTAGTAGAAGAAGGTACAATTTTGTCTTATAAAAAAATTTAGGCAGTTACATGGGTAAGATTGATATCAAGGGGTATGGGCCAAATGCAGGCAATTGGGACTAGCTTAATGGTGGGAAAAAAAAGGGGCAGCATGGATTTATAGTTATTTGGAGTGTAATGAATTGATTAGAAATAGTCAGCATGGTTTTGTAGCGGGTAGGTCGTGCCTTACTAACCTTATTGAGTTTTTTGAGAAGGTGACCAAAGAGGTGGATGGGGGTAAGGCAGTTGACGTGGTATACATGGATTTTAGTAAGGCGTTCGATAAGGTTCACCATGGTAGGCTTCTGCAGAAAATGCAGATGTATGGGATTGTGGGTAATCTAGGAAGTTGGATCAGGAATTGGCTATCAGATAGGAGACAGAGGGTGGTGGTGGATGGTAAATATTCATCATGGAGTGCAGTTACGAGTGGTGTGCCTCAGGGATCTGTTTTGGGGCCACTGTTGTTTGTAATTTTTATTAATGATCTGGATGAGGGTATAGTTGGGTGGATTAGTAAATTTGCTGATGACACCAAAATTGGAGGTGTGGTAGATTGTGAGGAAGGGTGTCATAGTCTGCAGGGAGACTTAGATAGGTTGCAGAGCTGGGCCGAGAGGTGGCGGATGGAATTTAATGCGGAGAAGTGTGAGGTAATTCACTTTGGTAGGAGCAACAGATGTGTCGAGTATAGGGCTAACGGGAGGACTTTGAATAGTGTGGATGAACAGAGGGATCTAGGTGTGTGTGTACATAGATCCCTGAAAGTTGGGAATCAAGTAGATAAGGTTGTCAAGAAGGCGTACGGTGTCTTGGCGTTTATTGGTAGGGGGATTGAATTTAGGAGTCGCAGTGTAATGTTGCAACTGTACACTACTCTAGTGCGGCCGCACTTGGAGTACTGTGTGCAGTTCTGGTCCCCGCATTACAAGAAGGATGTGGAGGCGTTGGAGAGGGTGCAGAGGAGGTTTACTAGGATGTTGCCTGGTATGGAGGGGGGGTCCTATGAGGAGAGACTGAGGGATCTAGGGTTGTTTTCGTTGGAAAGAAGGCGGCTAAGAGGGGATCTTATTGAAACATATAAGATGATTAGAGGTTTAGATAGGGTGGATAGTGATAGCCTTTTTCCTCGGATGGAGAAAGCTAGCACGAGGGGGCATGGCTTTAAATTAAGGGGGGGTAGCTACAGGACGGATGTCAGGGGTAGGTTCTTTACCCAGAGGGTGGTGAGGGATTGGAATGCCCTGCCTGCTGCAGTTGTAAATGCGTCTAGTTTGGGGGCGTTTAAGAGATCTCTGGATAGGTTTATGGACGAAATGGGATTGGTTTAGGCTAGTGGGTCATTGTTTTTGTAACTGGTCGGCGCAACATCGTGGGCCGAAGGGCCTGTTCTGCGCTGTAATGTTCTATGTTCTATGTTCTATGTTCTAAGTTGGGCTGAAGGGCCTGTTTCCCTGTTGTAAACCTCGATGACCACAGCTGACTTTCCCGAAAGCAATGAGGGATGATTTCCACTCCCATTTTCTGTGGGTGGGAGTGGGAGTAGGGGTGTGAGGATTTAGGATGGGTTTCAAAGCAGCTTGCATTCCGCAATGTGGGCTTTCCATGTACATGGGGGAGGGGGTCTTGGGTGGGCGTGTGGTGGAGGCTGCGGAGAGGGGTGGGGAGGATGTGATTTCCATGTCTGTGGGGTGTTTCCTTTACCTTGTCCTTTAAGATCTTTAACAAAAGCTGCCAAGGAACTGAGGTTGCTGGTGGGTGAACGCATTCAGAGCGAGCATGATATCGTGGGGACGATCTCTTCAACTCGGTTTTTTCAAAGTATGTCGGGGAAACCTGACAAAGCAGCTGGCGGACTGACCTCCGTGTTTCCCGTTGAAGATAACACTGAAAAAAAATTAGAAATTTCTACCTTGTGTAACAGCGGAGATTCCTCAGAATCCCCTCTATCATTGCAAGTGAGGAGGA
The DNA here is from genome assembly GCF_965287045.1 of Carcharhinus amblyrhynchos. Classification (NCBI taxonomy): domain Eukaryota; kingdom Metazoa; phylum Chordata; class Chondrichthyes; order Carcharhiniformes; family Carcharhinidae; genus Carcharhinus; species Carcharhinus amblyrhynchos. Next base: position 2,062,376 of record NW_027649782.1, on the reverse strand, counting down.
GGAGAGCTTATCTTTGCCCAAACTGTTATAGAACATTACAGCGCAGAACAGGCCCTTCGGCCCACGATGTTGCGCCGACCAGTTAAAAAACAATGACCCACTAGCCTATACCAATCCCTTTCCATCCATAAACCTATCCACGGATCTCTTAAACGCCCCCAAACTAGGCGCATTTACAACTGCAGCAGGCAGGGCATTCCAATCCCTCACCACCCTCTGGGTAAAGAACCTACCCCTGACATCCGTCCTATAACTACCCCCCCTTAATTTAAAGCCATGCCCCCTCGTGCTAGCTTTCTCCATCCGAGGAAAAAGGCTATCACTGTCCACCCTATCTAAACCTCTAATCATCTTATATGTTTCAATAAGATCCCCTCTTAGCCACCTTCTTTCTAATGAAAACAACCCCAAATCCCTCAGTCTCTCCTCATAGGACCTCCCCTCCGTACCAGGCAACATCCTGGTAAACCTCCTCTGCACCCTCTCCAAAGCTGTTGGCTGACATTTCCACCTTACAAAGTCACCAGTACACTTGGGGTAGGCAGAGGCTTGTGGGAAGCTTCTGGTCCAATCCCCTGCTGGAATTCAGAACGGTTAGCCCAAAATCAAAGCAAACATTTTCCCCATGTCTGCCTGGGTTTCCTCTGGGCGCTCCGGTTTCCTCCCACACTCCAAAGATGTGCAGGTTAGGTGGATCGGCCATGCTAAGTTGACCCTAGTGGCAGGGGGATTAGCAGGTGTGAGATTGCGAGAATAGAGCCTGGGTGGGATTGTGGTTGGTGCAGACTCGATGGGCTGAATGGCCTTCTTGTGCACTGTAGGGATTCTAAGATTGATTCAACGTACTTGAGAACATTCATACACATTCGAAACATTGGGCAGGATTTTGTTCCCCTACCACAGTGTATTTTGCAGCAAGGGGAGGCAGTGAGCCACTCACCATTATCATCATCCCTGGATATGTGCTGTTCCACTGGCAGGACAGACCCAGTAGAGGTGATATACAGGAGGGAGGGAGTTGCCCTGGGGATCCTTAAATCAACTCTGGCTTCAGGTTAAACATGGACAAGGAACCCTATTGCTGGTTACCACGTACCACCTTCTTCAGCTGACGAATCAGTATTTCTCCATGGCGAACAACACTGAGTGTGGCAATGGTGCTCTTGTCAATGGGGCTTTCCGTTAAAGCACTCTTTGCCACTGGGAAACTCCCCTTGGGTGGGTGCTGTCAGCGTAAGATCCCACCAGAGTAAACAGCAGCGAGATTTTAACGGTTAACTCGGTTTCTCTCTCTCTACAGAAGCTGCCAGTCCTGCTGAGGTTCCCCAGCACTTTCTGCTCTGTTTTACAGTTCACCCAACATCCTTCCCGGATCAAAGGCTCTGCCCATAAGAAATCTGCCACAGTGGAATAAATACACGTTGATTATGACTGCAACACAGGTGGTAGTCCATTAAACACTCCATTCAACTTCCTATTTCATTGGAATAGGGTTGTCCTCCCTTGTCAAAAGTCAAATTTTGCCCCCATAGTTCTGCAGAACTTGGTCATCCATGGCCCTACTTCTGGCAATGCCTGGGTGTTCAGTGAGACTCACGTTTAACACTCAGCTGGCCTCTGCTCTACTGTGAACCCATCCAGGGAGGGTTCACAGTCCCCTTCTAGACACACCTCGTTGAGGTTGGGTAGAACAACCTTCTCCTGCTCTGCTTTCCAATTCCCAATCAGCTGACCCACACCAGACCCATCGGGGCCAAGGGAAACGTGGCCTATTTACATCTGTGAGGCTGCATTATTTAATAAACCTGTGATGTTGGCTTTGGAATGGGATGGCATGGGTCAAACATGTCTTTTAAAGAATTTGGAAGAGAAGTGTTCGGAGACAGCGAAGAAGTTTTCTGGGGTCAACCCCTGGTGAAAGGAAAAGCGGATAAAGGAAAATATTTCTTCCGCTGACGTATCACTATTCCAAAACAAGGTATCAGTAGAGAAACGGTGTTGGGGGAATTGATGGATTGAAGGTTGATAAATCTCCAGGGCATGGTAATTTACATCCCAGAGTACTTACAGAAAGACCCAAGAAATAATGGATGCATTGGTGATCATCTTCCAAGATCCTGCAAACTCTGGAATAGATTAGACTGTAACTAACGTAACCCCACTATTTAAAAAGAGAGATAGAGAGAAAACAGGGAATTATAGATCAGTCGGCTTGACATCAGTAGTAGAGCAAATTCTAGTGTTCATTATCAAGCATTTTATAACAGAGCACTTGGTAAATGGTGGGAGAATCGGGCAGAGTTAGCGCGGATTTATGAAAGGGAAATTATGCTTGACAAATCTACTAGAAGTATTTGATGATGTAACTAATAGAGTTGATAAGAGGGAGCTAGTGGACGTGGTTTATTTCACAGAACACTACAGCGCAGAAGAGGCCCATCGAGTCTACACCGATGCATGAAAGGCCCTGACCTGCCCATCTAATCCCACTTACAAAGAACAAAACAGCCCGGGATACAGGCCCTTCGGCCCAACGAGCCCGCGCCGCCGTTTTAACATTACCAGTCCCCCCCACCCATGACCCTTGTCTATGCTTATGGCATTCCACATTGAGGGAAGACTAATTTAGGGACAATTTGTTACACCAAGAGCACATCTTTGGGGTGTGGGAGGAAACCGGAGCACCCGGAGAAAACCCACGCAAGCACGGGGAGAATGCGCAAACTCCCACAGACACCAAATCCATGTATCTGCCCAGCAAACAGTGATAGTCACTGAGCTGTCGTGTTGCCCAGCATCTGGTCCAATTTAAGCGTACACTAATGATTAAACACTTGCCGGCACTTGACCCATACTTTACATGTTATTACGTGCCAAGTACTTATCCAGGTACTTCTTAAAGGATGTGAGGAATCCCGTCTCCACCACCCTCCCAGGCAGCACATTCCAGGCCATCACCACCCAGAGTAAAAAGGTTTTTCCTCAAATCCCCCCAGACCTCCCACCCCTCACTTCTAATTTGTGTCCCCTCGTAACTGACCCTTCAAGAAAGGGGAACAGCTGCTCCCTATCCGTGTCCCTGTCTATGTCCCTCATCACCTTGTACAACTTGATCAGGTCACCCCTCAGTCTTCTCTGCTCCAATGAAAATAACCCAAGTCTATCCAACCTCTCTTTATAACTTAAATGTTCCATCCCAGGCAGCATCCAGGTGAATCTCCTCTGCACCCCCTCCAGTGCATTCACTGATTGCCACATTATAGCCCTTCCTGTAATGTGACAACCAGAACTGCACCCAGTACTCCAGCTGTGGTCTTACCAAAGTTCTACACAACTCCATCATAACCTCTCTGCTTTTGTAATCTATATCCCGATTGATAAAGGCGCGTGTCCTGTATACCTTTTTTACCACACTATTTACCTGCCTTCAATGATCTATAGATAAACATGCCAAGGTCCCTTTGTTCTTCGGGACTTCCCAGTGTCAGATGTTTCATAGTATACTTCTTGTCAAATTACTCCTTCCAAAGTGCATCACTTCACATTTTTCAGGGTTAAATTCCATCTGCCACATATCCGCCCATTTGACCATGTCTTCCTGTATCCCAAGACACTCAATCTTACTGTTAATCAACTGGCCAATCGCTGTGTCATCAGCAAACTCACTGATCCTACCCCCCGCATTGTCATCTATGTCATTTATATAAATTATGAACAAAAGGGGGCCCAGCATTAATCCCTGCGGTACACCACTGGTCATTAGTCACTAATGATGTGGAGATGCCGGCATTGAACCGGGGTAAACACAGTAAGAAGTCTCACAACACCAGGTTAAAGTCCAACAAGTTTATTTGGTAGTAAACGCCACTAGTTTTCGGAACACTGGACGGCACGGTAGCACAGTGGGTTAGCATTGCTGCTTCGCGGGTCCTGGGTTCGATTCCTTGGGCTCGGGTCACTGTCTGTGTGGAGTTTGCACATTCTCCTCGAGTCTGCGTGGGTTTCCTCCCACAGTCCAAAGATGTGCGGGTTAGGTTGATTGGCCATGCTAAGAAATTGCCTCTAGTGTCCAGGGATGCGTAGGTTAGAGGGATTAGTGGGTATAATATGTAGGGATATAGGGGTAGGGCCTGGGTGGGATTGTGTTCGGTGCAGACTCGATGGGCTGAAGGGCCTCTTTCTGCACTGTAGGGTTCTATGGTTCCTTTGTCAGGAACTCACGTTATGAAGGAACAGAGTTCTGAAAGCTTGTGGCATTTATTATCAAATAAACCTGTTGGACTTTAACCTGGTGTTGTGAGACTTCTTACTCCAGTCACTAAAGCAGCCGTCTGTCACCTACCACTAAGCTAATCATGTATCCACCTTATCAGGTCACCCTGTATCCCATGTCCATTATTTGGAAGCTTTCAACAAAATCCCATGAGAGATTAGCGTGTAAAATTAACGCACATGGGATTGGGGGTAGTACATTGAGATGGATTTAAAAAACCTGTTGGTACATTGGAAACAAAGAGTAAGAATAAATGGGAATTTTTTCCAAATGGGAGGCAGTGATTAGTGGGGTACTTCAGGGACTAGTACCAGGACACTAGTTATTCACAATATATGAGTAATTTAGATGAGGGAACTAGATGTAAGATCTCCAAATTTGCAGATGATACAAAACTGGGCAGGAGGATGAGCTTTGAGGAGGAGGCAGAGGTACTTCATGTGATTTGGACAGGCTAAGTGAGTGAGCAAATGCATGGCTGGTGCAATATAATGTGGAAAAATGTGAGGTTATCCATTTTGATAGCAAAAAAAGGCAGATTAGTATCTGAATAGCTGAAAAGAGAAAGGAATGTGCAACGGGACCTTGGTGTCCCCGTACACCAGTCCGCTGAAGGTAAGCAAGTGGGTGCAGAAGGCAGTAAAGGAGACAAATGGTATGTTGGCCTTCATAGCGAGAAGATTGGAGTACAGGAGCGGGGGTGTCTTGTTCAATTATACAGGACCTCGGTGAGGCCACGCCTGTGTACATTTTTGACCTTCTTATCAGAGGAAGGATGTTTTTGTTGTAAAGGGAGTGCAGAGAAGGTTTACCAGGCTGATTCCTGGGGATGACGAGACTGATATATGAGGAGTGATTGAGCTGGCTAAGATAGAGTTCAGAAGAATGAGGAGGGATCTCATAGAAATCATTAAAAATTCCAACAGGGCCATGCAGAGTAGATGCAGTAAGGATGTTCCTGATGATGGGAGGGGTGTCCAAAATCAAGGATCACAGTCTAAGGAGTTGGGGTAACTGAGGAGAAATTTCTTTACCCGGTGAGTACCCAGTGAGCCTGTGGAATTCAGAAAGGTGCTGAGGCCAAAACATTGTGTGTTTTCAAAACAGAGTTGGGTGTAGCTCTTGCTCGCGTGGGTTTCCTGCGGGTGCTCCGGTTTCCTCCCACACCCCAAAGATGTGCTCTTAGGCTGATTGGTGTAACAAATTGTCCCTAAATTAGTCTTCCCTCAATGTGGATGGCCATAAGCATAGATAAGGGTCATGGGTGGAGGGGGGCTGGTAATGTTAAAATGGCGGCGCGGGCTCGTTGGGCCGAAGGGCCTGTTTCCCAGGCTGTGTTGTTCTTTGTTCTTGAGACGAAAGGGTTCAAAGGATATGGGGGGTGGGGGGTAGTGAGATCTAAGTGTGATGGTTAGTCATTATTGTCATGAATGGTGGAACGGCTGAATGGCCTTTTTCTGTTCCTATTTTCTATGTCAAACAGATTTCCACATTGACAACTGAGAAGGGTATGGTTTAAGGGGAATAATGGATTTTGGGAATATGAAGGGGGAATTGGGAGAAGAGGATTGCCCAGAATTAAGCTTGAAAACTACGCTTGGCCTTCACAAGGGCCAAGACAACCAACTGGAGGCGACACTTTGACCTTACATCAAAAGAGGATCCTTAATGGATCATTTTGACACCTTCCTTAATACCTCAGGCACATTCATAAATCATCTCGGCAAGGCTGGAGACTAACACTGTGGTTATCCGTTGAAAATTGGGTTAGTGTGTCCCTCTGTCAGGGGACTGGCATCACTTGCTGGCTTTCTACAGCCGGCCACTTCTCAGCCCACGAAACACGAGCACGGCGTCTCACATCGAAGCAAGATAAACGACCAGCTAATCTATGTTGGTGGTTTAGGGACAAGCGTTGCCCAAGGCCAGCGTGAAACTCCCCTGTTCCTCTTCAAACTCTGTCACAGCATCTTTTACACTGATTTGAAAGATGACACTTACTCAGGCTGCCCTGGAGTGTCAACGTAGATTATATACTTACGCGCAGCTCAATCTCACAACCTGACTCAGGCGCAGTAACACTGGCAGAGTAAACAGCACCTTCTCGTAACCTCAGGATAGCTGAAATGAATGGAGAGCTGTTGAAGATCAGTCACTGTCATTGTGTAGGTCTGTCAACCTATCATCAGGTTCGATTGTGTAGGGACGCTGTCTAATATCTCTCAGTTTCATAATCATTCTCACATCTGCGATGACCCGGAGTGCTGGAGCTTTCAACAACAGCTGTTAGATAGATAAACTTATCCCAGGATCAGTAAACATATCAACACAATCCGTACAAGCCCTGATACCTTCCAGGGAATTCCATGAAATAACAATTTCATTTGTCAAAGGAAATCCTTGAACAAAGAAAATTACAACAGAGGAATGGGCTCTCTAGCCCTCTAAGCCTGCATCAAACATGTTGTCCGTCTGAACTAAAACCCCCTACCTTTCCAGGGACCATATCCCTCTAAACCTCTGCAGTCTGTATTTTTGCCGTTACCGGTAGTAGTGGGTTTGTGTTTTTGTTGCTGACAGGGTGGAGTCTGCGTTTCTGGTGTTACTGACAGTGTGTGGTCTGCGTTTTCGTTGGTACTGACAGTTTCGGGTCTGTGTTTGTGGTCTTAGTTACGTTGTGGGGTCGGCGTTTTCACTGTTACTGATAGTTTTGGGTCTGTGTTTTTGCCGTTACTGACCAAGTGGGGTCTGTGTTTTTGCTGTTCCTGACTACGTGTGGTCTGTGTTTTCAGTGTTACCCTCAGTGTGGTGTCTGTGTTTTCACTGTTACGGACAGAGTTAGATCTGTATTTTTGCTGTTACTGATAGTAGGGGGTCTGTGTTTTCATTTTTACAGCCAGTTTGGGGTCTGCATTTTCAATGTTACTGACAGTGTGTAGTCTGTATTTTTTCTGCTACTTACAGTATGTGGTCTGTATTTCCCATGTTACTGACAGTGTGGGGCTTGTGTTTTTGCTGTCACTGACAGTCTGGGGTCCGCGTTTTTACTGTTAATTACAGTGTGGAGTCTGTGTTTTCATGATTACTGACACTGTGTGGTCTGTGTTTTCTTTGTTACTGATAGCATGGGGCCTGTGTTTTCGCTGATACTGATGGGGTGGGATGTGTGCTTTTGCTGTTACTTACAGTGTGGGGCCTGCATTTTTGCTGTTAGTGGGGTCTGTGTTTTCATGTTATTGACAGTTTTGGGTCTGTGTTTTTGCTGTTGCTGACTGAGTGGGGTCCGTGTTTTCACTGTGGCTCAGTGTGTTCACTGTTCTGGATAGTGTGGGCTCTATGATTGTCAGTGTAGGGTCTGTGTTTTCACTATTACTGAAAGTCTGGGGTCTGTGGCTTTGCTGTTACCGACAGTCTGGGGTCTGTGTTTATTCTGTTACTAACAGTGGGGGCTCTGTGTTTTAGTTGCTGACAGTGTGGGATCTGCATTTTCGCTGTTACTTATAGTGTGGGGTCTGTCCTTTCACTGTTACTGAAAGCCCATCATCCATGACATTGCTGTTTCCAACAGTAGGGGACCTGTGTTTTTGTTGCTGACCGTGTTGGGTCTGTTTTCGCTGTACTGACAGCGTGAAGCCTGTGTTTTCTGAGTTATTGAAAGTGTGTGGTCTGTGTTTTCACTGTAATTGACAGTTTGGGGTCTGTGTTTTTGCTGTTATTTACAGAGTGGGGTCTGTGTTTTTGCTGTTACTGGCTCTGTGTGGTCTGTGTTTTCACTGTTACTCTCAGTGCGGTATCTGTTTTTTCACTGTTACTGACAGTGTGAGGTCCTGTTTTTTTTCTTTATTGTCACTGTGTGGTCTGTGTTTTCTTTGTTACTGATAGCATGGGGCCTGTGTTTTCGCTGATACTGATGGGGTGGGATCTGTGCTTTTGCTGTTACTTACAGTGTGGGGTTTGTGTTTCTGATGTTACTGACAACCTGGGGTCTGCGTTTTCACTGCTACTGAGAGTGTGGGATTTGGGTTTTTGTTGTCACTGACAGCATGGCGTCTGTATCTTCACTGTTACTGACTGCATGAAGTCTCTATTTTCTGAGTTACTGAAAGTTTATGGTCTGTGTTTTTGCTGTTACTGACAGTTTGGGGTTTGTGTTTCTGCTGTTACCGACAGTATGGTGTCTGTGCTTTTGCTGTTAGTGTCGCTGTGTGGTCTGTGTTTTCTTTATTACCGATAGTGTTGGATGTGTGCTTTTGCTGTTACAGACAGTGTGGGGTCCTTGTTTTCAATGTTACAATGTGGAAGCTGTGTTTTTGCTGTTGCTGACAGTATCTGGTCTGTGTTTTCACTATTACTGTCAGTGTGAGGCCTGTGTTTTTACTGTTACTGAAAGTCTGTGGTCTGTGTTTTTGTTGTTACCAACTGTAGGGGGTCTGTGTTTTTGTTGCTGACAGTGTGGGTCTGTGTTTTCGATGTTACTGACTGTGTGGGGTCTGTGTTTTCACTGTTAATAACAATGTGATGTCTGTGTTTTGGTGCTACTAACAGAATGGGGTCTGTACTTTCACTATTACTGACACTGTTGGGTCTGTGTTTCTGATGCTAACAGTATGGTGTCTGTATTTTCGCTGTTACTGACAGCGTGAAGTCTGTGTTTTCTGAGTTACTGAAAGTGTGTGGTCTGTGTTTCACTGTTACTGACAGTTTTGAGTCTGTGTTTTTGTTGCTGCTGATAGTCTTGGGTCCGTGTTTTTGCTGTTACTTACATTGTGGGGTCTGTGTTTTCACTGTAACTGACAGAGTGGGGTCTGTGTTTTTGCCTTTACGGACATTGTGCGGTCTGTGTTTTTGATGTTACTGACACTCTGTACCTGTTTTTTAGTTAGTGTCACTGTGTGGTCTGTGTTTACTTTGTTACTGATAGTGTGCGGCCTGTCTTTTTGCTGTTACGAACAGTGTTTATGTTTTTGCTGTTACTGACAATTAGGGGTCTACATTTTTGCTGTTACTGACAGGGTAGGGTTTGTGTTTTTGCAGTTACACACAGTATGGTGCCTGTGTTTTCACTGTTACTGACAGTGGGGTCTGTACTTTCACTGTAACTGACAGTGTTTTTGCTTTTACAGACATTCTGGGGTCTGTCTTTTTGATGTTACTGACAGTGTAGCGTTTGCATTTTCACTGTTACTGACAATCTGGGGTCTATGTTTTCACTGCTACTGACAGTGTGTGGTCTGTATTTTTGCTATCACTGACAATTTGGGGTTTGTGCTATTACTTACAGTATAGTGTCTGTGTTTTTGCTGTTACTGTCATTGTGTGGTCTTGTTTTCTTTGTTACTGATAGCATGGGGCCTATGCTTTCACAATTACTGACAACGTGGGATCTGTGCTTTTGCTGTTACTTACAAGTGTAGGGTTTGCATTTTCACTGTCACTGACAATCTGGAGTCTGCGTTTTCACTGTTAATGTCAGAGTGGGGTCTGTGTTTTCACCGATATTGACAGTTTTGGGTCTGTGTTTTTACTGCTACTTACAGCATGGAGTCTGTATTTTCCCTGTTACTGATAGTGTGGGGTCTGTGTTTTTGCTGCTACTGACAGTTTTGGGTCTGTATTTCCCTGCTACTGACACTGTGGAGTCGATTTTTTTCTGTTACTGACAGTTTGGGGTCTTTGTCTTCGCTTTTACTGACAATGTGAGTCTGTATCTTCACTGTTACTGACATTGTGGGGTCTGTGTTTTCGCTGTTACTGACAGTTTTGGGTCCGTGTTTCCCTGTTGCTGACAGTGTGACAGTCTTTGTTTTGCTGTTCGTTACATTGTGGGGTCTGTGTTTTCACTGCTACTGACACTGTTTGGGGTTCAGTGATTACACTGTTACTGACAGCACGGGTTTTCTTTTGCTGTCACTAACAGTGTGAAGTCTGTGTTTTCTGACTTACTGAAAGTATGTGGTCTGTGTTTTCACTGTTACTGACAGTTTGGGTTTGTGTTTTTGATGCTACTTACAGTGTGGAGTCTGTATTTTCCCTGTTACTAACAGTGTGGGGTCTGTGATTTCACTATTACTGACACTGTGTAGTCTGTTTTTTTTTAATTCTCACTGTGTGGTCTGTGTTTTCTTTGTTACTGATAGCATGTGCCCTGTGTTTCTGTTGTTATGGACTGTGTGAGGTTTGTGCTTTTGCTATTACTGACAGTGTGGGCTTCATGGTTTTCCTGTTACTGACAGTGTGGGGTCTGTGTTTTCAATGTTACTGACTATGTGGGTCTGTGTTTTCAATGTTACTGACTATGTGGGTCTGTGTTTTCACTGTTAGCGACAGTGGCTTGCAAAGAGGAGTCAGAGAGTAGTTGTGGAGGGGTCTTTTTCTAGCTGGAGGTCTGTCACTAGTGGTGTGCCGCAGGGCTCGGTACTGGGACCTCTTCCCTTTGTAGTGTATATAAATGATTTGGAAGAGGGAGTAGGTGGTGTGATCAGCAAATTTGCTGATGACACTGAGATGGCTGGATTGGCGGGCAGTGAGGAGCAGTGTCTGGCAATACAACAGGATATTGGTAGGCTGGTTGATTGGGCAGATACATGGCAAATGGAGTTTAATCCAGATAAATGTGAGGCAATGCATTTTGGCCGGAATAGTGTAGGGGGAAGTTATATGGTAAAGGGTAAGCCTGTAAGGAGTATAGAGTCGCAGCGAGACCTGGGGGTGCAAGTGCACAAGTCTTTGAAGGTGGCAGTGCAAGTGGAGAGTGTGGTGAAGAAAGCCTATGGTATGTTAGCCTTTATAGGAAGGGGTATAGAATATAAGAGCTGGAGTCTAATGTTGCAGTTGTACAGAACGTTGGTTAGGCCGCATTTGGAGTACTGCGTCCAGTTCTGGTCACCTTCCTACCAGAAGGACGTGGAGACTCTGGAGAGAGTGCAGAGGAGGTTTACCAGGATGTTGCCTGGTATGGAAGGACTGGGGTATGAGGAAAGATTGAAGAAATTGGGGCTCTTTTCCCTTGAAAGACGCCGACTGAGGGGGGATCTAATAGAGGTATATAAAATTATGAAGGGTATAGATAGAGTAAACAGAGGTAAGCTATTTCCTATAATAGAGACACGTAGGACAAGGGGCCATGGGCTTAAGGTGAGGGAGGAGCGGTACAACACAGATATTAGAGGGAGGTTTTTCACACAGAGGGTAGTGGGGGTATGGAATGCTCTGCCAAGTAAGGTGGTGGAGGCAAACACGCTAGAGTCCTTTACGAGTAACTTAGACAGGCACATGACTGAGTTGGAGATGGGTGGATATTGGAGAACCTTTAATTAAGGGTCATTAGCATTGGGGCATCCCTAGAAATGTAAATGGGTATAGTATGATAATAATGTTTTTCTCTTTCATTCACAGGTTTTAAGTCGGTCCACCTCGTGTCCAACGAGGGGCATACAGGCGATGGGTCGTACTGGGGCTGCTCTTGGTTGTTCGAGATCGGCCTAGTGCTTCATGTCGTTAGTGTGTGCCTAAACTGGACCAGATACTGGGCCAGACGACAGCTCAGTGACTATCACTGATTGCTGTGCAGACACATGGATTTGGGCCGGTGTCTGTGGGAGTTTGCGCATTCTCCCCGTGCTTGCGTGGGTTTTCTCCAGGTGCTCCGGTTTCCTCCCACACCCCAAAGATGTGCTGTTAGGCTGATTGGCAGGAATAAATTGTCCCTAAATCAGTTTTCCCTCAATCTGGATGGTCATAAAACATTAGACAGGGGTCGTGGGTGGAGAGGGGGACTGGTGGTGTTGAGATGGCGGCGCGGGCTCGTTGGGCCGAAGGGCCTGTTTCCTGGGCTGATTTTGTTCTTTGTTCTTGACAGTGTTGGGTCTGTGTTGCTGATACTGACTGTGTGGAGTCTGTGTTTTCTCTGTTTGGGGTTTGTGTTTTTGCTCTTACTGACCGTGTGGGTCTGTGTTTTCACTGTTGCTGATAATCTGGGTGTCTGTGTTTTTTCTGTTACTGACAGTGGGGGGGTCAGTGTTTTTGTTGCTGATTGTGTGGGGTCTGCCATTTGCGATTTCACTATTGCTGACAGTGTGTGGCCTGTGTTTTCGTTGTTACTGACAATGTGGGGTTTGTGTTTTCAATGTTACAACAATCAAGGGTCTGTGTTTTTGCTGTTACTGACAGTGGGGGTCTATGTTTTTATTGCTGACAGTGTGTGGTCTATGTTTTCACTGTTAATGACAGTGTGTAGTCTGTGTTTTTCATGTTACTAGCAGCGTGGTTTCAATGTATTCACTGTTACTCGCAGTGTGGGGTCTGTGCTTTGACTGTTACTGACAATGTGGGGGACTGTTTCTCTTTGTTACTGACAGTGCAGGATTTGTGTTTTTGCTGTTACTTACAGCATGGAATTTGCATTTTTGCTGTTAGTGACGGTGTGGGGTCTGTGTTTTCACCATAACTGACAGCGTGAGGTCTACGTTTTCTCTGTTACTGGCAGTGTGGGGTCTTTTTTTTTTGCTCTGACTGACAGTGTGAAGTCTGCGTTTTTCCTGTTACTGCCATTGTGAGGGTTCTGTGTTTTCACTGTTACTGACAGTGTGGGGTTTGTGTTTTTGCTTTTACTGACAATGTGGAGTCTGTGTTTTCACTGTTACTGGTAATGTGGGGTCTGTGTTTTTTGTTACTGACAGTGTTGGGTCAATGTTTTCGCTGTTCCTGTGGGATCTGTGTTTTTGCTGTTGTTGTCAGTGAGGGTCCTGTGTTTTTTTTTGTTGCTTACAGCATGGGGTCTGTGTTTTCACTGTTACTGGCAATGGGGGTCTGTGTTTTCGCTGTTAATGACAGTGTGGGCCCTGTGTTTTCTTTGTTACTGATTGTGCGAGGTCTGTGTTTTTGCTATTGCTGTCAGTGTGAAGCATGTGTTTTCTTTGTTACTGACAGTGTGGGGGTCTGTGTTTTTGTTGTTACTGGCAGTGGGCAGACTGTGTTTTCTTTGTTACTTACAGAGTGGGGTCCGTGCTTTGACCATTACTGACACTGTGTGGTCTGTGTTTTCTTTGTTACTAATAGTGTGAGATTTGTGTTTTTGCTGTTACTTAAAGTATGGGATCTGCATTTTTGCTGTTCGTGACTGTGTGCTGTCGGTGTTTTCCCTTTTACTGAGATTGTGGGATCTGTGTTTTCACTGTTACTGATGATGTGGAGTTTGTGTTTTTGCTATAACTGATAGTGTGGGGCCTGCGTATTCACCATTACTGGCAGTGTGGGGTTTGCGTTTTCTTTGCTGTAGGCACTGTGTTGTCTGGGTTTTCTTTATTACTGACAGCGTTGGGTCAGTGCTTTTGCTGTAACTCACAATTTGGGATCTGTGTTTTTGTCGTTAATGACAATTTGGGGTCGGTTTTTGCTTTTACCGACAGTGTGGGGCTTGTGTTTTCACTGTTACTGACAGTGCGAGGTAGGTGTTGTCACTGTTATTGAAACTGTAGTGTCTGTGTTTTCATTGTCACTGACAGTTTGGATCTGTGTTTTTTGTTACTGACATTGAGGAGTCTGCATTTTCTCTGTTACTGACAATTTGGGGTCTGTGTTTTTGCTGTTAATTACAATGTGGAATCTGTGTTTTTCCTGTAACCGACAGTGCGCAGTTGTGTTTTTGCTGTTACTGACAGTGTGGGGTCTATGTTTATACTTTTATTTACATTGTGGGGTCAGTGTTTTTGCTATTACTGACACTGTGTGGCCTGTTCTTACGCTGTTAGTATCAGTATGGGGTCTATGTTTTCCCTGTTACTGAGAGTCTGTGTTTTTGCTGTTACCGACAATGTGGGGTTTGTGTTTTCTTTTACTTACAGTGTGGGGTTTGTGTTTTCACTGTTAATGACTGTGTGTGGCCTGTGTTTCGCTGTTACTGAGAGTTTGAGATCGGTGGTTTTGTTGTTGACAATTTTTTGCCTGTGTTTGTGTTGTTATTGACAGTGTGGTGTCTGTGTTTTCTTTGCTACTGACATTGTGTGGTCTGCGTTTTATCTTTATGACTGAGAGTGTGGTGTCTGCATTTTCACTGTTACTAACAGAGTGAGGTCTGTGTTTTTGCTGTTACTGGCTGTGTGGTGTTTGTGTTTTCCCTGTTACTGACAGTGGGGTGTGTGTGTGTGTAGGTGTTTTCTTTGTTACTGACAATGAGGGGTGTGTGATTTTGCTGTTACTGTCAGTGTGAGGCTTGTGTTTCTTTGTTACTGACTGTATGAGATTTTGCTGTTACTTACAGTATGAGGTCTGCATTTTTGCTGTTCATGACTGTGTGGGGTCTGTGTTTTTGCTGTTACTGATAATGTGGGGTCTATGTTTTCAATGTTACTGACAATCAAGGGGTCTGTGTTTTTGCTGTTATTGACACTGTATGATTTGTGTTTTCACTGTTAATGTCAATGTGGGGTCTGTTTTCTCTGTAACTGACAGTTTGGGGTCTGTGTTTTTCCTGTTACTGACAGTGTGGGATCAGTATGGGGTCCATGTTTTCTCTGTTACAGTCTGTGGTTTTGCTGTTACCTACAGTTTGGAGTCGATGTTTTTGCTGTTACTGTCAGTGTAGGGTCTGTGTTTTCTTTGTTACTTATCATGTGGGGTCTGTGTTTTCTTTGTTACTTATCATGTGGGGTCTGTGTTTTCACTGTTACTGGCAGTGTGGGGTCTGTGTTTTCTTTGCTGCTGATACCGTGTGGTCTGAGTTTTCTTTGTTACCGACAGTGTTGGTTCGGTGTTTTCGCTGTAACTGACAGTGTAGGGTTTGTGTTTTTGCTGTTCCTCACAGTGCAGGGTCTGTGTTTTGGCAGTTACTGGCAACGTGGAGCCTGCGTTCTATTTATTACTGACAGTGGGGGGTTCTGTGTTTTATTTGTTTCTGACAGTATGGAGTTTGGGTTTCTGCTTCTGGTCTGAATTAAATATTTAATCTCAGCGACAGTGAGAGAGTAATATTTTACTTGCAGCAGAGAGTGCCCGCAGTCCTGCATACTCAAGCACAAAGTGCTTCTGAGCACAGGGGAGGGTCCACAACGCAGTTAATGCAGGCAGGAACCCCTTTTGGGATTCTCCAGTCCCCACCTCAACATAATCCAGTAAACAACCTGCAAAGCCGTGAACCGGATTAGTTTATTTAAGTATGGTTTGGGTCCTGGCTCCGACAATCGGGGACAGCTAGAACCCAGTGTGATGGTTCTCCGCTGATGGGTGCCATTCATAATTGCCACGTTGGGGGGGTCTCACAAACAACTTAACTCCCCTGGTGGTCGGGGTGGGGGGAACGGCTTGGGATTGCCCTGGCATAACCCCCTGGCAGTTCCAAATTTGGCGAGCGGGATAGGGGCCCCATAAGTGGGGTGACATTCACTTGTGGGGTGGTGGGTTTTGGGGGGGCATGTGCCCCAATCTCTAAGGAGTCACCCTTGCCAGAGCCTCTGGGTCCTCGTTCCAAATAAAAATTACAGGGGGAGCCAGGAACCAGGATTCCCACCAGGCGTGTGGGCTGTTGGGATTTACCCAGCCCACCTCCCACCCCCCGTTCTGATTGGGTACCCACCCATAGTGGGCAGCAACCCAATTAACACGCTACCCCTCTCATTGCAATGAAATTGTTGGGTTTGAAGGCCCGTTCACCCCTTCCAACAGCGGGAAATGCAGTGGATGGGCTTTGGCACTACTAATGACCAACATGGACCTGGCATGCTCGATCCTGAGGGTCCTGGGTAGAACCACCAACCCCCCAGCAAAGAGGGACAGCCACCACTCAAAGAATAGCTCACCCACCTCCCCCCTTCCCCAGCACACCAGTATATGATGGATATGATCCAGCCTCCGTTCAGCCCCACTCCCCCCTCAAACCCTCCATACGGCCATGCAGTTTGGCAGCAACAATGGTGCACTGCCCTCGGCACCCTAGCATTGATATCCTGGCCCTGAGCGGGGGGGGGTCCATTCTCTCCCGGGGTGGGGATCTTGGGGCGGAGCTATCCCTTCTAGTCCTGATGGGCCTGAAGATCACCTTTGGCATGGTGAATTGACAGTAAGAAGTCTCACAACACCAGGTTAAAGTCCAACAGGTTTATTTGGTAGCACAAGCTTTCGGAGCATCGCTCCTTCTTCAGGCGAGTCACAGCAACACTCTGAAAGCTTGTGCTACCAAATAAACCTGTTGGACTCTAACCTGGTGTTGTGAGACTTATTACTGTGTTTACCCCAGTCCAACGCTGGCAGCTCCACATCACGGTGAATTCACACAGCTACGTGAATAACTTCTTCATTCCTGCCTATCACCAGTGTAAATTTTGGTATGGACAGGTCACATTAATCTCCATGCCCAGTGGTCACTTGGCAGGGTTTTTAATCACTGCAGGACTTTATTCTGCAGCAGAGATTTTCCTTTCTCACTCTCAGAGGCTGCAGGTGAGAGCAGACCCGTTTGAATTCCTCAGACACAGAAGGATTTCAATTTCACCACGGGGGACATTTGATTCTCCACAGCTGAGCGCTCAGTGTGAGTGTATTAGCACAGCTTTTAGTTGAAGTTTCTGAGCCTTCCTAGAAAGCTGAAACCTTTGAAACCCTCTCTATTGCATTTCCTCTTTGGCCACTTATTCCCTTTGGAAAACTATAGCTTGTCAATGAGGCTTAGAGTGTTTGTAAACATTAGCATGAATGGGGGGAGGGGGGGCAGTGCTTGAAATGTATTCAAACATGAAGGGAAAGGTCAATAAACACAGCTGACCGGAGCCTGAATAGAAATCCAATAAGCTGTGAACGGACGCCTATTTCAAAGCACTGCACTTTAAAATTGAAAGAGATCAAAAGTTTTCAATGCAATAAAGAAGTGGTTTGCAAAAGAACTTGTTAAATCACTTATTTCTTTTGAAGAAACCACAGAATGTCAATCATGCTTAGAATCTTAGTAAACATTACAGTTCGGATTAATGGAGGTACTTGAGATGCACTTAAGTGAGAAGGGAAAGATCAATACACATCTATGAAGGTCTCTCTCAAAGGGCTGAACTTTAAAATTGACACAGAACAAAGCTTTGTAGTAACAGAGAACATAGAACATTACAGCGCAGTACAGGCCCTTCGGCCGTCGATGTTGCGCCGACCAACGGAACCAATCTAATGACCCTCTAACCTAAACTATTCCAATGTTATCCATATGCCTATCCACTGACCATCTGAAAGCCCTTAAAGTTGGCAAGTCCACAGCTGCTGCAAGCAGGGCATTCCACGACCTTACTACCCTCTGAGTAAAGGACCTACCCCTGACATCCGTCCTATAATTACCACCCCTCAATTTAAAGCTATGTCCCCTCGTGTTAGCCATCACCATCCGAGGTAAAAGGCTCTCACTGTCCACCCTATCTAACCCTCTGATCATCTTGTATGCCTCAATCAGGTCACCTCGTAACCTTCTTCTCAGAGGGTTTCAAAGGTTTCAGTTTGCTAGGAAGTCTCAGGAAATTCAAATCAAAACTGTGTGAATACATCAGGGCTGAGCTCCCAGGCGTGCCGAGTGAATTGCCCCAGCCCCTACCTTCAAGTTAAACTGACATCTCCTGTCTGTCAGGGGACTTCAAAGGGGTATGTTCACCCCTGCTGTTTCTAACAGGGAGAAAGGGAAACCTCTGCTGCAGAATGGAGTGTTGCTGTGATTGAAAATCCTGCCGGGTGATGGGGACGGGGGGACGGGGGGACGGGGGGACGGGGACGGGGGGGGGGGGGGGGGTGTAGGGTAGGGGGCGCCATGGAGGTTAAAGTGACCTGACCACTTCAGAACTTCAACAGCTAACAGGCAGGAATGAAGATGTTAAATCAGAGAGCTACCTGAAATCTTGGCGTTTATTGGTAGGGGGATTGAATTTAGGAGCCGCAGCGTCATGTTGCAACTGTACACAACTCTGGTGCGGCCGCACTTGGAGTATTGTGTGCAGTTCTGGTCCCCACATTATAGGAAGGATCTGGAGGCTTTGGAGAGGGTGCAGAGGAGGTTTACCAGGATGTTGCCTGGTATGGAGGGGAGGTCCTATGAGGAGAGACTGAGGGATTTGGGGCTGTTTTCGCTAGAAAGAAGGCGGCTAAGCGGGGATCTTATTGAAACATATAAGATGATTAGAGGTTTAGATAGGGTGGATAGTGATAGCCTTTTTCCTCGGATGGAGAAAGCTAGCACGAGGGGGCATGGCTTTAAATTAAGGGGTGGTAGTTATAGGACGGATGTCAGGGGTAGGTTCTTTACCCAGAGGGTGGTGAGGGATTGGAATGCCCTGCCTGCTGCAGTTGTAAATGCGCCTAGTTTGGGGGCGTTTAAGAGATCCGTGGATAGGTTTATGGACGAAAAGGGATTGGTTTAGGTTAGAGGGTCATTGTTTTTTAACTGGTCGGCGCAACATCGTGGGCCGAAGGGCCTGTTCTGCGCTGTAATGTTCTATGTTCTATAATGCCAAGAGTGATCACCAGGGCTAGAAAGGGCAATCCAGTCTCGAGACCCCCATCTCAGGGGGAAAATGATGAGGTCAAGAGCCCCCCCACCCAACCTCCAGGATCCTTGAGACACCCTCCCTTTGCAGCCAAGGCAGGTGGCCTGAATGGGGGTGAGTGGAGTGTCTCGGGGGGGGGGGGAAGGAGCTGGTACAGGTCACCTTCATTCCTGCCAAGTTTGGGGAGGGGTGGTTACACATTATTTGTGGGTGTGAATGGGGAGGGGGAAGATGCCTCACTTTGTTGAGGAGATGGTGGTGCTCTCCTGGTCAGTGTTGGTGGATACAGGTTGGGGGGGCGGGGAGAGAAAGCACTCTCTCATATTGTAAGGGGACTGGGACCTATCTCCAAGCATGAAGATTTCCCTTTAAAAATCATATCCCCGATATCAAAACATGGTTTCTGACAGTGTTTGTGGACTGTGTTTTCTTTGTTACTGACAGTGAGAGTTCTGTATTTTCCCTGTTACTCACAGTGGGAGGTCTGTGTTGTCTCCGTTACTGATAGTTTGTTAGGTGTGTTTCCATTATTAGTGTCGTTATAAGGAGAGTCTTTCTTTTTTACTGAGATGTGTGTTTTCTCCGTTACTGACAGCGTGGGGTCTGAGTTTGCTGTGTTAACGATGGTGTGAGGTTTGTGTTTCCTGTGTTGCTGAGAGTCTGTATGTTCTCTTTTACTGACACTGTGAACCCTGTGTTATTATTGATGATGTGATGGTTGTTTGTTCTGTACCTGGCAGTGCGAGGTCTGCGTTTTCTTTGTTATTGACATTGTAAGGTCTGTGTTTTCATTATTAATGACAGCGTAAAGTCTGTGTTTTCTTTGTTACTGAGGTATGTGTTTTCTGTGTTCCTGGCAGTGTGAGATCTGTGTTTTTTGTCTGTTACTGGCAGTGTGTGGTTTGTGGTTCTGGAGTTCATGCTAAATCTCTAATTTTGCTGGTAATGATAGTGCGATGTCTCTTTCTCCCACATTAGTGACAGCATGAGCTCATGTTAGAACTCCAGGAGAATCAGAGGCACAGGTAAGTGTAGTGGCCATCACTAAAGAGAAGGTTCTGGGGAACCTGAAAGGTCTGAAGGTGGATAAATCACCTGGACCGGATGGACTACGCCCCAGGGTTCGAAAAGAGATAGCTGAGGAAATTGTGGAGGCATTGGTGGTGATCTTTCAGGAACCACTCAAGGCAGGGAGAGCTCAGAGGACTGGAAAGTAGCTAATCTAACACCACTGTTTAATAAAGTAGGGAGGCAGCAGATAAGTTATAGGCCAGTTAGCCTGACTTCAGTCATTGGCAATATTTTAGAGTTCATTATTAAAGATGAGATGGCAGAGTACTTGGAGATGCATGATAAAATAGAACTGAGTCAGCACGGCTTTGTCAAGGGGAGGTCATGTCTGACAAATCTATTAGTTCTCTGAGGAGGTAACAAGGAGGTTAGATAAAGGAGAGCCAGTGGACATGATTTATTTACATTTCCAGAAGGCCTTTGACAAGGTGCTGCATAGGAGTCTGTTAAATAAGTTAAGTGCCCATGGTGTTTAGGGTAAGACCCTGGCATGGATAGAGGATTGGCTGGCTGGCAGAAGGCAGAGAGTGGGGGTAATCTTTTTCAGGATGGCAGCCGGTGACAAATAGTGTCTTCAGGGTTCAGTGCTGGGTCCACAGCTTTTCACAGTATACATTTGGAGGAAGAAGCTGAAGGCATTGTTGCTAATATTGAGGAAGCAGAGGGGCTGCAGAAGGACTTGGACAGGTTAGGAGAGTGGGCAAAGAAGTGGCAGGTGGAATATAATGTGGAAAGTGAGAGGTTATGCACTTTGGAAGGAGGAATCGAGGCAGGGACTATTTGCTAAATGGGGAAACGCTTAGAAAATCAGAAGCACAAAGGGACTTGGGAGTCCTTGTTCAAGATTTTCCTCAGGTTAATGTGCAAATTCAGTCTGCAGTTAGGAAGGCAAATGCAATGTTAGCATTCATGTTGAAAGCTAGAATACAAGAGCAGGGATGGACTTCTGAGGCTATATAGGGCTCTGGTCAGACCAGATTTGGAGTATTATGAGTAGTTTTGGGCCCCATATCTAAGGAAGGATGTGCTGGCCTTGGATGGGTCCAGAGGAGGTTCACAAGAATGATGAGCTTGTCATATGAGGAACGGTTGAGGACTCTGGGTCCATGCTCGCTGGAGTTTAGAAGGATGGGGGGGGTGCGGGAATCCTATTGAAACTTCCAGGATAATGCAAGGCCTGGATAGAGTGGATGTGGAGAGGATGTTTCCACTAGTAGGAAAAACTCGAACCAAAGGGCACAAACTCAGGCTAAAGGGACGATCCTTTAAAACAGAGAGGAGGAGGAATTTCTTCAGTTAGAGAGTGGGGAATCTGTGGAACTCTTTGCCGCAGAAGGCTGTGGAGGCCAGGTCATCGAGTGTCTTTAAGACAGAGACAGATAGATTCTTGATTAATAAGGGGATCAGGGGTTATGGGGAAAAGGCAGGAGAATGGGGATGAGAAAAATATCAGCCATGATCGAATGGTGAAGCATACACGATGGGCGAGTGGTCTCGTTCTGCTCCTATGTTGGTTAGACCGCATTTGGAGTACTGCGTCCAGTTCTGGTCACCTTACTACCGGAAGGACGTGGAGACCCTGGAGAGAGTGCAGAGGGGGTTTACCAGGATGCTGCCTGGTATGGAAGGACTGGGTTGTGAGGAAAGATTGGGAAAACTGGGGCTCTTTTCCCTAGAAAGACGGAGATTAAGGGGGGATCCGATAGGGATGTATAAAATAATGAAGGGTATAGATAGAGTCAACAGTGGCAGGCTTTTTCCTAGATTGGAGACAAATATCACGAGGGGTCACGAGCTTAGGGTGAGAGGTATAATTTGGATACTAGAGGGAGGTTTTTCACACAGAGGGTCGTGGGGATATGGAATGCGCTACCAAGTAAGGTGGTGGAGGCAGGCACACTGGACTTGTTTAAGGTTTACTTAGATAGGCACATGAGCGAAACAGGGATGGAGGGTTATAGGAGACTGTTTTAAAAAGAGTCAGAGCCTTGGGACGACACTGGAAATGGAATACTACATGTCAATGTTTTGTCTCTTTTAATCCACAGGTGTATCGGTCCACCTTGTTGTCAAATGAGGGGCATACACACGGTGGGTCGTGCGTGGGCTGCTCTTGGATGTTGAGAGTGGCCTAATACTTCACGTCGTTGTGTGTGCTTAAACCTGGACCAGCAGATGGGCACCACAACAGCTCAGTGACTATCGCTGTTTGCTGTGCAGATACATGGATTTGGGCCGGTTTCTGTAGGAGTTTGCGCATTCTCCCCGTGCTTGCGTGGGTTTTCTCCGGGTGCTCCGGTTTCCTCCCACACCCCAAAGATGTGCTCTTAGGCTGATTGGTGTAACAAATTGACCCTACACCATTCTCCCCTGAATCTGGTTACAATGGGGGTACCATTCGCATACACACGGGGCAAGGTAGGTGTAGGAAAATGCTTTGTTTAAATGGCGGCGCGGGCTCGTTGGGCCGAAGGGCCTGTTTCCCGTGCTGGGTTGTTCTTTGTTCTATGTCTTATGGTCATATGTGTTTTATCTGTGACTGCCAGCGTATGAAGTGCGTTTTTTCCCCTGTTACTTACAGTGTGGTGTCTGTGTTTTCAATATTAGTGATATTGAGAGAAATGCTTCATTTTTATTAAAACTGGTGAGAGTTCTGGGTTCTATCGGTCACCGGCAGTGTGAAGTCTGTAATTTTTATATTACTGTGACCGTGTGGTGTGTGTTTGCCCTCTTACTGACAGTTCAAGGTTTCTTGTTTTCTGTTGCTGACTGTTTGAAGTATTTCTTTTCACCATTCGTGACTTTGAGGACAGATTTTTCCGGTAGGTTCTGTGTATATTTCCTTACTGGCAGTGAGACGCTGTATTTTCTGTTAGTGACAGTTTTGCTATGTTGTTACCGACACCGTGAAGCCAGTTCTCTCGGTTACGGGCAATGCAGGCTGTGTTTCTTTTTATTTCACCAACAATGCAACGTCTATTTTTTCATTGACATTGCGAAGTTTACTCAGTTACTGTGGGCAGGTTTGAACCCGTGTTCGCCAAGAGCCCAAACAGCAGTGTGGGTGCAAAATCTCAAGAGAATCAGAACATAAGAACATAAGAAATAGGAGCAGGAGTAGGCCATCTAGCCCTTCGAGCCTGCCCCACCATTCAATAAGATCATGGCTGATCTGAAGTGGATCAGTTCCACTTTCCCGCTTTCTCCCCTTAATTCCCCTGTCTATCAGAAACCTATCTACCCGTGACTTAAATATATTTAGCGAGGTAGCTTCCACCACTTCAACGGGCAGAGAATTCCAGAGATTCACCACCCTTTGAGTGAAGGAGTTCCTCCTCAACTCCGTTCTAAACTGCCCCCCCCCCGCCCCGCTTTAATCTTGAGGCTGTGCCCTCTAGTCCTGCTGTCCTTTCTAAGCGGGAAGAATCTCTCTACCTCTACCCTATCCATCCCTTTCATTATCTTATACGTCTCTATAAGATCCCCCCTCATCCTTCTAAACTCCAACGAGTACAGACCCAGCCTATTTAGTCTCTCTTCATAGTCCAACACCCTCATCTCCGGTATCAGCCTAGTGAACCTCCTCTGCACTCCCTCCAAGGCCAAAATATCCTTGCGTAAGTGCGGCGACCAAAACTGCACACAGTACTCCAGCTGCGGCCTCACCAGTGCCCTATACAGCTGCAGCAAGACCTCCCTGCTTTTATATTCTAGAACACGAGATCCCTGCTGGCCTGAGTTTTGTTTCTGGTTTTCCCCATCTCTCACCTTTGACATAATGCATTGAAATAAATTAAATATATTTTAAGGGCTTCTGCACCATATTTTCCCCTGATTAAGGAAACCCCCCTCTCGCTGGCTTAATGTCTCTGAGGTTTACAACTAATATTCAAAAATGGGTATTAATCTGGGTTGGGGGAGAGGGCGGATTCTGTCAGGGAGGCAAAGCCAAGTATAGACCTCAGGAGGAGAGGGATATGCCCGGGCAGTGCCCCCAGCTCCCAGGCAGTGTTACTGACACTGTGTGTGATCTTTGTTTGGTACTGTGTCACAGTGCTGCCTCACAGCGACAGGGGCCCAGGTTCAACTCTGGCCTCGGGTCACCTTCTATACGGAGTTTGCACATTCTCCTCGTGTCTGCGTGGGTTTCCTACGGGTACTCCAGTTTCCTCCCACAGTCCAAAGATGTGCGGGTTAGGTTGATTGGCTATGCTAAGAAATTGCCCCTTAGTGTCCAGGGATGTGTAGGTTAGAGGGATTAGTGGGTATAATATGTAGGGATATGGGGGGGTAGGGCCTGGGTGGGATTGTGTTCGGTGCAGACTCGATGGGCTGAATGGCCTCTTTCTGCACTGTAGGGTTCTGCTCTGCTCTATGTGTGGGTTAGGTTGATTGGCTATTCTAAATTGACTCTAATATTAAGGGATTAGCAAAATAAATGTGGAGTTATGGAATTGGGCCAGGGTAAGACTGTGGTCCGAGCAGATTTGTTGGGGTGAATGGCCTCTTTCTGCACTGTAGGCATTCTAGGTCCTTGTGTTTCAGTTAATGAAAGTGAGACGCCTGTGTTTTCTCTGTATCAGACTGAGAGAGGACTGTTTTCTGTTACTGAAAGTGTGTAGTTACGTTCTCTGTTACAGTATCAGATCCGAATTTGCCCTGTTGCCGTTGGTGTGAATTCTATGTCACCGTTCATTGAGCCCTACAGGGCAGAAAGAGGCCCATCAAGTCTGCACCAAACACAATCCCACCCAGGCCCTGCCCCCATATCCCCACGTATTATACTCACTAATCCCTCTAAACTACGCTACCCTGGACACTAAGGGGCAATTTCTTAGCATGGCCAATCAACCTAACCCACACATCTTTGGACTGTGGGAGGAAACCGGAGCACCCGGAGGAAACCCACGCAGACACGAGGAGAATGTGCAAACTCCACACAGACAGTGACCCGAGCCGGAAATCGAACCCAGGACCCTGGAGCTGTGATGCAGCAGTGCTAACCCACTGTGGTACCGTGCAGCCCGTTATTGCTGACGGTGTCAGGTTCTGTTTGCCTGTCACTGACAAAGCGAAGTCTATGTTTTCACTGTTACTGAGCTGTTTCCTGCGAGTGAAAGTGAGAGGCTTGTGTTTTCCCGGTTATCGATAGTTTGATGTTTGTGTTTTCACCGTTGCTGACAGTCTGAGCTCTCTGTGTTTACCCTGTTACCGATATTGTGTGAAGTCTACATTTTCTCTGTTGATGACCATGTGAAGTTTGTGCTTATCTTGTGGGTACCAACGGTGTCACGACTGGTTTTATCTATTACTGTCAGAGCTGTGTGTTTTCCATGTTTTGACAGAGTGAGGCAACATTTTGTCTGTTTCTAACAGCATGTAAGATGTGTGTTTTCTCTGTGACTGACATGGTGATAACTGCGATTTCTCAGAGAGCGTTCACAAGGTGTGTGTTTTCCTTGAGAAAATGCTGGAAAATCTCAGCAGGTCTGGCACTTATTTGTAGAGAGAGAGAAGAGCTGATGTTTTGAGTCCAGCTGACCCTGTGTCAAAGCTTTGACAAAAGGTCATCTGGATTCAAAATGTCAGTTCTTTTCTCTCCCTACAGATTAGTGCCAGGCCTGCTGAGATTTTCCAGCATTTTATCTTCTGATTTCAGATTCCAGCAACCGCAGTAATTTGCTTTTATTCATGTTTTCTCTCTTTCATTGGTGGTAACAGTGGACAGTGAAGAAGTTTATCTAGGATTAGAACGGGATCTTGATCAACTGGGCCAGTGGCGAATGGCAGATGGAGTTTAATTTAGATAATTGTGAAGTGATGCATTTTGATAGTAAGTCCCGTTCTGGTTCAACCTATGTTAATGGTGGGACACTGGGGAGAGTTACAGAACAACAAGATCTAGGGATACAGGTTCATAGTTCCTTGGAAGTGGAGTCACAGGCGGACAGAGTGGTGAAGGCGGCATTTGGCATGTTTGGTTTTATTGGTCAGCAAATTGAATACAGGATTTGGGACGTCTTGTTGAGATTGTACAAGACATTGGTAAGGCCACACTTGGAACACTGTGTACAGTTCTGGTCATCCTATTATAGAAAGGATATTATTAAAGATTGCAGAAATGATTTACTAGGATGCTACTGGTACTTCATGGTTTGAGTTATAAGGATAGACTGGGACTTTTTTCTCTATCTTCTAGAACATAGAACATTCCAGCGCAGTACAGGCCCTTTGGCCCTCGATGTTGCGCCGACCAGTGGAACCAGTCTAATGACCCTCTAACCTAAACTATTCCAATGTTATCCATATGCCTATCCACTGACCATTTGAACGCCCTTAAAGTTGGCGAATCCACAACTGCTGCAGGCAGGGCATTCCACGCCCTTACTACCCTCTGAGTAAAGAACCTACCTCTGACATCCATCCTATAATTACCACCCCTTAATTTAAAGCTATGTCCCCTCGTGTTAGCCATCACCATCTGAGGAAAAAGGCTCTCACTGTCCACCCTATCTGATCATCTTGTATGCCTCAATTAGGTCACATCTCAACCTTCTTCTCTCTAATGAAAATAACCTCAAATCCCTCAGCCTTTCCTCATTAGACCTTCCCACCATACCAGGCAACATCCTGGTAAACCTCCTCTGCACCCGAGGGGTGATCTTATAGAAGTCTATAAGATAATGAGAGGCGCAGATCAGCTAGATAGTCAATATCTTTTCCCAAAGGTAGGGGAAATCTAAAACCAGAGGGCATAGGTTTAAGGTGAGAGGGGAGAGATACAGAAGTATCCAGAGGGGCAATTTTTCACACAGAGGATGGTGAGTATCTAGAACAAGCATCAGAGATAGTAGTAGAGGCGGGTACAAACGCTTTTAAAAAGCATTTAGATAGTTACATGGGTAAGATGGGTATAGAGGGATATGGGACAAACATGGACAATTAGGACAAGCTTAGACATTTAAAAAAAAAAGGTGGCATGGACAATTTGGGCTGAAACGCCTGTTTCCATGCTGTAAACTTCTATAACTCTGCAACTGTGTGAGATCTGTGTTTTCTTTGTTAATAACAGTGGAAAGTCGATGGGTGCAAATTTCCCTCCTCGCCAGACACCTTAGCAATAGGTAACGGACACTCTGGAAGTGCTGGAGCAGTGCATAAGAACAAAGAAAATTATAGCCCAGGAACAGGCCCTTCGGCCCTCCAAGCCTGTACTGACCACGTTGCCCGATTTAACCAAAGCCCCCTATCCTTCTGGGGACCCTAATCCCTCTACTCCTGTCCTTTTCATGTATTGTCAAGACCTCTTAAATGCCACTAAACGTATCTGCTTTCACTTCCTCCCCTAGCACAAGTTCCAGGCACCCACCACCCTCTAAAAATAAAATCTGCCTCGTACATCTCCTTCAAACCTTGCCCCTCACACCTTTAACCTGCTCCCCCTCGTAATTGACTTTTCCACCCTGGGAAAAAGCTTCTGACTATCCTGAGTGGCATCCAGGATTTTGAGGGGAGGATGGGTGCTGAGGTCCTGCAGGCTGGATCATGAAGGTGGTCATGATGGAAGCATGTTTGAGGTCATGATCAGGCAGGGAAGGGAAACATAAGAACGTAAGAAATAGGAGCAGGAGTAGGCCATCTAGCCCTTCGAGCCTGCCCCGCCATTCAATAAGATCATGGCTGATCTGTCGTGGCTCAGTTCCACGTTCCCGCCCTCTCCCCATAACCCTTAATCCCCTCACTTATCAAAAACCTATCAACCCGCGTCTTAAAAATATTTAGCGAGGCAGCCTCCACCACTTCAACGGGCAGAGAATTCCAGAGATTCACCACCCTTTGAGTGAAGAAGTTCCTCCTCAACTCCGTTCTAAACCGCCCCCCTTTATCTTGAGGCTGTGCCCCCTAGTCCTACTGTCTTTTCTGAGCGGGAAGAGTCTCTCCACCTCTATCCTATCCATCCCATTCATCATCTTATACATCTCAATGAGATCTCCCCTCATTCTTCTAAACTCTAACGAGTACAAGCCTAGTTTATTCAGCCTCTCCTCATAGCTCAACCCCCTCAACTCCGGCATCAGCCTAGTAAACCTCCTCTGCACTCCCTCCAAGGCCAAAATATCCTTGCGTAAGTGCGGCGACCAAAACTGCACACAGTACTCCAGCTGCGGCCGCACCAATGCCCTATACAGCTGCAGCAAGACCTCCCTACTTTTATATTCAATCCCCCTCGCTATGAAGGCCAGCATCCCATTCGCCTTCCTGACCACCTGCTGCACCTGCAGGCTGGGTTTTTGCGACTCATGCACAAGGACCCCCAGGTCCCTCTGCACCGTCGCCTACTGTAGTTTTTCGCCACATGTTGGAGGGTCAGGTGTGGGGACACATTGGGAGGGTCCCAATGCAGCAATCCAGCAACCCATGTCAGGGACGGGGTGGGGGGGAAATGCTACAAATTGGAGGGCGTTCCAATATCCACGGTGGGGTGGGAATGAGCTGGGGGGTCTCCCAGTGCACTGAGAGATTGGGGTGCCCTCGACAAATGGTATTTCAGCACAGCACCTCAGTAGGGATGAGAACCTCCCAACTTTCCAGAAAAGTACATATGGGAGGATTGCGATGCAGAATGTGCCTGAGAGATTGGCGCAGAAAACTCCATTATGATACTTTTGCAGGATAATTTCACCCACGTTTCAGCTGTTACCGACAGCGTAAGGGTTGTATTGCTTTGTTACCGACAGTGTCATGTCTGTGTTTTTTTCAATTGCTGACAGTCTTTAAAATCTATATTTTCTCTATTACTGATAATATGCAGTCTGTGTTTTGACTGTAACTGATATTGTGAGGTCAGTGCCTTCACTTCTTGAGTGGCACGTAGTACCTTTATTGATGACAGTGTGAGATCTCCTCAGTTCCTAAGGATATGAGCTCTGTTTTTCTGTTATTATGTCATCTATATCTTATCTTTGGGTGACAGTGCATTACCTGGGTTTTTTTGATTAATAATAGTGTTGTTTTTCCTGTTACTGACCGTCTGAGGTCTGTATTTTCTTTGTTCCTCAGTGTGCTGTTTCATAATGACAGCATTTTTCTGTTAGTGACTGTGTGAGATCTGTGCTGTTATTTTCGCTGCGAGCTCTGCTTCTAACAGAGTGGACTGTTTTCTTGTACAATATATGGTCTTTTTTCTCTGTCAGTCCCAACGCCAATGCCTAATTACGCACACAGACTAGGGCTCAAAAACAGGTGAAGCTTTATTCATCCACTGAACCTTTTTCTTCATGGCAAAGGTGAAACACACTCTCAAATTTGATTCCAACCTAAACTTTCTCATTCTTACCTCTCCTCCTCGTACTAGCAGTATGACATCCACAATTTCTCTTAAATGGGAGGGTGTTTGTATAAAACATTGATACCCCACTACTGTTGCTCGTGAGTAGAGAATTTGGCACTCCACCACAGGCAAGGTCAGAGAACGCTGGCCTTTATCTCAAATTATAATTCATTTCTCCATTTATACCCAAGCTCATTTTGATCTGCACCTGTTGAGTGGTTCACTTCATATACTCACTGGACAATTCACACGCCATAGAATTATACAATCCCTAGTGTAGTAGGAGGGCATTCAGCCCATTTCGTCTGCACTGACCACAATCCCACCAAAGCTCTATTCCATAACCCCACATATTTACCCTGCTAATTGCCCTGACACTAGGGTAAGAAGTCTCACAACACCAGGTTAACCATAGAACCCTACCATGCAGAAACAGACCCTTCGGCCCAGAGTCTGCACTGACCACAATCCCAACCAGGCCCTACCCCATATCCCTACACATTTTACCCGCTAATCCCTCTAACATCCACATCCCAAGAGACTAAGGGGCAATTTCTTAGCATGGCCAATCAACCTAACCCGCACATCTTTGGACTGTGGGAGGAAACCAGGGCACCCAGAGGAAACCCACGCAGATACGAGGAAAATGTGCAAACTCCACACCAGTGACCTGAGTCGGGAATCGAACCCAGGTCGCTGGAGCTGTGAAGCAGCAGTGCTAACCACTGTGCTGCCCAATTAAAGTCCAACCAATCTAACCCACACATCTTTGGACAATTGCCCTGTTGTATTTTGCACTGGAAATTACACAGCTCACTGTGTATATTTGTTCTAAACCACTGCCTTTCCAACGAAAGAACGAGGGATAGATGTTTATACGCTTGTGAAATCCAACTTATTATCTTGTCACTAATGGAAAAAAAAAATTCTTAAGTGGCCACAAATGCTATTGTTTTTATTCACAGTAAATCTTTCTGCAGTAAGCCAGACTTTTACAGTGACAGGACTGTGAGAAGTGGACAATAAAACAGGGACTATTTACATCTGATGGCACTTTTCCAATTGTATGTGAAGGAACTACATGGCCTTCTGTTCTGGTAGAGTTTTTTTTAAACTTCAGCTGGGTCCACAAGAACTATTGTTGTGATTCAAAGTGTTGTATGCAGCCAGCCTGGATAGTGAGTTTTGCTCTTTTTTTCCCCCCCATTAACAACAAGATAATAAGCTGGATTTCACAAGCGTATAAAAATCTCATTGGAAAGGTAGTGGTTTACAATGAAAGATCAGGGAAGGTAGAAAAGAAACTTAAGATAAGGAGGGCTAAAAGCGGTCATGAAAAGTCATCGGCCAACAGGATTAAGGAAAATCCCAAGGCTTCTTATACATATACAAAAGAGGGTAGCCAGGGAAAGGGTTGGCCCACTCAAGGACAGAGGAGGACCTGTCCATGCTGTAATTTTCTTTGTTCTTTGAATTTGGCTAGGATAAGCATGAAATGTTTCAAGTATGATTCAATGCACCTACTGGGAACTTTTATCAAACAAAAAAGAATATATTTAAAAATATGGAAAGAAAAAAAATTAGCAATCATTTTGATCAATTACAAAACGATGTATAACCCTTAACAAATATACCTAAGATATGGAGATGTCGGCATTGGGCGAGATATTAAATGAGTACTTTGTGTCAGTATTCACTAAGGAGAAGGGCTTGGTTGATGGAGTTTGGGAAAGGGTGTGTAGATAGTTTGAGTCATGTTGAGATCAAAGAAGTGGTATTGGGGTTCTTGAGAAACATTAAGGGTAGACACGTCCCCAGGGCCTGATGGGACATGCTTCAGCATTCTGGGGTAAGAGAGGAAATTGCTGGGGCCTGGAGAGAAATCTTTGTATCCTCACTGGCTACAGGAGAGGTCATGATGTGGAGATGCCAGCATTGGGCTGGGGTAAACACAGTCAGAAGTCTCACAACACCAGGTTAAAGTCCAACAGATTTATTTGGTAGCAAAACCACTAGCTTTCAGAGGCCTGCTCTTGTCAAGAAAGAGTTCTGTTCACAAACAGGGCACATAAAAACACAAACTCAATTGTTAACAGCACTCCCACTTACTTGACGAAGAGGCAGAAAGTTAGTGGCCCTCGTTACCAAATAAACCTTTTGGACTTTAACCTGATGTTAAGATTTCTTACGGGTGAGGTCCCAGAGGATTGGAGAATAGTCAATGTTGTTCCTTTAAGAAGGGTAGCAAAAATAATTCAGGAATTACAGGCTGGTGAGCCTTATGTCAGTGGTAGGGAAATTGGAGAGGATTCTTCGAGACAGAACTTAGTCCCATTTGGAAATAAGTGGCTATATTAAATGATAGGCAACATTGTTTTGTTAAGGGGAGATCATGTCTCAATAACTTGTTCGATCGAGGAAGTGATGAAGATGGTTGACGAGGGTAGGTAGTGAATGTTGTCTACATGGGCTTCAATAAAAACCTTTGACAAGGTCATTCATGGCAGACTGGTGCAGAAAAAGTTGCATGGGATCAGGGAAGAGCTAACAAAGTGGAAGCAGAACTGGCTCAAAGTAGTAAGAAGTCTCACAACACCAGGTTAAAGTCCAACCAGTTTATTTAATAGTAAACCCACAAGCTTTTGGAAACGCTGTTCCTTCGTCAGGTGTTTGGAAGGTTCTGACCAGAGGGGGGCGTATAATGTCTCACAGAGTTTACAGAATACCGATTAGAATGCAAGTCTTTACAGCTAACCTGCTATTCAAGTCTTGGGTGCAGAAAAGATTTACCAGGACATTGCCTGGTGTGGAGGGCATTAGCTGTGATGAGAGGCTGGAGGCTGGTTTGTTTCCACTGGGACAGAGGTCTAGGGGTGACCTGAAAAGAACTCTACAAGGTTGAGGGGCATGGACAGAGTGGATAGTCAAAAGCATTTTCCCCAGGGTGGAGGAGTCAATTATTAGCGGGTACAGGTTTAAAGGCGCAAGAGTTAAGGTTTAAAAAGATGTACGAGGCAAGTTTTTTTTTTCCCCAAAACAGAAATTGTGGGTGCCTGGAACTGGCGAGGGCATGATCGTGACTTGTAAGGGGCATCTTGACAAATACACGAATTGGATGGGAATGAAAGGATTATAGTGCCTGGAACAATAGGGGGTTTAGTTCAGTCAAGCAGTATGGTCAGTGCAGGCTTGAAGGGTGGAAGGGCCTGTTCGTGCTGTAAATTTTCTTTGTTCTTTGAATTTGGTTAGGATAAGCATGTAAATGTTTCAGGTATGATTCAATCCACTGACTGGAAACTTTTATTGAACAAAACATTTATTTAATATAGTTAACAAAAGAAAGTTAGCAGTAACTTTGATCAATTACAAAACTACGTATAACCCTTAAATATATCTAAGATATGGAGACGTTGGCATTGGGCTGGGGAGGGCACAGGAAGAAATCTTGCAACATAGTTAAAGTCCAACAGATTTGTTTGGAATCAAGGGCTTTCAAACATCTGATGAAGGAGCAGCCCTCCAAAAGCTCATGGTTCCAAATAAACCATTGGACTTTAATCTGGTGTTGTGAAACTTCTAAATATATCTAAGATGTTCCAATCAAACCAATCCCATGAAAAACTCTAAATAAGTTCAACACAGCAAAGTCTAATGCTGACGTGATACTGGATTGGTTTCCTTTGATTGGAGAATTGAAAACTCAGTCTTGTAAATCCTAGTGATCTAGAGAGATACTTCTCAGCTTGATGACCCTTCTAAAACTAAAACCTTCAGCTCAGAACTGAAAATGATAAGGTTTCTGTCATCTGACCTGCCAAATCAGGTTTCCTCCTAACAATGCAGGGTCATAATTAATAATCTCAAAAAAGTACCTGAGGCCCCATTTAATTCACTTAAGGAGTGATGAAAGGACATCTGGTGGGTAGTTTGGCTGATATGAGAAACACTGAAGCTCCAGAGATCATATTTTTAAAAAAATAAACTTTTCTTAAAGGTACACTAACATTACACAAGGCCATTCAGCTCATCAATCCTGCTGTACCATTCAATTAGATCATGGCTGATCTGCACCTCACCTTCTTCATTCCACTGCGATGTTGTAGCACTATGGTATCATGGAGATTTCAGATGGTCAGGAACCAGGTATTTATTGATAAGAGAAAGTAGATCTGGGAATTGTGCTCCAGTCTTTATAATGTTAACTCCACATCTGCTATATGGTTCTGCCCGAGAGACAATTCCACCCTCTGGTTTCCATTGATCTTTTAAGTCAGGTGACTCTTCTGTACTGTCTTGGAGTGTAAGTAGTCTCACAACACCAGGTTACATAAGAAATAGGATCAGGAGTAGGCCATTTAGCCCTTCGAGCCTGCTCCGCCATTCAATAAGATCATGGCTGATCTGTCGTGGCTCAGTTCCACATTCCTGCCCTCTCCCCATAACCCTTAATCCCCTCTCTTATCAGAAACCCATCAACCCGCGTCTTAAAAATATTTAGCGAGGTAGCCTCCACCACTTCAACGGGCAGAGAATTCCAGAGATTCACCACCCTTTATTTGGACTTTAACCTGGTGTTGAGAGACTTCTTACTGTGTTTACCCCAGTCCAACACCGGCATCTCTACATCATGACCATTTTGGAGAGACAGATAGCACCTCCTTTAACTCACCATCCTCAAAATCGATTTACACAACTCAGATTCTAAATAAACATTATTACACACAAATTAGACATTCTGTAAGTTGATGTAGTGATTGTTCAGTGGAGGGATCTTGAGGCTTGCCTTTAACCTAAAAACCTGTTCTATACTCCAACAATGCACTGTTCCAAATATAGCCTTGTATTGAATTCTTCCACACAGGCTTGCTGCTTTCCAAGTAGTGCCCTGCATTGTGCACTGACCGAGGACTACATACTTCACCCTGCGATTGTTGTCACTCTCCAATCCACTGTTGATCCTGTTCTGTGTCATGCACTTTACTCTCTAATGCACACAAGGTACCATCACCACAGTATTTGTTATCTACTGTCTTGACAAATGTTGCGTAATCTCAGTTTGTCACTGAAGAGAATGGTTGTGGCACTCCATTTCAGGTACTTAGATCATCTGATCAAGCTTCTTCCCTGCCAGTGTTTTTTGCATGTTTGCCATCTACCGTGTTATCATAGTTCTTGTGTATTTCTATTAGTGAGACCAACTCAGCAACCTTGTTCTGGCATGTAATCTCAAGTTCCTTCTCTGCTGGAATTGCTGCTTTGTCTAGCTCTCTTAGGTTTGTTCATTGCTATGTCCTCCTCAGCACACAAAATCATAGAATCCTACCAGTGCAGGAGACAACCATTTGGCCCATTGACTCTGCACTGACCCACAATCCCACCAAGCCCTATCCCCGTAACCCCATGCATTTACCCTAGCTATTCCCCCTGATGCCAAGGGGGAATTTAGCATGACCAATCCACCTAACCCACACATCTTTGGACTGTGGAAGGAAACCCACACAGAGAATATGCAAACTCCACACAGACAGCGACCCAAGATGGGAATCAAACCTGGGTCCCTGGCACTGTAGCAAGTCTAGTGGGTTTATTTCATAGGACAAGTTTTTGGAGTGTCGCTCCTTCTTCAGGTGTGCGAGGAGTTGAGGCAGCAGTGCTAACCACTGTGCTGAAACAGACACTCTGTTGTCATGGAACTTGGTAACTCCCCATTAGGGAACTGAACCCGTCTCCCACACGACAGGCAGGGATACTAACCTCGACACTAACAGAGAAGTTGCTTACTCAACAGTTTCTGCCACTCTGCAGAATGCCAATTTCTCCACTTGGTGTATTCCCATGACTGGTAGGCGTTGTACAGTACAGGAACGGCCTATTGAGTCTGTACCAACACTGTTACTAGAGTCGCTAGTCACATCATCCAGCATTTATCCCATATCCTTGAATGTAATGATACTATCCATTCAATTGGATCTTTAACAAATTCAGGTTTATAAGATGTTGAGAGGTTTATAAGATGTTGAGAGGTATAGACAGGGTGGATTCTCGGAGGCTATTTCCCAGGGCTGAAATGGTCGTTACGAGAGGACACAGGTTTAAGGTGCTGGGGAGCAGGTACAGAGGAGATGTCAGGGGTAAGTTTTTCCACTCACTCACCACCCTCTGAGTGAATCGGCTGCCGTCGGTGGTGGTGGAGGTGAACTCGCTGGGGTCTTTTAAAAGACTTCTGGATGAGTACATGGGATCTAATGGGATTGGGGGTTATAGATAGGTCTATGGATTAGTAGGTATAGATGTGATCGGTGCAACTTGTGGGTCGAAGGGCCTGTTTGTGCTGTAGTGTTCTATGTTCAAATTCCCAATAATGACTTGGGTAAATGAAAGCCCTGCTCTAGTTTCTGCTTCAGTAGTATGGTGTCCCTTGTAGGAGATGATATGGAATATCCCATGACAGCTTCACAGCTCCATATGTTTCACTCAGACTAGTAGCTCTCACCCATCCCAAAACTGATAGTATCATTACAGGGGACTTCTTTGGCCCTCCTCACATGCCATGACCTCTGTTGCAAAGTTCCACCTGCTTTTTCTCCCACCCTCTTTGCCTTTTATTCACATCTTCTTGCTGATTCCAGTTCCTTGACTGCTTGTTGATGAATGTTGTACTGTTCCTCACTGACCCTAATAGCTGAGAAAAAGAAATAGAATTTCATAGAACCCTACAGTGCAGAAAGAGGCACTTCGGCCCATCGAGTCTGCACCGAACACAATCCCACCCAGGCCCTACCCCCATATACTATACCCACTAATCCCTCTAACCTACACATCCCTGGACACTAAGGGGCAATTTCTTAGCCTAGCCAATCAACCTAACCCACACATCTTTGGACTGTGGGAGGAAACTGGAGTACCTAGAGAAAACCCATGCAGACATGAGGAGAATGCGCAAACTCCACACAGACAGTGACCCGAGCCAGGAATCGAACCCAGGACCCTGGAGCTGTGAAGCAGCAGTGCCAACCCACTGTGCTACTGCGCCGCCCAATCTCTGAAAAAGGGCAGAAATAGCTAAGAAATCTATGTAGCTGGACTGCTTCTCATTCAGACTAGGCTCACAACTTTCCCCCTCATTTTCTATTTGCTGGACGTCTTGGTGAAGTTTATTCAATTCTTTTCTTCTCTTGTGCTTGGTTTGACTTTGACTGATTACAGCTTCAGCTTGCTTGCAGTTTATTGCTACAACATCAAGGAACTTCTCATTACAGTAATAAAAGGAATGGGACCCCACTCAGTTTTGCTTTCAACTCTTCACTGACTTTTAGGGTCTTTCGGTGCCCTCTTCTGGGGTCTTTCAGTAACCTCTTCTCAGGGGAGTTTTACTGCCTCTTGCTGGGAGGTCTCGCTTTGCTTACGGACCCTCCTTTTGAAGAATTATCCTCTTTTAGACTTGCCCTCCACATGGGGTCTTCTGATATTTTTCTTGTTCCTTGCAGTTGTGGTATCAAATGTTGTACAACTTTAAATGCAATGCTCCTTTAAGCCTGTCAGCTTTTTTCCCCCCCCCCCCCACTGTCACAGCTGCTGTTTCTCTCAGTTGGTGCAAGATATCAACAACAATTTCTTGAGCCACATTTTCTAGCAGCTGGAGAATCTTTATTTTTCCCTCTCTAAATGTGCTGCTCTTTGTTAAATTTCACTCAGTGATGGACCATTATCTTCCTTTAACACAAATTCTTTTTTTAGTTGTGACTTCGCTTCAAGAAATTTAGAACTTTTCTACTGGAAGTCCCTTAGTCACACCCTCACTTCTGTTTAGACTGGGAGACCTGCAGTATCTCAAGGCTTTTCTTCCCCTTCTTATGAATTTATTGAACTGCAGCAATTCTCTGCCTCCAATTTCTCCATTTTAAACCAGCTCACTTCTAGCTGGAGATATCTCCCTTTAATTTCAAAAAAAACAGTCCCCTAGTTTTTCTTTTATTCAAGTTTCACTTTCCTTGCTCCTGACGGTAATCTCTGTTTTAACTTTTCATACAGTCTCTACACAGTGCAGAAGGCCATTCGGCCCATCGAGTCTGCACTGGCAACAATCCCACCGAGGCCCCGTCCCCAAAACCCCACAAATTTACCCCACTAATCTATACATCCCAGGACACTAAGGATCAATTTAGCATAGCCTTTGCACGTCTTTGGATTGTGGGAGGAAAATCAGAGCACCCAGAGGAAACCCACACAGACATGGGGAGTGTATGCAAACTCCACACAGACAATAACCCAAGCCAGGAATCGAACCCAGATCCCTGGAGCCGAGAGGCAGCAGTGCTGTGCCACCCCTACCTTTCCAAACCTCTTAGCTTGCTGGCCACACTGGGGTCTGTTATTTTGACTGTCCCTCGGGATCTGGCACTAAATTATAACTAAGTCTATTCACCCAGAATAGGTATCCCTCTATTCCAAACTTCAATTAAACTGGGTACTCAAGGCTGTGCCATTCAATCGATCCACCCGATTGCCAATATTGTGTTATAGCACTCTAGCGGTGATTTCAGAACGTCAGAAACTAAAGGGCTTTATTGATAAGAGAACGTAGAAATGAGAGTTGCAGTTCTCACTGCCCGGAAGCAGAGCTCCAGTCCTTATGGTAACAGCTACATGGTCTGCAGGAATACTCACAGCTGGTGACTGGAGGGGATTCTAACATTGGAAGAAAGAAAATCTCCAATTGGAGAATTGAAAGAGCAACAAATTAAAAAGGTCTGGTTGGAGGAGCAGTGAGCCCGAGACAGAGGGAAGGGGAACTCTGAAATGTGCAATGCATGAGGAGAAGTACATGAGGCAAAGAGTCAGATACCAAGCCTCAGATTGAGCTGCAGAAGGCAAGAGAATATTAGATACAATTGGTCAGAGATTGCAGGAGGAGGAACGACTCAGGAAAGCTCCTTGGTAACCAGTTAGCCTGAGGGGGGAGTGAACTGAGTGAGTGAGGGGGCCTGTTGTGATACCACTTTGAAGAGAAAAGATGCCAATGAATAAGAAGTCAGGATGTAAAAGCATGTGACCAGCAGACACTGTTCAGAGGAGCTTTCCGTTCAGCTCACAGCATGCAGGTGCAGCAGGTGGTCAGGAAGGCGAATGGGATGCTGGCCTTCATAGCGAGGGGGATTGAATATAAAAGTAGGGAGGTCTTGCTGCAGCTGTATAGGGCACTGGTGAGGCCGCAGCTGGAGTACTGTGTGCAGTTTTGGTCGCCGCACTTACGCAAGGATATTTTGGCCTTGGAGGGAGTGCAGAGGAGGTTTACTAGGCTGATGCCGGAGTTGAGGGGGTTGAGCTACGAGGAGAGGCTGAATAAACTAGGCTTGTACTCGTTAGAGTTTAGAAGAATGAGGGGAGATCTCATTGAGACGTATTAGATGATGAATGGGATGGATAGGATAGAGGTGGAGAGACTCTTCCCGCTCAGAAAGGACAGTAGGACTAGGGGGCACAGCCTCAAGATAAAGGGGGGAGCGGTTTAGAACGGAGTTGAGGAGGAACTTCTTCACTCAAAGGGTGGTGAATCTCTGGAATTCTCTGCCCGTTGAAGTGGTGGAGGCTGCCTCACTAAATATTTTTAAGACGCGGGTTGATGGGTTTTTGACAAGCGAGGGGATTAAGGGTTATGGGGAGAGGGCGGGAACGTGGAACTGAGACACGACAGATCAGCCATGATCTTATTGAATGGCAGGGCAGGCTCGAAGGGCTAGATGGCCTACTCCTATTTCTTATGTTCTTATATGGTGTGAAGGAATTACAGCAGTATGTTAACGATAGCTGTTAAATCTTTATAGTAGGCCTGTTTCCCATGCAATCCTGTACTACACTGCCAATGGAACTGGACAAACACTTAAATCCTGTGTGAGATTGTTAAGTTTGTTTTGAGGAAACTTTTAGAAATCTAACAGGCCCTGTGGGTTACCAGTGCTGAATTAGGGCAAAATTGAAGACTGCCTGCACTTAAAAGCAAAGGACCCAACCTGGAGCCTAGAAAGGTCTACAATAATGAAGGGAAACAAATCTAATAAAATCCCCCAGTGGTCAGATAAACATGTACAGTCTGGGATGACGGTCAGATAAAGCAGTCTGGGATGGCGGTGATCCATTGATTTAGCCTCAACGAGCATCAAATGCTTTCTTAAAGACAATACTTTCTGATATAGTTTTGTTTATTGATCCTTGTCAACGAGCATTAACCTTTAATATTGATTCACCGGATATACCACCCTAGAAACTGCAGGTTAAATCACAGCTATCTAGGTTAATGGATGGAATGGCAAATTGAGAGTTATATTTCATTGTCTGATACGGTAAGCAGATCTAAGATTCTTTATCGTCTAAGTCTGAAAACTTTCAAGCCATATTCATCTGCCCTATTCCTCCCAATGTGTCTTTGCTCTTCTGCAAACAAGCATTCTTATGAAGGGAAAGACATATAAACAAACCCACTGCGGGATTTGAAGTTAGATCAGACAAGACAGGTATCAGGAGACATAGGAGAAGGAGACTGGGACATCATAGAATCCCTACAGGGCAGGAAGAGGCCATTCAGCCTGCACCAACACCAATGCACCCCCCCGCCCCCCCCAGGCCCCATCCCCACTTAGTTACCCTGCTAATTTGTTTAACCTATCACATCCTGGGACACTAGGGGTTAATTTGTCCCATCAACTTAACCCACACATCTTTGGACTGTGGGAGGAAACCCATGCAGAACATGCAAACTCCACACAGACTAAAATTGGGAATTG
The DNA here is from genome assembly GCF_965287045.1 of Carcharhinus amblyrhynchos. Taxonomy (NCBI): domain Eukaryota; kingdom Metazoa; phylum Chordata; class Chondrichthyes; order Carcharhiniformes; family Carcharhinidae; genus Carcharhinus; species Carcharhinus amblyrhynchos. The sequence goes on along the minus strand of NW_027649782.1, from coordinate 2,022,416 downwards.
AACCTAGGTCTCTAGCACTGTGAGGCAGCAGTGCTAAACATTGTGCCATCTTGTGAGGGGAGAGTTAAGTCTATAGAATTCCTACAGTGCAGAAGGAGCCATTCAGCCTGCATTGACAACAATCCCACCCAGGCCCTATTCCTGTAATCCTACATATTTACCCTGCTCGTCCCTCTGACACCAAGGGGCAATTTAGCATGGCCAATCAACCTGACCCACACATTTTGGTGTGTGAGGAAACCCATGCAGGCACAGGGAGGATGTGCAAACATCACGCAGGCAGTCACCCAAGGCTGGAATTGAACCCGGGTCCCTGGTGCTCTGAGACAGCAGTGCTAACTACGCGACTCATTAGAACAGGAGAGACTAGAAGCATAATGTGACCTTTTGTGGCAGAGCTGTGTTAAGGACTAGAGGTAAAATGGGATGTTTTGAGGAGAGGTTGAATGGAGCCAGTGGGAGGAGAGCAATGTGCAACAATCTTTTAGAATAATCTTAAATGATGCAATAACAGGCTACTAAAAACCTTATGTAATTCAGCAACTTTTAATTGTCAGCTGCCCATGGAAAAGATAGTGAAGTTCAGATGAGTTTGTAGCCTGTCTAGTATAGAGCAAAATGAGGGATTACTGCTAGATACTCCTATCTGATAATGGTCTATCTGCCTTGGTCTTAATCTACAATTGCTGCTCTTTTGCATGCCAAGTAAACAAACTCAAATAAACTTGGGGTAAATTAGAAGAACAGCCCCCCCAAAAAAGGAAGGGCCTTTATAAAAACTATCATTTCAAAGCAACAAAATCTACTTTTTCTCCTCCTAGTCAATGGTCCCATTCCAAGGTTAATTTACTGCTAAACAACGAGGCTATCCAGATGAGAATAAGCAACAGGAAATTTTTTTTATCCAGTTTGTTTAAAAACGTTACACAGTCAGCACGGTGGTTAACACCGTTACCCCACAGTGCCAGGGACCTGGGTTCGAGTCCCAGCTTGGATCAGTGTGTGGAGTTTGCACATTCTCCCCGTGTCTGCATGGGTTTCTTCCCCCAAATATATGGGGGTTAGGTTGATTGACCATGCTAAATTTCCCTTTGTTAGGGTGACTAAGATGATACATGGGGTTATGGAGGCTACAGCTTGGGTGGTCAACAGAGACTTGATGGGCCAGATGGCCTCCTTCTGTACTGTAGGGATCCTATGATTTGTTGGTGTGTGTTTTTTTTTGTTATCAATGCAACTCTTCTGCCTATGCCAACATTGCATATGCCCAGTCTTGTACGTTCAACATAACAGGATTATTTCAGCATTATAGTGTTATGAGTGCACAAAAGGAGGCCACACAGTGCAATGGGGCTGTGTATAATGATATAATACCCCATGTACAGACCCACGTACTACAGGTTTTTTTGAGTAGGGGGAAGAAAACTTGAACCCCACTGTGCATTCTTTTCAAGTGCAGAAGGAGTGCAAGAGACACCAATTTCTAGTGCTATCTCCTTTATCCTTGAAACAACATCCATATGGGATCAGGCCACATCGCTGCCGACTATCTGGAACAGGCATATGATAATGAGGGCCTTCTTTTATGATTGGCACTGAAAATTGTTTGAAGTAAGAGCACTGCTAGGTGTATGTACAGAAGACAGACAGTAAGCTAATCTTGTGTGTTCAGAGACAAGAAGATAGTCGTGGAAACCTTAATCAAGGAAGGAGCCATCTAAGAAAGTAAATGATGGGGAAAAAGGTAAATCTCAAAACATTACTTTAAATTATGAGGACGGAACAAGGGGAAAAACAGCTTTAAGCCAATAAATTGCTGAAATGAGCACTAGATAGTTCAGTGAAAAGCATTCCTGCAGCTGGTTCTGAGATAAGCAGCGCCTCTTTTGTAACCAGAATAGAATAATTCCGACTGAGGAGATGACAAGTGCTCTTTGTGACTCCAGTAAACTGAACATTTCTTAAAAATAAGCCATTACAAAACCAAAGCTCTGCAGCCAATGAAGTACTTCCGAAACGTAATCAATTTTGCAACGCAGGAAACACAGCGACCGATTTGTGCACAGTAGACTCCAGCGCTGGGTATTAACTAGATCATTTGTTTCCATAATGTTGGTTGGAGGACAGACCAGGGAGAATTCCGTTTTTCTTTGGAGTTACAGGTATTTACAAGAACAGCATGACCATGGCCCAAATTTGGATAACTCCATGCTCTCAGTGAGAGACTACAGAGATACAGTTGCGAGAGAAACAATTGTTTTGAAATGAGAAATCTTATTTTCTCCTGATATTTTGTCACAGGATGGAAGCATTTTATGGTATGCCTGTTGCTGCTCCTGGCATGCCTTCCTGCACTCTTCTTTGATTCAATATCTTGATGCTAATGAATAGTGGAGTATAGGCCAAGCAATGAGATTACAGATTGTAGCTGCCTACAATTTGTATGTTGCTGGTGGCACCCACGAGGTGCTGTGCGCTCAGTTTTGAGCTGCAAAATCTGGTCCGAATTAGTTACGTTTTCGCATCCAATATTTCTTGGAAACATTTTGGAAGTTTTCAAAGCATTTTCATTTGCTCTGAGTTCAGCAGTGTAAACTTGCACTCAATGGACAAAAAAAAACACCTGAAGTTATTGGGTTGCAATTAATGCATTTATACAAATATTCCTAGAATGACGCTGTGAGATCTGGAGAAACCAGACTGAATTCTACAGCAGAGTTGAGATACACCTTGGCCAGCTGCACAGGTATGACATTCCATTTACAGCAATATTACCACCTGTAAATCAGGAGTGTGATGGAATATTCCCCACTTGCCTGGATGAGTGCAGCTCTAACACTCAAGAAGCTCGACACTATCCAGGACAAAGCAACCCACCCACCACATTATACATTCATTTTGACTACCACTGATGAAGAGGCAGACATGATTCTCCACTCTGCAGGATAGAACATTCCAGCGCAGTACAGGCCCTTCGGCCCTCGATGTTGCGCCGACCAGTGGATCCAATCTAATGACCCTCTAACCTAAACTATTCCAATGTTATCCATATGCCTATCCACTGACCATTTGAACGCCCTTAAAGTTGGCGAGTCCACAACTGCTGCAGGCAGGGCATTCCACGACCTTACTACCCTCTGAGTAAAGAACCTACTTCTGACATCTGCCCTATAATTACCACCCCTCAATTTAAAGCTATGTTCCCTCGTGTTAGCCATCACCATCCGAGGAAAAAGGCTCTCACTCTCCACCCTATCTAACCCTCTGATCACCTCGCATGCCTCAATTAGGTCACCTCTTAACCTTCTTCTCTCTAACGAAAATAACCTCAAGTCCCTCAGCCTTTCCTCATAAGACCTTCCCACCATACCAGGCAACATCCTGGTAAACCTCCTCTGCACCCTTTCCAATGCCTCCACATCTTTCTTATAAAGCGGCGACCAGAACTGTACGCGATACTCCAAGTGCGGCCGCACCAGAGTTTTGTACAGTTGCAACATGACCTCATGGCTCCGAAATTCTACCAATAAAAGCTAACATACCGTACACCTTAACAACCTTATCAACCTGGGTGCCAACTTTCAGGGAGCAATGCACATGTACACCAAGATCTCTCTGCTCGTCGACACTACCAAGAGTCCTTTCATTAGCCCAATATTCTGTACTCCTGTTACTCTTACCAGAGTGAATCACCTCACACTTTTCCGCATTCAACTCCATTTACCACCGATCAGCCCAGCTCTGCAGCTCATCTATGTCCTATTTATTATCTATTAACGCTCAAGAAGCTCGACACCATCCAGGACAAAGCAACCCATCCACCACAATAAACATTCATTTTGACTACCACTGATGAGCAGAAGCAGACGTGATCCTCCACTCTGCAAGATGCATTGCAGCAACTCACCAAGGCTCCTTGGAGGGCACCTTCCAAATTCATGACCCCTACCATCTAGGAAGACAAGAGCAACAGATACATGGGAACACCATCTGCTGGAAACTCTCCTCTGAGCCACTCACCATCCTGATTTTGGATTGGTGTCACTAAAAATCCTGGAATTCTCTCCCTTGCAGCCCTGTGCGTGCACCTACACCTGAACAACTGCAGCAGTTAAGGGATGAACAATGCATACAGGCCTAAGCAGTGAAGCAAACATCCCTTAGATGAACGAAAAAACCCACCAGCTAACTCATCACAGGCTGGGAATTCTGTGGAGTGTAACTGCAGCTTGACAGCCTTTGGTTCAGAGACATTGAGCTACAGACTGCGCTGAAAACACTGCAAAACATTATGGTGGGGGAAAGAGGTAACCAGGATATAGAAATGGTTTGGGTTGTCATGAGAAATGATCAGGTCTGGTAAGTTAGAGTATAAAAGAGATATTATCCAAAAATGTGCAGGCTAGGTTGACTGGCCATGCTAAAATTGCCCTTAGTGTCCTGAGATGTGTAGGTTAGAGGGATTAGTGGGTAAATATGGAGGGATATGAGGGTAGAGCCTGGGTAGGATTGTGGTCAGTGCAGACTTGATGGGCCAAATGGCCTCTTTCTGTACTGCAGAGATCCTAACTTGTCCCAGGGCTGAAATGGTCACTACGAGAGGACACGCAGGTTTAAGGTGCTGGGGAGCAGGTACAGAGGAGATGTCAGGGGTAAGTTTTTCACTCAGAGGGTGGTGAGTGAGTGGAATCGGCTGCTGTCGGTGGTGCTGGAGGCGGTGAACTCGCTGGGGTCTTTTAAGAGACTTCTGGATGAGTACATGGGAATTAATGGGATTGAGGGTTATAGATAGACCTGGTAGGTATGGATACGATCGGTGCAACTTGTGGGCTGAAGGGCCTGTTTGTGCTGTAGTGTTCTATGTTCTAAGATATTGACAGCTTGCCAGAAAGGTGCGATTATAATAATGAGTATTTTAATCCTGTATATAGGCTAGAGGAAAAAAAAAATCAGATGGGCAAAAGGTAGCAAAGATGAAGAGCTCATACCACATTTTCAAGGTAATTTCTTAGAACAGTACACTCTGGAACCAGAGGGCAGGCTATACTAGACAGGCAATGAAATAGGATTAATTGATGGCATATGTGCTTCAGGGATAGATCAATAGAGGTTCAGCGAGACTCATAACAGGACATGCACACACGTCAGAAGATTGGAAAGGATAAAAACACAAACATTGATTAGAATATGAGAGAAAGCTAGCCAGAAAGAAGAGTACCTGTGTATATTTAAATAAAAATAAACAAATTGAGTATTGCCAGATGCATTTTCTATTGGACCAATGATAATGGAAAGTGGGCCAATGAATTAAACAGATATTTTACATCAGTCATCACTATAGAGAACAGAAATAACATCCCAGAAATAGCAGGAAGGGAGAAACTGTTTTAAAGTAAGAGGTCGTGCATTAAAGAGGAGGAGAATTATTTTCCCTGGAGTGTTTCTGGAACCCTGTTCTTTGCATGGCAGTCTTTGAATATTTTTAAGGCAGGGCTAGATGGATTCTTAGTAATCAAGGGGTGAAAAGATTATTGGGGGCAGGCAGGAATGTGGGGTTGAAGGTTACAATCCGATCAGTCATGGTCTAATTGAAAAGGTGGAACAGGCTGAGTGGCCTGCTCCTAATTCATGGGCTTGGATGTTCAGCTCCTGACTCCCCCAAAACCTGTCCATCTACAGGGCACAAGTCAAGGGTGTAATGGAATAGTCTCCACTTGCCTGGGTGAGTGTAATAAGCTTAAATCATCCAGGACAAAGCAGCTTGCTCGACTAGCACCCCATCCACAGATATTCAATCCCTTCACCACCAACGCACTGTGGCAGTCATGTGTACCATGTCAAGGATGCACAGCAGGATCTCGCCAGCACCTTCCAAACCCCCCATCTCTACCATTTGGAAAGACAAAAGACAGCAGACACATGGGACCACCACCACCACTGGGAAGTTCCCCCTCCAAGTCACTCGCCATCCTGAATGTATCACTGTGGCTGGGATACATTCCTGGAACTCCATTCCTAACAGCACTGTGGGTGTACCTACACCACAATAACCACAGCCATTCAAGAAGACAGATCACCACCACATTCTCAAGGACAATTCAAGATGGACATAAATGCTGGCAAAGCCAACAACACCCACATCCTATGAATGAATAAAATAAAGACTTGATGCATATTTCATAGTCTTAGGAGGCCACTGTAGCAGTTGTATTTGATTAAATCTTTTGGAAAAATCACAAGTAATATTTTCTTATTCTGAACAGTTTTGAATAATTGAACTGACTTTGTACTGATAGTGTTTGAGACTCAATAAATGCTGTGGGTGAGAATTATAAAGTCCTTTCCTAGCCTCAGTGCTGATTCTCCAAGCTTGACTCCCACCCTTTACTTCTTACCCACCCAAATTGCCCTTCTCTAGAATTGGGCCAAATGGCAGATAATGCTCAACTGCTTCGGATTTCCGAGTGATGTGATAACGGCATTATTCATTAAAATATGGTGCAGCTCTGATTAGATCAGTAGCTCCAGCAGATGGAATGTGGGATGCCAAAGAGTGGTGGGCGTGTGTCTCTGCAATTAGACTCGAGCTTGAATCAAGTGAATTCTCACTTAGGTAGATGAAGACTTACATTGAGGTGAGAATAAGCTTGAGGGTGGGAGAAGAGAAGAATGGAAAAAAAAAATCAGAATGAATTGTACAAACGTTAACCACATAGGTATCAGACACTCCGAACGCTGTTTCACATATCAGCTACAGCAGAATTCTGATGTACACTCATCTAAGCACAGGCAGCTAGCAGACTAATTGAATTATGAGAAGTTAATGAAACCAGTTACATTTCAATGTAGTGTAAAATGAAGTCGTTAAAAACCAGTGCTACAAATTAAACCCAGTTAAGATGATTCACTTTGGACCATAATTCTTTTCTGTGTTTATAACTCCCTGGGGTATAATTGTGTTCACCTAATGCCACTTCTACCAGCACTTCACAGATTTACACCGAGTCCCTGGGGGCAGGCAGTGCCCTGGGAAATTACCTGCTGCACACAATGTGGCATCCCTCATTGATATCACGAAAGAATGTCGCAAACTAAATTTCTTCCCCATAATCTATCAAACACAACAATCAGCCGATGGTGTTTTAACAGCAATAACCCAAGAGCGAGAACAGGAATTCAGAAAAAAAAAAATCACCACAAAGTTCAACAAAAGCATCCCACAAGTGAAACTAACTGTATGGCTTCTAACTTCAGACCGATTAACAGATCAAAAAGGTAAGTATTTAATCACTTAAAGCAAGGTTGGACTGAAAAGAGAAGCATACAATCAGTCGATACAGATTTATAACTACTTGAACTTCTGACAGTTTGCATATTATAAATAAAAATCCTTCTATTAAATCAATGCTTGCAGTAAAGTCACTTACCCCATTGTGAGGATAAGTCAGCCATCCCCAATCTCCTTGTATTGATGCTGTATCTAGCAGATTAACTGAAATATAGAAGAATTTTTTCTCATGTACAGTTTATAGCATGAAAAAATCTTTTGCCCTTTTTTTAAAATATACTGATACAACGTGTAGACCATTTTTATACAAGGTCTATTAGTGTACATAAGGGCTTACTTTAAAAAAATTAAGAACTCACTTGACATAGCATCTGAGCCAATCTACAGTAATAGTTGAAAATTTTTACCACCAAGTTAAACTAAAATTACCTCGCTGTAAGGCAAACATATTTCCATCAACTTTAAAATTCACTGGGCCCTTCCGAAAGAATGATCCGTCTCCAGATCATTAGTTCACACCCGAGAGATGTCTCTCTGCTTTGTAAGATTAGCTCCAGCGTAAGGTAACATAACTGCAGAGCATTTTCTGCAGGTACTCAGATAACATAAGCAGACTGGGTGAATTGTTCGATTCGGAGGCCAGGTTAGGAGAGAGTTACACACTCCACTTGATTAACAGTAAAATTCCCCACGTTAACCTGGAAATATCTGAAGCTGGAGAATAGCAGATATTGATGCAAATATCTGGTCAGGTTTAATCCAAGTACTCAGCTCCATTTGCCAGGGCATTTTTAGATTGATAAAAAGACTAATCAACCCCCATGTGCCCCTCAGGGTTTGAGGGGGTCACTGATGCAAGGAATATATTAGCGTAGAGGGAAAGGGGAGGACTTGCATTGATATTGCACCCTTGACAACCACAGAAAATCCAAATAAAACTAAAGCAAAATACTGCAGATGCTAAAAAAAATTCTGGAATGAAATCTGAAAATATCACCTGTGAGGAACTGAAAATAGCCAGTCTCTCCCTGCATGGATGCTGCCAGATCTGTTGTTCATTGCTGGGATGTGGGTGTCACTGGCTGGGCCAACATTTATTGCCCAGTCCTAATTGCCCTTGCAGGGGGAATTAAGAGTTAACCAGATGCAGGCCAGCCCAGATCAGGACAGCATATTTCTGTCTCCAAAAGGATATTAGTGAACCAAATTGGTTTATATGACAATCAACATTTTTGATCACTAGACTTCATAGAAATCATAGAAACACTACTGTACAGAGGGGCCATTTGGCCCATCGAGCCTGCACCAACCACAATCCCACCCAGGCCCTATCCCCACATCTTTACATATTATACCCACTAATCCCTCTAACCTACACATCTCAGGACACTGAGGGCAATTTTAATCATGGCCAATCAACCAAACCCGCACATCTTTGGACTGTGGGAGGAAACCTGAGCACCCGGAGGAAACCCACGCAGACACGAGGAGAATGTGCAAACTCCACACAGACTTTTAAATATAGGACTTCTATTGAATTCAAATTTCACCATCTGCCATGGTGGGATTCAAACCCGGGTCTCTAGCCTGGTGACACCACTTCTAGTTCAAAACAACAAGTAATTTAGCCAGTGCTGTTATAAAATAATAGACTCCTAATTGGGCTGAAAGAGGCCATTCAGCCTATTGAGTCTCCAAGGACTGAGTATCTTATCCAGGTCCAATCCCCGCACCGTCCCATCCTTGTAATTCCCTGCATTTACCCCGATAACCCATCTAACTAGAGCACCAGGAGGAAACCCATGCAGACATGGGTAGAACATGCATAATCCATACATCACTCAAGGCCAGAATCAAACCTGGGTCCCTGGCAGTAGTACTAACCACTTTGTCACTGTGCCACTCATGTAAGAAACATAGCTGCCAGTTTATGAACAGAAATGGTCAAATAATTTGATTTAGTGATGTTCAGTGAGGAATGACTTCCCTGATCTTCGAAATATTTGAAAAGTCCAATCACATTTATCCAGGCAAGTTCTAGTATGGAGTTAGGCTCGATACAAAGTGATTTTGCGTTGTGTTTCAGTGACTGTTTCAGCTTATGGCTGCCCGTTAACCTTTAGAATATCACATTAAACAGTAGTTTAAAGTTTAGTTTATTAGTGTCACAAGTAGGCTTACATTAACACTGCAATGAAGTTACTGTGAGAATCCCCCAGTCACCACACTCCGGCGCCTGTTCGGGTTCACTGAGGGAGAATTTCGCATGGTCAATGCACCTAACCAGCACGGCTCTTTGGACTGTGGGAGGAAATCAGAGTACCCTGGGGAAACCCACGCAGACATGGGGAGAAGTGTGCAGATTCCGCACAGACAGCAATCCAAGGTAGGGGTGGAAGCTAGGCCCTCGGTGTTGAGAGGCAGCGGTCTCACACTGACTCCTGGCAACAGAAGAAACAGATTCAAAAGATCCCCAGCACCCCCGATTTAATCTATTGCATTAAATCCAGTTGCTTCCTGTTGCTGTCAGGGTATTGGAAGGAGAAATACAAGATCAGTGATGGGGATTTGACTGTTCGATTTATGAAAAACCTGCCTGATTTACATCCCATCTGATTTTCATTGACTTCAATAGAAAATGGAGCCGGCTAGAGTGTACAATGAGGGATTGATTCACTATCGTCACTTTTGTACTATTTGGCAAGGTACGTTGGGCTTCTGAGTGTTGCTAACTCCCAGACTGAATTTAAGATTTTCACAAGAGAAATTCTCTCCAATATACAATATAAATGGGAAATCAAAAAACATTAGCAAGTAAATGAAAATTCAATCCTCAAAAATATTCCACTGTAGTTGTATTAATCTAACAAACAACATTCAAATGGATGGTTCAAAGGAACATTTTGTTTGATGGGAATAGAGCTAGAATGGATGTAAAGTGGGTGATATCTTTGAAAATGATGCATTGGTCTCTTGAAGCAATGAATAAAATGGATCAGTGTAAGGCGTTATCAGCTGAATATCACCAGTTTACACTGTTACCTTGTTACCTCCACCCAGAGAGCAGAGAGAAAGTGAATTTCACTGACAGCTGTAGTGGTTGGAGCCGTATTAATGTGAGATTTGAATCAGGGAAACATTCAGCTTAGAATAAGGCCATTCAGCCCGTCATGTATGTGCCGATTCTAACTAATTTTCCACCTCTTGACCGTTGCAGCACTTGTAGAGCATATTCAAGAGATTTTAAAATATGGTCAGGGTTTCTATCTCCCTCTCTCCTCCCTTTGTTCAGGCAGTGAGTGTCAGACCCCAATCGCCCTGAGTGAAAATATTCCCCCACAAAACCCCTCTCACCTTTTATACCAAATCCATTGTGCCTGGTTACAGACCCCTCAAAAGGGGAGAGGTGGGTAGCACCTTCTCTCCAAACCCCTCATTATTTTATACAATTCCCTCCTCAGACAATCTAATCCTTGCCTTAATGTGGACAACAGGGTACAGTGAACGGGAGAGGGATGAGGTGGTATCAAGAATCTACAGTGGGAGGAAGTTAATGTAGACTTTAAACTCCAGCATTTATCTGTTGGGCCAAATTTGTTTTGTTCTTTACATTCTACATACGTAAAGAGATGTGAAAAAAATATAGTTTATCACAAAATTAAGCACAAAGAGGCCATTTGGCCCATATCTGCGCTAGCTCTCCAAATGACCATCACGACTCAATGCCACTCCCCTACACATTAAATTTTAAATGTATGAATTAGTGTCACAAGTAAGTTTACCTTAACACTGCAATGAAGTTACTGTGAAAATCTTAGTTGCCACACTCCGGTGCCTGTTCAGGTACACTGAGGGATAATTTAGCATGGCCAATGCACCTAACCCACACAGACATGGGAAGAGTGTGCGGACTCTGCACAAACAGTCACCCAAGTCGGGAATCGAACCCGCGTCCCTGGTGTTGTGAAGCAGCAGTGCTAACCACTGCGCCACCTTGAATGTTTCAATTGAACCTGCCTCTGCTACACTTCCAGACAGATCCCAACCACTCACTGGGTGAAAAATGTTTTTTTTCCCCTCACCACATTTGCTTTTTTTTTCCCCCTCAAATCACATTAAATCGGTGTCCCCTCATTCTTGATCCTGTTACAAGGCAGAACAATAAGTTATAACCAAAAGAGAATGCTGGAAAATCTCCACAGTAATTTGCATTTAAACAATAATTGATACATGCGACAAGGAACAGGCTCCATTTACAAGTCCAGGCAGCAGGCGATTGACTGGGTGGTCCATCCTGACTGTCTGCCCCTTACCCTGGCTACATTCGTGGCCAGGTGCCCCTGGAGAGGGAGCATGCGGTGTCCACAGGCGCAGTTATGCCCACTGGGCACCGCAAGGACTGGGATGTGTTATAGACCCTGACAATCACATTTTGATTTGATGTGTCTTAAGTTTCCTTTGTACCTTTGTTTTTGTTCAGGCCATTCCCCTTCCTTTTGTGGAGCTGCCCCTTTTACTTTGTCCTAATTTGAGTTTGTCTATTTGGTTTGACCTTAAAAGAGGACAAGGAACAGGCTCACAAGTGGTCAAGTTGAAACAGCAAGAACAGGTACGGTGGCACAGTGGTTAACAATCCTACCTGACCAGGGGCCCAGGTTCGATTCCCAGCTTGAGTCACTATCAGTGGGGAGTCTACATGTTCTCCCTGTGCAGGTTTCCGCTGGATGCTCCTGGTTTCTCCCACAATCTAAAGATGCGCAGGTTAGGTGCATTAACTGTGCTAGGTTCTCCCTTAGCGTATCTGAACAGGAGTGTGGCGACTAGGGGATTTTCACAATAACCTCTGCAATGTTAAGCCGGCTTGTGACACTAATAAAAAAAGTCACATCGTGCGAATAAGCCCCCCACACCATCTCAAATAACCAACAGATTTACCATAGGGAGAGGTAACTGAGTGGGTGAATTGACACCAGGAACAGTCGAACTTCCATACCCCACTCCCCCTCCCTAATCCACCCACTTTGTATTAGCACAAATGGGGGGGGGGGGGGGGTGCACGGACCCTGCCCAGGTCCATGTGAATTGCACCCGCTCTAGCTCCCAAACATCGCTCCAGCCCAACGAGCGGTTGTTTTTGGCTACCTGTCCCGCACAGGACTGGGAAACGCAAAACCTTTTTTGCTAAGCTTGTATTAAAGGCGGGGGGGCGGGGGAATAAAGATTTAGAAGATATAGCCAGGGGGTAAAGATTTCCGGATTCCAGCCCCCACAGGGATGTGTGTCCTTGGTTCCAAGCTGAAGGTGCCTTCATTTTAGATGTGTGTGACCTTTAGTACTGGAGTCGGATTTGCACGCAGAGCCTGCTCTCAGCCCAGCCTGCGAAACTTTTAAATCCGTTCCCTGTACTATTTTGGATAGGGAGGCTTTACTTTTCAGCATTCGGCAAATACTAAAAGTGGAGGGAAAGGGTTATCCGCTGTTTGGTGCGAATCAAAACTAAAGGAAGGGAAAAAGTTTATTTATTGTCACAAGTAGGCTTACATTAACACTGCAAATTAAATTTAGTGAAAAATCTCCTAGGAAATTGGATAAACAGAAGGGGAGAAAGGATCTCTTGCAGAGGATAGAGATTCCTGAAATTATTCCCCTGTATATATTTTAAGCATTTCTATGTCATTCTTTAATTTTAGTGTTTTGAGACAAAATAAACTGGAGCCTGACTTTAAAGTCCCTCTCAATTTTTAACTAATTAAATTGTTTATTTGGCGTTAATGATAAACTAGGGCAGCCCACGAACAGAGCAGTGTGTGTGTGTCAGTAAGTTAACAATCTCTTCAGGAGGGGGATAATATCAGCCAGTGTTAATTCAGAGAGGAAAAAGAAAGACTCACTTCTAATTCAATCGACTAATTGTTTCACTGTCCCGATAGACCAGCTCAGACAACCGAGCCTGGGCTGCTACAACCCCGAGTGTGGAGGTGGGAGGATTGTGCTTTAAACCAGCGGCTGTTGGTAACTAACCCGTTTGACTCCAGCCCAGCCCAGCCTGGGCGCGGTGTATTCGGGGCAGCGGCTTATGGGACAGTTTAATTAGAGCGATTAAGGACATGAAACAATCAAAAAGATCAGATTGGGAACACTGAACTGCGATTCTAATTCCCAGAAAAGGGAGGGACAGGAGAAAATGAATCCACTTTGGATAGTGAATTATTTAAACCCAGCCACAGCAGGTTTTTGTAACGGGGAAAATACAGTGAACTTCCTGCTATTGGAGCGAGTGAGGCCTCGCTGCGTCTAAGTGAACAGCACCGTGCGTCTGCTAGTCCATAAAATAATAAAAAAATTATTACGAATGCTGAAACCGAAAGAGAAAATGCTGGAAAATCTCAGCAGGTCTGGCAGTATCTGTAAAGGAGAGAAAAGAGTTGACGTTTCAAGTCCAGGTGACCCTTTGTCAAAGCTAAAAGGAACACCAGTGTGAGTCTTTACAACTAACCAGCTATTCAAGTCTTAAAGATGTCGACAATGTGAGTGGAAAGAGCGTTAAGCACAGGTTAAAGAGATGTGTATGGCCTCCAGACAGTACAGTAGTGAGGTTTTGCAAACCCAGGCAAGTCATGGGGGGCCACAGATAGTGTGACATGAACCCAAGATCCCTGTTGAGACCGTCCTCATGTGTGCGGAACTTTGGCTATCAGTTTTTGCTCAGGTTAGTTGTAAAGACTCGCATTCTAATCAGTAATCTGTAAACTGTGTGCGCTGTTATATGTTCTGTCTGAGGCCAGAACTCTCCATTCACCCGACGAAGGGGCAAACCCCGAAAGCTTGTGAGTTTACTATCAAATAAAGCAGTTAGACTTAAACCTGGTGTTGTCAGACTTCTTACTGTGGCACCCACTCGCTCAGGCGTTGACTTGTGTAGGGATTACTGTCCTTGGAGCGGGACAAGTTTAGATGCGACTCGGGTTCAAAAAAATCCGCAAAATTTGGATTGAGGGCGAACAGGCGGCGGATATAAAACCGCAATCGGATGTTGGAATATTTTATATTCTGGCACTTGTGGTCTGAAGGGCAAATTCAACAGGAACTTTCCAAATGGAATTGGAGAAAAAAAATAACGTTGGCGGGAAAGGAGCTGGGATAAATCCGATGGCCATCCCACCCTGAAACTGCACTGGGGCGAACAGTCTCATTCTGTAACAAACCACCATTCTGTATTTTTCAGCCCCCATTTTATATATTCGATATTGAGTCTTTAATACCTTGTCACAAGGTTTAGACTTGTTAATACACAAATACTGCAGTTTAAACATGATTTATCTGGTGGTTTATTGGTTACAATTGAGTTTGTGAATTGTGTTGCATGTTAGTGTAATTTAAAAAGGTCATTTGCAGTAATTCCACTAGGATAATTACAGGATATATAATGACTAAGTAATGTGATCTTCCGTCTCATTGAAGAGGAGAGGAGCGGGCAGTGTGTTAATTAGTGTTTCTGATACACCTTTTGTGATGAATATTCTGTGTCCGTTCTCGTTCAGTAGCCCTCATCGTTCTGGCCACTTAAAATCCCACTCCTGACATCTCTAAACGGGATTAGATAGACCCAGGGACAAAACAGTCAGGGGAGCGGGTAAATCATCTAGGGTGAGAGAAACGGGGGGGGGGGGGGGGGCGAAGAGACACTTCTAGAATTCACGCCAGATTAATTTCATTATAGCCTCAACATTTTAGCAGGGATCTTGCCTGGAAGATGCTGGTGTGAAAGAAAGTTGGGAGATATTAACAGTGCAGGTTAAATCCCGCATTTAGCCCACAGCCTAACCCGCATCCCACTTCAGTTCTTCGACGGTGGGTCAACTTCGAAGGGAGGTCGGTTCAAGCGCTCGAAGTATAACTCTTGTCCCTTTGGAAACGCTTGATCACACGGGGCAGATTGGATTATTACAAATAGAGTTCTGCAAATGTAACTAAATTATTGGGGTTGAAATTGAGTCAAAGCATTTGTTCATAGAAAAAAAATCAGAGGAAGGAGAATCTCAAATTAGAAAACTTTAACCGGCGCTAACTATTGTCCCTTGCACTGGTGGGAATGTTATAAACCTATTTTAACTGTAACTTAAGGGGAAAAAAAAACAAATCTCTTTAGTTTGAAGTGGATACAGGGGACGATTTGAAACTTACATTAATTAAATTGCACGTCGGTCATTCACTCGGAGTGTGCCAGCACTAAATAAAATGTTTTCAGCACTTAGCCACTCAATTAATTTCGGAGTTTAATATTAATTTGATGGCGTTGCCCGTTTTATTTCAATAAATGTAATAAAGGTGCAACCGTTTCGACTATAAAACCATCCCCGCTTTTTAACAATGATATTTATGGAAATATGAATAACGTGTGTGTCCATTGAACGGCACTGCCTTCCTGGGAGAAGGATTGTGGATATCTCATCGAAAGGCACTGGCCTCTACATTTGAGATATCCACAATCTGAAGTGGAGAGAGAAAATGCTGGAAATGCTCAGCAGGTCAGGCAGCATCTGTGGAGAGAGAAAGAGAGTTAACCTGCTGGGTGTTTGCAGTTTGTATTAAATAAGACTCGGAGTTACTGACTGAAACTGATAGCGAGGGGAGGGTAACAGAGCGCAAGATAAACTGCGAAATAAAACTGTTTGGGGCGGGGATAAATACCATCAGTAAAAATAATTTTACTAAAAAAAAGTAGACTTTTTTTGTTTGTGTCTGGCTTTGGGAAACAGTATAACATCTACACAAAGGATACGCAAAAAATTATGTCCAAGTGTCTATTTGTACAAGTCTGGGTGGTTAATTGATTTCTATTCAATTTCACAAGCTAAAACAGCCCCCACACCAACTCCACATCGCCTGAAAAAGGGGTTCGTATTTTAGTAGAATAAAGAAAAGTGAAGCATTTCTCGCCCTGTGTGGAGTTGTCAATGAACAGATCTTACCTGGTCCTTTACACTGGAGTCAGAGACGGTAAAAGAATTCGAGTTTGCTGTTTCTCTGCATGTTAACATTATACATGGAGCAGAATGAGCTAGACGTTATTAATGCTAATTCTAAACATTATTACTTTAAAAGTTTGGCTTTTAAAAAGGCGAGAAGTTTAATTTCCTCAGACATTTTGAATTTAGAGAGTCGGACAAGTGTTTAATCCAACTCCCTGGCGCTTCATTAGTTGGGAATCGGTCAAATTCCACAACAATCCCAACTCTCAAAGTTTGGAAATAATTCCAGTGTTTCAAAATAAAACATCCACCTCTAGATTAACTTGTAAATTCGCATTGTTTAGAAGCCAGGTGTCGAAGCTTTTATTGAATGTCAACACTCCCTTCCCCCCAGACCATGATAGTGTGTCAGGGTTGGAGATATATTTACAAATAGGCACATCACCTAAACTGGTGTCTACAGTTAATCCCAACGAGACGTGGACTTTTATTTCTGTGTATAAATGTTTATGCCTAGGTAGAATTATTTGAAGTGCTGATATTGATGGAGTGTTAGCGTGCTCCGGGGAGCTGCTGTTTTGTACGGGTGAATCCCGGTTATAAACCTACCCCAGTCTGTAACCCCCATTGCCTCTCCCTGTATAAAAGTAACCCCAACAGTAACACACACTCCGCATCACTGTAACCCTGTTTTAATAGCAGATGATTTGCACCAGCGAAGATGTATTCTTAACAACCCTGCCTAGTTAACACCATACTGATAGGTTGCAGTGCTCGGTTTGGGAGCACTTTGTGTTCCCGATTTTATGCGGAAACATTTTTTTTTTGAGAAGAAAGATCCCTTTAAATCCTGAAAACAGGATCTGACCATCCTTCTCTCTCTCTGCGTTACATTGCGATCAGTTTGACATTCCAGTTCTAATTGTGGTGAGGCGCCGGGCGATATGATCTCTTACCTTCGTTTGGTGGAAAGTAGATGCAGTGTGATGTACAGAACATGTCCCACAGTAATAGCCAGAGCCACCGTCCCATCGCTGCTGCTGCTGCTGTTACCGCTGCGGCCAGTCTGTGTACACAAACACACCAGCTGGAGTGGATGTGACTCGCTCTCTGTACACTTAAAACTGCAGCAGCGAGCAACCGAGAGGAGGGACATCAGCCCCCTTCCACCTGTCAGTCACAGCCACCGGCCCAATCATACCCTCAACAGGCATCACAACACCCAATGACAGACCGGGAAATCGAAGCTCATAGTCCAATCACAGCAGCCAGGCCAAACCCGGTTGAATTTCAGACAGGAAATGGGACGGAATATTCCAGCATTTTAACTACTGCACAGAACATCCGAAATGTCCCCCCCTCCCCTGTTTGTCCAGATTGCAATCAGCATCCCTCACTCTGGGGTGCTGCCTCCCCTTTAACCCACTCCCTGATCTTCAAAGCTGAACTTTTAATTCGTGTCAGTTGCTGAAAACTCAGTCTGCAACACCACCCCCCCCCCCCAAACACCCATCCCCCAAAATATACACAGTCCAGTTAAACAATTAGATCCCAATTCTGCCTTGCTCACCCTTACCCTGTAACCCCTGACTGCGGGACAATGATCCTTCCCATCCAGTGCTAACGCTAACTCGCCTCCAGTTTTCTGTGGAGGAGTTTTCCCTTCTTTCAATGTATTAAAAACCTCCCCAATTCCTGTGAGAATTATAGAGGCAATTACTTTTACAAAACCCAACTGGTTCTTTAATGATTTCACCCTCCCATTTTAAATGGACTTAAACTTATCAAACTGCGGGAGTAACACTCACTCAGTCTAAATGGTTTCCATCATCCATCCTTTCTATCAGGAAACTCGGGCTGATGTGTGTCCCCCATCCACAGCTGGGCACAACAGAAAATTTGCCCCTTTGTTTTTGTTCTGCAGCTTGGGGCTGGACAGCCGACAGATAATATTTTAGCTACACGAGAAGACGAAACAGTGAGAATCCTTTTAACTCCAGCGCCTTCTTCCAGCTGAGTTTAGCTGACAATTCCAGTTGACAAAAAAAAAAATCTGGTTTGAATATTCCCACTTCAGGAGCTGCCTGTCAGACACGCGATGGTTATTTTGGGGGCCAGTTCTCCTGTCTCCATGCCCTGTGCATCAGCAATCTTTATTTTATACCTAGAGAGAGAGAGACAGTAGGCACGCTATCAGCATCCAGAAATCGCCAGGCAAGCAAGCCAACCCGCTAGCCTTGATCGCTTTATAATATTCTCAAGATAAACCACTCGCTGGCAAATTGTCCAGAAATGATCTATTTAAACAATGTCCACAGTCAGTAGCGTGGCCCCTGTACGAAGCATACGGCTGGGCGCTGCTACATGGTTAAGCCTCATTAATGTCATTTAAAGGGCTGTGAATCAATTTAAAGAGAGATTTAATTATAGTGATCTCTCTGAACTGGCTACTACTCGGGAATAATTGCGGTTCGATTAACGAATGTGGAATCAACCACAAATAAACGGCCAAACTCCACCTTCCCGCAATTGAAATCTTATCCCCGTCGGTTGTTAGCCCAGGAACTGCACTCACAGAAATTGGAATATTTTAAACACCCAACAATTATTATAGAGCAGGGATTTTTTCTGCACATTTTCATACACATAGTGGATAGAAGTTTGGGAGCGGACTGTCCAGGGTTTCAGCTTGACAATATATTAAACTCTGCCTCACTGGGGGGGTGATTTTTCAGCAGTTTGAGTTGTGTATAATTCTGGTCTAGATTTTCATGTCGACTGGCCTATGATGTTTTGTTTTTACTTTTTGCCCTTCACCATGAACCTTCAGAACTGAACACAAGCTCCAGAACGTAAAAAAAACCTCAGAACGCTTTCATCAAATTTATTTTGTCAAAGGAACAGGGATTTGTTTCAAAGGAAACATAAAACCTGATTTCCTTGCCATTCAGTCAAAAGATTTGACCAAGAGCTGGTGATTTTTGACTGCGTTCTTCTGATAAAATTAAATTATATTCTAGTTGGGGGGGACAAAACATCTGAGCTCCTGAGAATGTCCAACTCTGTTCCCGCTGAATAATTCATGCCTTCGTTTCGTTAACAGTTACAGTGCCAACTAAACATAGGTGCCATCAACGTTCAGACAATTATTTCTCGCATGTATTAGACGGGGGGAGAAAAAGCTAAATTGTGACCACCTAGAGCAAAAGCTGGGCGATAACACCGCCAGCGAACATATTGATAGAGAGAGGATTTGTGCTTCGGATAGAGTTCACCCACCTCACAATCCTGATCAGGTTTTTTTTTAGCACTCTTTCTGGACATGACTGGCATCCCTAACTGCCCTGGTGTGATACAACTCTTTCTCTCTCCCTTGCTACCTCCTGCTATACTTCCAGAGGGCAGTGAACCAACAACCACGAGGGACTGGAGTCACCCAGAATAGGCCTAGACCGGCTGAGGAACATTTCAGACTACCTCCCAAAAAGGGCAGAAGTTATCCCTTCAAACCACCAAGACCTGTGGCCGCAGCTCCCCACCCCCAGCACTTAAAATTAGAAATAAGAACTGACTTCAAATTCGAAAGTTGGTGGAGAATTATACAAACGGGTGCTGCCAATGCCACTGCGGATCTTTTTAAAAATATAAGTCTTAATTCTGAGAAATGGCTTGTTAAAACGATTGCTGTGGGACCCTCTGCAACTTAACAGAGGGTGAAGGGGGTGATTACAGACATGTTCTGGGTTTAACATTCACGCGACCCAGACCACAGCTTCTTCAAAGCAGGAATTGTTTGCAACATCTCCTCCAGCCCAGCGAGCTGGAATAAACCCTCTCAAGATTGGCATTTGACCATTTGGAAGGGAAACTGCTTCATTCTTTAATCTTGCTGAGGTTTACTGGCCCGAATGAAGATACCCAGCGCCCCCTTTGGGAAGTGAATTAGACTGCAGCGACAGACAAATCTCTCCCAAAACTCAGAGCCGAGTCAGGGTAAGCTGATTCACAGTCCTTGCACGAGGTTCAGTGGCAAATTAAGCCCTCCTCCCAGATCACCAATACCAGTGACTCTACATAACAGGTGTCCATAACTTGGCATTGCATTGAAAGTAACTACATGTCAGTTTCTTTGACACAGTAAGAAGTCTCATAACCCCAGGTTAAAGCCCAACAGGTTTATTTGGTGGCAAAATTCACTACCTCCTGCTACACTTGCAGAGGGCAGTTAACCAACAATCAGGCTGGCGTGGGACTGGAGTCACCTAGAATAGGGCGAGAGAGACATCTCAGGCCCGTGCTCTTAAAATATGCAATCCCTTAAATTACTATCACTTCATTTAAGGAGTGGCACAATGGTTAGCACTGCTGCTTCACAGCTCCAGGGTCCTGGGTTCGATCCCTGGCTCAGGTCACCGTCTGTGTGGAGTTTGCACATTCTCCTTGTGTCTGCGTGGGTTTCCTCCGGGTGCTCCAGTTTCCTCCCACAGTCCAAAGATGTGTGGGTTAGGTTGATTGGCTGTGCTAAATTGCCCCAAGTGTCCTGAGATGTGTAGGTTAGTGAGTAAAGATGTGGGGGTAGGGCCTGGGTGGGATTGTGGTCAGTGCAGACTCGATGGGCCGAAGGGCCTCTTTCTGCACTGTAGGGTTCTATGCTTGTAAAAGATGCAAGAAAGCAGATTTTTTTCCCCTCCAAGAAGATAACGCATTTCAACACAGACATCAAGTTTCTACAAAGATGCAAGAAAGCAGATTTCTCCGTATCAGTTTCTTTTACACACAGGTTTTTTATTTCTAAATTAAGTGTTTGTTTGGAGGGGCAAAGAGTGCCTTATATCTGGATTACCCAGCTCCCTCCCACATGCAAACTCCCAGTGAGGTTGAGAAATGAGCATTACTCAAGTTTTATGGGATCTTGCTGTGCGCTTCCTCTCTTCTTGCACCCCCCCCCCCCCCCCCCCAACCTCCTTCACCCCCCTGCCCCACTGTGGAAGGTTGAACATCTCATCCTGGTGGCTATGTCTGTGTATGGTTGCATAAAGCTGTGCTATACAAACACCGAGGCTGGAATCTTTCCATCCCGCCTGTCACGGGAATTGTAGTGGAGAGGGGCAGATCATGCAAAGGTCCATTGACCTCAGGAGGTAACTTCCGGTCTTGGGTGTGGGTGAGCGCGGCTGGAAAAAATACCCCACTCCAAGTGTCAACGTGTGCTGATGTTGTACCCATCCCCAGCGTCACAAAGGACAAGTCTGGCCATCTTGTTGCAGAGCACTCCATTCACGCTGTACCACCTGTAAAGACTGTGAAAAAGCATATTTGACCCCAAGATCCCTGGGAAAAGGATCTTCCCTGGGAAAACTCCTGTTGGATGGCTTCCTGAACAGAACGTCAAAGTTACCTGGCAGAACACCTCATCGCTAGAACTTCCAAACAAGCACCAAGATGTAACTTGGCTGGCTATCAGCAGAGGCCTCCCCATGGAACTTCTCCTGCAGAATCTCACTCCCTCCAGAGAGGAAGATACCATCAGCCAGCTCCTTCCGGAATGCGCCCATGCAAAGTGGGTCTGGAAAGATACACAATAGTGTTTTTATTGAGGTTCATCACAAACAGCTCCACGGGCAGGATTTTACAGTCTCGCTTACCGGAAATTCCTGCTCCAAGTCAATGGAGATTTCTGGTGTTGGATCCTTACCTCCGCTGATTCCATGGCGGACGAGATGGTAGACTTGCTATGACTCTGTGTCCTATCTGCTGTAAAAAGTCTGACAACACCAGGTTTTAATCCAACCGATTTATTTGATAGTAAACGCACAAGCTTTCGGGGTTAGTCCCTTCGTCAGGAGGGACTAACCCCGAAAGGTTGTGCGTTTACTATCAAATAAATCGGTTGGATTAAAACCTGGTGTTGTCAGACTTTTTACTGTGTTTACGCCAGTCCAACGCCGGCATACCCACATCATGACTTCTATCTGCTGTCCATAGCGACACACAAGACAAATACCAAAGGCAGCCAGACGACCATCAACTCATTGGAAGACGCTCTTTAGTCTCCCAAAACTCTTTCTGTGCAAAGCGCTGCTGATGATGAGTGTTGCATGCTAATACATCCCAAGGTCCAGGACTATGAGCTGAGAGACATATTAAAGCCTCTGCAATGCTGCAATGGCCACACTCTATATCCTTCAGCCGTAGCAAACTGTAGAAAACTCTATACTCAGGCTGCATATCTGGACATTGTAAGTATTTATTGTAGGTGTAAATGAAAGTGATTAACAATGTGGCACAGTGGTTAGCACTGCTGCCTTACAGTGCCAGGGACCCTGATTCAATTCTTGGACTGAGTCACTGTCTGTGCAGAGTCTGCATGTTCTCCTTGTGGGTTTCCTCGGGGTGCTCCAGTTTCCTCCCACAGTCCAAAAGACATGCTGGTTAAATGTGTTGGCCTTGTTAAATTCTCCCTCAGTGTACCCGAACAGGCGCCAGAATGTGGCGACTAGGGGATTTTGACAGTAACTTTGTTGCAGTGTTAATGTAAGCCTACCCATGATACTAATAAATAAATTTTAGCATGCAGTATTGCCACTATGTTAACACTGGATAGTCATGTACCACAGAAAGTAATTGCATGATTTCAAAAGAAATTAGATGTAGCTCTTGGGATTTAAGGGATGTGGGAGGGGGGAGGGGGTAGGGGAAGTTCAGGATGTTGAATTTGATGATTGGCCATACATAATAAAGGTGGAGTAGGCTCGAAGAGTCGAGTGGCTCACTCCTGTTTCTAGTTTCTATGTAATGTACTGTAATAAATTTTACACCTATACTCTGAATTCTCACTCTTATTTTAGAATATTTGTAAAATTTATAAAAGTACATTTGTAAATATACTTTTACAAATGTATAAGTATTTTTTGGGGGGGGAAATGCATTAAAATGTAATAAAATGCTGAAAAATCACACACATCTATGAATAGTTTGTACATTGAGACAGACAGCCTGGCTCCAGTATCTCTCTATAATGTTCAGGTACAGCTTGAGCACAGGCTTTTCTCGGATATGTTCTTGCAGAAAAGTCTTAATACTACAGTAATGCATATTTAAACTTGATTTATCTTTGTTCATTTGTATTTTATGAGAATTCTGTTTCAATGTTCTTATTCCTATATCTGATACCCTGTTCCCTGTGTCTGGATAATCCACCTCGTTGCTATTATGTGCGCTCTGATCATTGGGACTGACTGTCAACTTCACGGAGAACATCAGGGAGTTGAATATCCGCAGGAACAAGGAATCTGATCGCAGTGATGAGAGAGGCCATATTAAGTTGCCAAACATCACACATGGACACAGCAGCTCCATGAATAGGCTCTCTCTGGTATCAGGTATATGTGCCTTATCCTGCAGAAATTGTGTGTCTCTCATCTGATGAGTGGGGTTGGTGCCTGTTTCCTTTGACTGTTTATTGTGTTTGTGGCATCCAGTTATCGCACGCTATCCTGTAGAAGGCGTGGCACTTGTCACAAAGACAATTGCAGCAAATTTTTAATAAAATGTTGTAAGCAGAAAATTCAACAACCTATTCAAATTACCCAACAGCATAGGACTGGAAAAACATCAAAGAACAGATCAGTTTCATCTATGTACGCTAACACAGCAGATTAAAATGATAGAAACAAAGAAATGAAATCATTTAAGACAGATACTTCAAGAAGCTTACTCTTCAAATGTCACACAAGGGAATGTCTGACAAATCACAGATAAGGATAAACACCAACCTACACAAGTTGAGGCATTATTTTCTGACAGGGAATGGCCCAATTATAATGTTTCTAAAATAAGATATTGATCATTATGTGACCAATAATGATCACATTATTTTTATGTGCTTTATGGACTCACTGTTGAAATTATCCACGTATTTATGTACACTGGGGCTTATCTATCAAACAGCATTTTTAAATCTACCTTCAGTATTTAAACTAAAAAAAATCCATAATCTCCAGTTAAATTAAAGTACTAATTATTTTCCTAATTTTAGCACCATCTCCCCTCAACATTCAGTGGCATTAACCGAATCGGGCTGCATGGTAGCACTACGGTTAGCACAGCTCTCTCACCCGGGTTCAATTCTGGCCTTGGGTGCCTGTCTGTGTGGAGTCTGCACTTTCTTCCTGCGTCTGCGTAGGTTTCCTCCGGGTGCTCCGGTTTCCCCCCACAGTGCAAAGGCGTGCAGGTTAGGTGGATTAGTAAATGCAAGGGGTTATAGGGATAAGATGGGGTTGGGCCTGGGTAAAATGCTCCTTTGGAGAGTCAGTGCAGACTCGATGGGTTGAATGGCCTCCTGCACTGTAGGGATTCAATGAATTACCCACTGTCACCATCCTGGGGGGGGTTACCATTGACCAGAAACTGAACTGAACCAGCTATGTAAATATTTTGGCTACAACAGCAGGTCACAGGCTCAAAATTTCTGATCGATAAGGGAATTAAGGGTTATGGGGAGAAAGCGGGAAAGTGGAATTGATCCATTTCAGATCAGCCATGATCTTATTGAATGGCGGGGTAGGCTCGAAGAGCTAGATGGCTTACTCCTGCTCCTATTACTTATGTTCTTATGAAATCCAGCAGCAAATAGCTCACCTACTAACTCCTCAAAGCTTCTCCACTTAAGTCACAAGTCAGAAGTACAGTGATAAGCTCCCCACTTGTTTGGATAGGTGCAGCTCCAACACTCAAGAAGCTCAATACCGTCCACGACAAAGTAACCCACATGTCTACCGCCACACCCACCACATTCAACATTAACTCCCTCGATCACCACTGCACAGTGGCAGCAGTGTGTGCACCATCTACAAGATGCACCACGGCAACTCACAAAGATTCCTTCAACTGCACCTTCCAAACCACCTCTACCACCTAGAATGGCAGCACATCACCAGCATGGGAAGACCACCACCTGCAAGTAGCCCTCCACGGCAGAAAGGGGATGGGTGACCACCAGGCAGAATAGGAGGACTAGGCAGGCAGTGCCGGAATGGGCCTGTGTCCATTCCCCTGCAAGACAGATATAACGCTTTGTTGATAATGTTGGGATCGTGTTGAGAGGAATGGCCTCCCAGGGGAAAACAGCAATGGCCCAAGTCATTGTACCACAGTTGGCTCTGCTGCATGGACAGGAGGAGAAAGTGTGGGAATGCAATAGTTACAGGTCATTCAATTATAAGGGGAATAGAACATAGAGCACTACAGCACAAACAGGCCCTTCGGCCCACAAGTTGCGCCAATCATATCCATACCTACCAGGCCTATCTATACCTCCCAATCCCATTATATCCCATGTACTCATCCAGAAGTCTTTTAAAAAACTCCAGTGAGTTTGCCTCCACCACCACCGACAGCAGCCTCACTCTCCACCCTCTGAGTGAAAAACTTACCCCTGACGCCTCCTCTGTACCTGCTCCCCAGCACCTTAAACCTGTGTCCTCTCATAGGGACCATTCCAGCCCTGGGAAATAGCCTCCGAGAATCCACCCTATCTATTCCTCTCAACATTTTATAAACCTCTATCAGGTCGTCTCTCAACCTTCGTCTCTCCAGGGAGAAGACACCGAGCTCCCTCAACCTATCATAGATAGGTGTTTCTACGATTGCAAATGAGACTCCAAGATTGTATGTCGCATTCTTGCTGCTCGTGTCAAGCATGCCTCAGAGTAGCTACAGGACATACTGGAGGGGAAGGCTCGACAGCCTGTGGTCATGGTACACATTAGTACGCAGGCTATCGGTCAAAAAAATAGGGATCAGGTCTTAGAAACAGAATGTAGCAAATTAGGAAATAATTTGAAAAATAGAGTCTTAATGATCTCAGGATTGCTACCAGTGCCTCATGCTAGTCGGAGTAGAAGTTACACCATATAGCTTATAAAATATTGAGAGGTATAGATAGGGTGGATTCTCGGAGGCTATTTCCCAGGGCTGAAATGGTCGCTACAAGAGGACACAGGTTTAAGATGCTGGGGAGCAAATACAGAGGAGATGTTAGGGGTAAGCTTTGCACTCAGAGGGTGGTGAGTGAGGCTGCCATTGGTGGCGAACTCGCTGGGGTCTTTTAAGAGACTTCTGGATGAGTACATGGGAGTTAATGGGATTGAGGGTTATAGATAGGCCTGGTAGGTATGGATATGATTGGCGCAACTTGTGGGCCGAAGGGCCTGTTTGTGCTGTAGTGTTCTATATAGCAAATGAATATTTGGCTGAAGTAATGGTGTTGGGGGAGGGATTCAAATTCTTTGGACACTGGGACTGGTTCAGGGGGAGGTGGGACCAGTACAAACAAGATGGGTTACACCCAGGCAGGACCAGGACTGAGGTCCCAGGTGAAATATTAGAGACATTAGGGAAGATTTAAAATAACAGGGGGATGGGAACATATGCAAGGAGGCAGACAAGGGAGAGCCAAGGACAAGAACAAGAGACAGTAAGGGAAATAGGAAAATTGAGTCAAATAGGAAAAGCCAGTGAAATCAAGGGCCAGAATCAAACAAAACCTCCGTAAAATATAGTGTGAACAGGACAAGGAATATTAAAAAGACAAGTCTTAAGATTGTGTGCCTTAACACGCAGAGAATTTGCAATAAAGTAGATGAATTAATTGTGCAACTAGATGGGTGACACGCTCGCACAGTGGTTAGCACTGCTGCTTCACAGATCCAGGGTGCTTGGTTCGATTCCCAGCTCGGGTCACTGTCTGTGTGGAGTTTGCACATTCTCCTCGTGTCTGCGTGGGTTTCCTCCGGGTGCTCCGGTTTCCTCCCACAATCCAAAGATGTGCGGGTTAGGTTGATTGGCCATGCTAAGAAATTGCCCCTTAGTATCCAGGGATGCGTAGGTTAGAGGGATTAGTGGGTATAATATGTAGGGATATGGGGGTAGGGCCTGGGTGGGATTGTGTTCGGTGAAGACTCGATGGGCCGAAGGGCCTCTTTCTGCACTGTAGGGTTCTATGATTCTATGATCTATGTTATGGATATGATGCATTTGGGATTACAAAGATTACAAAGTGTGACCAGGGATAGGCACCGAACTTCTAGGGGTATGCAGCATTTAGGAAGGACAGACAAAAAGGAGAAGACGGTGGAATTGCACTGCTGGTTAAAGAGGGAATTAATACAATAGCGAAGAAGGATATTAGCTCCAACTATGTGGAATCTGTATAGGTAGAGCTGAGAAACACCAAGAATAAAACACGTGAGTGGGGGTTGTATATTGACCCCCAAACTATAGTGGTGATGTTGGGGATGGATTAAACAGGAAATTGGAAACGCATGCAATAAAGGAACATTTGCAGTTATGGGTGAGTATGATCTAATATAGACTGGGCAAATCAAATTAGTAACAATATTGTAGAGGAGGAATTCCTGGAGTGTACAAAGGGAATGGTTTTCTAGCCCATCACATTGAGAAACCAGTTAGAGAACAGGCCATTCCAGATTGAGTATTGCGTAATGAGAAAGGAATAATTGGCTGTCTAGTTGTGTGAGGCCCCTCGGGGATGAGCGACCATAACATGATAGAATTATCAGAAACATTGGGAAACACGAGGTTTAGTGAGAGGGAGGGAACTGAAGGGAATCAGTATGAGTGGAGAAATGATGTACGAGAAATTGATGGGGTTAAATTTTGACAAATCCCGAGGAGGTGAGAGCCCTGTCTTGTCAGCTTATTTCCGGAATGTCCCAACTTGTTGGGACTCTGAATTGGATTTGATTTGACTTGATTGGATTGGAATAAAGTTTAAAACAAAAACTGCCCACGGGAGATAGAGGAACAGATATGTAAGCAGATTTTGGCAAAGTGTAAAAGTAATAGGGTTGTTGTGGTGGGAGATTTTAATTTCCCCGATATTGACTGGGACTGACTTAGTGCTAGAGGCATGGATGAGGGGAGTTTGTAAGGAACATCCAGGAGGGCTTCTTGAAACAGTGTGTAGATATTCCAATGAGGGAAGGGGCCATACTGGACCTGGTATTGGGGAGTGAGCCCAACCAGGTGGTCGTTGTTTCAGTCGGGGAGCAGTTCGGGAACAGTGACCATAATTCATAAGGTGCTGACGGATAAAAATAAGTGTAGTCCTCAAGTGAAGGTGCTAAATCGGGGAAAAGCTAATTACAACAATATTAGGCAGGAACTGAAGAATGTAGATTGGGGGCAGATGTTTGTGGGCACATCAACATCTGGCATGTGGGAGGCTTTCAAATGTAAGTTGGTAGGGATTCAGGACCAGCACATTCCTGTAAGGATTAAGGATAAATATGGCAAGTTTTGGGAACCTTGGATAACGAGAGATATTGTGAGCCTCGTCAATGAGAAAAAGGAGGCATTTGTCAAAGCTAGGAGGCTGGGAACACGCAAAACAAGTGTGGAATACAAGGAAAGTAGAAAGAAACTTAAGCAAGGAGTAAGGAGGGCTAACAGGGGTCACAAAAAGCATTGGCTAGTGGGATTAAGGAAAAGAGGAAGAGGGTAGCCAGAACATAGAACATTACAGCGCAGTACAGGCCCTTCGGCCCTCGATGTTGCGCCGACCAGTGGAACCAATCTAATGACCCTCTAACCTAAACTATTCCAATGTTATCCATATGTCTATCCACTGACCATTTGAATGCCCTTAAAGTTGGCGAGTCCACAACTGCTGCAGGCAGGGCATTCCACGCCCAGGTCGGCCCACTCAAGGACAAGGGAGGAAATCTACGCATGGAGCCAGAGGAAATGGGCTAGGTATTAAATGAGTACTTCACATCAGTATTCACCAAAGAGAAGGACTTGTTGGATGATGAATCTGGGGAAGAGTATGTAGATTGTTTGAGTCATGTTGAGATCAAAAAGGAGGAGGTTTTGGGGAACATTAAGGTAGACAAGTCTCCAGCACTGATATATTCTGGGATATATCCCAGAATATTGAGAGAGGCAAGGGAGGAAATTGCTAGGGCCTTAAGAGAAATCTTTGTATCCTCACTGACTACAGGGGAGGTCATGATGTGGCAATGCCAGCATGGACTAACATACAGGGGAGGTCCTATAAGATTGGAGAATAGCTAATGTTATTCCTTTGTTTAAGAAGGATAGCAAGAATAGTCCAGATAATTACAGGCCAATGAGCCTTACATCAGTGGTTATGGGAAAATTATTGGAGAGAATTCTTCAAGACAGGATTTATTCCCACTTGGAAATAAGTGGACGTATTAGCGAGAAGCAACATGATTGTGAAGGGGAGGTCGTGTCTCATTAACTTGATCGAGTTTTTCCAGGAAGTGACAAAGATGATCGATGAGGGTAGGGCAATAGAGGTTGTCTACATGAATTTCAGTAAGGCCTTTGACAAGGTCCCTCAAGTGCAGAAAGTGAAGTCGCATGGGGTCAGATGTGAGCTAGCAAGGTGGATACAAAACTGGCTCGGTCAAAGAAGACAGAGGGTAGCAGTGGAAGGGTACATTTCTGAATGGAGGGCTGTGACAAGTGATGTTCCTCAGGGATCAGTGCTGGGACCTTTGCTGTTTGTAATATATATAAATGATTTAGAGGAAAATGTAGCTGGTTTGATTAGTAAGTTTGCAGACGACACAAAGGTTGGTGAATTTGCAGATAGCGATGAGGACCATCAGAGGATAAAGCAAGATATAGATCAGTTGGAGACTTGGGCGGAGAGATGGCAGATGGAGTTTAATCCAGACAAATGTGAGGTAATGTATTTTGGAAGGCCTAATACAGATGGGAAATATACAGTAAATGGCAGAAACCGTCAGAGTATTGATAGGCAGAGGGATTTGGGTGTACAGGTACACAGGTCACTGAAAGTGGCAATGCAGGTAGAGAAGGTAGTCAAGAAGGCATACGGCATGCTTGCCTTCATAGGCTGGGGCATTGAGTTTAAAAATTGGCAAGTCACGTTGCAGCTTTATAGAACCTTCATTAGGTTGCACTTGGAATATAGTGTTCAATTCCAGTCGCCACACTACCAGAAGGATGTGGAGGCTTTGGAGAGGGTGCAGAAAAGATTTACCAGGGTGTTGCCTGGTATGGAGGACATTAGCTATGAGGAGAAGTTGGAGAAACTTGGTTTGTTCTCACTGGAACGACAGAGGTTGAGGGGCGACCTGATAGAAGTCTACAAGATTATGAGAGGCATGGACAGAGTGGATAGTCAGAAGTTTTTTCCCAGGGTGGAAAAGTCAATTACTAGGGGGCGCAGGTTTAAGGTGCGAGGGGCAAGGTTGAAGGAGATCTACCAGACAGATTTTTTACACAGAGGGTGGTGGGTGCCTGGAGCTCGTTGCCGGGGGAGGGAGTGGAAGCAGACACGGTCGTGACTTTTAAGGGGCATCTTGACAAATACATGAATTGTGTGGGAATAGAGGGATATGTTCCCCGGAAGGGTAGAGGGTTTTAGTGAAGTTGGGCAGCGTTGTCGGTGCAGGCTTGGAGGGCCGAAGGGCCTGTTCATGTGCTGTAATTTTCTTTGTTCTTTGTTTTATATATAATGTGGGTATCACCAGGGGGTCACAGTCTGAAGATATAGGGTAGACCACTTAAGGACTGAGATGAGTGGAAATTTCTTCACCCAGAGAGTGGTAAGCCAATGAAATTTCCACAGAACGCAGTTGAGGCCAAAACATTGTGGCTGGAGTCTTACCACTGTTCATGCCGACTGGATTTTCCCATCCCACTGCAATGAATGGAGATTTGGCTGGCCACTACATTCTCCTAACTCGCTGCAGCTGGAGTGTGATGTGAATGGAAGGTAATCAAATGTTTTCAAGATGGAATTAGATATAGTTCTTTGGCTAAAGGGGACAAAGGATATGGGGTGAAGGCGAAATCAGGTTATTGTGTTGGATGATCAGCCATGATCATAATGAATGGCAAAGGAGGGCTGAATGGTCTGTTTCTGCTCCTATTTTCTATGTTTCCAGGTTTATATACCATTCTGACTTGGGAATATATTGCTGCCATTCTTTCACTGGGTTAGATTCCTGGAGCTCTCTCTGTAACAGCACAGTGGACATACCCACACCACATGAACTGCAGCGGTTCAAGCAGGCAGCTCATCACCACCTTCTCACTGGCAATTCAGGATGGACAATAAGTGCTGACCAAGCCAGTGATACCCATGACCCGTGGATCCTCAATCATAACATACCCCAGGCATTACAGTTAATTTTTGCAGAGCTAATGCAAATGCAATTTTCTCATGTAGATTTAAGCGGTTCACAAATGTACGAACGAACAAAATTAAACTCATTATTACGGGTCACTTCAGGAAGTTTGCTATGTTTAATAATTCTTAAACCTGCCAACGATTCAAATTTATTCGTGTTGTGAGGCTGCGGTTTGTAGCAAGCTGAACGTGGATAATTGTGACAGGGTAAAGGACAATGTAGCAGTAGTGTTGGGAAGTCTCTGGCCCGCGACATTCAACACTGGTGTTGTTGGCAGGTATAAACAGAGCAAGGTAAAAGTTATTGAGGCAGAGACAGAAGTATACTGGCTCAACCAAGGCTCAGAAGATAGTTGGATTTTGTCAAGCAGAAAATAGCAAGAGAGAATGAGTGAGATTCTCCAGCCTCCCTCGCCGGTGGGTGATGGTACGTTGGTTGCTAGCGCTGGAACTCCCTGGTCCCGTCACTGACAGTGAGAATTCCCACTAACGTCACCCCATGCTGGCAGGAAACCCACTAGCAGGGGGTGGCTGTCAGCGGGAAATCTTGCCAGCGTGAACGGCCAGAGAATTCAACACCAGGAGTCAGGGTGACGCAGTGGTTAGCACTGCTGCCTCATAACACCATGTACCTGAGTTCGATTCCAGCCTTGGGTGACTGTGTGGAGTTTGCATGTTCTCCCCATGCCTGTGTGGATTTCGTCCACGCGCTCCAGTTTCCTCCCACAGATGTGTGGGGCTGGTAGGTGGGCCATGCTAAATTGCCCCTTAATGTCCCAAGGTGTATCGGTTAGGGGGATTAGCAGGGTAAGTACATGGGGTTATGGGGGTAGGGTGGGCCTGTGTAAGATGCTCTGTTACAGAACATAGAACATTCCAGCGCAGTACAGGCCCTTCGGCCCTCGATGTTGCGCCGACCAGTGGAACCAATCTAATGACCCTGTAATCTAAACTATTCCAATGTTATCCATATGCCTATCCACTGACCATTTGAACGCCCTTAAAGTTGGCGAGTCCACAACTGCTGCAGGCAGGGCATTCCACGCCCTTACTACCCTCTGAGTAAAGAACCTACCTCTGACATCCGTCCTATAATTACCACCCCTCAATTTTAAGCTATGTCCCCTCGTGTTAGCCATCACCATCCGAGGAAAAAGGCTCGAGAGTCTGTTGGAGAGTCAATGCAGATTCGATGGGTTGAATGGCACTGTAGGGATTCTATAATTAATACCTATATGGGGAAGTCTAACACATTCGTTATTTTGTGCTTTTACACTCAGAAAAGTCATACTGATTGAGCTGGGTCAAGAGATCGCAACCGTTTTACTGCATGTTCACTTTATAATGAAATAAAGTGCTTTCTTGATTCAAATCCAGCCTCATCTCAAAAGAAGATTTAATTTGTAACACTCAGTAAAGAGATTGTGATTGTTTTTTGCCAACTCATTACAATTGATTAGGAAACATCCTTATTGGTAAATGATGGTTTAGGTTATTATCGTCATCAGTTTTTCCGTCACTGGAAGGTAGCAGAAGAAGTTTAAGATATACGATGAGGAGCTGAGGTGTGTAACTTGATGGTATTAGTAAGGTAAATACATGGGGTTCGGGGAAAGAGTGGGCCTGGGTAAGGTTCTCTGTTGGGCAATCGGTAGAGACTCAATGGGTTAACTGCTCTCCTATTAATCAGGTAGATATTAATCATAGAATCCCTACAGAGGGGCACACCTATACCAAGATTTCTAAATTGACAGTGAGGATTTTGAAATTGTTGAAATGAGGTTAAGAGTCAGTCGAGGTTACTGAGGACTGGAATCATAGAACCCTACAGTGCAGAAAGAGGCCCTTCGGCCCATCGAGTCTGCACCGAACACAATCCCACCCAGGCCCTACCCCCATATCCCTACATATTATACCCACTAATCCCTCTAACCTACGCATCCCTGGACACTAAGGGGCAATTTCTTAGCATGGCCAATCAACCTAACCCGCACATCTTTGGACTGTGGGAGGAAACCGGAGCACCCGGAGGAAACCCACGCAGACACGAGGAGAATGTGCAAAACCTCCACGCAGACGGTGACCCGAGCCGGGAATCGAACCCAGGTCCCTGGAGCTGTGAAGTAGCAGTGCTAACCCACTGTGCTACCATGGAGTGATAAGTGAGTGGGACTTAATTTAAAAAAAAACTGCAGCCAACGTTAGACAGAAATGTTATCTGGAGTTTAGCAGTCAGGATCACTGAGGTGGGAACAGACTAGCTGAGTGATGTATAGAACCTAGACTTTGAAAAATAACTTGTGTCATCAAATTGATCTGGTATTGATTGGCAATATCTAATTTTTTTTACCACATTACGTGGATGCCGATGGGTCTACTGTTTGCCAGATTATTTTCTAATGTTGGATTGAATTAACTGACGTCTGTTCCTTCTATACTTACATCCCTTATTTTTGACCTGTTTTGATTTGTCCCTATTAAATTTCATCTGCCATGTTTCTACCCAATTACCCAACCAATTATTTTTTTACAGTTTCTCTGCTATCTCCTGTCTATAGTTTTTGTCTTGCCAGCAAACCTGATTATATTACTTTAACTATGCAGGTTGTTCATGTCAATTGTCAACACTAGGGGTGAGACCCATGTGAGCCGAGACTCAACACTTACCCCCGGAATAACAGTGCACTTCTCAAAATGACTTGCTATTTATTATCTTTAACCAGTTCTCTCCTTAAAAATTAGCTTGTTTTGGTTTAGCTTTTAATTGGATGTCAATCAATAATGAACTTTGCCAAAGGCTATCCGTAAGCCTGTAACTTATAATCACATTATTAACTTTATTTGTGGCACTCTCAAAGAGTTTAAGCAGGATCTTCTTTCGAAATGGAGGCTGCCTCGCTGAATATATTTAAGTCTCGGGTAGATAGGTTTCTGATAGACAAGGGAATTAAGGGTTATGGGGAGAGAGCGGGAAAGTGGAAATGATCCAGTTCAGATCAGCCATGATCTTATTGAATGGTGGGGCAGGTTCGAAGGGCTAGATGGCCTACTCCTGCTCCTATTTCTTATGTTCTTATGTTTATGTTCTTTATCCTTCACATCACTATCAAGTCCATGGGCGGAATTTTACCCTCCCGCCTGCCATTTATTAAATGGCGGGACTCGGACCATACAAAGATCTGTTGACCTTGGCCAGGATTTTCCCACCTTGGCTGAGAGCGACCAGAAAATCCTGCCCCATGCCCTTTAAATTCCCGGATAGCCTATTCGCACCTTAATAATATTGATCCCTGAACTGTACTGGCTACATCTTTTGAGCTTTGGTAATCAAAGTTAGGTCAAGGCATAAGGTGGCATTAGAGTGTGTTAAGATATAGGTTGATGTTATAACTGGACAGAATGGAACCCTGGCTCAAAAGATCGTAACTTCATTATTTTTTTAATTAAATGTGACGGAACAGAGAGAAGGATCATTAATTAAAGTTTAAAGTTTATTTATTAGTCACAAGTTGGCTTACATTGGCACTGCAATGAAGTTACTGTGAAAATCCCCTACTCGCCACATTTTTGCACCTCTTCAAATACACTGAGGGAGAATTTAGCACGGCCAATGCACTTAACCAGCACGTCTTTCAGACTGTGGGAGGAAACCGGAGCACCTGGAGGAAACCCACGTGGACAGAGGGAGAATGTGCACAGCCTGTACAGACAGTGACACAAGATGGGAATCGATAAGTTTTAACAAGATAAAACATTTATTAAACGTGGAACAATTGGATTATAATGCAATACTTCTTTCTCCCCCCCTTATCTTAACAATTACACACTGGTTTTAAGATTAACATGGATTACAAAGTATATCTTACTCTATCCTTGTCACATTAACACACATAGGCTGGAATTTTACCAGTACGCCCACCCTGATTCCGGGGACAGGCTCAGGTTGGAGGACGGCATTCTCCATTGGCCTCGGGCAGGATCGTATGAAGCTTGGGAGGACATTCCAATAAAATTTCGCCCAAAGTCTCTTTGATGCAAACAAAATGACAGTGGTCAAATTTATATTCCTCGCTGAATCCAAGTAAAGTAAAGTTTATCTATTAGTCACAAGTAAGGCTTACATTAGCATTGCAATGTGGATTTCTCCATTCCCCACTCCCTGATGATTGTCAAATGAAAGTTTCCAAACTTCACTCCCAAAAACACACTTTAAAATATTCTCTCATAATTATGCTTTTGAAATCCAGTCCAGGACTTTCCATTGACACTTCTAAACAAAGTTTCTGCTCCACTTTTAACAGCAAATCCAGTCCAGGATTTTGCACCAATCCCTTTAGGATCTCTTGACTGCTGAGCAAAATGTTCATGACTGTTTCAACTGGCAGTTCCCAGATTCTTATTAAAATTACATCAAACATTTTAGCTACCTCTGAGGTCTGTTCCACACTTTAATTCCTGTAATTGTCTCTTTAACTCAGAACACTGTTTACTCTTCCTTGAATTCTTCTGAACATTACCTTGGTCTCTGTTCAATCGTCTCGGACAGTATTCCTGGTCATCTGGTCAGTATTTGGTTCCTTAGGAAGTCTGCATCACTTGGTCTGTCCAGCTTCTCCTGGCAGACTTGAGAGCTGTTCACTTCTCGGTGACCTGTCTCCAACTGCTCTGGCTTACAGTTAAAATGAAGAACAAAAGAATGCCCACTCTGTCTCTCCCTCTCTCTGGGATGTGGGCTCCCTGTTGTTTAGCAATGCCCTGCTGTTTTATTTATTCTTCATGCTATAGCCTTCTCTAAGCACAATAGAATCACAGCTGGAACGTATCCACCCCTCACACATACAATCACCTTTGTCCAGCATGAAACTAACGATAGATTTTACCTCTCCAGGCCCAGAAACATTTAATGAAACCCACTTCAAACTATACCTTATGTTTATGAATATAAATATAAATCCATTAAAACTAGCTATGGATTCCTAACAAGTGGGGAGGGTGACAGATCGGTGGGTGAAGGTGTCGAGTGGTAGATAAGTAAGTAAGGGGCAAGGTGCCAGTTATGTGAGGGGGTAGATTGACAAGATGGTGGGAGAGGGGGTAGTGTGTTGGGTAAGTAAGTGAGGGGGCTGAATGAGTTGGGGGGGGGGTGTTGTGAGATTAGTCACTGGTTGGGGGAGTGTATAAAGAACAAATACAATTACAGCACAGGAACAGGCCCTTTGGCCCTCCAAGCCTGTGCCAACCATACTGCCCAACTTAATTAGTTGGGGTTTGAGGGGATAGCTGGTAGTCCAGTGGGGAGCCAGGAGGTGGCAGGGTAGTGGGGAAGGGGGGATTAGTCTAGGAGTCCAGTAAAGATGGGGACATTGTGGGGGTACTGTAGTCTAGTTACCCAGGATTAGAATGGGTTTAAATCCTTCTGAATTTTTCTGTGTAATTATTCTGTTACGTGAGTTAGAATCATGCAAAATCTCTGATTTAAATTGGAGTCTTGGAAGATCCCAGACACAATATTAGAAACATAGAAAAACTACAGCACAAACAGGCCCTTCGGCCCACAAGTTATGCTGATCGTATCTCTACCTGCTAGGCTTACCTATAACCCTCAATCCCATTAAATCCCACGTACTCATCCGGAAGTCTCTCAAAAGACCCTATCAAATTTGCCTCCGCCACCACCGATGGCACCCTAGCTATGACTGTAACACTACATTCTGCACCCTTTCCTTTCCTCCTTTATGAATGGTATGCTTTCTCTGTATAGTGTGCAAGAAACAATTCTTTTCACTGTATCCCAATGCATGTGACAATAATACATCAAATTGCATCAAATCATTGGAATTTGATTATTTAAACAAGAGTGACAAAGACCAAATCGCTCCACTGACACAGGAGAAATACATCTTTTCGTTGCACTGAAGCTGTCATTAAAAATCTGGAGAGATTGAGTTTCATTATCTGAGGCACTCCAGTATATAATATTCCCCAGTGGGATGACATATTAACCCAGTGGGCTTTAAATCAAGAGGAAGATAAATATTATAAACCATCAAAGTAGTTGTGGTGTCAATCACCTTGTGGCAATGGGGTTGGTGAGCACCGTCCTTTCATTGCACGCTGATACTGATACAACAGGTCAACAGAGTGTGCATTTGGACACTGCCGATTTGGCAAGGCTCTGGCGCACTTTGAAAAGCTTTCTCATTACAAAGTGATCAACAAAGTCCCTCTTCTAGGATACCAACTGCTGAAGCAGAATCCTCTCAGACATCAGGCAATTTCAATTTAAGTGAGGGTTTGTTTCCTCCCTGTTTGAAAATCACTGAGGTGTTAAAAGCAGCGGAGAAGTTACAGTGGCCCCCAATTCCATTAGCATCTAAGTTTGAACATGTCCTCGTAATTGTCAAATTACTCTCATGTAAATCACTTGATTAGAAACTGTATCCGCTGGGTCCACAATCGGGTATATTCTAATCATTGCTTTGGAAAAGGTTATATGGAGGCTATCCAGGTATAATTGAAAAGTATGGACAATTTCAGACTTACATCTAGAGATCAACATATTGTATCTTTCAGGAAATAAACTTAAGACAGTTTAAGCCTTCTCAAATGCACCCTTGATAGGATTTTAGCTGCTCCTGTTTCTCAAAACATGGACACGATGAATCAATTTGATACGCTCTCTGTGTATTTCAATGTGTAATTGTATTGAAGAGGGGCAGTACAGTGGCACACTGCTATCTCACTGTGCCAGGGACCTGGGTTCGATTCCCGGCTCGGGTGACTGTCTGTGTGGAGTTTGCACATTCTCCCTGTGTCTGATTGGGTTTCCTCCGGGTGCTCCAGTTCTCTCCCACAGTCCAAAGATGTGCGGGTTAGGTTGGTTGGCCATGATAAATTGCCCCTCAGTGTCAGGGGGACGAGCAGGGTAAGTACATGAGATTACGGGGATAGAGCCTGGGTGGAGTTATTGCTGATACAGTCTTGATGGGTCGAATGGCTTCCACTGTAAGGATTCTATGATTTTATGATAAAACTCTCCCCAAAATCAAAATACTGAATTTGAAATTAAAAACAGAAAATGTCGAGTTAGACTCAGAGAATGAAACAGAATTAACACTTCTGGTCTAGGATCCTTTGTCAGAAGTATTCGGATGAAATGTTATTGACTTGAAATAGTGGGGGGGGGGGGGGGGGGTTTCCCAAACTGCCTGTCACGGGAACCATAGCGGGACCATGCAAATGACCTCAGGTGGGATTTTCCTGCTTTGAGATGAAAGTCCCATCCATTAACTCTGTTCCTCGCTATAATTGAATGTTTTCTGGCCAACTAGACTTTCACTGGGTGCTTTTGGCTGGTGTAGAGTCAGCTATTGTCCATGCAGTGTTTACCACTGTGCCGTGCAGAGGATATAAATCTGTAGTGCCCAGCAGAAACAGCGAATGGGACCATGAACTTCCCCCTCTAACCAGCACCGAGGCCCAGCTGGCATCCAGATATACCCTTACTCTGCTTGTCATTATTTCTCAACCATGGACACCTGCCTTGAAGCCTGGTCCAACCAGCACCGTGATGGCCAACACTGGTGCTTCAAGTGTCACTTAATAAGGTCCTTTATTACTTTATAAGGTGGACACTTTATAAGGTCCTCAAAGTCGCTGAAGAACAATGTATTTGTGTATCAGTGTGAATATTTTGCCTTTAGAGCAAATTGTAGAATTGTTTACCATTACATAGATGATCTTGAGGAGGGGGCTGAGTGTAGGGTAACAAAATTTGCTGATGACACGAAGATGAGTGGAAAAGCGAATTGTGTGGAAGGCGAGGAAAGTCTGCAGAGGGATCTGGATAGGCTGAGCGAGTGGGCGAGGACCTGGCAGATGGAGTATAACGTTAGCAATTGTGAGGTTATCCACTTTGGCAGGAATAATAGTAGGAGGGATTACTATTTAAAGGGTGAAAAGCTGCAGCATGCTACGGTGCAGAGGGACCTGGGGGTCCTTGTGCATGAGTCGCAAAAACCTAGTCTGCAGGTGCAGCAGGTGATCAAGAAGGTGAATGGGATGTTGGCCTTTATAGCGAGGGGGATAGAATATAAAAGCAGGGAGGTCTTGCTGCAACTGTACAGGGCACTGGTGAGGCCGCAACTGGAGTACTGTGTGCAGTTTTGGTCCCCTTATTTGCGAAAGGATATATTGGCCTTGGAGGGAGTGCAGAGGAGGTTCACCAGACTGATACCGGAGATGAGGGGGTTAGCTTATGAGGAGAGATTGAATAGACTGGGTCTGTACTGGTTAGAGTTTAGAATGTTGAGGGGGGATCTTATAGAGACTTACAAGATAATGAAGGGGATGGATAGGGCAGAGGTAGAGAGATTCTTCCTGCTTAGAAAGGATAGCAGGACTAGAGGGCACAGCCTCAAAATAAGGAAGGGGGGTGCAGTTTAGAACGGAGTTGAGGAGGAACTTCTTCACTCAAAGGGTGGTGAATCTCTGGAATTCTCTGCCTGTTGAAGTGGTGGAGGCTACCTTGCTGAATATATTTAAGTCACAGGTAGATAGGTTTCTGATAGACAGGGGGAATTAAGGGGAGAAAGCAGGAAAGTGGAACTGATCCACTTCAGATCAGCCATGATCTTATTGAATGGCAGGGCAGGCTCGAAGGGCTAGATGGCCTACTCCTGCTCCTATTTCTTATGTTCTTATGTTTCCACAGCTGTGGCATCTCCTACAGTTGATCTGCCCGGGCAGGTTTGAAGACAGAACCAGGTTGGGAGGTGGGATGCAGTGTTGGAGATGTTTCTTTAGTTCTGTTTCAAGAAACTGCGATGGGGTCCTTTTTCTTAGCTTGGTTGATCAGAGCAGTTGCTGTTGGCTTCTTGTTCCCTGTATGAAGCTGTTTCATGATGGTTCTGTTTGTAGCCAGCTTGATCTGTCTTTTCAATGCTTTTGGCAAGTAAACCAGGATGACCTCTGTCTCAAAACTGCTGAATCATATTCCAAAAAAGGGAGACGTGTTATCCCAGGCCTGGGGCTTGTCTTAGTCAATTTCTGTTTGAGAATCCTTGAATTCCAACAGTCTTTTATGAATCCTCTAATCTGGTCCACAATTTGGAGCTCGCGGTCAAATGTAACGGAAAGGTCATGTGATCATCGTAATCCATTTCGATTCAGTCATCTTTTTCATTAAAATCAGTTCAATATTTTAAGGTGGCGCAGTGGTTAGCACTGCTGCCCCACAGCGCCAGGGACGCAGGTTCGATTCCCGGCTTGGGTCACTGTCTGTGTGGCGTTTGCACATTCTCCCCGTATCTGCGTGGGTTTCCTCCGGGTGTTCCACTTTACTCCCATGGAGGAAAGACACGCTGATTAGGTGCATTGGCCATGATAAATTTTCCCTCAGTGTACCCAAACAGGCGCCGGAGTGTGGCAACTAACGGATTGTCACAGTAACTTCATTGCTGTATCAATGTAAGCCTACATGTGACGCTAATAAAAAAGCTTTAAAGATTTTCAAAGCTGGCCCAAAAATATATGTCCTTTGGAAATTCATAACACTGCCATGAAAACACTGTTGTGCCTGTTCACTGGGAGTTTTGCTCTCTGATTATTGAGTATGGCTTGGTGTTGTGCAGACTGCCTCTGGATGGAGGTATAATGTAGGAACAAAGGCAGGTGGATGGTTTGGCTGGGGAGGGTTAGAGGGCTAACCTCCATTTGCTAGGATTTTGGCCAAATTCTTCAAATGGTTTTTGGGCCCTCTAGCCCTCTCCTAGCCCCTCCATACTCCATATCTCCCATATTGTCTACATGCCCTTATGTGTCCTCCATGCCCCCCTGATGTATCCCATGCCCCTTCATATTTCCTTTGTTCCAACATGACCCCAGCATTCTCCATACCCACTTATCCACCCACAGTCTGAACAATGTGTTGGTTGGGTGCATTGGCCATGATAGATTCTCCCTCTGTGTACCCGAACAGGTGCCAGAGCATAGCAACTAGGGGACTTTCACAATAACTTCATTGCAGTGTTAATGTAAGACAACTTGTGGCACTAAAACAATAAACCGTTTTAAACTAATATCCATTATGTACAGTTCCCATCAGCTATGTGATAATACTGGGAAGCTCTTAAGTTCATAAGATGTAGGAGCAGAATTGAGTCTGCTCTACCATTCGATTATGGCTGATATGCTCCTCATCCCCACTTTCCTGCCTTCTCCCCATAACCCTTTAACCCATTGCCAATTAAAAATCTGTCTAACTCCTCCTTAAATTTACTCACTGTCCCAGCTTCCTTGGGGTAGCAAATTTGACATATTCACAACCCTTTAGGAGAAGTAGTTTCTCCTCTACTTTGTTTTACATTTGCTGCCCCTTCTCCAAGGACTATGATCTCTCATCCTACAATGCCCCGCAAGAGGAAGCATCCACTCCACGTCTACTTTATCCATAACTTTTGATCACCTTGTACACCTCAATTTGATCTCCCCTCATTCTTCTAAATTGCAGACGGTATAGGCCTGAACTGTTCGATCTCTCTTCATACAACAAGCCCCTCATCTCTGGAATCAATCTAGTGAACCTCCTCTGAACTGCCTCCAATGCCTCTACATCTTTCCTCAAATAAGGGGAAAAAAACTGTGCACAATACTCCAGGCGCGGATTTACCAATGCCTTGTATATTTGCAACAATATTTCCTTACCTTTATATTCTTTGGAACAGAACTCTTTGGAATATTCAGGAAAACAATTATCCATTTAAATTCCTCTTCAAAATATGTCCCTCTTAGCAATTCATAAGCCATTCAAACTCCTCTTAAAACACTCTTATCTCAGGTACTCATTAATCTGTCAATTAAACAAAAAGCTATTCGAAAACCTCTTCAAGACATTTAATCCCTTTATCTGTCCACAAAACTGTCAATCAAACACAGCATATGGCCCTCTCACAGCAGTGTCAACAAATCCTGCTGAGCTAAATCCATTATTAGTGGTTGGAGTTCAGGCACGCTTTCATAATCAGACTAATTTACACAGCTAAATAAGAGACACCACAGAGCTCAACACAATAAATGCTTTGAAATTGTCTGACCAGATGCCCAACCATCTGCTCCATTTTTCTTCAAAGGCTGAATGGAGTTTCAATCAGAGAAAGTTGGCATCTTTCCAGAATTTTTTTTGAAAAGATTGCTGGACTTTAAATCACTATAATACTCAAACCACAGAAATTGCTAAAATAGTCAAACCAGTATCCAGTTGACCGTTTAGATTTTCAAATGACATACTTAGTTGGCACGTCAAGTTGACACGTCAAAAGGTGCCCGACACCCCAGCAGGATTCCCTCAAGGTTCAAGAGGTGACAATAGTCCCCTCTCGCCTTGAGTAAGATACTAACCACGGGGAAGGTTATATTTGGAGCACTTAAATGGGCATCCCAAAGTAGATTTAAATATTTGATGGGTCGCAAGTTCCCACCCCATGAACAATGGCGTCTGGCGGGAACGAGCTGGGAATTTAGAAGGTGCACACGTCTAGATTTGGCTGAGTGTTGGGACGGATGGAATTTCTCCCCGAACGCCTATGACAATGCCATCCTGTTACTTGTCGCACAGGTGATTTTGTTCTTTGTTCTTTGCATAACGTGAAACGGTTTGGCCAACCAATAAAGAACAAAGATCAAAAAACAGCCCGGGAAACAGACCCTTCGGCCCAACGAGCCCGCGCCGCCATTTTAACACTACCAGTCCCCCCCTCCACCCATGACCCTTATCTATTGTTTTATGGCCATCCACATTGAGGGAAACTAATTTAGGGACAATCTATTACCTCCAATCAGCCTAAGAGCACAT
The DNA here is from genome assembly GCF_965287045.1 of Carcharhinus amblyrhynchos. NCBI lineage: Eukaryota > Metazoa > Chordata > Chondrichthyes > Carcharhiniformes > Carcharhinidae > Carcharhinus > Carcharhinus amblyrhynchos. The sequence goes on along the minus strand of NW_027649782.1, from coordinate 1,979,091 downwards.
CTTTGGGGTGTGGGAGGAAACCGGAGCACCCGGAGAAAACCCATGCAAGCACGGGGAGAATGCGCAAACTCCCACAGACACCGGCCCAAATCCATGTGTCTGCACAGCAATCAGTGATAGTTATATTGCTGGTCCTGTTAGCCCATGATGGAGCAGAGTTGGCCAGAATGATCCTTAATGCATCTGCTCATCCACTTTCTGGAGTCTGCTGACAGTGAGGTCCTCACGAGCACACTTGCCAATGCAATGGCCTCTTCACCTTCATCCTCCGCTTCTATAACCTCATCACCATTACCCCCTTCGAGGTCCTCCTCAGCGAAGGAGACATACAGCTTCTCCATCTTGTCATCTGCCCAAGTGGGGCGGCAGGGTAGCACAGTGGTTAGCACTGCTGTTTCACAGCATCAGGGACCTGGGTTCGATTCCCGGCTCGGGTCACTGTCTGTGTGGAGTTTGCACATTCTCCCCGTGTCTGCATGTATTTCCTCCGGGTGCTCTGGTTTCCTCCCACATTCTCAAATGAGGGATTAATTAGGTGCATTGACCTGAACAGGTGCCAGATCGTGGCGGCTCGGGGAATTTCACAGTAACTTCATTGCAGTGTTAATGTACTTGTGACTAATAAATAAAGTCCCCCCCCACCATTATAGTGCCAGTTTGTGTGTGCACAACAATGATAAGTAAGATTCTTTAAGAAGTGTCTTGCAGCACTCCACTAGATCTGTCCAAGCATCAGAATTGCATTCAGGGTCCCTATTGTGTATTCCAGCAATGTCTAGGTTACAGAATGAGCCTTATTATACATTCTCTCAACAGGAGTCAGAGGACATCACAAGGGTGTCATCAGCCACATTATTTGCGGGCGACCCTTGTACCCGAGGGATAAGTCCAGCATCCTGCGTGGTTCTTTGAAAGGACATAGAACATTACAGCACAGTACAGGCCATTTGGCCCTCGATGTTGTGCCGAGCTGTGTCCAATCCCACGATCAAGCTATCCCACTCCCTATCATTCTGGTGTGCTCCATGTGCCTATCCAATAGCTTGAAAGTGTCCGACTGCACTATCACAGCAGGCAGTCTATTCCACAGATCCCAGTCTAGATCCCTGAATATGTCAGGGATCTATAATCTACTCAGGGTGTACAAGTTATGGATGTTTCCTGGATATTTGGTGCAAACCTGCATGATAAGTTTGTTATGGTTGCACACTGGATGCACATTGAGTGAGTGGTAGTCTTTCTGGGGTTAACATACTGGACTGCCTGACACCATGGAGCTTTACCAGCCACACAAATGCAATCGCTGGTACCCTGTATCTGTGGCAAACAGTAACCTCTGCCAACCCCAGTGCTCTTGCACACTAGCTTCCTTCATTTCTGTTCACATTGACAAAATTGTGGACCTTTACAGAAATAGTCTTGTGACTTTTTGGGTGAATTTGTAGGTGGATTCTTGGAGGATATCACAAAGGAGCCCCGGAAGGAGCCATTGGTATAAAAGTTAGAATATGACAGTTACTTCCAGTGTGAGTGGGATTGCTTTAACATCTAAGGAATGAAAAGTTGAACTGGAGACTGAGCAGTCATTGGCAAACATGTCATTCCTCTCCTTACCATGAAGGTAAAACCACTAATGAAACCATTGGAGATGGTTGGGCCCAGAACATTATCTTGAAAAGCTCCTGCAGTAATATCCTGGATCTCAAATGACTGACCTCCAGTTATCACAACCATCTTCCTTTGTGCCAGGTATGACACCAGCCAGTCATGAGTTTTCAATTAATTTCAGGTTTTCCAGGATTTCTTGGCTAAATGCTGCCTTGAAGTCATAAGAACATAAGAAATAGGAGCAGGAGTAGGCCATCCAGCCCTTCGAGTCTGCCCCGCCATTCAATAAGATCATGGCTGATCTGAAGTGGATCAGTTCCACTTTCCCGCTTTCTCTCCATAACCCTTAATTCCCCTGTCTATCAAAAACCTATCTACCCATGACTTAAATGTATTCAGCGAGGCAGCCTCCACCACTTCAACGGGCAGAGAATTCCAGAGATTCACCACCCTTTGAGTGAAGAAGTTCGTCCTCAACTCTGATCTAAACTGCAACCCCCCTTATCTTGGGGCTGTGCCCTCTAGTTCTGCTATCCTTTCTAAGCGGGAAGAATCTCTCTACCTCTACCCTATCCATCCCCTTCATTATCTTATACGTCTCTATAAGATCCCCCCTCATCCTTCTAAACTCCAACAAGTACAGACCCAGTCTATTTAGTCTCTCTTCATAGTCCAACCCCCTCATCTCTGGTATCAGCCTAGTGAACCTCCTCTGCACTCCATCCAAGGCCAATATATCCTTGCGCAAGTGCGGCGACCAAAACTGCACACAGTACTCCAGCTGCGGCCTCACCAGTGCCCTGTACAGTTGCAGCAAGACCTCCCTACTTTTATATTCTATCCCCTTTGCTATAAAGGCCAGAGTCAAGGGCAGTCACTCTCACCTCTGGAATTAAGCTATTTTATCCATGTGTGAATCAAGGTTGTAATAGCACCTGAATCTGTTTGGTTCTGGGAGAACCTGAACTGTGGATCAGTGAGCAGATTGTTGCTACGTGCCATTTGTTGATGACCTATTCCATCACTCTGCAGATGATGAAGGGCAGACTGATGGGGTGGTAATGGGCCAGGTTGTATATGTGTTGCTTTTTGCGGATAGGACATACCTGGGCAATTTTCCACATTGCCGGATAGATGTTTTAGCTAAAACAGCTTGGCTAAGGGCGCAGCAAGTTCCGAAGCACAAGTCTTCATTATTATCACCAGGGAATTAAGAACATAAGAAATAGGAGCAGGAGTAGGCCATCTAGCCCTTCGAGCCTGCCCCGCCATTCAATAAGATCATGGCTGATCTGTCGTGTCTCAGTTCCACATTCCCGCCCTCTCCCCATAACCCTTAATCCCCTCGCTTATCAAAAACCCATCAACCCGCGTCTTAAAAATATTTAGCAAGGCAGCCTCCACCACTTCAATGGGCAGAGAATTCCAGAGATTCACCACCCTTTGAGTGAAGAAGTTCCTCCTCAACTCCGTTCTAAACCGCCCCCCTTTTATCTTGAGGCTGTGCCCCCTAGTCCTACTGTCCTTTCTGAGCGGGAAGAGTCTCTCCACCTCTATCCTATCCATCCCATTCATCATCTTATACGTCTCAATGAGATCTCCCCTCATTCTTCTAAACTCTAACGAGTACAAGCCCAGTTTATTCAGCCTCTCCTCATAGCTCAACCCCCTCAACTCCGGTATCAGCCTAGTAAACCTCCTCTGCGCTCCCTCCAAGGCCAAAATATCTTTGCGCAGGTGCGGCGCCCAAAAATGCACACAGTACTCCAGCTGTGGCCTCACCAATGCCCTATACAGCCGCAGCAAGACCTCCCTACTTTTATATTCAATCCCCCTTGCTATGAAGGCCAGCATCCCATTCGCCTTCCTGACCACCTGCTGCACCTGCAAGCTGGGTTTTTGCGACTCGTGCACAAGGACCCCGAGGTCCCTCTGCACCGTCGCCTGCTGCAGTTTTTCGCCCCATACGTAATAGTCCTTCCTACCATTCTTCCTACCAAAGTGGACCACCTCACACTTGCCAACATTAAATTCCATTTGCCATTTCCTGGCCCATTCGCCCAGCCTATCTAGATCCTTCTGTAGACTCTCCACACTCTCCGCACAATTTGCCGTTCCCCCAATCTTGGTGTCATCAGCAAATTTCGACACTCTACACTCGGTTCCCTCCTCCAGATCATCTATATAAATGGTAAAAAGCTGAAGCTTTGTAATCTCCAGTGCCTTCAGCTGTTTCTTGATACCATGTGGATTGAATGGAATTGGCTAATACCATTTGAAGATGAGATCACTGGGCTTTGATAATTTGTGTGAGATTGTTTTTGCGCGCTCCTGTCCTGTCAGTGACCTCTACTTCCTGACAATATGCCCAGAAAACTTCCTGCCTGCAGATACTAGCACGTCCCTCCTATTTTCCACCTCATCCATCACCTCTCCTGTGGTGCCCGTACACCTTGGTTCACATTCTCGTGTGTGTCCAGCCATTCCTCAAAGTATCCAGAGGGAAGAATCAGCCGTCAAGGTGAATCCGTGACGCCTTTCCAACCACAGTGCGCCTTCCCTTTAAGAGGCTGCCTTTGAGTAGCACCAGCCACTTGCAACTTTGAAACCCTTGCTACCGTTTGCAGCAATGAGCAGTGTGGGTAACGCAGGTTGCAGGCAGCGATCATGTCAAGCAGTGACTGCACGCATGTACTGTGCTGCCCGCAACACAATGAATGGGGGTGAGTCCGTCACACAGCGCGACCCCCATGTCTGGTTTTGGGTTTGATAATTCAACCCCGAGAGCATCAGTTGGATTGAAGTTTAATTTAATAAGAAAAATAAATCTCCTGCATCAGCCACCTCATGGTTAATGCCATTTGAAAAGGTCCAAATTGGTTTCAGGAGCTGGTCAAATTGCCTTCTCCTTATACCTAGCAGCTGGTAATTTCACTATCATTTGTATAATTCGCTCAAAAACTATCCTGGATGATAACATGAAGACTTCTGGGGCGGCACAGTGGTTAGCGCTGCTGCCTCACGGTGCCAGGGACCCGGGTTCAATTCTGGCCTCGGGTCTGTGTGGAGTTTGCATGTTCTCCCCGTTTCTGCATGGGTTTCCTCTGGGTGCTCCGGTTTCCTCCCATTCTCCAAAGACGTGTTGGTTAGGTGCATTAGTCATGCTCAGTTGACCCTAATGTCAGGGGGATTAGCAGGGTAAATGTGTGGACTGACTGCAATAGGGCCTGGGTAGGATGGTGGTTGGTAGGAGCAGGAGTAGGCCATCTAGCCCTTCGAGCCTGCCCCGCCATTCAATAAGATCATGGCTGATCTGTTTCCTTCTGCACTGTAGGGTTTCTATTCTACAATTGTCCAGTTCAATAGAATAAAATGTTTGATGATTTTTGTGAATTAAAGATTGAAGAATTAATGATTGTATGGATAATGCTTGAGTTTAAGGCATTCTCTGGACAGTGAACAGATCAAAAAAAAACCTGCCAGATTAGGCATGGTCTCAGAAGCAGAGAGAAATCACTTAGGGTGTGTTATCAATGGGCTAGGAAAACTCACCTCATTCACATCAGTCCAGGTAACAATCAAGTAATTTTTAAAAATTATTCATTTGTGAGCATGGGTGTCGCTGGTTGGCCCATCCCTAGTTGTCCGAGAGCAGTTGAGGGTCAACCGCATTGCTGTGTCTCTGGAGCCACTTGTAGGCCAGACCTTCTGAGGATGACAGATTTCCTTCCCTACGGGACATTGGTGCATCAGATGGGTTTTTACGACCATCGGCAATGGTTTCATGGTCATCACCCAATACTTAATTGCAGATATTTTTTATTGAGTTCCAATTCCACCATGTGGCATGGCAGGATCCAAACCCGGGTTCCCAGAACATTAGCTGAGTTGCTGAATAGTCTGGCAATAACACCATGAGACCACTGCCTCTACCCCCAGGTTATGCAGAGAAAAAAAATCTACCCCAGATTCTCCTATTGTAATACATTCCCTGTTGCTCTCTCAAAGTTCAGGTGTACAGGGCCTGGTACTATGGGTTTGAGAGACCCTTGCCCAACAGCCAATCTTCGTAGTTTACACTCAGAAGGGAGTGACGAATTGTTACCCTTATCTGAAATCTACAGTTTCACTTCCCTAGCAGTGTTATTTTTATCTCACTAGCCCAAGTACACTGAGACTTCTGTAACGCCCCAGCGCACTGTTCAGCTGAGATCACCCAGCAGTGTAAACTGCACAAGGAAGACCTACATCACGGTGTGCACTTACATATTGAGACATCAGTCATCCCCCAGCTACCGTTCCAGACATTTATTTTTCATAGCATTGCACTCTCCCCTTGGAGATTAGTGTAAGTTAGTGGAAGGATTTGTTGGCTGATTAACAGTTTGACAGGTTGCAATGGGATTCTCCCAGTGCTGAAGCCAGCTTTATACAGACAGCTGATAAGGTAGCTAATCCTATTTGGTTGTATGGGCTTCCCAACCCATATCATTATAGATGTGGCATTCATACCCACCAGACACAAATGTCCTGATGAATGTCAAACTAGCACTTAGAGTCTCTGCTTGCTGCAGTTTACTGCTGTGAGGTTTGAACCCACCCCTTCTCAACCTTCTGACATAGAAAGTAGTCTCACAACACCAGGTTAAAGTCCAACAGGTTTATTTGGCATCACAAGCTTTCAGAGCGCTGTTCCTTCATCAGGTGAGTGGATTGGTGTATGAGGTGGCTGAGGACTGTGAGAGAGGTGTGATGGCAAACTCTCTCGGTGTAATCTGTGTTATAGTTACAACATTATAATTCTAACATCAGGTGTCACTCACCCAGTGAAGGAGCTGAGCTCCGAAAGCTCGTGATCCCAAATAAACCTGTTGGACTTTAACCTGGTATTGTGAGACTCCTTACTGTGTCCACTCCAGTCGGCATCTCCACATTCTAACATAAAGGCAGGGATACCATCATTACATCGAAAGCTTGCTTTATGGCTCCCCGTATGAATGAAGTTAATATATTTATCAACGTTTTACACCTCTTTTGATAGATATTCTACAAACAGAAATAATGCATTAGACCCCAAACTTTTCCATTTTCAGCGATCCCAGCTACCCACTCTTTGATTCACTGACACAGAATCAAAGAAGGGTTACAGTGCAGGAGGAGACCATTAGGCCCATCAAGTTTGAGCAAGCTCTCAGAATGAGCAATGTTACTAGTGCCATTACCCCAGCTCGTTCCTTCACGTTCCCCCTTATCAGATAGTAATCCAGTTCCCTATGAAGGCCTTGATTTGAACCGTGCTCTGAGCTGGTGTATTTTGAATCTTAACCATTCGATGTGTGAATAAGTTTATCCTCATATCGCCCACCATTGCTTCTTCTGCTGATGACTTCTATCTCTGTCATCTCATTCTCAATCCTTCCACCAGTGAGAAAGCTTTCTCTCTGTCCACTCTGTCCAGGACTATTCATGATTTTGAACACCGCTATCAAATCTCCTCTCAACCTTCTCTACTCCAAAAAAAAGTCCCAATTTCTCCAATCTAACCTCATAACTCAAATTCCTCATCTCTGGGCCCATTCCTGTGACTGTTTCCTCCGCTCATTCCAATGCATGTCTTTCCAGAAGAACTAGATGTAATATTCCAGCCGAGGCCAATATACTTCTTACACAAGTTCAGCATAACATTCTTACTACTCTATGTCCCCAGTGGTAAAGCTTCAGATACTGTACCCTTCATTAAATGCTCCTCAGTGATTTATGCACACACACAACCAGCTCCCTCTGCTCCGGAACTACGATTAGATTGTGCCTTTTATTCTATATTGTCTTTCCATAAACTTCTGGCCAAAATGAATTATTTCACGCTTCTCTGGATTGAAATTCATCTGCCACTTCTCCACCTATTCCGCCAACTTGTCTGTGTCCTTTTGAAGTTCGACACTACAGTTTACAATGCCTCCAAGTTTTGCATCATTTACAAATAGTGAAATTGTGCCATAGAAGCATAGAAAACTACAGATCAGAAACAGGCCTTTTGGCCCTTCTTGTCTGTGCCAAACCATTTTTTGCCTAGTCCCACTGACCTGCACTTGAACAACCCTGTACATCAAGGTCATTATCAAATATCAGGAAGAGCAAGCATCCCAGTACTGACCCCTAACCCCTGAGGAACTCCACTACAAACCCTTTGCCAGTCTAAAAAAAATCCATTAACAAATAGTTTCCTGTCACCCAACCAATTATGTATCTATAAGGATGGCATGGTGGTTAAGGACTGCTGCCTCACAGTGCTAGGGAACCAAGTTCAATTCCATGCTTGGATGACTATCTGTGTGGAGTTTGTACATTTTCCCTATGTGGGCTTTCTCTGGATGCTCTGTTTCCCTCGCACAGTCCAAAGAAGGTTAGGTGGATTGGCCATGCTAAATTGCTCCTTAGTATCTCAAGATTTGCAGGTTGGGTGGATTAGTCATGTTAACTGCACTGTGTTATGGAGATAGTGTTGGGCCTGGGTAAGATGCTCTTTTGGAGTGCAGGCTTGATGACCTGAATGGCCTCCTTCTGTGCTGTAGGAATTCTATGGATGCTTCTATGGATTTTGCTACTTCTCTTTATACTCCATTAGCTATGGAAATCCCTTGTGTATCAAATGCCTTTTGGAAGTGCATTTACATCACAATCTCTTGTCTCGCTGGAGTATACCTCTGCGTTCCTGGAGCTGTGAACACTGCTTCTTTCAATGGTCTGAACATAAGAACATAAGAACATAAGAAATAGGAGCAGGAGTAGGCCATCTGGCCCTTCGAGCCTGCCCCGCCATTCAATAAGATCATGGCTGATCTGTCGTGGCTCAGTTCCACTTTCCCGCCCTCTCCCCATAACCCTTAATCCCCTCTCTTATCAAAAACCCATCAACCCGCTTCTTAAAAATATTTAGCGAGGCAGCCTCCACCACTTCAACGGGCAGAGAATTCCAGAGATTCACCACCCTTTGAGTGAAGAAGTTCCTCCTCAACTCCGTTCTAAACCGCCCCCCCTTTATCTTGAGGCTGTGCCCCCTAGTCCTACTGTCTTTTTTGAGCGGGAAGAGTCTCTCCACCTCTATCCTATCCATCCCATTCATCATCTTATACGTCTCAATGAGATCTCCCCTCATTCTTCTAAACTCTAACGAGTACAAGCCTAGTTTATTCAGCCTCTCCTCATAGCTCAACCCCCTCAACTCCGGTATCAGCCTAGTAAACCTCCTCTGCACTCCCTCCAAGGCCAAAATATCCTTGCGTAAGTGCGGCGCCCAAAACTGCACACAGTACTCCAGCTACGGCCTCACCAATGCCCTATACAGCTGCAGCAAGACCTCCCTACTTTTATATTCAATCCCCCTCGCTATGAAGGCCAGCATCCCATTCGCCTTCCTGACCACCTGCTGCACCTGCAAGCTGGGTTTTTGCGACTCATGCACAAGGACCTGCTGCAATGGGAACTAATTCCACAAATTGGTTGCAGCCTCTCTGAAATCAAACAGCTTCCAAAAAGAACTCAAATTGAATTGAACTCTCTGCCAACAACACAAGACAGCAACGACCTGGGAATAACTCAAAATATAAAATATCTTTATCTCTCCAATTTAAAACAGTATCATTCGCCTAGATTTCACACTGAGTGGGTACTCAGTAGACATGAACTGTCATGAAACATTATGTTGCCTCTCGATATCGCAGTGCATGTGGAAGTTGGAAGTGTCCACTCATAGTTAAAGAGCCAAATAAGCCAATGTAGAGTGCAATTGCCAACTGTGGCCTGTGTGTTTTTACACTCTGTACTTTGGCCAATTAACCAGGCGGCCTTCTGTTTTGCAGTCATTCCATACCCAGGGTAACACAGTGACGCAGTAGTTAGCACTGCTGCCTTACAGCACCAGAGTCCCAGGTTCAATTCCAGCTTTGGGTCACTGTTTGCGTGGAGTCTGCACATTCTCCCCAAGACTGCCTGGGTCTCCTCCTAAGATGTGCGGGCTAGGTTATTGGCCGTGCTGAATTGACCCTAGTGTCAGGGGGATTAGCAGGGTAAATGTGTGGGGTTGTGGGAATAGGCCCTGGGTGAGATTGTGGCTGATACAGAATCAATGGACCAATTGGCCTCCTTCTGTACTGTAGGGATTCTAAGCCCACAGGATGTTGGTAATGTTAGGAATAGTTTGGAGTTGGTTTAAAGATAGAACATAGAACACTACAGCACAAACAGGCCCTTTGGCCCACAAGTTGCGCTGATCATATCCATACCTACCAGGCCATAGAACTATCTGTAACTCCCAATCCCATATACTCATCCAGAAGTCTTTTAAAAGACCACAGCGAGTTTGTCTCTACCACCACCGACGGCAGCCTCACTCACCATCCTCTGAGTGAAAAACTTACCCCTAACATCTCTTTTGTACCTGCTCCCCAGCACCTTAAACCTGTGTCCTCTCGTAGCAACCATTTCGGCCCTGGGAAATAGCCTCCGAGAATCCACCCTATCTATTCCTCTCAATACCTTATACACCTCTATCAGGTCGCCTCTCAACCTCATAGCTTCTGGCATTTTTGTTTGGTGAAGTGTCTGATTTTGAAGAATTTGCAGAGGCTTTCTGCAGAAAGGTCCCTTCTTTACAGAAACCCTATGCAACTATCTCGACAGCTGGGGATTGCATAGACTACTGGAGACACCTCCTCACAAGAGGAGGAGCAGACCAATTGTCCACAGGCACAGTTCCAGAGTTGGCCATGTGCCTCTGTTCAAGGAAAGGCCCAGTCTATTAAATGTCCAGGTGGTGTATGACCACGAGTCAGATACTCCAGGTTGGTGCCATGATGGCTGCATCGCTCTCAGGTTCCATGGCTGTTCATTTCTCCAGCACACTGGATGACTGGCTCCTGGGGACAAAGGCTATTGGTTGGAAAGATGACTGATGATGCTTCTGAGACACCCATACATTGCAGCCAAAGAGAGCTACAACCACAGTCACACCTCCACAAGGGGAACACCAGCACTAAGCACTCACAAGCGGAAATTGAAATCGTAATGATAACATAAGGGGCCTGATGGGTGATTAGTTTCTCCTTGGTATGTGTGTATATGAGGACAACTGTGAGGATGGCAAACCAAATCGAAATGAGGCTCTGCTGCCTTGACTGCTCAGGGGGATAATTGCAATCTCCTCCTTAATATATTTCCATTCTTGACATGTGTGCTGTTCCCTGTACAACCTGGCTGTGTCAAGGTGGAACTATTAGAAGTTGAAGACAGTGACAGCTTGGTATGGGCTTCTGCTCTGCCCAAGACTGCAAGAAACTGCAGAAGGCCATGAAATTAGCCCAATCCAATCACACAAACCAGCCTCCCATCCATTGACTCTGTCTACACTTCCCGCTGCCTCGGCAAAGCAACCAGCATAATTAAGGACCCCACGCACCCCGGACATTCTCTCTTCCACCTTCTTCCCTCGGGGAAAAGATACAAAAGTCTGACGTCACCTACCAACCGACTCAAGAACAGTTTCTTTCCTGCTGTCATCAGACTTTTGAATGGACCCAACCTCACATTAAGTTGATCCTTCTCTACACCCTAGCTATGACTCTAACACTACATTCTGCACTCTCCTGTTTCCTTCTCTACGAATGGTATGCTTTATCTGTGTAGCGCACAAGCAACAATGCTTTTCACTGTATACTAATAGATGCGACAATAATAAATCAAATCAAGTCAAATCAACAGCTATTGCAAAAGTCGCGGAGGTGATTCGAGTGCTGAAACTGGAAAAGTCCCAGAGGAGCAAGATCCCGATGTGAGGATGTGTATGGGAGGCAGGGAAAGCTGGGAGGTCTTGATTCAGAGTCCATTCAGTTAGAGTCCAAAGGAAAGAGTCAAGGGGCTGGCTAGAGAAACACTACCTAAATGATTGGAGTTGCTGAGAGTCCTGTTATCCTTCACTTGAGTCCTGAACTCTGAAATAAACTTTGCAAGCCTTTAAATGTCTGACACACAGTTGACCCTCTTCCTTTGTAACTGCGTGAAGCACACTCTGCCCACTGCGTCAATCATTATAGTGTTAGCTAGTGTGCAAAGATATACATGCACCATTACACACACACACATACCAAGGACACATATCACCCGTCAGGCTCCTTATGTTATCATAATGACTTCAATTTCCGCTTGTGAGTGCTTGGTGCTGGTGTTCCCCTTGCACTGGCAGAAATCTCTGGAATTCTCTGCCCGTTGAAGTGGCGGAGGCTGCCTCGCTAAATATTTTTAAGACACGGGTTGATAGGTTTTTGATAAGCGAGGGGATTAAGGGTTATGGGGAGAGGGCGGGAATGTGGAACTGAGCAGCGACAGATCAGCCATGATCTTATTGAATGGCGGGGCAGGCTCGAGGGGCTAGATGGCCTACTCCTGCTCCTATTTCTTATGTTATGTCCTGGAGGCAGGCTGCTGACTCTGAATCAGTGGTGGGAATTCTACTCTAGTATCAATAGTCACTCCATCTCAATCTGAGCACCTCAAACTGTGTTCAACCTTGGTATTGCCAAGAAACAACATAGAACGTTACAGCACAGTACAGGCCCTTCATCCCTCAATGTTGTGCCGAGCTATGTCCAATCCCAAGATCAGTCTATCCCACTCCCTATCATTCTGGTGTGCTCCATGTGCCTATCCAATAACCGCTTGAAAGTTCCTAAAGTGTCCGACTCCACTGTCACAGCAGGCAGACTATTCCACACCCCAACCACTCTCCGAGTAAAGAATCTACCCCGGACATCCCTCCTATATCTCCCGCCATGAGCCTTATAGTTATGCCCCCCAGTAACAGCTACATCCACCCGAGGAAATAGTCTCTGCGCGTCCACTCTATCAATCCCCCTCATCATCTTATAAACCTCTAAACCACTAACTAAACAGAGAAAATCTAAATGAATGATTAATAAAGAAATGGGACAAGTATCAAGTACAGAAGAAGGGTAAATCAAAGAGACTCTGTGATAATGTGACCCTTGAAGGGTGTTCCGAGTGCTCTGAGGGCCTCGTGACCAACGAGGAACCTATAGATTGCTCCGAGAGGAAGCTGAGCCAATCGTGAGGAGGGTGCAAACCAGGGGTGAAGGGGGAACTGGCAGCTGGAGCCCGGGAGACCAGAAGAACAGTCACACTTGTATTCCAGTCTCTACCTTGTGGTACACATACATATATACTGTGTTCGCAATAAAATCTTTATAGTTAAAGCTTGACTGACTTGCCCTCGATCTCTGGGTGGCACAGTGGTTAGCACTGCTGCCTCACAGTGCCAGGTACCCGGGTTCAATTCTGACCTTAGGTTACTGTCTGTGCAGAGTCTGCATGTTCTCCCCATTCCTGCATGGGTTTCCTCCGGGTGCTCCGGTTTCTTCCCACAGTCCAAAGATGTGCCGGTTAAGTGGACTGGCCATGATAAATTGCCCCGTAGTGTCCCAAGATGTGTAGCCGTGGATTAGCCATGGGAAATGTGTGGGGTTGCAGGGAAAGGGTGAGAGAAAGGACCTGGGTAAGAAACTCTGTCAGGGGGAGTTGGTGCAGACTTGCTGGGCCAAATGGCCTCCTTCTGCACTGTAGGAATTCTAAGATTCTATAATTTTATTACAGAATCCAGGTGCAAAAATAAACTAACTTAGAGAGAAAGAAAACACTTGTCCTGCGGGCTGTGTCTGTCTTTCCTCAACACTTCCACTGTGTAGAATCACTCTGGATCACATTATTGTGGCGTGCTGCATCTAGAGGTTTTTTTCTCTTTTACTCCGCGGGTGTGTTGGTCCACCTTGTTGTCTAACGAGGGGCATGCACACGGTGGGTCGTGCGTGGACTGCTCTTGGATGTTTCGAGAGTAGCCTAGTACTTTGTGTCATTTGTGTATGCTTAAAATTGGACCACTGGATGGGCACCACAACAGCTCAGCGACTATCACTGTTTGCTGTGCAGATACATGTATTTGGGCCGGTGTCCGTGGGAGTTTGCGCATTCTCCCCGTGCTTGCGTGGGTCTCTTCCGAGTGCTCCGGTTTCCTCCCACACCCCAAAGATGTGCTCTTAGGCTGACTGGTGTAACAAATTGTCCCTAAGTTATTCTCCCCTGAATCTGGTTTCAAATGGGGGTATCATAAGCATAGACGTGGGTCAAGGGTGGAGGAGGAAAAACACATTGTTAAGATGGTGGCGCGGGCTCGTTGGGCTGTTTCCCGTGCTGTGTTATTCTTTGTTCTCTGTAGATCAGAGTAGAGAAGAGACAGAGCAGGGAAAGAATTACATTGTGTTCTGGAGACGTTGGATTATTAATGTCGGGGCTTCAAATTCTTTCTCATATTGATGCTTTTTTATGCTGTGCAGTGCAGGAACACAGGATCTCATCAACCAACAGTCAAAAGCAGAAAATATTACCTTCGAGCGTTAGAACAGTTTGAAGTTCAAAAAAGGAAGTGAATGTTGGGCACAGGACAAATAAGGTGCAGTGTTCTGTGACACACTATTAGATACTGCACAGGGGCATGTCAAAATGGTTTTCTACGTTTGGCTCTGTTGGAACAAGACTAATAAAGCTCAGTTCTCTATTCTTGGGGATGGATCACTGACTCGGGTTACTGAAGCACAGTGCTGCACTTGTCTTCTGAATGCTCTGTGTTTCATATAACCTTTCTCGCACATGTCTGTCACCATTGGTTTTAGGATCAAAAGTAAAGTGATTAGAAGGAACACAGGCTAGTGATATCAGAAGTATCACAATTGTCTTCTCTAATCAGCCGCAGCTCCCTGACAGATGTCTATTCCACTTTCTGTAAGCCATCTATTTGTATCTGTCAGTCAGTCCTAATCGGTTTGAAATACACAGGCAGAGTCGAGTGTTTCATCTCGGATCCAATTCAAACAAATCAGCAGCTTGAACTCTTATTTCAGCTTCAGATGAGAGTTCTGCGAGCTCTCTTTGTTAACCACCGGACTGACTGAAAGAAAATCTGTTCCTCCGGTTCCAAGGGCTCGACAGTTAGATTCTGGACAAGCGACTGTGTGTAGGAAGTGGGTCAGAGATTCAGGGAGTTACCGTTTACTCACAGTTCTTCAAATGTTGTAGCACAGATTAGCTATCACTTCACAGGACTGATAGATAGATAAAAGACAAAGGGATGAAACAGGTCTAGGTGGGGTGGGGGAGGCGTGTACTAAATATACAGAATCGCTTTTGCTGTCTCTCGTCGTGACCCGTAGCTCTGAAATTCACGAAACTGAATATTGGGTGGAGTGTATCGCAAGATCAATGCCGTTTTTCTTGGCCCTGGCATTTTTGAATTTCAGGGGAGGTGATCGCCCAGTGGTATCATCGCTACATTATTAATCCAGGAGCTCAGCTAATGCTCCAGGAACCCGGGTTCGAATCCCGCCACGGCAAATGCTGGAATTTGAATTCAATAAAAAATATTTGGAATTAAGGATTTACTGGTGATAGAATAGGGAATAAATAGGGTGTGGGTGGGATTGTGGTTGGCGCAGACTTGATGGGCCGAGTGGCCTCCTTCAGCACTGTAGGGATTCTATGATGATCACGAAATCATTGTCGATTATTGGAAAAATCTGTCTGGTTCACTCATATCCTTTAGGGAAGGAAATCTGCCATCCTTACCTGGTCTGGCCTACATGTGATTCCAGAGCCACAGCAATGTGGTTGACTCTCAGCTGCCCTCTAAGGGCAACTAGGGGTAGACTGGCCAGCCAGCGACCGTCATATCCTATGAATGAATAACAAATTTGTCCACTACGAGTCTCACCAACTTTTACAGATGCACAATAGAAAGCATTCTTCCTGCCTGTATCACAGCTTGGTATGGGCTCCTGCTCTGCCCAAGATCGCAAGGAACTACAAAAGGTCATGAATGTAGCCTAATCCATCACGCAAGCCAACCTCCCATCCATTGACTCTGTCTACACTTCCCGCTGCCTCAGTAAAGCAGCCAGCATAATTAAGGACCCCACGCACTCCGGACATTCTCTCTTCCACCTTTCTCTCTGGGAAAAATACATGAAAGTCTGAGATTACGTACCGACTGACTCAAGAACAGCTTTTTCTCTGCTGCTGTCAGTCTTTTGAATGGACTTACCTTGCCTTAAGTTGATCCTTCTCCACATCTTAGCTATGACTGTAACACTACATTCTGCACCCTCTCCTTTCCTTCTCTATGAACGGTATGTTTTAGCTTTACAGTGTGCAAAAAAGATACTTTTCACTGTCTGTTAATACATGTGACATAATAAATCAAATCAAATCAAAAGAATCTAATCCTTCATTTGCAGTGCTCCTTTTAGCTGGATTATATTTTATTTTTGATAAATTAACTTAAGGTTTGTTCTGATGACACCCTCAAATCCCCACCTTACCCCTCTACCCCAGACTCAAGGGCAAACCTTCAAAATAAATTAACAATCATCTGCGGAATTATATCAACGCTTTCTGCCTGTACATAAAGAAGCAAGTCACCTTCTGTCCTCCTCCAGCCGAATAACGTCCAACTGTGGGTGATATCTACTTTGACACAGGTACTGATTAAAAGTGATCAGCAAGGCCAGTGTTAGAGTTTCAGCCATTGACGTACATCTTGCTGGTCACCAAGCACAAGGTTTGGTCAACCATAACAACTGGCATTTATATAGTGCCTTTAATCTAGAAATGTATCCTTAAGCATTTCATGGGAGTGGGAGGTGGGGGGGGGGGGCGTGGGGAGTGGTTGACAAATAGAAGTTGATGCTAATTAAGGAAATATGAGGACTGATGATCAAAATTTTCATCAATGAGGTAAGTTTTAATGAGGGTCTAAAAAGGGGAGAGATGCAGAGAGATTCAGAGAGGGAATTCCAAAGATTAGGGACACAGTTGATGAGGTATAGCCAAAGAACAAAGAACAGTACAGCACAGAAAACAGGCCCTTCGGCCCTCCTAGCCTGCACCGCTCATTGGTCAAACTAGACCATTCGTTTGTATCCCTCCATTCCCAGTCTGTTCATGTAACTATCCAGGTAAGTCTTAAATGATCCCAGTGTGTCAGCCTCCACCACCCTACTTGGCAGCGCATTCCAGGCCCCCATCACCCTCTGGGTAAAATACGTCCCTCTGATATCTGAGTTAAACCTCGCCCCCTTTACCTTGAACCTGTGACCCCTCGTAATCGCCACCTCCAACCTGGGAAAACGCTTCCCACTGTTCACCCTATCTATGCCCTTCATTAGAATGAATTAGCCGTCAACAGTAGAATGAAGATGCCAGTGACACAGGGAGACCAGAGTTGGAGAAGCTCAGTGAGCTTAAAGGTCGTAGGGCTGGGGGAGGTTACAGAGAGAGGCAGGGCCATGGTAGGGTTTGAAACAAGGATGAGAGGCATTGCCAGATTGGGAGCCAGTGTAAATCAGTGAGCACATGAGTAATGGGTGAAGGGCACTTGGTGTCATCAAACCAATGGAATGCATCAATACAAAAAAGAATCCTGCCTGTCTGGTTTGGCATTCTATCTAAGAGTCAACCATCTGACCCATTCGCAGTTTGTGATACAGGAAACTAACATCTTTATATTATCAGACACAGTTCATTGCCTTAGTTTAGTGAACGATATGCTTCAGGATCAGTTCAATGATGGACAGACAGTTATAGATAGGATCTAGCTCCACACAGAATCCCACTGTAAAGAATTCCTATCCGTTTACCCACAAATAAGACCAACCCTCCCAATTTCTTGAAGGAAAGATTTACTGGAGTTCTATGAGGATGTGTCTAGGGCGGTGGATAGAGGAGAGCCGGTGGATGTGGTCTTTCTCGATTTTCAGAAGGCGTTTGACAAGGTACCTTACAAGAGGTTATTACAGAAGGGGGCATGGAGTTGGGGGTAGGGTGTTAGCGTGGATAGAGGATTGGTTGTCAAATAGGAGGATGGGTGCTATTCGGACTGGCGGATGGTGACTAGTGGAGTGCCTCAGGGGTCGGTGCTGGGGCCTCAGCTATTTACCATTTATATAGATGATCTGGAGGAGGGAACCGAGTGTATGGTGTCGAAATTTGCTGATGACACCAAGATTGGTGGAACGGCAAATTGCACGGAGGGTGTGGAGAGTCTGCAGAAGGATCTAGATAGGCTGGGCGAATGGGCCAGGAACTGGCAAATAGAATTTAATGTTGGCAAGTGTGAGGTGGTCCACTTTGGTAGGAATAATGGTAGGAAGGATTATTACTTACGTGGAGAAAAGCTGCAGCAGGCGATGGTGCAGAGGGACCTCGGGGTCCTTGTGCATGAGTCGCAAAAACCCAGCTTGCAGGTGCAGCGGGTGGTCAGGAAGGCAAATGGGATGCTGGCCTTCATAGCGAGGGGGATTGAATATAAAAGTAGGGAGGTCTTGCTGCGGCTGTATAGGGCATTGGTGAGGCTGCAGCTGGAGTACTGTGTGCAGTTTTGGTCGCTGTACTTACGCAAGGATATTATGGCCTTGGAGGGAGTGCAGAGGAGGTTTACTAGGCTGATGCCGGAGTTGAGGGGGTTGAGCTATGAGGAGAGGCTGAATAAACTAGGCTTGTACTCGTTAGAGTTTAGAAGAATGAGGGGAGATCTCATTGAGACGTATAAGATGATGAATGGGATGGATAGGATAGAGGTGGAGAGACTCTTCTCGCTCAGAAAGGACAGTAGGACTAGGGGGCACAGCCTCAAGATAAAGGGGGGGCGGTTTAGAACAGAGGTGAGGAAGAACTTCTTCACTCAAAGGGTGGTGAATCTCTGGAATTCTCTGCCCATTGAAGTGGTGGAGGCTGCCTCGCTAAATATTTTTAAGACGCGGGTTGATGGGTTTTTGATAAGAGAGGGGATTAAGGGTTATGGGGAGAGGGCGGGAATGTGGAACTGAGACACGACAGATCAGCCGTGATCTTATTGAATGGCGGGGCAGGCTCGAAGGGCTAGATGGCCTACTCCTGCTCCTATTTCTTATGTTCTTAAAGATGGAGATGGTCAAATCTGCCCCCATTGGTGGGTCCTGTTCTGATGGGATAAGTTCACATATTCCTCACTAAATTGCAACTGTTGAGCATCATAATTTGAAGATGAAACTGAGTGATGAATGGTTACCCTCATTAGAGACCCTCTCTGCTATCTTAACAGATGTGAGGTGGTGATGAGTTTCACTATGTGAATGGGAGCAAGATCCCCAACGAGAATCTCCCTTTTGTGAGCTGATACAAAATGAAATAAAACTATAGAATAATAGAGATTTACAGCATGGAAACAGGCCCTTCGGCCCAACTTGTCCATGTTGTCATGTGGAACTTAACTCCAAGTTCCTAGCATCAGTCTCAGGGATATTTGCTTCAATAATACTTTGTGATATTCAACATTACTAATTTAGCTCATCACCGCTACAACATTGTTAACACAGTGGTTAGCACTACTGCCTCACGGCACCAGAGACCTGGGTTCGATTCCTAGCTTGGGTCACTGCCTGTGCGGAGTCTGCACATTCTCCCCATGTCTGTGTGGGTTTCCTCCGGGTGCTCTGGTTACCTCCCACAGTCCAGAGGCATCTGGGTTAGGTGGATTGGCCATGCTAAATTAACTCTTAGTGTCCCGAAATGCATAGGTTGGAGGGATTAAGTGGGGTAAAAGTAAAAGTTTATTTATTAGTCACAAGTAGGCGGACATTAACACTGCATGAAGTTTACTGTGAAAATCCCCTGGTTGCCACACTCCGGCACCTGTTCGGGGACACTGAGGGAGAATTTAGCACGGCCAATGCACCGAACCAGCACGTCTTTGGACTGTGGGAGGAAACTGGAGCACCCGGGGGAAACCCATGCAGGCATGGGGAGAACATGCAAACCACATAGACAACAACCCAAACGAGAAATTGAACCCAGGTGCTGTGAGGCAGCAGTGCTAACATCGTGCCAACTTGCTGCATTTGTGGGGTTAGGATATAGGCTTTGGGTGGGATTGTGGTTGGTGCAGACTCAATGGGCCAAATGGCCTCCTTCTGCACGGTGGGGTTTCTATGATCTTGTGATTTCTACCGGCAGTTCTCAGAGATGCAAATTTGAATTGTCTGATATTTTACCTCTTAAATCTTTTGCAGTTGGAATTTCAACCCAAAATACTTTGATATCTCCTCCCCTCTTCCCTTATTATTTATCTGCAGGCAAAAATCTTTAGAAAAAGATAAAGGGTGTTAGGAGTGTGAAGAAATTATGTTTCCTGAACCATCGCAATCGTAAGTGAGTTATGATGTTCTTCAAAGAGTACTTTATACTTATAAAACGCATCTTGAGGAATCTTGGGTGAGTTCAGAAAGTTCACAGCAGAATCATGGTTTGATTGTAAAATGGTAAACTGCTCTTCACTCTGCAACATTAACCTGGGAACTCTCACAGTCTGTTTCTGTCACAGTTTCACCAGAAGCATTGATCTACTGAACTTCAGTTCCCTGGTGGAGTCCTGGGATAATTCCAGGGGAAATCTGTTCTGAAGGCAGGAAAAAAACCATAAAGATGGGTACCTAGCATAAAAATAGCTGTCCGGCACATAAGGGGTTAAAAGGCATTAAACCTGCACTGACTTTCAAGCACAGACAATTAAAATTTAAACCACAGGACAGACAGTTAATTGAATTAAAACAGATGCTTCAGAAAGCCAGGCACCTTAAAAGAGATAAAGATAGTCCTGGGACGATGGGGGTCTGATAGGGAGATTAAGAACAGGAATGCATAAATACAAAGGAACCACTTACTACAAGAATAGAATAAAATTAAGTCATTGATAAAGAGGAAATGTACCCATTCATGGAACAATGTGATATTGAAACGATCATGGCTGTATCTGTCGATAATAATAGAACATAGAACACTACAGCACAAACAGGGCCTTTGGCCCACAAGTTGCGCCGATCACATCTATACCTACCAATCCATAGAACTATCTGTAACTTCCAATGCCATTAGATCCCATATACTCACCCAGAAGTCTTTTAAAAGACCCCAGCGAATTCGCCTCCGCCACCACTGACGGCAGCCGATTCCATTCACTCACCACCCTCTGAGTGAAAAACTTACCCCTGACATCACCTCTGTACTTGCTTCCCAGCACCTTAAACCTGTGTCCTCTCGTAGCGACCATTTCAGCCCTGGGAAATAGCCTCTGAGAATCCACCCTATCTATTCCTCTCAACATCTTATAAACCTCTATCAGGTCGCCTCTCAACCTTCGTCTCTCCAGGGAGAAGAGTCCCAGCTCCCTCAACCTATCTTCATTAGGCATGCCACCCAATCCAGGCAACATCCTTGTAAATCTCCTCTGTACCCTTTCAATAGCTTCTACGTCCTTCCTATAGTGAGGCGACCAGAACTGCGCACAGTACTCCAAGTGGGGTCTGACAAGGGTCTTATAAAGTTGCAGCATTACCTCCCGACTCCTAAACTCAATCCCTCGATTAATGAAGTCCAGTACACCATACACCTTCTTGACCACATCCTCATGGAACAATGTGATATTGAAACGATCATGGCTGTACCTGACCATAATAATGAGCTAAAAAAATGTTGTACCCATTTGACTATAACGATGTGATAATCGTGTCGGGTCTACCTATTGTGTAAAGGGTATAAAGATGGATCGCTTCTATTGTTTCATCGAGAGAAGGTAGCTGTCCAGTACTGTGGGCCTTTTCTCCACGAGGCTTCGTTAAATAAAACTGTGTTGTTGTTCGTCCAGTCTGACTCCGAAGTGGTAGTTTTCCCACAATAGTTCTTTTGTTAGCAAATTTCTAATGCGCACTTGTGGAGATACTCTTGAAAACACTTATTCTGATCAACATTACTTCCAGCTTCCAGTTTGAGGGGGCAGAATTCTCCAGTTTTGAGACTCAGTACAGTGGTGGACTGCTCCCGTTCCCACCGGACAGCAAGGGGAGATCCCGCACCCAGAATCTGCGCTTGGAATCTCATTAATTATGGACAGGTAGGTTTACCTCTGAGTCACCTGAGTCATCTGACTGCCGTGGGTTCGAAGATCCTGGCGCAACATTTAAATTCCAGTCCACACGTTCCTATCACTCTCTCCGACCCAGCTATGTTCACCAGATCATCCAGGATATCAGCAATCCAGAGGGAAAAGGCTAGCAGCCTCAAGATGAAGCCTGTTCCTCGGATCAATAACCCACTCCCTCCAACCCGTCACCTACGAGGCGCCCATGCCACACTCGAATCTCTACCTACTGCCCCTGGAGTCTTTGTGCATCGCTTCCAGTGAATGATATGACTTCCCTTTGAACCCAACCCCCCCCCGCTTGCTGTGACATTTTCATCCAGCCTTGTTGAGTTCCAGTTTCCCTCCCCCTCGGTTTTCCGTCTGTCTTCCCTCGTTCATCTTCATCCACTTCCTTGCACAGGCCTCCCTCCACCCCGCTCCCATTGAACCCTACAGTGCAGAAAGAGGCCCTTCGGCCCATCGAGTCTGCACCGAACACAATCCCACCCAGGCCCCATATCCCTACATATTATACCCACTAATCCCTCTAACCTACACATCCCTGGACACTAAGGAACAATTTCTTAGCATGGCCAATCAACCTAACCCGCACATCTTTGGACTGTGGGGGGAAACCGGAGTACCCGGAGGAAACCCACGCAGACACGAGGAGAATGTGCAAACTCCACACAGACAGTGACCCGAGCCGGGAATCGAACCCACAACCCTGGAGCTGTGAAGCAGCAGTGCTAACCCACTGTGCTACCGTGTCACCCCAAGATCGTCCTCTTGATAACAAACCCCCCCCACCCCCTGCTTGACCTCACCTTGCACTCAAGCCCCAATCGAACTTCTTGTGGTGGCTACATGGGTCCCCCAGTGCTGTCCAGAGAGGCACTGCTGTGTGACATGGGGAGAAAGGAGAGCCCTGTAACTCCCCAACCCTAGGCACTGTATTGATCTGTCTCAGTGACACAGGAGAGTCTGTGGTGTCCATGAAGACCAGCTAGGCATGGAGATGGAGGGCAGGAACCTCTCTGCCCCAGCAGATTGGTGTACAGTGCATCAGGAGTAGTACAGCACCATGGAATTAAGGCTTTTTATGCACTGACCTTGAAGTCTCGAGTGAACAGAAATGGAAATGATGTAGGTCGACAAATATTTTCTCATTTCTGGTGAGGCCAGCGTTTATTGCGCATCCCGAATTGCCCATGAGAAGGTGGTAGTGAGCTGCCTTCCTCAACAGTTGCCACCCCTGAGATGCTGATATAGCCACAGTGCTGTTACAGAGGGAGTTCCGGGATTTTGATCAACGACTGTGACGGAATGCCAATATATTCCCAAGCCAGGGTGGTGAGTGACTTAAAGGGGAACATCCAGGTGGTGGCCTTCCCCGGTATCTGCTGCTTTTGTCCTTCTAGCTGGTTGTAGTTGTGGGTTTGGAAAGTGCTGCTTGGGAGGCTTTGGTGAGTTGCCGCTGTGTAACTTGTCAATGGTACCACTGTGTGTTGATGGTGGCGGGCTATGCTTGAGACAATTTTACTCTCGACACTTTGTATAGGTACAATGGCACAGTGGTTAGCATTGCTGTCTCACGGCACCAAGGTCCTGGGTTCGATTCCTAGCTTGGGACACTTTCTGTGTGGAATCTGCATGTTCTCCCTGTGTCTGTGTGAATTTCCTCCAGATGCTCCAATTTCCCCCTACAGTCTGAAAGACGTGCTGGTGAGATACACTGACCATGCTAAATTCTCCTTTAGTGTACCTGAACAGACACTGGAATTTGGCAACTAGGGGATTTTCACTGTAACTTCATTGCAGTGTTAATGTAAATCTACTTGTAACAAAAGTTAATCAGAACATAAACAGTCTCAGAACCCGTTCTTTGATTATGGTATTTCTAAGTCCAGATTCCCATATTTGGCTGATTCACATCAACCTTCTCTGTTCCTTATGTTTTGCTGGTTGGGTATTAAGCATCTCATATACTTAAGTAGCATCAAAACCCTGGAACTCCCTCCCTCCCTCCCAGTGGGTGTACCTCCAGATCAGGGACTGCAGTGGTTCAAGAAGGCAGCTCACTGCCACCTTCTCAATTGCAACTGGAGGTGGGCAATAAAATATATTGAATGGCT
The DNA here is from genome assembly GCF_965287045.1 of Carcharhinus amblyrhynchos. Lineage (NCBI taxonomy): Eukaryota > Metazoa > Chordata > Chondrichthyes > Carcharhiniformes > Carcharhinidae > Carcharhinus > Carcharhinus amblyrhynchos. The sequence goes on along the minus strand of NW_027649782.1, from coordinate 1,955,301 downwards.
TTCATCAGCGAGCAATGCCAAGATTTTCTTTTTAGTGCAGCGGGTTGGGACAATCTGGCACTCCACTGTTTGAAGGACTGTAACAGTGGGACTACGGGGAAAGGGAAGGAAATTGGGATTATTTGAAGCAATTTGAAAGAGTTTGTATGATGGCATAAATGGTTTTGTTCCATGCTTTGTCATTCCCTGATTCTAGAAATATTGCGGAACATTCCTCCAATTCACATGGATACATTGGAGAAATAGGGTCAACTGAAAAAGTTCCATGAAAGTTCGAGGCAATTGTGTTTAAAACTCCCCTAAGTAGCCCAGCCGAAAGTGAATAATGTATCTGAATGTCTTTATCATTGAGGGATGGAGGTGAAAGGCCATTCAGGAATACACCAATGTTGGAAGAAGAAGAAAAATTCAATTTAATCAGGAATAAGCCAACATTCTAAAGGAAGGGAAGAAAAAAAAAGATTTCTATAGCTCTTTTTACAACCGCTGGGTATCTCTAACTGCTTTATAGCTGTGTATAGTAATGCAGAAAGGCTGCAAGGGACTGAGGAACTCACAGTGTTGAGAAAGATGGCCAACTCCTGCTCCTAGTTCCTATGTCTTTTTTGATTCATTCACGGGACATGGGCAACGCTAGCTGGGCCAGCATTTATTGTCCATCCCTAGTTGCCCTTGGAAGGCAGTTGAGAGTCAACCACATTGCTGTGGGTCTGGAGTCACATGTAGGCCAGACCGGGTAAGGATGGTACATTTCCTTCCCTAAAGGACATTAGTGAACCAGATGGGTTTTTCCGACAATCGACAATGATTTCATGGTCATCGGTAGATTCTTAATTTTTTTGATTGAATTCAAATTCCACCATCTGCCCATGGCGGGATTTGAACCTGGAACGTTAGCAGTCTGTTGACTATTCACTGTGTATCAGCCTAAGAGAGGGAGAGATTGAACTGTTGCAGAAATTTTAAACCGGTGTAAATAAATCCCTCCTGCAGATATAAATCACAGCTCCAGGTCAAAATTTGCTGGCCTGGTAGCGGAAAGTTTAAGGGAGATATGTGTGGGAGAAGTTTCTCACGCAGAGAGTGTTGGGTGTCTGGAATGCACTGCCAGAGGAGGTGGTGGTAGCAACATTTAACAGGCATCTGGATGGGTGCATGAATAGGGAGGGAATAGAGGAATAAACCGTGTTAAGGGCAGAAGGATTTTTTTATTTAGATAGGGCATCATGATTAGCACAGATTTGGAGGTCCGAAGGGTCTGTTCCATAAGAACATAAGAAATAGGAGCAGGAGTAGGCCATCTAGCCCTTCGAGCCTGCCCCGCCATTCAATAAGATCATGGCTGATCTGAAGTGGATCAGTTCCACTTTCCCGCTTTCTCCCCTTAATTCCCCTGTCTATCAGAAACCTATCTACCCGTGACTTAAATATATTCAGCGAGGTAGCTTCCACCACTTCAACGGGCAGAGACTTCTAAAGATTCACCACCCTTTCAGTGAAGAAGTTCCTCCTCAACTCCGATCTAAACTGTACCCCCCTTATTTTGAGGCTATGCTCTCTAGTTCTGCTATCCTTTCTAAGCGGGAAGAATCTCTCTACCTCTACCCTATCCATCCCCTTCATTATCTTGTAAGCCTCTATAAGATTCCCCCTCAGCTTTCTAAACTCCGTGCTGTACTCTTCTTTGTTTTTTGGTCTATTCGCGTTGGCAGGATCTTCCAGTCTTGCCGATGGCAACAGGTTCCCCGGCAGCAGAGGGTGTAAGCAATGGAAAAATCAGCCACTCGTGAATGGTGGGACACCCCTATCACTGCAAAACATGCAGTCAAAGGGGCAGAAAATCTAGCCCTCCATAGCGCATTGTCCTGCCTCTGAGGAATGAAATACCAACTGGCGATGAGGATGATAAGGTTTGATAAGGTTCACCATGGTAGGCTTCTGCAGAAAATGCAGATGTATGGGATTGAGGGTAGTCTAGGAAATTGGATCAGGAATTGGCTAGCAGATAGGAGACAGAGGGTGCTGGTTGATGGTAAATATTCGTCATGGAGTTCGGTTACGAGTGGTGTGCCTCAGGGATCTGTTTTGGGGCCACTGCTGTTTGTAATTTTTATTAATGATCTGGATGAGGGTATAGTTGGGTGGATTAGTAAATTTGCTGATGACACCAAAGTCGGAGGTGTGGTAGATTGTGAGGAAGGGTGTCATAGTTTGCAGGGAGACTTAGACAGGTTGCAGAGCTGGGCCGAGAGGTGGCGGATGGAGTTTAATGCGGAGAAGTGTGAGGTAATTCACTTTGGTAGGAATAACAGATGTGTCGAGTATAGGGCTAACGGGAGGACTTTGAATAGTGTGGATGAACAGAGGGATCTAGGTGTATGTGTACATAGATCCCTGAAAGTTGGGAATCAAGTAGATAAGGTTGTTAAGAAGGCGTACGGTGTCTTGGCGTTTATTAGTAGGGGGATTGAATTTAGGAGTCGCAGCGTCATGTTGCAACTGTACACTACTCTGGTGTGGCCGCACTTGGAGTACTGTGTGCAGTTCTGGTCTCCACATTACAGGAAGGATGTGGAGGCTTTGGAGAGGGTGCAGAGGAGGTTTACCAGGATGTTGCCTGGTATGGAGGGGAGGTCCTATGAGGAGAGACTGAGGGATTTGGGGTTGTTTTCGCTGGAAAGAAGGCGGCTAAGAGGGGATCTTATTGAAACATATAAGATGATTAGCGGTTTAGATAGGGTGGATAGTGATAGCCTTTTTCCTCGGATGGAGAAAGCTAGCACGAGGGGGCATGGCTTTAAATTAAGGGGGGGGGTAGTTATAGGACGGATGTGAGGGGTAGGTTCTTTACCCAGAGGGTGGTGAGGGATTGGAATGCCCTGCCTGCTGCAGTTGTAAATGCACCTAGTTTGGGGGCGTTTAAGAGATCCGTGGATAGGTTTATGGACGAAAAGGGATTGGTTTAGGTTAGAGGGTCATTGTTTTTTAACTGGTCGGCGCAACATCGTGGGCCGAAGGGCCTGTTCTGCGCTGTAATGTTCTATGTTCTATGATGGAGGAAAATTTAAGTTTACCTTTTGAAAAATGGAAGGGGGTTGCAGCAGGAGACTGATTGTTGCAGTCGGGACTGATGGATTTCCGGGTTCAATATCTACTTTCCTGCTCCAAGAAAGGATACTCCAGATGGAATGGCGAGAAGCAATCTGATCAGAAAGCCATTGAGCATTCACATAGCTACAAAAAGTACAAAAGATGCATGAATGTTTGAGATAAGTGGTAAGTGCTCTTGAAAAATACTCTTGGACAAAATGAAATATGATGTTCGAACGATATAAATTTCAACAGGGGTGCTGGGGAATGGTGACCTGAACAAACACCAGGTTTACAGCAATTGGCTCCTACATGTCAACTTGGCACATTGTTCATCACGAGGTAGTTCGTTGGTTAATCTTCAATCTCATGAATTAGAGAACGGTTCCTCACGGAGAATGATGATTTCACCTTGGAGAAAAACCACATCCTTGTCAAGTGAAAATCTTTGCTTGGCGTTCAATTTGATGGAGATGTGCGAGGCAAGTGTTTTTACGCAGAGGGTGGTGAATGTCTTGAACACGCTGCCCAGGGAGGTGGTGGGAGCAGGTATGGCAGCAGCATTTAAGGGCCAACGAGATGAATACATGAATAGGATGGGAATGGACTCCGTAAGTGCACACGGTTTCCATAGAATCATAGAAACCCTACAGTGCGGAAAGAGGCCCTTCAGCCCATCGAGTCTGCGCCAAACACAATCCCACCCAGGCCCTACCCCCCATATCCCTACACATTTACCTGCTAACCTACACATCTCAGGACACAAAGGGGCAATTTTAGCATGGCCAATCAACCTAACCCACACATCTTTGGACTGTGGGAGAAAACTGGAGCAAACCCACGCAGACACGAGGAGAATGTGCAAACTCCACACAGACACAGTGTCCCGAGCCGGGAATCGAACCCAGGACCCTGGAGCTGTGAAGCACCAGTGCTAACCCACTGTGCTACCGTGCCGCCCCTTATATTGTTTTAGTTTAGGCAGGCATCATGATCGGCACAGGCTGGGTAGGCCCATGGGCCTGTAGCTGTGCTATACTTTTATTTGTTCTTTGCTCTTGAAGAGGCTACACAGAAATATGCTCTCAGGCGTAAGTTTGTGGACAGAGTTTGACAATTGGTTCGCACGCAAGGATTACAGACAGAAACTCAACAGCAATACTTCCCCCCTTCACAAGATAGTTTCAGACATGTGCTCAAATTGTGCAGTTCCTCATCGATTCAAAACACCATGTCCAACTTGAGGGGAAAATTGTCACTCATTCTTAAAGTGGAACCACTTTGCAAAGGTATGGATGTTGAAGAAGAGGAGTTTACTGATTTAACGCGATGGTGAGTTTCTCCCGGAGAGTGAGGTACGATATGTGTACACTATCATGTAGGGCAAAGTAGCGGGTTATTTCAAGCAGCTCTCAGGCAAGATGACAAGCATTTCAATGTCACATCTTACTGACGTTGGTGTGAAAGTATCTATTTTGAATGACACAGCTCGACTATCGGTATTTTCCACAACTTTTACTCCTGCGACACTCTGATTTTGGAAACAATCACAGTTTACCATTCGCGACAAAGATTTTACCCCAGGCAAGGTTCATGTTCTACACATCCCAAAGCAGACAGGTTATAGGGGTAAACATTTAGATAGATATGGATTCCAAGCTGAAGATCCCACTGCAACACACATTAACGAGATTGACGACACAGTCTATATATAGCAATATCTTTCCTTATTTAACAGATTTGGGGAGATTCAGGAGTATAATTATGCTCTGCATATTAAACATGTTAATTTAGGATATCAAAGGGGTTTTGGTGTGAAAGACATACACTTGAAGTAAATATAACCAAGTTCAATTCTCTACAAGTAAATAGGCTATGGGTAGAAATTTGCATCAGGAGATAAGTAATGTTTGTTGTGTTCCATTATAAAATTTCAAAGAGAAGTAAAAAGGGGCTTACAATTTGGAAAAGGTTATAAATAAATAAGGCAAGGTTTTGAATTTATTTTATCCTGAAATGGGGCCAACAGGGAAAACATGGAAGATTTTACTATTCTTGGAAAGTTGAGTTTCAAAGAATGATAAGTACAGTGGAATCAAGATGAAAGGACAAAAAAAAACTATTTAAGGAGAGATGTGAGTATCGTGTGGGGGCGGGCCATGTGCTGGGGAAAAGTGCTTTGAAGAAACAAAGCAAAGAAATTTCCAACCAACTCAGAAAAGAAAGCAGGGTTTTGTCTTAAAGTTTCTTTCTTTTCCACAGCAGAATGGGTGTGAGCGTGAGGTGCTGCGATATACCTTCTCCGCAGAAATAGTGGGGTTTGCCTTGTGGTAATATTACTAGACATAAGGGATTGTTGCCTAACTTGGTGTTTATTTGTGAGTTGACACAGGGACAAAGAGTACAAGAAGTAAGGAAGTGGATTTATACAAAACATTACTTAGAGCTCAGCTAGAATCTTGTGTGCAGTTCTGGGCGCCACACTATGCAAACACATTGCAGAGAGTGCAGAAGAGATTTACAAAGGATGATTCCAGCAATTAGAAATGTCAGTTATGAGGATAGATTGGAGAGATTAGGACTATTCTCCTTGAAGAGAAGGCTGAGAGGAGATTTGAGAACATAAGAACATAAGAAATAGGAGTAGGAGTAGGCCATCTAGCCCCTCGAGCCTGCCCCACCATTCAAAAAGATCATGGCTGATCTGTCGTGGCTCAGTTCCACATTCCCGCCCTCTCCCCATAACCCTTAATCCCCTCGCTTATCAAAAACCCATCAACCCACGTCTTAAAAATATTTAGTGAGGCAGCCTCCACCACTTCAACGGGCAGAGAATTCCAGAGATTCACCACCCTTTGAGTGAAGAAGTACCTCCTCAACTCCGTTCTAAACCGCCCCCCCTTTATCTTGAGGCTGTGCCCTCTAGCCCTACTGTCCTTTCTGAGCGGGAAGAGCCTCTCCACCTCTATCCTACCCATCCCATTCATCATCTTATACGTCTCAATGAGATCTCCCCTCATTCTTCTAAACTCTAACGAGTACAAGCCTAGTTTATTCAGCCTCTCCTCATAGCTCAACCCCCTCAACTCCGGCATCAGCCTAGTAAACCTCCTCTGCACTCCCTCCAAGGCCAAAATATCCTTGCGTAAGTGCGGCGACCAAAGCTGCACACAGTACTCCAGCTGCGGCCTCATCGATGCCCTATAAGCCCTATTTGGGACAGACATTCAAAATTATGTGGGAGCCAGAGTAGATAGGGAGAAAGTGTGCCTGTTTGTAAAAAAGATCAAGAACAAGAGGGAGACAGATTTATAGTGATTTTCAAGATAAGCAAATGTGATCTGATAAAAAGCTTTTACACACAGTGAGTGGTTTGGATCTGGAATGCATTGCCTGGAAGTGAGGTGGAGGCAGATCCAATCGAGGTATTCAGATGATTTTTTTTTGAAGAGAAATGATGGCATGGGGAAAAGACAGGGGAATGGCACTCAGTCATGGTGCTTGTTTGGAGTGGTGGTGCAGACACGATGGGCCAAATGGCCTCATCTGCACCATAACAATTCTGTGATTATTTACATCTGTTGACTCTGCACTGTATAACGAGTGAAGCTTGGGTGTGGTCACTGAGACAGAGAAAGACTGGTACTGAAGCTAGGTGTGAGCAAAAAAATTAAAGCTTTATAAATAAAACTCCTCCTGCAAATGTAAAACATGGAGGGTATCATCTCTGCATATCTCGAAGGCATAAAGACAACTGCTGATTCTGTTTTGTGTTCCATCCTCAAATATGTAGACCCAAACTGTGCTCCAGCTGCGTAGTTTCATCAAACCCTTAGATTATTAGAACAAGACTTCCTTATTCTCTTACTCCGATCTCCTTGCAATAAAGCCCAGCATGCCATTTGCCTTTCAAATGGTTTGTTATGCCTGGATGGTGATCTCAGGCAGGACTTTACTGTGTTGGGACAAGCGTGACCATAAAATATCGCAAATTGTCTCTGCTGATACTAATTACAAACAACAAAGAACAACACAGCACGGGAAACAGGCCCTTCGGCCCAACGAGCCTGCGCTGCCATCTTAACATTGTGAGTTCCCTCTTCTACCTATGGCCTTTGTCTACGCCTACTGGGGAGGATTGAGGGAAGACTAATTTAGGGACAATTTGTTAACACCAATCAGCCTAAGAGCACATCTTTGGGGTGTGGGAGGAAACCAGAGCACCCGGAGAAAACCCACGCAAGCACGGGGAGAATGCGCAAACTACCGCAGACACCGGCCCAAATCCATGTATCTGCACAGCAAACAGTGATAGTCACTGAGCTGTCGTGCTGCCCGTCCAGTTTAAGCGTACACTAACGACGTGAAGCACTAGGCAACTCTCGAAGCAACATCCAAGAGCAGCCCTCGCACGACCCACCGCGTGTATGCTCCTTGTTGGACAACAAGGCGGACCATTTGGCCTTCACTCTTACATTGGTTACCTTTATCTCAATATGCAATATGTCTCTTCCACTGTGGAGACAGGCAGACAGAAAGGGTCAAATTTCTGTGGAGTTGGGGGAAGAGTCTGCAAATCTTTAAAAATACTGGGGAACAAATGCACAAGTCCACATGACTTTCCAACAGATTCAATTTTTGTCCACGGGAAGTGAGTGTGGTGAGATTAGCACCAATAGGAAACCTAAGCTTTCTCCCTATTTCTCCTCACAACTAATATCCTCGATACCAGTCAACATCTTGGTAAAACTTTTCTGCACTCTCTCCAAAGCCTCTGCATCCTTCTGGTAGTGTGGTGACTAGAATTGGACACAATATTCCAAATGTGGCCTAATCAACGTTTTATGCAATGTTTTGCCAATTTTTATACTCAATGTCCATCCGATGAAGGCAAGCATGCCATATACTTTCTTCACCACCTTTTTCACCTGTGCCGTCACTTTGTGGGCGGCACGGTAGCACAGTGGGTTAGCACTGCTGCTTCACAGCTCCAGGGTCCTGGGTTCGATTCCCGGCTCGGGTCACTGTCTGTGTGGAGTTTGCACATTCTCCTCGTGTCTGCGTGGGTTTGCTCCGGTTTCCTCCCACAGTCCAAAGATGTGCGGGTTAGGTTGATTGACCATGCTAAAATTGCCCCTCAGTGTATAGGGGTGCGTAGGTTAGGGGGATTAGTGAGTATGATATGGGGGTAGGGCCTGGGTGGGATTGTGTTCGGTGCAGACTCAATGGGCTGAAGGGCCTCTTTCTGCACTGTAGGGTTCTATGATTCAATGATTTTAAGGATCTGTGGACCTGTATTCCCAGATCTCTCTGTGTGTCTATACCCCTGATGGTTCTGTCATTTATTTTATAGCTCCCATTGGAATTGGATCTACCAAAATGCAACACCTCATATTTGTCCGGATTAACTTCCATCTGCCATTTCTCCACTCAATTTTCCAGCCTATCTATATCGTGCTATATCCTCCGACAATCTTCATTACTATTTACCTTGCTAATTCCACTGACACTAAGGGGCAATTTCAGCACGGCCAATCAACCTAACCCGCACACCTTTGGACTGTGGGAGGAAACCGGAGTACCCGGAGGAAACCCACACGGACACGGGGAGAATGTGCAAACTCCACACAGACAGAGACCCGAGCCAGGAATCGAACAGGCTAACTTCTCAATGGTCTCTGCATTTCACAATCTGGTTGAATGTTTAAAGATGTTATTAAAGGATTTGATGTGGAGTCTGAATAAAAGTCTGCTTATTTTAGAAGTGATTAAGCATTCGAGATTTAAAAGCTTTGTATGGGTTACTTGGACGGGCCATTTCTTCACTATCAAGTATGCATAAAGACCGCATTAAATTATTTTATTTTCTTTCATCTGCACGTTTCCTGAGGTTTGCCCATGGTGGACTCTAGGTGAATAGCTACAGAGGTGGCATGGAAGGTATGAGGGGACAAGGGGATGGATGGGGAATGGATGCTTGTGAGAGGAGACAGAGCATTTAATAGCTTCTAAAACAACAGGACAAAGTCCCAGAGACTACAGCACATCTCATCACTCGCCTGCCCCACCTTCCTCCCACTTCCTAGGAACTGTTTCCAGGATTTCTGGGCTTGACTCAATCCCATCCCTGTCTCCCCAGCGCAAAAACGGGGTCTGACTTTTTAAAATGAGCTGGGTCTGCCAATTCAGGAAATTTCCTGACTTGGATGGTCAACTTCGGTGGTATAAAATTTGACCCAAAATGTCCCTGCCATTTCCTCATTCCCTAGAATTTATCTAGTCTTCCCTTTTCAGGAACCAGCTAGTCTCCTTCCTTTTATATACTTGTAAAAACTCTTACAATCTATATTTCCATTTGTGGTTTGTTCACTCTCATATTCTCCTACTTTCCTTTTTTAATCAACATTTTGGTCACCCAATCCTCAAACTCGTTATTATTTTTTACAATCTTTATAAGTCTTTTAACTTATTATCCTTGACTTCCCCTGTACGTCATAGATGGATCTTTCTCACTGAAGTTATATTTTTGTTGAATATTTTGAGTCGTTTCTTTAAGTGTCTCCCACTTAAAGTGTGAAAAAATACCTTTTTAAAATGAAAAATATCTTTTAATCTACTTACACAAAGAGAACAAAGAAACTTACAGCACAGGTACAGGCCCTTCAGCCCTCCAAGCCTGCACCGACCGTGCTACCCGACTGAACTAAAACCCCCTACCCTTCTGGGGACCGTATCCCTCTATTCCCATCCTATTCATGTACTTGTCAAGACACCCCTTTAAAGTCACGACCATATCTACTTCCACAACCTCCCCCAGCAACGAGTTCCAGGCACCCACTACTTTCTGTGTAAAAAAATCTGCCTCGTACATCTCCTTTAAAACTTGCCGCTCGCACCTTAAATCTGTGCCCCTGAGTAATTGACTCTTCCTCCCTGGGAAAAAGCTTCTGACTATCCACTCTGTCCATGCCTCTCATAATCTTGTAGACTTCCCCCCTCAACCTCCTTCATTCCAGTGAGAACAAACCAAGTATCTCCAGCCTCTCCTCATAGCTAATGCCCTCCATACCAGGCAACATCCTGGTAAATCTTTTCTGTACCCTCTCCAAAGCCTTCTGGTAGTGTGACGAGCAGAATGGAACATTATATTCCAAGTGCAGCCTTATTAATGTTCTATAAAGTTGCAATATGACTTGCTAATTTTTAAACTCAATGCCCCGGTCGATGAAGGCAAGCATGCCGTATGCCTTCTTGACTGCCTTCTCCACCTGCATTGCCACTTTCAGTGACCTGTGTACCTGTACACCCAGATCCCTTTGTGTATCAATACTCTTAAGGGTTCTGCTATTTACTGTATATTTCCTATCTGTATTAGACCTTCCAAAATACATTACCTCACATTTGTCTGGATTAAACTCCATCTGCCATCTCTCCGCCTAAGTCTCCAACTGATCTATATCTTGCTGTATCCTCTGATGGTCCTCATCGCTATCCGCAAATTCACCAACCTTTGTGTCATCTGCAAACTTACTAATCAAACCAGCTACATTTTCCTCCAAATCATTTATATATATTACAAACAGCAAAGGTCCCAGCACTGACCCCTGAGGAACACCACTTATCACAGCCCTCCATTCAGAAACGCACCCTTCCATTCAACCGTAGCCAGCTCTCCCCTCATACAATTTAAACCGCTTTGATTAATTTTAATATTCTTGTTTTGGACTGAATAATGTCACTCTTAAATTTAGTATGAAGTTCAATTTTATTATGATTACTCATTCCCTCTTTTCTTGATGGGGGAGTGGGGTGTGGATCAGATGGGTGCCAACAGAACAAGGTTCCAGCTGAGGTGGGTTTGGGATTTCCTTGACCTATTTGTTGTGGAGGCCATGGCACTGTGGGTTGGATCTGTCATTGGGCACAAACTGAAGAAAGTATGAAGATTAAAGACCCCTATTGTATTGCCCTTGTTATAAGCTCAATTATTTCTTGCTTAATGTTCTGTCCAATGATCGAAGCACATTTAGATATAGGCTGTATAAACTGCTCACACTAATGTTTACTGGTCCTTTTTATTTGTAATCACCACCCATACAGGTCCTGATCTTCTGAGTCAAAATCCTTTCTTGTAGAAATATCCTCATATCATTCTTATCAACAAATCCTCTTCCTTTTCCAATCTATTTGTAGTTTTGAAATCTTGAAAGATTTAAATTGCAATCTGGACCACCTTGTTACTGTGTCTCTGTCTTGGAGATTAGATCGAAACCATTTAAAGCCCATTTGTCTTGCTAGTTCTTCTATCTGATTATGAGTGCTTCAAACATTCAAACAAAATGTCTTTTTTACTATTATCCTTTGTACAGACCTAATTCACTGACACATGATTACTGTAAAACTTCACAAATTGTTGCGCTTCAGATTTCTCAATGTCCCTTCATCTGAACCCATCCCCATCTTTTAGTTTGAAGCTCTATTCACATTCCTCATGATGTGATTCATCAGGATACTGATCCTTGGATGTAATCAGAAAAGAACAACTCCCTCTGAAAACTAATGGTGGTTAGTACTGCTGCCTCACAGTGGGTTCAATTCCCAGCTTGTGGAGTTTGTATGTTCTCCCCGTGTCTGCATGGGTTTCTTCTGGTTGTTCTGGTTTCCTCCCACAGTCCAAAAGATGTGCTGATTGGCCATGCTAAATTCTCCCTCAGTGTACCCAAACAGGTGCCGGAGTGTGGCAACTAGAGGATTTTCACGGTAACCTCACTGTTGTGTTAATGTAAGCCTACTTGCGATAATTTAGTATCAGTATCTCATGAACCAAAACTCTTTTTTCTTGTTCCACTCTTTGAAAAACACATTTACTTCTCTAATCTGCTTGGCCCTATGTCAGTTGGATTGTTACCTGAGCCACAGGTCACTTAAACCTGGACCCTAATTCCTCAAACACTCTCAGTAGAACATCATTCCAAGCTCCATCTATGTTGTTCGTTCCTACACGGAACCCTATTTCCCTTCGCAAGCTCATCTCCAACCACAAAGAGATATCCTTAGTACTGACAGCAGGCAGGTAACTTCCAGTCATGGCTGCAGAGAACAGTATATATATTCCCCTGGTTATATTGTTTGCTATCATCACTCTCCTTTCACCCCTCCTCGCCCATTTGAATGGTTTCCTGCACCCTGGGTTAGTCTGCCCATCCACTCTTGCACACACCATGGATAGCAAGTGCCCGGTATCTTTTGGTCAAAGTCTGTGGCTCCTTCATCACTCTTGGATCACCATCCCCGCTTGACTCATAGTCACACCCTCACATCACTGACCATTAACCAAGTCTAACGCGCTTCTTAACCTAAGGGGTGTTGCTACCTCCTGAACAAAATATCTAGGTAACTCTCCAAAAATGTCTGCAGTTCAGACTTTGGCTGTAGGGAAGGAAATCCACCAACCTTATCTGGTCTGGCCTGCATGTGATACCAGATCCACAGCGATAACTGTTAATTGCCTGAGGGATGCGCAATAAATGTTGGCTCAGTCAGCGATATCCATGTCCCGTGAATGAATAAAAATGGAGTGGGATATCATCCCTTGGTTAAAAACTGTGTAGGATGGTCTCCTAAAGCTACTAAATAAGAAGAACATAAGAACATAAGAAGTCTAGGCATTTGACCCTCATACCATAGCAACAATAACCATCAGCTCTTGATATACCAAAGAGTACAAATGATCTCATTCACTATCTACACAGCACAGTTAGCCACTGCATAAAGTTACTGGGAAAATAACCACAAGCCTGATTACCAGGCCAAACATAGCTAAGGGGGAGAAAGCCGAGCATTTCAAAAAGCAGATATATCTGACTGATTGTGTTATAGAACATAGAACATTACAACGCAGTACAGGCCCTTCAGCCCTCGATGTTGTGCCGACCAGTGGAACCAATCTAATGACCCTCTAACCTAAACTATTCCAATGTTATCCATATGCCTATCCACTGACCATTTGAACGCCCTTAAAGTTGGCGAGTCCACAACTGCAGCAGGCAGGGCATTCCACGCCCTTACTACCCTCTGAGTAAAGAACCTACCTCTGACATCCGTCCTATAATTACCACCCCTCAATTTAAAGCTATGTCCCCTCGTGTTAGCCATCACCATCCGAGGAAAAAGGCTCTCACTGTCCACCCTATCTAACCCTCTGATCACCTTGTATGCCTCAATTAGGTCACCTCTTAACCTTCTTCTCTCTAATGAAAATAACCTCAAGTCCCTCAGCCTTTCCTCATAAGACCTTCGAGGGAAGGTCTTATCGTGGCCCCACATCTTAATAAACATTGTGGGCAGCATGGTAGCACAGTGGTTAGCACAGCTGTTTCACAGCTCCAGGGACCTGGGTTCGATTCCCGGTTTGGGTCACTGTCGGTGTGGAGTTTGCACATTCTCCTCGTGTTTGCGTGGGTTTCCTCCGGGTGCTCCGGTTTCCTCCCACAGTCCAAAGATGTGTGGGTTAGGTTGATTGGCCATGCTGAAATTGTCCCTTAGTGTCCTGAGATGCGTAGGTTAGAGGGATTAGTTGGTAAAGTATGTAGAGATACGAAATGGGGGTAAGGCCTGGGTGGGATTGTGGTCAGTGCAGACTCGATGGGCCGAATGGCCTCTTTCTGCACTGTAAGGTTCTATGATTGTGGCCACTTCCTCATTTACTTCTGTATCTCAGAACTTCATGTCTAATCTCAGCGCAAGTAAGAGGAGAACTATAACTGTTCCAAATCAAAAATACAAACAGAAAATGTACAACAGGTCAATCAACATCTTAAGGGGAGGGTTAATCTGTGCCTCTTAATGTAAATGGTTTTGCACTGCATGGCTGAAATATCTAAAATGAGGAGTAGGGATTTTGTTAATGAGTTTCTCAATAATGGCCCAGTTGTCTCAAACAGAAGGGAGAGACTTTGCCCTTCCAACATTGATGCTTTATTTACTGTTGTGTTACCAATATTACAAATACTGAGGGATCCACATCCCCTCAGTAAAGGAGTAAATGGAGACAAGGCTCCAATGTTAACACCCAGACCCCACGATGGGAAGGGTTTGGAGAAGAAAGCTAAGGAGCGCATTCCTTTGTATTTATATATTGGTGTATACAAGATCCTGAATGGTCTTAATAAGGCGGATGTGGAAAAAATGTTTCTTCTTGTGGGTGGGTCCAGACTAGGGGAGCACTGTTTTAAAATTAAGGGTGCCCTTATTGGACAGAGAGGAGGAGAAATATTTTCTCTCACGGGGTTGTGTATCTTTGGAACTCCATGACCGGAATCTTCCTGTCCTGCCCGCCATGGAAATCGGAGCGGACGGTGGGCCGCAAAAGTCTGTTGACCTCGGACGGAATTTTCCAGGAAAACCCTGCCCTCTGTCTCCAAAGGCAGTGTAGAGAGGGTCATTGGATACTTTTAACGTGGAGGAAGATAGATTCTTGTTAGGCAAGAGATCAAATGTTATCAGGAGGGAGATGGGGAGTGCGGAAGTCAACACAGAAACAGATCAGCCACCATCTTATTGAATGGCTGTTCAAGGGGCCAAATGGGATCCTCCTATTCCATATATTTGTCTATTTGTGTGATTGCATCCCCAACAAACGAAAGTGCCATTTTTACAATGTAGGATACTGGAGTGTCCCATTGTGATGAGGCGGGATTACATTAACATCCTTAACTATGGTTGCCTCTGGGATTCTAATTTAAAATTCACTGCCAACTCTCCCATTTAAATGCCTCTTTCAACAGTCTTTGTGGGCTAGGAGGCGCAGGAATGGTCTCCCGACCTCTTGAGGAAGCATCCATTCCCTCACACAATCTCTCCCCTCTCACCTTAACGAACCAGAACTAGCTGATGTCGCCACCCCGATCACCATTCTTCACTTCTCCCAGGTGCCAGGGTACATTCCCAAGGGTCTTGGCTGGAGCCACCTGCCATGAGTTGTCCCTCCAGGGCGGCGTAGTGGCACAGTGGTTCACGTTGCTGCCTCGCGCCGCCAGGGACCCAGGTTCAATTCCTGGATTGGGTTGTCCCGTGTCTGTTTGGGTTTCCTCCGGGTGTTCTGGTTTCCTCCCACAGTCTGAAAGACGTGCTGGTTAGGTGCATTGGCCATGCTGAATTCTCCAACAGTGTATCCAAACAGGTGCCGGAGTCTGGCGACTAGGGGATGTTCATTGCGGTGTTAATGTAAGCTTACTTGTGACACTAATAAACAAACGTTAAACAGTTTAGAATCTCTCTGGTACAACCAGTGTGGTAACTTCATTGCGGTGTTAATGTAAGCTTACTTGTGACACTAATAAACAAACGTTAAACAGTTTAGAATCTCTCTGGTACAACCAGTGTGGTAACTTCATTGCGGTGTTAATGTAAGCTTACTTGTGACACTAATAAACAAACGTTAAACAGTTTAGAATCTCTCTGGTACAACCAGTGTGGTAACTTCATTACGGTGTTAATGTAAGCTTACTTGTGACACTAATAAATAAACATTAAACAGTTTAGAATTTCTCTGGTACAACTATAATCAGGTCAAGGGGAATGTTGGTATTTGCTCCCTCCACTACCCCTCACCCCACCCTATCATTCTGAAATCTGCCAGTGCTGTGGGTCAGGCATCGACTCAACCGGTCAAAATTAATTTATTCGATTGACATTTGAGTTGCTGGTTGTGTTGGTGTTGCTGGTAGAGCCCCAGGCTCCTCTATTCAATCCTTCACTTTGCATCTTGAGCATTGTAGGTATCCAGAAACTTCAGAACATAAGAAATAGGAGCAGGAGTCGGCCATCTAGCCCTTCGAGCCTGCCCCGCCATTCAATAAGATCATGGCTGATCTGAAGTGGATCAGTTCCACTTTCCCGCTTTCTCCCCATTCCCCTTAATCCCCTTGTCTATCAGAAACCTATCGACCCGTGACTTAAATATATTCAGCGAGGCAGCCTCCACCACTTCAATGGGCAGAGAATTCCAGAGATTCACCACCCTTTGAGTAAAGAAGTTCCTCCTCAACTCCGTTCTAAACTGCACCCCCCCATCTTGAGGCTGTGCCCTCTAGTCCTGCTATCCTTTCTAAGCGGGAAGAATCTCTCTACCTCTACCCTATCCACCCCTTTCATTATCTTATACGTCTCTATAAGATCCCCCCTCATCCTTCTAAACTCCAACAAGTACAGACCCAGTCTATTTAGTCTCTCTTCATAGTCCAACCCCTTCATCCCCAGTATCAGCCTAGTGAACCTCCTCTGCACTCCATCCAAGGCCAAAATATCCTTGCGCAAGTGCGGCAACCAAAACTGCACACAGTACTTCAGCTGCGGCCTCACCAGTGCCCTGTACAGTTGCAGCAAGACCTCCCTGCTTTTATATTTTAACTTGTAACAATTATCCATGAGTATGCACTCTTCTTGAATTGCAGGCGTAGATTTGTAATGATTTAATTTGCTATTAGCAAAGCTAAGCTCCTCATCAAATATTGAAGCCAGATTCTTCACAAAAGGTGTCCATTTTTCATGGTAAACATTTAGCACATTGAGAGACTGTAATTGGCCTGTGATTGTGTTAACAGCAGAATGGAGAATTATAAATGTAATTCTCTCTGTCAACCCTCAAAAATCTCTCCAAAAACGTGATCCTTTACTTTACCACCAGCACAGATAAAGATAAAATCAATTCAAATGAATAGAAGAGATTCTTGTCTTATGAATAATTAACTGATTGTTCTGATACTTCATACAGGGAACTGAACAGCCAGTCTATGCAATGGGGCCAGATGTGCTGGGTACAGCTCCAGTCTTCCCTGTGAAGACAGCACGAGTGACACTCCTTTCATGAGAATTTTACAATCCAGGATGGAAAGTGTGGCGGTTAAAAATCTTAGCAAAACGCAATGTTAAGGGGTGATGGCTTCCTATCGCTTTGTGGAGTAGTCATTTTCAGCATATCTTCACATACACACATTTTTTCTTCCCCTTTAGTGGGTCAGTGACCTGGTAGATATAAAGAAGGCCCCAGGTGGGATTGGTGTTCTATGCCGAGTAAAGCAATCTCAGCAATAAGATTATTGCAGTAAGCCTCACTGCTTCTGGGCACGGAAGGAGAGCATCAGTCAGTATTTCCCCTGCTTTATCATTGTGACTCTCTCCTCGAAGTCAAAAGGTCACCAGTTCAAGCTGCACTCCAGCGCTTTGAGCACACAATGTGGACTCATGCTTTGGTAAAGTTTGAAGGGTGTGGTGCGCTGTTGGAGGTGCCATATCTGACACAGAGTCAGATAAGGAGATATTGGAACAGATGATCAAAGGGTTGGTCAATGGGATAAGTTTTATAGAGTAGCTAAAAAGAGGGGAGAGAGGTGAAGAGACAGAAGAGTTTTGGAAGGAAATTACAGAGCTTTGGGTCAAGATAGCTGAATATACAGAAGTCAGCGATGGGGCAGATAAGAGGCCAATGCAAAAAGCAATAACCTGATCACCAACGCTCACCAGGGTCACAACTTCTGGTATCAAAACAGCTTTGATAGAAACATAGATAAAAAATAAAGTTCGGAGAGAGTAACTGCCCTTAACATCACGGTAACATTTGCCCCAGTGCGGCATCAAGGAGCCCGAGCAAACTTGAAGTCAACGGGAACCGGAGGAAAACTCTCCGTTGGTTGGAGTCATACTTGGTATAAAGGAAGACGGTTGTGGTGGTTGGAGGTCAATCATCTCAGCTCAACTGCAGAAGTCCCTCAGAGGTGGTGTCCAAGGCCCAACCATCCTCAGCTGCTTCATCAATGACATTCCTTCCGTCATAAGGTCAGAAGTGGGGATGTTCACCGGTGACTGCACAATGTTCAGCACCATTCACAACTCCTCAAGGTACCAGAGCAATCCATGTCCAAATGCAGCAAGAGCTGGGTGGTATCCAGGCTTGAACTGGCAAGTAACATTTTGCCACAGAGGTGCCAAGAGAGAATCTAACCCCTTCTCTTTGACATTATTACAATACTGAAATCCCCACTATCAACATCCGGAGGATTACCATTGACCAGAAACTGAACTGGACTAGCCTTATAAATACTGTGGGGTACAAGAAATGGCAAGAGGCTGGGAGTTCTGTTCCAAGTCAATCAATTCCTGATTCCCAAATCTTGACCACAGTTTACAAAGCACAAGTCATAGAATCCCAAAATCCCTAGTGCAGAAGGAGGCCATAAGGTCCATCAAGTCTGCACTGACAACAATCCCGCCCTGCTCCAATCCTTGTAACTCCATGTAATTCCCCTAACAATAAGGGGCAATCCCACCCAGACCTGTTCCCCATAACCCAGGTAATTGCCCCACTAACGCCCCCTGATCTTCACATCTTGGGGCAATTTGGCATGTCCAATCCACCTAACCTGTACATCTTTGAAGTGTGGGAGGAAGCCGGAGCATTTGGAGGAAACCCCTGCAGACACAGGGAAGGCGTGCAAACTCCACAAAGACAGTCTAGGCTGGAATTGAACCTGGGTCCCTGGCGCTGCGAGGCAGCAGTGCTAATCACTCACCGTGCCACTGTCTCACCCACAGGAGTGTGATTTAATTCTGTCTACGTGCTTGGATGTGTGCAGCTCCAAGACTCAAGAAAGTCAACACCATCCAGGAGGAAGCAGCCGGATTGATTGACACTATTGAAGCTAGGAATCCACATCCTGACATGGAACTATATCGCCATTCCTTCACCGGGTCAGACTCCTAGAACTCCCTTCCTAACAACACTGTGGGTGTACCTATACCACATGGACTGTAGGGGTTCACCGTCCATGTGGAGTTTGCACATTCTCCCCGTGTCTGTGTGGGTTTCCTCCGGGTACTCCGGTTTCCTCCCACAGTCCAAAGATGTGCGGGTTAGGCTGATTGGCTGTGCTAAGAAATTGCCCCTTAGTGTCCAGGGTAGAGGGATTAGTGTGTATAATATGTAGGGATATGGGGGGTAGGGTCTGGGCGGGATTGTGTTCGGTGCAGACTCGATGGGCCGAAGGGCCTCTTTCTGCACTGTAGGGTTCTGTGGTCCTATGAACTTCTCAAGGGTGATTAGGGATGGGAAACAAATGCGGGACTTGTCGGCAATGTTTACATCTACGAAAGATAAGAGAAATTGGAGATCTTGGAGGGCTGTAATTCTGGAAGAGGTCACAGAAATAGGGATGAGAGAGGCAGTCAAGGGATTTGAAACAAGAACCAGAATTTCTGTATCAAAGTGTTACTGGAAGTTAGTGTAGATCAGCAAGCACAGGGCTGATGGAGTTTGCTCCTTCAGGCTACTTGGACTAGAGCTATATTTGAAAGAGAGTTCCCCCCAGTAGCCAGACTCACACAACAGCATTTAAAAACGTCATAGGATCTTACAGTGCAGAAGGAGACCATTTGGCCCATCGAGTCTGCACCGACTACAATCCCACCCAGGCCCTCTCGCCATGACCCCATGCATTTACCTTAGCTAGTTCCCCTGACACTAAGGGGCAATTTAGCACGGCCAATCCACCTAACCCACACATCTTTGGACTGGACACGTTATCTGCTTATTGCTCTATGTAAGATCTTACTGTATACACTTGTCTTTCTTCTTTTCTTTTCCATTTTCTGTTCTTTTTCCTCGCTATCAACTTCGATATCTGTTGACTGCCAGCCCCTGCCCCCCCGCAACCGTGCCCAGAAAATCCACTTGGATTTTGATTTAGAAATTCTCATTCTTGTTTCAAATCCCTTGACCATCTCTCTCACCCCTATTTCTGTAACCTCTTCCAGAAATACAGCCCTCCAAGATCTCTGCCCTCTTCCAATTTCTCTTATCTTTCATAGATATAAACATTGCTGGCAAATCCCACATTTTTGTTTCCATCCCTAATCACCCTTGGGAAGTTTGTGGTGACCCCCCTACGGTCCATGTGGTGTAGGTACATCCACAGTGTGGTTAGGAAGGGAGTTCCAGGAGCCTGACCCAGAGACGGTGAAGGAACAGCAACATTCCAAGTCATTAGGAAATGACGGAGTTGGACTTTGGTGTAAAATTCCATTCAGTTTCCATTCGCAGAAACGCAACCCCTACTTAAGCAGGCTGGTATGCAACAAGTTAACAGAGAAGTCCCAATGAACATTAAAACAGTGTCCGAAGAGAAGGGTTAATTAGGAATAGAATAGAGGCATCCCATTCTTAACCTTCTTTCAATATGAAACTCTCCTGAATCTGCGGAAAGAACTTCCTTGACATTTTGTGATTTGTTGAAGACAACATAATGGCAGAGTGAAGGTCTATTGTTCACAGATCTTCTCAGCTTTTTCACCTGAGTTAATCTCCAGTCCCTGAGCTGTTGGAATAGTAAAGCTCATGGGCGGATCTTCACCTGAAATAGTCAATCAATAAGTCTAAGGTCAGAATCATTAATCCAGATGGTAAGGAAATGATTGGGTAGAACCCTGTAAAACATGCAGCTGTGGCTTGAGTTTTAAATACAACTAAAAGCAAATAGACAACTGTGGTTAGGAAAATATTTAACAAAAGTACAATCCTGGAGTCATACAACACAGAAACAGGTCCTTCAGTCCACCAAGTCTCTGTTGAGTATCAACTACCAATTTATACCCATCCCATTTACCAACATTTGAGGCATAGCCTGCTGTGCCTTGGTGATTTAAGTGCTTGTTCAGATGCTTCTTAAATGTGAGAGTTCCTGCTTCCACCACCTTCAAGTAGCACGTTCAATATTCTCACTACCTACTGGGTGAAAAAATGTTTCTTCAGATCCTCTCTAAACCATTTATTCCTCACCTTAAACCTGTGCCCTCAGGTCTTAGACACTGCAATGGGAAAACAATTCTTAACTTCTACCCTTATAATTTTGTATACTTCGATCAGATCTTAACTCAGCCTCCTCTGCGACAGAGAAAACAAACCCAGTCTATCCACCCTCTCCTCAGCTGAAACTTTCCATCACAGGGAACATCTGGGTGAATCACCACTGCATCCTTTCCAGCGCAATCACATCCTTCCAGGAGTGTGACAACCAGAACCCTGGAGGTGGCAGCACAGGTAGCTAAAGTGGTGAAAAAGGCATACGGAATGCTTTCCTTCATTAGCCTGGACATAGAATATAGGAAGACGTCTCACAAGACCAGGCATCGCCACATCACAGAATATAGGAACAGGAAGATCTTAATACAACTTTATAAAATATTGGTTAGCCAACAGGTGGGTGTCAAAAGTTGCAGCGAGACATAAATAGGATGCAAGACTGGGCGGAGAAGTGGAAGATGGACTTCAACACGGATAAATGTGTAGTGGTCCATTTTGGCAGGTCCAATGGGATGAAGGAGTACAATATCAAGGGTAGGAGTCTTAGCTGTGTTGAAGAGCAGAAGGATCTTGGGGTCCAGGACCACAGGACTCTTAAATCGGCCTCGCAGGTGGAGGATGTGGTCAACAAGGCGTATGGTGTACTGGCCTTCATTAATCGAGGGATTGAGTTTAGGAGTTGGGTGGAGAGGGGGACTGGTGGTGTTGGGATGGCGGCGTGGGCTCGCAGGGCTGAAGGGCCTGTTTCCCAGGCTGTTTTTGTTCTTTGTTCTTTAATGCTGCAACTTTAAAAGACCCTGGTCAGACCCCACTTGGAGTACTGTGTGCAGTTCTGGTCGCCTCACTACAGGAAGGATGTGGAAGCTTTTGAAAAGGTGCAGAGGAGATTTACAAGGATGTTGCCTGGATTGGGAGGCATGCCTTATGAGGATAGGTTGAGGGAGCTGGGACTCTTCTCCCTGGAGAGACGAAGGTTGAGAGGCGACCTGATAGAGGTTTATAAGATGTTGAGAGGAATAGATAGGGTGGCTTCTCAGAGGCTATTTCCCAGGGCTAAAATGGTCGCTACGAGAGGACACAGGTTTAAGGTGCTGGGGAGCAAGTACAGAGGAGATGTTAGGGGTAACTTTTTCACTCAGAGGGTGGTGAGTGAATGGAATCGGCTGCCGTCGGTAGTTGTGGAGGCGAACTTGCTGGGGTCTTTTAAGAGACTTCTGGATGAGTACATGGGATTTAATGGGATTGAGGGTTATAGATAGGCCTGGTAGGTATGAATATGATCAGCGCAACTTGTGGGCCAAAGGGCCTGTTTGTGCTGTAGTGTTTTATGTTCTAGGGCCGTGCACAATATTCCATCTGTTGCCTAACCAATATTTTATAAAGTTATACTAACACCTCCCTGCTCCTATATTCTATGGTGTGGAGATGCCTGGTCATATGAGACTTTTTCCTATGTTCTATGTCCAGGCTAATGAAGGAAAGCATTCTGTATGCCTTCTTCACCACACTAGCGACCTGTGCTGCCACCTCCAAGGATCTATGGACTTGTACACCAAGGTCCCTTTTTCCCTCAATGCTCCTTAGAGACCTCCCGTTCATTGCCTATATCCTACCCTTATGCAACCTCCTAAAATGTATCACTTCATAATTATCAGAATTAAATTCCATCTACCATTGCTCTGCCCAATTTTACCTGTAGCCTCAGACTATCCTCCTCGCTATCAACAACACCACCAATTTTCATTTCATTTGCAAATACATTCTCCATTAGGCTGATACCGGAGATGAGGGGGTTGGACTATGAAGAGAGACTAAATAGACTGGGTCTGTACTCGTTGGAGTTTAGAAGGATGAGGGGGGATCTTATAGAGACGTATAAGATAATGAAGGGGATGGATAGGGTAGAGGTAGAGAGATTCTTCCTGCTTAGAAAGGATAGCAGGACTAGAGGGCACAGCCTCAAAATAAGGGAGGGTGCAGTTTAGAACGGAGTTGAGGAGGAACTTCTTCACTCAAAGGGTGGTGAATCTCTGGAATTCTCTGCCCGTTGAAGTGGTGGAGGCTACCTCGCTGAATATATTTAAGTCACGGGTTGTTAGGTTTTTGATAGACAGGGGAATTAAGGGTTATGAAGAGAAAGCGGGAAAGTGGAACTGATCCACTTCAGATCAGCCATGATCTTATTGAATGGCGGGGCAGGCTCGAAGGGCTAGATAGCCGACTCCTACTCCTATTTCTTATTTACATCCAAATTGTTAATGTTTATAACAAACAGAGAGAAATCTCACAACACCAGCTTAAAGTCCAACTGGTTTATTTGTAGCAAATGCCCCAAGCTTTCGGAACACGTTGTTCCTTCGTCATATAACAAACAGCCAGGTTCCCAGCACCGATCACAGTGGTACATCACTGACCACAGGCTTCCACAAAAACAGCCCTCCGATTAGCAAGCCAATTTTGGATCCAATTTGCCAAGTTGCCTTGAATCCTATGGGCTTCAGCCATCCATGTGGGACCTTGTCAAAGGCCTTGCTGATGTCCAAGTAAACCACATCAGCTCAGCTACCCTCATCAATATTTTACAGTTATCTTTTCAAAAAAACTCAATTAAATTTGTTAGGATCTCCCACCAACAAATCCATGCTGACTATCCCTAATCAATCCCTGCCTTTCCAAGTGTTGATTAATCCTGTCCCTCAGAATTTTTCCCAATAATTTCCCCACTGACCTGTAATTACCTGGGTTATCCTGGCTGCCCTTCTTGAATAAAATTACCACATTAACTATTCTCCAGTCATCTGACACTCCACGCCGGCATACCCACATCATGACTCCACTGGTGGCCAGTGAAGATTTAAATATCTCTGTCAGGGCTCCTGCAATCTCCTCCCTTGCCTCCCATAGCAGCCTGGAGTACATCTCATCAGGCCCTGGGGGATTTATGCACATCTATGACTACTAAAATGTCCAATACACCCTCCTTATTACTCTCAATGTGCTCTAGAACTTCACTGTCCCAAATAAAATCTCCAGCTACAATGTCTTTCTCAGTGAATACAGATGAAATCCGCATTCAGATTTCTGTATTCAGGTTAGCACAGTGGGTTAGCACTGCTGCTTCACAGCTCCAGGGTCCTGGGTTCGATTCCCGGTTTGGGTCACTGTCTGTGTGGGTTTCCTCCGGGTGCTCCGGTTTCCTCCCGCAGTCCAAAGATGTGCGGGTTAGGTTGATTGGTCATGCTAAGAAATTGCCCCTTAGTGTCCAGGGATGCGTAGGTTAGAGGGATTAGTGGGTATAATATGTAGGGATATGGGGGTAGGGCCTGGGTGGGATTGTGTTCGGTGAAGACTCGATGGGCTGAAGGGTCTCTTTCTGCACTGTAGGGATCTATGATTCTATGAAATCTATTCATTTAAGACATCTGGCTGCATGCAAAGATTGCCGCTTTGGTCTCCAATGGGCCCCAAATCTTTCCCTGCTCAACCTCTTACTCTTAATATACTTAGAAAATCTCAATCTTATCTGCGAATGATATTTCATAGCACCTCTTTGTCCTCCTAATTATTTTTCATAGAATCTTTAGAGTGCAGGAGGAGGCCATTCGGTCCATCGAGTCTGCACCAACCACGTAGGCCCCATCCCCACAACCCTACTTATTTCCCATAGTAACCCCCTGACACTAAGGAGCAATTTTATCATGGCCAATCTACACAATCCATACATCTTTGGACTGTGGGAGAAAATCGGAGCATCCAAAGGAAACCCATGCAGACATGAGGAAAATGTGCGAACTCCACACAGGCAGTGACCCAAACCAGGAATCGAACCCGGGTTCCTGGTGCTGTGAGGCAGCAATGCTAACTACTGTGCCACCAGTCATCATCTTGGATATGGTCTAACCTCCTCCAAATGCATGGCTAAAGTCTAATTGGTGTTAAAATAGAACATTCAATTGATGTTGAGGTGGTCTATTATGTAGACTGTTATGAGGTGGTCTATTATGTAGATTATGTAGACTGAGTGGTCACGGGAGAATGTGATGATGTGGCTGCATAGGAGGTCACGCTACAAGAACATGGGAGTTATCGCCGGTATCTGGGTCAGAACACAACAGAACATATTGGGTGGCATGATGGCACAGCAGTTAGCACTGCTGCCTCACAGTGCCTCGTATTGGGCAATGGGACCCTGTGAGAGAATCTCTTCGGCTACGTCGAGGGCATCCTGAAACCCATCGTACAAAGAACCCCCAGCTTCTTTTGCGACACTACGGACTTCCTACAGAAACTCAGCACACATGGAGCAGTTGAACCAGGAGCACTCTGTCACACTGGATGTCTCGGCGCTCTACACCAGCATCCCCCATGACAATGGCATTGCTGCTACTGCCTCAGTACCCAACGCCGACAACTGCCAATCTCCAGATGCAATTTTACAACTCATCCGCTTCATCCTGGACCACAATGTCTTCACCTTCAAACAACCAGTTCTTCAACCAGACACACGGAACAGCCATGGGGACCAAATTCACACCTCAATATGCCAACCTCAATATGCACAGGTTTGAACAAGACTTCTTCATCACACAGGGCCTTCAACCAATGCTATGCACTAGATAAATTAATGACATTTTCTTCCTTTGGACTCACAGCCAACAATCAGTGCAACGACTACATAATGACGTTAACAGGTTCCATCGTACTATCAGACTCACCATGGACAACTCTCCAGAATCAGTTGCATTCTTGGATACACATGTCTCCATCAAGGACGGTCACCTCAACACTTCATGTACCGCAAGCCCACAGATAACCTCACAATGGTCCACTTCTCCAGCTTCCACCCTAAACACGTTAAAGAAGCCATTCCCTACGGACAAGCCCTCTGTATATAGAGGATTTGCTCAGATGAGGAGGAATGCAATAGAGACCTCCAGACGCTGAAAGATGCCCTCATAAGAACAGGATATAGTGCTCGACTCATCGATCGACAGTTCCGACGCGCCACAGCAAAAAAATCTCATTGACCTCCTCGGAAGACAAACATGGGACACGGTGGACAGAGTACCCTTCGTCGCCCAGTAATTCCCCGGAGTGGAGAAGCTACGACATCTTCTCCGGAGCCTTCAACATATCATTGATGAAGACGAACATCTCCCCAGGGCCATCCCCACACCCCCACTTCTTGCCTTCAAACAACTGCACAACCTCAAACAGACCATTGTCCGCAGCAAACTACCCAGCCTTTAGGAGAACAGTGACCACAACACCACACAACCCTGCCACAGCGACCTCTGTAAGACATGCCAGATCATCAACACGGATGCCATCATCTCACGTGAGAACACCATCCACCAGGTACACGGTACATACTCCTGCAACTCGGCCAATGTTGTCTTACCTGATACACTGCAGGAAGGGATGTCCCGAGGCATGGTACATTGGGGAGTCCATGCAGACGCTACAACAACAGATGAACCACTCAACAATCACCAGGCAGGAGTGATCTCTTCCTGTTGAGGAACATTTCAGTGGTCACGGCCATTCAGCCTCTGATCTTCTGGTAAGCATTCTCCAAGGTGGTAGAGGCCCTGACCATTAGATAAAAGGTAGTGATTATGAGAGGCATGGACAGAGCGGATAGCCAAAAGCATTTTTCTTAGGGTGGAAGAGTCAATTACTAGGGGGCATAGGTTTAAGGTGCGAGGGGCAAGGTTTAAAGGATATGTACGAGGCAAGATTTTTACACAGAGGGTGGTGGATGCCTGGAACTTGTTGCCGGGGAGGTAATGGAAGCAGATACGGAAGTGGCTTTTAAGGGGCATCTTGACAAATACGAGAATAGGATGGGAATAGGGGGATATGGTCCTGGAAGGGTAGGTGCAGACTTGGAGGGCTGAAGGGCCTGTTCTTGTGCTGTATTTTCCTTGTACATGGGACTCCAGAGCCACAGCAATGTGGTTGACTTTGAACTGCCCCTCTCAGGGCAACCAGGGATGGGCAATAAATGCTGGCCAGCCAGTAATGGCCATGAATTAAAAAAAATAACAACTGCAAAAACAATCTCACAATATCAAATCTGTACTTCAGGCAGCGCAATGTTTCGGTGACAGAATACCGGTCCCCTGGCATTGAATAATACAGACTGAACTTGATTCAAGATTATAAGCTCTGTTTTGACTTCACCTGTAATTAACCTTAGTGTGCATATGTGTTAGTGAGTATCTTTTCTTAAATAACCTTTAGAACAATATCGTGAAATAAACTAACCTTTTATTTTTCAGTAAAAAGACTTTGCTGCTGGATTATTTGAAATTGAATTACATACACCAAGGGTAAAAGACACACACACATACACACACAAACACATGCACACCCCCACACACACACACATACAAGCACACACACACCCTGACACACACACATCCCGACAGTCATACACACATGCCGACACATATACGCACATCCTGACACACACACGCACACACACACACAGGGACACATACACACATATACAGACAAGCACACATACACCTGACATCCTCGCACACATGCACACGGACATACCCACACAAACACATGCACACACAGCCCGACACACACACACACACACACACACACACACACACACACACACACACACACACACACACACACACACACACACACACACACACACACAGTTCGCGGGTGACTGGTGCACTAGCTGAAAAGTACCGGTGACAGGGATAATTGTGTACGTTTAAGCACTGGCCGATTAATAAACTGATCAGTAGCAATGATGTCTGTCCCCACAGACTGCCCATTAATCATTTGATGTTGAGTGATCAATAAGCCGCAGAATTTCCCTCTGCTCCTGTGAATCAGGCACTTCCTCGGGGATCATCTCAAACATTTATGCCCCAGACTCTTTCATATTTGGAATCTGTGTTCGGTTCCACTGTTTCAAAGCAAACTTGCATTAGATAAAAGGTAATGTCTGACTGTCAGATTTGGAATGGTCATGCTATTACACCTGAATGGTGGTGATGCTATTACACCTGAATGGTGTTGAAGGAAACTGTTTATGAACAAGAAATTTGAAAGAATATCCTGGATGGGGAGGGATTTGATTGGATGGTGTGTTTATGAGATTGAACTCAGAGGTGGAACTTTGTGTTGAAAGTGAAGTGAGTGGTATTGGATCAATCATTCCTCATACTCTCCACCAGATCCTTCTCCTCATAATACCCTCTGTCCATTTCTGGGGGGGAATTTTCCACTCTGTGCCAGCAGGCAGCTCTCCAGCTACATAGCCAAGTTTCCTCTCCAGATATTCCAGGGCTCTGCGTGCAAACAATCTAAAGGCGCGGTTCATGCATTCATGGTGGCGGCAAGACTCTCATTCTAATTAGTAATCTGTAAATTGTCTGTGCTTTATATGCCCTGCCTGAGGCCAGAACTCTCCATTCACCTGACGAAGGGGCAAACCCCGAAAGCTTGTGAGTTTACTATCAAATAAATCAGTTGGACTTAAACCTGGTGTTGTCAGACTTCTTACTGTGTTTACCCCAGTCCAACGCCGGCATCTCCACATCGTGACAGGACAGGGCAGAGTGTGGCCTGATAGAGCGGGCAATGCCAGCTTCACAGAGTTTGGGCTTGCCATTTAGAAAGGGCATCCTGATAAGAACATAAGAAATAGGAGCAGGAGTAGGCCATCTCGCCCTTCGAGCCTGCCCCGCCATTCAATAAGATCATGGCTGATCTGAAGTGGATCAGTTCCACTTTCCCGCTTTCTCCCCATAACCCTTAATTCCCTTATCTATCAGAAACAAAAACCTGATCTATGCTTCAAAGTTTGCGCTCCCTCCCCCAATAGATAATGGGGACCTTGCCCCTACCGCATACACTGGGGCGATCACAAGCCCCACAGATATGGGGAACCTCCCCACACATAAGGGGAGCCTTACCCAAATGGAGCTCCTCAGAGGGCTAGCTCCTGGCACTTGCCAGGATGCAGTGCCAGGGCACTATCTGAACTTGTCCTTCTCCCCTTCCCCCCCAGTTGCTCCCTTCAAATACTTCCATTTTTTAAAAAAGCAGTTGGACGTGATGTGACGGCATGCTGGTGAGTAGGGGTTTCTAGCAGGGGACCATATATCGGGGAAGTCTGTTAATTACATTCATTACTGGGTTACCGGTGAGGGAGGCAATCGGAAAATGAGGTTACGCTGGTGAGGATCTCCAACAATGATGAGACAGAATACAGGAATGGCATAGAAAATCTGGTGAACTGGTGCGGCAACAATAATCTCTCCCTCAATGTCA
Organism: Carcharhinus amblyrhynchos; assembly: GCF_965287045.1. Taxonomy (NCBI): domain Eukaryota; kingdom Metazoa; phylum Chordata; class Chondrichthyes; order Carcharhiniformes; family Carcharhinidae; genus Carcharhinus; species Carcharhinus amblyrhynchos. Next base: position 1,926,047 of record NW_027649782.1, on the reverse strand, counting down.
ACAAAACGAAGTAGATCGTCATTGACTTCAGGAAGCGTAAAGGAGAACATGCCCCTGTCTACATCAACAGGGATGAATTGGAAAGGGTTGAGAGCTTCAAGATTTTAGGTGTCCAGATCCCGTGCCGACACTACAGTTAAGAAAGCCCCACCAATGCCTCTACTTTCTCAGAAGACTAAGGAAATTTGGCAGCTATGATTCTCACCAGCCTTCACAGATGCATCATAGAAAGCATTCTTTCTGGTTGTATCACAGCTTGGTCTGGGCTCCTGCTCTGCCCAAGACCGCAAGGAACTACAAAAGGTCGTGAATGTAGCCCAATCCATCACGCAAACCAGCCTCCCATCCATTGACTCTGTCTACACTTCCCGCTGCCTCGGGGAAAGCAGCCAGTATAATTAAGGACCCCATGCACCCCGGACATTCTCTCTTCCATCATCTTCCATCAGGAAAAAGATACAAAAGCCTGAGGTTATGTACCAACTGACTCAAGAACAGCTTCTTCCCTGCTGCTGTCGGACTTTTGAATGGACTTACCTTGCATTAAGTTGATCTTTCTTTACACCCTAGCTATGACTGTAACACTACATTCTGCACTCTCGTTTCCTTCTCTATGAACTGTATGTTTTGCCTGTATAGTGCATAAGAAACAATACTTTGCACTGTAAACTAATACATGTGACAATAATAAATCAAATCAAATCATTTTCTGATTCTTGAGATATTTTGTGCCCACGTTACCATTTGTGCTCGTGGCAAATAGGGGTTCAAAATCACCCCCATTGAATCGGGGTCCTAGAATTGACCCAGGAGACAGGTTAGATATCTAAGTCAAATAATTGTCTGTGTTCCTTGAACATTCACATTGTGTCAGGAGGATGTCAATGAGGAGTCCAAATTAGAGCATAAAACATAGAAAAACTACAGCACAGACAGGCCCTTCAGCCCACAAGTTGCACTGAACATATCCCTACCTACTAGGCTTACCTATAACCCTCTATCTTACTAAGCCCCATGTACTCAGCCAAAGGTCTCTTAAAAGACCCTATCGAATCCGCCCCATTCCTTTCAGCACTGAGACATCTGTTGGGCACCTTGTGTAATGAATGTGTTTGAGATTATTTGTGATGAGTCAATGATTATACAAAATGGCTTGGAATTTCCTCAATTTCATCTGACAGACTGTTGACCCTTTTTAAAAGATATTGTATACACCCCGGCTTGTAGCGGAAGAGACATTTGAGTTTCCTGGGTCTGTTCCCAGGAAACTCAATGCTGGTATAATTGGCTGAAATACCACCCAGAGGAAACCCACGCAGACACAAGGAGAATGTGCAAACTCCACACAGACAGTGACCCGAGCCAGGAATCGAAACCAGGGCCCTGGAGCTGTGAAGCAGCAGTGCTAACCACTGCGCTAAACAAAACACAGGAACTTATTCCATGTCAGTTTCGTCATTGGAAAAATTCCTTTCCCATATATGATGATGAATGGGATGGATAGGATGGAGGTGGAGAGACTCTTCCCGCTTAGAAAGGACAGTAGGACTAGGGGGCACAGCCTCAAGATAAAGGGGGGGGGGTGCGGTTTAGAACGGAGTTGAGGAGGAACTTCTTCACTCAAAGGGTGGTGAATCTCTGGAATTCTCTGCCCGTTGAGGTGGTGGAGGCTGCCTCGCTAAATATTTTTAAGACGCGGGTTGATGGGTTTTTGATAAGCGAGGGGATTAAGGGTTATGGGGAGAGGGCGGGAATGTGGAACTGAGCCACGACAGATCAGCCATGATCTTATTGAATGGCGGGGCAGGCTCGAGGGGCTAGATGGCCTACTCCTGCTCCTATTTCTTATGTTCTTACGTTAAATGTGCCGAACCAGAGAAAATTCACTCACCCCCCCCGCATTGCCTCTAGCTGACCATTTGTGGTTCTACATTTGTACAGAACGGCGTGTACAATATTGACAGAAATGTGTCCCAATTAAAGCTGCAATTTAGTAACCTTGCACAAGTTGTGAACTATTTGTTTCTAATGTAGAGAAGTTCTGGTAAATGGTTTAAGTTAAGTCAGAAAGTTTACTTAAAAATGCCACGCTGTACTGAGTTTTCTGTGGATACAATGGGAGAATCACAGAAGCACATGGGGGACAAAGCAAGAGCGAGAATCACTGATAAACATAGTGAGAGATGCAATCAAAGAGACTGAACATGACATGGTACAGGGATTAGAGGGAGGGAAAGATTGCTTAGGGCACGCAAGGAACTGGGTGAGAGCGTGAGTGAATATTATAATCCGCACTGAAGGTGAGGAAAGGTAATTTCCAGAGCTAGACAAGCGTGGTTACAAAATTTAAAAAATAAAATCGAGATTCAGATCTTCAGGAATTTAATTTGGACGAAACCAGGAACGTTGATCTGTGGCTGGGTTTGGAACCCTTTGACCGCTGGACCAGGGGTTTCAGGAGCAATAAAATTTCTCTGCAATGACACAGTCTGCTGTTGCAAATAGAGCCAAAATTCTAATCCCATTCCTCCAGGGAAATGTTCAAACTCATAAGCCTTCGCTAGCAGTCATTTCGAAACCAGCTGGTGTCCCATCTAGCTGCTTTCAATCACATATCCTCAGCTTTCTGCTCACACTGGTCTCTGAAGAATAAAGACATTCAAGATAATTGACACTAGCCACGGAACACTGACCCAGCTGCCCAATTCCTCTAGCCAAAGGAGGACACTAATGGCCAAAAGGTAATAGTAATTACTATTAGAATCTCCGAGGAAACTCTTGTGGTAAATTAGTTTGAAGATTGGTGAGACTGGTAGGTAAAATAGACCAGAATGACATTTTAAAGCTTGCTGTATATTAGAATGGTTCTACCTCCTGCTGAAATCCAAAAGGTTTTAGTAATTTGAAATGTAACCCACTTTGCTCTGTGACGTGTGATCTGCTCGCTGAGAAATCCTCTGCCATCTGGAAATGAACCCTAAAAGCTGCCAGGGTGACATTCCACAAAATTGCAGGAAAATGGAGTCCCAGTTTAATACAATCCTGATCTCACTGTCCTCGTAAACTGTCAGCCCATCACAATACCATCCCCTGGTATGGCCAAGGTTGGTATTTTCAGAGTGGAATGGCCAGTGTGTCAGGGGAACTACTCAGTCATGTCCCTTTTCTACCCCACCACCCCCAAGGGGACTATACTTGCCTGTATGCCCCTGGTGGGCTTCCCTTGACTGGTTCACCTTTTTAAATCTGTGACACCACGCCGATGAGCTTCATGTGGGGGCAGCAATTCCTTCTTTTCCTTTCCAAAGTCCTGGAATATGTTGTTGCCTCTGTTCTCCTCATGTCTGCGTGGGTTTCCTCCGGGTGCTCCGGTTTCCTCCCACAGTCCAAAGATGTGCGGGTTAGGTTGATTGGCCGTGCTAAGAAATTGCCCCTTAGTGTCCAGGGATGCGTAGATTAGAGGGATTAGTGGGTATAATATGTAGGGACATGGGGATAGGGCCTGGGTGGGATTGTGTTTGGTGCAGACTCGATGGGCCGAAGGGCCTCTTTCTGCACTGTAGGGTTCTACGATCTGTCTTGCAGGTCCTTGTTTGATTCCCTCATCAGGAGTTAATCACAGCCATGGTATTAAAAGATGATTCTGGTGAGGTACATTGGCCGTGATAAATTCTCCCTCAGTGTAACTGAACAGGTGCTGCAACTAAAGGATTTTCACAGTAACTTCATTGCAGTATTAATGTGAGTCTACTTGTTACTAATAAATAAAGAATAATAATTATTATAAAACGACCTCCTCAAATTCCGTCAATGGTGAGTGTGTTTTCAGGCAATTGGGATTTAAGCTTTGGAATTCTCTGTAAACTTCACCACGTTCTCTCTCTCTCTCTTTTCCTTTAAAAGCAGTCCTTATAACACCCCAGCTTTTCATCACCCATGCCATCCAACCTGCACATCTTTGGACGCTAAGGGGCAATTTAGCATGGCCAATTCACCCAAACCGCACATCTTTGGACACTAAGGGGCAATTTAGCATTGCTAATCCACTGAACCTGCAGATCTTTGGACACTATGGACTAAGTTTTGTTCAGGAACACTTCGATGAAGTGCATTCACACTTTTTTGTTTAAAAGGTGCTATGTAAATGCAAGCTGATGGGTGGAATTTTGCACTATGTGCACAGAGTGCTGGCAGTGGTGTGAACATTAGTGCACAGCCCCCCCGCAGCTGCACAGTCAAGTTTTCTCTCCAAATTTTCTGTACACAGAAAATTTGGGGCATGGTTTTTTTTTGCCCTCACTTTGGCAGCTCTACAGAGATCAGGGTGCCATTTAAACAAGCAGAACACCATGGCAGCACAGTGGCAAGCACTGCTGCCACAGAGCATCAGGCTCTCAGGTTTAACTCCTGGCTTCAGTCACTGTCTGTGTGGAGTTTGTACTCTCTCCCTATGCCCGCGTGGGTTTCCTCTGGATGCTCCGGTTTCCCTCCCACAATCCAAAGACGTATGGGTTAGGTTGATTAGCTATGCTAAATTGATCCTAGTGTCAGGGGAATTAGCAGGATAAGTGTGTGCGGTTGCGGGAATAGGGCCTGGATAGGATTGTGGTTGGTACAGACTCAATGGGCTGAATGGCCTCCTTTTGTACTATAGGGATTCTATGATACTTTTCCCCTACAGATACAACTAATAACCCTCCCTCATCCAAAAGCACTGAGGCAACACCCCACTTGTACACACATAAGGGGAAAAACCACACCAACAATGGATCTCCCCATGGGGCCCTCCCCTGCTATGGCCAAGGTTGGCATTTTCAGAGTGGAATGGCCAGGGTGTTAGCGGCACTACTCAGGTCATGTCCCTTTTCCCCCCCAGGGGACTATACTCGCCTGTGTGCCCCTGGTGGGCTCCCCTTGACTGGTTCACCTTTATAAATATCTGTAACATCATGCCGGTGAGCTTCATGTGGGGGGAAAGCAATTGTCAGGAATCCCTCTAATCGTATATTAATTCATTAAAATGGACTTAGATGAAACCTCATTACATCACCCAGGAGAGGAAAGGAAAAACAGAATGAGATCTCACCACCGTGATTCCCACTCCTGCAGTCCGATGAGAATTTCCGCTGGTGTCACCATTTTTGAACACCTCCAGTAACCATCCCCCGCTGTCTGGGAAAGTAATGACTAAGAAGGAAGCTAGATAGCAATTTTTAAGTTTATAAGGGTTTTGATAGTGTCATTCATTCATTCCTTGGGTGATGGGAGTTCTCTAATGTTGAGAGGTTACATAGAATGGGATCCTAACTGCTGAGACTTTAGAAGAGTGAAAGGGAATCTTATTGAAAAAGATAAGATTGCGAAGAGATTTATCTTTCCACGGAGACTTGTGGGAATGTAGAACTTGCCATGGTATAAATAGCGCTGAGGCACTGAAGGAGAGAATTGATGTACACATATCAGGAGGAAAGAACCTGGAGGCTTGGGGCCAAGGTGAGTCACTGAAATTAGGCTGGGAGCAGGCGTATGTGGAATATTAATGCTGACTAGACCAGTTAGTCTAAATGGCCTATTCCACTGCTATAGATTTTACATAATACGCTGCAAGCTCAGAGAAAACATTCTGGCAAATGCAAAAGATCAAAAGAAGAAAGATTTCTGGTTAGTCACTCAGTTCAAGGGAAATTAGAGATAGGAAGAACATTGATGTGCCAGCGATGCCCACAGCCCACGGAAGAATAAAATGAAACTCTTATCTTTCTCCAGTTTCTCTCATATCTCTCCAATCATACACGTGCCATCAAACCTACCTCCTGCTCTACCACCATCCAACGTTCCTTCCTGAATCCTGTGTTAGCTGATATTATTATGGTTGATATTAATATTATCATTGTTAATAGCATCTTCCATGGCTTTGGGGTGTTCCAACGTTTTTACAGCTTGTTAAGTACATTTGAAGAGCAGTCACCATTGGAAAGTAGGAAGTTTGCACACAGCAAGATCCCACAACACAGCACCAAGGAAACACCTGGATAACCTGTTTTTGTGATATTGGTTGAGGATACAGTATGATTGATGTTGCGCTGGAGTGCCAACCTGGATTTTGTGCTCGAGCCTCTTAGGTGACACTCAAACCCACAACCTTCTGACCAAGAGGTGAAACTTAGATATCGTAATCTCAATGAATATATTGTTTGCTTTATCCTAGATCTTAAGGTCCATGGCCACAATGTTGTTAAAATCTCTGGCCAAAGGTAGCGTTACGATCAGTCCTGATGCTGTCCTTCTGTACTTCCTACAAATCTCACAGCGATGTAATGATATCAGCTTTGTATAGTCGCCACCTCTTACCCCTGCATCTTTTAATACATTTTGCAGCCTCTGAGGAGACGGATGTGTAAATTGTTGATGCAACTTTAACACAATGAGCTTTTTATCAGCTAAAGTCCATTTCTGGATGCTAATAACATTCCTTCACCTCTTTACCCGAAAAATTATTTTTCATCAATGGAGTGCAGTAGTAGCCTGACTGTGTGAATTGTCAGTCTGCCCACTTTTCCAAAAATCATTTTTCCATATCCAGTTTTATGCATGCTTTCATTATCGATGTTCTACTCAGACACAAAGATATCTCACTTGCCACAACATCTGTGCTAATGAAATGATTCATTCCGACAATATTGCAAGGTTTTTCAGTGACTTCAGGGTATTATCATCCCCAAACCTGAAACTTGTGGAACTTCCAAATATTTTAACCTTGTTCCAATTTTCAGCATTTAAATAGTGCAGGCAATATTTTAACCAGTCAATTCCACACACAGGGTAGATGTGCAGCCACAGTCCAATACAACCAAAACTCTCATTACAGGAGTAAAGTTTCTCATCAATAAGACAATGCCTTTTTTCTGGTCACCATCTCTTTCCTCTTCTGATTCTTCATGTCATGTGTAGCTTCAAACACGCTATTAGATCATTTCGGACAGTTGAAAGCATAACGAAATTTAGAGTCATAAGAACATAAGAAATAGGAGCAGGAGTAGGCCATCTAGCCCTTTGAGCCTGCCCCACCATTCAATAAGATCATGGCTGGTCTGTCGTGTCTCAGTTCCACCTTCCCACCCTCTCCCCATAACCCTTAATCCCCTCGCTTATCAAAAACCCATCAACCCGCGTCTTAAAAATATTGAGCAAGGCAGCGTCCACCACTTCAACGGGCAGAGAATTCCAGAGATTCACCACCCTTTGAGTGAAGAAGTTCCTCCTCAACTCCATTCTAAACCACCCCCCCCCCCCCTTTATCTTGAGGCTGTGCCCCCTAGTCCTACTGTCCTTTGAGCAGGGAGAGCCTCTCCACCTCTATCCTATCCATCCCATTCATCATCTTATACGTCTCAATGAGATCTCCTCATTCTTCTAAACTCTAACGAGTACAAGCCTAGTTTATTCAGCCTCTCCTCATAGTTCAACCCCCTCAACTCTGGCATCAGCCTAGTGAACCTCCTCTGCACTCCCTCCAAGGCCAAAATATCCTTGCGTAAATACGGCGACCAAAATTGCACGCAGTACTCCAGCTGCGGCCTCACCAATGCCCTATACAGCCGCACCAAAAACACTGATTAATCATACCCAGGGCATTTCTGAGGTTCACTTTTCTGCTACCATTCCCTATATCCTTCCTCCTGTTGCAGAATTAAAGGGGTTTCTGTCCTCAATTTCTGGGTCCCAACCTTCTGCCATATTCCCATAGCCGGCATGTGCCTGTATGATTTCTCCATCCTATTAACAGAGTATCCGCCACAGTCTGTTTCCTATTTGTGTCATAATAGCCATGGGGAATAGAACGTTTCCCTAAAAATTTTTTAAGGCCTCCGACCTTTGCTTGTATGAGGTATGTTTGTCTGCATATTTAACTCCTGTCAAAGCCAGGAGCCTATCCATATTTATGACTTTAGCACAGTCCAGTAACTTAAATGCAAACACAGACTGTGGAAATTCTGAGCGAAGATTTTGCAGCCTTATTTATAGACCATTAAGTTTCATCACATACTCTTCAATAGAAATATCCTCGTATTTCTGAAATCTATCAAAACCTGACTAGGTTTCATATGCACTTAAGTCATCCTTTTGTTAAATCTGATCCATAAAGTTTAATAAATTATCCAGATCTTCCTTCAAGTTCAAATGTTCCAAGTCCAATTCAAAAAATTCTGTCTAATTTGATCACAGGGCCTCTTTTTGCACTGTAGAGTTCTTCAGCCCATCGAGTCTGCACCAAACACAATCCCACCCAAGCCCTACCCCCATATCCCAACATATTATACCCACTAATCCCTCTAACCTACACATCCCTGGACACTAAGGGACAATCTTAGCACAGCCAATCAATCTAACCCGCTCATCTTTGGACTGTGGGAGGAAACTGGAGCACCCGGAGGAAACCCACACAGACACGAGGAGAATGTACAAACTCCACAGACAGTGACCCGAGCCAGGAATTGAACCCAGGACCCTGGAGCTGTGAAGCAGCAGTGCTAACCACTGTGCTACTGTGCCACCCATTTCTATACAGCAAAGAAAAAGCCAAGGCCATTCCTTCTTTTCTTTCTCCTTAACCAGTTACATAGCCCACATGCTATGGGTGGCACGGTAGCAGTGGGTTAGCACTGCTGCTTCACAGCTCCAGGGACCTGGGTTCGATTCCCAGCTCGGGTCAGTGTGTGGAGTTTGCACATTCTCCTCGTGTCTGTGTGGGTTTCTTCCAGTTGCTCTGGTTTCCTCCCACAGTCCAAAGATGTGCAGGTTAGGTTGATTGGGCATGCTAAATTGCCCTTTAGTGTCCAGGGATGTGTAGGTTAGAGGGATTAGTGGGTATAATATGTAGGGATATGGGGGTAGGGCCTGGGTGGGATTGTTTTCGGTGCAGACTTGATGGGCTGAAGGGCCTCTTTCTGCACTGTAGGGTTCTATGATGACTTCACTTCTCCACTGGTCATAAGACTCAATGTCTGAGAATAATGCTGGATAGTTATATCCTCAGTTTTACTCTGGATTCAGCCATTTTGTTGTTTTCCATTCACTTCTTTGATCTGATGGAATGCTGAGTGAAGTCTTCTCTTTTTTTCCTTCCAAAAGGTCATAACATGCAGTCCTTTATCTGGAAAGAGTAACCATCCTCTGTTACCAATGCTCAGACTCTCAGTTGCAGTCCAGTAATAACAGATGATGCAAGTCCAGCTTCTTCACAAACTCAATTTATACCCTTTTATAATGTAACACACTCCAACACCAGTAACAGTGACTTCTATTAAATGATTAACATTCAGTTTAGGAATTAAATAGAAGGTGATTGTTAATCCATTCCTAACACTATCTTCAGTGCAGGATTGAGGGAGTGATACATTGTTGAACATGTCAAAGACACAGTGACAGTGGTTAGCACTGCTGTCTCACAGCACTAGGGACCCGGGTTCAATTTCAGGCTTGGGTCACTGTCTATGTGGAGTTTGCACATTCTCCCTGTGTCAGTGTGGGTTTCCTCCGGGTGCTCCAGTTTCCTCCCACAGTCTGAAAGATGTGCAGATTAGGTAGTTGGCCATGCTAAATTGGCCCTTAGTATCAGGGGGACTAGCCAGTGTAAATACATGGGGATAGAGCCTGGGTGAGCTTGTGGTCAGTACAGACTCAATGGGTCAAATGGCCTCATTCTGCACAGGATAGATTCTATCTTTCTAGTGGAAATTTAAACTGCATCCCAGGCTGTATCTTACCACTGTTCACACCAACAGGAGTTTCCCATCCCAATCCAGTGAACAGAGATTTGGCTGGCTACCAAATTGCTTCAGCATGAGCAAGTAGTGAACAGCAGGTAAGACCATGCCTCCTGTCTCACCATTAAAGAGGAAGTGAAAGATCCCATACTACTACTTTGAAAGAGAGCAGAGGAGTTACCTGTAGTGTCCTGATCAACATTTATCCCACAATGATGAGACAAGGGGGTGTGATCTTACCTGCTGTTCACACCACACACCCACTGCAGCAAAGTCCTCTTTTGAAATGTCGATCCTACAATCAGCAATAACAAATGGTCAGGAAGTAAAAGATCCCATACTATTACTTTGAAAAAAAGAATAGGGGAGTTACCTGTGGTGTCCCGATTGATATTTACCTGTATTAAGTAACAATCCCTCTGGGAATGATTCTCGTCACTTTCCCTCTTGAGGTCTCATTGGCCCACAAAGGCACCTGTATAAACTCTCAACACAGGTCCTACTGAGCTTATCAGGAGTTTTCTAGACAGAATTCCTGGAGTGGCACAGGACAATCCCAAAGAAATCTCCAAATTTCCTCTGCGATGTAAATTGGATGATCTGTCACAGCTTCAGCTGAGCGCAAAATTTAACTTTGTATTCGATTGGATAGAAACCTATAAGACCAAAAGTTCACGTTGTTGAAGAATATCAGCTTGCAGAGATTACAGGGAAGCTGGTATTTCCTTGGTTCATGCACAAGGCCACACCTCCCAGATACCTTGCTAGGTTTGGGTGTTCTAGTGAGTGAGTCAACAATTGGGGTTGTACTCAAGACCTGTAGGTTTCATCAATCTGTGGGGATCACTTCATACTCCTTTTGAGTAGGTGTCAGATGTAATACACTGTCTGCTTGTCTAGCAGATCTTTCTGGAGTAACTTCCATGAGGGCAGATACTCTGTCTGCCAGCTCTACGTCTGAAAAAATCTCAGGATGTATCCCTATCTCAGCATCTGCTGATGATATTTAAGGAATCTGAAGTCTGTTGTCAAAATAACATTAACTCTAGTCAATGAATATGGAAATATACATTATCCAGAAATATAACATGGACTCATGATCTTATTGAATGGCAGGGCAGGCTCGAAGGGCTAGATGGCCTACTCCTGCTCCTATTTCTTATGTTCTTATTCAGAACTGGCTTTCCTGAAGAAAAGGAGACTGGTTGTGGATGGGTCTTTTTCTGCATGGAAGTCAGTCACCAGTGGATCTGTTCTAGGACCCTTGCTGTTTGTCATTTTCATAAATGACCTGGATGAGGAAGTGGAGGGTTGGGTTGGTAAGTTTGCCGACGATACAAAGGTCGGTGGTGTTGTGGATAGTCTGGAGGGATGTCAGAAGTTGCAGCGTGACATAGATAGGATACAAGACTGGGCAGAGAAGTGGCAGATGGACTTCAACACAGATAAACGTGTAGTGGTCCATTTTGGCAGGACCAATGGGATGAAGGAGTACAATATCAAGGGCAAGAGTCTTTGCTGTGTTGAAGATCAGAAGGATCTTGGGGTCCAGGTCCACAGGACTCTTAAATCAGCCTTGCAGGTGAAGGATGTGGTCAAGAAGGTGTATAGTGTACTGGCCTTCATTAATCGAGGGATTGAGTTTGAGAGGTAGTGCTGCAACTTTATAAGACCCTTGTCAGACCCCACTTGGAGTACTGTGCACAGTTCTGGTCACCTCACTACAGGAAGGATGTGGAAGCTATGAAAGGGTGCAGAGGAGATTTACAAGGAAGTTGCCTGGATTGGGAGGCATGCCTTATGAGGCTAGAACAAAGTCAGCCCGGGAAACAGGCCCTTCGGCCCAACGAGCCTGCACTGCCATCTCAACACCACCAGTCCCCCTCTCCACCCATGACCCTTGTCTAATGTTTTATGGCCATCCAGATTGAGGGAAAACTGATTTAGGGACAATTTATTCCTGCCAATCAACCTAACAGCACATCTTTGGGGTGTGGGAGGAAACCAGAGCACCTGGAGAAAACCCACGCAAGCACAGGGAGAATGTGCAAACTCCCACAGACACCAGCCCAAATCCATGTGTCTGCACAGCAATCAGTGATAGTCACTGAGCCGTCATCTTGTCCAGTTTAGGCACACAATAATGACATGAAGCACTAGGCCAATCTCAAACAACCAAGAGCAGCCCCAGTATGACCCATCATGTGTATGCCCCTCATTGGACACAAGGCAGACCAACTTAAAACCTGTGAATGAAAAGAGAAAAACATCATACCAAACACATTTACATTACCAGGGACACCCCAATGCTAATGACTCTTATTTAAAAGGATCTCCTATATCCACCCATCTCCAACCCAGTCATGTGCCTGTCTAAGTTACTCTTAAATGACTCCAGTGTGCCTGCCTCCACCACCTTACTTGGCAGAGCATTCCATACCCCCACTACCCTGTGTGGAAAAACCTCCCTCTAATATCTGTGTTATACCTCTCCCCCCTCACCTTAAGTCCATGGCCCCTTGTCCTACGTGTCTCTATTATAGGAAATAGCTTACTTCTGTTTACTCTATCTATACCCTTCATAATCTTATATACCTCTATTAGATCCCCCCTCAGTCAGCATCTTTCAAGGGAAAAGAGCCCCAATTTCTTCAATCTTTCCTCATACCCCAGTCCTTCCATACTAGGCAACATCCTGGTGAACCTCCTCTGCACTCTCTCCAGAGTCTCCACGTCCTTCTGGTAGGAAGGTGACCAGAACTGGACACAGTACTCCAAATGCGGCCTAACCAACATTCTGTACAACTGCAACATTAGACTCCAGCTCTTATATTCTATACCCCTTCCTATAAAGGCTAACATACCATAGGCTTTCTTCACCACACTCGCCACTTGCACTGCCACCTTCAGAGACTTGTGCACTTGCACCCCCAGGTCTTGCTGCGACTCTATACTCCTTACGGGCTTACCTTTTACCATATAACTCCCCCCTACATTATTCTGGCCAAAATGCATCACCTCACATTTATCCACATTAAACTCCATTTGCCATGTATCTGCCCAATCAACCAGCCTACCAATATCCTGTATTGCCAGACACTGCTCCTCACTGCCCACCAATCCAGCCATCTCAGTGTCATCAGCAAATTTGCTGATCACACCACCTACTCCCTCTTCCAAATCATTTATATACACTACAAAGAGAAGAGGTCCCAGTACCGAGCCCTGCAGCACACCACTAGTGACAGACCTCCAGCTAGAAAAAGACCCCTCCACAACTTCTGACTCCTCTTTGCAAGCCAGTTCTCTACCCATCTAGATACTGACCACATATCCCATGAGCTTTAATCTTCTGTACCAACCTACCATGAGGGACTTTGTCAAACGCCTTACTGAAATCCATATGGACGACATCAACGGCTCGTCCTTCATCGACCGTTTTTGTCACCTCCTCAAAGAATTCTACCAGATTTGTAAGGCAAGACTTCCCCTTGACAAAGCCATGCTGCGTATCCTTAATCAGATCGCAACGCTCTAAGTGCACATACATGATGGAGAATCCTCTCCATCAACTTACCTACCACTGACGTTAAGCTCACTGGCCTATAGTTACCCAGGCTATCCCTCCTACCCTTTTTAAACAACAGTACCACATTCGCTATCCTCCAGTCCTCTGGGACCTCACCTGTGTCCAAAGAAGAGACAAAGATTCACATCAGAGGCCCAGCAATCTCATCCCTTGCCTCTCTAAGCAGCCTAGGATAAATGCAATCGGGCCCCAGAGATTTATCAGTTTTAACGCTATCTAAAAGCCCTCACACTTCTTCCCTCGTAATCGATAGATCTTTCAATTGGTCTACCGCTCCCTCAATGACCATACCAGACATCAAGCCCCTCTCCTTTGTGAATACTGATGCAAAGTCTTCATTCAGGATCTCCCCCATTCCCTCTGCCTCTAAGCACAATTCCCCATGTCTGTCCCTGAGGATCAGTTTTACCCCTAGCCACCCTTTTGTTCTTAAGATGAGTAAAACGCTTTTGGATTCTCCTTAGCCCTACCTGCCAAAGCCATCTCATGCCCCCTCTTTGCTCTCCTAACTCCCCATTTGAGATCCCTCCTCTCTCTGTATTCCTCCAACGCTCTTTCCGTTCCCAGCTGCTTAGACCTGACATACGCCTCTTGTTTCTTCCTAACCAGGTCGTCTATATCTCTAGTAATCCACAGTTCCCTAATCCTACCTTTCCCATCCTTTCTCCTAACCGGCACATGCCTTTCCTGCACCCTTTGCAGTTTTCCCTTGAAAGACTCCCACATGCCTAACGTGGTCTTGCCCTCCAACAGCCTATCCCAGTCTGTATCCCTGAGCTCCTGCCTAATACGGCTGTATCTAGCCTTCCCCCAGTTTAGCACCCTCCCCTTAGGGCAGCTCATCTTTTTCCATTCATATCCTAAAGTAGACAGAGTTGTGGTCATTATTAGCCACACGTTCGTCTACCGCAACCTCAACCACCTGACCCGGCTCATTGCCCAGAACTAAATCCAGTATCGCCCCCTCTCTAGTCGGGCTATCTACATACTGTTGCAAGGATCCTTCCAATACACATCTTATGAATTCCTCCCCATCAGACCCCCCAGCTCTAGGCACCTTCCAATCCACCCCAGGGAGATTAAAATCTCCCACTACAACAACCCTGTTCTTCCTACACTTATCCAAAATGTCCCTACATATACCCTCTTCCACTGCCCGTGGGCTATTGGGCAGCCTATAGTTCACTCCTAGCATAGTAATGGCCCCCTTCCTATTCCTCAACTCCACCCACAGACTCAATTTCCAACCCCTCCATGTTATCCTCCCTCTGCACCGCTGTGATCTGCTCCCTAACTAAGAGGGCCACTCCCCCTCCTCTTTTCAACCCTCCCCTATCACACCTAAAACACTTATACCCAGGAACATTTAGCTGCCAGTCCTGCCCCTCCTTTAACCACATCTGTCACTGCCACCACATCCAAATTTCTCACGAACATCAAGGCCCTAAGTTCATCCGACTTTCCCGTCACACTCCTCACATTAAAACAGATGCACCCAAGACCCTCAGATCCTCCTTCTCCTGGGGGATTTTCCTATCATCTAGACTTACCCTGACCTCCAACTCACTCCCAGTGCCTGAGCTGTCTCTCTCCTCCCCACCCCCCCTCCATTCTAGTTTAAACCCTGCCTAAACACTCCAGCCAACCTCCCAGCTAAAATATGTGTCCCCTTCCCATTTAAGTGTTCCCTATCCCTCTTATACAAGTGCCCTTCCTTTGCAAAGACTTCCCAATGGTCAACAAAACTAAAACCCTCAGTCCTGCACCAATCCCTCAGCCACACATTCAGCTGCAGGATCTCATTATTCTTATCCCTGCTATTGCTGGGCACTGGCAGCAGCCCAGAGATCACCACCCTGGAGGCCCTGCACTTCAGCCTGGCTCCCAACTCCCTGAACTGCATACATATTCCCCCCCCTACTCTTCCTTCCCATGTCCCTCTCTCCTACATGTATAATTACATCCCCCTGGGCCCCTTGGCCCTTCAAGATTCCCTCTACCCTCTCCAACACATCCTGTACCCCAGCTCCAGGGAGGCAGACCACCATCCTGGAGTCCCACTTTTACCCACAGAACCACCTATCAATTCCTCCATCCCTCACCACTCACATCCAGCCCCCTTCCTTCCCTCAGAGGCATTTTCCTCTTCCCCTCATGCCCTTTCCACCCAAGTTGGCACCTTACCCCTGCTATCTTGAAAGGCTACCACTGGGGTAGCCTTTGGAACATTACTCCTCTTCTTTTTCACCCTAACTGTAACCCACCCATTCATCCCCCCTCCTTGGCTCTGAGATCCCCTCTTGAATCTGGTTCCTATTCATTAATGCCTCATTCTCCCTCACTAAAAATAAATCCTCCAGCCTCAACTCCAGTTACCTAACCCAGGCCCTCAAACACTGCAACTCCAGACATTTGGTGCAGATGTGGACTCTCCAGAGATGCTGTGTCTCTAGGAACTCCCACATATTGCACCTTACACATCTCCCCATAGACCCTGCCATTTATTTGGCTAGCCTCAGACCTATGGACACACTTTGAAAAATTTGACCAGTAACTCACCTTGCCTAAGCCTTTGCAGTACTCACTCAGCACCCATCTCACTCCACTGCCTACTCCCAACACTACCCACTCACTACTGTGGCCTTGGTTTTATACTCCCTCACTCCCTTCCCAACAGCCCTTGTGCCTAAGACCCACTACGGAAAGCACAAAAGGAAAAAAAAACACAACCCAGCAATGCAATTTAAAAAAAAAACACAGTACACTCACAGTTTACACTCACCAGCCACCAATACACTGCTCCAGAGGTTGAGGGAGCTCGGTCACTTCTCCCTGGAGAGACGAAGGTTGAGAGGCGACCTGATAGAGGTTTATAAAACGTTGAGAGGAATAGATAGGGTGGATTCTCAGAGGCTATTTCCCAGCGCTGGAATGGTCGCTACGATAGGACACAGGTTTAAGGTGCTGGGGAGCAGGTACAGAGGAGATGTTAGGGGTAAGTTTTTCACTCAGAGGGTGGTGAGTGAGGCTGCCGTCGGTGGTGGTAGAGGCGAACTCGCTGGGGTCTTTTAAAAGACTTCTGGATGAGTATATGGGATTTAATAGGATTGGGGGTTATAGATAGTTCTATGGCTTGGCAGGTATGGATGTGATCGGCGCAACTTGTGGGCTGAAGGGCCTGTTTGTGCTGTAGTGTTCTGAACCAACCTTCCAATGTAATGCATTGGGGATCATTTAACTCTTTTGCTGTTAATCCTGACTCATTCTATGTGATGATGTGGGTATGCTGGCGTTGGACTGGCGTAAACACAGTAAAAAGTCTGACAACTCCATTCACCTGACGAAGGGGCTAACCCCGAAAGCTTGTGAGTATATTATCAAATAAATAGGTTGGACTAAAACCTGGTGTTGTTACACTCATTCTATGTGTACAGACCTTCATTGCTAGGTGAATTTTTTGGCTTGTTTATCTGGTTCAGACACACCTGAAATAAGAAACCATAGTTCTGTACGCTGTTTAAACATATTGAAATCAGAAAGTAGGTCATCTGCATCCCATTTCAAACTGGGGAGTTTTGTGGACATTTGTTAAGATCCCTTTGACCTTCCTTCTCCTATAATACTGGGGCTGAGTGTCACTGTAGCTCTTTACACATGTTTTTCTGAAGCTCCACCCATTATAATCACAACCCTCTCTGACCTAATATTGTTTGCAAAGATTTTTGCGTTTATATTTTACTTTCCCTCTCTCACTATCAATCCAAACTACATCCTGGTCACTGGCTGATCCTGAATGAACTAACTCGGTGCTAGTCCTCTTGACATGCCATTCCACTTACTCATCTGACAGACCAGGAGCCGCAATAGAGTCATACAGCACAGAGAAGGCCCATGGGGCCTATACTGACAATAGCTACCATTAAAATTGCGCTAATCCCATTTTCCTGCACTTGGCCCGTAGTCTTGAATGTTGTGATATTATGTTATGACAATCTCACCATAAGGGATCTGTGTCCTTACCAGTTTTTAATTTGTGAGCTGTGTTTACAGAGCTTGGCTGTGCAGTCAGGACAAAGAACCAAGAACAGCACGGGAAACAGGCCCTCCGGCCCAACGAGCCCGCGCCGCCATCTTAACAATGTGTTTTTCCTCCTCCACTCGCTGTGTTCACAATGTTCTCCAATGCGTTGACTTTGTTGCCGTCTGACTAAAATGGCAAGCAGAATCATAGAATCCTACAGTTCAGAAGGAGGCCATTTGGCCCATCGAGCCTGCACTGAGAACAATCCCACCTAGGCCCTATCCCCATAAGCCCATGTATTTCCCTGCTAGTAGGAATAATGGTAGGAAGGGCTATTACTTGCGTGGCGAAAAACTGCAGCAGGCGACGGTGCAGAGGGACCTCGGGGTCCTTGTGCATGAGTCGCAAAAACCCAGCCTGCAGGTGCAGCAGGTGGTCAGGAAGGCGAATGGGATGCTGGCCTTCATAGCGAGGGGGATTGAATATAAAAGTAGGGAGGTCTTGCTGCAGCTGTACAGGGCACTGGTGAGGCCGCAGCTGGAGTACTGTGTGCAGTTTTGGTTGCCGCACTTACGCAAGGATATTTTGGCCTTGGAGGGAGTGCAGAGGAGGTTTACTGGGCTGATACCGGAGTTGAGGGGGTTGAACTATGAGGAGAGGCTGAATAAACTAGGCTTGTACTCGTTAGAGTTTAGAAGAATGAGGGGAGATCTCATTGAGACGTATAAGATGATGAATGGGATGGATAGGATAGAGGTGGAGAGGCTCTTCCCGCTCAGAAAGGACAGTAGGACTAGAGGGCACAGCCTCAAGATAAAGTGGGGGTAGTTTAGAACGGAGTTGAGGAGGAACTTCTTCACTCAAAGGGTGGTGAATCTCTGGAATTCTCTGCCCGTTGAAGTGGTGGAGGCTGCCTCGCTAAATATTTTTAAGACGCGGGTTGATAGGTTTTTGATAGGCGAGGGGATTAAGGGTTATGGGGAGAGGACGGGAATGTGGAACTGAGACATGACAGATCAGCCACGATCTTATTGAATGGTGGGGCAGGCTCGAGGAGCTAGATGGCCGACTCCTGCTCCTATTTCTTATGTTCTTATGTTATGTTCTTATGTTCTTAGTCCTCCTGACACTAAGGGGCAATTTAGCATGGCCAATCCACCTCACCTTCACATCCTTGGAAAGAAACCGGAGCATCTGGAGGAAACCCACATAGACACGGGGAGAACATGCAGATCCACACAGACAGTGACCCAAGCTGGGAATCGAAGCTGGGTCTCTGGCACTGTGCTAACCATTGTGCCACTGTGCCACTCTTCCGACTAGGTCTTGTTATTTAGGAGGACTGATACCTGTACACCATGTCATGGAGTAATAATGATAGAGGTGCAGCAATCACTCATAAGGGATTTGGTAATTGTATGGTGAGTTAATTTATTTAAATTAGGCACATAAGAGCCTGGGTATGCGCATGGGTATAAAGCTTGAAGGCATCAGAGCTGCAGAGCTGTGCACCTGTGCTCTGCTAAAATCAAAAGTGAAACTAAAGCATGATCACGTGACAATTTCTTCCACGTGAATGGCATGCTGTGATTCTTTAGAGGCACACTACACCACTCATTAAATTAATCTGGGAGCGGGGTCTGTTCTGGTACATCTTTATGTGGGTGACAAATGAAACAGGACAAATTAGGGAATTCTCAAATCCTGTGTAACAAGATCTAAAGCAAATTCCAAAGGAAAACAAACATGATACTCCCACAGAGCACTGTAAACAAATTCAACAATCTCAAGCTAACATTACGTTTAGTAAGTTGAACATATAAGTGTACCATCACTGTGCTTCAGGGTGTTTATGGGTTTTTTAGTTCATAACTGGTACTTAAGCATTTCCATACACTGATTATTTATAAGGGGGTTACCGTGTTCTGTATCCATTACTAGAGAAATGATGCAATGCATCATTGTGTTTCAGCCTTAGGTTTTTATTAATTTATTTGTCAGATATGGGTGTCGCTAGCTGGCCAACATTTAGTGCCCATCCCTAATTGACCTTGGAGCGCACTTGTCAATTACATTAATGTGGCTCTGGACACATGTAGGTCAGACCATGTAAAGATGGCAGTTTTCCTTCCCTAAGAGACATTATTGAACAAGACAGGTTTTTTCGACAATGGTTTCATGGTCCAGAATAAATTCTTAATTCCAGATATTTTTACTGAATTCAGATTCCACCATCTGCCACAGTGGGATTTGAACCCAGAACATTAGCTGAATTTCTGGATGAATTAGTCTAGCAATAATACCACTAGGCCATCACCTAGTTTCAGTTTGTTCTGAAGAAGCAACTAACTTCGATGTTCTCCAACTGTGGTCAAATTGCTGCCAACTTCTCAAATCCTTCATAAACCAACATGTTCTCATGTTAATCACTGATGTATGGTTGGTTCCTTGATGTTTATCAAGCTTGCAAAGCACGTCAAGGTCAGTGTAGTGATTGGGGCTAGTTTAGGTGAGATGTTTTTAAACCTACACAACGACACAAGACTTTGTTTCCACTTGATGTAAATCATGAAAAAGGGAGGTTTTTCACACAGAGGGTTGTGGAGGTACGGAATGCACTGCCAAGTAAGGTGGTGGAGGCAGGCACGCTGGAGTTGTTAAAGGGATACTTAGATAGGCACATGAGTGGGATGGAGATGGAGGGATATAGGAGACTGATTTAAATAAGGATCAAGAGCCTTGGGACATCCCTGGGAATCAGTTGAGACTCTGAGACACCGAGACACTGAAACTCAGAGACTCTGAGACACTGAGACACCGAGACACCGAAACTCAGACTCAGAGACTCTGAGACACCGAGACACCGAAACTCAGAGACTCAGAGACTCTGAGACACTGAGACACAGAGACACAGAGACTCTGAGACACAGAGACACAGAGGCACAGAGACACAGAGGCACAGAGACTCTGAGACACCAACATATTTTCCAGCTCACTTGTTTTACTTTTGAGCTTCTGGGGATTCCCTTGAATGTTTGTATAAGGATGTGCATGTTATTGATGTTTTTCTCTTTTAATCCACAGGCGATTCGGGCCGCCTTGTTGTCCAACGAGGGGCATACACGCGGTGGGTCGTACGAGGGCTGCTCTTGGATGTTTCGAGAGTAGCCTAGTGCTTCACGTCGTTAGTGTACGCTTTAACTGGACCAGCTGACGGGCAACGCGACAGCTCAGTGACTATCACTGTTTGCTGTGCAGATACATGGATTTGGGCCGGTGTCTGTGGGAGTTTGCACATTCTCCCCGTGCTTGCGTGGGTTTTCTCCAGGTGCTCCGGTTTCCTCCCACCCCCCAAAGATGTGCTCTTAGGCTGATTGGTGTAACAAATTGTCCCTAAATTAGTCTCCCCTCAATCTGGTTTCCAACGTGGAGTGCCATTAGCATAGAAAAGGGTCATGGGTGGAAGAGGGGACTCACAATATTGAAATGGCGGCACAGACTCGTTGGGCCGAAGGGCCTGTTTCCCGTGCTGTGTTGTTCTTTGTTCTTTGTTCTATGTCTAACATTCCCCAATCTCCTTCTGCCGATTCAGCTGATCTCACCTCACTTTCCACTGATCAATACTCGAAGAAATTAGCTGTAAGCTCCTGGGTTAGTGGTGACAGGAAATAGAAGTTTGGAAATGAAAAGTAAGCAGTGGATTAGTTCTGGCAGGAGTCATTGGAAAACAAGCGACAGAGTGTTATGTGAAAAGTATAGCTGAAACTGAAAGGAAGATTCTACAAGGTTATGGTGGAACTGTATAAAATGTTGGTTAGGCCACAGCTAGAGAATTGTTTGCAGTTCTGGAATCCACATCATCGTAGGTATGTGATAGCACGGGAAAGGGAGCAGAGGAAACTTTGTGTAGGGCGGGGCTCATGATTGAGATGTATAAATTATGAGGGGCAGAGGTAGAATAGAGAGGAAGGTATGATTCTCCTTGGTGGAGGGATAAATGGCTAGAGGGAAGAGATTTAAGGTAAGAGGTTTAGAGGGGATGTGAGGAGAAACATTTCAACCAAAGGGTGCTGGGAGCCTGGAACTCACTGTCTAAAAGAATGATGGAGGCAGAGATCTTCATAATATTTAAGAAGTATTTAGATGTACACTTGTGATGCCAAGGCAGACAAGGCTATGGGCCGAGTGCTGGGTAATGGGATTACAATAGTTAGGTGGTTTGTTTTGACAGGCACAGACACAATGGGCCAAAGGGCCTTTCTCTGTGCTGTGAACCTCTATCAAAGTTGTGAGACTGGCCTTGTTGTCTAACGTTGAAATCTGGGCAATATCATGATGAGAGAGGAATAATGACTGGATACCAGTTGGTTGCAGATGCTGAGATGGATGTGTGGAGTGACAAGAAATAAAAAAACACTCAGTAACTAGCACATCTGGGATTGGTGAAGATTGTGGGAATATTGGAAAAAAATCAGCACGGACGAGGTTGAAATGGATGGTCGCTGCAGAGAGAGAGGGTATGTGGTGAGGTGATTGTTGGGGATGGGACTGACAGAAAGATGGTGAAGATGAAAGGTCTCAGACCAGATAGAAAGATACGGTGGTGAGAAACTTAAATGCAGTTGGATTAGAAGAGGAATGGGTGACCGATAGGAGGAGATGGACTTGGGTGACCAATTGGCATTGCTGTGATCCCAAATAGAATGAGAAACCAAATTAGAAAGAATATCAGGAGAAAACTTTATCCCCTGTCTATGATGTGGAGACGCCAGTGTTGGATTGGAGTGGGCACAGTAAGAAGTCTCACAAGACCAGGTTAAGGTCCAGCAGGTTTATTTGGCAACACAAGCTTTCGGAGCGCTGCTCCTTCGTCTGGTGAAGGATTGTAGAGACTGGGGCCAGACCGTGACCTCGGCTGGGACTTTCCAGTCTTGGGGCGAGCGGGGCTGGAAAATCCCATCCAGAAAGTGGCAAACTACAGGCCAGTTAACCAAACATCTGTCACATGATGCTCTTTCGGAGATGACAGTGAAGACTCGATGGGCTGAATGGCTTCCTCCAACATTGTAGGGATTCTATGGTTCTATATGGCAGGTGATTTTTAGGGGCTGTGATGGATCTGGGGGGAAGGTCTCCCTCTCTCTCAGTTCAAAGTGGACATAGATGCTTCCTCTTCTGGGGCGATCTAGAACAAGAGGTCATTGTCCGAGGATAAGGTTTAAAACAAAAATGAGGAGAAACTACGGCCAGGGGCGAGGGGAGATTTGGGGTGACCAAGGGAAGAAAGGGAGGGGGGGAGATCAGGGCTGGCTCGGGGAGGTCCGGTAGGCCAGCAATCAGGGGATGGAGGGGGTCTGAAAGGCTGGCGATCAGAGGGGCTACGGGGCTGACCAGTGATCGGAGGCCAACGATCGGGAGGCTGGCAATGAAGTGCCAATGCACTCTGACAGATCGACACGTGCGCAATGGCCCACTCAGTGCTATAGCGCCGGCATCTCGGCTGGGAAAAGGCCCCGCCCACCACTTAACAGAGTGAATCACCCTGAGACATTCTGCAATGCTCAGAGTGTCAGAGATTCACTTTGGTAGGGTAGAAAATACTCCCGTTTTCCCACCCATTGGGCACTTTTTGTTTTGGGAGAATCCTGGCCTCAAAAGTTCATGAATCTGCAAAATTCTTTGCCGCAGAGTGTAATAGATGTCACAACTTTGAGTAAATTTAAGGAGGAGATTTAGTTAGTGATGGGTTGAAGAGTTATGGAAAATAGGGTTGAGATTGAGATGAGATCAGCTATTATTATATTGAATGACGAAGCAGACCAGTGGGGCTAACTGCCCCTTACTGTCCAAAGGTGTGTGGGGTAGGTGGATTGACCATGCTAAATTGTCCTTTATGTTCCAAAGATGTTTAGGATTGTATAGGTGGTTTAGCCATGGTAAATGTGTGGGGTTAAAAGGATAGGGTGAGGGGCTGGGCGTGAGTAAGATGCTGTTTCGGGGAGTCAGTACAGACTCAATGAGTTCCTAGTTCATACGTTCTGCATTGGGAGAAAGGCTGTGACAATGGACTAAACATAAGCCAATTCAACAGATCCAGAGACTTCAGAATACTGGAGCTAAATAAATAAACATTAAAGTATAATCTGGAAGAAATTAAGGAAGGAGCTCATTCTATTTCAGCAGATTTATAGTTGGGAGAAGACTTTCAGAGGCAACTGGAAATTTTAAAGTAGTTCTATTAAAATTTGAGAGTTAAAGCAATCGACAGTGAAGAGAACGTGTCGGCCAATCGGGTCGGAGCAATCCGAACGGGAATGGTTTGAAATCCCGACAGGAATTACTGCGAAAAGTTAAGTGAAAACTTGCCTCTGAAAATGATCTGGGAAAATTCTCAGAAAGAGTCAACGGATCAAATGGCCTATTATTGCACTGTCGGGATTCTAGCGTGATCCATAAACGACAAATTTGTGTGATGATGAGGCCACTGTAGCTTCAAATATACTTTGTTTTCCATGTTAAACTTAAAATCTGTGTTCATTTGTACAGCCAAGCAGAGGGTAAAGTGTTGTATTATATTCCATTTCTTTTATAGAACATAGAACACTACAGCACAAACAGGCCCTGCGGCCCACAAGTTGCACCGATCACATCCATACCTACCAAGCCATAGAACTATCTATAACCCCCAATCCCATTAAATCCCATGTACTTATCCAGAAGTCTTTTAAAAGACCCCAGCGAGTTCGCCTCCACCACCACCGACGGCAGCCGATTCCACTCACTCTGAGTGAAAAACTTACCCCTAACATCTCCTCTGTACCTGCTCCCCAGCACCTTAAACCTGTGTCCTCTCGTAGCGACCATTTCAGCCCAGGGAAATAGCCTCTGAGAATCCACCCTATCTATTCCTCTCAACATTTTACAAACCTCTATCAGGTCGCCTCTCAACCTTCATCTCTCCAGGGAGGAGACCTAGCTCCCTCAACCTATCTTCATAAGGCATGCCTCCCAATCCAGGCAACATCCATGTAAATCTCCTCTGCACCCTCTCAATAGCTTCCACATCCTTCCTGTAATGAGGCGACCAGAACTGCGCACAGTACTCCAAGTGGGGTCTGACAAGGGTCTTATAAAGTTGCAGCATTACCTCCTGACTCCTAAACTCAATCCCTCGATTAATGAAGGCCAGTACACCATACGCCTTCTTGACCACATCCTCCACCTGCGAGGCTGATTTAAGAGTCCTGTGGACCCAGATCCCAAGATCCTTCTGATCTTCAACACTGCTAAGACTCCTACCCTTGATATTGTACTCCTTCATCCCATTGGTCCTGCCAAAATGGACCACTACACACTTATCCGCGTTGAAGTCCATCTGCCACTTCTCCGCCCAGTCTTGCATCCTATTTATGTCTCGCTGCAACTTCTGACATCCCTCCAGACTATCCACAACACCACCAACCTTCGTATCATCGGCGAACTTACTAACCCATCCCTCCACTTCCTCATCCAGGTCATTTATGAAAATGACAAACAGCAAGGGTCCTAGAACAGATCCCTGGGGCACTCCACTGGTGACTGACCTCCATGCAGAAAAAGACCCATCCACAACCACTCTCTGCCTTCTGCAGGCAAGCCAGTTCTGGATCCACAAGGCCAAAGCCCCTTGGATCCCATGCCCTCTCACCTTCTCAAGAAGTGTAGAACCATAGAACCCCTACAGTGCAGAAAAAGGCCATTCGGCCCATCAAGTCTGCACCAACCACAATCCCACCCAGGCCCTTCCCGTATCCTTACATATTTATCCATTAATCCCTCTAACCTATGCATCCCAGGACACTAAGGGGCAATTTAGAATGGCCAATCAACCTAGTCTTTAGACTGTTTGGACTGTTTTATGTTTCATAAATTTTTCTTTGTTGGTAAAAAAGAACTGGTCCAGTGACTTCATTTCCTTAATAAGAACATAAGAAATAGGAGCAGGAGTAGGCCATCTAGCCCTTCGAGCCTGTCCCGCCATTCAATAAGATCATGGCTGATCTGAAGTGGATCAGTTCCACTTTCCCGCTTTCTCCCCTTAATTCCCCTGTCTATCAGAAACCTATCTACCCGTGACTTAAATATATTCAGCGAGGTAGCCTCCACCACTTCAATGGGCAGAGAATTCCAGAGATTCACCACACTCTGAGAGAAGAAGTTCCTCCTCAACTTTGTGCTAAACTGCCCTATGAAGGAGCGGCGCTCCGAAAGCCCATGATATCAAATAAAGCTGCTGGACTTAAACCTGGTGTTGTGAGACTTCTTACTGAGCCCACCCCAATCCAACGCCAGCATCTCCACATCATGACCAACAATCACCCAATCTATGACCAGTGTAGAGGAATCTCAGTTTTTGGGATTGTCTGCCTACCTCAGACGAGCCAACATCACACATTCCTGTGGCAGGTTGGATGGGAAAGTTCGGCTCCATGTTTGTTTTACATTTTTGGTTGCTGCCACGGAGCTGGTTCTCATTGCCTGGCCCACCATACACAAAGTATGAGCTCAGCCCGACTGCTATAGTTGGTGCCATTATTATTTTTAGTGTTTCTTAATGCAATTGATATTCTGAGCGGAATCAGTGTGTGATTTAACCATCCTTTCTTGCCTTGTTAACCTTGATATTTGTGTGATATTTGATGGTGTCTGAGCTCCCTAATTAATACCATTGTAGCATTCTGCTGAGAATTGTTTCAAGTCTGGCTGGCCCTAATTTCCTTCTCCCTCTGGCAGTTAGTCCGATAAACCACATTCTATATCTCTACACAGATCAACCAGGGGCAGTAGAGAGGGTGTCACACTTGGCAGCATTTAGACTATTATAGATTCAGTGTCAATGCCCCATACATGATAGAAAGAGAACATTTGTATTTATGTTGTGACTTTTCCTGTTGTTGTGTTTCTCTGGAAGAACTGCAACCAATTTATGCACAGCAAGCTCCCACAAGTAACCAAGCAAATACAAAGAATAGAATTATGGAATCTCTACAGCGCAGAAGGAGGCCATTCAGCCCATCGAGTCTGCACCGACTCTCTGTCAGAGCATGTCACCCAGGTCCTATCTCCTTAGAATCATGGAATCTCTACAGTGCAGAAGGAGGCCATCGGCTCATCTAATCTGCAGTGACAACAATCACACCAAGGCGCTATCCCTGTAACCCCACATATTTACAACTGATAGTCCCTCTGACACTAAGAGGCAGCTTAGCACAGCCAAACCAACCTTCCTGTACATCTTTGGACGCTAAAGGGCAATTTAGCATGGCTAATACACCTAACCTCCGAGTGCTCTGGTTTCCTCTCATACTCCAAAAATATGCAGGTTAAGTGGATTGACCATACTAAATTGCCCCTTATTGTCCAACGATGTGCAGGTTAGTTCGATTGACCATACTAAATTGCCCCTTATTGTCCAACGATGTGCAGGTTAGTTCGATTGGCCATACTAAATTGCCCCTTATTGTCCAACGATATGCAGGTTAGTTCGATTGGCCATACTAAATTGCCCCTTATTGTCCAACGATGTGCAGGTTAGTTCGATTGGCCATACTAAATTGCCCCTTATTGTCCAACGATGCGCAGGTTAGTTCAATTGGCCATACTAAATTGCCCTTTTGTGTCAGGGGGATAAGTAGTGTTAAATATATGGGGTTACAGGGATAGGGCCTGGGTGGGATTGTTGTTGGTGCAAGCTCGATGGGCTGAATGGCCTCCTTCTGCACTGTAGGGATTTTAGGATTCTGTGATCGTTAGACTGTGGGAGGAAACCCGGAGGAAACCCACGCAGGCACAGGAAGAACATGCAAACTCCACATGGACAGTGACCCAAGGTTGGAATCGAACCCGGGACCCGTGAGGCAGCAGTGCTAACCACTGTGTCGCCGTGCCGCTATCATGAACAACATGAAGAACACTTTTTTCTTTTTCACAGGATGTGGGCCTCACTGGTTAGATCAGCATTCATTGTCCTTCCCTCATTGCCCTTGAGCAAGTCGTGGTGAGCAGCCTTCTTGAACCATTGCAGTCAATGATGTATAGGTACACCCAGAGTGCTGTTAGGAAGGGAGTTTTGATCCAGTGACAGTGAAGGAAATGTGATATTTTCCAAGGCAGGATGGTGTGTGTCTTTGAAGGGAACGTGCCTCTGATGCCCCCGTCCTTTCAGTGGCAGTGATCCTCAAGAAGAGTTGTACAGACTCAGAACGTTAACTCTTGTTTCTCTCTCCACAGATTCTTCCAGACCTGCTGAGCTTACCCAGCATTTTCTGTCTTTACCTATAGAGGTCATGGGTTACTGTGATGCATTTTGCAGATGGTACACACTGCCATCCCTACGTACCGGTGGTGGGAAGGGAGAGAATGTTTGTGGGAGGAGCGCCAATCCAGGCTTTGTCCTGGATGGTGTCGAGCTTCTTGAGCTGCGCCCATCCAGGCAAGTATTCCATCTTAGTCCTGACTTGCGACATCCAAATGTTGGGGGAGTCAGGAGGTGAGTTAATGTCGATAGGATTCCGAGTTATATCCACCGTATTTGTATGGCTGGTCTAGTTCAGTTCCTGGTCACTGGTATACCCACATTAATAGCTATGTACTTTTAAAAAATATATAATTGCTGAGGGTGGCACACTGGTTAGCACTGCTACCTGACAGCACCCAGGGACCCAAGTTGCATTCCCAGCTCGGGTCACTGTCTGTTTGCACATTCTCCCCGTATCTGCGTGGGTTTCCTCCGGGTGCTCCGCTTTCCTCCCACAGTCCAAAGATGTGCGGGTTAGGTTGATTGGCCATGCTAAAATTGCCCCTTAGGGTACTAGGATGCTTAGGTTAGAGGGATTAGTGGGTATGATATGTAGGGATATGGGGGTAGGGCCTGGATGGGATTGTGGTCGGTGCAGACTCGATGGGCTGAATGGCCTCTTTCTGCACTGTAGGGTTTCTATGATTCTATGATATGTGCAGGTTAGCTGCATTGGCCATGCTAAATCGCCTCTTCGTGTCCCGGGAATGTGTAGGTAAGAGGGATTTGTAGGGCAAATGTGCGGGGTTAATGGGGACAGGGCCTAGGTGGGATTGTTGTTGGTGCAGGCTCAATGGGCCAAATGGCCTCCTTCTGCATTGTAGGGTTTCTACGGAATAATGATTGGGCAGAGGGGAGAATTCTCTGCCTTTCAAAATCTTGCCTTGTGTTCGAAACCAGAGATTGGTGGCAAGGTGTTAAGTTTATGCCAAGCTATCTTATTTGGATGGAACTGTCAGCAGGGACTGGCATGCTGAACCCTGTAGGTATTCACACTGCCAGCCTGTCCTGGCAAGTAAATTGGCTTTGCACAAATTAGCTGAAAACATCGGGCTGAATTATTTATCTCACTTCCCTTTGAAGTCAGGGCTGTTCTCTTCAGTTTATTACCAGTGTGAGAAATGAGGTGGAGGGAAGTGTAAATGAGAAAAAAAGAACTTTATCAAACACGCAGGGGAATAAAACAAAACATTTGAAATGTGGGAATTTAAACTCGTGCCTGTTTTTTCAGAGGGAAAGCAGATAATCTAGTCTCCTGTATACAATAAAACAGGCGAGAACAAACTGTCCGCTGGTTGTACACGCTCCGATCACGCTAATTCACACAGTGGAACCACAGATCATCTTAAAGTCATTGGACAGAGGCAGTGAACGGGTTAACAGGCTGCACTCGAGGGGAAAGGGCAGCTACAAAACAGCCTGAAATTTCACTAAAGTCGCTCATTATCAAACCACATTCCCCCCAGACAACGAGAGCAAAATGAGAATCTAATTGAGTGCTGGTTAAATGTTTAAATTTACAGAATCCTGCGATTCTGAATGCAGTAACGGATTGTTAGCTTTTTTCATCGGTTGATGAGAACATTGTGGGAATACCAAGCGAAATAAGAAATGAGGCTGGTGTAAACCACTCAAAATTTCAGCTCGGATGCGAACCTGCCGAAGATGCTCTCTGATCAATTCAGGGGGCGTCCTTCTCCCAGACATCATCCAGAAGGTAATAGAGATTGTGTCAATTATTGTCTTTTCTAGATTGACTAACCTTTTGCATCAGCAAGATGGAAAAGTTCCGCGAGGTATGATTACTGTGCACCAAACCTCTCTGCCTCTCACCAGCACTGACCTTTTGATAATCTCTTTGTTCCTCCCATTCTTTCCTGGTCTGAGGTCTTTGCCATTTGCATAATAAGAAAAAGTAACCTTTAAAGGTTTCATGTAATGTGTGCGCTAGATGGAAATCAGCTGGAGCAGATTTCTTAGCGTGAGCAAAATGGCTGCAGACGGTATTGTGTAGCCACTTTACCAAAAATAATTTATACTTATGAAATATTTAGGGGATAATCTTAACTCAATCTCCCTGGCAGATTGTGTTTGGGTCATCCTCCCATTTTGGACGCTGCCTAATTTTATGATGGGATGGGTGAGAAACAAGCATTCAGCCAAAATTCCCAGCACATTACCCCCTTAAATTCTATTATCCTGGCAGCTCTTTGCAACCCCCGGGCTTCTCCCCGTTACAATGCTCACAAAGAGGTTTGGATAATGCTCTTCACACAGTTGAAAGATAGGATAAAATAATGGGAGACACAGGAAGGGAGCAGGGCAGTGACATTAACTTTGAGTTGTTCCAGTCCAGAGAGATGGTGACGTCTTTTGTGAGCAATAGAATATTTTAACTCAAATGAATTTTGAATGTACATCATCCAGAGTCAACTTGGATATGTTCGATTACCACATTTGCTCTAATGTAGTCTGGGCTTATTTTAAAAATTCATCTAACAGATGTGGGCAGTCCAGCATTTATTGCCCATCCAATGGGACCAACGGGATGAACGAGTACACTATCAAGGGCAGGAGTCTTAGTAGTGTTGAAGAGCAGAAGGATCTTGGGGTCCGGGTCCACAGGACTCTTAAATCAGCCTCGCAGGTGGAGGATGTGGTCAAGAAGGCGTATGGTGTACTGGCCTTCATTAATCGAGGGATTGAGTTTAGGAGTCGGGAGGTAATGCTGCAACTTTATAAGACCCTTGTCAGACCCCACTTGGAGGACTGTGCGCAGTTCTGGTCGCCTCACTATAGGAAGGACGTAGAAGCTATTGAAAGGGTACAGAGGAGATTTACAAGGATGTTGCCTGGATTGGGAGGCATGCCTTATGAAGTTAGGTTGAGGGAGCTGGACTCTTCTCCCTGGAGAGACGAAGGTTGAGAGGCGACCTGATAGAAGTTTATAAAATGTTGAGAGGAATAGATAGGGTGGATTCTCAGAGGCTATTTCCCCGGGTTGAAATGGTCGCTACGAGAGGACACAGATTTAAAGTGCGGGGAGGCAAGTACAGAAGTGATGTTAGGGGTAAGTTTTTCACTCAGAGGGTGGTGAGTGAATGGAATCGGCTGCCGTCATTCGTGGTGGAGGCAAACTCGCTGGGGTCTTTTAAAAGACTTCTGGATGAGTATATGGGATTTAATGGGATTGGGGGTTACAGATAGGTCTATGGATTGGTAGGTGTTGATGTGATCGGCGCAACTCGTGGGCCGAAGGGCCTGTTTGTGCTGTAGTGTTCTATGTTCTATCCCTAATTGCCCCTTGAGAAGGTAGTGGTGAGCTGCCTTCTTGAACTATTGCAGTCCATGTGGTGGTACACCAAATTGTACATCCATTATAACAAGGTAATTATAGCATCTCCATTACTTGAGCAGGTCACTATGAACCCTTCTAATGAGGGGTCATTCCAGACTCCAAACGTTGGCTCCATTCTCCCCCAACACATACTGCTGAGTTTTCCCTGCCTTTTCTGTTCCTTTTCAGATTTCAGCATCCAGGGTATTTTGCTTTTATCGTTCTGGATGGGGACGGCCATCCGACACATCTTGAGTTATCTGTTCAGAAGTGTTTATTTCTCTGCACCCCCTCCCCCTGCCCTCCCCACCTCCCCATTCCGTTATCACGGTTAATTGTCCATAATTGATTGTAGGAGTTTTGCCTCAACTATTCCAGCAGGAAGCTGATGAGACTTGGGATTCACTTTGTCTTTGGACAACTGTTCAATATTGGGTCAACTGAAATGGACTAATTTGATATCACCCGCTTGGTCCACTTTGGTAGGAATAATGGTAGGAAGGATTATTACTTACGTGGCGAAAAACTGCAGCAGGCGACGGTGCAGAGGGACCTCGGGGTCCTTGTGCATGAGTCGCAAAAACCCAGCTTGCAGGTGCAGCAGGTGGTCAGGAAGGCTAATGGGATGCTGGCCTTCATAGCGAGGGGGATTGAATATAAAAGTAGGGAGGTCTTGCTGTGGCTGTATAGGGCATTGGTGAGGCCGCAGCTGGAGTACAAAGAACAAAGAACAAAGAACAACCCAGCACGGGAAACAGGCCCTTCGGCCCAACGAGCCCGTGCCGCCGCATCACCCTACACCTATTGTACCCTGCATGTCTACGAATGGGACCCTACTCAGTCAGATTCAGGGAAGAAATAGTGTCAATTTGGTGGAAACCGATTAGCCTAAGAGCACATCTTTGGGGTGTGGGAGGAAACCGGAGCGCCCGGAGGAAACCCACGCAACCACAGGGAGAATGCGCAAACTCCCACAGACACAGGCCCAAATCCATGTATCTGCACAGCTAGCAGTGCTAGTCACTGAGCTGTTGCGGCGCCCGTCTATCGGTCCAGGATCAAGCACACACACCGACATGAAGTACTAGGCCACTCCTGGACTTCCAAGAGCAGCCCACGCACGACCCGCCGTGTGCATGCCCCTCGCTTGACACGAGGTGGACCTCCACCTGTGGAATAAAGACAAAAAATATTAATCATACAGCCTGCCCTTCCGGTGTCTCCCGAGGTTTAACCCTATTTAATGGCCCCTACCATATCCCTCCATTCTCGTTTCACTCATGTGCCTATCTAACTGCATCTTAAACAAGTCCAACGTTCCTGCCTCCACCACCCTACTCGGTAGCGCATTCCAGACCCCCACAACTCTCTGCGTAAAGAACCTTCCTCTTACCTCCAAATTATACCTCCCCCCCCTCACCCTTAAGTGATGACCTCTCGTGTTCGTACCCAGTCTAGGGAGCAGTCTCTCACTATTAACTCTATCTATTCCCTTCAGTATCTTATATACCTCTATCATGTCCCCTCTCAATCTCAATCTACTGTGTGCAGTTTTGGTCGCCGCACTTACACAAGGATATTTTGGCCTTGGAGGGAGTGCAGAGGAGGTTTACTAGGCTGATACCGGAGATGA
Source organism: Carcharhinus amblyrhynchos (assembly GCF_965287045.1). Lineage (NCBI taxonomy): Eukaryota > Metazoa > Chordata > Chondrichthyes > Carcharhiniformes > Carcharhinidae > Carcharhinus > Carcharhinus amblyrhynchos. The sequence continues at coordinate 1,893,364 of NW_027649782.1, read as the reverse complement.
GGGGGTTGAGCTATGAGGAGAGGCTGAATAAATTAGGCTTGTACTCGTTAGAGTTTAGAAGAATGAGGGGAGATCTCATTGAGACGTATAAGATGATGAATGGGATGGATAGGATAGAGGTGGAGAGACTCTTCCCGCTCAGAAAGGACAGTAGAACTAGGGGGCACAGCCTCAAGATAAAGGGGGGGCGGTTTAGAACGGAGTTGAGGAGGAACTTCTTCACTCAAAGGGTGGTGAATCTCTGGAATTCTCTGCCCGTTGAAGTGGTGGAGGCTGCCTCGCTAAATATTTTTAAGACGCGGGTTGATGGGTTTTTGATAAGCGAGGGGATTAAGGGTTATGGGGAGAGGGCGGGAAAGTGGAACTGATCCACTTCAGATCAGCCATGATCTTAGTGAATGGCGGGGCAGGCTCGAGGGGCTAGATGACCTACTCCTGCTCCTATTTCTTATGTTCTTATGTTGATACAAATGGGCTGAAAGCATAGCGATACCCTGTGTGAGCACAGAACATTACGTTTCTCTGGTCTGTTCTAAAATGACCTTTTACTCGTTTGATCCTATGGGTGGAATTTTCCAAAATAAAAATGGCAAAGTGGACCTGGCTGAAAACTGGCGTTGCTTCTCTCCAGAAACACAACCAAGTTTTGTGATCAGATGTTTGCCATTGCCACAAAAAGAAATTGGGTGGTACAGGTCACATTGTCACTCCGTCAGGGTGACACCTTGATAGAGCCATCAAGCCTGGCTCTACAGGGATCGGGCACCATCTCTAAAGGTCACTCTGATCTCTGAAAAAAAACCTCCCTCCCCTCATCCCCCAAGGCCATGGACTCTCACCCCCTCCCCCACAAACATCAGGATGACTGTTCCACCACGGAAGTACCGGAGGAGGGGGGGGGAACTCTTCTCCCTTCCACTGGCATCGGTGCACACCCATCTACCCCCCGCAGCTACACATAAGGAGAACCACACCACCTAAAGGGGAATGGTAACCCCCCCCCTCCCCCACAGCTGCACTCAACAGCACGGTAGCACAGTGGGTTAGCACTGCTGCTTCACAGCTCCAGGGTCCTGGGTTCAATTCCCGGCTCGGGTCACTGTCTGTGTGGAGTTTGCACATTCTCCTCGTGTCTGCGTGGGTTTCCTCCGGGTGCTCTGGTTTCCTCCCACAATCCAAAGATGTGCGGGTTTAGGTTGATTGGCCATGCTAAGAAATTGCCCTTAGTGTTCAGGGATGCGTAGGTTAAAGGGGATTAGTGGGTATAATATGGGGGTAGGGCCTGGGTGGGATTGTGTTCGGTGCAGACTCGATGGGCCGAAGGGCCTCTTTCTGCACTGTAGGGTTCTATGACCTATGATCTATGAACTCCATGCCAACCTCATTGCATTGCCAGAGTGCATAGGGAGGCAATGCCCAGCCTTGGATCTCAACCCGCCCCCCCCCCCCCCACCACCGGGGGGCCTCCAGATACCTCCGCAACCCCCAGTTCTCTTTGTTGAAAATTGCACCGACATGTCACACCATCCAGGGGAGAGGGGTGGGTGGCGGTGGAGAGCATTCTATTCCTTGGGGTTACGGCATAAGTGCGCACGCGCACACACCCACACCAGAAGCAAAAGTGGAAGAGACCTGGCCCATGACTGCAGGAGCAAATCAGGAAGAACCTTCCATCAAAATGTACCTATTTAATCAGGGTTTTAAGACTGGTGCCAGGGGTCACACAGACCCTACTTCAGACAAGCCTGTTCTAAACCCTCAAGTGTCCAAAATGTCTTCACTCCTTTCAAAAGCTGGAAAGAGCAAGTTTCTCCACCCTCTCAACAGAGCTTAGACCATGATGGTTTGCTTTGAATCTTTTCTTTGCACAGAAATCTGTGTTACTCTGGGATCAGAAATGGATAAAGTGGTCAAGCTATGAGTCAACTGCAGGCCAGTACAGAACATAGAACATTACAGCGCAGTACAGGCCCTTTGGCCCTCAATGTTGCACCGACCTGTGAAACCAAACTAAAGCCCATCTAATCTACACTATTTCAATATGATCCATATCTTTACCCACTGACCATTTGAATGCCCTTAATATTGGTGAATCCACTACTGCTGTAGACAGGGCATTCCATGCCCTTACTACCCTCTGAGTAAAGAACCTACCTCTGATGCCTGTCCTATATCTATCACCCCTCAATTTAAAGCTATGTCCCCTCGTGCTAGCCATCACCATCCGAGGAAAAAGGCTCTCACTGTCCACACTATCTAATCCTCTGATCATCTAATAGGTCTCTATTAAGTCACCTCTTAACCTTCTTCTCGCCAAGAAAAACAGCCTCAAGTCCCTCAGCCTTTCCTCGTAAGACTTTCCCACCATACCAGGCAACATCCTGGTAAACCTCCTCTGCACCCTTTCCAATGCCTCCACATCTTTCTCATAATGCGGCGACCAGAACTGTACGCAATACTCCAAGTGCGGCCGCACCAGAGTTTTGTACAGCTGCAACATGACCTCACGTCTCCGAAACTCAATCCCTCTACCAATAAAAGCTAACACACTATATGCTTTCTTAACAATCCTATCAACCTGGGTGCCAACTTTCAGGGATCTATGCACATGGACACTGAGATCTTTCTGCTCAATCACACTACCAAGTTTCTTACCATTAGCCCAGTACTCTGTATTCCTGTTACTCCTTCCAAAGTGAACCACTTCACACTTTTCCGCATTAAAGTCCATTTGCCACCTCTCAGCCCAGCTCTGCAACTTATCTGTGTCCCTCTGTAACTTGCAACATCCTTCCACAGTGTCCACAACTCCACCAACTTTAGTGTCATCAGCAAATTTACTAACCCATCCTTCTACGCTCTCATCTAGGTCATTTATAAAAATGACAAACAGCAGTGGCCCCAAAACAGATCCTTGCGATACACCACTAGCAACTGAACTCCAGGTTGAATATTTCCCATCAACCACCACCCTCTGTCTTCTATCAGCTAGCCAATTTCTGATCCAAACTGCTAAATCACCCTCAATCCCATGCATCTGTATCTTCTGCAATAGCCTACCATGGGGAACCTTATCAAACGCTTTACTAAAATCCATATACCCCACGTCAACTGCTTTATCCTCATCCACCTCTTTGGTCACCTTCTCAAAGACCTCAGTAACGTTTGTGAGGCACTACCTACCCTTCACAAAACCGTGTTGACTATCCCTAATCAAATTATTCCTTTCTAGATTACAAATCCTATCTCTTATAATTCTTTCCAAAACTTTGCCCACAACAGAAGTAAGGCTCACTGGTCTATAATTCCCAGAGTTCTCTCTACTCCCCTTCTTGAACAGGGGGACAACATTTGCTATCCTCCAGCCTTCTGGCACTATTCCAGTGCCTATCACTGTTTGCTGTGCAGACACATGGATTTGGGCCGGTGTCTGTGGGAGTTTGCACATTCTCCCCGTGCTTGCATGGGTTTTCTCCGGGTGCTCCGGTTTCCTCCCACACCCCAAAGATGTGCTATTAGGCTGATTGGAGGTAATAAGTTGTCCCTAAATTAGTTTTCCCTCAATGTGGAATGCCATAAGCATAGATAAGGGTCATGGGTGGAGGGGGGACTGGTAATGTTAAAATGACGGCGCGGGCTCGTTGGGCCGAAGGGCCTGTTTCCCGGGCTGTTTTTGTTCTTTGTTCTTTGTTCCTGTAGATAGTGAGCACCTAAATATCAAAGCTAAAGACTCTGTAATCTCCCCCTTAGCCTCCCAGAGAATCCTAGGATAAATCCCATCTGGCCCAGGGGACTTAACTATTTTCATACTTTCCAGAGTCGCTAACACCTCCTCCTTATCAACCTCAATCCCGTCATTGTCTTTCTCCTGTGTGAATACTGAGGAAAAATATTCATTTAGCGCCTAAACATTCATTTAGTACAGTCCCATTGACGTATAATATTGGCTGCAATTCAGAATGCTGCTGGATTGAAAGATACTGAAAATGTTCAGCGCGATTGATAGAATCTGTGGAGAGAAAAATAAAGTTAGTATTTCAGGTCAATGGCCTGAAATGTTGGACTGAATTCTCCCCCAGGGGAGAAACAGACAAGTTGAGTCTGTAATGTTTCATCCTTCACCATCTCAGCTGATGTCTATTTCTCCCTGCCTGTGTGCAGATTTCTACACTTGTATAAATATAATTTTATTGATTATTATTCTGCTCAACCTATTTTGTCTATTTGTTAATATTCATAGAACGCCAACAGTGCAAAAAGAGGCCAATTGGGCCATCAAACTCTGACAGACCAGCCCCCTCACCCTATTCCTAACCTCAGACATTTATCATGGTTATTCTAAAAGTTTTAAAGTTAGTCACAAGTAACACTGCAATGAAGTTACTGTGAAATTTCCCTGGTCGCCACATTCTGGCACCTGTTCAGGTCAATGCACCCCTTACCTGTGGGAGAATCCATCTAATTAGGTGTAAATCCACCTACTTTACACATTTAGGATGTCTAATCCATTTTACCTGCACATCTTTAGATTGGGGGAGGAAACCGGAGCGTCCAAAGGAAACACATGCAGACATGGGGAGAATGTGGGTGGCACAGTAGCACAGTGGTTAGCCCAGCTCCAGGGACCTGAGTTCGATTGCCGGCTTGGGTCACTGGAGTTTGCACATTCTCCTCGTGTCTGCGTGGGTTTCCTCCCACAGTCCAAAGATATGCGGGTTAGGCTGATTGGCCATGCTAAAATTGCCCCTTAGTGTCCTGAGATATGTAGAATAGAGGGATTAGAGGGTAAATATGTAGGGATATGGGGGTAGGGCCTGGGTGGAATTGTAGTTGGTGCAGATTTGATGGGCCAAATGGCGTCTTTCTGTACTGTAGGGATTCCATGTTTCCAACATGCAAACTCCACACTGTCACCAAAGGCTGGAATCGAACCCGAGTCCCTGTTGCTTTTGATTTGACTTATTATTGTCACGTATATTAACATATTGTTATTACACTGTTATTATTTTGTAATAACAATACTTGCTTCTTGCGCACTATACAGATAAAGCATGCCGTTCATAGAGAAGGAAACGAGAAAGTGCAGAATATAGAGCTGTGAGCTTGCAGCGCTAACCGCTGAGACACCGTGCCACCCTTGTCATGGCACCTTTTCCATTCCACTGCGTCTCCTCGCTTTGGATCAGCTTCCAGTGTGATCACTCAAATTTGTGAATCTATTGTAAATGGAATGAAGTTCTAACCCCAAACCCTGATGTAGCTTGCTTTCTACTCCCCGCGTACTGATACTACTCCTCTAACAAGTAGCCACTTCCTAGCAATCAACCGGGTTCTTAGTCTCGTATCTTTAGCTGAATGGGTGGCCTTTCGAGTGGAACTTTGTCAGAAATCTCTCCCACGCATCAGAGTTTTCTTTGCCAGTTTGAAAATTCCATTAGACAGGACTAAGATTTGAATGCTCAGGCCCAGCCATTCTACATTGTGTTAATGTTGGATGGAGTTGTGAATTATTGTGCAATTTGGCAAGTGAAGCATCTCAATCTGCTGCTATAACTCTCCCCTTGACCGTCCCTCCTCTGTGACAGCAACAATAGAGGCCGAGAGACCAACGGCCTGGAGCGTGCCAAAGAGAAAAATAAGAAATGTTACATTTAAGTAAAGAAATATATTTAAAAACTTAGAAAGGCTCCACAAAGTGTTGAAAGGGAGAAGGGAGGGTTTAGCACAAACCTTGCCAATTCTCCAGGATTTGAGGATTAATTTTCAGAGTTGCAAGCAACTGGAGTTAGAAACTTATGCTTTCCTCTCCCTTCATTTTCTTCTGGAGCTCTTTAGTTTATTAATTATACAACGTTTGGGAAAGGCAGAAGGCTATTTGAGTGGAATGATGTTAAGTCATTGTTCAACTGGCCCTTTGAACCTGATCCTCCATTCAATAAGACCATGACTGATGGGATAGTGTTCCCAGTTCCGTTCTCCTGCCTGCCTGCCCCCGCAACCCCCACAGGGAATGTGGGGAATTCTCAGGGAGTCAGTCCAACCAGTCGTCAGTCGCAGGCAGATGGTGAAGGATGATACTTTACAGACTCAACTTGTCTGTTTCTCCCCTGGGGGAGAATTCAGTCCAACGTTTTACACCAGTGAAGCTGGCCGATGCACAGGGCTTAATGAAAGCCCATTGACCTGAAATACTAACTTTGTTTTTCCTCTCCACAGGTTCTATCAATCGCGCTGAGCATTTTCAGCATCTTTCAATCCAGCGGCATTCTGAATTGCAGCCAATATTACAGGTCAATAGGACTGTACTGGGCCCCAGTCGACTCACAGCTTGACCTCATTCCTGATCCCAGAGTAACACAGAGACTTCAATCGGTGCAGAGGAAAGACTCAAAGCAAACTGTCATGGTCTAAGGTCTGCTGAGAGGGTGGATAAACTTGCCTGCTAGAGCCTTTGGAATTAGTGAAATCACTTTGGATATTTAAGAGTTTAGAACAGGCTTGTCCGAGGATCGATGGATATTACCTATTATGACGGGATGACAAATGCGTCGAAATTGTTGAAAATTTGCTGCAGTTTAATATTATCAGATGTTTTGATAAAAGTATTAAAGCTATGCATGAATGGGATGGAGTAGGGTTAGATACGATGGATAGTGAGAGCCTTTTTCCTCGGATGGTGATGGCTAACACGAGGGGACATAACTTTAAATTGAGGGGTGGTAATTATAGGACGGATGTCAGAGGTAGGTTCTTTACTCAGAGGGTAGTAAGGGCGTGGAATGCCCTGCCTGCAGCAGTTGTGGACTCGCCAACTTTAAGGGTGTTCAAATGGTCAGTGGATAGGCATATGGATAACATTGGAATAGTTTAGGTTAGAGGGTCGTTAGATTGGTTCCACTGGTCGGCGCAACATCGAGGGCTGAAGGGCCTGTACTGTGCTGTAATGTTCTATGTTCTAGACCATTTATTGTGATTGAGGAGCGAGAATGAGAGGGGGGGTCATAGAGCACTGCATGAGGGAGACCAAGTCAACTCTTAAGAATCGGTCGGAAAGGTGATTGAAGAAATGAAAAATAGAAAAGATATGAGAACAGAGAGGGCACCTGGGATTAGGACTCCTGTTTATGAGAAGGGTAAGTAGTAACAGGACTGAGAGAATCATAATATGGTCTTCTTCCACTGTTCACAGAATTACACATAAAGTATGAACAAGACCATGGGAGCAAAATTGAGCATTGTAAACCAAATAACTGTGTTTCTTCAATGGTCCTTCTTCTTCAGAAGGACAGATTTTCCTATTTCCTCACTGGATATCCATGCACCTTGGCCTTTATAACGAAGGGGATAGAATATAAAAGTAGGGAGGTCTCGCTGCAACTGCACAGGGCACTGGTGAGGCCGCAGCTGGAGTACTGTGTGCAGTTTTGGTCGCCGCACTTGCATAAGGATATGTTAGCCTTGAAGGGAGTGCAGAGGAGGTTCACCAGGCTGATACCGGAGATGAGGGGGTTAGCTTATGAAGAGAGATTGAATAGACTGGGTCTGTACTCGTTGGAGTTTAGAAGGCTGAGGGGGGATCTTATAGAGACTTACAAGATAATGAAAGGGATGGGTAGGGTAGAGGTAGAGAGATTCTTCCTGCTTAGAAAGGATAGCAGGACTAGAGGGCACAGCCTCAAAATAAGGGGTGGGGAGGTGCAGTTTAGATCGGAGTTGAGGAGGAACTTCTTCACTCAAAGGGTGGTGAATCTCTGGAATTCTCTGCCCGTTGAAGTGGTGGAGGCTACCTCGCTGAATATATTTAAGTCACGGGTAGATAGGTTTCTGATAGACAGGGGAATTAAGGGGAGAAAGCGGGAAAGTGGAACTGATCCACTTCAGATCAGCCATGATCTTATTGAATGGCGGGGCAGGCTCGAAGGGCTAGATGGCCTACTCCTGCTCCTATTTCTTATGTTCTTATGTTATGTTCAAGATAGGATTTCCATTCTACGCTTCTCCCATATCTTGGTTACAATGCGGTGGTGTGGGCATCTGTACTTTTTTTAAAAATTAAGTTTAAAGGTTATTCATTAGTGTCACAAGTATGCATGCATTAACTCTGTAATGAAGTTACTGTGAAAATCCCCTAGTCGCCACACTCCAGCGCCTCTTTGGGTACACTGAGGGAGAATTTAGCATGGCCAACACACCTAACCAGTGTGTCCTTTGGACTGTGAGGAAACCGGGGCACCCAGAGGAAACTCACACAGACAGTGATCCAAGCCGGGGACCGAACCCAGGCCCTTGGTGCTTTGAGACAGCAGTGCTGTACCACCATGCACTGAAATGGAATGTTAATGCCACAGGGAGAAGGTGATCATCTTGCAATGGCCTTTCCTGTGGTGGAGAGCATGGAAATTCCTCCTTGGTTCCTGCAGTCAGACATGCTAACCTTTCTTGAAGCTGGTCACGATATCATCTTACAACTGAGACATTAAGGAACAAAGAACAAAGAACAACACAGCACGGGAAACAGGCCCTTCGGCCCAACGAGCCCGCGCCGCCGTCCTACTATCTCAGTGACCTATTCATGATTTTAGTCTACGCCTAACGTGCGAGGATTAATTCAAGCTACTACCCAACCCTCTTCATCATAAAATCCAGACAGTGCAGAAAGAGGCCATTTGGCCCATCAAGTCTGCACCGATCACAATCCCTCCCAGATCCTATATCTATAACCGCACTTATTTACCCTACCAACCCCCTGACTCTAAGGGACAATTTAGTATGGCCAATCAGCCTAACACACACATCCTTGGATTGTGGGAGAAACAGGAGCACCCAGAGGAAACCCACACAGACACGGGGAGAATGTGCAAACTCCATGGGCTTAACACCATGGTGTTAACTCCTTAACACCATGGGCTCTTAACTTATTTAACAGTCTCCTCTGAGGCACCTTATCAAAGGCCTTCTGGAAATCTAAATAAATCACATCCACTGGCTCTCCTTTATCTAACCTCCTCAAAGAACCCTAATAGATTTGTCAGACCTCCCCTTGACAAAACCGTGCTGACTCAGTCCTACTTCTATCACGTGCTCCCAAGTACTCTGTGATTTCATCTTTAATAATGGACTCTAAAATCTTACCAATGACTGAAGTCCGGCTAACCTGCCTATAATTTCCCGCCTGCTGCCTCCCTCCCTTCATAAACAGCGATGTTACATTAGCTACTTTCCAGTCCTCAGGTACCCTCCCTGCCTCGAGTGGTTCCTGAAAGATCACCACCAATGCCTCCACAATTTCCTCAGCTATCTCTTTTCGAACCCTGGGGTGTAGTCCATCCGGTCCAGGTGATTTATCCAGCTTCAGAACTTTTGGGTTCCCCAGAACCTTCTCTTTAGTGATGGCCACTACATTCACCTGTGCCCCCGACTCTCCTGGAGCTCTGGCATCCACCGTGAAGTCTAACGCAATGTAACTATTCAGTTCCTCTGTCGTTGCTTTGTTTCCTATTATTATTTCTCCAGCCTCATTTTCCAGTGGTCCAATGGCTATTTTTTGCCTCTCTCTTGCCTTTTATACATTGAAGAAAATTCTTGCTATCTTCTTTTATATTAGTAACTAGCTTATATTTTTCACTCAGAGGGTGGTGAGTGAGGCTGCCGTCGGTGGTGGTGGAGGCGAACTCGCTGGGGTCTTTTAAGAGACTTCTGGATGAGTACATGGGATTTAATGGGATTGAGGGTTATAGATAGGCTGGGTAGGTAGGGATATGATTGGTGCAACTTGTGGGCTGAAGGGCCTGTTTGTGCTGTAGTGTTCTATGCTCTATATTCATGTTTCATCTTCTCCCCCTTATTGGTCTTTTAGTTGTCCTCTGCTCGCTTTTAAAGTCTTTCCAATCTTCTGGCTTCCCACTAGCCGTTGCCACTTTGGAGTCTTTCTCTTTTGTTTTTATGCTCTCCTTGACTTCCTTCGTCAGCCATGGATGCTCCCCCTTAACATGTTTCCTCCTGCTTGGGATGAGTTTCTGTTACGCCTCCCAAATAGCTCTGAAACTCCTGCCATTGCTGTTCCACTGTCTTTCCTGCTGGGCTCCCTTTCCAATCAACTCTGGTCAGCTCCTCTCTCATGTCTTTGTAGTTATAGAACATAGAACACTACAGCACAAACAGGCCATTCGGCCCACAAGTTGAGCCGATCACATCCATACCTACCAGGCCATAGAACTGTCTGTAACTCCCAATCCCATATACTCATCCAGAAGTCTCTTAAAAGACCCCAGCGAGTTCGCCTCCACCACCACCGACGGCAGCCGATTCCACTCACTCACCACCCTCTGAGTGAAAAACTTACCCCTAACATCTCCTCTGTACCTGCTCCCCAGCACCTTAAACCTGTGTCCTCTCGTAGAGTTCTTTATTTCATTGTAAAACCATTACAATGGCATTTGAGTGTACTGAAGCCAGCCTCACCCACGTGTTTAGGCCCCTCTGAAACTCCCAACTCTCCAAGAGAGTGACTGAGGGGGGATTGTGGTGGGGAGCGTACCTGAGAGACCCAGCGCTGATCACTCCATTGTTCGCACCGTTACGACACTTGAATTTTTTTGGGAGAACTCCGGCTGGTATCTCACCTTTCACACTGATTCACTAAAGTGTCCGTTCCTTTACTCGTCATTGCCAAACACATCCTCGCTGAGACTTGGAACAAAACCTTTACTGAATGCATTCATCATTCTGACACTATCATTGTTGTTTTCTCAATGACTTGTTAATTAGGAACAGCTTTGGTTTTGGACTCAAGGTTGTTTAAGGGAATGTAAGGTTGTATTATTTGTCAAAGATACATAGGTTCTCTCCTCACTTCAGCAAACAGACACAGCCAGACAATGTTATCAGACATAATTCATTTAATTATACCTGAACAAAACCCTTGTCAATTAATTGTCCGAGGCTAATCTCCAGTAAGTGCTTTATTTTAGCTGAAATATTTCTGAAGGCACTCTTGTTTCATTGATTGCAGAATATGGGTTAAAAAATGAGTGACCTTTTAACTTCAGAACTCAAATTTCAAAGCTGTTACTGAGAATACTCATTGCTGGGATTTTCATTTTCCACTCCAGGTCTGAAAGCTGAGTTCCGCACCCATGAGGACAGCCTCAACTGGGATCTTGGGTTCATGTCACACTATCTGTAACCCCCACCACACTGCCTGGGTTTGCAAAATCCTGCTAACTGGCTTGAGACCTCTGTATTTGTGAATGCCCTCTCCATGCACACAGTTTGTACCTATAAAGACTCACATCCCAATCATTCTTCACATTACAATCTGTAATTATCTTGCAATTGTGTCTTTGCCTATATATGCTGTGTTTGTGAACTTCCATTCACCTGATAAAGGAGCAATGCTCCGGAAACTCATGATTCCAAATAAACCTGCTGGACTTTAACCTGGTATTGTGAGACTCTTACTGTGCCCACTCAGGACCAGGCAGTGATACTTTGAATGGATCTACCTCACATTAAGTTGATCTTTCTCTACACCTTAGCTATTGACTGTAACACTACATTCTGCACAGTCTCCTTTCCTTCTCTATGAATGTGATGCTTTGTCTGTATAGTGCACAAGAAGCAATATTTTTCACTGTATACTAATACATGTAACAATAATAAATCAAACCAAATCAAACTATTAGCTCAAATTTTCAAATCAGGATGGAGGCAGTTGTGAACATTTGAACACAGGTCAGGACCCAGGCTCCGGTTCTGGGATTCAGACTCCTTTGAAGTGTTGTAAAAATCAGTCTGTTTTAACCCTTATACGGTGGACAAATAACTTTGAGTAAACGTCTTATTAGTACAAACAATATTTATTTAAACCCACACAATCAATAATCACCCACCCGACCAACAATAAGTTATCTTACAGAAAATACTAGAATTCAAGTACAATACAAGACCTTGACTTAACTGTGCGTGACTGACAAATACCCAAACAGATACTGGCCTTTATCTGTATGCTGGTCTTGGTAGTTGTCTGTGTAGTTTGGTCCTTTGCTCTGGTCTGGCATTCTGGCTGTAGTCTCTCTTTCTTCCTTCTTGGGTGTGGTAGCTCTCCTCTTGCTGGCGATGTTCACCATTGTTGTAGCTCGTTCGTGGGATCAGAGAGAGAGAGAGATTCCTGGTTGTGCAGCACCCTTTATACCCCGTTTGGTTTCACGCCCTTTTTTTGGCCATTGCCAATCAATCGATCAGGACTTGATCACCCTGATTGATAAGAGTCCAATCAGGTGCTACCACACCGATCTCTGGGTGTGTCCCCGGTGGCCATGCCTGTATGTGTTGTAGGCACAGAGGTCACATACCTTCCTCCTAAATAAGGATTCACGGTGCCTTTACGTCTGGCACACAACCCAGTGTGATCAGAAAGTCTCTTCCATCCTGGAGATGGCCCATATCCTGTGTATTCAGTCATCAGGGTTGCAGCCTGTTTGTCTATCTTTAAACTGCAGCCTGTCGGTTTAGTTTCTTGCCCAGTTATCCCAGAGTGCTTTACAAAACGCCATTTTAGTTGGCCTGTTTGGCTACAGAAGATTCCAGGTTATAGCCTGCCCACACCACCACCTCACACTGAAAATAAGAACATAAGAAATAGGAGCAGGAGTAGGCCATCTAGCCCCTCGAGCCTGCCCCGCCATTCAATAAGATCATGGCTGATCTGAAGTGGATCAGTTCCACTTTCCCGCTTTCTCCCCTTAATTCCCCTGTCTATCAGAAACCTATCTACCCGTGACTTAAATATATTCAGCGAGGCAGCCTCCACCACTTCAACGGGCAGAGAATTCCAGAGATTCACCACCCTTTGAGTGAAGAAGTTCCTCCTCAATACATAAAATACATAAGAACATAAGAAATAGGAGCAGGAGTAGGCCATCTAGCCCCTCGAGCCTGCCCCGCCATTCAATAAGATCATGGCTGATCTGAAATGGCTCAGTTCCACTTTCCCGCTTTCTCCCCATAACCCTTAATTCCCTTATCTATCAGAAATCTATCTACCCGTGACTTAAATATATTCAGCGAGGTAGCCTCCACCACTTCAACGGGCAGAGAATTCCAGAGATTCACCACCCTTTGAGTGAAGAAGTTCCTCCTCAACTCTGCTCTAAACTGCGGCCCCCTCCTCCTTATTTTGAGGCTGTGCCTTCTAGTTCTGGTTTCCTGCCCTCTAGTTCTGCTATCCATACAATATCACGTATTGCCAGATGGAGAAGGGATTGTATCATCAGGAAATGGCCGATGGCACTGGGATTGTAATTCCTTCTCAAGAATGAACTTAGACGCCTTCCTGTTCAAAATTATTTTGGCCAAAAGTGGCACTCTCAGTGCCTGCTCTTAGACCCCAAGTATGTCCCAAAAGATGGTCATGGGAGGAGAACAAATGGCAATCATGAAGGAAAAGGAGGCTATATAGGAGGGAGGGAGCATCACAATTTGGAAGATCTCAAGTAGAAACCAGAAATGGTCATTGGATATAGAGTCACCTTTTGGAAATAGAATGGAGTAATAAAAAGAACAATACTACAACTCCAAGCTTCACATTCAGATAAGTATTTACTAGGCAATTCCAGAATTGCTAGACAAGTAGACGCTAGGGAAACTGAAATGTCTGAAGGTGGATAAATCACCTGGACCAGATGGACCACACCCCAGAACTCTGAAGGAGGTAGTGGAGGCATTGGTGGTGATCTTTCAGGAATCACTGGATGCTGGGAGTGTCCCAGAGGACAGGAAAATTGCTCATATAACACCCCTGTTTAAGAAGAGAGGGAGGCAAAAAACAAACCAGTTCGCCTAACCTCGGTCGTTAAGACTTTAGAGTCCATTATTAAGGATGACATTTCGGAATACTTGGAAGTGCGTGGTAAAACAGGGCGAAGTCGGCATGGTTTTATCAAGGGGAGGTCATGCCTCTGTTAGAATTCTTTGAGGAAATAATGAGCAGGTTAGACAAAAGACAGCCAGTGGATGTTATCTACTTGGATTTCCAGAAGGCCTTTGACAAGGTGCCGCATAGGAGGCTACTGAGTGAGATAAGATCCCATGTTGTTAGGGGCCAGGTACTGGCATGGATTGGCTGACTGGCAGGAGGCAAAGAGTTGGGGTAAAGCTATCCTTTCCAGGGTGGTAGCCAGTGACGAGTAAGTGACAAGTAACTCATCTAAATCTTTATTAAAATATAATTAGCAGGTCTGAGACTGAATTCTCTGGGCCTGCTCGCCTCTCCCACCCCACCAGAGTATTTCATACCAGCAATGTATAGAATAGCTCATCACTTTGGGGAAGCTCTCGGTCAGACCCCCCTGGAGTGAAGGGAGGGCAATCGGGACTCCTAGGGGGTCAGGTGGCTGGGGGTGGTGTTCCTTGGGCACGTTGGCAGTTCCAGCCTGTGCACCCTGGCACTGCCCAAGGCACAAGGTACCTCAGGGGTGTCCCAGAGGTCAGTGCTGGGACCATAGCTTTTCACTTTACACATCAATGATCTGGATGAAGGAACTGAGGGCATTGTGGCTAAGTTTGAAATTGATACAAAGATAGATGGAGGGACAGGCAGTATTAAGGAGACGGGGAGGCTGTAGAAAGACTCGGATAGATGAGGACAATGGGCAAGGATGTGGCAGATGGATACAAAGTGGGAAAGTGTGAAGTTATGCACTTTCATAGGAAGAATAGAGGCGAAGACTATTTTCTAAATTTGGAAAAAAATTCAGAATAGGCCCTGCCCTCTGAAATCTAATGATATTCATCCTGGCAGCCTCTGCAGTGTGGGAGATTCCTGTCTGAACTCCCTGTGAGACAACCAATGTGAATTACTTCAGTTTTCCTGCGAATTCAACACTTGGAATTTTTTGGAAGAATTGCACCTTAAGAACATAAGAACATAAGAAATAGGAGCAGGAGTCGGCCATCTAGCCCTTCGAGCCTGCCCCGCCATTCAATAAGATCATGGCTGATCTGTCGTGGCTCAGTTCCACATTCCCGCCCTCTCCCCATAACCCTTAATCCCCTCGCTTATCAAAAACCCATCAACCTGCTTCTTAAAAATATTTAGCGAGGCAGCCTCCACCACTTCAACGGGCAGAGAATTCCAGAGATTCACCACCCTTTGAGTGAAGAAGTTCCTCCTCAACTCTGTTCTAAACTGCCCCCCCTTTATCTTGAGGCTGTGCCCCCTAGTTCTACTGTCCTTTCTGAGCGGGAAGAGTCTCTCCACCTCTATCCTTTCCATCCCATTCATTATCTTATACGTCTCAATGAGATCTCCCCTCATTCTTCTAAACTCTAACGAGTACAAGCCTAGTTTATTCAGCCTCTCCTCATAGCTCAACCCCCTCAACTCCGGAATCAGCCTAGTAAACCTCCTCTGCACTCCCTCCAAGGCCAAAATATCCTTGCGTAAGTGCGGCGCCCAAAACTGCACACAGTACTCCAGCTGCGGCCTCACCAATGCCCTATACAGCTGCAGCAAGACCTCCCTACTTTTATATTCAATCCCCCTCGCTATGAAGGCCAGCATACCTTAAGCGTTGAATTCGTGGAAAACCCAGAGTAATTCACACTTTTTTTCAGAAGGAGTACACACTAGAATCTCAATCTAGAAGCTCGATCGTTGGCCAGCCTGGAACCTCCGCAGTGCTGGTCCCCCATTCTCTCTGTGGCCTGATACAGCCTTTCCCCAGCATTCCTGGGCCAGCCCTCTCTGCCCCACCACCCCTGCTGCCATCCTGGGCAATCCCCATCTCCAGTTCCCCCACTGATCGCTCCCAGGCCCACCCAACCAGGCCCCATCCCCTAGGTCCCACCCTCTTGGCACTGCCCCATGCCCAGTGGGTGGTGCCAAGGTGACCCCTGGGCATTGGTACCTTGCATCTTGGGGCAGTGGCAGGTTGCACAGGCTGGAACTGTCAAGGTGCCAATGCCCAGGGACCACCACCCCGAGCCATTGGACCCCACAGGGGGCCCCAATTGCCCTCTCTTCACTCCAGGGGGGCATTAGCTCCCCAAAAGTAATGAGCTGTTCTAAACATTGCTAGTATGGAATACTCTGGTGGGGTGGGAGAGGGGAGCAGGCCTGGAGAATTCAGTCCTGGGCCTGCTAATTATATTTTAATAAAGATTTAAATGACTTACCCGTCCTCCCACCAATTTCCAGCAGGGATCTGATGGCACTGGGAAATCTGACTCTGGGAGATGTACATGTGGCGGGAACAGATATGTACGAATCTCGCAGATACTCAGCCGTGAGTATCTCCCACTCAGCTGGAAAATTAGCGCAGTGGGGACAGGGTAGAAGATTGCCTGTATCTATATCCTTGTTGCTTTACGTCGAAGGACTTTTCTTTCCTTCTGAGATTGTTGTGATCTCCTGATAGCAATGACATTGAACGTGCAAAATGAGCAATCTTGTCCCTCTTTGTCCTGACGTGGCGATGGAACATTGACAGCAGAATTGAGAGGAAAGTAGGCTGGTGGAGAAAGGGTGTAGGGTGAGGAGGAGGTATGGGAGGTGGTGCAGCAAGGTAGAGGGGAGAGAAACAGCTAAGTTACAGTGCATACCTGACCTCTGGTCTGATCCTGCTGATTTTGTTTAAATCTCAGGCACTTAGGGCACAAACCTCAGGCGAGCAGGTCACAGATCCAGATTCGATTCAGGATATGATATCCGGATCCAAACCCTTGTGTGAGAGAACTTCCCCATATGGTGATGCAATGCAGGCAACTACCAATGGTTTGGTTAGTTCCCAAAGTACATGCGGTGCCAACGACAACTGCAAGGTTTGCTTTACTTTTGCAAACATCTCTTTTCATCCTTTTCTCCATTTCCAGCGCTAATGTTTTTTCAAAAGCTGGAGAACTGGGGCTAAAATTGTAAGATCTACCACAATAATTCACCATTCCTAGGAATGGTTTTAATTCCAATACATAATGAGGCCTTAATGGCTTTAATCAAACCTTCAAAGAAGATCAACTTTAGCATCTATCCTGAGACCCAGGTATGCAACTTTATCCATCTGGAAAGTGCTTTCCTCTCATTTCAAATGGACACTTTAAATCTTCTCAAAGCTTCCTCTAAGTTTAACCTTCAGGTGAGGTTCCTGTGATTGGAACATTGTCTATATAAACGTTATGTTAGGAATGCCCTGTAATAAACTTCCCATCATACGCTGGAAAATGGCAGCAGCCGATGAGACTCCAAAAGGTGTTTCCTCTGGTTCCTGATAGTAACCAACTTCTGGGAAACTTCATCTCACTCCAGCTGTTGGCAGGAGTGACTGAAATCTAACTTGGTGTGCCTTAGGTCCCGGCTAAGTTGGCACAGAGTTCCTCAATTCTCGGAATGGGGCTTCTATCTATCTGACCTCCTCAATTTACAGTCAATTTAGAATCCACACATTCTTACAGTGCGATCTGTTCTTGGAATAGTTATTATGGATGTAGCCTATTCAGAGAACTGTACAAGTTTTTATAGCAGCCAAATCTTCCAACCTTCCTAGTTCCATTTTACCTTACGATGGAGTACATCGGGCACTGGGCGGTACTGAAATGATTTTGATGCTGCCTTGGGTTTCAAATAAATTTTGACTTTAGCCTCTTCTATTCATCCCTTTTGGAAACTCTCAGAGAAACTCTCGAAAATCTCCATCCAGACGTTTAATACCTCCAACCAGTTTGATTTTATCCACTTCAACCAATCTCAACCCAAGAGATAAGGTGTGTGACCCTCAGTTACTAGGCAGGTATTTGTGCAGTTTGGTTTGTGTAGGATAGTGTAACTGTAGCTGGCCCAATGTCTTCACCAGCTCTCTTGTAAAAGTAGGCTCCTGAATCACCCACTCTCTCGGGTTTTTTGAAGATACCGGAATGTTTGTCCCCTATGACTGTAGCCACGGCTCCTGCATCAACTTCTAAGAGATCTGTCATTGACCATCAAGACTATCTCTATACGAGTTGGCACATGGTTTAAAGGTACACGGCTTGGGCTCGTCTCCAGATTTTTTAATAGAATTAAACTAACTTTTTTTGTGTATCCTGTCCTAACTGCTTCATTCTGCTCCACGCTTATAAATTAATGTCCCTTCACAACAGAAACATAGAACATAGAACATAGAACACTACAGCACAAACAGGCCCTTCGGCCCACGAGTTGCGCCGATCACATCAACACCTACCAACCTACAGACCTATCTATAACCCTCAATCTCATTAAACCCCATATACTCATCCAGAAGTCTTTTAAAAGACCCCAGCGAGTTCGCCTCCACCACCACTGACGGCAGCCGATTCCATTCACTCACCACCCTCTGAGTGAAAAACTTACCCCTAACATCACTTCTGAACTTCCCTCCTTGCACCTTAAATCTGTGTCCTCTCGTAGCAACCATTTCAACCCGGGGAAATAGCCTCTGAGAGTCCACCCTATCCATTCCTCTCAACATTTTGTAAACTTCTATCAGGTCGCATCTCAACCTTCGTCTCTCCAGGGAAAAGAGACCCAGCTCCCTCAACCTAAGGCACGCCTCCCAGTCCAGGCAACATCCTTGTAAATCTCCTCTGCACCCTCTCAATAGCTTCTACATCTTTCCTATAGTGAGGCGACCAGAACTGCGCACAGTACTCTAAATGAGGCCTGACAAGGGTCTTATAAAGTTGCAGCATTACCTCCCGACTCCTAAACTCAATCCCTCGATTAATGAAGGCCAGTACACCATACGCCTTCTTGACCACCTCCTCCACCTGCGAGGCCGATTTAAGAGTCCTGTGGACCCGGACCCCTAGATCCTTCTGCTCTTCAACACTACTCAGACTCCTGCCCTTGATAGTGTACTCGTTCATCCCGTTGGTTCTGCCAAAATGGACGACTACATATTTATCCGCGTTGAAGTCCATCTGCCACTTCTCTGCCCAGTCCTGCATCCTATCTATGTCCTGCTGCAACTTTTGCCATCCTTCCAGACCATCCACAACACCACCGACCTTAGTGTCATCAGCAAACTTACTTACCCATCCCTTCACTTCCTCATCCAGGTCATTTATGAAAATGACAAACAGCAAGGGTCCCAGAACAGATCCTTGAGGCACTCCGCTGGTGACTGACCTCCATTCAGAAAAAGCCCCATCCACAACCACTCTCTGCCTATGCGTAATATGCGTAAACATATGCGTAATTTCAGCACAGGCAAGTTTTCTGAGGAGTTCTCTCCCCCACATTGGAAACAAGTTTCCACACTTGGTTCTCTGTTACCCTTCTAGGGCTCTGACTCGGGCTGTTCCTCTCAGCAGCCGTTTCCTGCCTCAAATGGTCCATCTCGTTGGGCACACCTTGTAACCCACTCACACCCTGCTCAGTGCATTCAGTTACCCCCTCAGCTTCTCTGAAGGGATTTTAGTCTCAGCCGGCAGCTTTTTCTGTATTGTGCGACTATTGATCTCGCAGACCAAACAGTCTCTTAGCAGCTCCCCTAGATCTTGGGTTTGGAAGGTGCTGTCTAAGGATATTTGATGAATTGCTGCGGTGCATCTTGTAGATAGTACACACAGCTCTACTGAGCATCGGTGGCAGAGGGATTGAATGCTTGTGGATGTGGTGCCAATCACAGCGGGCTGCTTTGTCCTGGATGGTGTCAAACTTCTTGAGAGTTGTTGGAGCTGCACCCATCCAAGCAAGTGGGGAGTATTCCATCACATTCCTGACTTGTGCCTTGTAGATGGTGGATAAGCTATGGGGAGTCAGGAGGTGAGTTATTCCTCACAGGATTCCTAACTGCTAACCTTCTCCTGTAGCCACTATGTTTATGTGGTGAGTCCAGTTGAGTTTCTGGTCAATGGTAACCCCAAGGATGTTGACAGTGGGGGATTCAGTGATGGTTACACCATTGAATGTTAAGGGGTGGTGGTTAGAGTGTCTCTTATTGGTGATGGTCATTGCCTGGCATTTGTGTGACCGGAATGTTATTTATCATTTGTCAGCCCAAGCCTGGATATTGTCCAAATATTGTTCTATATATATAGATGAAATTTCTTCACGGTATCGATAGCCACCAGTCTCTCCCTGTCAATTTGAGGGTATTTCTTCTGATCCTCAGATAGGTTCTTGATGTGAATGTAATTGGCCTCTCTATTCTATCTGACATCCTATGGGAAAAGACTGCCACACTCTGTATGGTGATGCATTACAGGTAACTACCAACAGTTTGGTTGGATCAAAATGTAGTGTTGATGACTGCAAGGCTTGCTTTACTTAAGCAAACATCTCTTTTTGTGCCTCTCTCCATTCCCATTGTTGATAATTCTTCAGAAACTGATGTAGCGGGGCCAGAGTCCTGGATACATTCTGTAGGAATTGCCCAAGATAATTATAGAACATAGAACTCTACAGCACAAACAGGCCCTTCGGCCCACAAGTTGTGCCGATCACATCCATACCTACCAGGCCTATCTATAACTCTCAATCCCATTAAATCCCATGTACTCATCCAGAAGTCTCTTAAAAGACCCCAGCGAGTTCACCTCTACCACCACCGACGGCAGCCGATTCCACTCACTCACCACCCTCTGAATGAAAAACTTACCCCTGACATCTCCTCTGTACCTGCTCCCCAGCTCCTTAAACCTGTGTCCTCTCGTAGCGACCATTTCAGCCCTGGGAAATTTACCAACCCCAGGAGCGATTTTAACTCTGTCACATTCCCAGGCAGTGGCGCTCCTTTGATAGCTTTTACCTTGTCCTCTACATGATTTTAGCCCCTGGCATCTACCTTGAAACCGAGGTACATAACCTCATCTGTATTTACCTGGATTCAAATGGATGTTTGCTTCTTTAAATCTTTTCAGGGCCTCCTCTAGGTTTGCTTTGTATTCCTTAGGGGACGCTGCAGTGATCATCTCCTTCTGTGTTTTTCTCTTTTTCAAAAATTTCAAGATTTATATTGAATTATTTTCTTATTTCTACCTGCCTTTCCTCCATGTTGTCGTGAGCTGATGATTTTAGTAAATTTTCTGCCAAAATGTCAAGGATATTTTCTTTGTTTCAACATCACAAGATTATTCCCATGGAATGTATAATCAACTTCACCAATCTTTCTGCTGAAACTGGGGACCTGACACTTTCCAGACTAAAATAAGTAAGAATCCCAGTGGGGAAACGCAACCAAGAAAACCAAACCTCCACAATTTCTAGCTTCAGCAGCTACTCTTGATTTGATTTGATTGAATTTATTATTATCACATGTACTGGGATACAGTGAAAAGTGTTGTTTCTTGCACACTATACAGGCAAAACATACCATCCATAGAGAAGGAAAAGAGAGAATACAAAAAGTAGTGTTACAGACATAGCTAGAGAAAGATCTACTTAATGCGAGGTAGAACCATTCAAAAATCTGAATTCAAGAGATGTGCGAATCCACAAGGGATGGATGAGATCCTAAACTAATATTTTCATCAGTATTCATTGTTAGGGATGTTAGGGAACTTGGGGAAATAAACAGTGACGTCTTGAGGAGTATACAACAGAGAAGGAGGTGCTGGAACTCTTAAAGTGAATCAAGGTAGATAAATCCCTGGGGCCTGATAAATTGTATCCTAGGATGTTCTGGGAGGCTTAGGAGGGAATTACGGGTCCCCTAGCAGAGACATTTGTATTATTGATAATTGCAGGTGAGGTGCCTGAAGATTGGAGGGTGCTAAATGTTGTGCCTTTGTTTATAAAGGGCTGCAGGGAAAAGCCTGGGAACTACAGACCAGTGAGCCTTACATCTGTGGTGGATAAGTTGTCAGAAGGTATTTTGAGAGACAGGATCTACAGGCATTTAGAGTTGCAAGGACTGATTAGGAGCAGTCAGCATGGCTTTGTGAGTGGAAAAACCATGTCTCGCAAATGTGATTGAGTTTTTTGAAGGGGTAACCAAGAAGATAACTGAGGACAGTATAGTTGATGTCATCCACATGGACTTTAGCAAGGCCTTTGACAAGGTACTGCATGGTAGGTTGTTGCATAAGATTAAATCTCACGGAACCCAGGGTAGCTAAATGGATACAAAATTCGCTTGATGACAGAAGCCAAAGGATGGTTGTAGAGAGTTGTTTTTCAAACTGGAGACCTGTGACCAGTGGTGTGCCTCAGGGATCAGTGCTGGACCCACTGTTATTTGTCATTTATATTAATGATTTGGATGAGAATATAGGGGCATGGTTAGTAAGTTTGCAGATGACACCAGGATTGGTGGCATAGTGGACAGTGAAGAATGTTATCTAGGATTGCAATAGGATCTTGATCAATTGGGCCAGTGGGCTGATGAATGGCAGATGGAGTTTAATTTCGATAAATGTGATGTGATACATTTTGGTAGATTGAACCAGGACTTATTCAATTAATGGTAGGGTGATGGGGAAAGTTACAGAACAAAGAGATCTAGGGGTACAGGTTCATAGCTCCTTGAAAGTGGAGTCACAGGTGGACAGAGTGATGAAGAAGGCATTTAGATCATAGAAACCCTACAATGCAGAAAGAGGCCCTTCGGCCCATCGAGTCTGCACCGAACATATTAATGGATAAAGATGAAGCCTGTCCTAAGGGGAGGGTGTTAAACTGGGGGAGGGCTAGATACAACCGGATTAGGCAGGATCTTAAAGATACGGACTGGGGTAAGCTGTTTGATGGCAGGTCGACGCTGGGTATGTGGGAGCCTCTCAAGGGAAAACTAAAATCTTTGCAGGAAAGACATGTGCCGGTCAAGAGGAAGGATGGGAAGGGTAGGATTAGAGAGCCGTGGGTAACTAGGGATATTGAGGACCTGGTCAGGAGGAAGAGGGAGGCGTACATTAGATCTAGGCATTTGAGGACAGAGATAGCGTTAGAAGAATACAGAGAATGTAGGAGAGAACTTAAAAGGGGCATCAGAAAGGCAAAAAGGGGACACGAAATGGCTTTGGCAGGTAGGATTAAGGAAAATCCTAAGGCATTTTACTCCTATGTTAGAAACAAAAGGATGGTTAGAGGGAAGATTGGTCCTCTCAGGGACAGAGGAGGGGAACTATGCTTGGAGCCTGGGGGAATGGGGGAGATCCTGAATGAATACTTTGCGTCGGTATTCACGCAGGAGAGGGGCCTGATGTCTGGTGCTGTGCTTGAGGAGTTTGAGGATCCGTTGAGGGAAATAGTCATCACGAGGGAAGAGGTGTTGGGACTTTTAGACAGTATAAAGACGGATAAATCTCCGGGGCCTGATGGCATCTATCCCAGGCTGCTAAGGGAGGTGAGGGATGAAATTGCTGGGCCTCTGACGCAAATCTTTGTCTCTTCTTTGGACACAGGTGAGGTCCCAGAGGATTGGCGGATTGCAAATGTAGTACCGTTGTTTAAAAAGGGTCAGAGGGATAACCCAGGGAATTATAGGCCGGTGAGCTTGACTTCAGTTATAGGCAAGCTAATGGAGAGGATCCTCAAGGATAGGATGTATGAACATCTGGAGCGCTGCAATCTGATCAGGGATACGCAGCATGGCTTTGTTACAGGGAGGTCGTGCCTTACGAATCTAGTGGAATTTTTTGAAGAGGTGACAAAAACGGTTGACGAAGGACAAGCCGTTGATGTCGTCTATATGGATTTCAGTAAGGCGTTTGACAAGGTCCCTCATGGTAGGCTGATAGAAAAGGTGAAGGCTCATGGGATACAAGGCCAGGTATGTAGATGGGTGGAGAACTGGCTTGGGAGGAGGAGACAGCGGGTAGTAGTGGAAGGCTCCTTTTCCAATTGGAGGTCTGTCACCAGTGGTGTGCCGCAGGGCTCGGTACTAGAACCTCTTCTATTTGTAGTATATATTAATGACTTGGAAGAGGGGGTAGGTGGTGTGATCAGCAAATTTGCTGATGACACTAAGATGGTTGGATTGGCGGGTACTGAGGAGCAGTGCCTGGCAATGCAACAGGACATAGACAGGCTGGTAGATTGGGCAGATAGATGGCAAATGGAATTTAATCCGGAGAAATGCGAGGTGATGCACTTTGGCCGGAATAATGTGGAGGGGAGTTATACGATAAAAGGTAGAACTATCCGGAGTATAGATACGCAGAGAGACCTGGGGGTGCAAGTGCACAAGTCCCTGAAGGTGTCGGTGCAGGTGCAGAATGTGATGAGGAAAGCGTATGGTATGTTAGCCTTCATAGGAAGGGGTATAGAATATAAGAGTAGGAGTCTGATGTTGCAGTTGTATAGAACGTTGGTTAGGCCTCACTTGGAGTACTGCGTCCAGTTCTGGTCGCCGTACTACCGGAAGGATGTAGAGATCCTGGAGAGAGTGCAGAGGAGATTTACCAGGATGCTGCCTGGTATGGAAGGGCTGTCTTATGAGGAAAGATTGAACGAACTTGGGCTGTTTTCCCTTGAGAGACGTCGGCTGAGGGGGGATCTAATAGAGGTTTATAAGATTATGAAGGGGATAGATAGAGTAAATGGTGGTAAGCTTTTTCCGCTATTAGAAATGGATAGAACGAGGGGTCACGGGCTTAGGGTGAGGGGGGCTAGGTATAAGACAAATATTAGAGGGCAGTTTTTCACGCAAAGGGTAGTGGGGGTGTGGAATGCACTGCCGAGTAAGGTGGTGGAAGCAGGCATGCTAGGGTTGTTTAAGAGTCACTTAGACAGCCACATGAGCGGTCTACATATAGGGGGACATAGCAGGCCTTACTAAACATTGTAGGCTTGGGATTCCGTTTTTGCCTCAGGGATGTTACAGTCTTTGCCTGTTTAATAATGAATTTTTTGTCTCCACAGGCATTTAAGTCCACCTTGTTGACCAGCAAGGGGCATGCATGCGGCAGGTTGTAGTGGGCTGCTCTTGGATGTTGCTTTGGGAGTTGCCTATTGCTTCATGTCGTTAGTGTGCTTAAACTGGACCATCTCAAGGGCAACATGACAGCTCAGAGACTATCTCTGTTGCTGTGCGGACACATGGATTTGGGCCTGTGTCTGTGGGAGTTTGCACGTTCTCCCCGTGGTTGCGTGGGTTTCCTCCGGGTGCTCCGGTTTGCTCCCACATCCCAAAGATGCGCTTTTAGGCTGATTGATTGGGTAACAAATTGTCCCTATATTGGACCTCCCTGATCCTCGCACATTAGGCGTAGACTAAAATCATGAATAGGTCACTGAGACAATGGGACGGCGGCGCGGGCTCGTTGGGCCGAAGGGCCTGTTTCCCGTGCTGTGTTGTTCTTTGTTTGTTCTTTAACACAATCCCACCCAGGCCCCACCCCCATATCCCTGCATATTATATCCACTAATCCGTCTAACCAACACATCCCTGGACACTAAGGGGCAATTTCTTAGTATGGTCAATCAACCTAACCCGCACATCTTTGGACTGTGGGAGGAAACCGGAGTACCTGGAGGAAACCCATGCAGACACAAGGAGAATGTGCAAACTCCACACAGACAGTGACCCAAGCCAAGAATCGAACCCAGGGCCCTGGAGCTGTGAAGCTCTGTGAAGCAGATGGAGTACAATGTTAGCAAGTGTGAGGTTATCCACTTTGGCAGGAATAATAGTAGGAGGGATTACTATTTAAAGGGCAAAAAGCTGCAGCATGCTACGGTGCCGAGGGACCTGGGGGTCCTTGTGCACGAATCGCAAAAACCCAGTCTGCAGGTGCAGCAGGTGATCAAGAAGGCGAATGGGATGCTGGCCTTTATAGCGAGGGGGATAGAATATAAAAGCAGGGAGGTCTTGCTGCAACTGTACAGGGCACTGGTGAGGCTGCAGCTGGAGTACTGTGTGCAGTTTTGGTCGCCGCACTTGCGCAAAGATATTTTGGCCTTGGAGGGAGTGCAGAGAAGGTTCACTAGGCTGACACCAGAGATGAGGGGGTTGAACTATGAAGACAGACTAAATAGACTGGGTCTGTACTCGTTGGAGTTTAGAAGGATGAGGGGAGATCTTATAGAGACGTATAAGATAATGAAAGGGATGGATAGGGTAGAGGTAGAGAGATTCTTCCTGCTCAGAAAGGACAGCAGGACTAGAGGGCACAGCTTCAAGATAAGGCGGGGGTACAGTTTAGAATGGAGTTGAAGAGGAACTTCTTCACTCAAAGGGTGGTGAATCTCTGGAATTCTCTGCCCGTTGAAGTGGTGGAGGCTGCCTCGCTAAATATATTTAAGTCACGGGTAGATAGGTTTCTGATAGACAAGGGAATTAAGGGTTATGGGGAGAAAGCGGGAAAGTGGAACTGATCCACGACAGATCAGCCATGATCTTATTGAATGGCGGGGCAGGCTCGAAGGGCTAGATGGCCGACTCCTGCTCCTATTTCTTATGTCCTTATGTTCTCTGTTGCACTCTCTTTTTGGCCAGTAAGACCTTCCTGAGACAAGAAGACCTTCAATTTCTTCAAATACTTGCTTAAAAAGTGATTGCAACCCTGCTGGTTAAAATTATGGTAACAATTGGAAACCGAATTTTAACTTCAAATTTAGGGCTAAATTGTTGGTGCTTTTATTTATGATATGATTTGAAATTTAAACAACATTTCACATGGATAATATCAAGTCTGGTTTAGTACAACCCAATCCTAGTTTGCTGAAGGGAAAGGAATTGAATATTAAAATTGTCCACTGCGCATCATTTTCCAAATACCTTGGAAGCCAGTCTAATCACGTTAGACTAAAAGATAAACCGTATCCTGTTTCACAGGAGCTGGTGGGGGTAACACAATGATTCAATCCGCGTGGAGAATATTTTTACTTATTTAAATAAGAAGCTTTAACATTCTGAGATATGGCACTTCCTTGATCTAATGCTGCACTCCTCACTGCTAAACTGGCAATATTCATCGTCAGACATTCACAATCTGTAGTCTCATTGTGAGGATTTGTAATCTTAATTCTTTAGCATTGACTAGTGTTTACAGACGGGTACCATAGAAAATTACAGCTCAGAAACAGGCCTTTTGGCCCTTCTTGTCTGTGCTGAACCATTTTTTGCCTAGTCCCACTGACCTGCACTTGAACCATATCCCTCCACACCCCGTGAACCCGTCCAAGTTTTTCTTAAATGTTAAAAGTGACCCCGCATTTATCCGGCAGCTCATTCCACACTCCCACCACTCTCTGTGTGAAGAATCCCCCCCTAATATTCCCTTTAAACTTTTCTCCTTTCACCCTTAACCCACGCCCTCTGGTTTTTTTTCTCCCCTAGCCTCAGTGGAAAAAGCCTGCTTGCATTCACTCTATCTATACCCATCAAAATCTTATACACCTCTATCAAATCTCCCCTCGTTCTCCAGGGAATAAAGTCCTAACCTATTCAATCTCTCTCTGTAACTCAGCTTCTCAAGTCCCGGCAACATCCTTGTGAACCTTCTCTGCACTCTTTCAACCTTATTTACATCCTTCCTGTAACTAGGTGACCAAAACTGTACACAATACTCTCAATTCGGCCTCACCAATACCTTATACAACCTTACCATAACACTCCAACTTTTATCCTCTATACTCCGGTTTATACTCCAATTTATAAAGGCCATTTTACAGATGGACCTGTGCAGCTAGTACAGGTTCAGTGCTGATGACCATGGATGTTAAAAGGAGGAAGGGGCTAGTACAGCTTGCTGACTTGGCAGAACGATCACCAAATACTTTGCTGCAAAGTTCTTGCACAACCAGCCTTGACTTCAATCCTCCTTCGTTCTGTAACGCCTTAGAACCATAGACTCCTACAGTGCAGAAAGAGGCCATCCAGCCCATCAAATCTGCACTGACACCCCGGAAAAGCATCCTCCCACCGTATCCCCCTGACCCCCTGGATTGATCACGGCCAATTCGCCCAATCGTCACATCTTTAGACTGTGGGAGGAAACCGGAGCACCCAGAGGAAACCCACGCAGACACGGGGAGAATGTGCAAACTCCACACAGACAAGTCACCCGAGGTTGGAATCGAACCTGGGTCCCTGCGCTGTGAGGCAGCAGTGCTGACCACTGTGTCAGCCATCTTGTGTGACTCTGGATTTCTCAAAATAGGAGCTGCTGAGGTGATATCGGACAGAAGTTTTAAATGACCAAGTATACACGACAGAATGAGGGATTGGGGAGGAGAGTCGTAAGAAAAAAGAACAAAGAAAATTACAGCACAGGAACAGGCCCTTCGGCCCTCCAAGCCTGCACCAACCATGATGCCCGACTGAACTAAAACTCCCTTCCAGGGACCAAATCCCTCTACTCCCATCCTAATCATGTATTTGTCAAGACACCCCTTAAAAGTTATTATTGTACTGCTTCCACTGCCTTCCCCAGCAGCGAGTTCCAGGCACCGACCAAACTCTGTGGAAAAAATCTCCCTCATACATCTCCTTTAAACATTGCCCCTCACTCTTTAAACTTATGCTCCCTAGTCATTGACCCTTCCACCTTTGCAAAAGCTTCTGCCTATCATAATCTTGTAGACTTCTAACCCACACATCTTTGGACTGTGGGAGGAAACCGGAGCACCCGGAGGAAACCCACGCAGACATGGGGAGAATGTGCAAACTCCATACAGGCAGTGACCTAAGCCTGGAATCAAACCCGGGTCCCTGGCGCTGTGAGGCAGCAGTGCTAACCACTGTGCCAACCGTGCCACATGTGACGAGACTCAAAGTGACTGCGCAACAAGATAGCGACTGCAAATGTGTAACAAGAATGGCCAATCATGCTACTCACTTCAATGGTAATTAAAAGGATGGGATTCGGATGCTGGCCTTTCCGACCATGTCCACATTCCATGAAAGAAGTGGTAAAAGAAGAAGTAATGGAATCATTTCTTATGGATTGCTGTGTGATGCTCAGTGAGTGACCTTGTTTACCCAAGGAAGTGACTCTTGTTGTTTAAATGATAACCATGCCTCCCTGGGAGGGGCTCACCCTGCTCCCTGAGCACTCAGACTCTCTGTTAGTTCGCATCAGCAAAGAAAGTCGGGCTGGACGGTGGATTGATGCAAGATAGAAACATCACAGCGGCTGCCAGGAAGGGGAGGCACGGAGAAGTGAGATGCGTTGCTCTTGCTTCGAGAGTTGCCTAGCGCTTCACGTCGTTAGTGTACGCTTAAACTGGACCAACTGACGGGCAACACGACAGCTCAGTGACTATCACTGTTTGCTGTGCAGATACATGGACCTGGGTCGGATCTCCGACTTGGGTCGGTGTCTGTGGGGGTTTGTGCATTCTCCCCGTGCTTGCGTGGGTTTTCTCCGGGTGCTCTGGTTTCCTCCCACACCCCAAAAATGTGCTTTGAGGCTGATTGATGTAACAAATTGTCCCTAAATTAGACCTCCCTCAATCTGGCGCACATATAATTCTCTAAATTTGCACCCCTGTATTGTGGAGTCCAAGAGGCATTAGACAAAGGTCACAGGTAGAAGAAGGGGAATGAGGCACTCACTGAGTGTTAAAATGACACCGTGGGCTTGTTGGGCTGAAGGGCCTGTTTCCTGTGCTGTGTTGTTCTTTGTATACCAGTTGCACATTTCTGGGTGATCTGTTTTGCAATTGATGAAGGATTAGGTGAAGGAGCCTGCAGGGTGAGGTTGGACAGTCAACGAGTTCGAGAATCCAGCTACACGATCAAATCCCATAGTTCTATTTTCTGCGTGTCCACAGGGAAAGTGGTGAACGTACTTGCAATAAGCAAATGTGCCCCAGTCACCTGCTTAATGTTAGCATGGACCAGACACTAACTGTGTTAGTGATTCCCTGGTGGCAGCCTGGATCTTGAGGGCTGCAAATGACCTTGACCGTAACATGCTTTGCAGCTTCAGCTGTGTGAGACGCCTGCACATCTGCAGGAGGTGACACCAGTCTTTGATATAGTCTCCCTGGTAAATCACAGCCTCCTGACCCACTGCTCCTCGGAGACTGTAATGTTTGTCAAAGGAAACCTGCGAGTTAATCTCTATCTCCCTATTTCCTTCCTCGTGGTGAATCTTGCCCTCACCTTGCCAAGGTGGAATGGTTAGAAGGGTGCACATGAAGAAGAAATGTCTTTTCAGAAGCTGTTTCAGAATTCAGGACGGTCTCAGCCACAATGTAGTCCAGACATCGAAACGCAGTGTATCAGATATATGACTTCCCCTTGCTTCCCAGTATTCCACCCGAGAACAGTTGAGAACCTCTTTAGATATCGCAGATACTGGTCATCTCCAGGGGGTGGCATGGTGGCACAATGGTTAGCACTGCTGCTTCACAGCGCCAGGGACCTGGGTTCAATTCCCAGTTTGGGTAACTGTCTATTTGCAGCAATACACGTTCTCGCTGTGTCTGTGTGGGTTTCCTCCAGGTTCTCTGGCTTCCTCTCACGGTACGAAAGACGTGCTGGTTAGGTGCATTGGCCATGCTAAATTCTCCCTCACTGTACCCGAACAGGTGCTGGAGTGTGGCGACTAGGGGATTTTCACAGTAACTTGATTGCAGTGTTAATATAAGCCTACTTATGGCACTAATAACTAAACTTTAAACTTGTACCACCCACGATTGGTGGGCAGGTTGGGGAGTTAGCAATGGTAATCGGAATGGAATAATGGTAGGAATAGTGGTAGGAAGGACTATTACTTACGTGGCGAAAAACTGCAGCAGGCGACGGTGCAGAGGGACCTCGGGGTCCTTATGCATGAGTCACAAAAACCCAGCTTGCAGCTGCAGCAGGTGGTCAGGAAGGCGAATGGGATGCTGGCCTTCATAGCGAGGGGGATTGAATATAAAAGTAGGGCGGTCTTGCTGCAGCTGTATAGGGCATTGGTGAGGCCGCAGCTGGAGTACTGTGTGCAGTTTTGGTCGCCGCACTTACGCAAGGATATTTTGGCCTTGGAGGGAGTGCAGAGGAGGTTTACTAGGCTGATACCGGAGTTGAGGGGGTTGAACTATGAGGAGAGGTTGAATAAACTAGGCTTGTACTTGTTAGAGTTTAGAAGAATGAGGGGAGATCTCATTGAGACGTATAAGATGTTGAATGGGATGGATAGGATAGAGGTGGAGAGGCTCTTCCCGCTCAGAAAGGACAGTAGGACTAGAGGCCACAGCCTCAAGATAAAGGGGAGGCGGTTTAGAACGGAGTTGAGGAGGAACTTCTTCACTCAAAGGGTGGTGAATCTCTGGAATTCTCTGGCCGTTGAAGTGGTGGAGGCTGCCTCGTTCAATATTTTTAAGACGCGGGTTGTTAGGTTTTTGATAGGCAAGGGGATTAAGGGTTATGGGGAGAGGGCGGGAATGTGGAACTGAGCCACGACAGATCAGCCATGATCTTATTGAATGGCGGGGCAGGCTCGAAGGGCTAGATGGCCTACTCCTGCTCCTATTTCTTATGTTCTTATGGAACCATAAGGCCTTTGACTTCCAAAGATCTCCTGTAGCCACCTTAATCAAGGCTTGCTTGAACATTACGCCAGCCTCAAGCATAACATCAGAGAGACATTTTTATCATTGCCATTCAGCTGCTGCCATGATCTTAATGAAAAGTGTGATTTACTCACAGAAATCCCCCTTGATGTGTACAGTTTAATATGGAAGGTTTACAAACTAGTCCCATATCAGAGGATTCTGTCACTCATAGTTACCATTCCTGTTTAGAATATTGGTGTTAAAACATAATTTGTCAACTGGACATGAAATCCTGATTTTAACTCAACTGGGGGCTGAAATTCTCCCAAAAGACTTCCAAGTCTTTAAACCTATGGATAGGTTTATGGACGAAAAGGGATTGGTATAGGCTAGTGGGTCATTGTTTTTGTAACTGGTCGGCGCAACATCGTGGGCCGAAGGGCCTGTTCTGTGCTGTAATGTTCTATGTTCTATGTTCTAAGTGTTAAATTTCCAGGAAAACTGGAGTGATTTTTTCAGTGGAAGTTCACACCAGAATTTCCCCCACTCTCTGCAATGCAGAGGCCATCATTGGATTTCAGGGAGCGGGGCCTATTCATGCTGGAGAGGCTGAAATCAGCAGACCTCAGCTCAATCAGGCCTCCTTGTGTTGGCCAGCTCGATCGCTGGCCAGGCCCCATGACCCCTGCAGTGCTGCATCCCCAATCTCTCACAGCCCGATCGAAGATTCCCCGACCATTCCCGGGTCAACACCGACACCCCATCGACCCAGACTGCCCTCATCTCCACCCCCGTGACCACTACAGTGTGCACCCCCAACCCCCCATGGCCCGATCGTGGTTCGCCCGACCATTCCTGGGCCAACTCCGACAGCCCATTGGCCCAGAGCGCCCCGATCTCCACCCCCATGACCCCCACGGTGTGCACCCCCCACCCCCCCATGGTCCAATCGTGGTTTGCCCAACCATTCCCGGATCAAACCCAACACCCCATTGGCCCAGACCGCCCCGATCTCCACCCCCATGACCCCTACAGTGTGCACCCCCCACCCCCCCATGGTCCAATCGTGGTTTGCCCAAACATTCCCGGACCAAACCCAACAGCCCATTGGCCCAGACCGCCCCAATCTCCAGCCCCACCCCTACAGTGTTGACGCACTCCACCCCCCACATTGCCTGATGGGCAATGCCAAGGTGCTCCCTGGGAATTGGCACCTTGCCCCTTGGGCAGTGCCAGGAGGTACAGGCTGGCTTTGCCAGGATGCCTATGCTGAGGGGGCACAAGGCCCCCCCCCCCCCACCCCCCCCCCCCCAACCATCCGATCCCTAGTGGGGCCCCCAATTCCTCCCTTCACTTCAACAGAGCTGGACTGCAACTCCCCACTTTCGAGGAGTTACTCTAAACCCCAGTAGAGTGAAACACTCTGAAGGGGTGGGAGAAGATAGCGGGCCGAGAGAAATCAGCCCCGGACCCGCTAATTACATTAAAATTAAACTGAAATAAAGATTAAAATAATTTATCTGACTTCCTACGGATTCCAGTGTGGATATGATGGCGCGGGAAGTCCGGCCCTGGGAGATTCCTGGCTCGGGTCACTGTCTGTGTGGAGTTTGCACATTCTCCTCGTGTCTGCGTGGGTTTCCTCCAGGTACTCCAGTTTCCTCCCACAGTCCAAAGATGTGCGGGTTAGGTTGATTGGCCATGCTAAGAAATTGCCCCTTAGTGTCCAGGGATGTGTAGGTTAGAGGGATTAGTGGGTATAATATGTAGGGATATGGGGGTAGGGCCTGGGTGAGATTGTGTTCGATGCAGACTCGATGGGCCGAAGGGCCTCTTTCTGCACTGTAGGGTTCTATGATTCTATGATTCAGATGCACATGCAGTTGGGACACATGCGCGAATCCTGTGAATGCCTCGGATGTGAGATTCTCCCACCTTGCTGCGCTAGAGAATTAACACGGGGGGGGTGGGAGAATCCCCTTCTCAGTAAGTGTTGAACCATTCTGTCCAAGAGATCTTAACTCCAAAGCCAGTTCCAATATTGATTCTTGGTGCTAGTTGGCGGGATGATATAAAATTGAAGAATGTAAGGTTACAAGTTAGTAGAAGCCAGGAAGTTAAACTTCAGGTGAAACCAAATTATTGTGGAAATTGGAATCTGAAACAAAAACGGAAAGTGGTGGAAAGTCTCAGCAAGTCATCCAGACTCATAGAACGGCCCTCGATGTTGTGCCGACCAGTGGAACCAATCTAATGACCCTCTAACCTAAACTATTCCAATGTTATCCATATGCCTATCCACTGACCATTTGCCCGGTATGGTGGGAAGGTCTTATGAGGAAAGGCTGAGGGACTTGAGGTTGTTTTCGTTAGAGAGAAGAAGGTTACGAGGTGACCTAATTGAGGCATACAAGATGATCAGAGGGTTAGGTAGGGTGGACAGTGAGAGGCATTTTCCTCGGATGGTGACGGCTAACACGGGGGACATAGCTTTAAATTGAGGGGTGGTAATTATAGGACGGATGTCAGAGGTAGGTTCTTTACTCAGAGGGTAGTAAGGGTGTGGAATGCCCTGCCTGCAGCAGTTGTGGACTCGCCAACTTTAAGGGTGTTCAAATGGTCAGTGGATAGGCATATGGATAACATTGGAATAGTTTAAGTTAGAGGGTCATTAGATTGGTTCCACTGATGGGTGCAACATTGAGGGCCAAAGGGCCTGTACTGCGCTGTAATGTTTTATGTTCTGTCCTCACTGTCCTGAAACATTGGCTCGATTCTCTCTCCACAGGAACTGAAATTTTCCAGCATTTTCTGTTTCTATTTGAGTTTAACAATTGCTGGCAAAACACCAATCCAGGACAAATTAAATAATAATGATAATGACTTTAACAAATGTGGGTCAATTAAGGAAAGGCATCATGGATTTGTTAACATAAGAACATAAGAAATAGGAGCAGGAGGAGGCCATCTGGCCCTTCGAGCCTGCCCCACCATTCAATAAGATCATGGCTGATCTGTCATGCCTCAGTTCCATATTCCCGCCGTCTCCCCATAACCCTTAATCCCCTTGCCTATCAAAAACCTATCAACCCGCGTCTTAAATATATTTAGCGAGGCAGCCTCCACCACTTCAACGGGCAGAGAATTCCAGAGATTCACCACCCTTTGAGTGAAGAAGTTCCTCCTCAACTCCGTTCTAAACCGCGCCCCCCCCTTTATCTTGAGGCTGTGCCCTCTAGTCCTACTGTCTTTTCTGAGCGGGAAGAGTCTCTCCACCTCTATCCTATCCATCCCATTCATCATCTTATACGTCTCAATGAGATCTCCCCTCATTCTTCTAAACTCTAACGAGTACAAGCCTAGTTTATTCAGCCTCTCCTCATAGTTCAACCCCCTCAACTCCGGTATCAGCCTAGTAAACTTCCTCTGCACTCCCTCCAAGGCCAAAATATCGTTGCATAAGTGCGGAAATGTAAAATTACTTCGCAGGGGTTCACAATGAGTGATGTGTTTGTAATTGAGATCGTTCTGATCCATGTGAACTTTTTGTATCTCCCTGCAATTATCATCAGAAGTAGCATTCTTCATTCAATCTAGATGTGTCCAGTGTATTGCACTGGTGTCAGTCTAACTACTGCCTGATCTAAAACATTCAGGGTCTCTGGCTGCATGGGATGGAAGTGGCCCCTTGTAATGGATGAGTGTCGTGTGTCTGGGATGATGGCAGTGCCCTCTGGCACTGCTGGAAAGAAAGGCGTGCCAGTCGATACGGAGAAATGCTGAATGAGCACATCCCTGCTGTCCCTGCACCCCCGGAGGCTCCACATTGCATCCTCATTGTACTCTCATCAATATCCTCCTGGCATCAACGTCACAGCCCTCATCAGTGTCCACCTCCTGGACTCAAGTTACCATCATCCTCCTGCTCAAGAGTCTGCCCCAGAAGGGACTAAGGTTGTGGAAAGGGACTATCACAGTGGGCCACACTCACTCGGGCAGGTACTCCAATCTGAACCTTATCTTCAGTGGCCCAATGATCCCTTCCACCATCGCCCTTGTGGAAACAGGACAGTAGTTCTGAGGCTCCCCTGTGTCTGTCCTGGGTCACACAGAAAGGTGTCATCAGCGGGTAAGCCTTGTTGCTGACCAATCGCCTGGCTAAACAAGCTGGCACAGTGAGGATCCTGGGCACTCGCGAGTGAAGCAGACTGTCTGATCCATGGAAACTGCCCAGCTACCGAGCACACACCTGCAGGACCTGGATTCTCTGATCACATACAATCTGAACATTCATCGAGTGAAACCCCCTTCCTGTTCACAAAGGCTCCCGGTTGGCCAACTGGAGCTTTGAGAGTCACACGGATACAATCGAACTCTCCCCAGATGTGGGGGACCCCAGAATGGTGGCAAAACCTCTCAACCTGGCTGATCTGGTGTGTCCCGAAACCTGCTCACCCGCCTGAACAGTGCGCCAGCGACCACCTCAACACTGCTGTGAGCAGCTCACTCAGACTCCACTCAGATCACCCACAGCACCCTGGAATGAGCCAAAGGCAGAAGAACACAGTGGCAAGGTGATCTTAAAACCATGGGCAGTGGATGTCTCACTAATTGGAGGCTACCCCAGACTCTGGCTGAGGTCTGCGACTGCTTCCCTGGAGAGCTGGACACTTGTGGCAATGGAACCCAGGCAGATGAATCCGCTGCCTATACACTGGGCTTACCTCTGATCAACTGAATGCAGTGTTCTACTGAAAGAATGGAAAACAGAACAAGACCAAAAGCTTTTTGGATCTGCTGACAATATTGGAAATAGAAGGGGATGGCAATACTCTGACAGTGAATGTCTTTCATCGTACCGTTAACTGGTACCATTGTTTAAAAAGGGTAGCAGGGATAACTCGGGTAATTATAGAAATCATAGAATCCCTACAGTGCAGAAAGAGGCCCTTCGGCCCATCGAGTCTGCACCGAACACAATCCCACCCAGGCCCTACCCCCCATATGTTGTACCCACTACTCCTTCTAACCTACACATCCCTGGACACTAAGGGGTAATTTCTTAGCATGGCCAATCAACCTAACCTGCACATCTTTGGACTGTGGGAGGAAACCAGAGCACCCAGAGGAAACCCACACAGACACGAGGAGAATGTGCAAACTCCACACAGACAGTGACCCGAGCCGGGAACCGAACCCAGGACCCTGGAGCTGTGAAGTCGCATTGCTAACCACTGTGCTACCGTGCCGATCTAGGCCAGTGAGCTTGACGTCAGTGGTAGGGAAGTTGTTAGAGAGGATTCTTAGAGATAGGATGTATGCGCATTTAGAACATTAAAAAAACTGTGTGGAGTTTGCACATTCTCCTCGTGTCTGCATGGGTTTCCTCTGGGTACTCCAGTTTCCTCCCACAGTCCAAAGATGTGCAGGTTAGGTTGATTGGCCATGATAAGAAACTGCCCCTTAGTGTCCAGGGATGTGTAGGTTAGAGGGATTAGTGGGTATAATATGTAGGGATATGGGGGTAGGGCCTGGGTGGGATTGTGGTCGGTGCAGACTCGATGGGCCAAAAGGCTTCTTTCTGCACAGTAGGGTTCTATGATTCTATGCTGATTCTATGATCTCCCTCTCGTATTAATGTGACCACATCCAAGGCTGAGTAGAGACTGCAGAGAAAGCGAGTCACACCAGAAACATCTCACTGAAACACTTTGGCTGCAATATATAATATGATTTAGAATGCCATTACTTGGGAGAAACACAAACAGCCTTTGCAGCCAGAATATTTAAACAATAAATTAGCACATGGAAGCGACATTCTACCATGTGTGGAAATATTTGAAAAGCAGCCTAAAAGATTTTGGACCTCCTGCCAAAAATGTATTTCTCCGCCTCCCCCCACCCCGTGGCCAATCCATCACATTTTTACAAGGCAAATACGCCGATCAGAAGGGTACTGCTCTGTAGATTGTCAAAGATTCACTGGGTGAGAAATATATACTCAGGGCTCTGCCACAGACGGCAAACTCAGTATAAGTGAATACGTTATGCTTAATTAAGTAAATGTTGTGCACAAGATATATTTAGGATGCTTGCACATTATTCATGCCCTATTAATTAACCACCCTGTGAAGCCAATTGATATCTGCCTGTGACTTCCATTACTATTTATGAGAAGCCAGAAAATGTATTTGCTTGCTCGATGTCTAAGCGTCACAAAGAGATGCTGATAAAATCTTTTATTTCAGTGTCTTGCACTACGCTGGGTTTTGTTTTATTAATTGGTGGGACTTGGGCATCGCTGGCTGGGCCAGCATTTATTGCCCATCCCCAGTTGCCCCTGGAGGGCAGTTGAGAGTCAACCATATTGCTGTGATTCTAGAGTCGTACGTAGGCCACACCAGGTAAGAATGGCAGATTTCCTTCCCTAAAGAACATTCATGAATCAGACAGGCTTTTCCAACAATCAACAATGGTTATGAGTAACTTCTTAATTCCAGATTTGTTTTATTGAATTGAAATTGCTCCAGCTACCGTGGTGGGATTTGAACTCGGGTTCCCAGAACGTTAGGTGAGTTTTCGGATTAATAGTCCAGCAATAATGCCACTAGGCCACCACCTCCCCTTATGTCCTTTGACGCATCATTTTCCACTGAGCAGAATCACAATCAGGTACACAATTGTACCAAAACTCTGGAACATGGATCTACCGTGTGTGGAAGTATTTGGAACTTGGATCACACAACATTTGGTCCAAGTGCAGGTCAGTGGCAAAAAATGGTTCGGCACAGACAAGAAGGGCCAAAAGGCCTGTTTCCGAGCTGTAATTTTCTATGGTTCTACTTCTGCTCTTGCCTGTAAGCATCTTGGCAGGACTAGAAAGCACCCGATAGAAGCCTGAGTGTGGCGACTAGGGGATTTTTACAGCAACTCCATTGCAGTGTTAATGTAAGCCTACTCCTGACACTTAGGGGGTTGAGGTAGTGCCGTCCCTAGAGTCAGTATCCCAGAAGGCTGCTTGAACCCGGAAGTGATGCCACACCAAGGCAGGAAGTGGTCATCATTCCAATCGAGAGTGCAAAGAAGATTTATGAGGATGTGGCCAGGACGAGTGAGCCTGAGGCATAGAGATAGCGCCCCCCCCCGACCCCAGGCACGACTTTATTCCTCAGAATGTAGGAGAAGGAGGAGCGACTGTGGTGTATAAAATCATGAGGGGCATGGATAGGATCAACACACATAGTCTTTTTCCCAGGGAAGGGGAATCCAAAGCTAGGAGGAATAGGTTTAAGGTGAGAGGGAAAGATTAAAGGGGGCATCTTCTTCACGCAGAGGGTGATGCGTGTATGGAATGAGCCAGAGGAAATGGTTGAGGCGGGGACAATAGCAACATTTCAAAAGCATTTGGATAAGTACATGGACGGGGAAGGATTAGAGGGATATGGGGCAAATGCGGGCAATTGGGACTAGCCGGCCTGTATGGACTGATTGAGCTGAAGGACCAGTTACCATGTTGTAATGTTCTATGACTCTTTCTATTCCTGCTCCTCTCCAATTAAGGAGAAGAATTACGGAAAGCAGGCCCAGGGCGTGGGGTGGTTGCAGGTGGACTTGTCAGAACTATGGATTGTGAAGGCGGAGGCGACGTTATTTCCATCGCATTGCTCAGGGAAATCAGCCTCCCCAGAGGATCTGGGTCAGCCCCTTGGCTGAGGGATAGGGTCATTGTTCCATTGAGGACAACACGGCAAAGTTAGGGTCACCTGGTCTAGTCTCCAATTGGGATTCGGGGCCTATTTTACCGTTTTGATTCCGAGCGCTGGGCGGACTTGGAACTGGGAGTGTTTCAGATCCGACTTTAAGACCCGTTCTCGGGCGCCCCCATAACCTGCAGAAATATCAGCGATTCCGAATTGTGCTTCAAAAGTCTGTGGGTGGAGCTTAATGAGCCCGAAATCCTGCATCTCTGATTGGCTGCGCATGTGCAGAAGATGATAGAATGCGGCTCCCCGTCACCCCCGGGGTAGATAATGCCCCCCCCCTCCCCGTACCCCACAGACATTGCCCCACCCCCACAGCATTACTGACCCCCTTATCCCCCCACCCTCCCGTCACCCAGACTAATGGTGGTGCCCTCCCCCACTTCCCGCCAATGATCTCAGGCAGAGTGGCAACAGATCCCCCTTCCCCTCCCCATTGATCTTAAGCAAAATGGCAGCAGGCACTCCCCCCCCCGCCCCTCACTGATCTCAGGCAGAGTGGCAGCAGGCCCCTACATCCCCGCCTCACCACCCCCCCCATGCTCCCCCCGATATCAAACAGAGAGCCGGACGCTCGGCACCTACCTCCTCACTAACTGGAGCACTCCAATCGGACTTTTGTGGAGCATGTCTCCTTTGTACCGATTCTAGATGGGCAAACGCAGTGGTAAAGTGGGAAGTGCCGGTAAGGTTGGGCATGTAGCCCATTAAGTCAATTTTGCGGGCAAATGCATTTAAATGGCCATTGTGTCTGTTTCAGGAGCGGCCCCGATCATGACCATTTACAGACTTTGGTGAAGGGCTTTGGTAACTGGCATGGAGATGGGCACAGATCGCGCTACTCGCCTCACGCCCGATTTTACCAAGTTTTCGCACCCAAAAATAAGCGTAACACAATGGTAAGACTGGGCCCTCAGTGTGGGGAATCACGCCAGGAGGAGGAACTCTTGTGATGTAGAGGTGCTTTGGAATTCACTGCAAACATGAAACTCCTGTAGCTGCCTTGTAAATAAATCCCTATTTGTTCACTGACAAAGTTTCTGAAAGTGTATCATTACACCTGGCGATGAGGATAAATTATTGCCTCTAGTCTGAACATAAGAACGTAAGAAATAGGAGCAGGAGTAGGCCATCTAGCCCTTCGAGCCTGCCCCGCCATTCAATAAGATCATGGCTGATCTGTCGTGTCTCAGTTCCACATTCCCGCCCTCTCCCCATAACCCTTAATCCCCTCGCTTATCAAAAACCCATCAACCCGCGTCTTAAAAATATTTAGCGAGGCAGCCTCCACCACTTCAACGGGCAGAGAATTCCAGAGATTCACCACCCTTTGAGTGAAGAAGTTCCTCCTCAACTCCGTTCT
The DNA here is from genome assembly GCF_965287045.1 of Carcharhinus amblyrhynchos. NCBI lineage: Eukaryota > Metazoa > Chordata > Chondrichthyes > Carcharhiniformes > Carcharhinidae > Carcharhinus > Carcharhinus amblyrhynchos. Next base: position 1,852,854 of record NW_027649782.1, on the reverse strand, counting down.
AAACCGCCCCCCTTTATCTTGAGGCTGTGCCCCCTAGTCCTACTGTCCTTTCTGAGCGGGAAGAGTCTCTCCACCTCTATCCTATCCATCATCTCTATCCTATTCATCATCTTATACATCTCAATGAGATCTCCCCTCATTCTTCTAAACTCAAACGAGTACAAGCTGTTTTAATCAAAGTCTGAGAAAATTTTTGGTACATTGGCCTTTATAAATCGGAGTATCGAGTATAAAAGTTGGAGTGTTATGGTCAGGTTATATAATAAAAAGTCTGACAACACCAGGTTTTAGTCCAACCTATTTATTTGATAATATACTCGCAAGCTTTCGGGGTTAGCTAACCCCGAAAGCTTGCGAGTATATTATCAAATAAATAGGTTGGACTAAAACCTGGTGTTGTCAGACTTTTTACTGTGTTTACGCCAGTCCAACGCCGGCATACCCACATCAGGTTATATAAGGCATTGGTGAGGCTGAATTTACAGTATTGTGTACAGTTTTGGTCACCTAGTTACAGGAAAGATGTAAATAAGGTTGAAAGAGTGCAGAGAAGGTTCACAAGGATGTTGCCGGGACTTGAGAAGCTGAGTTACAGAGAGAGATTGAATAGGTTAGGACTTTATTCCCTGGAGAATGAGGGGAGATTTGATAGAGGTGTATAAGATTTTGATGGGTATAGATAGAGTGAATGCAAGCAGGCTTTTTCCACTGAGGCTAGGGGAGAAAAAAAACCAGAGGGCATGGGTTAAGGGTGAAAGGAGAAAAGTTTAAAGGGAATATTAGGGGGGGCTTCTTCACACAGAGAGTGGTGGGAGTGTGGAATGAGCTGCCGGATAAATGCGGGGTCACTTTTAACATTGAAGAAAAACTTGGACAGGTTCATGGGGTGTGGAGGGATACGGTCCAAGTGCAGGTCAGTGGGACTAGGCAAAAAATGGTTCAGCACAGACAAGAAGGGCCAAAAGGCCTGTTTTTGAGCTGTAATTTTCTTTGGTTCTAAAATGGAAATAATGTACTCACCAGAAGGCCTCTCTTTGGGCAAAGAGACCCATTTGACTCTTCCCGAGAAGATTGGGTGCAATATGCCAAACATCTTGGATATTATTTCCAAGCAAACAAAATAATGGGGTGGGGGAGGTGGGGAATGCAAAGCACTTCTTCTCAGTGTTTGAGGAGCTCAGGCCTTATTCAGCCACAGTGTGCTCAACTCCATACCATTTGCATTTAGTGAAGGCTCAGTTGTAACCTCAGCCAGAGATTCAACTTTAATTTGAGGGTGGTGATTTACATTGCTAAACTGAAGCAATTATCAGAGTGGTGTGATTATGGTGCCACTCTAAATGACCATTAACGGGACATGTTAGTCTGCGGCATGAATAACGATGCTATTAAACACAGATTGGGGGCAGCATGGTGGCACAGTGGTTAGCACCGCTACCTGGGACTTGGGTTCGATTCCCAGCTTGGGTCACTATTTGTGCAGAGTTTGCACATTCTTCCAGTGTCTGCATGTGTTTCCTCCGGGTGCTCCCATTTCCTCCCACACTCCAAAGATGTGTTGGATAGGTTGATTGGCCATGCTAAATTGACCCTTAGTGCCCCAGGATGTAGAGGTAAGAGGGATTAGTGGGGTAAATATGTGGGGTTATAGAGATAGGACCTGGGTGGGGCATATATGCGATGGGTCGTACTAGGGCTGCTCTTGGATGAACGAGAATAGCCTAGTGCTTCATGTCGTTAGTGTACGCTTAAACTGGACCAGATGCTGGGCAACACGACAGCTCAGTGACTATCGCTGTTTGCTGTGCAGACACATGGATTTGGGCCAGTGTCTGTGGGAGTTTGCACATTCTCCCCGTGCTCGCGTGGGTTTTCTCCGGGCGCTCCGGTTTCCTCCCACATCCCAAAGATGTGCTCTTAGGCCGATTGGAGGTAATAAATTGTCCCTAAATTAGTTTCCCTCAATGTGAAATGCCATAAGCATAGATAAGGGTCATGGGTGCAGGGGGGACTGGTAATGTTAAAATGGCAGCGTGGGCTCGTTGGGCCAAAGGGCCTGTTTCCCAGGCTGTTTTTGTTCTTTGTTCTTTGTTATTGGTGCAGACTCGATGGGCCAGATGGCCTCGCTCTGCACTGTGGGGTGTCTGTGATTCTGTGATCTGTAAGATAGAACATAGAACACTACAGCACAAACAGGCCCTTCAGCCCACAAGTTGTACCAATCACATCAACACCTACCAATCTATAGACCTATCTATAACCCCCAATCCTATTAAATCCCATGTACTCATCCAGAAGTCTTTTAAAAGACCCCAGCGAGTTCGCCTCCACCACCACTGATGGCAGCCGATTCCACTCACTCACCACCCTCTGAGTGAAAACCTTACCCCAAACATCACTTCTGTACTTGCTCCCCAGCACCTTAAACCTGTGTCCTCTCGTAGCGACCATTTCAGCTCTGGGAAATAGCCTCCGAGAATCCACCCTATCTATTCCTCTCAACATCTTATAAACCTCTATCAGGTCGCCTCTCAACCTTCGTCTCTCCAGGGAGAAGAGTCCCAGCTCCCTCAACCTATCCTCATAAGGCATGCCTCCCAATCCAGGCAACATCCTTGTAAATCTCCTCTGTACCCTCTCAATAGCTTCTACGTCCTTCCCATAGTGAGGCGACCAGAACTGTGCACAGTACTCCAAGTGGGGTCTGACAAGGGACTTATAAAGTTGCAGAGGTCAACATAAATTTTAAACAAGCGATAGAGATCATGCTGGCCATGGAAAGTGCTGAAAAAGGTGCACCAGGGGTGCAGGGCACACAAAATGGTATCATTCACCTGTTAGGGCAGCAACCTGCAGCCAGCTGTGGCACCAAAAACACCAAAGCTGCTTCAAAGCAGGAAACAGTTTCAGCCAACCACAAAACAGAAAGTTTCGGAATAGGCAGTCAGTCAGTAATGCTTAGAGTGTGGCCAGTGTGAAGGTAACTAAACTCCAGAATCACGTCGGTTTAAGGAGACTGAGTGTATTTATTGCCACTAAATAGGACATTTGATAAATCAGTGCAGAGCTATGTCAAGATCACCCAGTAATCAATCAATGAAGATGTTACAAGTATACAGTGTGGAAGTACAAATATTCCTGGTATTCACTCTGAGATGAATCTATAAACAGGCAAGTCAGACCCTATTACTGTAACACTTTGGGTAAATGGGAAGTCTTTTATATGGAAGTGGACACAGGGGCTAGTACACATTTCAGTGCCTGAGAGAGGGAGTCCAACCACTGAACTTAAAAAGCCGTCTGACAAATTGAAGGAATAATAAATTTACTATCACTGTTTGCTGTGCAGATACATGGATTTGGGCCAATGTCTGTGGGAGTTTGCACATTCTCCCCGTGCTTGCGTGGGTTTTCTCCAGGTGCTCCGGTTTCCTCCCACACCCCAAAGATGTGCTCTTAGGCTGATTGGTGTAACAAATTGTCCCTAAATTAGTCTTCCCTCAATCTGGTTTCCAATGTGGAGTGCCATTAGCATAGTCAAGGGTCATGGGTGGAAGAGGGAACTGACAATGTTAAAATGGCGGCGTGGGCTCGTTGGGCCGAAGGGCCTTTTTCCCGTGCTGTGTTGTTCTTTGTTCTTTCTTTGTTCTAAAAGGCAGCACGCTAGTACCTGTATACATTGGACAGCTGTCTACCCAACTCCCAGTAAGAATAGTCACAGGTGAAAAGCCAAGTCTTCTGGGCCATGATTGGCTTAAAGCAGGGGTTCCCAAACTGGGTTCAAGACAATCCTGGTCTTCCCTGGGAGCCCCCCCAAGGGGGTATGCAACAGGCCAGGCAGATCGACACAATTTGAGTTGTGTGCTGTTTTGAGCTTGTCCGATGAGAGACTGGTTTCTCCAGAATCCAGCCCTGATTTCCAGCATAGAATCACAAAAAAGATTGCACAATTAAGATCATTCAGCATACAAATAATTAGAATACATTACAACATTTACAGAATAGAAATAAAGCCTTAGTCACTGGAATAGATGAAGTTATTCATCAAAGAACAAGATGCGAAGGTTTAAAAGCAGCACTGGATGTGTTAGAATATTCACAGCTCCTGAATTATTCTATATTCTGTAAAAGAGAGATGGCTAATTTTCTTCCTGTGAACCTTTGGGTTGAAGGCAGACAAAACCAACTGACCTACATGGGTGTTCACAGCTCAGACCTTCCTCAAACAAGCTGTCAGCTTGAGAGAGCCAAGGTAAATGATGCGGATCCTGCTAACATACCGATCAGATCCTGACCCAGTGAGTGCCCTGCATGCAAAGAAGGAATAGTTAAAGGAGTTTTGCTGTTCTCCCACTCCACTTATCCAGACTCTGTCCTTCGCTCAACAATCACCTTGTCGAGTTCAGGTCAGTTTCACAAAGTGAAAACCAACCCATCCACATCTCGAGATAACAACGGAGTTAATTTAGCGCTGGAGTCCTTTAGTAGACAGATGACCGCAACCGCACGGGTAACTTTCCAAACAATAAAGCTCAGGAAAGAACGGCAGCCAAGTGTGGTGGAAAGGTCACTTCCAGAGATGAGCTAACTGATTGCAGACCTTCACTCCTCATTCTGGGGGAATCTGTTTGCTCTCCCTACCGGTTTGAATTAGATCCTCGAAGCACTGCACTTTGAGATTAATTTCTAATCGACTTCTTTCATTTATTCATGGAATATGGGTGTCGCTGGCTGAGCCAGCAATTTATCGCCCATTCCTAGTCGCCCTTGAAATGAGTGGATAGATTCTGGATAAGTGGAGTGGGAGAACAGCAATTTAAAGGGTAGTTGAGAGTCAACCACATTGCTGTAGCTCTGGACTCACATAGGCCAGACCGGGTAAGGGTGGCAGATTTCCTTCCCTGAAGGACATTAGTGAACCAGACGGATTTTTCCGACAATCGTCATCAGTAGATCCTTAATTCCAGATTTTTTTTTATTGAATTCAAACTCCATCATCTGCCGTGGGTGGGATTCGAACCCAGGTCTCCAGAACATTAGCTGAGTTTCTGGATTAATACTCTAGCGATAATACCACTGGGCCATCACTTGATAGAACATAGAACATAGAACATAGAACATTACAGCGCAGAACAGGCCCTTCGGCCCACGATGTTGCGCCGACCAGTTACAAATGGCTTGATCCCATTATTTCCAAACTGTTCACCTGTCCCTTCTCTTTATGAACACAGCATAAAGAATGCCATTCAAGGACATAAGAAATAGGAGCAGGAGTAGGCCATCTAGCCCTTCGAGCCTGCCCCGCCATTCAATAAGATCATGGCTGATCTGAAGTGGATCAGTTCCACTTTCCCGCTTTCTCCCCATCACCCTTAATTCCCTTGTCTATCAGAAACCTATCTACCCGTGACTTAAATATATTTAACGAGGCAGCCTCCACCACTTCAACGGGCAGAGAATTCCAGAGATTCACCACCCTTTGAGTGAAGAAGTTCCTCCTCAACTCCAAACATAAGTACTAGGAGGTCGTCCAGCTCTTCAAGCCTGCTCCATCATTCAAAATGATCATGGCTGATGTCATCTTGATCTCAACTCCTGACCATTTTCCATAACCTTTCAGCGCATTACTCATTAAAAATCTGCCCACCTCTTCCTGAAATTTACTCAATGTTCCATCATCCACTGTACTCTGGGGTAGTGAATGCCACAGATTCACTGCCGTTTGAGAGAAGAAGCTTCTCCTCAGCTCTATTTTAAATCTGCTATCCTTTACGCTAAAATTGTGACCTTTCCATTCCAGTTATATTCTAGTTCATTACTCCTCAAGCAATATGCTTCACTGCCAATAAAATGTTTTCTGTCACTATGGTTATATGAGTAAAAATAAAAGGCAAACTGTATGCAACACCACTAACATCAATATATCCTATTCAATTCATTCACCTTTAGTTTGGTATGATAATAATGCTTTTTGGTATGATAATAATGTTTTTTCTCTTTTCATTCACAGGTTTTAAGTCGGTCCGCCTTGTTGTCCAACGAGGGGCATACACGCGACGGGTCGTACTTGGGCTGCTCTTGGTTGTTCGAGATTGGCCTAGTGCTTCATGTCGTTAGTGTGTGCTTAAACTGGACCAGATACTGGGCAAGACAACAGCTCAGTGACTATCACTGATTGCTGTGCAGACACATGGATTTGGGCCGGTGTCTGCAGGAGTTTGCGCATTCTCCCCGTGCTTGCGTGAGTTTTCTCCGGGTGCTCCGGTTTCCTCCCACACCCCAAAGATGTGCTATTGGGCTGATTGGCAGGAATAAATTGTCCCTAAATTAGTTTCCCTCAATGTGGATGGCCGTAAAACATTAGACAAGGGTCGTGGGTGGAGGGGGGGACTGGTAGTGTTAAAATGGCGGCGCGGGCTCGTTGGGCCAAAGGGCCTGTTTCCTGGGCTGTTTTTGTTCTTTGTTCTTTATCTCTGCATACGCCAGTTGCCCACCTAACATATTACACTGGAGTCACCTTGATCTTTTACATCTGTCTGAATGAATCTCTGCCCACAAAACTGGCCACATAACATTGTGTATTTCCCAGGAAGGATCTCACAGTGTGGTAACCAACTACATCAGGGTGGCATAGTGCCTCCCTGGTATCAGGGTGAAGGGTGCTGGCTCAGTGGCAGGAACCACAGGGTAATTGTTGATGTGTGGCTCTGTGACTAGAAGGTTATTTCCAGTGGGGTTCCACAGGGCTGAGTGCTTGGTCCCCTGCATCTTGTGGTGTATATTCATGATTTGGATTTAAATATTGAGAAGGTTAAAGCACATGGAATTCAGGCAATATGGTGAAATGGATCTAAAACTGGCTCAGTAATTGGTCACAATAGGGACTGGAGAAGGTGCAGAGTGTAGTGTTACAGTCACAGCTAGGGTGTGGAGAAAGATCAACTTAATGCGAGGTAGGTCCATTCAAAAGTCTGATGTTCTTGTGTCGGTTGGCACATGATCTCAGACTTTTGTATCTTTTTCCCGCCGGAAGAAGATGGAAGAGAGAATGTCTGGAATGTGTGGGGTCCTTGATTATACTGGCTGCTTTTCCAAGGCAGCGGGAAGTGTAGACAGAGTCAATGGATGGGAGGCTGGTGTGTGTGATGAACATCCGGACTTCTGACCTCATGTTGGAAGGAAGATCATAGGTGAAGCAGCTGAAGATGCCTGGGTGTAGGATATTCCTACAGTGATGTCCCACAACTGAGATGATTTATCGCCGACAATCACAATGATCTTCCAACATGCCAGGGATGACTCCAACCAGCGGAGTGTTTTCCCCTAATTTCCGTTGACTTGCTAAGGCTCCGTCATTCCATACTCAGTCAAACGCTGCCTCGGTGTCACCACTGGCGCTCAGCTCTTTTGTCTATGTTTGGATAATGAGGTCAGGAGCTGAGCTGCCTTGGCAGAACCCAAACTGGGTGTCACTGCGTAGATTATTGTTGAGTCAGTGTCACTTGATGGCGCCGTCAATGATCTTTTCATCACTTTACTGATGAGAGTAGACTGATGGGGTGGTGATTGGCCAAGTTGGATTTGTCCTATTTCTTATGTACAGGCCACACCAGGGCAGGTTTGCACAATGTCATAGAACATTCCAGCGCAGTACAGGCTCTCGATGTTGTGCCGACCAGTGGAACCAATCTAATGACCCTCTAACCTAAACTATTCCAATGTTATCCATATGCCTATCCACTGACCATTTGAACGCCCTTAAAGTTGGCGAGTCCACAACTGCTGCAGGCAGGGCATTCCACGCCCTTACTACCCTCTGAGTAAAGAACCTACCTCTGACACCCATCCTATAATTACCACCCCTCAATTTAAAGCTATGTCCCCTCGTGTTAGCCATCACCATCCGAGGAAAAAGGCTCTCACTGTCCACCCTATCTAACCCTCTGATCATCTTGTACGTCTCAATTAGGTCACCTCTTAACCTTCTTGTCTCTAATGAAAATAAATGTCAGGTGGATGCCAAGTGCTGTAACTGTAAAGGACAACTTGGCTTGTGGTGTGGCAGGTTCTGGGGGATAAATCTTCAGTCTTATTGTCAGAATATTGTCAGGACTCGTAACCTTTGCAATATCCAATGCTTTCAGCTGTTTCTTGATATCACACGGAGTGAATCAAATTGACTGAAGATGGAGACCGGTGATGCTGAGAGGCTCCAGAAGTGGCCAAGATGGATCATCCACTCAGTAATACAGGATGAAAATGATTGCAAATTCTTCAACGTTACCTTTTGCACTGTGCTGGGCTCCTCCATCATTGAGGATGGGGTTATTTGTAAAGCCTCCGCCTCCATCGTTCACCACCATTCACAGCTGGGTGTGGCAGGACTCCGGAGGTCAGAACAGATCCATTGGTTGTGGAATCGTCTATTACTTGACTGCTTAGCCTTGCGTTGTAGCCAGGCTCTCCTTCCATTTATTAGCTAAGGGATATTTTATGGCTCACCTGTCTTACGTTTGAGCTTCTGGGGATTCTGCAAATGTCTGTTTAAGTTGTGCATGTTGATTGATGTCTTTTTTTTTAACCCACAGGAGATTCGGTTCGCCTTGTTGGCCAACAAGGGGCATAAACGCGGTGGGTCGTGCGAGGGCTGCTCTTGGATATTGCTTCGAGAGTTGCCCAGTGCTTCACGTCGTTAGTGTACGCTTAAACTGGACGGGCAACATGACAGCTCAGTGACTATCACTGTTTGCTGTGCAGACACATGGATTTGGGCCGGTGTCTGCAGGAGTTTGTACATTCTCCCCGTGCTTGCGTGGGTTTTCTCCGGGTGCTCCGGTTTCCTCCCACAGCCCAAAAATGCGCTCTTAGGCTGATTGGTGTTAACAAATTGTCCCTAAATTAGGCGTCCCTCAATCTGATTATAATTCCTTTATTGTGGAGTCCAATAGGCGTAGACAAAGGTCATAGGTGGAAGAGGGGACTCACAATGTTAAAATGGCGGCGCGGGCTCGTTGGGCCGAATGGCCTGTTTCCCGTGCTGTGTTGTTCTTTGTTCTTTGTATATCAGTAGGGAGGCCGCGCAGAAACCACGTAAAGCACTGGTTAGGCCACAACTTGAGTATTGGGTGCAGTTCTGGTCACGTCGTTGCTGAATGGAGTTAATTCCTCTACAGAAGAGATTTGCGAGAATGTTGCCAGGACTAAAACATTGTAGGTAAGAGGGAAGTCTGGAGAGGCTGGGGTCGTTTTCCCTCGAACAGAGCAGCCTGAGGGGAGATTTGATTGCGATGTACAAAATTGTGAGGAGCCTGGATTGAGTGGATGGAAAGAAGTTATAGAGTCATAGAACCCTACAGTGCAGAAAGAGGCCCTTCAGCCCATCGAGTCTGCACTGAACACAATCCCACCCAGGCCCCATCCCCATATCCCTACATATTATACCCACTAATCCCTCTAACCTACACATCCCTGGACACTAAGGGGCAATTTCTTAGCATGGCCAATCAACCTAACCCGCACATCTTTGGACTGTGGGAGGAAACCCACGCAGACACGAGGAGAACGTGCAAACTCCACACACAGACAGTGACCCGAGCCGGGAATCGAGCCCAGGACCCTGGAGCTGTGATCTCCCTTAGCACGAGGTCGGAGACTAGGGGACATAGATTTAAACTGATTGGGAAAGGTTTAGAGGGTGGAATGAGGAAAAGATTTTCCAGGCAGGGGGTGGTAGAGGCAGAAACTCTCAATTCTTGGGAAAGAATATAGACCTGAAACCCAACCTGTAGGGCTCATTTCTTCGGCTGGTTCAGACGCGGTATGCAGAGTGGTCCTTTGTGTCATAAACTTTCTATGATTAAGCTTTCAATCAAAACAGGAACAGAAGTAATCTTTTGCTCTGGGATTTTAATTGCGGTTTACTCTCTGTCATGCATTTTACAGCAGCAGACACATGGAATATTTTACAGCCTCTCCACTCACAGGTGGGAAGAGACTCTGCTGCTCCTGAGTGCTGATTAAATAAACTGAAACTTTTATTACAAGACTCAAAAGGGAATTTATAGCCTCATGGCTTCTGCTTTCTACTGGGCTTCAATTGCTTTCCAGCGATTTCTGCTCCATTTTGAATCTTGCGTGGATCTCATTGAGACGTATAAGATGATGAATGGGATGGATAGGATAGAGGTGGAGAGACTCTTCCCACTCAAAAAAGACAGTAGGACTAGGGGGCACAGCCTCAAGATAAAGGGGAGGCGGTTTAGAACGGAGTTGAGGAGGAACTTCTTCACTCAAAGGGTGGTGAATCTCTGGAATTCTCTGCCCGTTGAAGTGGTGGAGGCTGCCTCGCTAAATATTTTTAAGAAGCAGGTTGATGGGTTCTTGATAAGAGAGGGGATTAAGGGTTATGGGGAGAGGGCGGGAAAGTGGAACTGAGACACGACAGATCAGCCATGATCTTATTGAATGGCGGGGCAGGCTCGAAGGGCTAGATGGCCTACTCCTGCTCCTATTTCTTATGTTCTTATGTAACGGTTAGCACTGCTGCCTCACAGCGCCAGGGACCCGGGTTCGATTCCTGGCTCGGGTCACTGTCTGTGCAGAGTCTGCACATTCTCCCCGTGTCTGCGCAGGTTCCTTCCGAGTGCTCCGGATTCCTCCCACAGTCGGAAAGACGAGCTGGTTTGGTGCATTGGCCGTGTTAAGTTCTCCCTCGGTGTACCCGAACAGGCGCTGGAGTGTGGTGAAGAAGGGATTTTCACATTGACTTCACTGCAGTGTGAATGTAAACCTACTTGTGACGCTAATAAATAAGTCATGAATAAATCTTGAGTCAATTCTAAAGAACAAAGAACAACACAGCATGGGAAACAGGCCCTTCGGCCCAACGAGCCCACGCCACCATTTTAACATTATGAGTCTCCCCTCCACCCATGACCCTTGTCTATGCTTATGACATTCCACATTGAGGGAAGACTAACTTAGGGACAATTTGTTACACCAATCAGCCTAAGAGCACATCTTTGGGGTGTGGGAGGAAACCGGAGCACCCGGAGAAAACCCACGCAAGCACGGGGAGAATGCGCAAACTCCCACAGACACCGACCCAAATCCATGTATCTGCACAGCAAACAGTGATAGTCACTGAGCTGTCGCGTTGCCCAGCATCTGATCCAGTTTTAAGCGCACACTAATGACGTGAAGCACTAGGCAACTCTTGGAATGTCCAAGAGCAGCCCTCGTATGACCCATCACGTGTATGTCCCTTACTGGACAAGGAGAGCGGAGAGGTATCTGTAGCGGAACTCTCTTTTCTCTGGAGCAGAGAAGATTGAGGTGCGACCTGATTGAGGTATTCAAGATTATGACTGTCATGGACAGTCATAATCCCTGAGTTGAAGGATCAGTTACAAGGGAAGTTGAAAGCGAGGGGTGGGAGGTTTAGGGGGCGATGTGAAGAAAACCATTTTTTACTCAGAGGATGGTGACAGATTGGAACACACTGCCTGGGAGGGTGGTGGAGACGGGATCATAGAAATCATAGAACCCTACAGTCCAGAAGGAGACCCTTCGGCTCATCGAGTCTGCACCGAACACAATCCCACCCAGGCCCTACCCCCATATCCCTACATATTATACCCACTAATCCCTCTAACCTACACATCCCTGGACACTAAGGGGCAATTTCTTAGCATAGCCAATCAACCTAACCCCTCTTTGGACGTCACGTCTGTTAAAAAAGTACCTGGATGAGTACTTGGCACATGATGGCATTCAAGGCAGTGGGCTCAGTGGCTGGGAAATGGGATTAGGTGGGCAGATCAGGGCATTTCATGCGTCAGTATAGACTCGATGGGCCGAATGGACTTGACATCAACAAAATGACAGCAACACTGACTGCATTTTCAAATCTTGCTACCAGAGAGAAATCACCAGGTGAAAATTGTTCCAGTGCTTGGCAATCAGATCCCATACTGTATGATGCAAATTTCTGAAGCCTGTGTCAGAATAAAGAAACAAAACCTTTGAAATGTACCGAGACAGGAACATCATATAAAGGAACCAATCTTCCCACAATCATTGCTGAACTCCAACTTGAGCAGCAATTAACCTTTGTATGAACTTAAGCCGATGTTTATTAAGATTGTGATGGTATTTAATTAGAGAGTTTGTAATTTTAAGCAGTTGTACACCTGCTCCATAACAAAATGAGGATGTTGCTAAGTAAGTGGCACAAAGTTCTCTCTCTTTATAATAAAAACAACATATCTTCCAACTCACCAATAAAGATAGACATTAAAGATTCACCAGCATAGTAACAAAGATTATGAGATTATGAGAATGGGTGGCACGGTGGTTAGCACTGTAGCTTCACGGCTCCAGGGTCCTGGGTTCGATTCCTGGCTCGGGTCACTGTCTGTGTGGAGTTTGCACATTCTCCTCGTGTCTGTGTGGGTTTCCTCCGGGTACTCCGGTTTCTTCCCATAGTCCAAAGATGTGTGGGTTAGGTTGATTGGCCATGCTAAGAAATTGCCCCTTAGTGTCCAGGGATGTGTAGGTTAGAGGGATTAGTGGGGATGATATGGGGGTAGGGCCAGCCACTGAGCCCACTGCCTTGAATGCTATCATGTGCTGAGTACTCATCCAGGTACTTTTTAAAGGATGTGAGGTCCAAAGATGTGTTTGGTGCAGACTCGATGGGCCGAAGGGCCTCTTTCTGCACTGTAGGGTTCTATGATTCTATTATCCAATATTTGTGGGGGCCAATTTTGAGTTTGCACAAGAGCAACATGGGTGAAAAATCTCAAGAATTGGAAAACAAGATACTCGCTGGTGAGATCTCATTTTCCGGTTTTCCCCACCCCTCGCTGTTAATGTAACAAAGTTCCTGTCCGGAAAGGGCAGGGATCTCGTTTCGATAAATCACCACACTGGCCCCCCACATTTAGAATTTCCCCAGTGAGATTGTCATCTGCTCTTTAAAAACATGAAACAGTTGAGGGGGACCTGTTAGGGATTGACAGGTAAACAGAGTCCTGGGGGTGTGTGGGTTTGGGGGGGGGGGGGAAGTGGAAAGTGGGGAGGGAGAGGGATATTTACAGACAGTGCTTGGCACTGCTAGGGTATCAGTGCCAGGGCGAGCCATCTATGTAGCTCCATTGGGGTATGTTCCCCTTATGTGTGGTTGTGGGATGGGAGCTTCCTAGACCTGTGAGGGGAGTTGCCCTGATGCAAATGCAGTAATGGTTCCCCATATCCATACATCCGTGGGAGGGAATGCATTTTTTTAAACACAGATCAAAGCGTCCTTTAGAAGTTCTGCGATGATGCCATTGCTGGATCTAACAGGCACTGCCACTGAGACGACCCTGATATGAAGCAATGCATTGCATTTGTTTTCTCAATAACAAATACCAACTGATTGGGAATACAGGTACAGAATTCCCTAAAAGTGACCTCACAGGTGGATAGGGTCATAAAGAGTACATTTGGTACATTGGCCTTTATAAATCGGAGTATCGAGTTGGAGTGTTATGGTAAGGTTATATAAGGCATTGGTGAGGCCGAATTTACAGTATTGCGTACAGTTTTGGTCACCTAGTTACAGGAAGGATGTAAATAAGGTTGAAAGAGTGCAGAGAAGGTTCACAAGGATGTTGCCAGGACTTGAGAAGCTGAGTTACAGAGAGAGATTGAATAGGTTAGGACTTTATTCCCTGGAGAATGAGGGGAGATTTGATAGAGGTGTATAAGATTTTGATGGGTATAGATAGAATGAATGCAAGCAGGCTTTTTCCACTGAGGCTAGGGGAGAAAAAAACCAGAGGGCATGGGTTAAGGGTGAAAGGAGAAAAGGTTAAAGGGAATATTAGGGGGGTCTCTATCACACAGAGAGTGGTGGGAGTGTGGAATGAGCTGCTGGATAAATGCGGGGTCACTTTTAACATTCAAGAAAAACTTGGACGGGTTCATGGGGTGTGGAGGGATATGGTTCAAGTGCAGGTCAGTGGGACTAGGCAAAAAATGGTTTGGCACAGACAAGAAGGGCCTGTATCTGAGCTGTAATTTTCTATGCTTCTATGGTTCGTGATGTACAGTTCTCCATTCAAGGTTCAAAAGTCTAAGTTTCTTTAGTCCTTCAATCCTAACTCAATCCTCTGATGTGGTTTCCTCCACTTCTACTAAGCCCAGGGTCTGAATATCTCTCAGGTGACAATAGTGGGCACATATTTAGGATGGCACCAGACCAGGACACTTTTGAATGAAGGATGGACTCCCTCCAGCTTGTGTTTTTCAAACTTCCCAAGTTTAAAAATCTCTGCTGGGACTGGAATAGTAAGCATGAACAAATGGTTGTATAAAGAATAGGAGCCTCCTAACATTGTTGGAAAATCAAAGTGATTTGGGCTTGACTTTTGATTTTTCACTGAAATTATTCAACACAAGTAACAAAATATATCTTACAGACTTAAATATCAGTCAAAATCGCTTATTTTAATTCTGTGTAACTCGCTGATAAAATCGTACCTGGAATATTTTCTGTAATATTAGGTTTCCAAGTCTCAATCATATTTGTGCCCGTTACAGACAAGTGCTCACAGTTGCATTAAACCAACGTCAGAAAACCTCTAAAATGATCCCCTCTGCAATGTTAATGCAAATCTCTCTGGATCGTGCTGAGAAATATCAAGGAGTCCTTCACATTACTGGGAATACATTAAAAATCACTGAACAGTGGGAAGGCGTTAGAGAGGAGGGTATTCGCAATAGAATTGTAAAAGTGGGAAGTTTCAATTATCCGATAATTGGATGGGACTAGGGAAGGTAGTTATGGTGAGGAAGTGTTTTCCTTTCAATATATGTTGCTCCACCAGTCAAACCAAGAGCACCACGTGACCTGTTTCTGGCAGAACAAGTGAGCAACCTAAAAATAGGCAAACTGCTGGTGAACCGTGGATACAATATAATTAGCCCTCGCATCGGAGTGGAAAAGGAAATAAGGACAAGGGTATTTGGCATTAAAAAAGAGCCAATTTAGCAAGGTAGGAACTTCACCCAGATGAAACAAAATGTAGGTCAGTAGCGGGAAATATTGAAACAGGAGATAGCGTGTAAGGGTCAAGTTTTTACTATTTGAAGATCATAAAATCCCTCCATTGCAGCATGAGGCCATTCAGCCCATCAAGTCTGCACCTGACAAGAGTATCTTACCCAAGCCCTTTCCCCCACCCTAACCCTGGAAAAAAGGATTGTGTTATTAGTTTAAATCATTCACAGAGAAAGATTAGACTAAATCTGACCCTACATTTAAAACGTATTTATGGGTAGATAGAAGGAGACATGCACTTCCCACATCCCAGAACACTCCACAGCCAATGAAGTACTTTTGAAGGATAGTCACTGTGCGGAGTTTTATAGTCCAGTAGGGGTGAGGCCGTAAGAATCCATTGGCTTTGCAGGACAGGAAGATCCCACTAGTGGGAAGGGTCATAAAATTCGACCCACTGTTTTAATATCGAAAACACTGCAACCAACGTGTGCCCAGCAACTCCCCATATTAACCAGATAAATTTAGAATGTGGGGCTGGATTGCCGGGAGGGACCTGAACTCCGAACTCTCACACTGGAGTTTTACTGCCACAGGAGTTGGAGCGGGCGAGGGGAGGGCAGGAGAAAGGCCTGTTTGCCTCTGGTGGGATGAGCAAGATGCGGATACGCCGGCGTTGGACTGGGGTAAACATTCACCTGAAGAAGAGCTTAACCTCGAAAGCTAGTGAGTTTACTATCAAATAAAATCGGTTGGACTTAAACCTGGTGTTGTCAGACTTTTTATTGGGATGAGCAAGGCCATAAAATCCCTCTCTGGGTTTTAGACACAAAACACTATCACCGAATCCTGGCTCTTCACGTTGCTAATTTTATTGTCCATGTTCTTTTTAGCCTTTTTCCTCGGATGGAGAAAGCTAGCACGAGGGGGCATGGCTTTAAATTAAGGGGAGGTAGTTATAGGACGGATGTGAGGGGTAGGTTCTTTACCCAGAGGATGGTGAGGGATTGGAATGCCCTGCCTGCTGCAGTTGTAAATGCGCCTAGTTTGGGGGCGTTTAAGAGATCCGTGGATAGGTTTATGGACGAAAAGGGATCGGTTTAGGTTAGTGGGTCATTGTTTTTTAACTGGTCGGCGCAACATCGTGGGCCGAAGGGCCTGTTCTGCGCTGTAATGTTCTAAGGGATAAGAGCTTCACTGACTAGGACAGATTTCATTGCCCATCCCAATTGCCCTGTTGATGTTGTCTCTGACGTTTCTTGGCCCCTCAGTTTTATTCCACTGACATTGAAGGTAGCCACTCAAGCAGGACACGTATACACAGAGTCTGGCATTTCACCCAACTGGTCTTTATCCATGACCCCCATCAGTGAAAGCTAGAACATCTTCAACATGGAGCCAGCAGTCCAGTTCACCCCGTCTTCATCTGATGATCACACAGTTTTCATTTTCCAATAAGGGTTCCTCTGACTATATCATTAGTAAGAAGCCTCACAACACCAGATTAAAGTCCAACAGGTTTATTTGGCAACACAAGCCATAAGCTTTCAAAGCACTGCCCCTTCATGACTCAACTGATGAAGGAGCAGTGCTCCGAAAGCTTGTGGTTGTGCT
Source organism: Carcharhinus amblyrhynchos (assembly GCF_965287045.1). Lineage (NCBI taxonomy): Eukaryota > Metazoa > Chordata > Chondrichthyes > Carcharhiniformes > Carcharhinidae > Carcharhinus > Carcharhinus amblyrhynchos. The sequence continues at coordinate 1,836,194 of NW_027649782.1, read as the reverse complement.
ACCAAATAAACCTGTTGGACTTTAACCTGGTGTTGTGAGACTTCTTACTGTGCCCACCCCCGTCCAACATCTCCACATCATAGAACCCTACAGTGCAGAAAGAGACCCTTCGGCCCATCGAGTCTGCACCGAACACAATCCCACCCAGGCCCTACCCCCATATCCCTACACATTATACCCACTAATCCTTCTAATCTACACATCCCTGGACACTAAGGGGCAATTTCTTAGCATGGCCAATCAACCTAACCCGCGCATCTTTGGACTGTGGGAGGAAACCGGAGCACCCGGAGGAAACCCATGCAGACACGAGGAGAATGTGCAAACTCCACACAGACAGTGACCCGAGCCAGGAATCGAACCCAGGACCCTGGAGCTGTGAAGCAGCAGTGCTAACCACTGTGCTACCGTGCCATCATGTACATCATCAGTGACATAAGACCAAATGAAAATAGGGCATGGAGGGAGATGGTATTTGTAGAGCCTCGTGTATATGTATATTGTACATATTTAGCCCATTCTTCAATAAAAGGTAGAGTTCACCAACAGCCTTTCCAGTAGGCCAGACCTACAACTCACACTTAAGACCCACAACAATAATAACAGAATTCCCATCACCTCAGATACAATCAGCTAATGCAACACACACTAGGAATTGAACTTTGGTTTCGATGATTCAAGAATACCCCACATAATACATTTAATCTTCAACCATTGAGGGAGCTACAGTTTGCTCCAGATTTCAACAGTTGCCCAAAATAACATTTTACAACAGAGAATGAGAGTGAGCTAAATCAATGTTCAGTTGTTCAATTTCAGCTGAAAGCCTTCAGTGCTGCTCCTTTCATATATCAGAGACGAAAGTTGAGAGGTGACCTGTTTATAAAATGTTGAGAGGAATAGATAGGGTGGATTCTCGGAGGCTATTTCCCAGGGCTGAAATGGTCGCTACGAGAGGACGCAGGTTTAAGGTGCAGGGAAGCAGGTACAGAGGAGATGTTAGGGGTAAGTTTTTCACTCAGAGGGTGGTGAGTGAATGGAATCGGCTGCCGTCGGTGGTGGTGGAGGCGAACTCGCTGGGGTCTTTTAAAAGACTTCTGGATGAGTATATGGGATCTAATGGCATTGAGAATTGCAGATAGTTCTATGGAATGGTAGGTATAGGTGTGATTGGCGCAACGTGTGGGCTGAAGGGCCTGTTTGTGCTGTAGTGTTCTATGTTCTATGCTCTATGTTCTAAACCTTACCACCCCCAGTGTTTGAGCAAATATAGGGGTAGGAATTGGGCTAACTGGCAATATGGGAGGAAAATCCCTCAAGATTCCTGTACAAACTGTTATTTTCAATGTCTACAGGAAACACTGCATCATGGTTAGTTCCAATATTGAATGTTGTGGACACAGTAACATGACTAGTGTTGGGGACAATATCACAATAATAGCATCTGTATCGTATATTGTGACTTTCTTCAAAAATGTAAAATGAAAATAGCAAATTGCTTTCCATCTCTCCCCAGTTTTACTTGCACTGAATTTAAATGGGAGAGTTGGAATACAAGCTTCAGGTTTCCCTTTCGCCTTCATTACACGAGCAGTATTGGTCAAGATCGAGTCCATGGTGTCAATGATGAAGAAGGCATTTAAACTGATCACTTGCCACCCCAGCTGCCAATGCGGGATATAGCAAAAAGCAGCTCAGCCAATCTCTTGTGTTAAACAGAAAACCATTTCGTAGTTAGTTAACCAAATTAGCTGCCACGTTGCATCAGTGACTTTATAAATTAATGAACAGTTAGCATTAAAAATGCAAACTGAAGCCTCGAAAATGAAGCCCAAGAAAACTATGGACTTGGCAGATGGACTTCAACACGGATAAATGTGTAGTGGTCCATTTTGGCAGGTCCAATGGGATGAAGGAGTACAATATCAAGGGTAGGAGTCTTAGCAGTGCTGAGGAGCAGAAGGACCTTGGGGTTCGGGTCCATAGAACTCTTAAATCGGCCTCGCAGGTGGAGGATGTGGTCAAGAGGGTGTATGGCCTTCATTAATTGAGGGATTGAGTTTAGGAGTCGGGAGGTAATGCTGCAACTTTATAAGACCCTTGTCAGACCCCACTTGGAGTACTGTGCGCAGTTCTGGTTGCCTCACTACAGGAAGGGTGTGGAAGCTATTGAGAGGGTGCAAAGGAGATTTACAAGGATGTTGCCTGGAGTGGGAGGCATGCCTTATGAGGATAGGTTGAGGGAGCTAGGTCTCTTCTCCCTGGAGAGGCGAAGGTTGAGAGGCGACCTGATAGAGGTTTATAAAATGTTGAGAGGAATAGATAGGGTGGATTCTTGGAGGCTATTTCCCAGGGCTGAAATAGTCGCTACGAGAGGACACAGGTTTAAGGTGCTGGGAAGCAAGTACAGAGGAGATGTTAGGGGTAAGTTTTTCATTCAGAGGGTGGTGAGTGAGTGGAATCGGCTGCCGTCGGTGGTGGAGGCAAACTCGCTGGGGTCTTTTAAAAGACTTCTGGATGAGTACATGGGATCTAATGGGATTGGGAGTTACAGATAGTTCTATGGCTTGGTAGGTATGGATATGACCGGTGCAACTTGTGGGCCGAAGGGCCTGTTTGTGCTGTAGTGTTCTATGTTCTATAGCTGCCTCCCTTGTCCCCATACCTCTATAACCCTTTCAATGTCCTCCTACACAGAGCACCCATCCACCACCAGCATTCACTCACTCCATCACACAGTGGCAGCAGTGTGTACCGTCTACAAGATGTACTGCAGTAACTCGCGAAGTCTCCTTTGACAGCACCTTCCAAACCCAGGACAACTACCATCTAGAAGGGCAAGGGTGCCTGGGAACACCACAACCTGCAATTTCCCATCCAAGTCACTCACCAACCTGACTTGGAAATATATCACCGTTCCTTGTTCAAAATCCTGGAACTCCCTCCATAACAGCAGTGTGGGTGTATGTACACCTCAGGGAGTCCATGGTTGAAGAAGACAACTCACCACTATCTTCTTAAGGGCAATTAGGAGTAGGCAATAAATGCTGGCCTGGTCAGCGAAGCCTATAACCCTTGAATGAATAAATCTGGTTGCTGATTTATATTAAATCAAACAAGTCTGATAACTCAAAGAGACATCCTCACCGAAATCCAAGCAATTTCATTCATTCTACAGAATGAAACTGTGAACTAACAATGGTGTTGTTGAAAGTAAATCAGATTTTGCAGATCTGTCATACCTTAAATAACAACAACTTTATAAGGGACATTTAAGATGTTTGAAAAGAGTGCACAAAGATTCAAAGCAAACTTTGGGATGGCCCACAGGACATGACATTAACATCTCCAAGTTAATTCAAGACGGAGAAAAATATTTCCCTTCTCTGTCATTTCCTTGCACCATGAAAATAGTCGAATGTGGTGATCGTGTTGTTGCATAGACAGCATGCCAATATAATGGGGCTCAGCTGTTTGTTTCAGCAACTAGTGCCAGTGAAAGTGTTATCCAGTGAAATATAGAAAATTCTGTCTTCAGAAAGAGAAATACCTCCTTCTAGCTCTGCTAATTATCCCTCTAAAAAACCCATGAGGACAGTTGGAAGGAATTGTGTGTAGTCAGTTCAGGAATTGGAACAATCACTCAGCTGCCAAACAGATGGAATTTCAACCAACCTACTGGGAGATGGACCAGCCATTCCCTTCAACACAGATGCAGAGAGAGTCCTCACTGACTTGTGAGGCAGAAACTGAAATAACTCTTCAGATGCTAGTGTCCCTTCACCAGATTCCCTTTATTCACAAACTCAATTCCATCAAGGGTGCTTCAGATCCAAGGTCAGAATGCAGAGCATAAGTAGCCCTGACACTCCACAAAAAAAGCAAATATATATACGCATATAGAGATGAGACTCGCTAATTGGACAAGCAATCATTACCTCAAACAGGGAGCTCACACTCCACGAAGCTGATCTCATGGCCCTCGTACTGTTTATATTATAGTTTGGTGGGTTTATAGTTGTTGTCAATTGTTTTCATTTGTGGATAAGTCGCAATGCATACTAGCTATTTGTTACTGTGATATGTTGTTTGTGCTATTGTATTAAAAATGTCATGCTTATTGTTAATACTGTGTTGTATCGGGCGTTATCTTTATAATTTATTATTTGAAAGTGTAACTTGTTTGATGAATAAACGAAGTGGGTTTCTTTGGGCTCACCAGAGATACACACCTTTACTTTCACTTTGCCCCCTCAAAATATACTTCATTACAAACAAATTGTAAAGGTCAGTTTCAGCACAGATGAAATTTGACATTGACCGAAACTTTACCAGCCCTGATTCCGGGTGAGGCTTGGAGAACGGCAATCTCCTCAGGTGGGATCGTACAAATTTCAGGGAGATGTGCCAGTAACATTCCAACCATTATGTGTGATACAGATCTTTTTTTTAATGCAGTACTTGACACCACACTTAACATAACCATGGGCATTTACATTTTCTATTAAACATTGTCTGTTTCTCATCAACCAAGGGATTTTATATGGGTTCCGGCACCTTGGTGTACTGTGGAGGGAGGGTCTTAGATAGTGTCCTTTCCTCATTGACCCTTTGTGATAACCACCCCAAGCTTTGGCGATGTCTCAGCAACTAGTCCCAGAGCTTGAAATGAATGTGTCTGCAATATTCACAGAACATAGAACATTACAGCGCAGTACAGGCCCTTCGGCCCTCGATGTTGCACCGACCAGTGGAACCAATCTAATGACCCTCTAACCTAAACTATTCCAATGTTATCCTTATGCCTATCCACTGACCATTTGAATGCTCTTAAAGTCCACAACTGCTGCAGTCAGGGCATTCCACACCCTTACTACCCTCTGAGTAAAGAACCTACCTCTGACATCCATCAGTCATACTCAGTCATTAACAACACTTAGCACTGGCAGGCCCAGAGGTATAAGACAAACCAAAGAGCATCTTTCACCGAGTTAATGTTCCTCCAGCAGCAGTTGATGTTTATCTTGGGATATATCTCTGGGAACAGCTCATAAAGGACAGCATCCTGCATTCCAGAGCTATCTAAGTTGGACCTCAATTAAAACAAAACACTGCATCTGTCTCCAGACCTTCTTTGCACAGGTACATTGCAGATGCTCTTTTCCCCATCACTGACCCTCTGTGGGAAGCGAGTGGAGGGGGTGTGTAACTCCAAGCATGCAGGAGGGACCTGATGTGGAGGACTTTTCTCACCACGAACCAAGTTATATCTTGGTGCTTGTTTGAAAGTTCTGGTGATGGAGCATTCTGCCAAATGACTTTGACTATTTGCTCAGGGAACCATCCGACAGGGTCCACAATCTTCTCTTCTGAACATCCCCGGGATGTTATAAGCAGATTACTGCCGAATTTATGGTCAACGGTGTTATTCTGTATAAAGCTTTCAGGGGCAGTTCTATGGGATGGTCCAACAGACATTCGTGGTGAAACAGCTTTTAGCATCACTGGCAACAGCTCAAAACATAGTCACCCTTGGAGTTGGTTCTATGCACAATCTGGAGGTCTTTAAAAATGATGAGTGGAATCCAATTCTGCGATCCTCAGCCCTGTTCCGAGCATGGGATAAGGATGCAGTTAGAAAGCCCACATCTTATATCCAACCTGGCCTCCTCCATTGTGGGATTAAACATCTTCTAAAGCCCCACAATTTTATTGGAGTTGGTTCAGCTTCTGAGGACATGTGCTCCCTTGCTTCTCTGAGGAGGTGTGAACCATAGCCTGGATTTGGGGGTCTTTTGAAAGGTTTTTTTAAAAGGTCTTACCCTTATTGCCTCACTTGCATCTGCCTTGCCCATTCACCCAGCATGCACTATTGAACCAAAAGGACTTTGAATAACAATGGCTAATTTAGAAATGCGCTTTTAAAAAGTCTTTCATTCAGACAAATGCTTTAAAAAACTGCTGCTTTTATAACCCTATAAAAACAGCAGTCAGATGGAGCCGTTACAGCAAAGATACCAGATGCTTTACCTTACATCACACCTCTTAATCCTGTCCAAATACACTTACAGAAATTGGAAGAAAAGTTCACGAAAAAAATAACTTGTTGCAACCTCATGAAGATGTCACTTAATCAAAGCAGGCACTCCACTTCAGCCCCTGCTGAGTTCATACACCCGTCATCCTTGGAGCTCAGCCAAGCATTTATAATGTTGTCATATGGGTAAACAGATGCCTGGCCATTTGTTCTGTTGATACAGTTCACAGATGGCCTCATTTAAATGGAAATAGAAGCACAAAACTGTGGATGTTTGGAAACCTAAAATGAAAAGCTAAAAGGTTGGAAAACAATCAGTAGGTCTGGCAGCACCTGTGGTGTGAGAGAATAGAAGGCGAATGATAGGTGAGAGCGAGGAGAGATTCCACTCAGGTGTTTAGAGCACAAGAGAAAGGAAGTGTCATTAATGGTCTCTTTGTCGTATGACCATAACAAGACTGCCAAGTATTTCCTGAGCTTCTACTTTTTATTTTGTTCCACCTACTCGACTCTCTCCCTTATTGTATAAAATCCATCACATTTCTCCCTCTCTTTAGTTCTAAAGAAGAGTCATATGGATTCATAAGAACATAAGAACATAAGAAATAGGAGCAGGAGTAGGCCATCTAGCCCTTCGAGCGTGCCCCGCCATTCAATAAGATCATGGCTGATCTGTCATGGCTCAGTTCCACTTTCCCACCCTCTCCCCATAACCCTTAATCCCCTCGCTTATCAAGAACCCATCAACCCGCTTCTTAAAAATATTTAGCGAGGCAGCCTCCACCACTTCAACGGGCAGAGAATTCCAGAGATTCACCACCCTTTGAGTGAAGAAGTTCCTCCTCAACTCCGTTCTAAACCGCCTCCCCTTTATCTTGAGGCTGTGCCCCCTAGTCCTACTGTCTTTTTTGAGCGGGAAGAGTCTCTCCACCTCTATCCTATCCATCCCATTCATCATCTTATACGTCTCAATGAGATCTCCCCTCATTCTTCTAAACTCTAACGAGTACAAGCCTAGTTTATTCAGCCTCTCCTCATAGCTCAACCCCCTCAACTCCGGTATCAGCCTAGTAAACCTCCTCTGCACTCCCTCCAGGGCCAAAATATCCTTGCGCAGGTACGGCGCCCAAAACTGCACACAGTACTCCTGCTGCGGCCTCACCAATGCCCTATACAGCTGCAGCAAGACCTCCCTACTTTTATATTCAATCCCCCTCGCTATGAAGGGGGATTCAAAACATTAACTCTGTTTTTTCTCTCCACACATGCTGCCAGATCTGCTGAGTTTTTCCAGCATTTTCTGTTTTTATTTCTCAATTACATGGAGACTGATCTGTTGAGTAGGGAAATCTCCTGACTTGAGTTCCCACCTCAATGGTGAAAATCCAGCCCTTTGTGTTTATATACCAAGGGATATGGAATAGCTTAAAGCAGCCACATGTAAAAGTGGTCATCAAGATGCATGCGATATTGGATATGTTTCCTCCTACATTATACATTGTATCCCTGCTGATACGGTCCATCTTGGGATTTCAGATACTGTGGAAGACGGCTTGTGTTACAACCATGGTGTGGGAGCGTAGCATTGGCCAGACCTGCACCATGTCAAGAAACAACAAGTGCACTTCATGCCTGATGAACCACATAACCAAACAGTCCCTACAGTGTAGAAGGAGGCCATTCGGCCCATTGAGTTTTCACTGACTCTGTAAAGAGCACCTTACCCAAGTTCAAATCCTGCCATAACCCTGTGCATTTACCATGGCCAATCCACAGAACCTACCGATCCTTGGACACTAAGGGGAGATTTAGCATGGCCAATCCACCTAACCTTTGGAATGTGGGAGGAAACCAGAGTACCCGGACAAAACTCTCGAAGACTTGGGGAGAAAGTACAAACTCCACGTGGTCACCCAAGGCCAGAATTGAACCCAGGTCCCTAGCGCTGTGAGGCAGCAGTGCTAACCACTGTGCCACCATGCCACCCTTTGGCATGGTGACTGGATATTTATCTGCAATGCCCAATTCTGATCTGATCTTGGCTGTGTGCTCCTCTCATTTTTTTGTTTCACACCCAGCTGTCTGAACCATATACCCAGTACCTTCCAGTCGACAATTATTACCATTTAATTAGTTTCCTGAGCCCAATTGGAACTGGCCACAGACACTCATCCAACTTCTAATCCATTATGCATTCACTGAACATCTCCAAGTATTTACTTGATTAATTCATGGGACTTGAGTGTCGCTGTCTGGCCATCCCCAGTCACCTTTGAATTGTGTCGCTCACTGGGCTATTTCAGAGGGTAGCTAAGAGTCAACCACATTGCCATGATCCGGAGTCAAATGTAGGCCAGACCAGGTAAGGACGGCAGATTTCCATCCTTAAAGAACTTAGTGAACCAGATAGCTTTTTTCCGACATTGAGCAATAATTTCATGGTCATCAGTCGATTCTTAATCCCAGATTTTTTTATTGAATTCATACAAAGTGGCAAAGATGAGTGGGAAACTAAAGGATTGGGCAGTCTTTAAGAGTCAATAGAAAGCCATGAAAAAAGCTATAAGGAAAAGTGAGATGGATTATGAGCGCAAACTAGCTCAGAATATATTCAGGGTATACATTTGAAGACATTCGCTGTTATGTTATGTCCTTTCCTATTCTATACTTCCTACGCCAGTGCCTCTCCCACACCCAACATATGTACTGTAATCAGCCTCGTTCCCCCATTTGTTGTCACACTGTCAGTATCTGGGATTCAGAGTTTCCAGGCCAGGATAAAGGAGCCTTTAGGACAGGAAGGAATGAGCAGAAACACACCAAAGTTTACCCAAACTGTCACCCGTTTTTACAGCTCTGCTATTTGACCTCCCAGCTTTAATATACACAACACCTACAGGACTTCAGTTGAGGTGTCCAGATCACCTGTCCTGGTCCTCCAATGCTGATGCAATTGTTAAGAAATCCCACTAACCTTTCTACTTTCTCAGGGGCTAAGGAAATGCAGCATGTCTGCCATGACTCTCACTACTTTTTACAGATGCACCATGGAAAGCATCCTTTCCAGATACATCACACTTTGGTATGGCTCCTGCTCTGACCAAGACTGTAAGAAACTACAAAGTGTTCTGAACGAAGCCCAGTGCACCAGTCAAACTAGCCTCCCATCCATTGAAAGGGTACAGAGGAGATTTACAAGGATGTTGCCTGGACTGGGAGGCATGCCTTATGAAGTTAGGTTGAGGGAACCGGGTCTCTTTTCCCTGGAGAGACGTAGGTTGAGAGGCGACCTGATAGAGGTTTATAAAATGTTGAGAGGAATAGATAGGGTGGATTCTCAGAGGCTATTTCCTCAGGTTGAAATGGTCGCTACGAGAGGACACAGGCTTAAGGTGCGGGGAGGAAAGTACAGAAGTGATGTTAGGGGTAAGTTTTTCACTCAGAGGGTGGTGAGTGAATGGAATCGGCTGCCGTCAGTGGCGGTGGAGGCAAACTCGCTGGGGTCTTTTAAAAGACTTCTGGATGAGTATATGGGGTTTTATGGGATTGGGGGTTATAGATAGGTGTTGATGTGATCGGCGCAACTTGTGGGCCGAAGGGCCTGTTTGTGCTGTAGTGTTCTATGTTCTATGACTCTCTCTATACTTCCTGCTGCCTCAGAACAGCAGCCGACATAATCAAGGACCCCACAAAATTTGTACATACTCTCTTCCACCATCTTCTGTTGGGAAAAAAGTCTGAGATCAAGTACCTACTGACTCAAGAACAGCTTCTTCCCTGCTGACATCAGACTTTTGAACGAACTTACCAAACACGGTGGCACAGTGGGTTAGCACTGCTGCTTCACAGCTCCAGGATCCTGGGTTCGATTCCTGGCTCGGGTCACTGTCTATGTAGAGTTTGCACATTCTCCCCATGTCTGCGTGGGTTTCCTCCGGGCACTCCGGTTTCCTCCCACAGTCCAAAGACGTGCGGGTTAGGTTGATTGGCTATGCTAAGAAATTGCCCCTTAGTGTCCAGGGATGCGTAGGTTAGAGGGATTAGTGGGTATAATATGTAGGGATATGGGGATAGGGCCTGGGTGGGATTGTGTTCGGTGCAGACTCGATGGGCTGAAGGGCCTCTTTCTGCACTGTAGGGTTCAATGATTCAATGATATATTAAACTGACCCTAGCTACGACTGTAACATCATATTATTCACTTTCTTCTTTGTATGTTTTGTCTCTATAGTGCACTAGAAGCAATATTTTCACTGTATCCCAATACATGTGACAATAAGAACTTATATCACATCATACAAATTGAGAGTCCCTCAAACCTGCTCTATCATTCAGTAAGATCAAATCTGATTGAATTGTGGCTTCAACTCCACATTTCAACTACTCCTGATAACCTTTGATTGCCTTATTAGTCAAGAATCCACCTACCTCTGCCCCCCACCCACTCCACGATCCCTATCCCACCTTTACTCACACTTACACTCGAGTTCCAGGGCAATCTTGGGCTTCTCTGGTGGGTTCATTGCTGCCGACTAAAACTACTCCAACTGGCATGTCCAGCTCCTGATTGGCTGGCTACTCTCAGTGGGTGGGACCTCCCCTGGCAGGACCCTATTAGAGAAGGTTGGAGGGTGGCCACTTAAGTGCCTGATTCCACTGGACATCCCACATGGAACTGACAGGCATTAACCACCTTACAAGTGGGCGAGACCCCCTCTGGCTCGATAGAATTGTAGCTGTTGGGTGGGATTTTCCAGCTCGCTCCAATACTGGGAAATCCTGCTTGAGGTGAATGGACCTTTGCATGATCTGTGTCCCACTGCTCCAATCCCTGTGGCAGGACGGAGGGGAAAATTTCAGCCATTATCTCCGTTCCTCTCTCCAAGCAGAGCTGCTGAGTGTCTGCGTTTTCTCCTTTTGTTTTTGTCTTCCATTGTCTTTGCTTCACGGTTTAATCCTCGAACCATTGACTGTTTCAGAGAAGCTCCCTGGGCTCTGTGGCTTTGTACATTTTTAATTCTCAAAGTGACATTGAAAAGAACATGAATATTAGACATATAAAGCTAATCAAACATCAGCTAAGATTTATGCATGTCATTTTAACACTGAACTAATAAAAGAAATGGTAGGATTGAAAATGTGATTACAAAGTGAAATTTGGTCAACTGCTTTCACTTGGTTTGCCGAAATCATTTCCCTCTTATTCCCTGATGCTCTTACTAACTTTAATCTTAACTCTTCCATGCTCTATTAAATCTTCAATCTATCCCCTCCTGCCTGCGTCCCTAGTCTCACAAGCACTTTGCGGAGAGTACCCACAATCTTCAAAAGAATTGAGCTGAGTTGGTCAAACCCACTAATAAACCAATGTTAATATTATATTTGCTTTATCTGAGTTAAGGGCGTCATGGCGGCACAGTGGTTAGCACTGCTGCCTCACATCGCCAGGGACCTGGGTTCAATTCTGGTCTTGGGTGACCATGTGGAGTTTGCATGTTCGCCCCGTGTCTGCGTGGGTTTCCTCCGGGTGCTCCAGTTTCCTCCCACAATCCAAAGGTGTGCACACCAGATGGGTTGGCCATGATAGATGGACAGGGTTACAGGAATAGGGCGGGGTGGAGACGTGCCAGAGGGCCTGGTTGAGATACTTTTTCAGAAAGTCAGAGCAGATTTCACAGAATCATAGAAACCCTACAGTGCAGAAGGAGGCCATTCGACCCATCAAGCCTGCACCGACAACAATCCCACCCGGGCCCCGTCCCTGTAACCCTACATATTTACCCTACTAATCTCCGTGACATCCCCCTAACACTAAGGGGCAACTTGTCATGGCCAATCAACCTAATCTGCACATTTTTAGACTGTGGCAGAAAACCAGAGCACCCGGAGGAAACCCACGCAAACACGGGGAGAAATGTACTAACTCCACATAGTCAACCAAGCCGGGAATCAAACCTGGGCCCCTGGTGTGGTGAGACAGCAGTGATTTGATGGGCCAAATGGCCTCCTTTTGCACTGTAGGGATTCTATGGTTCTGTGCAGATAAAGGGTGGATGTCAGTGTTTAAGAGAGTAAACTCATAACGTTGTGATTAGTTTTAAGGGACTGAGATGCCTGCATGTGAATTTGTAGAATGGATAGCAGTTGAATTTGAGGGGAGGGGTATGCCTTTGAGACAGGGGTGTGTGTCTGTGAGCAAGAGAGAATTCAGGCTGATATCAGTTAAATATTCCAGCACTGTCTCCTGCCTCAATATAGCCACAGCTGATGACAAGGTTAGCGAGAGGGATCGGGTATCTCAGTAAGACAGTGGTGTAATGCCACTCGACTGGTAGCCCCCAGACTCAGAATAATGAACTCAGGGGACCTGGGCTTGAATACTTACTTACTTGATGAAGGATGTAGTTGCATTTGAGGTAGTTTAGAGGAGGTGCGTTAGATTGATTCCAGAGCTGAGAGATTCGTCTTTGTGACGCTACTGTGCCTTTAAGAAATACATTTTTAATAATGTAAGCAAGCCTTTTTTTTATTTATGTTATTGGCACTGTGAGTCTGTAATGGCATCATTTATTACTGCTAACACGGTGTTAGCGCGAGTGGGCAAAACGACCACTATGGACTCAGGGTGAAGTTCAATAACGGCACAGTTTTATTTTATTTACGTCGACGGAGGAGCACAGTCAGGACATACAATCGGACTGTCCCAAAAGTGTTCTAAAGACTCCCCCACAACGGGCTACGGTTATACCTGAACTTCGCATTTCAAATGCTAATCCTTTATTTACAGTATTTGACTTCAGCCATCGTGTTTCGATGTTTTCGAGTGTTGGAGCAATTGTTTTGAGTGCGTGTTAATCGTTTTTGTCTGATTAGTTATTAATGGTCTAGAATCTCTGGGGTTTGAACCCATAAGTGTGTTATTGATCTCAAAGAGGTTTGAGGGGCCAGAGACGTTTCCTTAACGATGCTAATTTTAGGTGTCTCCATGGGTTGTTTGACTGGTTTAGAAGTGCTGATTTTGATGGGGTGGGGATGTGTTCTGTAGGTGCCATCCTGTCCAATTTCCCTTATGTGCTAGCCTTCATTTGCATTCTAAAAGCAAGCTCTCGCCTACTGATCAGTGTCTGTTACTTTGTGATTTTTAGTGGAGAGGCTCTGAGGATAACTTTAGTTTCCTTCCATTTTGTGTGCCCAATTTCATAAAATTTGTCGTCCGATAACACACGGTTTAAATGGGGTTTGGTTTATTTTTAATCTGGGCTTAATGCACTCTTTGGGAGGTTATAACCCTTTATGAATTGTTGTTGGAAGATTGTTAGGTGGGATAATATTTTTTTCCTCTCCAAAGCGTTCTTTCACTTTCAGTTTTGGCTGCTGGATCATTAGAAGCTCCAGGCTGGATACAGTGTGTTTGCCTCTCTCCCTGGTACTCGGAATTTTGCTGGCTAGCTGGAAGCAGGTTTCCTTGCCTTCCTGGAGTTAAAGTTTTGCAGGTAATGGTTTGCTAGCCAGCAGTGGCATTATCTCTACATCGAGCTGCTGGGATTTTCAGAACAAAGAAATCAGAGTTTCAATTTTCCAACGAAAGGACTTGTTGCAGAGTTAGAAAATCCAGAATCATGTGAACATCCATATTTTCTGTGCTAAACCCGGAATGGGTGTACATTTGTAAGGAAGCTTGTTTGGTTGTAACAGTGTATTTAGTTGTTAAGGTTTATACAATATCATGGTTGTTTTTTCTTGTTTGTAATTGATGAAAGCTATTGCTAATTTTCTTTCGATATGTTAACTGTACAAAGAACAAAGAACAGCACAGCACAGGAAACAGGCCCTTTGGCCCTACAAGCCCGCGCCGCCCACTTTAACACTCAGTGAGTGCCTTATTCAAGTCTTTCGTCGATCGTCGACGTTTTTGTCTACCTCTAGTGGACTCCGCTAAAAAGGGGATGCAAATTTAGGGAATTATATGTGCGCCAAATTAAGGGAGATCCCATTCAGGGACAATTTATTGACACCAATCAGCCTAAAAAGCACGTTTTTGGGGTGTGGGAGGAAACCGGAGCATCCGGAGAAAATCCACGCAAGCACGGGGAGAATGTGCAAACTCCCACAGACATTGATCCAAGCCAGAGATCCGACCCGGGTCCCTGTAACTGCACTGTATTCTTAAATGAAGTCTGTTTGATAAAAGCTCCCCAGTGGGTCATTTGAATCGTGCCTGCAGTGAAACGTCTTGATGGAATTCTCCCAAAGAAATTCTAATTGTTGATTTTGTGGGAAAACTGGGGTAAATCATGTTGATTTTTTTCAGTGGGAGTTAAGACTAGAACCTCTGTGCGCTGCAGTGGCCACCAGCATGAATATCATTATAAGTCAGTGAGCAGGGCCTATTCTGACCCAGGAGGCTGAAACCAGCAGGCCTCTGCGCATGTGCAGTGGTGCTGCACTGTCAGCCTCCCGATCGTTGGTAAGCTCAATCACTGGCCAGCCCCGCAACCCCCACAGTGCTGCCCCTGATCTCCTCTTGGTCCATTCATGGACCTTCCCGACCATTCCCAGGACAGCCCCGATGCCCACCCCATCCCAAACTACCCCGATTTCCAGCCCTCCCCACCCAACAGATACCCTCAGCAGTGCCAATCCCCACCCAACAGGCAGAGCCTGCCCCCCCCCCCTCCATCCAGTTGACGCCCCCACCCCCACCAATCCACTCCAATCAACTAAATCCTTAGTTGACTGATCCCAATGGTGTAGCTCCAGCGAGACCCCTACCTCCACAGTTTGCCCCTGGGCCATGCCCACATCAGGCCCCATATCCTTGGCACTGCCCATGCCCAATGGGCAGTTGCTAGGTAACCCCTGGGCATTGGGATTTGCACCTTGGACAGTGCCAAGAGGCACAGAGTGGCACTGCCAAGTTACCCATGCCCAGGGTACACCACCCGCCCAAACGCTGGACCCCCACAGGCCCACGATTGGCCCCCTTCTTTTCAGCAGGGTTGAACCACTAGCTCTCTGAAAGTGGGGAGCTAGTGTAATCGCTGCTGGAGTGAGACACTCTGGCAAGGTGGGAGAGGCTAATGGGCCAGGAGAATTCATCCCGGGCTCTCTAATAGCATTTAAATAATAATTACAATATAATTGAAATATTAGCCCTATTCCACAGCTGATTTCTGGCAGGGAGCAGACGGGGCTGGAAATCCGGCACAGGGAGATGTTAGCAAGGTGCAGACTCTCTGGTGAATCTCGCACATCACCCTCTGCATGATTCTCTTTTCTTAGCACAGTGGGCGGCACGGTAGCACAGTGGGTTAGCACTGTTGCTTCACAACTCCAGGGTCCTGGGTTCGATTCCCGGCTCGGGTCACTGTCTGTGTGGAGTTTGCACATTCTCCTCGTGTCTGCGTGGTTTTCCTCCGGGAGCTCCGGTTTCCTCCCACAGTGCAAAGATGTGCGGGTTAGGTTGATTGGCCATGCTAAATTGTCCATTAGTGTCCTGAGATGCGTAGATTAGAGGGATTAGTGGGTAAATATATGGGGTAGGGCCTGGGTGGGATTGTGGTCAGTGCAGACTTGATGGGCTGAATGGCCTCTTTCTGTGCTGTAGGGATTCTTTGATTCAGTCTTGGCCCTTATGCTGATCAGTGCCAAATCTAAATAGCAAAACTTATGGTCTAGGTTGACTACATAAAATGTCTTGGAATTTCTGATCTGGATTATAACAGCATTATGAAGGGGGATTGTGAAGTTTATGGTCTATGTTCCCTGGAGTTTAGAAGAATGAGGGGAGATCCAATTGAAGTATATAAGATGCTAAAGGGGATTGACAGGGTAGACGTAGAGAGTATACTTCCTCTTGTGAGGCAATCTAAAATAAGACATCATTGTCTTACCCAGTCTGCAGTTACAGCAGGAGATCAAGAAGGTGAATGGGATGTTGGCCTTTATAGCGAGGGGGATTGAATAGAAAAGTAGGGAGGTCTTGCTGCAACTGTACAGGGCACTGGTGAGGCCGCAGCTGGAGTACTATGTGCAGTTTTGGTCACCGCACTTGCGCAAGGATATTTTGGCCTTGGAGGGAGTGCAGAGGAGGTTCACTAGGCTGATACCAGAGATGAGGGGGTTGGACTATGAAGAGAGACTAAATAGACTGGGTCTGTACTCGTTGGAGTTTAGAAGGATGAGGGGGGATCTTATAGAGACGTATAAGATAATGAAGGGGGTGGATAGGATAGAGGTAGAGAGATTCTTCCCGCTTAGAAAGGACAGCAGGACTAGAGGGCACAGCCTCAAGATAAGTGGGGGGGGGTACAGTTTAGATCGGAGTTGAGGAGGAACTTCTTCACTCAAAGGGAGGCGAATCTCTGGAATTCTCTGCCCGTTGAAGTGGTGGAGGCTACCTCGCTAAATATATTTAAGTCACGGGTAGATAGGTTTCTGATAGACAGGGGAATTAAGGGTTATGGGGAGAAAGCAGGAAAGTGGAACTGATCCACTTCAGATCAGCCATGATCTTATTGAATGACGGGGCAGGCTCGAAGGGCTAGATGGCCTACTCCTGCTCCTATTTCTTATGTTCTTATTGTTTTAGGATAAGGGATGGCAAAACTAAAACAGAGGTGAGGAGAAATTACTTCCTCTCTGTCATCGCAAAATACACCATGGGAGGAAGGGTGGTCATTAACTCTGGAATGGATCTTGTTTTGCATAAGAAGGTCCATTCATCAGACTTTGGTTTGCATAGCCTTAGCAATGGAAAAGAGCTTCGACTGCTGATACCAGTGTTGACAGAGAGAGAGAAGGCATGAGGGAGAGTATGAGACAGAGAGAGAGAGCATGAGAGAGAGAACGTGAGAGAGTGGGACAGAGAAAGAAAACAAGAAAGAGAGAGAAAGCATGTGAGAGAAAAAGGCTGAGCGAGCAAGAGACCGAGAGAGAGCGTGAAAGAAAGAGTGGTTGGCTGGGAAGGATAAAAGTCTCCTTGTCTACACTCGGAAGAGGGGAGGGTTGGTTTTAACATTTAAGAAAAACTTGGACGGGTTCATGGGGTGTGGAGGGATATGGTTCAAATGCCGGTCAGTGGGATTAGGCAAAAAATGGTTCAGCACAGACAAGAAGGGCCTGTTTCTGAGCTGTAATTTTCTATGGTTCTCCACTTGAATAGTAGTTTTGTAAACGGATATGGCTTTTCCAGTCAATCAATGCCTCGAGCCCCGGTCCAGCTCCTGGGCGTTCTGCTCATCCTGTCTCCACATTCACACCATATCACAGTGCTGGTCACATCATCCTGACACACTTTTTAAACCGAAAGTGGAACCTTGCTACCTGAAAGGAAAGCCCTCAAATTCAAAATCAGTGAAGATACGAGGCGATGAGGTGGGCATGGAGGGACATCAAGTCAGTCAACATTCATTCAAATGTTAACACCTCCCCCTGTTTCACCCATGTAACATCCTCACTCGTGAGAGCACGGTGAGGGGGGGGGTTAAAATTTACACCTGTGAATCTGACCCCAAATCACTGGCTACTGCTACAGATAGGCGACTCTGTCACTTTAAACACTCAGATAAAAATGCAAACCAGGGCGATTTTTCTGCCCAGGCAGAGGGGGGAAAAAAACAATAAAAATACTGGTCCAAACCGGTCATGTATACTTTTAAAATGGACCACCAGTAAAATGGGGAAATAAGAACACTGATCCGAACTGTTTTACTGAGCGAGTGAAGGTTTGCGCGTGATGGAAAATGTAACACCAGGCGGAAGCTGAATGCTCCAGAATATTTAACATAAGAACATAAGAAATAGGAGCAGGAGTAGGCCATCTGGCCCTTCGAGCCTGCCCCGCCATTCAATAAGATCATGGCTGATCTGTCGTGTCTCAGTTCCACATTCCCGCCCTCTCCCCATAACCCTTAATCCCCTCGCTTATCAAAAACCCATCAACCCCCGTCTTAAAAATATTTAGCGAGGCAGCCTCCACCACTTCAACAGGCAGAGAATTCCAGAGATTCACCACCCTTTGAGTGAAGAAGTTCCTCCTCAACTCCGTTCTAAACTGCCCCCCCTTTATCTTGAGGCTGTGCCCCCTAGTCCTACTGTCCTTTCTGAGTGGGAAGAGTCTCTCCACCTCTATCCTATCCATCCCATTCATCATCTTATACGTCTCAATGAGATCTCCCCTCATTCTTCTAAACTCTAACGAGTACAAGCCTAGTTTATTCAGCCTCTCCTCATAGTTCAACCCCTGAACTCTGGTATCAGCCTAGTAAACCTCCTCTGCACTCCCTCCAAGGCCAAAATATCCTTGTGTAAGTGCGACGACCAAAACTGCACACAGTATTCCAGCTGCGGCCTCACCAATGCCCTATACAGCCGCAGCAAGACCTCCCTACTTTTATATTCTATTCCCCTCGCTATGAAGGCCAGCATCCCATTCGCCTTCCTGACCACCTGCTGCACCTGCAGGCTGGGATTTTGCGACTCATGCACAAGGACCCCGAGGTCCCTCTGCACCGTCGCCTGCTGCAGCTTTTCGCGATCTCTGACCAGTGGCAAAGCTCGGAGTGAAATGTGTTGAACAGTTGAAAGAAGCTGTCTTCAGGTCAGGAGTGAATAATGAGTGGCAAAAGAACTGTTTCAGTTCTCGCTTCCTCCAAAGTAGGAAGCTTCTGATAGTGGAAAAAAAATCATTAAAATCAAAATCTAGTTGTGGCGGACTTCCTTTCTAACCAATGGGAAAGGCTTCGTGTTTCACGTCGCCTTCATATTTCGTATATTATATGGTGCATCTTTGAACAATGATAATGGAAGGGAAAGTCAGATCAGACACTGTTCTCTTACAGAAGTTCATGAATTATTCAGATGAGATTTGAAGGGAGATGAATACTAGTGGATGTAATTTGCAAAAACTTTGCATAATGACATCCATTTTTATCACAGGCCTTATCATAATGCCTGCCCACTTAAACATATCCCGCAAATCATTAGAAATAAATGTAAAAAGGAGCCAAGGCTGGAGGAAATAGAGAAATAGTTCAGACAGCCTTTTTGGACAATATTACTTATTTCAGAAAATGATGCATATGATACTAAAAGTATTGAAATGCTAAACAGCTAATAAATTCATGGCTGCATTTTTCATTAAATGAGTTTAAAATGGTCAGATGACTGGGATAATTCTCCATTTTGACTTCTGAACAGTTGGTGGACCTCCTATAATGTGCATTGTAATGCTTTCAACGCTGCTGAATAAAACGCAAATAAATTCTATTCCTGTACAACGTCCTGTCACTTCTACTTTGCAGGAGGAGAATGGAATTTTTTTATTTTCCTCTCCCCAGGCACAGCACTTGGGCAAACGTTTTTCAAAGTGTTCCTTAGCTTCAAGGATTGAAAATGTGCCTGGAAGTACAGCAGATATGGATCCAACACTGTAAATGGAAACTCAATGGGCAGCATTGTGGTACAGTAGTGGTGGTACAATAGTTATCACTGCTGCCTCACAGTACGTGGGTCCCGGGTTCAATCCCGGCTTTGGATCACTGTCTGCGCGGAGTCTACATGTTCTCCCCCCCTGTCTAAGTGGATTTCCTCCGGGTGCTCTGGTTTCCTCCCACAGTAAGAAGCCTCACCACACCAGGTTAAAGTCCAACAGGTTTATTTGGTAGCAAACGCCACCAGCTTTCTGGGCTCTCTGCCCCTTCATCAGGTGAGTGGCAGAACCCCGAAAGCTACTGACGTTTGCTAACAAGTAAACCTGTTGGGCTTTAACCTGGTGTTGTGAGATTTCTTACTGTGTTTACCCCAGTCCAACGCCGACATCTCCACATCATTCCTCCCACAGTCCAAAGATGTGCAGATTAGGTGGATTGGCCATGTTACAAATTGCCCTTTTGTGTCCCAAAGTGTGTAGGTTAAATGGATTAGCCACGGGAAATGGTGGGGATAGGGTGAGAGGGACATGCTTAGGATGCTTTGCCGTTGAGTTGGTGAAGACTCGATGGGCTGAATGGCTACCTTCTGCACTGTAGGGATTCTAAGAAATATTTGACAAGGGACATCTTAAACCTGGGGGGGGGTGATTCTCCCAAAAAAACTCTTAAGTGTTGAATTTGTGGAAAAACTGGAATAATTCACGCTTTTTCTCGTGCAAGAAACAGGGAAAGCTAGCACACAGGGGTAGCAGATAATCAGGAAGTCTAATGGAATGTCCACCCTTATTTCAAGTGGATTTGAGTCGGGAAGTCTTGTTGCAACTTACAAGGTACCGGTGACACCACATCTGGAGGACTGTGGGCAGCTCTGGTTCCTTTATTTGGGGATATTATTTCATTGGAGGCAGTTCAGAGAAGGATGATCCCAGTATGAAGGAATTATCTTATAAGGAAAGATTAAACAGGTTGGGACCCTACTCATTGGAATTTAGAGGAATGAAAGGTGATCTCAAAGAACAAAGAACAACACAGCACGGGAAACAGGCCCTTCAGCCCAACGAGCCCGTGCCGCCATTTTAACATTATGAGTGCCCTCCTCTACCCATGACCTTTGTCTACGCCTATTGGGGAAGATTGAGGGAAGACTAATTTACGGACAATTTGTTACACCAATCAGCCCAAGAGCATGTTTTTTGGGGGTGTGGGAGGAAACCGGAGCACCCGGAGAAAACCCACGCAAGCACGGGGAGAATGTGCAAACTCCCACAGACACTGGCCCAAATCCATGTGTCTGCACAGCAATCAGTGATAGCTACTGAGCTGTCGTGTTGCCCGTCAGATGGTCCAGTTTAAGCGTACACTAATGACGTGGAGTACTAGGCAACTCTCGAATCTCGCTGAAACAGAAGATTCTTGACAGGGTAAACGCTCAGAGGATGTTTCCCTTCATGAGTCTGGGGCCAGAGGGTGCAGTCTCAGAATAAAGAGGCACCAATTTAACACTGAGGAGGTATTTCTTCCCTCAGTGGGTTGAGAGTCTTTGGAACTCTGGCACAGAGAGCTCTTGAGTGGAGTCCTGTGTATATTTAAGACTGAGATATGTAGATTTTTGATCAGTAAGAAAATCAAAGGTTATGGGGGAAGGGCAGGAAAGTGGATGTGAGGAATGTTCTAATCCTATTGAATGGTGCAGCAGGCTTGAGGGACTGAACAGCCTCCTCCTCTTCCCATTTCTTATGGTCTTATAGCACCCGACACCAACATGATTCTCCTTTCAAGCTGAATGGGGCAGGTCACACTTGCCGGGACTCACTCCCTAACAGCAGGGGGTGGTGTACTTACACCATGGGGACTGCAGTCCGCTATCACCTTCACAAGGGCGATTAGGGATGGGTAATTAACGGGGGCTTAGCCAGCGATGCCACATCCTATAAAAGAATAATAATAAAAGAGGGGGGGAAAAGACAGACTAGAGAAACACTAACTTCTTCCTTAGTGTAATCATTCCATCCCCTGAGTATTTAGCTCCCCAGCCAACATTTCTTAGCATCCCCAAGCTACAACTGCCAAGGGTACTGGTCATTCAAAAGTGGCCGATGCAATCATACTTCAGCACAGTTTAATGAATGGCACCGACTTTCGATTACCGGAACATTTTCTTTCATAATACTTCTTTGCCACAATTTCTCCACCATGCTTTTCTTATTATAGAACATCGAACACCACAGCACAAACAGGCCCTTCGGCCCACAAGTTGCGCCAATCCTATCCCAGCCTACTAGCCCTATCTATAACTCTCAATCCTATTAAGTCCCATGTACTCACCCAGAAGTTATGTTTTCCATTATGGTGCTAGACCTACTTATTCCACATGCGCCTGGGTTCCTATTGTCAAACCTCCATCTCTCAGGGTGGGATATTTTAGTCCCTGCCCCCGCATGGCCTGTTTCCTGCCAGTCAATGTTGCTCTCCTGCCCACTGGGGAGGTAGGGGTTGGGCGAGGGGGGAGGGACGGGGTGTGTTCACCTTCGGTGGGACTGGAAAATTCTGCCAGTGGAAACAGCTGGATAATCCTGTCCTCTGTTACAAACAAATCCCCGTTAATTCTTACCGTTCCTTCGTCTTTAATGGGGGCATTGGCATCCCCGTGCATTATTTGCACAGATGTCAGCAAAAATGCCGAAACTCAAGTCAAATTCGGCACTTAGAGTCGCTGGGATGAATTTTACCATCCTGCCCATCACGGGAAGTGTAGCAGGCAGGGGAGGCGGGGGGGTGGGGAGCGGGGCAGGAGGGGGGTGCAGACAACGCAAAGATCCAATGCCCTCTGGGGTGGCACGGTGGCACGGTGCTTAGCACTGCTGCCTCACAGCGCCAGTGAACTGGGTTCGATTCCCGCCTCGGGTCGCTGTCTGTGCGGTCAGTGTTTGTACAGTTTGCACATCCTCCCCGTGTCCGCATGGGTTTCCTCCGAGTGCTCCAGTTTCCTCCCGCATTTCAGAAATGTGTGGGTTAGATTGATTGGCCGTGCTAAATTGTCACTTAGTGTCAGTGGGCTTCGCTGAGGGGTTACAGGAATGAGGCCTGGGGGGAGGGGGGATTGTGGTCGGGGCAGACTTGATGGGGCTAATGGCCTCCTTCTGCACTGTAGGGATTCTATGATTCTGTAACAACAGCCAAGCCCCAAGAATAATATTTCCACAGGTCAGTCGGGGAGACACAACGGGAAGATAGGTCGCCTGAACTCCGATAATTCCTTACTGTTCCTTAGTCTTTAATGGGGGTATTGGCATTCCCATGCATTAGTTACACAGATTTCAGCAAAATGCAGAAACACAGTCAAATTCAACACTTAGAGTCACTGCGATGAATTTTACCATCCTGCGTGGGAATTTTACATGGGAATTGTAGTCGGCATGAGGGTGGTGGCGGGAAACAATGCAAAGATCCGTGCGATTTTCCAGCTTTGGGGCCAGCATGGCTGGAAAATTACACCCTTAGAATCGGGCAGCACAGAAAAGGCCTTTCGGTCCATCGAGTCTGCACTGACCACGAACCTCTCCGTAAACCTGGTGTTGTCAGACTTTTTACTGACCACGAACAGCAGGAATCGCTGGGCCACCCCTCCTGACTTTAGCAAGATTGTGCATCAGAGCTGGGCACGGTGTCTCAGAACGCTAAGGTATATTCCGATTACTTTGTGAAACCTTAAAAATGACAGTTCCAATTTCTAATATTTACATTGCGTGATAAGCTGATCAGTCTTTGTTGTGTGGAGTGGGTTCAAAATGTGAATGTCTATCGTCGCACAGGAATGTTTTGTGGAAGTTACGATGTGTGAATTGGACATTCCCAAGCTTTACGCCCTCCCCGTTTTTGTTTGATGTGGCCATTCATCAACTCATTAACCGATAAACTCATTAAAATTAAGTGCTAAGGAAAATCTTCAAAGGAATTGCTTTTAAAATTAATTGGCAAGGACAGTCTTCAAAGCGCGTGCTTTTACAACAAAGGAATCAAAGAAACTCTCAGTGGTCAAGACTTCTGGGCAGTGCTGATAAATATTCTTAATTCTGCAAAATTTATCACGGCTGATGCGGGGATGAGGAATATCAGCGGCATGGTAGGTGGGAGAGGTTGGGACTGTGTTGCTAGGAGAAGAGGAGGTTCAGATGAAATTTGATAAAGGTTAGGATCTGGAATGCACTGTCTGAGAGCGTGGTGGAGACAGATTCACACAGTGAGTGGTTAGGATCTGGAATGTACTGTCTGAGAGTATGGTGGAGACAGATTCACACAGTGAGTGGTTAGGATCTGGAATGTACTGTCTGAGAGTATGGTGGAGACAGATTCACACAGTGAGTGGTTAGGATCTAGAATGTACTGTCTGAGAGTATGGTGGAGATGGATTCATACAATGAGCAGTTAGGATCTGGAATGCACTGTCTGAGAGTGTGGTGGAGACAGATTCACACAGTGAGTGGTTAGGATCTGGAATGTACTGTCTGAGAGTGTGGTGGAGATGGATTCATACAATGAGCAGTTAGGATCTAAAATGTACTGTCTGTGAGTGTGCTGGAGAGATTCACACAGCAAGCGGTTAGGATCTAGAATGCACTGTCTGAGAGTGTGGTGGAGACAGATTCACACAGCAAGTGGTTAGGATCTAGAATGTACTGTCTGAGAGTATGATGGAGACAGATTCACACAGCAAGCTGTTAGGATCTAGAATGCACTGTCTGAGAGTGTGGTGGAGACAGATTCACACAGCGAGTGGTTAGGATCTAGAATGTACTGTCTGAGATTGTAGCAGACAGATTCAAACAGCGAGTGGGTGGATCTGGAGGGTACTGTCTGAGAGTATGGCAGAAACAGATTCACACAGCAAGTGGTAAGAGTCTAGAATGCGTTGTCTGAGAATGTGGTGGAGACAGATTCACAGAGTGAGTGGTGAGTATCTCAAATGTACTGTCTGAGAGTGTGGTAGGGACAAATTCACACAACAAGTGATAAGGATCTCTAACAGTGAGAGCTAAGGATGGTAAGGGTGGCACGGTGGATCGCACTGCTGCCTCACAGTGCCAAGGACCCGGTTCGATTCCTGGGTCACTGTCTGTGTGGAGTTAGCACATTCTCCCCGTGTCTGCTTGGGTTTCCTCTGGGTGCTCCGGTTTCCTCCCACAATCCAAAGATGTGTGGGTTAGGTTGATTGGCCATGCTAAAATTGATTGTAGTTTTGAGGAGGGATTATCAGGGTAAATATGTGGGGTTATGGGGATAGCACGGGATTGTTGTCAGTGCAGTCCCAATGGGCTGAATGACCTCCTTCTGTACTGTAGGGGTTCTATGATTCTATGATCTGGAATATAGTGTCTGTGAGTGTTGCAGCAAAAGATTCACATAATGAATGGTTAGGATCTGGAATGCACTGTCTGAAAGTGCGACAGAGACAGATTCACACCGTGAGTGGTTGGATCTGAGAGTTGGTACTGTCTGTGAGTGTGATGGAGACAAATTCACACAGATAGTGGTTCAGATCTGGAAGGCACTGTCTGAGGGTATGGTGGAGACGGATTCGCACAGTGAGTGGTTAGGATCTGGAATGCACTTTCTAGGACTGTGGTGGAGACAGATTCAATTAATGTGTTATAGCAGGAGTTGGATTGGTATTTGATCGGCAAGAACATGGAGGGAAATGTTGAGTTAGTGTAGACATGATGGGCTGAATGGCCTCCTTTGTTCTCTAACAACTCTGTAATTCTGTTATTATACATATCTACGGGAGCGACCTTATCATTGTGTCTCGCAGCTGATGGCGGGGCAATCCAATAAGACCATGTGAAGGCCAAGAAATCAGTTTCATTCCCAATTTCTCTCCACTCACCATCTTACCGGCATCAGGTATCCAGCGCATACAGTCTCCTGCCCATTTCTGCCTGAATAATTTATTCAAATACATTTAAAACTATGTTTTACATTGAATTAATGAGTCTGGAATGGGATTGTCTGGGTTCACTTGCCTCTGCGACCTCGTTGGGAGGGGTTCTCTCTAGTGACAATTACATATGGTGTTCAGCAACATGAACTAGTCATGGTGGCCTCATCAGTAGAACGGAGGCCATGAAGCCCCCCAGGGAGGTCAAGGGCAAGGGGGGCGCGGGGTGGGGGGGAGGTACTTGAGCAATGCCAGGCCGAAGGACCTGAGAGATGGAGTCAAACTGGTGGTGTAGCCTACGGCCAGACCAGGGATGGGGTCTACGGGTGTGGGGCCAGATTGGGGCGTGTCGATTGGGTAGGGAGGGGGGCCCCTGCTGCTACTCTGCAGACAGGGGGTGATGTGGAGATCAATGATGAGCCTCCACAATAGGGGAAGCTGGGTTGAGACCGGTTACAGTGGTAGGTGCCCTTAAAGCAGGGCAGGACTTACTCAGTTAACGGTAGGGCACTGGGGAGAGTTTTAGAACAAAGGGATCTAGGGGTACAGGTTCATAGCCCCTTGAAAATGGAGTCATAGGTGGAGAGGGTGGTGAAGAAGGCATTTGGCATGCTTGGTTTCATTGGTCACAGGAATTTCAGGAGTTTACATTGAATTCAGGAGTCGGGACATTTTGTTGAAGTTGTAGAAGACATTGGTAAGGCCACACTTGGAATACTGTTTACAGTTCTGATCACCCTATCATAGAAAGCATATTATTAAACTAGAAAGAGTGCAGAAAAGATTTAAGAACATAAGAAATAGGAGCAGGAGTAGGCCATCTAGCCCTTTGAGCCTGCCCCGCCATTCAATAAGATCATGGCTGATCTGAAGTGGATCAGTTCTACTTTCCCGCTTTCTCCCCATAACCATTAATCCCCCTGTCTATCAGAAATCTATTTAACCTATTTACTAGGATGCTACCAGGAGTTGATGGATTGGGCTATAAGGAGGGGCTGAATAAACTGGGACTTTTTTCCCTGGGGTGTATGAGGTTTAGGGTGATCTTATAGAGGCCTATAAAATAATGAGGGGCGCAGATAAGATAGATAGTCAACATCTTTCCCCAAAGTTAGGGGCATCTAAGGCTAGAGAGCGTAGGTAAGGTTAGTGGGGAGAGATACAAAAGAGCCCAAAGGGGCAACGTTTTCACACACAGGGTAGCGAGTCTGGAACAAGCTGCCAGAAGCAGTAGTCGAGACGGATACAATTTTGTCTTTTAAAAAGCTTTTGGACAGTTACATGGGTAAGATTGGTATAGAGCAATTGGGACTAGCTTAATGGTTAACAACTAGGCAGCATGGACAAGTTGGGCTGAAGGGCCTGATTCCATGCTATAAACCTCTGTAACTCTGCTGGTTGCTATTGCGCGTGTGCAGCTACAGAGATCTGCACATGCGCAACGGCACTCTGCAGCTGCAGCAGGCTTACTGGCGATTCACCCCTTCCCCTACAAGCAAGGAACGGTTTCGCCCTTTTCTTTTCCTGCAGTGTGTGGATAAGATGCTGGATTTAAAAAAAAATAGATCAAAGACTCTCCTGTTTTCATACCTGTCATGGACTCAGATTATTTTTGGTAAGATTGATCCTGAGATGTTAATTTATGTGAAACATCTCATTGTAAATAAATGCAATTATTACACTCGTTCCACAGGAAGTCAACAACAATATGACATGCTCTAATCTTTCAAGATTGTTGGAAGGTGAGCTTGAATTCTAACGTAACTACCAGTGTGCACAGGGCATCTTCAATCATTTCCCCTCGCAGGCATGGTTGAGGTCTAAGGCTTCCTGTTGGCCCATAACTTCACATACATTCCAGCCAGTGAGGAGTAACTCAAGAAAATAAAATCTCTGTCAAGACCCATCAGAACCTTTTTCTCCCCATAGCTGCTGTTGGACCTGCTGAGGCATTTTCTGTTATTGAGTGATTTTACTCAATGGTCGAAATCCTTCAGTACTTTTCGACGTGGCAATTTACTCCCCAGTAGTTTATTTGTGGCTGAGGGTTAAATGTGGGTTCCATACCGTGAGGGATTGGAACAGTGGCAGTGTGCGGGAGAACTGTTTCGAGAAGCGACAATATAACAGCGCCGGGAACAACCTGTGCAGGAGAAGGGATAATATTGTGTGAAACAATTATTTTTTTAAAAAACTCATTAA
The DNA here is from genome assembly GCF_965287045.1 of Carcharhinus amblyrhynchos. Lineage (NCBI taxonomy): Eukaryota > Metazoa > Chordata > Chondrichthyes > Carcharhiniformes > Carcharhinidae > Carcharhinus > Carcharhinus amblyrhynchos. The sequence goes on along the minus strand of NW_027649782.1, from coordinate 1,808,587 downwards.
CAGATATTGTTTGTAATTGCATTCTGACACTTCTGGAATTGCAATCTGTGAGATAAGCAAAGCACGGAGCTTTCCATTTTAATCTTCCTTTCAGGTTTGCTCTTGCTACACTTTATAACCCATTTTGATGTCTCTCTGAGTACCTTGCTGAACCGTAACACTCCTGAACAATGTGCACAGAATATTAAAGGTATCTCCGCACACACACACACATCGCCTCGCCTGCCTGTTAACTCCCAGACATGACCGTCACCTGCAGCTTTCTCCTCCTGCTTTCAGGAATAGAATTGCTGAGTTAAGCAGCATTTACTGAGTCAAGTTACTGCAGTATATGCTAGACTAGATTTTTCTTTGCCTGAAGCTTTTCCTCCAAGGTTTGCTGTGCTTTGTTCTTCCCTTTATCCCACTTGCAACCCCTGGCAAGTTGTTAAGCAACCTAAATTCGTTTTTAAGTCAGTGGATGCCTTGTGAAGCTTATTCTTATTGTTTAAGGAAAGGTCAAGATTGAACACATTTTGACCTGAAGGAGTTCTCAGAATCTCCAACCTGTCGGCTCAAGCAAATTCAAAGTTGCATCCTTAATTTGGAAAACTCTCGGGGAGTATCCAGAGTAACACTGGGTGATTTTTTGCGGCTGGATTTTAATATTCCTTCTCGCGAGAAGCAAGTTAAATATCTGCTTCCCGTTGTGATCTATGACTCTCTCACAAAGAATATTCGGGTTTGTGATGTGTGACTTTTTGAGGTGAGACCTCATTGATTCTGTAGAAAAATTACTGAGAAAACATGATGTTTTGTGACCTCTCAGCTAAGTAGCATGTCAAAATGTTTGCTCACTCAGGTTGAGGAATGCACAATCTTTTTGTGAAGTTGACCTAATTTAGCCTGACCTATACTGACCAGATACATACAGCACAGCAATACCCTGACATTATTAAATCAAGCACAGTTAAGGGCAGTGAATACACTCAGTGGAATCTGTTTATTCCTTTTACCATTTTATCTCATTATTTTCTCATCTTTCTAGCACTCCTGTTACAGCGCCTCTTCATTAGCCTGGAAATGGGTACTGCAGTCCACCAACATCACCTCGCTGGCCTGGGAGGGAAATAAATACGGCACAGACCCAGAACAGAAACGCCTAGCAGTGCAGGAAGTGGATGAATGATCGAACAGCCTAGGTCAACTTCCTGCTCACCCCAAGCAAACAATCTCACATTGAATCAGGCAGTCAAAGGGTTACACGCCTCAGGGATCTCACACATGGGCAGGAGGCACGGTGGCACGATGGTCAGCACTGCTGCCTCACAGCACCAGGGACCTGGGTTCGATTCCAGCCTCGGAGTTTACACGTGCTCTCTCGTGCCTCTGTGTTTTTACTTCGGGGGTTCCAGATCCTTCCCACATTCCAAAGGTATGCGTGTCAGGTTGATTTGCCATGATAAATCGCCCCTCAGTGTCAGGGGGATTAGCAGGTGTAGGGCCTGGGTGGGGTTGTTGTAGGTGCAGGTTTGATGGGTCGAATGGCCTCATTCTTCACTATAGGGATTCTGTGACTCCGTGATTAGTGGAGGAGATATCAGCATTGTAGGTCTCAAATATACTTCAATATCTTTGGCTCTTAAAATCATAGAACCCCTTCAGTGCAGAAGGAGGTCATTTGGCCCATTGAGCCTGCGCCAATAACAATCCCATCCAGGTCCTATCCTTGTAACCCCACACGTTTACTTTGCTAATCTCCCTGACACTAAGGAATGATTTAGCATGGCCAATCAACCTAACCTACACATCTTTGGGGTCTGGGAGGAAACCCACGCAGACACAGGCAGAACGTGCAAACTCCACACCGTCATCCAAGACCGGAATTGAACTTGGATCCCTGGCGCTGTAAGGCAGCAGTGCTAACCACTGTGCCGCCGTGCTGTCCTATGCTGGGGAGGGCTCGTTGTACACAACATCCCCACCTCTCCTCAATCCTTTGCCCTTACATTTCCATCCACTTGCCTGCATCCAAGTCACGGTAACCAATAAACAAGAGGGAGAGACCCAGATGGGAAGCAGGGTGGTGGGCATCCAGGATCTTCCCTGGAAAAGGAGGCAGCCGAGTCGTCCAGGGAAGGACAGGAATTGCTCTTTTGGGAAAAGCTCGATTAGCCTTCCCCAGCAACACAGTACGGATGAGCCCTCGTCCTGACATTCACAGTGAGTGATACGCAATTGTGCATCCTGCCTACTCATGGACTAAATGGATCTTCTGTCTCTGACAGACACCAACAGGGCCAGGCACAGGACCAGCCAGACCACAATACAGGCCCTTCGGCCCACAAAGTTGTGCCGAACATGTCCCTACCTTAGAGATTACTAGGCTTACCTATAACCCTCTATCTTATTAAGTTCCATGTACTTATCTAAAAATGTCTTATAAGACCCTATCAAATCCACCTCCACCACCATTGCTGGCAGCCCATTCCACTCACCCACCACTCTCTGAGTGAAAAACTTACCCCTGACATCTCCTCTGTACCTGCTCCCCAGCACCTTAAACCTGTGTCCTCTTGTGGCAGCCATTTCAGCCCTGGGAAATAGCCTCTAACTATCCACTTGATCAATACCTCTCAACATCTTATACACCTCGATCAGGTCACCTCTCTTCCTTCGTCTCTCCAAGGAGAAAAGGCCGAGCTCCCTCAACCTATCCTCATAAGGCATGTCACCCAATCCAGGCAACATCCTTGTAAATCTCCTCTGCACCCTCTCAATAGCTTCCACATTCTTCCTGTAATGAGGCAACCAAAACTGAGCACAGTACTCCAAGTGGGGTCTGACCCCAGTGATGCAGTGATTGGACAAAAATTGGCAGGCGGTAAAATATAAGATTGCCCACTTTGAAAGGAAGAATGAAAGTAGTATTATTTAGATTGAGAGAGGGTGCAGAATGTTACAGTACAGAGGGATCCAAGTTCCTTGTATATGAATCATTAAAACACAGCATGTAGGCATGCTAAGTAATTAAGGAGGCAAATGGAATGTTGGCTGGAATCTTACCACCGTTCACACCGATGGGATTTTCCCATCCCGCTGCACTGAATGGAGATTTGGCTGGTCGGCAAATTCTCTGACCTCGCTGCAGCGCGAGTGTGGTGTGAACAGCCAGTCAGATTGTGCCCCTGGCCATTATTGCAAGGGAGTAGGGTATAAAAGTAGGGAAGCCTCGCGACAACTGTTCAGGACATTGGTGAGATCACACCTGGAGTGTCGTGTGCAGGTTTTGTCTCCATACTTAAGGGGAGATTTACTGAAGCAGATCACGGTGTTGATTGCTCGGATGAATACTGAGGAAATGCTGAGCAAGTTGGACCTGCACTCATTGTAATTTAGAAAAATGATTTTATTGAACAAATACAGATCCTGAGGGAGTTTGATAGGGTGAAAGGATCTAGAACTAAGAGGCAAAGATGAAAAGTAAGAGCATAAAGAGAATATATTTTTCTTCCAGAGGATTATGAGTCCTTCAGGGAGTAGTGGAAGCTGGGATATATTCATGGCTGAGTTAGACAAAAAACGGTCAAAGGTCATGGAGGACAGACAGGAAAGTCAAGTCAAGGCCACAATCTGATCCATCACCAATGTAATGAATGCTGCTCTAATCCTGCTCCGAATTCTCATCTCCTGATGCCACAACAGACTGGTCTCACTGAATTTAACTGACACTCCTTGATAGCCGTTCAGCAAAATACATTCCCACAAATGAATTGGGATAAGCGGAGAGCTGGAAGAAGATCCCAGAATGTCATGAAGAAATTTTGTCTGTAAAACGATGACTGAAAAGGGAGGAAGAGAGAATGAACGATTGAACATGAAGGTGTAAATGCTCTGATTGTACCTGCATGTTGTGATCTTTGATTCTCTGAGCTGCCACTTTGCTTAAACGAAAGAATTCCTGCCTTGCCTGCCACACATTCCTGATAGAGCATTTTTAAACTCAACTCTCAGTTCACAGGCAATTGAAATTCAGTTCTTATTTCCCTCAAACACAATCAGTTCCTCAGATCATCGTCCCAACTGTTGTTGGACAGCCTACCTTGGAGAAACAAGCTGCCACCGGTTCAATGGTTCCCCTTTCCCTCGATCTCCCTTCCGCTCCAGAAAATAAATCAGAGAATTTTGGGTATGGCGTGACCAGCCTCTCGAGGGTTCTTTCCTCTTATTCATATTCGCCTTCAAGATAGCCTCCTTCTCTCAAGTTTTTAAAGGAGGACTTCAGATGAACCTAAGAATTTTGCCAACATCAAGGGAGGGGGAAGAAAAGATAATAGAGAAAAAGAAAAACCACAATCGTTCATCCCAGTTTGAAATCTATTATTCCCTGTATCCCCCAGGAAAAAGAATGATGATTTCATCATTTATCAAAGCAAGCTCATGAAATCCCCTGATATCCAATCAGCAACACAACTGGCCATCTTACCAGAACTGTCTTCTGTTCTTTAAATGTGTGTCACATTGAAACGCTAGCTACATTCTTGTTTCAGAGTTTATGCTTCATCGTAAGTGTTGTACAGTCTTTGGAAGCACCACTGGCAACATAATTAACGTAAAACTTTGTACTTAAATGTTTTAATTGTTTTTCTCACCCTTTTCGATGAGAGTTACATAGAACATAGAACACTACAGCACAAACAGGCCCTTCGGCCCACAAGTTGCGCCGATCACATCTATACCTACCAGGCCATAGAACTATCTGTAACTCCCAATCCCATTAAATCCCATATACTCATCCAGAAGTCTTTTAAAAGACCCCAGTGAGTTTGTCTCTACCACCACCGACGGCAGCCGATTCCACTCACTCACCACCCTCTGAGTGAAAAACTTACCCCTGACATCTCCCCTGGTCCGGATGGGATTTACCCCAGGATTCTCTGGGAGGCAAGAGAAGTGATTGCAGAGCCTCTGGCTCTGATCTTCAGATCGTCGTTGGCCTCTGGTATAGTGCCGGAAGATTGGAGGATAGCGAATGTTGTCCCATTGTTTAAGAAGGGGAACAGAGACTTCCCCGGGAATTATAGACCGGTGAGTCTCACTTCTGTTGTGGGCAAGGTTTTAGAAAAAATTATTCGGGATAGGATTTATAGTTATTTGGAGAGTAAAGAATTGATTGGAAATAGTCAGCATGGTTTTGTGGCGGGTAGGTCGTGCCTTACTAACCTTATTGAGTTTTTTGAGAAAGTGACGAAAGAGGTGGATGGGGGTAAGGCAGTGGACGTGGTGTATATAGATTTTAGTAAGGCGTTTGATAAGGTTCACCATGGTAGGCTTCTGCACAAAATGCAGATGTATGGGATTGAGGGTGATCTAGGGAATTGGATCAGGAATTGGCTAGCGGATAGGAGACAGAGGGTGGTGGTTGATGGTAAGTATTCATCATGGAGTTCGGTTTCGAGTGGTGTGCCTCAGGGATCTGTTTTGGGGCCACTGCTGTTTGTAATTTTTATTAATGATCTGGATGAGGGTATAGTTGGGTGGATTAGTAAGTTTGCTGATGACACCAAAGTCGGAGGTGTGGTAGATAGTGATGAAGGGTGTCATAGTTTGCAGGAAGACTTAGACAGGTTGCAGAGCTGGGCCGAGAGGTGGCGGATGGAGTTTAATGCGGAGAAGTGTGAGGTAATTCACTTTGGTAGGAATAACAGATGTGTCGAGTATAGGGCTAACGGGAGGACTTTGAATAGTGTGGATGAGCAGAGGGATCTAGGTGTATGTGTACATAGATCCCTGAAAGTTGGGAGTCAAGTAGATAAGGTTGTTAAGAAGGCATACGGTGTCTTGGCGTTTATTGGTAGGGGGATTGAATTTAGGAGTCGCAGCGTCATGTTGCAACTGTACACAACTCTGGTGCGGCCGCACTTGGAGTACTGTGTGCAGTTCTGGTCCCCACATTATAGGAAGGATGTGGAGGCTTTGGAGAGGGTGCAGAGGAGGTTTACCAGGATGTTGCCTGGTATGGAGGGGAGGTCCTATGAGGAGAGGCTGAGGGATTTGGGGTTGTTTTCGCTGGAAAGAAGGCAGCTAAGAGGGGATCTTATTGAAACATATAAGATGATTAGAGGTTTAGATAGGGTGGATAGTGATAGCCTTTTTCCTCTGATGGAGAAATCTAGCACGAGGGGGCATGGCTTTAAATTAAGGGGTGGTAGTTCTCGGACAGATGTCAGGGGTAGGTTCTTTACCCAGAGGGTGGTGAGGGATTGGAATGCCCTGCCTGCTGCAGTTGTAAATGCGCCTAGTTTGGGGGCGTTTAAGAGATCCGTGGATAGGTTTATGGACGAGAAGGGATTGGTTTAGGTTAGTGGGTCATTGTTTTGTAACTGGTCGGCGCAACATCGTGGGCCGAAGGGCCTGTTCTGTGCTGTAATGTTCTATGTTCTATCTCCTCTGTACTTGCTCCCCAGAGAGTTGTTGTGCATTGTAACAATTAGCGTAAAGACCCGCATTATTGAAGCTGGGCCTTGGTGAATTGCATAGAACATAGAACATTACAGCACAGTACAGGCCCTTCGGCCCTCGATGTTGCGCCGACGTGGAACCAATCTAATGACCCTCTAACCTAAACTATTCCAATGTTATCCATATGCCTATCCACTGACCATTTGAACGCTCTTAAAGTTGGCGAGTCCACAACTGCTGCAGGCAGGGCATTCCACGCCCTTACTACCCTCTGAGTAAAGAACCTACCTCTGACACCCATCCTATAATTACCACCCCTTAATTTAAAGCTATGTCCCCTCATGTTAGCCATCACCATCCGAGGAAAAAGGCTCTCACTGTCCACCCTATCCAATCCTTTGATCATCTTGTATGCCTCGATTAGGTCACTTCGTAACCTTCTTCTTTCTAATGAAAACAACCTCAAGTCCCTCAGCCTTTCCTCATAAGACCTTCCCACCATATCAGGCAACATCCTGGTAAACCTCCTCTGCACCCTTTCCAATGCCTCCACATCTTTCTTATAATGCAGCGACCAGAACTGTACGCAATACTCCAAGTGCGGCCGCACCAGAGTTTTGTACAATTGCAACATGATCTCACGGCTCCGAAATTCAATCCCTGTACCAATAAAAGCTAACACACCGTACGCCTTCTTAACAACCTTATCAACCTGGGTGCCAACTTTCAGGGAGCTATGCACATGTACCCCAAGATCTATCTGCTCGTCGACACTACCAAGAGTCCTTCCATGAGCCCTATATTCTGTACTCCTGTTACTCTTACCAAAGTAAGAAAAAAAAGAAAAAAAAGCAGAGAAGTGTAAAAATGGGACGGGAGGCCCAGAATTGATTTGATAATCTCAGTTCCTGAATGCTCTGCGGGGGACACTTGTAATCATTATGGACTGTAAAATACTCAGCACAATTTTCAGTGAAATTCCATGCTGAAGAACTGTAACCCCAATGAAAAAATGAAGAAAATATTTAACAGTATCTAGAATGACACTAGCCGTTGGGACCCAGGAAATAGGAGTTGCATCTATGCTCATCTTCAGACATTATTACATAAACTCATCAAGGAAAGACGGAGATTGAGAGGGGACATGATAGAGGTATATAAGATACTGAAGGGAATAGATAGAGTTAATAGTGAGAGACTGCTCCCTAGACTGGGTACGAACACGAGAGGTCATCACTTAAGGGTGAGGGGGGGGAGGTATAATTTGGAGGTAAGAGGAAGGTTCTTTACGCAGAGAGTTGTGGGGGTCTGGAATGCGCTACCGAGTAGGGTGGTGGAGGCAGGAACGTTGGACTCGTTTAAGATGCAGTTAGATAGGCACATGAGTGAAACGAGAATGGAGGGATATGGTAGGGGCTATTAAATAGGGTTAAACCTCGGGAGACACCGGAAGGGCAGGCTGTATGATTAATATTTTTTGTCTTTATTCCACAGGTGGAGGTCCACCTCGTGTCAAGCGAGGGGCATGCACACGGCGGGTCGTGCGTGGGCTGCTCTTGGAAGTCCAGGAGTGGCCTAGTACTTCATGTCGGTGTGTGTGCTTGATCCTGGACCAATAGACGGGCTCCACAACAGCTCAGTGACTAGCACTGCTAGCTGTGCAGACACATGGATTTGGGCCTGTGTCTGTGGGAGTTTGCGCATTCTCCCTGTGGTTGCGTGGGTTTCCTCCGGGCGCTCCGGTTTCCTCCCACACCCCAAAGATGTACTCTTAGGCTAATCGGTTTCCACCAAATTGACACTATTTCTTCCCTGAATCTGACTGAGTAGGGTCCCATTCGTAGACATGCAGGGTAGAATAGGTGTAGGGTGATGCGGCGGCGCGGGCTCGTTGGGCCGAAGGGCCTGTTTCCCGTGCTGGGTTGTTCTTTGTTCTAAGTTGGACCTGTCACTGGTAAAATAATGGAAAATTTGCCAAATTGCCAATCATGATAACTTGGAAGGCCCAAAATAATATCAACAGCTTAATTGCATTAGAAAGAACCACAGTTTGGCCAATTTTGGGCAACACAGAATAGAAAATACAGATCAGCTATATGTGGAATTTGATTTATAGTAAGGTTTGTTTATTAGCCACAAGTAAGGCTTACATTAACACTGCAGTGAAGTTACTGTGAAATTCCCCTAGTCGCCACACTCCAGCGCTTGTTCGGGTCAATGCACTTAACCAACACGTCTTTAAGATTATGGGAGGAAATTGGAGCACCCGGAGGAAACCCTTGCAGACGTGGGGAGAATGTGCAAACTCCACACAGACAGTGACCCATCAAATCCCTGATGCTGTGAGGCAGCAGCGCTAACCACTGTGCCAGCATGTAATCCCATGATGACAATGATGGTAGTTTTAACCTCTGGTCACAGTTTTTATTCATTCTCTATATGCGCTAGCCAGGATGACATATTTCATCTATCCCTGGATTACCTACTTAGGTGCATTGGCCATGCTAAATTCTCTCTCAGTGTACCCAAACAGGTGCAGGAGTGTGGTGACTAGGAGATTTTCACTGTAACTTCATTGCAGTGTTAACGTAAGCCTACTTGTAACACTAATAAATAAGCTAAACAAAACTTCAGAGAAAGAGGTGTCAGGTCTGGAATCGCTGAATCTTTTGTAACAGTTTGATACACCAAACTACTCCAGGCCACTTCCTAGGGCACTTCAGAGTCAACCAGCTTTGTGTGGGACTGGAGTCACATAAAATCCAGACTGGGGTAAGGATGGCGATTTTCCTTTCTATGTTAGCAGCTTCATGATCACCTTCACTGGGACTAGCTTATTATTCTTTAATTTATTTTTTCAGCTGAATTCAAACTGTCTATGGGCAGGATGTGACTCCACATTCTCTGGACTATTCATCCAGTAACACAACCACATAGCGTACTGTAAGTCCTGTGACAAATAAACCTCTTCAAAATTTACTCCCGCCATATATATTCCTGAGTCAACGGTGTCCCCGCAAATGCATCAAATTATCCGTTCAACTCAGTAATATATTGTATCTCCAGTGTACAGGAGGTTGAGAGTGGTGAGGTCATGAATAAGGTTTCAAGGTCGCAGGAGTGTATCAGCAGGCGGGAGGGTGGTTTGAAGTGTGTATACTTTAATGCGAGGAGCATACGCAATAAAGTGGACGAACTTGCAGCCTGGATTGGTACCTGGGACTTCGATGGTGTGGCCATTTCAGAGACATGGATGGAGCAGAGACAGGAATAGTTGTTGCAGGTTCCAGGGTTCAGATGTTTCAGTCAGAGCAGGGAAGGTGGTAAAAGAGGTGGGGGGAGCGGGGGTGGCGTTGTTAATCAGGGAGAGTATTACGGTGTCAGAAAGGATGTTTGATGAGGGCTTGTCTACTGAGGTAGTATGGGCTGAGATTAGGAACAGGAAAGGAGAGGTCACCCTGCTGGGAGTTTTTTATAGGCCTCCAAAAAGTTCCAGAGATGTAGAGGAAAGGATTGCAAAGATGATTCTGGATAGGAGTGAAAGTAACAGGGTCATTGTTATGGGGGAATTTTAACTTTACAAATATTGGCTGGAAAAGCTATAGTTGGAGTACTTTAGACGGGTCAGTTTTTGTCCAATGTGTGCAGGAGGGTTTCCTGACACAGTATGTAGATAGGCCAACAAGAGGTTAGGTCACATTAGATTTGGTACCGGGTAAAGAACCAGGCCGGGTGTTAGATTTGGAGGTAGGGGAGCACTTTGGTGATAGTGACCACAATTCGGTTATATTTACATTAGCAATGGAAAGGGAGAGGTATATACCACAGGGTAAGAGTTATAGCTGGGGGAAAGGAAATTATGATGCAATTAGGCAAGATTTAGGATGCATGGGAAGGAAACTGCAGGGGATGGGCACAATTGAAATGTGGAGCTTAATCAAGGAACAGCTACTGCGTGTCCTTGAAAAATATGTACCTGCCAGGCAGGGAGGAAGTGGTCAAGCGAGGGAACTGCGGTTTACTAGAGAAGTTGAATCTCTTGTGAAGAGGAAGAAGGAGACTTATGTAAAGCTGAGACGTGAAGGCTCAGTTAGGGAGCTTGAGAGTTACAAGTTAGCCAGGAAAGACCTAAAGAGAGAGCTAAGAAGAGCCAGGAGGGGACATGAGAAGTCTTTGGCAGATAGGGTCAAGGAAAACCCTAAAGCTTTCTATAGGTATGTCAGGAATAAAAGAATGACTAGGGTAAGATTAGGGCCAGTCAAGGACAGTCGTGGGAAGTTGTGCGTGGAATCCGAAGGGATAGGAGAGGCGCTAAATGAATATTTTTCATCAGTATTCACACAGGAAAAAGACCTTGATGTCGAGGAGAATACTGAGATACAGGCTATTAGATTAGGCAGGACTGAGGTTCATAAGGAGGAGGTGTTAGCAATCCTGGAAAGTATGAAAATAGATAAGTCCCCTGGACCGGATGGGATTTATCCTAGGATTCTCTGGGCGGCTAGGGAGGAGATTGCAGAGCCTTTGGCTTTGATCTTTATGTCGTCATTGTCTACAGGAATAGTGCCAGAAGACTGGAGGACAGCAAATGTTGTCCCCTTGTTCAAGAAGGGGAGTAGAGACAACCCTGGTAATTATAGACTAGTGAGCCTTACTTCTGTTGTGGGCAAAGTTTTGGAAAGGATTATAAGGGATAGGATTTATAATCATCTAGAAAGGAATAATTTGATTAGGGATAGTCAACACGGTTTTGTGAAGGGTAGGTAGTGCCTCACAAACCTTATTGAGTTCTTTGAGAAGGTGACCAAAGAGGTGGATGAGGGTAAAGCAGTTGATGTGGTGTACATGGATTTCAGTAAAGTGTTTGATAAGGTTCCCCATGGTAGACTATTCCAAAAGATACAGAGGCATGGGATTGAGGGTGATTTAGCGGTTTGGATCAGAAATTGGCTAGCTGCAAGAAGACAGAGGGTGGTGGTTGATGGCAAATGTTCATCCTGGAGTTCAGTTACTAGTGGTGTACCGCAAGGATCTGTTTTAGGGCTACTGCTGTTTGTCATTTTTATAAATGATCTAGATGAGGGTTGTGGATAGTGCAGGAGGATGTTGCAAGTTACAGAGGGATAAGCTGCAGAGCTGGGCTGAGAGGTGACAAATGGAGTTTAATGTGGAAAAGTGTAAAGTGATTCACTTTGGAAGGAGTAACAGGAGTACAGAGTACTGGGCTAATGGTAAGTTACTTGGTAGTGTGGATGAGCAGAGAGATCTCAGGGTACATGTGCATAGATCCCTGAAAGTTGGCACCCAGGTTGATAGGGTTGTTAAGAAGGTGTACAATGTGTTAGTTTTTATTGGTAGAAGGATTGAGTTTCAGAGCCATGATGTCATGTTGCAGCTGTACAAAACTCTGGTGTGGCCACACTTGGAGTATTGTGTATAGTTCTGGTCGCTGCATTATCGGAAGGATGTGGAAGGAGAGGATAGGGTGAAGAGGAGGTTTACCAGGATGGTGCCTGGTATGGTGGGAAGGTCTTATGAGGAAAGACTGAGAGACTTGAGGTTGTTTACATTAGAGAGAAGAAGGTTAAGAGGTGACTTAATAGAGGCATACAAGATGATCAGAGGGTTAGATAGGGTGGACAGTGAGAGCCTATTTCCTCGGATGGTGATGGCTAACACGAGGGGACATAGCTTTAAATTAAGGGGTGGTAATTATAGGACGGATGTCAGAGGTAGGTTCTTTACTCAGAGGATAGTAAGGGCGTGGAATGCAACAGTAGTGGATTCGCCAACATTAAGGGCGTTTAAATGGTCAGTGGATAAACATATGGATGATATTGGAATAGTTTAGGTTAGAGGTTTATTAGATTGGTTCCACTGGTCGGTGCAACATCGAGGGCTGAAGGGCCTGTACCGCGCTGTAATGTTCTATGTAATGGATTCTGATTCACTGCATGTCATTTTGATACTTTATTCGACAACTAATTCTGCAAGTGGAAAATATTCTACCTAATTTCACTTCTCAGTCTGATCGTTATTGTAAATGTAACTCATTGCTGCTTTGAAATGTCTCTGAGATGTGTGACTGTTGTTTTATCTCATTTATCATTTTAAACATTCAGGATGGATGGAAAGGGTATCAGTCCAGCGCTGGCACTCCTCATACAGTTGATTTGAGAGAGACCATCTTTTAGTGAACCGGGATAGGTTTAAAGCAGGAATGAGCATCGTTAAGGACCTCTTATCCATTGGAGGAGCCTGAGCTGTGTAAAATTACATCCCAACGAAAGCTTCACACAGGCTGACAACAAAATCCACGTTTACTTTTAAATTTTGTTAACGTGTTTAGACTGTGGTTTTCCCGAATTGGGATTAAGTGCCCACACCGGCAGGAAATCTGGAGTGTTTCCCCACTGTCATTGGCAGCGTCTTTCAGTTGGGATTAACTCACCTAAGCGATGTTAATGAGGTCATTGGGCTAATCCCCTGGCCAGCCCCACCGTACAGAGACCAAGCCGCCATTTTTAAAGGGCAGCTCAATCTCCGTGCTCTCCCCCAACCCCCCCCCCCCACAAAATGAAATGGTGCCACCCTCTCCCCCATCCACTGATGAGGAAGTACCACCAGCCCCTTAGCAAAAAGGGGGATACCCTCCCCTCCACCCACAAATAATGGCTCACATCCCACCCCACAAAGGCAGGAGGGTGATCTAACTCAACACCTCCCCCCAACTCAGAGCCCTCCCAGTTCTCCTTCTCTTCAAGAGTCCCCTCCCTAAGACAGCCCTCGCTCATTCTCTCTCTCCCCCCTCTGAATCCTACTCAGCCACCAACCCCCCCCCCCAACCCCAACTTCAGACCACGTACCTTGGCACTGCCAACACTGCGCTGCAACCTGGCACCCTGGAACTGACAACCCGGTCTGGCACTTGGAACCGGGTGGGGGAGGCGGGCGGCCAAGCAGGTAGGTCTGGTGGCGATTTACCCCTCTGCTGCCACACAGGCTGAGGAGAAATGACCCCTCAAGGATCCTGGGAGTCGCGTAGGCCGAGGCTGGGGACAAGGGCTTGACCTTGCCACCGAGAAGGGGATGTCATGGCTGGGCTGGCCCTCCTAGGCCTTCCAGGCCCCTGTGAAGTCCTCTGACAGAGAGGGGATGTCAATTTCACCTGGGGGTGCAGGAGGGTGCGGGGACGGGGAGTTCTAGTCTGCACAGCTCTCCACTCAGCCCAATGTTTGCACACAGCTTTGATTTGAAGTTGCTGAGGCTTCTGGCGAACTGAAATCTTTGAAACCACTCCATTGCACTTTGAGCTTTTCATCTGTAACAATTCAACCTACAGCGTCTAGTAAAAGAATCACCTTCCAGCTCAATACATTTCTATCATCCTTCAGCCACCTGTGTTTATTTTTATTCCCTTTCACGATTGAATACAGGGCATGTAGCCATTGATCCTGGCTGCAATGTTGACAGAGCCTAAGCCTGATCGACAGCTTGTGGTTGCACTTCCTCTTTAAAATGGTTTGCAGGACTTCAAAGGGGTCTACTCACACCTGCAGCTTCTGACAGCGAGAATGGGAAATCCCTGCCGCAAAATGGAATACCGCAGTGATTGAAAATCCTGCTGGGTGACCAGGGAGTACGGAGATTAAAGTAACCCAGACACTTCAGATTTTTCACAGCTGACAGGCAGGAGTGCAGATATCGATCATGCCAGGGTGATCTTCAGGTCAGCCAGGTTTTTTTTATTTATTCATGTGGTGTGTGCCTCGCTGGCAGGACCAGCATTTATTGAGGGCAATTGAGAGTCAGCCACATTTCTGTTGATCTAGAGTCCCATGTAGGCCAGACCCGGTAAGGACAGCAGATTTCCTTCCCTAAAGGACATTAGTGAACAAGGTGGGTTTTACGACAACCAACATTTGTTTCATGGTCATCAGTAGATTCCAGATAGAAGGGCAGTCAAACCCTTGTCCCTGAGTCCACACAACCCCCAGGGTCCATAGAACCCTACAGTGCAGAAAGAGGCCATTCGGCCCATCGAGTCTGCACCGAACACAACCCCACCCAGGCCCTACCCCCATATCCCGACATATTATACCCACTAATCCCTCGAACCTACACATCCCTGGACACTAAGGGGCAATTTCTTAGCATGGCCAATCAACCTAACCCGCACATCTTTGGACTGTGGGAGGAAACCGGAGCAAACCCAGGCAGACACAAGGAGAATGTGCAAACTCCACACAGACAGCGATTTGAGCCGGGAATCGAACCCAGGACCCTGGAGCTGTGAAGCAGCAGTGCTAACCCACTGTGCTACCATGCCACATTCATTAAAGGGTTCAATTTGTATCCCAACGGATATTAAATCATATCTTATGTCACAAGATAGTTGCAGTGAAACTGGACAATTTTCTACAGGAGTGGAACTTGCCTTTTTTAATTTGTTCACTTTGCTGACGAGGTCAGCATTTACCATCCATCCCTAATTGCCCTTGAGAAGAAGGTGATGAGTTTCATCCTTGAACTGCTGCAGTCGATGTGTTGTCAATAAATACGCACGGTGCTGTTCGGGAGGGATCTCCAGGATTTTGACAGTGAAGAAATGGTGAAACAATGTTCCAACAGCTTAACATCGCTATTAAAACAACGGCAGAAAAATATCCTTGTAAGTCTATTAAGAGATTGTTGGATAAAGGGGCTTGTACAACAATGTACAGTGTTCCTGGATGTATAAATATTTGATAACAATACAGATATCTCTCTGGTAACATCTGGATTTATCCAAAATGCACTGTGCTTTCACTGTGTCTATACAAAGCATCTGAAGGAGAAAATGGCAGCTTCCGTTTTCTTATGTTCAATCATAGCCAGAGAATCTCTTGCACTGGCTTCCCTTCCTCTGCCCATACCATTAGCCTTGAATCCTCAAGGATCCATCCTTACCCCCTCCTAATCGTGTTGTCCCTTGGTGACACATTCGTATCCAGAAACACATTAGGTCCCACACATACATCGGTAAGATCCATGCCTACCTCACCAATACTTGTCTCAATCTCTCCATCACTTCTGCTTTGAGCCTTTCCCTCATCGCCTCGATTCTCATGGAGTTTGCCAATTTTATTCCCTATTCCATGACTTGCTTCAACCTGGTAACCTCCCACGAGCTCTGCACTCCTGCAATTCTAGCCCTAGAAATCCTTACAGAGCAGAAGAAGGCCATTTGGCCCATCGAGTCCCCACCAACTCCCCGAAAGAGCACTTTACTCCGGCCCAACCCCCCTGCCCAATCCCTGTAACCCCACCAAGTTTATCATGGTTAATTCACCTAACCCACAACTTTGGACACAAAGGGGCTATTTTAGTATGGCCAATCCAGCTAACCTGCACATTTTTGGACTGTGGGAGGGTATCAGAGCACCTGGAGGAAACCCACACAGACATGAGGAGAATGTACAAACTCTGCAGAGTGACCCAAGGCCAGAATCGAACCCAGGTCTCTGGTGCTGTGAGGCAGCAGTGCTAACCACTGTGCCACCGTGTTGCCCACACGTTTCAATCTCTATAACCCCTTGCATCTGTTTCAACTTGAATCAGTCTGTTGTTGGTGACCCTACCTTCAGTAGTCATGATATGGAGACGCCGGCGTTGGACTGGGGTAAAATTTCCTTCTTAATTCTCTTCTTTAAAAAAAAATCCTTAAACCTAACCCCTTGACCAAGCTCTTGGTCACCTGTCCTGATCTCTACTCGTTGTCAGAGTTTGTCTGATGTGTAGCACCCTCCTCCACCTCACCCCAGGACATTTTACCACGATGAAGGTGCTAT
Source organism: Carcharhinus amblyrhynchos (assembly GCF_965287045.1). NCBI lineage: Eukaryota > Metazoa > Chordata > Chondrichthyes > Carcharhiniformes > Carcharhinidae > Carcharhinus > Carcharhinus amblyrhynchos. The sequence continues at coordinate 1,792,316 of NW_027649782.1, read as the reverse complement.
ATAAATGTAAATACTTGTTGTTAAGCCATAAGTGGACATTGGTGGTGCCCAGATGATAATTTCTCCTTGGACTCACTGAGGGTAATCACTCGGACATGTTCCCCACCCCAGTCCCCAGAAGATCAGTAGCAACGACAGCCCTATTCGCCAGTAAAAAAGTTGGTTAATGACAGGAGGGGAGATAACGATACAAAAAAAAAACAAATAATCTTATCAAGTGTCAACTTCCAGTTTTACTGCTTTGTAAGAGCTGCAAGCCCAGAAACAGAGTAAAGTGAGCAGAAACGTGACTGTACTCCAGTATCGGGCAAGCGGAGCTTCTAATGAAGATATATTCACACATCGACGCTGGAATCATGACAGGCTTCATGTATAATTTAAATTTGCTGGTTTTAATCTCTTACCTTCTGTTAAGCTGTCATTTTGCCTTCTGGAAAAAAAAATATCGAAAATCCATGAAAGTGGGAAGATCATTATACTATCCAGGGTCTTGTTAAAAAAGAGTCATGCATATTTTACAAATACCAGCTCATGGAATGAATTTGAAATATATGAATTAATTGGAAAGACCCCTAGATACATTTCCTAATGAAATAATTATAGTGTGAATTAACCCTATGAGAGCCACCTTCCTACAGTGTGGTTAGAAATATTGTGAAAAGGCACCACTAAAACCCTCAATGTTTAAAATATAAATTTGGGGTTATGCGTGATTGTGAAGCAATAATCGATTCGACAGACGGTTCTAAATCAGTTAGGCTTCTCTCCTTAATTAGATACAAGCTAAACTTCTTAATCCAATTACCAGATTTGAAAGACTTCATTTTATTCCCCCCGAAAATACTGCAATTCCAGAAATAAAGCTAATCCATTAAAATTAAGTATCTGCCCCAGTTGCCTCCTGAGTATATACATAGGTTGTCTTTCCTACCTTAAGGAAACACACCAGCCATGGGAAGAGGATTGGTAACTCACTGAGGTGTATCCTTTAATTTGAATCAGAATCATAGAAACCTTACAGTGCAGAAAGAGGCCCTTCAGCCCATCGAGTCTGCATTGAACCACAATCCCACCCAGGCCCATATCCCTACATATTATACCCACTAATCCCTCTAACCTACACATCCCTGGACACTAAGGGGCAATTTCTTAGCATGGCCAATCAACCTAACCCGCACATCTTTGGATTGTGGGAGGAAACCGGAGTACCCGGAGGAAACCCACGCAGACACGAGGAGAATGTGCAAACTCCACACAGGCAGTGACCTGAGCCGGGAATCGAACCCGGGACCCTTGGAGCTGTGAAGCAGCAGTGCTAACCACTGTGCTACCGTGCCGAGTTGAAATGATATACAACGGGAGGAGTTTTCCTGTCCCGCCTGCCACGGGAATCAGTGGACGGGACATGGACCATCCAAAGGTCCGTTGACCTTGGGCAGGATTTTCTAGTCTTGGATCGAGCGTGGTCAGAATATTCCTGCCCAATGTCCGGGTGGTTAGTTCACATGTCTAGGGGACCATTTTGAGCCTGCGTTAGTCGCGAGTGTTAGCAGCAACACGGGCTGTAAATACCAGGAGAGTCGATAACCAATGTAAGAGTTAACTTGTCTTCAAAGGACAGATATCTTTGATGATTTATTCCATTGAAGAGACATCTACATTACAATTCAGTGGTTAATAGTGACATTTGAAAGTATGACAACATTTTATACTTCCAGAATGTTCCAGATTCTTCAGAGGGTTTCCATTTTCTTTCCCACAACCTGCTATGGGTTTCTAAAACTCGGGGTGGGAGGAAATCTGCTTCTTGGCGCTGTATAAAATGGGGAACTCGGCCTCAGTGGGGAGGGGCCGTTGTGTGTTTTACACATTGGGCATTCTCGACCCCCCCGAGAGATTCAGGGGAAAATGATGTGGGGGTTAGGTTGATTGGCCATGCTAAGAAATTGCCTCTTAGTGTCTAGGGATGCTTAGGTTAGAGGGATTAGTGGGTATAATATTTGGGGGTAGGGCCTGGGTAGGATTGTGTTCAATGCAGGCTCAATGGGCCAAAGAGCCTCTTTCTACACTGCAGGGTTTGGTTAAGGAGAAAAATCAGACTTTCTCCAAAATAAAATCCTAGTGTGGCTATCCGCTCCCTGTGATGCACCTCCGACAATGAGGCGCTCCCTCAGAATTGCACACTCAAGTGTCTCGAGTGAGGCTTCAACACCCTGAATTTGTTGGATGGTGGTGGCTCTAATCCCACCATTTGGAGAGTTGGTAAGGAACATCCCCGCTAACCCCAACAGGCCCAGCATCATCTCATACCAAAGAGCGTTGATAGGCAGCAAGTGGGACCTCCATCCTCGTTGGGCAGAAGTCCCGCCTAGGAGAGGCGCCAACCAATCAGATTGCCTGACCATTCTGCAGCCAATCCAGACACAGCGCCGCGGTGACTGGAAGAGTCACGGTAACAATGTGCATGTAACTAAGTGTAAGAGGCCAGAGACATGGTAGGAGTCACAGAGACACATGGCGAAGGTTGCAAGGGGGCATTCTTGGGGTGTCAGGGACAAATTGGAAGGGAAGCGAGGTCTGGAGAAACCCAGATCTTGAGGTGAGGGTGATCCCAGTCAGAAGGAAGCAATAAATCCCATTAAGTACGTATAAAGCGGCCACTTAAGGTCCTCAACTGGGAAAAGGATGGATTTCCCCTCCAATGGCACTCACCACCCCACCACAAAATTAACTCCAGATCAAGGTGGGTGGGATCCCAGGGGGAATCCAGCAGGACTAGAGGGCACAGCCTCAAAATAAGGGGGGGGGGGTGCAGTTGAGATCAGAGTTGAGGAGGAACTTCTTCACTCAAAGGGTGGTGAATCTCTGGAATTCTCTGCCCGTTGAAGTGGTGGAGGCTACCTCGCTAAATATATTTAAGTCACGGGTAGACAGGTTTCTGATAGACAGGGGAATTAAGGGTTATGGGGAGAGAGTGAGAAAGTGGAACTGATCCAGTTCAGATCAGCCATGATCTTATTGAATGGCGGGGCAGGCTCGAAGGGCTAGATGGCCTACTCCTGCTCCTATTTCTTATGTTCTTATCCTATGTGTGTAAATTCCCACCCCCCCCCCCTCTCTGCCACATCAATACCCCCCTGGGGGGGGGGAGGATAAAATTTAAGCTGTGATGTTGACTCTGAGGCCTCTGTTCAGTTTCCAGAGGAAAGCAGCATTCTTAGTGTTGTATATCATGGCACTTAATATAAAATAGAGAATGTAAACAAGCTGTAATTGGACACAGAGGGGCTGTTTAGCTTCGATGGCTAGCGTGTGGTTCAGATATAAGCCAACAGGATCAGGTCGATTCCCCTTCTGTCTGGGGTGGACTTTTGGCACCCTCCTCTGTTTGCCCTAGCCTTGGGGGCGCAGGGCAATGTCAAATCAGCATTGACAGAAACTGCCAGGGGGAAGGGCTTTGGCATCACCGACCAAGGAGCTGCCTTTGGGCAGAGCACAAACAAACATGAATGAATGAGTTTGGACACTGGGAGAAGTGTGATCTTCTTTGGGGATGCTGTTTGATGTGTATGTGATGCGCGCAACAGACAGACTCAAACCTGCCTCTTTGTTTGCGGTTATCTTATTACGTGACTTGTTCCAGCCTCAGATTAAAATATTAAGGCTCAGTTCAACAAAAGGAACACAGATAAACTGAATCGTAATATTGGCGATGTGGAGTAATTTTTCACAGAAGAATAGATTCCTTCCTCCGTGGTATTTTCTACAGCAGCTTTGCAAGGTCAAGTGGCAAAGTAAAATGTTAAAAGAGACTGATAAACAGCTATAATTACAGTCTGTGTACAATCCTGCTGCAATATATTGCTCATTACAACCCACTTCCCTCCTAAAATGTAATTGTTGCTAATTCTTCAATCATTTGCCTTTTAAATAACATAACATTAGCAGCAATGAACATTAACCATTCCTCGTCTGCGATGTTACATCTTTTTTAAACATGTCAGGAAGTCCATTCCTTCCTCTCGGAGATGATTGAGGTCGGGTTACGTACTTTACCAGCCTCTGGCAGCTCCTGGTTTTAGATGGGCACAAATGTGTACGACACGTCATTTAAATCCTAACGTTCTGCCACAGTGTTTTTGTGCTTGTTCTACTCAGCTTTAGCCCAGCTGAGGAATGGACATTTATCCCCTCAGCATTCCCATTTCACTCCTTTATTTCTTCTTGTTAATTGAAATATTAACCCTGTCCAATTTCATAGTTTCTCCAGCTATCCTGATGTCAGTCATGGTGCATTCTGAGTTAGACAGTTGTAGGGTTGTGTCCTGAGAGAAAGAGAGAGAGAGAGAGAGAGAGAAAGAAAGAGAGAGAAAGAGAGAAAGAGGCAGAGAGAGAGAGGCAGGGAGAGAGAGAGACGCAGAGAGAGAGAAAGGCAGGGAGAGAGACAAAGGCAGAGAGAGAGAGAAAAGGGCAGAGAGACAGAGTGAGAGAGACGCAGAGAGAGAGAGAAAAAAAGAGAGAGAGAGAGAGGCAGAGAGAGAGAGGCAGAGAGAGAGAGAGAGGCAGAGAGAGAGAGGCAGAGAGAGAGAAAGGCAGAGAGAAAGGCAGAGAGAGAGAGAAAAAGGCAGAGAGACAGAGTGAGAGAGAGAAAAAAAGAGAGACAGAGAGATGCAGAGAGAGAGAGGCAGGGAGAGAGAGAGAAGCACAGAGAGAGAGGCAGAGAGAGAGAAAGGCAGAGAGAGAGAAAGGCAGAGAGACAGAGTGAGAGAGAGGCAAACCGAGAGAGAAAAAAAGAGAGACAGAGAGGGAGAGTGAGAGAGAGGCTAAGAGAGAGCGAGAGGCAGAGAGTGGCAGGGAGAGAGAGGCAGGGAGAGAGAGAGAGAAGCACAGAGAGAGAGAAAGAGGCAAAGAGAGAGAAAGGCAGAGAGACAGAGACAGGCAGAGAGACAGAGACAGGCAGAGAGAGGCAGAGTGAGAGAGAGGCAGAGAGAGAGAGAGAGGCACAAAGAGGGAGAGAGATAGAGAGAGAGGGGCAGAGAGAAAGAGAGAGGCAGAGAGAGAGAGAGAGGCAGAGAGAGAGAGAGAGGCAGAGAGAGAGCGAGTGGCACAGAGAGGGAGGGAGAGAGAGATAGAGAGAGAAGGACAGAGAGAGAGTGAGAGAGAAAGAAAGATAGAGATCGAGATGAATATGCTCCAGTGCAATATTGAGGGAGCTTGCACTGCCATTGGTGCCATTTTTCAAATGAAACCCAAGTCCTATCTGCTATCTGAGGTGGACAGAGACAATCCTATGGCACTATTTTGAAAAAGAGCAGGGAGGTTCCCCCAGTGTCCTGGCTAACAGTTATCCTTCAACCAATATGACTGTTATATATTTAAAAGGGTTTCGGGTTTCTTTAAGAGCTGATCACATGATTTGATGGTGATATCATTAGGGTGTTGCTGTGGGCTGTTTTGCCTTCTGCGCAGTGCAGAGAACAGCTCTTTCAATAAATCCTGCTGTGTGTTAGTTTGAATCTACGTGTGCGAACCATGTCTTTTCTTTCTGTTAGAACCCACAACCTCTAACATAGCTCAGACATTACAACCACAAAAACATCTGAGTCGTCAGCACATTATTGTAGGATCTTGCTGTGGGCAAATTGGCTGCTGCCTTTCCTGCATTGCCACAGTGACTACATTTCAAAAAGTACTCAGTAAAGGGCTTTGGGGCAAGGTTGTAACAGGTGCTGTAGAAACAGTAAGACTTTTAACACTGTATTTTAACACTGCTCCTCTTCTAGATCTCCTTTCACTAGGCTTTCTATTACTCCAGCCTTGCTCAGCATCTTGTCACTTGTTACTGGAAACAAAAGAGTGAAAAAAGAACTTGTATCAATGTAGCACATCTCACATTTTAAGGTTGTCCCAAAGACACCTCACAATCAATGAAATACTTCTGAAGTTTTGTTACTGTTACAATGTTGGGAAATGTTGGCAGCTAAATAGTGTGGAGTGGAGTTCCACAAAATATCACCATTGTGTTTTTGGAGGTGGTAGGTGGAGAATAAATGTTGAGAAAATAATTTTCCTGCTTATCTTGCTATTGTGATGTGGTAGAGTGGCACGGTGGTTAGCACTGCTGCCTCAGAGTGCCAGGGACCCCAGTTCAATTCCCAGCTTGGGTCACTGTCTGTGCAGAGTCTGCATGTTCTCCCCGTGTCTGCGTGGGTTTCCTCTGGGTGCTCTGGTTTCCTCCCACAGTCTAAGTGACGTGCTGATTAGGTGCATTGGCCGTGTTAAATCCTCCCCCAGTGTATCCAAACAAGTGTAGCAACTAGGGCGATTTTCACAGCAACTTCATTGCAGTGTTAATGTAAGCCTACTAATAAATAAAACTTTAACTCTGTCTTTGACCTTGGGTGACAGACGTGCCCCAAGAGCGGAAATTCCCACTGAGCTCAACGGATCTTTAAACGATTCCGCTGAAGTTTCTGTCTCTCCCATGACGATTCCCGCAGCACGGAATGGGAAATTCTTATCCTTGTCTTACACTGAGGATATGACATCCCATCCGAAAGACAGAACCGCGAGCGGTGTAACACCAAACTGGCTGTATTGAGGCTGGAATTTCTGTCTCAGAGCCCAATGTTTTGTCACTGGGTTGCCACTGCAGGGCTAATTTTCACTTGGTTCTGAAACTGATGATGTGACGTTGCTGGAATTAATGTGAAGGAAAAATGGGTGATTCTTTGGAACTGAACTGATTGGCTTCAACCCTGACCTGTCAACAAAGGGGTAAGAAACGGACTTAAACACACTTGTTACAGATGTGTACAAAAAAAGCCAAATTTTGAAGACCAGTGTCCTTCTGCTTCAAGGATTCTTGAAAAATGTTTGACCGAAAACTGGATAGGGTTAGTTGCAGACATAGAACATAGAACACTACAGCACAAACAGGCCCTTCGGCCCACAAGTTGCGCTGATCATATCCCTACCTGCCAGGCCTATCTATAACCCTCAATCCCGTTAAATCCCATGTACTCATCCAGAAGTCTCTTAAAAGACCCCAGCGAGTTCGCCTCCACCACCACCGACGGCAGCCTCACTCACCACCCTCTGAGTGAAAAACTTACCCCTGAAATCTCCTCTGTACCTGCTCCCCAGCACCTTAAACCTGTGTCCTCTCATAGCGACCATTTCAGCCCTGGGAAACAGCCTCTGAGAATCCACCCTATCTATTCCTCTCAAACATTTTATAAACCTCTATCAGGTCACCTCTCAACCTTCGTCTTTCCAGGGAGAAGAGACCCAGCTCCCTCAACCTATCCTCATAAGGCATGCCCCCCAATCCAGGCAACATCCTTGTAAATCTCCTCTGCACCCTCTCAATAGCTTCCACATCCTTCTTGTAGTGAGACATCAGGAGTGTCTACCTAGAACAAGGTTAAGGTTCCTTGCATTTGCTGATATGAGTCCTAAAGCCTGTATCAGACTCCTCCAGGAGATCAGGACTGCCTGTCTTCCTAGATGTGGACATGATCTAACCAGTGCCCTCCCACGGAAGTGGCAAAGGTAGTCATGGGTGAGGAGCAGATACGCTTTTGGGGCTTTCTTGAAGGCCACTTCAGGAGAAGTAGGTGGCCCAGAGGTCCTGTCAGCCAACGGAGTTGCCAACCATCCCATACATCTGCCGATAAGGGCTATGCTTGATAATTGGGCATTGTCAGGCCTGAGGAGAGCGTACAAAACCTGACATTGCCCAGAATCCTGCACTGGAGGAGAAGAGGCTGCTTAATTGTCCAACTTATAATTGGCTGTTGTCGATCAGTATACTGCCCACTTACAGATCATTACCACAGGAATACATTTGCAAAAATAGTTTAAGACAGGCAAAGGTTATGAAGCGTTCTGTAAGTTGTTTTTCTTCAGGATATCATGAATTAATCACCATTCTCTAATTGCACCTTCTCGCTTTTAGTATGAGAAAATTGCAGAAAGAAATGTTTGAAGAGGTCATGCAATATATAATTGGGAATATTGTGAAAGGCACGAGTCTTTCGGAATCGGGAGGAAAGGAGAGGTTTCCCTTGAAGCATCCGATTTGCAGTTCTGCACAGCTGATTAGAGATTAAATCCCGCCAGTCCTGTTCCAGATCCAACCTGCAATTTTCCTTGACCAAAAGCAAAAACAAATATTTGCAAACACTGACAGTGATTTTCCACAGAGCGCCAATCTCTGCACCACATACGCTGAAGAATTTCCATAGCAACAGACTGCAAGATGCGCTGGAGGCCCAGGTGCACCGCTCGCCACATGGGGAATGCAGATACACAAGGATGTCTTTTGGGAATTTTGAGATGAGAACAAGATGGGCTGAGTCAGGTATTTATTTCATATTATAAATCTCTGTCACCTAAATTGTGGCTTGTCTCGCAGATTAAGAGTGTGCTGTCACCACAGGCTCATGTGTAAAGTCAATGCAGACTGCAGGTGGGGCGATTAAAATGGCACTCAGAATTGCACTCATTTCAGACAGATCTTTTTCACCTTTTTCTCCCTTCTCCACTATCCCTCTCCAGATGCTGGAGGCCCACCTGCTCCTGGTGGCACGATGGTACAGTGGGTAGCACTGCTACCTCACTTGGACCCAGGTTCAATTCCGGCTTTGGGTGACTGTCTGTGCAGAATCTGCATGTTCTCCCCATGTCTGCATGGGTTTCGTCTGATTGCTCCTCTTTTCTAACCAGAGATGTGTAGTTTAGAACATAGAACATAGAACATTACAGCACAGAACAGGCCCTTCGGCCCACGATGTTGCGCCAACCAGTTAAAAAACAATGGCCCTCTAACCTAAACCAAACCCCTTCCATCCATAAACCTATCCACGGATCTCTTAAACGCCCCCAAACTAGGTGCATTTACAACTGCAGCAGGCAGGGCATTCCAATCCCTCACCACCCTCTGGGTAAAGAACCTACCCCTGACATCCATCCTATAACTACCACCCCTTAATTTAAAGCCATGCCCCCTCGTGCTAGCTTTCTCCATCCGAGGAAAAAGGCTATCACTGTCCACCCTATCTAAACCTCTAATCATCTTATATGTTTCAATAAGGTCCCCTCGTAGCCGCCTTCTTTCCAACGAAAACAACATCAAATCCCTCAGTCTCTCCTCATGGGACCTCCCCTCCATACCAGGCAACATCCTGGTAAACCTCCTCTGCACCCTCTCCAAAGCCTCCACATCCTTCCTGTAATGTGGGGACCAGAACTGCACACAATGCTCCAAGTGCGGACGCACCAGAGTTTTATACAGTTGCAACATGACGCTGTGGCTCCTAAATTCAATCCCCCTACCAATAAACGCCAAGACACCGTATGCCTTCCTAACAACCCTATCTACTTGATTCCCAACTTTCAGGGATCTATGTACACATACACCTAGATCCCTCTGTTCATCCACACTATTCAGAGTCCTACCGTTAGCCCTATACTCTACACATCCATTATTCCTGCCAAAGTGAATTACCTCACACTTTTCTGCATTAAACTCCATCCTCCACCTCTCAGCCCAGCTCTGCAACTTGTCCAAGTCTCCCTGTAGATTAAGACATCTTTAGCATGGATTAACCCATGCCAAATTGCCCCTGAGTACCCAAAGATGTGTAGGCTAGGAAGATGAATTAGGGTAACATCAGGACACAAGAAATAGGAGCAGGAGTAGGCCACCTAGCCCTTCGAGCCTGCCCCGCCATTCAGTAAGATCATGGCTGATCTGTCGTGGCTCAGTTCCACTTTCCTGCCCTCTCCCCATAACCCTTAATCCCCTCTCTTATCAAAAACCTATCTACCCGTGTCTTAAACATATTTAGCGAGGCAGCCTCCACCACTTCAACGGGCAGAGAGTTCCAGAGATTTACCACCCTTTGAGTGAAGAAGTTCCTCCTCAACTCTGTTCTAAACTGCCCCCCCGCTTATCTTGAGGCTGTGCCCTCTAGTCCTACTGTCCTTTCTGAGCGGGAAGAGCCTCTCCACCTCTACTCTATCCATCCCATTCATCATCTTATATGTCTCAATGAGATCTCCCTTCATTGAGTAAATGAGTGAGGTTACGATGATGGGGTGGTTTTGGGTAAGATGGCCTATCAGAGAGTCAGTGTAGACTTGATGTCCCAAATAGACTCCTTCTGCACTGTAGGATTCTGTGATGCTATGATTCATCTGATATCCCAGTCATTAGCAGCCTGTTGATAATAGAGACTATTTCAGTATGCTACAAATAGTGATACTAGTTATATGGTTACTACCTGTATATTGCTGTTGCGTTCCTGAAGAATGAAAGGAGGCTTTATTTTCCCAGCATGGCACAGTGGGGGCGAGAGATGTGGGTAAGGGAAAAAGGGTGGGGGCAATTGATGAGGGAGGTTGGCGTTGAACCTCATACTGACCCCTAGTACAGAGCAGGGACAGGCAATCTTCAGCTTGAAGTGGAGTGTAATTAAGCCGCTGATTCACTGAAGTTGAATCTCAGCCCCACTGGCTGTTTATCCAGCCTCAATATAACTCAGCTGTTATCCCTGTTTTCAATTCCCCCAATGCCTGACCTCTCCCTGCTTCTGTAATCTCCTCCATGCCCACAGCCACCCGGATAGCTACACCCTAATTCTGGTGCTCCTGTGGATCCCCAGTTATAATTTCTCCACCTTTGATTATTGTGCCTTCACTTGTCGAGGCCCCACACCTCCACCTTCCTCCCCTCAAAACCTACTTGTCTTGACTGCATTTTTGGTCATCGACCTAATCTCTCCGTTTGTGGCTCAGGCCCATTCTTTATTTCTTACTGCTCCAGTGAAGAGTTTTAGGTTGTTTCATTGTGTTAAAGGCACTATGTAAATATAATTTATTGTTTTTATTGTTATCTAATTGAAGATACCTGACTGGGGTAGGAGGTAACATTCCTGGGTCTTGTGGTTTGTACAGCAGATTTTTCTGATATTCTGCGATCCTGTGCACTCAAAATAAATATAGAATGAGCTTGTAGTAAGTAACTTCTGCTTTGAAGTGGTGCTATAATATCCTATGTATTTATTTGGACAAGATTACAAGTTTTTTTTCAACGGCAGTATGATTGGTTGTGTGTTGGACATTTTTATGAGCTTGTGAAAAGGGTAATTATTTTTCAAGGGGATTTTGGATGTCTGTTTGCTTATGTTGACAATTAGATGATCAGGTTAAGGAGTTCCCAGTGTTATTATATGGTCTGTAGTTAGTGGATATTGAAAGACTGCCCCAAAGGCTTGCCAGATGTCATCACATTAGATCAATTTGAAAATCAAACCATAGGTTCCCCTACACACATTAATATCATACTGTCGAAGGCAGATGGGCACTTTCTCCAGTGGAGAAAGTACTGTAATGTAGCCAGGCACTTACACAGTATGGGATAATGCAATAGTTGCTGACCTCTTCATAGGCTAGAATCCTCACAGTGCAAGACGAGGCCATTTAGCCCATCAGTTCAACTCAACTTCCTGGCAGAGTACCTTATCCAGTCCCTCTTCCCTCACCCTATCTCTATAACCCCACACATTTACCATCAAACTTTCACATATTCATAGAACCATAGAACCCTACAGTGTGGAAACAGGCCCTTTGGCCCATCGAGTCTGCACCGACCACAACCCCACCCAGGCCCTACCCCCATATCCCTACACATTTATCTGCTAATCCCTCTAACCTACACATCTCAGGATACTAAGGGGCAATTTCTTAGCATGGCCAATCAACCTAACCCGCACATCTTTGGACTGTGGGAGGAAACCGGAGCACCCGGAGGAAACCCACGCAGACACAGGGAGAACGTGCAGACTCTGCACAGACAGTGACCCAAAGTCGGAATCGAACCCAATCCCTGATGCTGTGAGGCAACAGCGCCAACCACTGTGCCACCGTGCCACCCTAAAGACTGAGTCCCACTATCAGTCACTGCATTAATAGTTTTATCATTTCAAACAGCACAGTTGGAGTTGACAAGAACTTTTAAACCCACGTCTCGGAATTTCCCAACTCCACAACAGGCTGCCCCCATGTGTCAAAAAATGGCATGATTCACAGGAAGGCAGCTATCTCAAAGAAAGTAACAATCTTCAGGAAAACTGTATCTGAAGCGGGTATTTAAATAGCAAAACCTGATGTCACTTTAAATGCATGTCAAAGAATAAAGAGCACAGAAAATTACAGCACAGGAACAGGCCCTTCGGCCCTCCAAGCCTGCACCAACCATGTCGCCCGATTGAAATAAAACCCCCTACCTTTCCGGGGACCATATCCCTCTATTCCCATCCTATTCACGTACTTGTCCAGATGCAGGTGCAGCAGGTGGTCAGGAAGGCGAATGGGATGCTGGCCTTCATAGCGAGGGGGTTGAATATAAAAGTAGGGAGGTCTTGCTGCAGCCGTATAGGGCACTGGTGAGGCCGCAGCTGGAGTACTGTGTGCAGTTTTGGTCGCCGCACTTACGCAAGGATATTTTGGCCTTGGAGGGAGTGCAGAGGAGGTTTACTAGGCTGATGCCGGAGCTGAGGGGGTTGAGCTATGAGGAGAGGCTGAATAAACTAGGCTTGTACTCGTTAGAGTTTAGAAGAATGAGGGGAGATCTCATTGAGACGTATAAGATGATGAATGGGATGGATAGGATAGAGGTGGAGAGACTCTTCCTGCTCAGAAAGGACAGTAGGACTAGAGGGCACAGCCTCAAGATAAAGGGGGGGCGGTTTAGAACGGAGTTGAGGAGGAACTTCTTCACTCAAAGGGTGGTGAATCTCTGGAATTCTCTGCCCGTTGAAGTGGTGGAGGCTGCCTCGCTAAATATTTTTAAGACGCGGGTTGATGGGTTTTTGATAAGCGAGGGGATTAAGGGTTATGGGGAGAGGGTAGGAATGTGGAACTGAGCCACAACAGATCAGCCATGGTCTTATTGAATGGCGGGGGAGGCTCGAGGGGCTAGATGGCCTACTCCTGCTCCTATTTCTTACGTTCTTATGTTCTTATGCCCCTTAACACTCACTATTATATTTGCTTCCACTCCCTCCCCCGGCAACGAGTTCCAGGCACCCACCACCCTCTGTGTAAAAAATCTGCCTTGTACATCTCCTTTAAACCTTGCCTCTTGCACCTTAGTAACTGACTGTTCCACCCCGGAAAAAAGCTTCTGACTATCCACTCTGTCCATGCCTCTCATAATCTTGTAGACTTCTATCAGTTCGCTCCTTAACCTCCATCACTCCAGTGAGAACAAACCAAGTTTCTCCAACCTCTCCTCATAGCTAATGCCCTCCATACCAGGCAACATCCTGGTAAATCTTTTCTGTAACCCTCTCAAAAGTTTCCACATCCTTCTGGTAGTGTGGCGAGCAGAATTGAACGCTATATTCCAAGTGCGGCCTAACTAAAGTTCTATAAAGCTTGACTTGCCAATTTTTAAACTCAATGCCCCAGCTGATGTTGGGTAGCAACATGCCATGTTTCCTTACTTGGGAAAAATAGTGGGCAGTGGGAATGGCCTGGTAAATATAACATTTTGCCCCCATTCACCTCCTGGTGCTGAGCATGTTGAGAGGAGAAAATCCAGCCCATATAATGTACTTATGTTGAGAGTTTTCTTTTTATTCATTCGTGGGGCATGGATATTGCTGGCTGTCCAGCATTTATCGACCATCCCTAATTGCCACTGGAAGGCAGTTGAGAGTCAACAATATTCCTGTGGCTCTGGAGTTATATGTAGGCCAGGCCAGGTAAGGAGCCCAATTTCCTTCCCTAAAAGATTAGTGAACGAGAAGTGTTTTTTTTCCAACAGGGAGTTGAGGGGATTGAGCTATGAGGAGAGGCTGAATAAACTAGGCTTGTACTCGTTAGAGTTTAGAAGAATGAGGGGAGATCTCATTGAGACGTATAAGATGATGAATGGGATGGATAGGATAGAGGTGGAGAGACTCTTCCCGCTCAGAAAGGACAGTAGGACTAGGGGGGCACAGCCTCAAGATAAGGGGGAGGCGGTTTAGAATGGAGTTGAGGAGGAACTTCTTCACTCAAAGGGTGGTGAATCTCTGGAATTCTCTGCCCGTTGAAGTGGTGGAGGCTGCCTCGCTAAATATTTTTAAGAAGCGGGTTGATGGGTTCTTGATAAGAGAGGGGATTAAGGGTTATGGGGAGAGGGCGGGAATGTGGAACTGAGCCACGACAGATCAGCCATGACCTTATTGAATGGCAGGGCAGGCTCGAAGGGCTAGATGGCCTACTCCTGCCCCTATTTCTTATTTTCTTATGTTCATCAGTAGATTCCTTACTTCAGATTTTTTGATTGAATTCAAATTCCATCCTCTGCCATTGTGAGATTTGAACCCAGGTCCCACAACATTAGCTGAGTTTCTGGATTAATAATCTAGTAATAATATCACTAGGCCATTGCTTCCCCTAGAACTGAGCAGAAATAACTGGCTCTTAAAGTCATAAAGCCTTCATTAAGTGAGGTCTGGTAACAAACTATAGGATTCTTCCAAAAGATTCTCCTGCAACACTTCTAGGGGTTTTCAGTTGACTTTCTGAATAAATTCTGCTCAAATTGTGGGCCAGACTCTCTGAGCTCACCTGGAATTTTCCAGTCCCACTGCAGTGACTGGAGGTCTGGCTGAGTATCAAATTCTCACTCTCACTGGTGTTGGTGGCAAGGCATGAACAATGCGTGACAAAATCAGTCCTCTGTTCCTGAGAAAAATTAAGCTCTTGCAATGATTTTCCTCTCATCAAACCAGAATAAACAGCAGAGTGGATCAGTCTGTCACCCACATGGGGCAAACTGGCAGAGAAATTGCTTCCTACTCACTGAAGGTGGTAAAAGGCAGGAATACCATACTCAGAGCTCGAGTACGAGCAACAATCTTCCTTTTTCAGTAACTTCACTATTATCTTAAGACTCTTAGCAGTGAAGAGGATCAGAAGGACATTGGGGTCCTGATCCATAGGACTCTTAAATCGACCTCGCAGGTGGAGGATGTGGTCAAGAAGGCGTATGGTGTACTGGCCTTCATTAATCGAGGGATTGAGTTTAGGAGTCGGGAGGTAATGCTGCAACTTTATAAGACCCTTGTCAGACCCCACTTGGAGAACTGTGCACAGTTCTGGTTGCCTCATTACAGGAAGGATGTGGAAGCTATTGAGAGGGTGCAGAGGAGATTTCCAAGGATGTTGCCTGGATTGGGAGGCATGCCTTATGAAGATAGGTTGAGGGAGTTCGATCTTTTCTCCCTGGAGAGACGAAGGATGAGAGGTGACCTGATAGAAGTGTGTAAGATTTTGAGAGGTATAGATAGGGTGGATTCTCGGAGGCTATTTCCCAGGGCTGAAATGGTCGCTACGAGAGGACACAGGTTTAAGGTGCTGGGGAGTAGGTACAGAGGAGATGTCAGGGGTAAGTTTTTCACTCAGAGGGTGGTAAGTGAGTGGAATCGGCTGTGGTGGTGGAGGCAAATTCGATAGAGTCTTTTAAGAGACTTCTGGATGAGTACATGGGACTTAATGGGATTGAGGGTTATAGGTAAGCCTAGTAGGTAGGGATATCATCGGCGCAACCTGTGGGCCGAAGGGCCTGTTTGTGCTGTAGTTTTTCCTATGTTCTATCTTGGTCTTCTTTTCACATATCAGCTTGCTGCATTCCAGAGATGTTTAGCTGCTGCATTAATGTCACAGTGACTACAATGCTAATGGCAAGAGTAACAGGTTGCTTGGGGGCACAGCCCATGGCCAATGCAGCAGGGGGTTGCAAACAAAGGAAGTAAAGAATTGAAGTAGAGTCTCCCTGTGCATAAATAAAACTCAACAGAGATAACAAATTGATTAATTGTTGAACAATATTAAGAGGCACGGAGCCAGGAACTGGCCTCTGAAACCTCAGTCCCTCAGAGGAGAATAGGTTCCCACATGTTTCAAACGCTGAACAGTCTGTCTTCAATTTAACACTTAGCTTGAATCAGCAAATCTTACACCACAGAAGGAGAGCACTTAGCCCATTGTGCCTGTGCAAGACAGCCAACGTTAACCAAGCAGTTTGCTTCGATTATCTGTTAACACTGGTCAACAAAAGCCCACTTTGTGTAGCTCAAAGCAATCACAGGAAAAGTCCTTAGGAGGCTCCTAATATCAAGATCAAATTGCTGGGCAGTTGCTGGGCAAGTGTCATTGTGCCTTCTCACACAGACCTGCATCCCTGCAGAGGATGGACCCGGTGAAACCTGCCCCAGAGATGAGCGAGCTACCCACTGAACCAAGGCTGACAACAACCTCAATCTGCCTGAGATAATTCTGGCCAATTAAACCCTCCGCATAAACTATCAGTGTGAAAGATTGTCGGTTTTTGCAAGTAACAGAAAATGTCAAGTAGTGTCACGCAGAGAAAAGTGCTGGTGCAAACTGGTGCTCTCAATAGGCAGGACTGACGTAGGGATTGGAACATGAATCACATCTGAATTGGCGCAGGCCCCTGAAACAGTTCACTGGCCTCATGTGTTTATTACTGGCAAACTGCAGGCGCCCATCACAAAGCCATCAGTTGTTGCGCACATTAGCAGATGTTCTTAGAAGACCCCAAGAGGAAGAGGAACAGAGATCAGAAGAGGAGCATTCCGTGACAGCCTGCAACAGCCCCCAATTTTAACATGAAGTTGAGATGAGGCCTCCCTCTCCGCATATTTCTTCGAAACAAAACAGAGTAAATGAGCAAAGAGATGGGGAATATAGAGCCATAGGGACAGAATTAGACCATTCAGCCCATTGAGCCAGCTCAGCCATTCAATCAGATCATGGCAGCACGGTGGCACAGTGATTAGCATTGCTGCCAGGGACCTGGGTTCAATTCCAGCCTTGGGTGACTATGTGGAGTTTGCACATTCTCCCCGTGCCTGTATGGGTTTCCTCCGGGTGCTCCAGTTTCCTCCCACAGTCCAAAGATAAGTAGGTTAGGTAGAATGGCCAAAGTAAATTGTCCCTTGGAGTCCCAGGATGTGAAGGTTAGATGGATTAGTCATGGGAAATATGTGGGATCACAGGATTGGGCCTGACTAACATACTCTGTCAGAGAGTCAGTTCAGACTTGATGAGCTGAATTGCCTCCTTCTGCACTTAGGGATTCTATGATCATCTACCTCAATGCTCTGGCTCATGCTATCCTCATATCCCTTTATACCATTATATCTAGAAATTTAAAAATCTCTTCTTCAACATGCTTAGGGATCGAACCTCCACAGCCCTCTGGGGTAGAGAATTCCAAAGGTCCACCGCCCTCTCAAGGAAGAAATTCCTCCTCATCTTATTCCTAAATGGCCTTCCCCTTATTCTGAGACTGTGCCCACTGGTTCGAGACCACCCCAACAGGGGAAACATCCAACCTATCCTGTAACAATTTTATAAGTTTCAATGAGTTCACCTCTTATTGTTCAAAACTTATAAACAATAACATAGCAAATCATCCCAAGGCACATTAAAAGAAAATCCTTGCATTAACATGGGAACTTCCATAGCCTCAAGATGTCCCAAAGCATCTTGCATCTAATGAAGTCCTTATTGTCATGTAGTCACTGTTGTAATGTAGCAAATAATTTGCTTAATGTAGCAATATAAGTAACGGTCAGAAAGTGCAAGAGCAAAGTTTTTCACTGAGAGGATTTTGAATCATGGATCTCTCTCCCCGGAGAGTTATCAATGTCTGATCATTGAGTATATTGGGCGGCACGGTAGCACAGTGGGTTAGCACTGCTGCTTCACAGCTCCAGGGTCCTGGGTTCGATTCCCGGCTCGGGTTATGTCTGTGTGGAGTTTGCACATTCTCCTCGTGTCTGCATGGGTTTCCTCCGGGTACTCCGGTTTCCTCCCACAGTCCAAAGATGTGCGGGTTAGGTTGATTGGCCATGCTAAGAAATTGCCCCTTAGTGTCCAGGGATATGTAGGTTGGAGGGATTAGTGGGTATAATATGTAGGGATATGGGGGTAGGGCCTGGGTGGGATTGTGTTCGGTGCAGACTCGATGGGCTGAAGGGCCTCTTTCTGTACTGTAGGGTTCTACGATTCTATATTCAGGGTTGGAATGGACAGATTCTTGATCTTTGCGTTGAAGATACATAGTATACCTAGAGTACAGAAGGAGCCACTCAGCTCATTGAATCTGCACCAACAACACTCCCACCCAGGCCCTATCCCTGTAACCCCATGCACTGATTATGCTGGTGCCAATAACATAGAGGAGCAATTTAGCATGGCCTATCTAGCTAACCTGCACACCTTTCCGACTGTGGAAGGAAACTGAAGCACCAAAGGAAACCCATGCAGACTTGGAGAGAACATGCAAACTCCACACATCCATCATTATGAAGTGCTTCTAAAGATTAGTCATGGCACGAATCAATCCCAGCTTCCCAGACTACTTGGATCCACTACAGTTTGCCTACCGCCACAACAGGTCCACAGCAGACACCATCTCCCTGGCCCTGCACTCAACTCTGGAACACCTAGATAACAAGGACACCCATGGCAGATTCCTATTTATTGACTACAAGCTCAGTCTTCAACACTATTATTCCCACAAAACTCATCTCCAAACTCCATGGCCTGGGCCTCGGCTCCTCCCTCTGTGACTGGATCCTGAAGTTCCTAACTCAGCCTATAATCAGTAAGGATAAGTAACAACACCTCCTCCACGATCATCCTCAACACCAGTGCCCCACAAGGCTGTGTTCTCAGCCCCCTACTTATACACCTATGACTGTGTGGCCAAATTCCCCTCCAATTCAATTTCCAAGTTTGCTGATGGGACCACCGTAGTGGGTCGGATCTCAAACAATGATGAGACAGAGTACAGGAATGAGATAGAGAATCTGGTGAACTGGTGCGGCAACAATAATCTCTCCCTCAATGTCAACAAAATGAGGGAGATTGATATCGACTTCAGGAAGCATAACGGAGAACATGCCCCTGTGTGTATATCAATAGGGACAAAATAGAAAGGGTTGAGAGCTGTTTTTAGGTGTCCAAATTACCAACAACCTGTCCTGGTCCCCTATTGCTGACACTATAGTTAAGAAAACCCACCAATGCCTCTACTTTCTCAGAAGACTAAGGAAATTTCAGCTCCAACTCTCACCAACTTTTACAAATGCACCATGGAAAGCATCCTTTCTGGTTGTATCACAGCTTGGTATGGGCTCCTGCTCTGCACAAGACCACAAGGAACTATAAAAGGTCGTGAATGTAGCCCAACCCATCACGCAAACCAGCCTCCCGTCCATTGACTCTGTCTACACTTCCCACTGCCTCGGCAAAGCAGCCAGCATAATTAAAGAACCCATGCATCCCAGAAATTCTCTCTTCCTCCTTCTCCTATCAGGAAAAAGATATAAAAATCTGAGGTCACGTACCAAGCGGCTCAAGAACAGCTTCTTCCCTGCTGCTGTCAGACTTTTGAATGGACCTACCTCGCGCTAAGTTGATCTTTCTTGACTCCCTAGGTATGACTGTAACACTACATTCTGCACTCTCTCTTTTCCTTCTCTATGTACAGTATGCTTCATCTGTGTAGAGCAAGAAACAATACTGTATACTAATACACATGACAATAATAAATCAAATCAAATCAAATCAAACAACCACCCAAGGCTAGAATTGAACCCATGCCCCTGGCACTGTGAGGCAGCAGTGCTAACCACTGTGCCACCATGGTGCGATTTTTAATTTTTGGGAAAGAAGTAATGAAACAAAGGATTAATCATAATGGTTTTGATTGGCCAAGTAAGTTTGAGGAGGCATATTGTCTACTCCTGCTCCTACATCTTAAGTTCTCAATTCCGGAGGAATACAATGCTGGTAAGGAGATAACCTTGATTAGACAATAGTTGGTGGAAGTGGACATGAAATTATCCTTTAAACATAGAACATAGAACCCAACAGTGCAGAAAGAGGCCCTTCGGCCCATTGAGTCTGCACTGAACACAATCCCACCCAGACCCTACCCCCATATCCCTACATATTATACCCACTAATCCCTCTAACCTACGCATCTCAGGACACTAAGAGGCAATTTCTCAGCATGGCCAATCAACCTAACCCACACATCTTTGGACTGCGGGAGGAAACCGGAGTACCCGGAGGAAACCCACGCAGACACGAGGAGAATGCGCAAACTCCACACGGACAGCCAGGAATTGAACCTAAGACCCAGGGCTTTGGATGAGTTAATTCAACAGGAGTGGATTTGAGTGGATTTGGGCGCCGCACCTGCGCAAGGATATTTTGGCCCTGGAGGGAGTGCAGAGGAGGTTTACTAGGCTGATACCGGAGTTGAGGGGATTGAGCTATGAGGAGAGGCTGAATAAACTGGGCTTGTACTCGTTAGAGTTTAGAAGAATGAGGGGAGATCTCATTGAGACGTATAAGATGATGAATGGGATGGATAGGATAGAGGTGGAGAGACTCTTCCTGCTCAAAAAAGACAGTAGGACTAGGGGGCACAGCCTCAAGATAAAGGGGGCGCGGTTTAGAACGGAGTTGAGGAGGAACTTCTTCACTCAAAGGGTGGTGAATCTCTGGAATTCTCTGCCCGTTGAGGTGGTGGAGGCTGCCTCGCTAAATATTTTTAAGAAGCGGGTTGATGGGTTCTTGATAAGAGAGGGGATTAAGGGTTATGGGGAGAGGGCGGGAAAGTGGAACTGAGCCACAACAGATCAGCCATGATCTTATTGAATGGCGGGGCAGGCTCGAAGGGCTAGATGGCCTACTCCTGCTCCTATTTCTTATGTTCTTATGTTCTTATGGAAGGACATCAGGCTGGGGTGAGGGGGCTGATGAGTAATTATCACCCACTTTACCCTCCAATCCTGAATATCAGCGTGCGCAGTTCCAGTTTCCGAACTACAAACAGAATATTGAAGCACTAAAGAAATGCAAGATTAGAAGATTTACAAGAGTGATACCAGGATTGGAGGGACAAAACTGCTCAGAAAGAGGAAACAGACGGAGCTCTCTCCTCTGGACAAGGAAAAACTAAGAGGAGAGTAAGTCAAGGCCTTTAACATTACGAAGGGAGGTTTTACAAGATGGATTGGAGAAAGTGTCCCTATTTGTGGCTGAGTCCAGAACGAAGTGGAATAAATATAAGACAGCGACTAACAACTCAAATAAAGAATTAAGGAATAATTCCTTGACAGAGGAATACTGCGAATATAAAATTCACTGCCACATTTGAGCTAATATTAAGCTGGCACATGTACAGAAGTATAAGGTCTCCCTTGTGTAATTGTGTTACATTTTATTTTCTCTCTTATCCTGAGTCTTTTAGGCATAAAACCTAACAGATGGTGAAGCAGCTGGCCAGATGGCAGGGACCATCGCAATAAACACTGTACCGTAATATATATTATTCAATATTCACTTGTTGTCATTAGCAGATAATTCTTTGAAACACACTGGCTTCTTGTAACGTCTGATATGTGATCCTGTCAGTTGATTTCCCAGCACAGTCTAATATAAGAGGACTAGGTCAGAGAGAGAGAGAGAATGCCATCTCTCAGAGAGACATATGTCAGTTACCCTTTGATGGATTTTCTCCCTCAGTAATCCCACAAGTGTCTGAATTTAGCAACCCCTGTCAAAGGTTTGGGGTGCTAGGCGGCGTGGAGTGACACACGCCCCTGCTTTTAATGTCAATGACATTCTGACCGGAATGAATCATGGGATATCATTCTCCAATTACCCAAATCTTGGGCTTCCAAAGCTGATTCACAACCAGATCAGGAAACAGGAGCCTCCAACCTGTTAGCAAAAGTACAACTTATTCTCTTAGCAATGATCCACTGCAATGACAGGGTATCATAGAACTCTACAGTGCAGAAAGAGACCCTTTGGCCCATCGAGTCTGCACTGACCACAATCCCACCCAGGCCCTACCCCCATATCCCTGCACATTTACCCACTAATCCCTCTAACCTACACATCCCTGGACACTAAGGGGCAATTTCTTAGCATAGCCAATCAACCTAACCTGCACATCTTTGGACTGTGGGAGGAAACCCACACAGACACGAGGAGAATGTGCAGACTCCACACAGACAGTGACCCGAGCCGGGAATCGAACCCAGGACCCTGGAGCTGTGAAGTAGCAGTGCTAACCACTGTGCTACCGTGCCAACCTGAGTAGCTTCTCATGTAAAGTCCACTTGTTAACAGACGTTGAAATCCAATGCCATATGTTATTCATTGACTCTCGTTAGCTCTTTAAAAGAGGAACCAATAAAAAGCGAATCTGTTTTCTCTCATTTCTCCGGCATGGTAACTACATCATTAGCTCAGTTTCCTTTAGGTCAAAATTTCACTTTTTTCTCGGCAGTCTGATGTATTCTTCAAATCTGAACTACAATGAAACTTCAGGAAAAAAAAACTTTCAGCTCAGAGTTAGAACCATAGGAAATTAATGAGACCATTCAGCCCAACATGCCTGTACTCGTCCAGAAGAAGAAAAAGAAACTGGGTGCTCATTTTAATCCCACTTTCCAGCTTTGGTCCTTGCAGGTTACAGCAGTGAATTCCAGATACCTCCTACTTTCTGAGTGCAAACAGTTTTCCGAATATCCTTTCTAATTCTTTTACCAATAACCTTAAGTCTAGGCTCCCTCGTAATTGGCTTCTCAGCTAGGGAAAGCGAGTCTTTCCTGTCTACCCTCTCCCATTGAACACTATATTCCAAGTGCAGCCTAACTAAGATTCTAGACTTGCCAATTAAACTCACCAGCCGATGAAGACAAGCATGCCATATGCCTTCTTAACTACCTTCTCCACCTGCATTGCCACTTTCAGTGACCCGTGTGCCTGTACACCCAGATCCGTCTGCCTATCAATATTCTTAAAGGTTCTGCCATTTACTGTATATTTCCTATCTGTATTAGATCTTCCAAAATGCATTACTTCACATTTGTCTGGATTAAACTCCATCTGCCATCTCTCCGCCCAAGTCTCCAACTGATCTATATCCTGCTGTATCCTCTGATGGTCCTCATCGCTATCCGCAAATTCACCAACCTTTGTGTCATCCGCAAATTTACTAATCAATCCAGCTACATTTTCCTTCAAATCATTTATATGTATTACAAACAGCAAAGGTTCCAGCACTGATCCCTGAGGAATACCACTTGCCATAGCTCTCCATTCAGAAATGTACCTCCCACTGCCACCCTCTATCCTCTATGATTAAACTAGTTTTGTATCCACCTTGTCAGCTCACTTCTGATCCCATGCGATTCACCTTCTGCACCAGCCTGCCACGAGGGACCTTGTCAAAGGCCACACTATTCAACTAGATCATGCTGATTGTCTGCCTCAATGCCATTCTCCTGCACCATCCCTGTATCCCTTGATGTCTTTGCTTTCTAGCAAACTTTAAATCTTTGTCTTGAACATAATCACGGAGGGTGAGTTTCTCCCAGCTTGCTGCGTTGCTCAAGTAGCAAGGGCTTCCCAATGTTTAGTGCTCTATACCTAGTATATGCTGCCTTCTTTTCTTTATTGCTTGATGTCCAGGTTTCATTGGACTTGCTGCCCCTGCTCTTCCCTTTTAGAGGAACACGTTGGCCCTGAACTCTCACTATTTCATTTTTAAAAGATTTCCACTTTCTGAGTGTAGATTTAACTGCAAAGAGGCTGCTCCCAGTCTGGATCCTGTCTAACTATAATGAAATTGGCCCTGCCCCCAATTCTAGACTATCCTTATCCCTTTCCATAATTACTTTGAATTTTTTAAATATTAGATGCAAATCTGGAGACAAAAGGGAGAGAGGAACTTCAAACAATCACTATCGCTGGAGCAAAAATAGCAAGAAAATGAATGGGGTGGAGTCTAACAAGTCCCCTTGACCTGATTGTCGATATCCTAGGGTGTTAAAGGAATAAAAAAAAACTGCAAAGAAAGAGATTGCATTGGTCTTAATCTCCAGGATTCCCTAGATTCTGGGATGGTCCCAGTGAATTGGAAAAACGCACTCGCCATATCGTTATTCAAGAAGGGAAGGAGACAGAAAGCAGGAAATTACAGGCCAGTTAGTCTAACGTCTGTCTTTAGGGAAATGCGGAAATCTATCACTAAGGATGGCATTTAGAAGATCATAACATAGTCAGGTAGATTCAACATGGTTTTATGAAAAGGAAATTGCATTTGAGACATGTATTAGAGCTCTGTGAGGATAAACAGGGTGAATAAAGGGGAAACAGTAGATGTAGTGTATTTGAATTTCCAAAATTTGATAAGGTGCCACATTAAAGTTTATGATACAGAATGATAGTTCATAGTATTGCAGATCGTACATTGCCATGGAGAGAGGGTTGACCAACTAATGGGAAACAGAGTGTAAAGATAAATGAGTTATTTTTAAATTGGCTAACTGTAACTATTGGGCCACAGTAGTTGGTGACTCAACACTTCATGACCTACATTGATGAAGCTACTGATCCCCTTTCTTCCCATGTCCCTCGAATCCTTTAGGCCCAAGAGTTATATCTAAAATCACACAATATTTTGGCCTTAACTACTTTCTGTGGTAGTGAATTTCACACATTCATCACCCTCTGGTGAAGAATTAAAATTTCTCCTCAGCTCAGTTCTAAAAGGTTTACCCTTTATCCTCAAACCATGGCTCCTAATCTGGACTCCCCAATCATTGTGAACGTTCTTTCTGAATCTACCCTGTCTAGCCCTGTTAGAATTTTAAAGGTTCTATGAGATCCACTCTCACTCCAGTGAATCTAATCCCAACCGATTTAGTCTTTCTTCATATGACAGATCTATCATCCCAGGAATCAGCCTGGTAAACCTTTGCTGTACTCCCTCTACAGCAAGGACATCCTTTCTCAAATAAGGACACTAAAACTGCACACAATATTCCAGATGTGGCCTCTATACAATTACAGCAAAGCATCCCTATCCTTATACGCAAATCCTTTTGCTATGAATGCCAACATACCACTTGCCTTCTTTGCTGCCTGCTGTACCTGCGTCAATTTTAGTGACTGATGCGTGAGGACTCCAAGGTCTCGTTGAGCGAGCGCACACCTCTCTCAATTTACACCCATTCAAGTAATAACCTGTCTTCCTATTATTGCTACCAAAATGGATAACCTCACATCTATCCACATTATACTGCATCTGCAATGCACAAGCCCACTCACTCAGCTTGTCCAAACCCCATTGAAGTATCTCTGCATCCTCCTCACAGCTCACCCTCCCACCCAACTTTGTATCATCTGCAAATTTGAAGATAATACATCCATTTCCCTCTTCCAAATCATTAACATACAATGTGGACAGTTGGGATCTATCCCATATCATTGCGGAACCTGGCTAGTCACTGACTGCCAATCAGAAGAAGACATACTTATGCCAAACACTTTGCTCCATATCTGCTGACCAGCTTTCTATCCAGCTCAAGACATTACCTGCAATCCCATGTGCTTGTAGGCTGTTATGTCCGACCTTGTTGAAAGTCCTTGAAAGTCTAAATAAAACTGGTTCCCGTTGCTCAACTCTAGTATTTACATAGAACCATAGAACACTACAGCACAGAAACAGGCCTTTTGGCCTTTCTTGTCTGTGCCGAACCATTTTTCTGCCTAGTCCCACTGACCTGCACCTGGACCATATCCCTCCATACCCCTCTCATCCATGAACCCGTCCAAGTTTTTCTTAAATGTTAAAAGTGAGCCCGCATTTATCCGGCAGCTCATTCCACACTCCTACCACTCTCTGTGTGAAGAACCCTTCCCTAATATTCCCTTTAAACTTTTCCCCCTTCACCCTTAAGGACGAAGGGGATCAGGATATTGAATTTGATGATCGTCCACGATCAAAGTGAATGGAAGAACATCCTCAAAGAATTCCAATAGATTTGTAAAGCATGATTTCCCTTTTGTAAATCCATGCTAACTTTGTCACTGCCTTTCAAGGGCCAAGTTCTGAAATCCTTTTAAACAGGCTCTGAGCAACTTTCCGATGTTGGGCTCACAGGTCTATTTTTGAATAGTGGGTTTACATTAGCAACCCTCAAATCTAGAAGAAGAAAAGACAACTCCTATGCAGAACCCCAGGTACGGCAATCTGTGATCAAAAACCTGGGTGTGAGAAGTCAATTAATCCTTTAACCCTTTTCTCAAACACCAAAATGATTTGAACTGATAATCCCCTTTGGTGACAATGGCTATTCAGTTTCAGTACGACCCGGCACAGGAAGGAGTCTAAGCAGTGTCAACGCACAAAAGCAGGAACACACACTCTGGGAGAAAGAACAATCTCCAATTAAATACTTGCTGATCTGCCCCAGTTACCATGGAACATTCCGGAAAACCTTCTGTAAACGTCTACGCTCAGGGAATCCATTCCCACATTTCCTTTGCGTAGCAAGGTTCACAGACAGTGAGTGCATCCTATTGTTGCCCAGCTATCATTTAAACGAATTACAAAAGCTGCCATTAAACTATCTTTGCTCGCCCACCAAATTTTCTCGATCTATGCTTCGAATATGAAGCAGTGAGCACGCGATAGCCATGACCCCCCCCCCCCCCTCCAGCTGTCTACTTTATGATTCAAGATGCTATTATTTCCTCTGCCTTCTGGGAGTTGTTTATCTCACTGTCTCCACACAGTAATTTGTCTCTTCTCACACTTTACTGAGCCACTGCTGAAGTTTGCTTATATCTTGAAGAAAAACCTCTTCATCACGTTTCGCACTAATGACACATTTGCTCAATGGAGGCCTGAATCACAATTTTCCACCAACTGCAAGTGTGCTAACGAACAGCAGTGATGATGTGGTCTGATACAACATTGATTTGAAAGAAACACACAGTCAGCTATGGCATTTGGGTTCGTTCCAGCTCATTAACAAGGGGTTTTCCAGGTTTCTTACACCGACATATAAGAACATAAGAACATAAGAAATAGGAGTAGGAGTAGGCCATCTAGCCCTTCGAGCCTGCCCCGCCATTCAATAAGATCATGGCTGATCTGTCGTGGCTCAGTTCCACATTCCTGCCCTTTCCCCATAACCCTTAATCCTCTCGCTTATCAAAAACCCATCAACCCGCGTCTTAAATATATTTAGCGAGGCAGCCTCCACCACTTCAACAGGCAGAGAATTCCAGAGATTCACCACCCTTTGAGTGAAGAAGTTCCTCCTCAACTCCGTTCTAAACTGCCCCCCCTTTATCCTGAGGCTGTGTCCTCTAGTCCTACTGTCCTTTCTGAGCGGGAAGGATCTCTCCACCTCTATCCTATCCATCCCATTCATCATCTTATATGTCTCAATGAGATCTCCCCTCATTCTTCTAAACTCTAACGAGTACAAGCCTAGTTTATTCAGCCTCTCCTCATAGTCCAACCCCTCAACTCTGGTATCAGCCTAGTAAACCTCCTCTGCACTCCCTCCAAGGCCAAAATATCCTTGCGTAAGTGCGGTGCCCAAAACTGCACACAGTACTCCAGCTGTGGCCTCACCAGTGCCCTATACAGCTGCAGCAAGACCTCCCTACTTTTATATTCAATCCCCCTCGCTATGAAGGCCAGCATCCCATTCGCCTTCCTGACCACCTGCTGCACCTGCAAGCTGGGTTTTTGTTACTCATGCACAAGGACCCCGAGGTCCCTCTGCACCCAGGAAAGTCCACTTTAAACTGGCAATTGGTCATGTTGGCCAAAATGGGGTGGCACAGTGCTTAGCACTGCTGCCTCACAGCGCCAGGGAACCAGGTTCGATTCCAGCTTTGGGTGGAGTGTCTGTGTGGAGTTTGCACATTCCCTCCATGTCTGCGTGGATTTCCTTCGGGTGCTCTGGCTTCCTCACTTGCTCCAAAGGTGTGCAGTTAGGTGGATTGGCCTTGCTAAATTGTCCCAAGATGGGTAGTTTAGCCATGGGAAATATGTAAGGTTACAGTAATAGGGTGGCGGAGGGGGCCTGAGCAAGATGCTGTGTGAGAGACTCAATGCAGATCGATGGGCTGAATGGCCTCTTCTGCAGTGAAAGGATTCTATGATTTCTCTTGGGTTCAGAGAATCAGCGGAGTTTGTCTTTCATCCTAAAAATGCTATCATAGTCCATTATTCATAAAGGCCATTGCCAAAGCTTGTACAATGTGGCCTAACAATGTTACCATAGATATTACAAATTCACATTAGTTGTTTAATGTCCAACCTGTTTCTTGTAGAAATTTGAGAACTGTTCTCACTCAACAGTCCTGTTGGTTCCTCACTGAACCATGTTTGAGAATATCGATTATTACTCCCTCCATGTTTTCCAGGGTCTGAGACCAGATTTAACATAGAACATAGAACACTACAGCACAAACAGGCCCTTCGGCCCACAAGTTGCACCAATCTCATCTATACCTACCAAGCCATAGACCTATCTATAACCCCAATCCCATTAAATCCCATGTACTCATCCAGAAGTCTTTTAAAAGACCCCAGCGAGTTCGCCTCTACCACCACTGACGGCAGCCGATTCCACTCACTCACCACCCTCTGAGTGAGAAACTTACCCCTAACATCTCCTCTGTACCAGCTCCCCAGCACCTTAAACCTGTGTCCTCTCGTAGTGACCATTTCAGCCCTGGGAAATAGCCTCCGAGAATCCACCCTATCTATTCCGCTCAACATTTTATAAACCTCTATCAGGTCGCCTCTCAACCTTCGTCTCTCCAGGAAGAAGAGCCCTAAGGGATTTCTTGAAATATCTCAGATACAGAAGCAATTCTGAATGGTGACTTGTTAAAACAAAAATAACCAAATGTAGTTACAAATCTGAGTTCTTTGTCTCGAGGCAATACCCAAAGGCATCCAATTTTGAGAAGAGGGTGCTTTTCGCTAATTTGGCATGACTGTCATCCACTGATGTTATCAGGTGATTACGGACTCTGCTGACATGTTTAATTCAGTCAGGTCCACACAGATTCCAAATGAATATCAGAATGTGACCATTCTAGAACATCACTTTGTTAATATATTTACAGCAGTGATAACCCCTTGTTGTAACGAGTGTTCAATCTCACCCTTGACTTGATCCAAGAGCAAGTGGTGGACATTCCTTGCTGTGAAGAGAAATACAGGCTTAATGTCCACATGCTAAATTTCCTTAGTCTTCTGAGAAAGACTTCTAAGAGGCACTGGTGGACTTTCTTAACAATAGTGTCAGCATGAGGGGACCCAGGATAGGTTGTTGGTGACCTGGAAGTCTAAAAACTTGAAGCTCTCAACTTTTTCTGCTTCATCTCCATTGATGTAGACAGGGGTATGTTCTCCTTGATGCTTCCTGAAGTCAATGACAATCTCATTCGTTTTGTTGATATTGAGGGAGAGATTATTGTTGCCGCACCAATTCACCAGATTCTCTCATTCCTGTACTCTGTCTCATCATTATTTGAGATCCGACCCACTATGAGGGTATTGTTGGCAAACTTGAAAATCGAATTGGAGGGGAATTTAGCCACTCTGTCATAGGTGTATAAGGAGTATAGTAGGGGGCTGAGAGCACAGCCTTGTGGGACACCGGTGTTGAGGATGATCGTGGAGGAGGTGTTTGTTGCCTATCCTTACTGATTGTGGTCTGTGAGTTAGGAAGTTCAGGATCCAGTTGCAGAGGGAGGTGCCAAGGCCCAGGCCACAGAGTTTGGAGATGAGTTTTGCGGGAATAATGAGTGACATCGGTGTCCTTGTTATCTCGGTGTTCCAGGGTTGAGTGCAGGGCCAGGGAAATGGTGTCTGCTGTTGCGGCGGTAGGCAAACTGTAGTGGATCCAGGTAGTCCGGGTGCCATGACTAACCTTTTAAAGCATTTCATAATGATTGATGTCAGAGCCACTGGCCGATAGTCATTAAGACACACTGCTTGGCTTCTCTTAGGTACCAGGATGATGGTTGTCTTCTTGAAGCAGATAGGGACTTTAGGTTGAGGATGTCTGTGACTACCTCCACCAGCTGATCCGCACAGGATCTGAGCACACGTCCGAGTAACCCATCTGGGCCAGTCACCTTCTGTGGGTTGACCTTCAAGAAAGCTGCTCTGACATCTGCAATGGTGACTCCAGATACAGGTTCATCCAGGGTGGAGGGCACGCTCTCGCTGACCTCTTGCTCAAAACTAGTGTAGCATATATTGAGTTCATCAGGGAGGGCTGTGTTGAAGCCGGCGATTTTACATGCTTTCATTGCGTAGCTTGTTATGTCTTGCCATGGTCAGCAGGGGTCAGTGTCTCTAGCCTGGGAGTCTAGCTTGGTCCGGTATTGTCTTTTGGCATCTGTGATGGATCTCCTTTGAACATATCTGGCTTTCTTATATCGGTCAGGGTCACCTGACTTGAACACCTCAGACCTGGGCTTCAGCAAACAGCAGATAGTCCTGCTCCAGTTGGGAGCACACAGTAAAAAGCCTGACAACACCAGGTTTTAGTCCAACCGATTTATTTGATAGTAAACACACAAGCTTTCGGGTTAGTCCCTTCGTCAGGTGAATGGAGAGTTCTGGCCTCAGACAGAGCATATAAAGCACAGACAGTTTACAGATTACTGATTAGAATGCAAATCTTTACAATTAACCTGCTGTTCAAGTCTTAAAGTGGCCGACAATGTGAGTGGAAGGAGCACTGATCACAGGTTAAAGAGATGTGTATTATCTCCAGACAGGACAGTTAGTGAGGTTTTGCAAACCCAGGCAAGTCACGGGGGTTACAGATAGTGTGACACGAACCCAAGATCCTTGTTGAGACCGTCCTCATGTGTGTGGAACTTCCACACACATTTTCCAGTTGGGAAACACACAGATTTGCTTGTTTGCCTCACAGTCTTCTACATACATACTGATGAAGTTAGTTTGTGTAGTGGTGTACTGGTTCTGGCTGGTTGCAGAGTTTTTAAATAGATCATAGAACCCTACAGTGCAGAAAGAGGCCCTTCAGCCCATCAAGTCAGCACCAAACACAATCCCACCCAGGCCCTACCCCCATATATTATACCCACTAATCCCTCTAACTTGACACTAAGCAGCAATTTCTTAGCACGGCCAATCAACCTAACCTGCACATCTTTGGACTGTGAGAGGAAACTGGAGCACCTGGAGGAAACCCACACAGACCCAGGGAGAACGTGCAAACGCCACACAGACAGTGACCCGAGCCAGGAATCGAACCCAGGACCCTGGAGCTGTGAAGCAGCAGTGCTAACCACTGTGCTACCGTGCCGCCCCTGACTAATACTGACCAGTCCACTGACTCCAAGCAGCTCTGTAAGAGATCATCTGATCCCTCAGACCAACATTGTATGACTTTCTTTGACGGATTCTCCCACTTCAGTTTTTATTTGTGAGCTGGGAGCTGGAGCACAGCCTGATCTGCTGAAGTGTGGGTGGAATAGAGCGGTAGGCATGTTTGATATTTGTGTATTTGAATCCGCACATGTCCTCTATAAATGAGACCGTACACTCAACTGGATTTTGCCTCCTCTTATTAAATTTTGCTGGTTCAATGGTCAGATTTTGTGAACATTGAAATACGCATTGAATAGCTGGAAGATTTCCTCATCTGAGTTTGAAGCCTCATTGACTCTCTGGTATTTTACCATTTAGTGTCTAAACACCGAGCGGATTTGACACTGGGAGAATTTCAGATCCATTTTTTTGGGGTGTGTTTTTTAGGAGCACCCATATACACTCTGGTTGCAAAATTTTGAGTGATTCCTATTCGCGCTGGACAAGCCTGTGGGTGGGGTTTAACACGCCCAAAACCCTACAGCTCCGATCGAGGCCTCCAACTGTGCACGCACAGAAAAAAATAAAATAATGCAGCTCCCCTGACAGATCCCCCATGGGCCCTGATCATGCCTATCCCTGGCCCTCACAGACACTGGAACCTACCCCAACATTACTGACCTCCATATCTACACACTCCTACCACCCAGACCAATTGCAGCCCCCCCACCCCTGCTGATTGCAGGCAGAGTGGAAGGCCCCCTCTCCCCCCCCACCCCACCCTCCCCCATTCCCCAAAGCCCCCTCCCCCCACCATCAGATGGAATACAATGTTGGCAAGTGTGAGGTTATCCACTTTGGCAGGAATAATAGTAGGAAGGACTACTACTTAAAGGACGAAAAGCTGCAGCATGCGACGGTGCAGAGGGACCTGGGGGTCCTTGTGCATGAGTCGCAAAAACCCAGCCTACAGGTGCAGCAGGTGATCAAGAAGGCGAATGGGATGCTGGCCTTTATAGCGAGGGGGATAGAATATAAAAGCAGGGAGGCCTTGCTGCAACTGTACAGGGCACTGGTGAGGCCGCAGCTGGAGTACTGTGTGCAGTTTTGGTCGCCGCACTTACGCAAGGATATTTTGGCCTTGGAGGGAGTGCAGAGGAGGTTTACTAGGCTGATACCGGAGATGAGGAGATTGAGCTATGAAGAGAGGCTGAATAAACTGGGCTTGTACTCGTTGGAGTTTAGAAGGATGAGGGGGGATCTTATTGAGACATATAAGATCATGAAGAGGATGGATAGGGTAGAGGTGGCGAGGTTGTTCCCACTCAGAAGGGACAGCAGGAATAGAGGGCACAGCCTCAAGATAAGGGGGGGGGGGCAGTTTAGAATGGAGTTGAGGGGGAACTTCATCATTCAAAGGGTGGTGAATCTCTGGAATTCTCTGCCCGTTGAAGTGGTGGAGGCTGCCTCGCTGAATATATTTAAGTCACGGGTAGATAGGTTTTTGGATTAAGGGTTATGGGGAGAGGGCGGGAAAGTGGAACTGATCCACTTCAGATCAGCCATGATCCTATTGAATGGCGGGGCAGGCTCGAAGGGCTAGATGGCCTACTCCTGCTCATATTTCTTATGTTCTTATGTTCTTATCCCCCTCCCCATTTCCCCAACACCCCCCTCCCCCCCCCCACCTCCCCGGACCCAACTTCCCCAACCACCGACCCACCCTGGACTCACTTGCACATGGCCCCCATCTCACAGCACGGTAGCACAGTGGGTTAGCGCTGCTGCTTCACAGCTCCAGGGACCCGGGTTCGATTCCCGGCTCGGGTCACTGTCTGTGCAGAGTCTGCACATTCTCCCTGTGTCTGCGTGGGTTGCCTTCGGGTGCTCTGGTTTCCTCCCAGTCCAGAGATGTGTGGATTAGGTAGATTGGCCATGCTAAATTTCTAGTTATGTCAGGGGGAGTATCTAGGGTTTATGGGGATAGGGATTGTGATCTGTGCAGATTTGATGGCCTCCTTCTCTGATCTAAGTCAGGAGTGTAAAGGAATACTCTCTACTTGGCTGGATGAGTGTAGCTCCATCACTGAAGAAGTTTGACACCATCCAGAACAAAGTAGCTGTACGGTTGTTTCCCCTTCCAAAATCATTCACCCGTTGAAGTGGTGGAGGCTACCTCGCTCAATATTTTTAAGACGCGGGTTGATGGGTTTTTGATAAGCGAGGGGATTAAGGGTTATGGGGAGAGGGCGGGAATGTGGAACTGATCCACTTCAGATCAGCCATGATCTTATTGAATGGCGGGGCAGGCTCGAAGGGCTAGTTGGCCTACTCCTGCTCCTATTTCTTATGTTCTTATTATGTTCTCCACTGCCAACACACAGCAGCAGCACTGTGTACCATCTACAAGATACACTGCGGGGACTCACCAAGGCACCTTACACAGCACCATCAAACCCACAACAAGAATAAGGGCAGCAGATACCTGGGAACACCAATACCTGGAGGTTCCCCTCCGAGACATTCATCCTGACATGGAAATGGACCATCATTCCTACCCTGTCAACAGGTCAAAATCCTGCAGCTCCCTCCCTAGCAGCACTGTGGATGTACCTACACCATAGGGACTACAGAGGTTCAAGAAGGCAGCTCACCATACCCTTCACTGGGACATTAGGGATGGCAAATAAATACTGGTCTTGCCAGCAAAGCATACATGCCAAAAATGAATTTTTAAAATGTGCCGCTGTGTCTGAAGCAGAAACTGGAGCGATACATGGATTTGGGTCGGTGTCTGTGGGAGTTTGCACATTCTCCCTGTGCTCGCGTGGGTTTTCTCCGGGTGCTCCGGTTTCCTCCCACACCCCAAAGCTGTGCTCTTAGGCTGATTGGTGTAACGAATTGTCCCTAAATTAGTCTCCCCTCAATCTGGTTTCCACTGTGGCGTGCCATAAGCGTAGACAAGGGTCATGGGTGGAAGAGGGGACTCACAATGTTGAAATGGCGGCGCGGGCTCGTTGGGCCGAAGGGCCTGTTTCCCGTGCTGTGTTGTTCTTTGTTCTTTGTTGTTCTTTGTACCCCCTGTGGGAGATAGGCTTCTAAGGACATAGACCAAATCAGGATAAAACCAACCCAGAAATTTATGAAAGAAGGAAAGTAATAGAAGGAATATTAAAAGAATCTAGTGAAAAAGACAGGAGGCTTGCAAATGAACTTGGAGAGGGGTTGGCGAAGGTGGAGAAAAGGCAAGGATCAGGCAGAGGTGGAAGGGGAGATTGCCACGGACACAAGACTAAGGGAGTTTTAATGATGGGATTAAAAACTAATGAAGGGGGACTTTCTCCTCCATCATGGCCCTCTTTTTTGGTTGTCCCAATGCAAATCTCCACCCCCGACCGGCCCCTCCTCACAGGGGGCACGGTGACACAATTGCTGCCTCACGGCGCCAGGGACCCAGGTTTGATTCCCGGCTTGGGTCACTGTCTGTGCAGAGTTTGCACGTTCTCTTGGTGTCTGCAAGGGTTTCCTCCGGGTGCTCCGATTTCCTCCTACAGTCCGAAAGACATGCTGGTTAGGTGCGTTGGCTAAATTCTCCTTCAGTGTACCCAGACAGGTGCCAGACAGTGTGGAGACTAGGGCATTTTCACAGTAATTTGATTGCAGTATTAATGTAAGCCTACTTGTAACACTAATAAATAAGCTTAAACTATCACTTTAGCTTTGCCTTCACTGAGTACTGACCTGTTTGCCTATTAACACAATTGACTATCCAAGCTTATGCCTCTATCAGGAGCTTAATCAGTAGTGGGCACCACAACAGCTCAGTGACTATCACTGTTTGCTGTGCAGATACATGGATTTGGGCCGGTGTCTGTGGGAGTTGGCGCATTCTCCCCGTGCTTGCGTGGGTTTCCTCCGGGTGCTCCGGTTTCCTCCCACACCCCAAAGATGTGCTATTAGGCTGATTGGTGTAACAAATTGTCCCTAAATTAGTCTCCCCTCAATGTGGAATGCCATAAGCATAGACAAGGGTCATGGGTGGAGGGGGGACTCATAATGTTAAAATGGCGGCACAGGCTCGCTGGCCCGAGGGGCCTGTTTCCCGGGCTGTGTTGTTCTTTGTTCTTTGTTAATGTTACCTTTAACACTCTCTTCCTCGTGTGTCTATGACATATTTGTCAATCTCTCCCCAGCCTATCCTTGACCTTCTATTCCTTGTAAGAAGTCTCACAACACTAGGTTAAAGTCCAACAAGATTAGTTGGTAGCACAAGCCACTAGCTTTCAGAGCGCTGCTCCTTCATCAGGTGAGTGGGATTTCAGTTCACAAACAGGGTATATAAAGACACAAACTCCCCATCCCCTCCATCCACCCTCTCCAAATATATCACCCATCACGGTTCTACTGCTCTTCAGGTCTAAAGAAATATCATAGGGTTCAAAATGTTCATTCTTTTTGCTTTTCACTGATCTGCTGAGTTCATCTTTTATTTTTATTTCGACCATAGGTTGTGCAGGCAGCAGTCAATAGTTTAAAGCCTTGTCAGCTGGACTGCAAACTGCAGAAGTAGCAATGAGCTGCAGGAAGCAGTATTTGCATAGTTAGAATGAGAGGCAGGAGACGTTCTTCCCACAAAGCTGTATATCTTTCTGTATAAGATCAGCAACATGTACTCACACAAAGATTTGGTCCCCTTTAACGACACATTTAACAACTCTCTCCAACTTTTACAGACGCACTATAGAAAGTATTCTTTCTGGTTGTATCACAGCTTAGTATGGGCTCCTGCTCTGCCCCAGACCGCAAGGAATTACAAAGGGTCATGAATGTAGCCCAATCCATCACGCAAACAAGGCTCCATCTCTGACTCTGTCTACACTTCCTGCTGCCTCGACAAAGCAGCCAGCATAATCAAGCACCCCATGCACCCCAGACATTCTCTCTTCCACTTTCTTCTGTCGGGAAAAAAAATACAAAAGTCTGAGATTACGTACCAACCGATTCAAGAACAGTTCCTTCCTTGCTGCTATCAGACTTTTCAATGGGCCTAACTCGCACTAAGTTGATCTTTCGCTACACCCCAGCTATGACAATAACATTACGTTCTGCACTCTCTCTTTTCCTTCTCAATATGCTTTGTCTGCATAGCGCACATGAAACAATACATTTCACTACACTAATACATGTGACAATTATAAATCAAATCAAACCATAAAGATACTTAAAGGAAAAAGGTGTCAATTTTATTCTCATTTCTTTCTGATCTACTAAACCCTACAGCTAAAGAAAGAAACTTTGCAGCATTTTGCTTTGCCTAAGTGTAAGAAACAAAATATTATGATTGGTTTGTATGACGTTAATGCTCCAGGAGTGTATGGAAATGAAAGTGTGTGCGTTATTGTGCTGTGTTTTACCTTGCTTTTCACTCTCTATAATGTGACAAAAGGAAACAAAATAAAATTGGATTTCATTCTTTTCCCCTCTTTCAGGGAGAGATGTGACAGTCACGTTACACCTGCAAGGATATCATATTCCTAACTTTCAGCTTATGGACTTTGATCAAAGCAAAATATGAAAATTGACTTGTAAAAGTGGTTATAAGGTGAACCAAGGTGGCCACCAAATGTCAGGTGACCTTCTGTGACTTCTGCATAAAGGGTTAACTCACGTCTGAATATTCTTGTGAAAAGTTCCAAAAATGTCACTGACTGTGAGTGGGATGTGTTATCCCTTGCTTAGACATTCACAATATAAAACCACTTGTGGTTTCACATTGGATATTTACTGAAATTCACAATTAATATTCCTCACCTGCGCAAGGGTATTT
The DNA here is from genome assembly GCF_965287045.1 of Carcharhinus amblyrhynchos. NCBI lineage: Eukaryota > Metazoa > Chordata > Chondrichthyes > Carcharhiniformes > Carcharhinidae > Carcharhinus > Carcharhinus amblyrhynchos. The sequence continues at coordinate 1,755,198 of NW_027649782.1, read as the reverse complement.
TGGCCCTGGAGGGAGTGCAGAGGAGGTTTACTAGGCTGATACCGGAGTTGAGGGGATTGAGCTATGAGGAGAGGCTGAATAAACTAGGCTTGTACTCGTTAGAGTTTAGAAGAATGAGGGGAGATCTCATTGAGACGTATAAGATGATGAATGGGATGGATAGGATAGAGGTGGAGAGACTCTTCCCGCTCAAAAAAGACAGTAGGACTAGGGGGCACAGCCTCAAGATAAAGGGGAGGCGGTTTAGAACGGAGTTGAGGAGGAACTTCTTCACTCAAAGGGTGGTGAATCTCTGGAATTCTCTGCCCGTTGAAGTGGTGGAGGCTGCCTCGCTAAATATATTTAAGACGCAGGTTGATGGGTTTTTGATAAGAGAGGGGATTAAGGGTTATGGGGAGAGGGCGGGAATGTGGAACTGAGCCACGACAGATCAGCCATGATCTTATTGAATGGCGGGGCAGGCTCGAAGGGCTAGATGGCCTACTCCTGCTCCTATTTCTTATGTTCTTATGTTCTTATGTTCATAGACTCAGGGTCCACAATCTTGACAAAGGAAGTTGCAGAGAACCCAATTTATCACAGTAGGTGTGAATACCTGTCATTAAAACACCATTCAGTAGCAATGGCTCCCAATCTCAAAACAATTATGTGATTCAGTCGCGATATTGATCTTGGGAATCAGATGAGGGAAACCATCTTCAGATCACAAATTAATTCTCTCCGAGAATCATCTGGATTTACCAACAGGAAAGTGGACCTTCATTCAGCAAGAAGAACAGAACCTTGTCGACCCAGGCAGCGAGAGAGAACAGCCAACTCATTTTCACATCTACAAAACTGGGCCATGTCTACATCTGGAGACCCAAAGGCTTCTAACTTCCATTCAAAAACCAAGAACACATCCAGGCACAATACACACATTTTAAAGGACTGAAATTTGAACACAAGATTTACTGCTTCTGTTAATAAATTAAAGGCATGCTTCATCTCTAGAAATCATCTTTATCGGTGTTATTTCTGTGAGCTTCAGGGGAAAAAGTGTGCTTTTTGTCGTGTTTGCATTCCGGGCTGTTATATTTTCTTCTGATTTAAACTTACCTGCATGCTTCACGTTTATGACTGAAGAAACACAACACTCAAAGATTTTAAACGCTCCTTCTAAAACACAGACACCTGAGAGATGAAGAGAAAGGGGGAGAAAAGTTATCTCATAGAACATTCCAGCGCAGTACAGGCCCTTCAGCCCTCGATGTTGCGCCGACCAGTGGAACCAATCTAATGACCCTCTAACCTAAACTATTCCATTGTTATCCATATGCCTATCCACTGACCATTTGAACGCCCTTAAAGTTGGCGAGTCCACAACTGCTGCAGGCAGGGCATTCCACGCCCTCTGAGTAAAGAACCTACCGCTGACACCCGTCCTATAATTACCACCCCTTAATTTAAAGCTACGTCCATCACCTCTCCCCATCCATAACAATCTGAAGAGATCTTGCCCTCAGTCAAATATAAATTCAAGAATTGTCTCTCTATTCCTATGACCAGCAGTGGAAGGTTGTATATTAAAAGGCAATGAAAATATTGTTCCATTTCCCATTTGTTCTGAGCTGCCTTGTGGCTGCAGTCGTTTGGCCAGACAAGCTTGAAATCCTCTCTTGACTTGTAATCTTGAATTATTTGTCATATTTGTTTGAGATCGACAGAAGCTGCGCTGTGCTACATCCGCTGACATGTTCTGGGACACTAACAGACAAACTGCAAGGGGCCGGAGACCTTTCACTGAAATGCCCCGCTGGTTGCTTCGAGAGATCACTTATGTCTTTAGTTCACAAACAATGGCACCTCCCCCTCTGCAAACCCAGACACTTCAAAGTGTCGTTCCTGTCGCGAGCTCGCAATGCCGGACGTGCCAAACGGACAGGTAATTCCCCAGGATACGTGTCAGCGGGTCTGCGCGAGGATTGAGGGCAAAGCCTCTGCTACTCAAACTGGCAGGTCGCCGCTGAAGATGTGATAGGAGTTCGAGAGCACTGCGAGTGATTCGCGGACCTGAAGACCCCTGACATAAATCATGGTGAGCTCGGGAGGCATCCGGTTCCCCGGTGCACTCAACTGTATCGGAGGCAGTCGTCACAATGATGGGAGTTCTTCACCAGAGTCGTTGAGGAAGAAGCAGTTCAGTTGAAGACTTGTCAAGCAGTTTTATACACAGATTATATGATGCATCCTTTAAGTCAAGTGTTCATTGTAGTCAGTGAGGGTGAACTTAGTCTCCATCTATTTTGTGCCATTTCTGAAGGTCTATTTCATCTTTTTTTCTTCATGTACGGGGTGTCTGCAGATGTAAATGTGCGTGTGTCTGTCAATTCATTTCTAATTATCACAGGGCTCTCCCTACCTTCAGTAAGTTAAGACGGACTGCAAGGGCTGGAATTTTAGTCACCATTACAGTCAAGAGCAGAAGCAGACAGGAAAGCGTCGCGGTTAAAAAAGTTTTTTAGCTTATTATCAAGAGAGATTGAATAGACTGGGTCTGTACTCGTTAGAGTTTAGGAGGCTGAGGGGGGATCGTATAGAGACTTACAAGATAATGAAGGGGATGGATAGGGTAGAGGTAGAGAGATTCTTCCCGCTTAGAAAGGACAGCAGGCTCGTTGGGCCGAAGGGCCTGTTTCCCGTGCTGGGTTGTTCTTTGTTCGAAAGGATAGCAAGACTAGAGGGCACAGCCTCAAAATAAGGAGGGGGGGACGCAGTTTAGAACAGAGTTGAGAAGGAACTTCTTCACTCAAAGGGTGGTGAATCTCTGGAATTCTCTGCCCGTTGAAGTGGTGGAGGCTGCCTCGCTAAATATTTTTAAGACGCGGGTTGATGGGTTTTTGATAAGAGAGGGGATTAAGGGTTATGGGAAGAGGGCGGGAATGTGGAACTGAGCCACGACAGATCAGCCATGATCTTATTGAATGGTGGGGCAGGCTCGAAGGGCCAGATGGCCTACTCCTGCTCCTATTTCTTATGTTCTTATGTACCTCGCTAAATATATTTAAGTCACGGGTAGATAGGTTTCTGATAGACAGGGGAATTAAGGGGAGAAAGCGGGAAAATGGAACTGATCCACTTCAGATCAGCCATGATCTTATTGAATGGTGGGGCAGGCTCGAAGGGCTAGATGGCCTACTCCTGCTCCTATTTCTTATGTTCTTAGGAGTGGAGTTCTGTGCTGCCTTGATTCTATCCAACGCCAACACATTTTCCCTGAGGTGAGATGGGGGTCCCTCCAGCTTCACGAGCCAAATGGCAAGTCTGATTTCTTGTCATAAGTGACCAATTCAGGGAAAATTACAGAAGGGTAACAGTGTGGGCCTCTGGTCCCCATTTCAGCCCCACTGTTCCAGGAAAATCCTGCCCTTTATACAGTTAGATTTGCAGGTGTTGATATTACTAAGGTGATGCAAAAGAGGCCAGAGGAAGAAAGAAATTCCAATTATAATTTTGACGTACAGTGTATTGAATCACAGAATTCCCTACAGTGCAGAGGGAAACCATTCGACCCATCAAGCCTGCTATCCCACCCAAGCCCTATCCCACCTACATCCCTTCCTCTAAGGAGCAATGGTTAGTCAACCAAACCCACACACCTTTAGACTGTGGGAGGATAAGTCGCCTGGGCCAGATGGGATACGTCCTAGGATACTTTGGGCGGCAAGGGATGAGATTGTGGAGCCTTTAGCTTTGATCTTTGGGTCCTCGCTGTCCACAGGGATTGTGCCAGAGGATTGGAGAGTGGCAAATGTTGTTCCTCTCTTCAAGAAAGGAAATAGGAATGACCCTGGTAATTATAGGCCAGTTAGTCTTACTTCAGAGGTCGGGAAGTTAATGGAAAGGGTCCTGAGGGATAGGATTTATGACCATTTGGAAAGGTACAGTTTAATCCGGGATAGTCAGCACGGTTTCCTGAGGGGTAACTCCTGCCTCATGAATATGATTGAATTCTTTGAGGAGGTAACTACGTGTGTGGATGAAAGTAGAGCAGTTGATGTCGTATATGTGGATTTTAGTAAGGCGTTTGATAAAGTTCCCCATGGTAGGCTCATGAAGAAAGTAAGGAGGTGTGGGATAGAAGGAAATTTGGCCGATTGGAAAAGTAACTGGCTGTCTCATAGAAGACAAAGGGTGGTGCTGGAAGGAAAATTTTCAGACTGGAGACCAGTTACCAGCGGTGTACCACAGGGATCAGTGCTGGATCCTCTGCTATTTGTGATTTTTATCAATGACTTGGAAGAGGGGGCTGAAGGGTGGGTTAGTAAATTTGCTGATGATACCAAGACTGGTGGAGTAGTGGATGAGGTGGAGGGCTCTTGCAGGTTGCAAAGAGACATTGATAGGATGCAGAGCTGGGCCAAAAAGTGGCAGATGGAGTTTAACCCTGATAAGTGTGAGGTGATTTATTTTGGTCGGACAAACTTGAATGCGGATTACAGGGTCAACGGCAGGGTTCTGAGGAATGTGGAGGAACAGAGAGATCTTGGGGCTCATATCCACAGATCTCTGAAGGTTGCCACTCAAGTGGATAGAGCCGTGAAGAAGGCTTATCATGTGTTAGCATTTATTAACAGGGGGTTTGAGTTTAAGAGCCGTGGGGTTACGCTGCAACTATACCGGACATTGGTGAGACTATGTTTGGAATATTGTGTACAGTTCTGGTCACCTCACTATAAGAAAGGTGTGGAAGCTTTGGAGAGAGTGCAGAGGAGATTTACCAGGATGCTGCCTGGTTTGGAGGGTAGGCCTTATAAGGAAAGGTTGAGGGAGCTGGGGCTTTTCTCTTTGGAACAGAAGAGGATGAGAGGCGACTTAATAGAGGTTTATAAGATGATGAGAGGGATTGATAGAGTGGACGTGTAGAGACTATTTCCTCGGGTGGATGTAGCTGTTACTAGGGGGCATAACTATAAGGTTCATGGTGGGAGATATAGGAGGGATGTCCGAGGTAGACTCTTCACTCAGAGTGTGGTTGGGGTGTGGAATGCACTGCCTGCTGTGATAGTGGAGTCGGACACTTTAGGAACTTTCAAGCGGTTATTGGATAGGCACATGGAGCACACCAGAATGATAGGGAGTGGGATAGCTTGATCTTGGGATTGGACATAGCTCGGCACAACATTGAGGGCCGAAGAGCCTGTACTGTGCTGTGGTGTTCTATGAAACCGGGGCACCCGTAGGAAACACATGCACACAGACGGCAAAAGTGCAAACTCCACGCAGACAGTGACCCGAGGCCAGAATTGAACCCAGGTTCCTGGCTGTGGGACAGCAGCGCTAACCACTGTGCTACTCTGTCACCCAAACAGTTCCTGTTGTAATGTAGGAAGCTCATCTGGAGAAGATAGTGGTGGGGTGGTAATATCACTGACTAACAATCCAGGAGCCCGGGTTAAAACTCTTGGAAAGACAGGCCATAAAATTATCTTCGACTGTCACGACCCCGCTGGTTCACTCGTGTCCTTGAGTGAAGGAAACCTGCCATCCTCCACTGGTTGTCTGTTAAGTATCTCTGAAATGGTTGAACAAGTCACTCAGTTCACAGCCAATTCATGATGAGCAACCAATGCCAGCCTTACCAGCGATGCCCACATCCCGTGAACAAGTAAAAAGAAAATTGAACACAAGGTCTAACTAATTGTACAGAGAAAAATGACAAAATAATCTGGTTCACAAATGCTGGTCCAAGGATTAATATTCAGCAGAATTCCAGGGAGAATTCTCCTGCCCTTCAAAGAACCCACCTGACAAAGGGACAGCCTATCCTGAAAGCTTGCGGCTTTTGCTACAAATAAACCTGTTTGGACTTTAAGCTGGTGTTGTGGGATTTCTTCCTGTTTTACAAAGAGTGCCATGTTTTTGGTTGCATCCACCGGAGAGGACATCAGTTCTCCATTGAAGCATCGTTCAGCGTGGTGTTTAAGTGCTGGAGTCTGGCTTGTCGCAGCAGTGACCGAGGTGACCATGAGCCCCGACTGAAACCCAATAGGTGGGGTGACAGCCGAGCGATATTATCGCTAGACTATTAATCCAGAAACTCAGCTCACCTTCTGGGGACCCAGGTCCACGGCAGATGGTGGAATTTGAATTCAATAAAAATTATCTGGAATTAAGAATATACTGATGACCGTGAAAACATTGTCAATGGTCAGAAAAACCCATCTGGTTCACTAACGTCCTTCAGCGAAGGAAATCTGCTGTCCTTATATGGTCTGGCCTACATGTGATTCCAGAACCACAACAATGTGGTTGACTCTTACTTGCTCTCAGGCAGTTAAGGATGAGTAATAGATGCTAGCCAGCTAGCAACACCCATGTCCCACAAATGAATAAAAAGAACAGAATCCCCGAAGTTTTATGTAGAGGCATAGAATACAAAAGTAAGAGAATATTTCTGAACATGTACAAAACGCGGATAAATGTGTAGTGGTCTATTTTGGCAGGACCAATGGGATGCAGGAGTACAATATCAAGGGTAGGAGTCTTAGCTAGGTTGAGGATCAGAAGGATCTTGGGGTCCGGGTCCATAGGACTCTTAAATCGGCCTCGTAGGTGGAGGGTGTGGTCAAGAAGGTGTATGGTGTACTGGCCTTCATTAATAGAGGGATTGAGTTTAGGAGTCGGGAGGTAATGCTGCAACTTTATAAGACCCTTGTCAGACCCCACTTGGAGTACCGTGCGCAGTTCTGGTCACCTCACTACAGGAAGGATGTGGAAGCTATTGAGAGGGTGCAGAGGAGATTTACAAGGATGTTGCCTGGATTGGGAGGCATGCCTTATGAGGATAGGTTGAGGGAGCTGGGACTCTCCTCCCTGGAGAGACGAAGGTTGAGAAGCGACCTGATAGAGGTTTATAAAGTGTTGAGAGGAATAGATAGGGTGGATTTTCGGAGGCTATTTCCCAGGGCTGAAATGGTCGCTACGAGAGGACACAGGTTTAAGGTGCTGGGGAGCAAGTACAGAGGAGATGTTAGGGGTAAGTCTTTCACTCAGAGGGTGGTGAGCGAGTGGAATCAGCTGCCGTCAGTGGTGGTAGAGGCGAATTCGCTGGAGTCTTTTAAGAGACTTCTGGATGAGTACATGGGATTTAATGGGATTGGGAGTTACAGATAGTTCTATGGCCTGGTAGGTATGGATATGATTGGTGCAACTTGTGGGCCGAAGGGCCTGTTTGTGCTGTAGTTTGTGCTATGTTCTATGTTCTAAGGCCATCGCTGTAGGGTAACTTGATGGAGGTCGTTAAAATTGTGATAACTATAATGAGGTAAATTGAGATGGATTATAGAACATAGAACATTACAGCGCAGAACAGGCCCTTCGGCCCACGATGTTGCGCCGACCAGTTAAAAAACAATGACCCACTAACCTAAACCAATCCCTTTTCGTCCATTGGTCCAGTGAGGAAGACACAATTTTATGAAAGTCACAAACAGAATGAAAAACCGTTCTGCCACAAAGTGCTCTGGAATTATAGACAACAGTATTTTTCACGTCATTAATCAATAGTTTTGTGTTAAAGCGCTGACCATTAAAAGGGTGGATAATGAGTAGGGTTAGATTACATGCTCATGTGATGAAGAATCCTCATTTGAAGGGCTGAGTGGCCTGAATTGATGATTTTATTGCATGGGTGGATAGTTTGATCTCAGAGAGAAATTCTCCTCTGACTTCCACGGGTCTGCATTTTACAATGAGGGTTAGTTAATGATTAAGGTTGGGGAGGTGGGGGGGGGGGGGTGGTGGTAGGGGGCGCGGGGGTGGGGGTTGGAGTGGATGGGTGGGGGGGTGACGGGGGTGGTGGGGTTGGTGGTTGAGGGCTGGGCTCAGTTGCTTAGTGTGGAGTTTGAGCTGAGGTATGTACAGAGTGTGCCTCCTCACCCTATCCCAGAGTGAATTCGCAGGATAAGCTGTGATTCGGCAACCCCCTGAGTAACTGAGGATGTTACCTGGAGGAGAAGAATAATTAAGAAGAGGATTTAAGAGCATTGTGGCCAATTGTAAGATAGCTGTAGGTGCTCAGAGTGAGTTTGTGACTCAGAATGTGCAGTCTTATTCAAGGTCATTATAAGATAATTGCTCAGATAGGTTTTATTTCCCTGGTGGCAATCTTTTACTGTTGTGTTAAACCTATAATAGAATTACACAGATGACCCAAAACTCAGCAAGTGTAGTAAACATTCAGGAGAATAGTAAGGGACCTCAGGAGGACGCAAACAGATTGGCGCAATGGGAAGAGATTTATTCAACACAGAGCATGCTGATGCAATTTGTTAGAGAAAGTGAGTTAGAAGCAATGTTATCCTGACAATTTTCAACGGGGTACATATAAAACTCTTTGAAGGTTGTAGCGCAAGTTGAGTAGTATGGGATCGTTGGTATTATAGACGGTTATATTAAACTTTTCTTGTTTGTCTTGATTAGAGTATTGTGCTCAATTTTGGGCACATTAGGAAGGACATTGAGGCATTGCGTGGGGGTCAGAGATTTATTAGAATGATACTATGGATGAGGATAGATTAGGGAACTGAGATTTTTTATGTCCTGACAGCAATGTAGGTTAGGGGAAGACTAGTGTTGAAAATTACCAAGAGTTTGGTTCGAGTGAATAGGAAAAGATTGTTAAGAGCCGGAGTCATCGGGCACACAAACTGGCCCTTCAGCCTAACCAGTCCACACCGAGCACGGTGCCCTCCCAGCTGGTCCCAATTGCTCACGTTTGGCCCATATCTCTCTAATCCTTTTCCATCCATCTACTTATCCAAATGCTTTTTAAATATTGCTATTATACTGCCTTAACCATGTCCTCTGGCAGCTCATTCCATATACACACCCCACTTTGTGTGAAGCAGGTTCCCCTCAGGTCCCTTTCAAATCTTTCCCTTCTCACCTAAAAGCTATGCCCTTAGTTTTCAATTCCCCTTCCCTGGGAAAAGTAATATTTATCCTCTCTGCACCCATCATGATTTTATACACAGCAGTAAGGTGTTTCTCCCAGAATGACCGCGAAATGTCTGTTTCTATTGGTATTGGAATCAATAACCAGAGTATGTGTATTGAAGATAATTGAAGATAGAACAGGTTTTAAGTTGGTCCACCTTCTTGTCCAACGAGGGGCGTACACGCGATGGGTCGTACTGGGGCTGCTCTTGGTTGTTCGAGATTGGCCTAGTGCTTCATGTCAATAGTGTGTGCTTAAACTGGGCCAGATGCTGGGCACATGGCAGCTCAGTGACTATCACTGTTTGCATGGATTTGGGCCGGTGTCTGTGGGAGTTTGCACATTCTCCCCGTGCTTGCGTGGGTTTTCTCCGGGTGCTCCGGTTTCCTCCCACACCCCAAAGATGTGCTATTAGGCTGATTGGAGGTAATAAGTTGTCCCTAAATTAGTTTTCCCTCAATGTGGAATGCCATAAGCATAGATAAGGGTCATGGGTGGAGAGGGGGACTGGTGGTGTTAAAATGGCGGCGCGGGCTCGTTGGGCCGAAGGGCCTGTTTCCTGGACTGTTTTTGTTCTTTGCTCTTTGTTCTTATTAGTAAAAGAACCAAAAGAGATAAAGAGAGTCTTCTTTGCACAATGAGTTGTTACATTTTGGAATACACCTAAAAGGATCTTGGAAGCAGATTCAATAGTAACGTTTAAAGGGAGTTGGATAAATAATTGAAATGGAAAATGTAAAGAGTTATGAGGAAATAGCAGAGGAGTCAAAATAATTGGAAAGCTCTTTCAAGGAGGCTTGGTGGAAATTCTGTGTTGGAGGAGAATAGACAAGATAAGATTGAGAACAGTTTGGAAGAGGACATGAATATGGGAAATGAGAGTCAGAGAATGGCAGGGAAGAACAGAGAGAAAAAAAACCTGAGAGTGCACAAAGAATCAAGGCTAGGGACAGGATTTTCCAGCTGCACTCGCCCCAAGACTGGAAAATTCTGCCCGAGGTCAACGGACATTTACATAAAAACATAAGAAGATAAGAAATAGGGGCAGGAGTAGGCCATCTAGCCCTTCGAGCCTGCCCCCCCACCATTCAATAAGATCATGGCTGATCTGATAGTGGTGCAGTTCCACTTGCCTGCCTTCTCCCCACAACCCTGAATTCCCTTGGTCCTGTCTCACCCGCTATGATTCCTGCGGTGGACAGGATGGGAAAATTCCGCTCTAGATGTTACAAAGGTGGAAAGCATAGTGGTGGAAGTGTGTTTCTCTGGTTGAAGGTCCGTGACTAGTGGTTTTCCGCAGGGATTCACACTGAGGTCTCTGCTGTTTGTGATATGTATAAATGACTTGGATAAAAATGTAGATGGGTGGGTTAGTAAGTTGGCAAACGACACAAAGATAGGTGGATTTGCGGGTAGTGTAGAAGGTTGTCAAAGGATACGGCTGGATATCAATCAGCTGCAGGCATGGGCGGAGAAATGACAGATGGAGTTTAATCCGGGGGTGTGTGAGGTGCTGCACTTTGGGAGATTAAATGTTTAGGGTAAGTATACAGTTAATAGGACCCTGAACACCACTGATGTGTAGAGAGATCTTGGAGTTCAAGCCCACAGCTCCCTGAAGGTGGCCACGTAAGCAGGTAGGATGGTAAAGAAAGCATACGGCATGCTTGCACTTATTGGTTGAGGCATTGAGTACAAGAGTCAGGATGTCATGTTGCAGGTTTATAAAACTTTGGTTCGGCTGCACTTAGAGTATTGTGTTCAATTCTGATCACCACGTTACAGGAAGGATGTGGAGGTACTGGTGAGGGTGCAGAAAAGGTTTACCAGGATGATCAAAGAGCAAAGAACAACACAGCACAGGAAACAGGCCCCTCGGCCCTACAAGCCCGCGCCGCCCATTTTAACACTCAGTGAGTGTCTCATTCCAATCCTCCTTCTACCCACAACTTTTGTCTATATCTAGTGGACTCCACAATAAAGGGGTGCAAATTTAGAGAATTATATGTGCGCCAGATTAAGGAGTTCCAATTTAGGGACAATTTATTAACACCAATCAGCCTAAAAGCACGTTTTTGGGGTGTGGGAGGAAACCGGAGCACCCGGAGAAAACCCACGCAAGCACGGGGAGAATGTGCAAACTCCCACAGACACTGACCCGAGTCGGAGATCCGACCCGGGCCCCTGTATCTGCACAGCAAACAGTGATAGTCACTGAGCTGTCGTGTTGCCCGTCAGTCGGTCCAGTTTAAGCGTACACTAACGACGTGAAGCACTAGGCAACTCTCGAAGCAACATCCAAGAGCAGCCCTCGCACGACCCACCGCGTGTATGCCCCTCGTTGGCCAACAAGGCAGACCGAATCAGCTGTGGATGTAAAAAAGAGACATCAATAGACATACAAACACGCTGCCTGGATTAGAGGGCATGAGATACCGTGCCTTTCCTCCCCTCACTTATAGGGAACAAAAAAGCAACATATCTATTCATTTCATCCAGCATTTCCTTATTAGGAGAGGCCGGACAAACTAGGATTGTTTTCTCTGGAGCAGTGGAGGCTGAGGGGAGATCTGATAGAAGTTTATAAGATTATGAGAGACATAGATGGGGTTGACAGTCATTTTCCCAGAGTTGAAATGTCTAATGCCAGGGGGCACGCACTTAAGGTGAGAGAGAGAAGGTTGAAAGGAAATATGAGGGGCAAGTTTTTTTACACAGAGGATGGTAGGTGTCTGGAATGTGCTGCCAGGGGGTGCTGGAGGCAGATACGATAGGGGTGTTTAAGGGGCTTTTAGATAAACACATGAATATACAAGGAATAGAGGGATATGGACCAAAGACAGGCAAAAGGGATTAGGTTAATTTGGAATCTTGTTCAGCACAGTATCAAAGTAAATATATATGGGGAGGGACTCCCCGATCTTGCTTGTGGCTGCCCACTGCAAATGAGAATGGAAAATTTAGTGAGACCTGACGAGGGAACAGTGTTCCGAAAGCTAGTAGTGTTTACTATCAAATAAACCTGTTGGACTTTAACCTGATGTTGTGAGAATTCTTACTGAGTTTACCCCGTCCAATGCCGGTACCTCCACATCATTTTTTTTAATCTACACAGAAACTGGCAAACTCAGATTGGCAATAATAACTTGGATGAGGCGTTCATAGAATGCTTTTGAGATGGTTTCTTAGAACAGTATGTCTTGGAACCAACTAGAGTTACATCAAAAATAGTGTAATACAACAAGATTAGCTAATGACCTTAGAGTAAAAGTATTCCTAAGTAGCAGTGACCACAAATTGATCGAACATTTTGTTCAGTTTGAAAGGAGGAAGAGTGGGTCTAAGACAAAAATTTTAAACTTAAATAAACACAACTACCTGGGCATGGAAGCTGGCTGAAGTGAGCTGGGACACAAGGTAGGGGACAGATCAATAGGGAAGCGATGGTGGACATTTAGCAACATATTCAAGAAAACTCGGAATAGGATAATCCTGCTATCAAGAAAAATTCTAAAGGAAGGAGTTAACTAAAGTTAAGGAAAGCATCAAACTTAAGGAAAAAACATATAATTGCGCAAACGACAGGTCAGTTAGTTTGTCAGAATATAAAGAACAGCAGAGAAAGAGTAAAAAGTTAATCACTAGAAAGAAATCAGAGTAGGATGGGAGGCAATATCGGAATGTAAAAACAAGTGTTTCTATGGGTATTTAAACAATAATACTGCATTGTTATTGAGATTGAGAAAAAACGAGAGTGAAAATGTGGAGTTAATATTAAATAATAAGGAAATGGTGGGTGAAATGAACAGATATTTTGCTCCTTTGTTCACTATTAGGTGAGGGGAGCAAAGGCACAGTAGCTAGATTTGCCGATGACACAAAAATAGGTAAGAAAGAATGCTGCAACGGAGACATATGGGAGGAATTTTCCCATCCTGCGCACCCCTGGAATCATTCCGGGAGATAGGGCGGACTCTGCAGAGATCCAATGACTTCAAGCTGGATTTCCCAGTCTTGGAACGAATACAGCCAGGAAATCCAGCCTGTGGAGTTTGAAGATGGATATAGATAGATAGGTTCAGTGAGTGGGCATCGGGGTTAGAGTGTGGAACTCAGCACAGAGTAGCCATGATCTTATTGAGTGATGGAGCAAGCTTGAGGGGTTGAATGGCCTGCTTCTGCTCCTATTTTGTATGTTTTTATGATACGGAAACACGTGCTGATTCGAGCACAGCAGATCACTTCCCCATTGTATCTCTGCCCGTTGCTGCTACAGCAACATATCTGTCCTCCCGCCCATCCTTATCCTGTAGCTCCGCAATTATATTTCCCTTGGGAAGTAACAAATGAATCTGCATCTATTGCTGTGCATTCCAGGTTATTAAAACATTTCCCTTGTGTTATCTTCGGTTATTTTACCCAAAGAGATGTTTGGGGACAGTTAGGAGCAGAATGGGGACAGTGTGGAAATGTTTTGGACATTCCGATTAATATTATCACATTGATTTGGATCCAAGATCCTCAGTTTGTGATAACTAGACTGAGTCCCTCATATTTACCCTGCTATGTAAAGTTTACTAATTAGTCACAAGTCAGGCTTGCATTAACACTGCAATGAAGTTACTGTGAAATTGGTGAAACTTCAGACAACTCTAAAATGTACCTCCTGTAGTTGGGTGCAATCTGGTGGCCTCACAGTGCCAGGGACCTGGGTTCAGTACTGGCCTCGGGTGACTGTCTATGTGGAGTTTTCACATTCTACTTGTGACTGTGTGTGTTTCATTCAGGTGCTCAGGTTTCCTCCCACAGTCCAGGTTAGGTGGATTCTTCACTCAAAGGGTGGTGAATCTCTGGAATTCTCTGCCTGTTGAAGTGGTGGAGGCTACCTTGCTAAATATATTTAAGTCACGGGTAGATAGGTTTCTGATAGACAGGGGAATTAAGGGTTATGGGGAGAAAACAGGAAAGTGGAACTGATCCACTTCAGATCAGCCATGATCTTATTGAATGGCGGGGCAGGCTCGAAGGGCTAGATGGCCTACTCCTGCTCCTATTTCTTATGTTCTTATGATTGACCGTGCCTCAAGGTGTGTCGGTTAGAGGGAATTAGTTTGGTGGCACAGTAGTTAGCACTGCTGCCTCGCAGCGCCAGGGACTTGGGTTGGATTCCCGGCTTGGGTCGCTGTCTGTGTGGAGTTGCATGTTCTCCTCGTGTCTGCGTGGGTTTCCTCCGGTTTCCTCCCACAATTCGAAAGAAGCGCTGGTTAGGTGCATTGACCCGAACAGGAGCCAGAATGTGGTGAATAGGGAAATTTCACAGTGATTTCACCGCAGTGTTAACGCAAGTGTGACTAATTAGTAAACTTTACATAGCAGGGTAAATATGAGGGGTAAATATCTGGGGTTACATAGTTAGGGCTGGAGAGTTGGTGCATATTCAATGGGCTGAATGGCACCGTAGGGATTCTATGATTGGGAAAAAAATGGAGGTGTTTTAACACCTTTTAGGGAACTGGAAGAGATAATTACCGACCATCGAATTGGAGTACAGTTAGGCTGACTGTTTTCTGTGGCTCAAGTTAAAAAAATGCGCGTAGTGTACAAAACGGTGCTAACTTCAGTTTAAAGAAACAGGAGCAATAAAGCTTTGCCATCGACTGCTGCAGAATGGCAAGGAAACTCGCTCATAACATTGTTGCTCACTCATGGCTTACATCAATGGGAATATATCTGGGGTGCCGCTGCCCCTCGCCTTCCCCCTCCCTCAGTTTATGCGAGAAAGATGCTTCAGATGACAGAGAAAGAAAAGATTTTGACATTGTGGCCCTTCAAGAACATGAAAGATAATATTTGAAGTCAAAATAGCGACTATCTTGGGATCTTTCATCTGACAGATCTGACAGTTTAATAGAAATACACTGTGTAATAAATAATCAAAAAAAAAATCGGATTTTTCAAGATTTTCCCAGTGTGACAGGGTGACTGTGGGGAAATAAATGTGGGGGTCAAATGCTACCCTGGTGGTCAAAGTTTGTTCTTAAGCATTGACCCCAATGTTTGACTGTGGAGATGATAGGCAGTTATCAGTGATCTCTCCCAGTCAGGAGGGGGCTGCAGTTGCAGGGTGTACACTTTAGAGTTGTCAGAAGTTTCGCAATACTGTGGGGACCAAGTCTAGTCATCACAGACTGAGGATCTTGGATCAGAGTCAATGTGACATGGCCCCCATCTGCGCTGTAATATTCTATCATTTTCACACTCGCGCGCCATCTAATTGAGGGTTGACGCTGATGGTCCATCACACCTTGTCAAGGAAGCCCGGGAAGGGTAATAACGCTGTCCTTGCAGGTATCACCCGCATCATAAATCCCCACAGTGTAGATGGAGGCAATTTGGCCCATCGCGCCTTCACTGACTCTCTGACGGAGCATCTCACTCAGGTTCACTCCTTTCCCAGAACCTGAATCCTCTAACCCATGGCCAATTCACCTAAGCTGCAAACATCTCTGGAGTGTGGGAGGAATCCGAAGATTCTGCAGGCGACCCACGGAGACATGGGGGAAAAGTGCAAACTCCACACAGACAGTGACCCAAGCCGGGAATTGAACCCAGGTCCCTGTGGGGCAGCGGTGCTAATGACTGTGCCACCCTGCCACATCCCAAATATAAAAGCATGAAGTTAAGCTCATTACGGTGGTCCCGCATTCTAACCTTCAGATAGGCCACCAGCCCTTATACACGTACAGTTCAAGGCAGTGGGCACCAATTTAGCAATGCATGGAAACAATGATCAAAGGTTTCACAGATCATTTTTATTACTTGTACATATAGTTAAAGTTGCTACTTGTTTTAAAGCTGCTTCAATCCAATCACCCAACAGACGCAGCGTTGAAGTCATTCAGAGGTTATACACGAGATAACACCTTTCAAGGTTCAACTCAGCTCCGTTTATTTGGTTTCGCTTCTGCTAGCTCACAGAACCCCTACAGAGCAAAAAGAGGGCATACGGCTCATTGAGTCTGCACCAACTTTTCAAAAAAGCATCCTATCTATCCACACACCTCACCCACTAATCCCCCTAACCTATGCCTCTTGGAACATTAAGGAGCAACTTAATCATAGAATCATAGAACCCTACAGTGCAGAAAGAGGCCCTTCAGCCCATCGAGTCTGCACTGAACACAATCCCACCCAGGCCCTACCCCCATATCCCTACATATTATACCCACTAATCCCTCTAACCTTCACATCCCTGGACACTAAGGGGCAATTTCTTAGCATGGCCAATCAATCTAACCCGCACATCTTTGGACTGGGGGGGAAACCAGAGCACCCGGAGGAAACCCACGCAGACACGAGGAGAATGTGCAAACTCCACACAGACAGTGACCCGAGCCGGGAATCGAACCCAGGACCCTGGAGCTGCTAACCACTGTGCTACCATGCCGCCCATGGCCAAATCCAATGTAGCATGGCCAGTCCACCTAACCTGCACATCTTTAGGCTGTGGATGGAAACCAGAGGAAACACATGCAGACACGGGGAGAACGTGCAAACTCCACACAGACAGTCACCCGGGGCCAGAACTGAACCCGGGTCTCTAACGCTGCAAGGCAGCAGTGTTAGGTGATACGTGTGGTAGGTATGTCTCCATCTCTGCTAGTGTGTACCACCTCTGATTTGATTTATTATTGCCACTTGTTTTAGTATACATTGGAAAGTATTGTTTCTTGTGTGCTATACAAAGCATACTGTACATAGAGAAAGAAAGGAGAGAGTGCAGAATGTAGTGTTACAGTCATAGCTAGGGTGTAGAGAAATATTAACTTAATGGCCCATTCATAAGTCTGATGGCAGCTGTCCTTGAGTCAGTTGTTATGTGTCCTCATACTTTTGTATCTTTTACCCGATGGAAGAAGGTGGAAGAGAGAATGTCCGGGGTGCATGGGGTCCTTAATTATCCTGGTTGCTTTTCCATTCAGCTGATTTGTAGACGGTGTAAATGGATGGGAGGCTGGTTTGGGTGGTGGATTGGGCTACATTCACAACCCTTTGCAGTTCCTTGAGGTCTTGGGCAGAGCAGGAGCCCATACCAAGCTGTGATACAACCAGAAGGAATGCTTTCTACGGTACATGTTTAAAGCTGGTGAGAATCATAGCTGACATGCCAAATTTCCTTAGTCTTCTGAAAAGGTTGGTCGGCTTTCTTAACTATAGCATTGGCGTAGAGGGGTCAGGACAGGTTGTTGGTGATCTGGACACCTAAAAACCTGAAGTTCTTGACCATTTCTACTTCATCACCTTTGATGTAGACAGGGGCATGTTCTCCACTATGCTTCCTGTCAATGACTATCTCCTTTGTTTTGTAGACTTTGTGGGAGAGATTGTCATTGCACCAGTTCACCAGATTCTCTATATCTTTCCCTCTCGTCATTGTTTGAGATCCGACCCACTACGATGGTGTCATCAGCAAACTTAAAAATCAATTTGGAAGGGAACTTGGCCACGAGTCATAGGTATAGAAGGAGTATAGTAAGGGGATGAGGACACAGCCTTATGGGGCACCGGTGTTGAGAATGATTGTGGAGATGGTGTTGTTGCCTATCCTTACTGATTGCGGTCTGTGGGTTAGGAAGTTCAGGACCAGAGAGGAGCCAGGCCCCAATCCATAAAGACTGAAGATGAGTGTCAGAGGAACAATGATGTTGAAGACTGAGCTGGGGTCGATAAATAAGAGTCTGACATTGGTGTCTTTGCATTCTAGGTGTTCCAGGGTTGAGCCCAGGGCCAGGGAAATGGTGTCTGCTGTGGACCTGTAACAGAATGGAGCCCCCTCTCAGGTTAGAAGATCTTTTCAAAGTACAGGAAAGTAAAATGAACTTTTGCCATGGTGGTTAATTCAGGTTCCAACTCCAACAATGCCCGACATGAAATTCCTGAGCCAGCAGAGTAAAAGATCAAAAATTCTACTCTGGTGCAATCTGTTCGAAGCCAGATCAGAGTCTATGTAATAAGAACATAAGAACATAAGAAATAGTAGCAGGAGTAGGCCATCTAGCCCTTCGAGCCTGCCCCGCCATTCAATAAGATCATGGCTGATCTGTCGTGGCTCAGTTCCACTTTCCCGCTCTCTCCCCATAACCCTTAATTCCCTTGTCTATCAGAAGCCTATCTACCCGTGACTTAAATAGGTTTTTGGTCTAGACTTCAATTTTGTTTTACACGCTGTAACATTGTCATCTTTGGAACCAACTTGAAGCTAAATATACAAAATATTCAAATAGCAAAGTACAAAATAAAATAACTTGTATAGTGATTGACAGAAAATCCTTGGTCATCTAACGAGGGGCATGCACACGGTGGGTCGTGCGAGGGCTGCTCTTGGATGTTTCGAGAGGAGCCTAGTACTTTGCGTCGTTTGTGTATGCTTAAAACTGGACCAGCAGACAGGCACCGCAACAGCTCAGTGGCTTTCACTGCTAGCTGTGCAGATACATGGATTTGGGTCGGTGTCTGTGGGAGTTTGCGCATTCTCCCTGTGGTTGCGTGGGTTTCCTCCAGGTGCTCCGGTTTCCTCCCACACCCCAAAGATGTGCTCTTAGGCTGATTGGTGTAACAAATTGTCCCTAAATTATTCTCCCCTGAATCTGGTTTCCAATGGGGGTACCATAAGCATAGACATGGGTCAAGGGTGGAGGAGGAAAAACACATTGTTCAGATGGCGGCGTGGGCTCGTTCGGCCGAAGGGCCTGTTTCCTGTGCTGTGTTGTTCTTTGTTCTTTTATCTAGGATGTTGATCATTTTGGTCATCTGTTGCGATGATAGGTGAACTGTAGTGGATCCAGGCAGTCTGGGACGTCAGAATTGATTTGTGCCGTGACTAACCTTTCAAAGCACTTCATAATGATGGATGTCAGAGCCACCGGACGCTAGTTATTAAGGCACACTGCTTGGCTTTTCTTTAGTACCGAGTTGATGGTCATGTTAGTGTGTAAATATGTGTACCACCAGTGAGTTTTGCAGCATTTATGGCTTTCACATTGGTTTATATTTTAGCAGATCTGAGTTAAGTAGATACATCTGGGTGTTAAATTGATAGGTTTGTTTGTTAAATGGATTAATCTAGATATTAAATGGATTAATCCAGGGGTTAATTGGATGAATCCACATTTTGAATGGATGGACCCACAGTTTATCTCCTCCTTTGTAATAAAGAAATCACACATCAAACAGGTTCTCACTGCGAAAGGCAGCTTTACAGACAGGGTGTAATCTAGCATTGAAAATAAGAGCATTTTCTCTGTGAACACACTCCACCACAAGTACTTCTCACTGTGACCCTGTAGCTGCTGTCAGCGAGATTGGTAATTCCTCAGCGCTTAGATAATAAATGAAGCAATTATAATATCCATTTTGTTTCATGAATGAGTACTTTACATATTTACCATCATCAGCCGTTCAATGTATGACACACGTGATGCTCTCGAATCGAACCGAAAGGTGCTGAAATGAAAAGAAGGTTTGTGTTTCCAACTTACCAGCCACTGGACTCGTATTTTTGGTTAAACATTAAAGGTCGGATCCTCGCAAAGACAATCTCATCTGTCCTAATTTCATGTTATATTATCATAACTATTAAAACTCACAATCCAATGTTTTAAATTTGAAAACACAACTTGTCTTATAGAACATAGAACATAGAATTAACAGCGATTATTGCGTGCTTTAGCCAACGCAACCTCAGTAGAAATGGGTTGGAGGGAATAGAAGCCATGAGCAGAATATCGAAAGCCGGTAGGAAAGAATTGAAAATGGTCAAGTGAACACATGACGAAAAAAATTGTGGTGGAATATTAAAGTGTGTTATACAATGATTAAAGGATACTCAAAGAAAAGTGTAGCTGATTAGCACCTAAAGGGCAAAATGTTACCAAAAAAAATGGCAGAGTGTTGATTCCATTGAGAAAACAGGTTGCGGGAAGTGGGGGGGGTGGGGGATCTTATGAAAAAAATTCTAAGTCCAGAATGAGTGTAAAAATGGGGGAGCTTCAGGTCCATTTTTTTTGGAGCGAGTCCAAAATGTGTGCACTTAGACTGGAAAAGAATCACAAAATCGGATTTCCGATAGTAGGGAGAGTGGGCGGGGGTTAAATTGCCGGATGAGAGTAGCAGAGGGCGCAATTGCGCATGTGCAAGTCTCTCTGTTCTAAAAAGCAGCGAGTCCGTCACATAACCCCCGCTGCTTTCAGCTGACCTCTGTGGCCTAAACCCAGCATGCCGCCTACCCCTCCACGTACCCTCCCCACCAGAGAGCTCCACGGCCAATCGTTAGCAACCCCCCCGGCCAGACCAATCAACTCCCCCACTCCTCACCCCCACCATTCGCAACTGCAGAGTGGCAGCATACATCCCCTCCTCCAATTGGCCCACTCCCGAGTCTGGCCACACACACTCCAGCAGGCCCTCCCCCCCCAGGATCCACACCCTTGGCGATGCCCAGTGGGTAGTGCTAGGCTGTCTGGTGGGCAGTGCCAGGGTGCTCAGCGGGCAGTGCCAGAATAGGGGGTGGAGGGTGAAATGCCGTGTCAGTGAGTTTCCAAGTTCTGATCGTCCGGCCTCCCCACTAGTGAAGTGATGTGAAACATGCCATGGCATCGCAGAGAGGTCATTTCAATTCATCAGCATGTCATGAGTGAGCACACTCTCTGGGACTTCCCCTCTCACCGGATATTCCGCAGGTGCCAGTGTGACGCTATTTACAATAGGTTCACCTTGGCAAGAACCTGTTGTGGGGGTCTCCCCATGGCATAAAGGTGATGGCCACCAGGGCACAGACACTGCCCCTTGGCACAGATTGGCACTGCTAGGCTAGCACCATGCCAACCTAGCAGTACCAACCTGTGCCAAGGGATGGGCCCCCGTGGGAGCCTTGTAGAGGAGATGGGGATCCATTCGGAGTTGGTTGTTGGCTGGGAGTGGACGGAGGAGTCGGGGATGGCCATTGGGCGAAGAGGGGTGGATGGTGGGTATTGGGGGGGAAGGGGCCAATGAACAGGGGGGAGCTGGGAAGGGGGTGACGATAGTGGGGGGAAGTGGAGAAAGAAGTGCCGATTCTGATCAAGGATAGGGAGAGGGGACCCTGAGACTTCTGTGGTAGGTTTGGGAGGGGACGGAAGAGGTTTATCTTCCTTTTTGATCGAGCCCCCTTTAAGCCGGCACCTCAATCTCAGTGCAGCATTGCCAGCTTGTTGGGGAGACTGGCACCTTGCATGATGCCCTCTCTATTTGTTTGGCGGAGTGTCTCTGGTGAGAAACATGTCAGTTTCCTCGCCGGAAACCGCATTTTTTGGTGTGATACCCCCATTGTGGGTTGCGTGGTTCCTTTAAGGATCTGGTCACATGGTCAGTCCATGATATCATTGGCTGCTTTGTGGGTTTTATTCAGTCCAGACCCAGCCACTGTGGGGTCAGCAGTTCCCTAATAAACCATTATTACACCCAAATGCCACACACTATCACTTTCCATTCTGTAACCCTTGTAACAAATGTACAAACATAACAGTTAATGTTGTAGGACTTCAGATTAAAGGCAGCAGAGTGGGACTAGTTCAATTTTAACTTTTTCTAAGAGCTAGCACAGGGTCGATGGGCCAAATGGTTCTAAATATGACAACTTTGTTGTTTTAGCAACTGGAAGATGCTGAGTTTGCCCTGAGATTATTTGTTTCTGTGTTTTTTTTTATCTTAACATCACTCTAAATGCTGTGTACCTTTACAAATTTACTCAACATAATAAACCCAGGCAATCAATCTGCTCTTATTTACCTTGTCACTTAGCAACCAGTGGAAATCCTTCTACTTTGAGCTGACTATATTCACCTTGCATCCAATAAAAATGTCAGAACAGGCGTTTTGGTTTCAGGTACATGCAAAAATGTGGATTGTTTCAATTCGAGCAAAGAGCTATCACTGGCATAATGGACCCAATGGCCTCCTCTGGTGGGAGCCTCTCATTCTGAGCCTGCAGCTGATTTATGCTTAGTTTCTTTCCTACACACCATCTTTCCTCAGTCATTGGGTAAAATTTTTCCATCCCATGGGAATGGATGAGACAGGACTTTGCAAAAGTCCATTGACATTGGGCAAGATTTTCAGATCTTGGGTGAAGGCGGTTGGAAGATCCCACCCATTGAGTGAGGAGACTTCCTAACTGCATTGAATGCAATGGATTTCTCCAATGTGGACTTCTTGAGGACCCTAGATTTCCACAAGGGACATCCCAGGCTGAACCTGCCACAAAATGAGGGGGAACTTGGTTACATCAGGAAACTATTCCCAGAGGCAGATTTGGAAGGGGCGAGGGGATTACGGCTGGGAAAAGAACTTAGGTCAGTTCTTGACATATTCCCACCTTCTCACATTCTTACCTCAATCTGGGCCTTGGCACCTTCCTCTGCAACTGGATCCTGAACTTCCTAAGCCACTGTCCACAATCAGTAACGTTAGGCAGTAACTCTTCCTCCACGATCATCCTCAACATCAACGCCCCACAAGGCTGCGTTCTCAGCCCCCTACTATACTTCTGTAACTGTGTGACCAAATTCCCCTCCAATTCGATTTCCAAGTTCTCTGATGACGCCACCACGGTGGGTCAGATCGCAAACAATGATGAGACAGAGTGCAGGAATGAGATAGAGAATTGGGTGAATTGGTGCGACAACAATAACCTCTCCCTCAATGTCAACAAAATGAAGGAGATTGCGTAAAGGAGAACATGCCCCTGTCTACATCAGTGGGGATGAAATAGAAAGGGTCAACAGCTTTAAGTTTTTAGGTGTCCAGGCCACCAACAACCTGTCCTGGCCCCCCCATGCTGACACTATAGTTAAGAAAGCTCACTAACGCCTCTACTTTCACAGAAGACTAAGGAAATTTGCATGTCCACTACGACTCTCACCAACTTTTACAAATGCCCCATAGAAAGCATTCTTTCTGGTTGTATTATAGCTTGGTATGGGCTCCTGCTCTGCCCAAGACCGCAAGGAACTACAAAAGGTCGTGAACGTAGCCCAATCCATCACGCAAACCAGCCTCCCATCCATTGACTCTGTCTACACTTCCCGTTGCCTCGACAAAGCAACCAGCATAATTAAGGACCCCACTCACCCCAGACATTCTCTCTTCCACTTTCTTCCATCGGAAAAAGGATACAAAAGTCTGAGGTCTCGTGTCCAACCGACTCAAGAACAGCTTCTTCCCTGCTGCTGTCCGACTTTTGAATGGACCTACCTTGCATTACATCGATCTTTCTCTACACCCCTAGCTATGACTGTAACACTACATTCTGTGCTCTCTTGTTTCCATCTCTATGAACGGTATGTTTTGTCTGTATAACACGCAAGAAACAATACTTTTCACTGTATGTTAATACATATGACAATAATAGCTCAAATCAAATCTCTGAATTCCATGATAAAGCAAATCCATAGTCAACTAGCATTTTATGGCAAACATCATTTCTTTTTCATTTTTGGGATGTGGGTCTCACTGGAGAGGCCTGATTTATAGCCCATCCCTCATTGCCCTTGAGAAGGTGGTGGTGAGCCTGAACCGCTGGAATGTAGGTCTATCCACAGTGCTGTTAGAGAGGGAATTCCAGGATTTTGACCGAGCTACAGTAAGGGGAAGCAGTGGCTTAGTGATATTGTACTGGACTGGGAATTCAGAGACTGAGGGTAATCCTCTGAGGACCTGGGTTCAAATTCCACCATGGCAAATGATGGAATTTAAGCTCAAACAGCCGCTCGAATTAAAAGTCTAATGGTGACCATGAAACCCATCTGGTTCAATAATGTCCTTTAGGGAAGGAAATTTTCTATCATTACCTGATCTACATAAGAAATAGGAGCAGGAGTAGGCCATCTAGCCCTTTGAGCCTGCCCCGCCATTCAATAAGATCATGGCTGATCTGAAGTGGATCAGTTCCACTTTCCCGCCTGCTCCCCATAACCCTTAATTCCCCTGTCTATCAGAAATCTATAAACATAAGAACATAAGAAATAGGAGTAGGAGTAGGCCATCTAGCCCTTCGAGCCTGCCCCGCCATTCAATAAGATCATGGCTGATCTGTCGTGGCTCAGTTCCACATTCCCGCCCTCTCCCCATAACCCTTAATCCCCTCTCTTATCAAAAACCCATCAACCCATGACTTAAGTATATTCAGCGAGGTAGCCTCCACCACTTCAATGGGCAGAGAATTCCAGAGATTCACCACCCTTTGAGTGAAGAAGTTCCTCCTCAACTCTGATCTAAACTGCCCCTCCCTTATTTTGAGGCTGTGCCCTCTAGTTCTGCTGTCCTTTCTAAGCGGGAAGAATCTCTCTACCTCTACCCTATCCATCCCCTTCATTATCTTGTAAGTCTCTATAAGATCCCCCCCCTCAGCCTTCTAAACTCCAACGAGTACAGACCAGTCTATTCAAACTCTCTTCATAAGCTAACCCCCTCATCTCCGGTACTTTCTCTGTACTCCCGCCAAGGCCAATATATCCTTTCGCAAATAAGGGGACCAAAACTGCACACAAAACTGCACGTCTGACCTACATGTGGTTCCAGAGTCACAGCAAGGTGGTGTCTCATGTTAAATGCTCTCTGAAATGGCCCAGCAAACCATGAATGGGCAATAAAAGCTGGCCAAAGCCAGCAATGCCCACATCCCCTGATGCAATAAAATAAATATATTTCTAAGTCAGGATGGTGAGCGTGCTTGCCCTTGTGTCTGCCCTTGTCCTTCAATTGCCTCCCATAAAACAACAAGCATTTGGTGCTCAAAATTAAACACAATTCTCCAGTTGGAGATAGTTTAACAGAGTCTGTTGACTAACTCCTTCAGAAGCCCACTTATTATTCTGCTGAATAACCAGTGCCGTTGGACAGAGAGAGTGCCATGCACACTTCACCCCTCGCCATTTCGACCTGCATCAATATTTTATTGATGAACTGGGCAGCACGGTGGCACAGTGGTTAGTGCTACTGCCTCACAGCACCAGGGACCAGGGTTCAATTCCAGGCTCAGGTCACTGTCTCCCTATCTCTATGTGGGTTTCCTCAGGGTGCTCTGGTTTCCTCCAAAAATGTGCGGTTTAGGTAGATCGGCCATGCTAAATTGGCCCTTGGTGAAAGGGGATTAGCAGGGTAAATATGTGGGGTTACGGGAATAGGGCTTGGGTGGGATTGTTGTCGATGCAGACTCGATGGGCCAAAGTACAGTTACGAGTGGTGTGCCTCAGGGATCTGTTTTGGGGCCACTGTTGTTTGTAATTTTTATTAATGATCTGGATGAGGGTATAGTTGGGTGGATTAGTAAATTTGCTGATGACACCAAAATTGGAGGTGTGGTAGATTGTGAGGAAGGGTGTCATAGTCTGCAGGGAGACTTAGATAGGTTGCAGAGCTGGGCCGAGAGGTGGCGGATGGAATTTAATGCGGAGAAGTGTGAGGTAATTCACTTTGGTAGGAGCAACAGATGTGTCGAGTATAGGGCTAACGGGAGGACTTTGAATAGTGTGGATGAACAGAGGGATCTAGGTGTGTGTGTACATAGATCCCTGAAAGTTGGGAATCAAGTAGATAAGGTTGTCAAGAAGGCGTACGGTGTCTTGGCGTTTATTGGTAGGGGGATTGAATTTAGGAGTCGCAGTGTAATGTTACAACTGTACACTACACTAGTGCGGCCGCACTTGGAGTACTGTGTGCAGTTCTGGTCCCCGCATTACAAGAAGGATGTGGAGGCGTTGGAGAGGGTGCAGAGGAGGTTTACTAGGATGTTGCCTGGTATGGTGGGGAGGTCCTATGAGGAGAGACTGAGGGATTTAGGGTTGTTTTTGTTGGAAAGAAGGCGGCTAAGAGGGGATCTTATTGAAGCATATAAGATGATTAGAGGTTTAGATAGGGTGGATAGCCTTTTTCCTCGGATGGAGAAAGCTAGCACGAGGGGGCATGACTTTAAATTAAGGGGGGGTAGCTACAGGACGGATGTCAGGGGTAGGTTCTTTACCCAGCGGGTGGTGAGGGATTGGAATGCCCTGCCTGCTGCAGTTGTAAATGCGTCTAGTTTGGGGGCGTTTAAGAGATCTCTGGATAGGTTTATGGACGAAAAGGGATTGGTATAGGCTAGTGGGTCATTGTTTTTGTAACTGGTCGGCGCAACATCGTGGGCCGAAGGGCCTGTTCTGCGCTGTAATGTTCTATGTTCTATGTTCTATGTTCTAAATGACCTCCCTCTACACTGTAGGGATTCTGTGATTTTAGTAGCTGGAGGACAATGAGTCAGTGAGTCTCCAGGCTGTTTCCAATGGGGTAGGAGCTGGATTGAGGCACTCAGTACTGCACTGTGCTTGCATCATTTCATCGGTCCCATCAGCAGAGGGGCTGATAATCAGACCCCTTAAGAAATCAGGAGACCGGCATTGACAGACTGCAATGTCACCTATACAAGAATCGTAAAACAAGGATGTGTTGCACATCTAATCGTGGTGACAACCTTCAGAGAAAGGACTAAAGGCCTTCCACATAAAACACCTATTACTTAAAGGGATTGTTGCCAGGAGACAGGTGTATGAAGTTGTGATTTGATGTCGCAGCGCTATCCCTCTGGTCCTTTGACAGAGTGAAGTATTCCGTGGGTAATTACTCGCGCCGTGCTAAAGAACACATTTGTTCTTGAAATGACTCGTAGAACAATG
Source organism: Carcharhinus amblyrhynchos (assembly GCF_965287045.1). Classification (NCBI taxonomy): domain Eukaryota; kingdom Metazoa; phylum Chordata; class Chondrichthyes; order Carcharhiniformes; family Carcharhinidae; genus Carcharhinus; species Carcharhinus amblyrhynchos. Next base: position 1,728,474 of record NW_027649782.1, on the reverse strand, counting down.
AAGATGAAAATCAGAGCCCTTGTGAACACATTGTCATAATTTACATGAACAAATGGAAATTCTTTAATTAGCTGCTAACTCCTTTAGTTACATAATAATCAATTAACAGGGTCGTTCTGAAGAGGAAGGAAAACACCTGATAAAATACCAGGAACCAGCTGGGCTTACAATTAAAACTGGATCAGTTAACAGGGGAATCAGAGACTTTGACTCAATTACTGAACGATAAATTCAATAATGCTCACCTTACTGAATTAGGGAAGATTTTCACAGTAACTTCATTGATGTGTTAATGTAAGCCTACTTGTGATAATAATAAGTTAACTTTAAACTTAAGATCCTGTTTCTGCAGATCGCTGTAAATGTCTAATGCTTTTTCTCATTAATTATTTGCTAAAAAATCCTCTTTTGTTTAATTTTTTATTTAAATCCCTGTGATCATACTTGTTCGTAAAAGAGATATCTGATTTCTGCACACTGTTCAGTCATGGGGCGGCACGGTAGCACAGTGGTTAGCACTGCTGCTTCACAGCTCTAGGGTCCTGGGTTCGATTCCTGGCTTGGGTCACTGTCTGTGTAGAGTTTGCACGTTCTCCCCGTGTCTGCGTGTGTTTCCTCCGGGTACTCCAGTTTCCTCCCACGGTCCAAAGATGTGCGGGTTAGGTTGATTGACCATGCTAAGAAATTGCCCCTTAGGGTCCAGGGATGCGTAGGTTAGAGGGATTAGTGGGTATAATACAGTTCTGGTCACCGCATTATAAGAAGGATGTGGAGGCATTGGAAAGGGTACAGAGGGGGTTTACCAGGATGTTGCCTGGTATGGTGGGAAGGTCTCATGAGGAAAGGCTGAGGGACTTGAGGTTGTTTTCATGAGAGAGAAGAAGGTTAAGAGGTGACCTAATTGAGGCATACAAGATGATCAGAGGGTGGACAGTGAGAGCCTTTTCCCTCGGATGGTGATGGCTAACACGAGGGGACATAACTTTAAATTGAGGGGTGGTAGTTATAGGACGGATGTCAGAGGTAGGTTCTTTACTCAGAGGGTAGTAAGGGCGTGGAATGCCCTGCCTGCTGCAGTTGTGGACTCGCCAACTTTAAGGGCGTTCAAATGGTCAGTGGATAAGCATATGGATAACATTGGAATAGTTTAGGTTAGAGGGTCATTAGATTGGTTCCACTGGTCGGCGCAACATCGAGGGTCGAAGGGCCTGTATGGCGCTGTAATGTTCTCTATTCTAATATGTAGGGATATGGGGGTAGGGCCTGGGTGGGATTGTGGTCGGTGTAGACTCGATGGGCCGAAGGGCCTCTTTCTGCACTGTAGAGTTCTATGATTTTCAGGCGTGATTTGATTTTGCGTATTTTGATGTTTGTTCCAATTGGGATTGAGTGAAATTTCACTTTAAGTGGCAGGCCTGGAGATATCTGAGTTATCCAGTTACTTTTACATGGACGTCACGGTAACGTAGTGGTTAACACTGCTGCCTCACAGCACCAGGAACCCCCGGTTCAATTCTGGCCTCATGTCATTATCTGTGTGGAGTTTGCACGTTCTCCCCACGTCTGCGTGGGTTTCTCCTGGGTGCTCCGGTTTCTTTCCATACTCCAAAGATGTGCGGGTTAGGTGGATTGGCCATATTAAATTGCCCCATAGTGTCCAAAGATGGTAAATTGCTGGGGTTAAGGAGGGCTTGAGTGGGGTGGTCCTTCAGAGAAGGCAGATTACCCCTTCCTGCACTGTAAGGATCCTATGTGATACATGACCAGACCTCATCAGAACCTAGACTGTGAAAATCAGTTGGCAAGCTGAATGGGTCTGCTACTGCATCACCCAATATTTGGATCATAGAACTCTACAGTACAGAAAGAGGCTCTTCAGCCCATCGAGTCTGCACCAAACACAATCCCACCCAGGCCCTACCCCCATATACTATACCCCCACTAATCCCTCTAACCTACGCATCCCTGGGCACTAAGGGGCAATTTCTTAGCCTGGCCAATCAACCTAACCCGCACATGTTTGGACTGTGGGAGGAAACCGGAGTGCCCGGAGGAGACCCACGCAGACACGAGGAGAATATGCAAACTCCACACAGACAGTAACCCCGAGCCGGGAATCGAACCCAGGACCCTGGAGCTGTGAAGCAGCAGTGCTAACCACTGTGCCTCCCTTTGAATTTCCTGCTGATTCAAAGGTTGTTGACAGAAGCAGGTATCATGGCTAATCTCACTACCTTCCCTTGCCGAGCAATAGGAGCTCAATCTATCGTATAAAGGGTTAACTCTAATGCTAGTATTTGCTGTCATTCCCTGAGAGGAGATGAGTGTGAGACATCACCAGCCCTAGTTGATGTCCTGGTTGCAAATAGTTTGTATTATCTTGAATGAAAGACCATTGTCTCCTACAAGATCGCTTCTGGAGTAAGAAACCAGCGAATCCAGAGGTAAATCACAGACAATCCAGTTGTTGCTACTCAAGTCCAAGTGAACTCAACATAAATTGAAACATTTCTTCCTCTGTATCACACTCAGTTGAGTAAATGTTTCTACTCAAGTTACTCACACTAGGAAGAGGGTGTGACCCAATCATCACTTCACAGAATTGTTACACTGCAGAAGGAGGCCATTCAGCCTATCATGTCTGTTCTGGCTCTCCAAACGAGCTTGGTGTCACTCCCCTGCCTTTTCCCCATACCCCTGCACATTGTTTCTATTCAAATAATCATCGAATGCCCTGTTGAGTGAAGTGGTTTATGTATTAGTCACAAGTAAGGCGCACTGTAATGAAGTTACTGTGAAATTTCCCTAATCGCCATGCTCCAGCGCCTGTTCAGGTCAATGCATCTAACCAGCAAGTCTTTCAGACTGTGGGAGGAAACTGGAGCACCCAATGGAAACCCACACAGACACAGAGAGAACATGCAAACTCCACACAGACGGTAACCCATGTCGGGAATCGAACCCAGGTCCTTGGTGCTGTGAGGCAAGGTATAATTCGGATGTTAGAGGGAGGTTTTTCACACAGGGGGTAGTGGGGGTATGGAATGCTCCGCCAAGCAAGGTGGTGGAGGCGAGCACGCTGGAGTTGTTTAAGAGTAACTTAGACAGGCACATGAGCAGATTGGAGATGGAGGGATATCGGAGACTGTTTTAAATAAGATTCACGAGCCTTGGGACATCCCTGGGAATGTATAAGGATGTGGATGATACTGATGTTTTTCTCTTTTAATCCACAGGAGATTCGGTCCACCTTGTTGTCCAACAAGGGGCATACACGCGATGGACCAGTGTCTGTGGGAGTTTGCGCATTCTCCCCGTGGTTGCGTGGGTTTCCTCCGGGTGCTCCGGTTTCCTCCCACACCCCAAAGATGTGCTCTTAGGCTGATTGGTGTAACAAATTGTCCCTAAATTAGTCTTCCCTCAATGTGGAATGCCATAAGCATAGTCAAGGGTCATAGGTGGAGGGGGCTCATAATGTTAAAATGGCGGCGTGGGCTCATTGGGCCGAAGGGCCTGTTTCCCGTGCTGTGTTGTTCTTTGTAACCACTGTGCCGCCGTGCTGCCCTGTTGAATGCCTCAGGTGAAGACCTTCACCAGGAACCTCCAAGCTTGTCTGAGGCTGGGGTTCTCCAGTGCCGCTGCAGTGAATGGAGTTTTGACTGAGCGCAAAATTCTCCATTCTCGCTGGCAGTGGGATGGGTACGGATGAGGTCGGAGAATCCTGCCCATTGTATGAAAAAGTTTCATCTCACATCACTTTTGCTTCTCGTGTTTCCATCAATTGCCAGTTGTAACCCAACTAAGTGCAATCGATGCAACCTTTTTGAACCCTGTGACTGATATTAGCAAGAGTAACACACTTTGGTGTTGTCAGAAATGGTCTGAACGACTTTGCAGCTAATTTTAAAACCAGTGACAGAATAATGAAGAACTGAATGATGATACCTTGCTGCTTATAGGTACAACAAACAGCTCCCAGGAGATGTCAGGAGGGTTTATTAGGCAACTTCAGAGTGAGTTAAAAATAAACATTGAGACCAGCCAAAAAACTGATCCTTATAAAATGGAAATCGAGCAGGTAGATTTTTGTTTTGTTAGTTGAGCCATCCGAGGAATGAGTGCAAAAGAAGTGATTTCGCCCAATAGTGAAATCCATCTGGGAGAGATTCGAACCTGCGATTAACAGCATTCGACAGAAGGGGAGTTGGAGTTTGAAAAAGTCTGGAGGTTCTCCAGTAGTGCTGCTATTGAGAGAAATGTTAAAAATAGCTGGGCAACAGCTTACATGGAACACTACAGCACAAACAGGCCCTTCAGCCCACAAGTTGCACCGATCACATCCATACCTACCAAGCCATAGAACTATCTGTAACTCCCAATCCCATTCAATCCCATATACTCATCCAGAAGTCTTTTAAAAGACCCCAGCGAGTTCCCCTCTACCACCACCGCCGATTCCACTCACTCACCACCCTCTGAGTGAAAAACTTACCCCTAACATCTCCTCTGTACCTGCTCCCCAGCACCTTAAACCTGTGTCCTCTCGTAACGACCATTCCAGCCCTGGGAAATAGCCTCCGAGAATCCACCCTATCTATTCCTCTCAACATTTTATAAACCTCTATCAGGTCGCCTCTCAACCTTCGTCTCTCCAGGGAGAAGAGACCTAGCTCCCTCAACCTAGGAGTCTTGTGGAGCAGCGGGTAGTGTCCCTGTCTCTGAGCCACATGCTCTAGGTTCAAGTCCCACCCCAGGATTTGGTGTCCAAGGCAGGTGTGTTCACAATGCCGCCAAACAGTGTCAAAATCCTTCCAAATACTCCAACGGCTAGTGGTAAGAGTGGGAGAGACTCCCGATCAGCCCCCCTCTCCCCACCACTCTCCCCCCAGAGTCCCATTCTGGGAATTACTAACTACGGGAACAGACAAAAGTCTGTCTTAGTGCCTCACTAGATGCGGGAAGAAAATTGGAAATTGGAACTGCATTTCCATAATGCTCCTTACCTGCTGGAATCTGTCTCGGGGCGGGAGGAGGAGTGAGGATGCGGAGGCGAGCAAACTTAGAAAGGCAGTGGGACTGAAGGTACAGTCAAAGAGGGAGAGGAGTTTACAGCGTTCTTTGGGGTAAAGGATGGAAGTGACAGGAAGCTGTTACTGAATGGAGGATTCCAGAGGCTGATTGCTCAGCAACTGATTATGAAAGAAAGGGAGAATGAGAGTGGGGAGCAGTTGAGTATTGGAGAATGAACAGCACACAAGGTACCATGTAATCACCTCACACAAGGCCAGGGAGAGATATTAAAGCAAGGATATATCAACGAGTGGGCGAGACCTAAGCTCCTTGAGTTTCTGACCATAAATCCCTTCACTGAGGCACAACAAATGTCCAGTTCCTGCCGAACTGACAGATCAATTCATAGGACATCAGAGCAGGCATGAGGATGAACACCAAGGTATTCAGCAGCGTGTGGATATTCATGCAAGCCAGTAAGACAATAAACCTTTCTGAAATGGGTGTGCGTCGAGATTTCCTCGGGAAACTGGAGACCCTGAATTGCATCAATATGAATTCTTGGCGGTGGACAAACGATTGGTTTCAATCCTGAGAGACAGGATGATCTGTCAATTAGAAAGATATCAGGAATATTAGCATGGTTTGGTTAGGGGAAGATCATGTCTTACAAACTTAACAGAATGTTTTGAGGAAGTAACAAGGAGGATTGATGAGTGTGGTGCGGTGGATGTTGTCTATATAGATTTCAATCAGGCATTTGGCAAGGCCCCATGTGGCTGATGGCTCAGTGCAGTAAATGCCCACATGGGACACAGGGGAAGGTGGCAGGGTGGACACTGGATCTGAAACACTGAAATATGCAAGGCTATGGACCAAGTGCTGAAAAGTGGGATTAACATGAGTGGCTAGTTTGTTCTATTTTCTTATCTTTTGGCCGTGCAGAGATGATGGGCTGAATAAGGACAAGGAACAAAGAAAATTACAGGAACAGGCCCTTCGGCCCTCGAAATCTGCTGCCCCGCGGAACTAAAACCCCAAAGAACAAAAAAAGGCCTCTTTCTGTGCTGTAACTATGGTCCTATCCTGTTTTTGATGCATCTCCATGGGAACAATGAGGACACTGTTATCAATGCTATCCTGGAGAAGTTAGCACGAGTTCCCTATGTTAATATTAATACTAGCATGTGTTAGCATCACTGAACCATAGAATCCCTACACTGTAGATGGAGGCCATTGAGCCCAGTGAATCTGCACTGACTCCCCAAAAGGCATCTTCCTCAGGCCCACCCCAATGCCCTATCCCTGTAACATCGCACGGTTATCACACTAATCCATCTAACCTTAACATCTTTGGACGCTAAGGAGCAATTTAGCGTGGTTAATCCACCTAAGCTACATAACTTTGGACTGTGGGGGGAATGATGTGGAGATACTGGCGTTGGACTGGGGTAAAGTCTGACGACTCGTCTTACTGTCAGGCTTCTTACTGTGGGAGGAAACCAGAGCACCAGAAGAAACCCATGCTGACACGGGGAGAATGTGCGGACTCCACATAGACAGTGACCCAAGCCGGGAATCGAACCCAGGCCCCTGGCGCTGTGAGGCAGTAGCACTAACCACTGTGCCACCGTGCTGCACTGACTCATCGGAAGGTGGTTAGAAGGTCTGCTGTTTCACGGCAGGGATTGGCCACATTAACTTGGCAGTTCAGTCGGAAAGTCACTGAACGTGGGTTAAGGAGGTTTACTTGAAATTGATCGCAGCTGTCTCTCCTCCTTATTTATTTCACTCTCCTTCCTCAGACTGCAATCTAGAAGCAAACGGTTAAAGTGGCTCAGGGCGCTGGTTAAATTTTAACATCTTTCTCTTCCCTTGCTGCCACTAAACCCAATCCCCATTCACACGCTCAGCGATCCTTGATTCCGTTTTAGAAATGATGTGGCGATTTAGAAAGTAAAAAGTCTGACAACACCAGGTTCTAGTCCAACCGATTTATTTGATAATGATCTATTACCAAATAAATCGGTTGGACTAGAACCTGGTGTTGTCAGACTTTTTACTGTGTTTACGCCAGTCCAACGCCGGCATACCCACATCATGACTGCGATTTAGAAAGGCAGAGATTGGTAAGGGTTAACACATTTCCTATTCACCCATCATCAAACAGCTGCAGCTACTGCTGAGGTCACCCCGTTGCCCGTGAAATGAGAATCTAATAGAGATAGAATCATTTAATTAGTCCTTGTTAGTATTAGATTGTCAATGCAGTGAAACATCTCAACACTCCCTTCGCAGTTACACAGTCTGAAACTGATTTGAATATGGCATCACTCCCAGAGACACAGTGCAACTAAAAATACATTAAATGGTGAATTTTGTTCTCTCTCCTTTACTCTGACTGCGTACGTCTCAGTGTAATGTTTCCATTACACTTTGAACACTGAGTGTTGAGGTTATTGACTGTTGCATACAAGCTTAACCTCATAGAATGCTTACACACATATACATATACACACACGAACACACATGTACATATACATGCCCACATACATTCATGAATGCACACACATACACACACACAAACATGCACACGTACACATGTACATGTGCTTGTACATACATACACAAATACACGTATGTACCCATGCGTGCACACAACACACATGTGTGCCCATGCACGCAAAGCACATACAAAGTTGCATGCACACATGTTAGGTGTGACTTCACGGAACGCACAAGGGGGAAAAACATACTGGATGAGGAATGTTTGCTGGAATTCTCCCAAAAAAAAATTCGAAGCCCCTAACTTGCTGGAAAATGGGATGAAATACTGTTGGATTTTTTTTAGCTTGAGTTTCAGCATCACAGAGGGGGTGGGAGGGGTGGGGGGTCCCATTCCCGCCGGAGGGGCCACCAGGAGCCTGCTGAGCGGGTCGCTGTGTGTGCACCGATCTGTCAGAACGCAGACGCATGCGTAGTGGTCCCACATCGCTGAGCAACGTCCCATTACTGGCCTTCCAACCCCCCCCACCCTCCCGATCGCTGGCCTCCCTGATCTCTGCGGGCCATCCCCGATATCTCACTCTGCCCTGCAAACCCAGGCCAGCCTCAATCACCCGACAGTCTCGACCCACCCCCCATTCTGGACAGTCTCGACCCTGTAGCACCCCTACACCCGCTCCCCAACCGAATGGCCACCCCAATCATCTCTTCCTTCCCTCTGCCTGTCATCAGAGTGGAAGCAGATCCTCCCCCCATGCACCAATCACCCCCCCCCCAATAGATCACGTCCCCAATAGCCCCCAACCCTGACCCCTCCCCTTTGACAATGCTCGGTGGGCAGTGCCATGGTGCCCCATAGACAGTGTCAGGGTGCCAGGCTGGCACTGCTCAGTGGGCACCCCCTCTTACCTCTAACCTTCTGGGGGGGTTCTCAATCTCTTCCCTCCAGCAGGGTCAGGCCGCCTGTTCCCCATTCATGAGGAGCAGCAGTAAACCCTGCTAGAGTGAACCACTCCCACTGGGGTGGTGGTGGTGGGGTAGGGGGAGAGACTCTATCCCTGGGCCCACTAATGAAATGGAAATCCCGATTTGTTTAAGTGTTCTGCACAGGGAAGGGTGCAGGAGAATGGCAGTCAGCAGAGACAGGCTTGGGAGCAGCAAGGGTGAGTCAGTGATGGCTGGGATGGGGGGGTACAGGAGGGGGGAGTAGAACATAAGAAATAGGAGCAGGAGTAGGCCATCTAGCCCTTCGAGCCTGCCCCGCCATTCAATAAGATCATGGCTGATCTGAAGTGGATCAGTTCCACTTTCTCCCCATAACCCCTAATTCCCGTGTCTATCAGAAACCTATCTACCCGTGACTTAAATATATTTAGCGAGGTAGCCTCCACCACTTCAACGGGCAGAGAATTCCAGAGATTCACCACCCTTTGAGTGAAGAAGTTCCTCCTCAACTCCAATCTAAACTGCCCCCTCCCCCCCTTATCTTGAGGCTGTGCCCTCTAGTCCTGCTGTCCTTTCTAAGCAGGAAGAATCTCTCTCCCTCTACCCTATCCATCCCCTTCATTATCTGAATGTGGCGCCAATCAAGTGGGGCTGCTTTGTACTTTTAGCAGGAGGGGAAGCCTTTTGTTGATGAGTGTCGGCATGGCGATGCTGGATTTAAAGGCAGGCTGTTAAAGAAGCTCGTGGTCGAACAGATAGATTCACGGTCACAAGTTTCCTGCCCAACTCTATTGCAATCAACACAAAGGAGGCACGGGTGCTTTTTAAATTTAAATTTCATTTCTAAACATTTCACATTCCATTAGTTTTCACTTTACTTACGTGGGTATCATTGAGGCGAACTTAGTCAGTCAGCTAACTGTGCTGGCACACCTTACAGTTAGCACGCGATGGTTACAGGAGGGTTCGGAACATTTCTTTTACGTAAGAAACAAGGTTGTGCTTATTTGTTCTCTCTTTACTGAAAATTCATGCTAGGAATCAAAACACCACGAGTCTTCCAGCAAACACCGTGTGATAGACACATACTTGGGCAGTGTTGGCATCCTTATCTTGACTGACTGTCTTAGAGAGACGTATAAGATAATGAAGGGGATGGATAGGGTAGAGGTAGAGAGATTCTTTCCACTTAGAAAGGAAACCAGAACAAGAGGGCACAGCCTCAAAATAAGGGGGGTCAGTTTAGATCGAAGTTGAGGAGGAACTTCTCCACTCAAAGGGTGGTGAATCTCTGGAATTCTCTGCCCGTTGAAGTGGTGGAGGCTGCCTTGCTAAACATATTTAAGTCACGGGTAGATAGGTTTCTGATAGACAAGGGGAATTAAGGGTTATGGGGAGAAAGCGGGAAAGTGGAACTGATCCACTTCAGATCAGCCATGATCTGATTGAATGGCGGGGCAGGCTCGAAGGGCTAGATGGCCTACTCCTGCTCCTATTTCTTATGTTCTTAGAAACATCCACTCACTTCGTCACCAGCACTCAGTAGCAGCAGTGTGTACTATCTACAAGATGCACTGAGCAATTCACCAAAGATCCTTAGACAGCACCTTCCAAACCCACGACCACTTACATCAAGAAGGACAAGGGCAGCAGGTACATGGAATACAGCAGCTGCAAGTTCCCCTCCAAGTCACTCACCGTCCTGATTGGAAATATATCACCATTCCCTCACTGTCACTGGGTCATAATCCTGGAATTCCCTCCCTAACGCATTTTGGGTCAACCCACAGCGTATGGACTGCAGTGATTCAAGAAGACAGCTCGCCATCATCTTCTCAAGGGGCAACTAGGAATGGGCACTAAATTCTGGCCAGCCAGTGACACTCATGTCTCACAAATAAACAAAAAAAGGAAGTCTTTTCTCATGCACACTGCATGAAAAATTTTCATTCAATTTGATGCAATCACGTGGAAATGTACACACACACACACACACACACACACACACACACACACACACGTTCTCCAACACAGGTCAGTGAGGGGTGGGGGTAAGAGACTGCTTGCTCCCCTTCCGAACCTAACCAAACTGAGGCCAATTATATCAATCTCACTGCAAAACCCACCAGCTGAGTGAGGGCAACTTAGACCTCACCAAACAGAGAGCTCCTTCTCCCTGCACTAAAAGCAAGACCACCTCCTCAAATTAAAATTACTCAGGAAATGATTGGCGTACAGTCAGGTTGGGGAGTAGCACGGTAAAGCCCATATCTAAATGTCAGAAAGGTTTAGGAATCCACAGCAGCCAATGCAGTCAGCTCCACTCGTAGATCTGTCCATTGATGTTATCCACTAGGGGACTTTAAGCTACTGGGGATATCCAGTGTTTGATTTCTCTGCAGCTTCTTCCCTCAAGTGCTGATTCTTTTACTTCATCGAAGTGGTTTATTTGTGTGAGAGGACTCCTAATGAGGGTGAGTCTCTTCCCAAGCATTGCTACTCGCTCCAGCCTGGGTTGTTTTATCCAGCGATCACATTACACTTTGTGTTCGAGGTTTAATTCCTCTATCAGCAATCCAACCGCATCTCCTCAAAATGCTGACAAAAAGACACAAGCGTCTGAGGAACTCCACTCACCTCCATGGCTTGTTTCCACTGGAGTTTAGAAGAGGGAACTCCAGGGTCCTGGGTTCAATTCCTGGCTCGGGTCACTGTCTGTGTGGAGTTTGCACATTCTCCTCGTGTCTGCGTGGGTTTCATCCAGGTGCTCCGGTTTCCTCCCACAGTCCAAAGATGTGCAGGTTAGGTTGATTGGCCATGCTAAGAAATTGCCCCTTAGTGTCCAGGGATGTGTAGGTTAGAGGGATTAGTGGGTATAATATGTAGGGATATGGGGGTAGGGCCTGGGTGGGATGGTGTTCGGTGTAGACTCGATGGGCTGAAGGGCCTCTGTTTGCACCGTAGGGCTCTATGATTGGCAGTTCCCTGGTCCCCTGGTCCCGCTGCGGTAAACGGACATTTGGCTGGGTACGAAATTCTCCATCCTCACTGGCAGCGGCGCGAGCGACTGGAAAATTCCAGCTGTTTTCCCCTCAGAGGGTTGTGCGATTTAAGAACATAAGAACATAAGAAATAGGAGCAGGAGTAGGCCAACTAGCCCTTCGAGCCTGCCCCGCCGTTCAATAAGATCATGGCTGATCTGTCGTGTCTCAGTTCCACATTCCCGCCTTCTCCCCATAACCCTTAATCCCCTCTCTTATCAAAAACCCATCAACCCGCGTCTTAAAAATATTTAGCGAGGCAGCCTCCACCACTTCAACGGGCAGAGAATTCCAGAGATTCACCACCCTTTGAGTGAAGAAGTTCCTCCTCAACTCCGTTCTAAACCACCCCCCCTTTATCTTGAGGCTGTGCCCCCTAGTCCTACTGTCCTTTCTGAGTGGGAAGAGTCTCTCCACCTCTATCCTATCCATCCCATTCATCATCTTATACGTCTCAATGAGATCTCCCCTCATTCTTCTAAACTCTAACGAGTACAAGCCTAGTTTATTCAGCCTCTCCTCATAGCTCAACCCCCTCAACTCCGGTATCAGCCTAATAAACCTCCTCTGCACTCCCTCCAAGGCCAAAATATCCTTGCGCAAGTGCGGCGACCAAAACTGCACACAGTACTCCAGCTGCGGCCTCACCAATGCCCTATACAGCCGCAGCAAGCCCTCCCTACTTTTATATTCAATCCCCCTCGCTATTTTGGGACTCTCGCCTCAGAAGGTGTGGAAGTGGAATATTTTTAAAGAGGAGATTGTTCGATTCTTATCAGATAAGAGAATCAAAGATGATCAGAGGTAGTTAGGAACGTGGAATTCGGAACAGTTGTGATTTTATTGACTGGAGGAGCAGGCTCGAGGGGATGAATGGTCTCCTGCTCCTGGTTCATATGTTCAAAGGCAAAGTGCACCTGTTGATGATATGATAATATATACAAAGCTATATAAGGGAGGATTGATGTTGGAGAAGATTAGAATCAGGAAGATATCAGGAAGGGTGTGGAGAGTCTGCAGAAGGATCTAGATAGGCTGGGCGAATGGGCCAGGAAATGGCAAATGGAATTTAATGTTGGCAAGTGTGAGGTGGTCCACTTTGGTAGGAATAATGGTAGGAAGGATTATTACTTACGTGGCGAAAAACTGCAGCAGGCGACGGTGCAGAGGGACCTCGGGGTCCTTGTGCATGAGTCGCAAAAACCCAGCTTGCAGGTGCAGCAGGTGGTCAGGAAGGCTAATGGGATGCTGGCCTTCATAGCGAGGGGGATTGAATATAAAAGTAGGGAGGTCTTGCTGCAGCTGTATAGGGCATTGGTGAGGCCGCAGCTGGAGTACTGTGTGCAGTTTTGGTCACCGCACTTACGCAAGGATACTTTGGCCTTGGAGGGAGTGCAGAGGAGGTTTACTAGGCTGATACCGGAGTTGAGGGGGTTGAGCTATGAGGAGAGGCTGAATAAACTAGGCTTGTACTCGTTAGAGTTTAGAAGAATGAGGGGAGATCTCATTGAGACGTATAAGATGATGAACGGGAGGGATAGGGTAGAGGTGGAGAGACTCTTTCCGCTCAGAAAGGACAGTAGGACTAGAGGGCACAGCCTCAAGATAAAGTGGGGGGCGGTTTAGAATGGAGTTGAGGAGGAACTTCTTCACTCAAAGGGTGGTGAATCTCTGGAATCCTCTGCCTGTTGAGGTGGTGGAGGCTGCCTCGCTAAATATTTTTAAGACGCGGGTTGATGGGTTTTTGATAAGCGAGGGGATTAAGGGTTATGGGGAGAGGGCGGGAATGTGGAACTGAGCCACGACAGATCAGCCATGATCTTATTGAATGGCGGGGCAGGCTCGAAGGGCTAGATGGTCTACTCCTGCTCCTATTTCTTATGTTCTTATGTTCTTAAGATATCTACATTTTTTCACCTTTAAACTTTCATCTTTAGACTTTTAAGACCTGATTTTGAGTGAATTAAAATGAGATCTAATTGGTTACTACAAATGGAAGAGGATATTCTGGGCTGCTGTCTGAAAATTATTTTTGCTTTCCTTGGCATAGCAAGAGAGCAAGTTTCGGATTCTAAAATAAATTCATAGGAATGAATTATCACCACTGGAGGGGCTGACTCCCTTAAGAATAATTATTGATAAGCATTCGCACAGTAAACACGCGAATTAATGATCTACAGGACGGATTCCAGCTGGAACAAGTCAGCTACGGCAGGACCATAGAATCCCGACAGTGTAGGTTCAGGCCGTTGAACCCGCACCGACAATAATCCCCCTCCCCCATCACCACCTCCCCCCCACACCCCCCACCCCAACCAGGCCATCTTCCTTTAACCCCATGCATTCACCGTAGCCAATCCACCTCACCTGCACATCTTTGAACTGTGGGAAGTTCCACATACGTACCACTCTCTATGTAAAAATATATTGCTCCTCAGGTTCCCATTCATTCTTTCCTCAAACTCCCCACCCAGAGTACCAGGAGGAGATCCATGCAGACAACAACAACACAAAGAACAACACAGCACGGGAAACAGGCCCTTCGGCCCAACGAGCCCACGCCGCCGTCTTAACAAAGCATTTTTCCCACACTTCCCTTGACCCATGTCTATGCTTATGGTACCCCCATTGGAAACCAGATTCAGGGGAGAATAATTTAGGGACAATTTGTCACACCAATCAGCCTAAGAGCACATCTTTGGGGTGTGGGAGGAAACTGGAGCACCCGGAGGAAACCCATGCAAGCACGGGGAGGACATGCAAACTCCCACAGACACTGGCCCAAATCCATGTATCTGCACAGCAAACAGTGATAGTCACTGAGCTGTTGTGGTGAGACATGAAGAGAATGTGCAAACTCCACACAGATAGCCTCACTGAATGGCAGAACGAACCTGTTACAATCTCCACCCTTGTCTGAGGGGAGATAGAACATAGAACATAGAACATAGAACACTACAGCACAAACAGGCCCTTCGGCCCACAAGTTGCGCCGACCACATCACCTACCAACCTACAGACCTATCTATAACCCTCAATCTCATTAAACCCCATATACTCATCCAGAAGTCTTTTAAAAGACCCCAGCGAGTTCGCCTCCACCACCACTGACGGCAGCCGATTCCATTCACTCACCACCCTCTGAGTGAAAAACTTACCCCTAACATCACTTCTGAACCTCCCTCCCCGCACCTTAAATCTGTGTCCTCTCGTAGCGACCATTTCAAACCGGGGAAATAGCCTCTGAGAGTCCACCCTATCTATCCCTCTCAACATTTTGTAAACTTCTATCAGGTCGCCTCTCAACCTTCGTCTCTCCAGGGAAAAGAGTCCCAGCTCCCTCAACCTAACTTCATAAGGCATGCCTCCCAGTCCAGGCAACATCCTTGTAAATCTCCTCTGCACCCTTTCAATAGCTTCTACATCTTTCCTATAGTGAGGCGACCAGAACTGCGCACAATACTCCAAATGAGGCCTGACAAGGGTCTTATAAAGTTCCAGCATTACCTCCCGACTCCTAAACTCAATCCCTCGATTAATGAAGGCCAGTACACCATACGCCTTCTTGACCACCTCCTCCACCTGCGAGGCCGATTTAAGAGTCCTGTGGACCCGGACCCCAAGATCCTTCTGCTCCTCAACACTACTCAGACTTCTGCCCTTAATAGTGTACTCGTTCATCCCGTTGGTTCTGCCAAAATGGACGACAACACATTTATCCGCGTTGAAGTCCATCTGCCACTTCTCCGCCCAGTCCTGCATCCTATCTATGTCCCGCTGCAACTTTTGCCATCCTTCCAGATCATCCACAACACCACCGACCTTCGTGTCATCAGCGAACTTACTTACCCATCCCTCCACTTCCTCATCCAGGTCATTTATGAAAATGACAAACAACAAGGGTCCCAGAACAGATCCTTGAGGCACTCCGCTGGTGACTGACCTCCATTCAGAAAAAGCCCCATCCACAACCACTCTCTGCCTTCTGCAGGCAAGCCAGTTCTGGATCCACAAGGCCAAAGGCCCTTGGATCCCATGCCCTCTCACCTTCTCAAGAAGTCTTGCATGGGGGACCTTATCAAACGCCTTGCTGAAGTCCATGTACACTACGTCCACGGCACTTCCTTCGTCAATGTGTTCAGTCACATTATCGAAGAACTCAACTAGGCTTGTAAGGCACGACCTGCCCTTGACAAATCCATGCTGACTATTCCTGATCATGTCAAACCTCTCCAAGATCCAGAAAGTAGAATGCTTGAGTCCTGAAAACTGCAAGGATCACTAAGGGAAAATCACCGAGGGCCTTGAGGTGTGATGTAATGCAACTGGAGCAGAAATGGCCTTTTATTTTGCCAAGATGTGTATGTTCAGTTGATTGGCCATGCTAAATTGATCCTAGTATCAGAGAGATTAGTAGGGTAAATACGTGGGGTTACAGAAAAATGGCCTGAGTGGGATTGTGGTCTGTATAAATGTAATGGGCTGAATGGCCTCCTTCTGCACTGTAGGGGTTCTATGATTCTATGAATAAGTGTGTATCACTCAGCTACATTGAAAATGTAAGACTGTCATTTCTTCCCAAGTACCCACGCTTTGAAAATGTTTACCATAATAAAGTTACATTGTGAACAGAAGAACCATCTGGAGATCCAGTCCGAGTTTGTTCTCTTTTTGTTATTCATTCATGGGACATGTGCATCACTGTCTGGCCAGCATTTATTGCCCATCCCTCAATGCCCTTGTAGACCAGTTGAGAGTCAACCACATTGTTGTGTGTCTGGAGTCACATGTAGGCCAGACCAGGTAAGGATGGCAGATTTCCTTCCCTAAAAGACACTAGTGAACCAGATGGGTTTTTTCAACAATTGACAATGGTTTCATGGTCAACAGTAGATTCTTAATTCCAGATTTTTTTTATTGAATTCAAATTCCACTATCTCCCATAGTGAGATTTGAACCCGGGTTCCCAGATCGTTAGCTGAGTTTCTGGATTAATAGTCAAGCGATAATATCACGAGGCCATCACCTATGTTACAATGCAATATTCAATTACCAAAGCAATGTTAGAAATTCCACACTGAGTTAAAGTTTATTTATTATTGTCACAAGTAGGCTGAATTAACACTGTAATTAAGTTGCTATGAAAATCCCCTCGTTGCCACACTCCTGCGCCTGTTTGGGCTCACTGAGGGGGAATTTAGTATAGCCAATGCACCTAACCAGCATATCTTTCATACTGTGGGAGGAAACTGGAGGAAACCCACACAGACATGGGGAGAACATGCAAACTTCAACACAGTGACCCAAGCCGTGAATCGAAAGCGGGTCCCTGGTGCGGTGAGGCAGCGGTGCTAACCGTGGTGCCACTGTACCACCCTACTTTTGGCTAATGTGTTGATATCAAACCAAGTTTGTATAAAAAAGATAAAGTCACTGGAGTCTCAGATGACCAAGGCTAATCTCCCTTTAACCTCAGCTGATTTGGGAATTGAACCACTGCTGTTGGCATTGCTTTGCACCACGAATCACCATCCATCCGAGTTTAAACTTATCCCAAAGTTTTACTAATTTGATTTGATTTATTATTGTTACATGCTAAAATGTCGGCGCGGGCTCGTTGGGCCAAAGGGCCTGTTTCCTGGGCTGTTTTGTTCTTTGTTCTTTATTAGTATACAGTGAAAAGTATTGTTTCTTGTGCACTATACAGACAAAGCATACTGTTCATAGAGTACATGGGGAGAAGAAAAGGGGTGGGTGCAGAATGTAGTGTTATAGTCATAGCTAAGGTGTATAGAAAGATCAGCTTAATATGAGGCAGTGAGGGGGGGGGGATCTCATAGTACTTATAAAATTCTAACAGGACGAGACAGGGTAGATGCAGAGAGGATGTTCCCGATAGTGGGGGAGTTCAGAACCAGGGGTCACAGTCTGAGGATTCAGGAATGGACCATTTAGGACGGAGGTGAGGAGACATTTCTTCACCCAAAGAGTGGAGAGCCTGTGGAATTCATTACCACAGGAAATAGTTGATGCCAAAACATTGAATGTGTTCAAGAAGTGGCTGGATATAGCACTTGGGGCAAATGGGATCAAAGGTTATGGGGAGAAAGCAGGATTAAGCTATTGAGTGGAATGATCAGCCATGATCATGATGAATGGTGGGACAGCCTCGGAGGGCCAAATGGCTTCATCCTACTCTTATCTTCTATGTTTCTATGAGGGAGGTCCATTCAAAGGTCTGATGGCATGAGGGAAGAAGGTGTTCTTGAGTTGGTTGGTACATATCCTCAGGCTTCTTTGCCTTTTTCCCAATGGAAGAAGGTGGAAGAGAGTAAGTTCAGAGTTTATGGCATCCTAGATTGTGCTAGCTTCTTTTCCAAGGCAGCGTGAAGTGTAGACAGACAGGAGGCTGGTTTGCATAATGGATTGGGCTTCATTCATGACACTTTGTAGTTTCTTGTGCTCTTGGACAGAGCAGGAGCCATATTAAGCTATGATACAACTTTCTATGGTACATTTGTAAAGATTGGTCATAGCGGACATGCCAAATGTTCTTAGCCTCCTGAGAAAGTAAAGTCATTGGTTGGATTTCTTAACTATAGCATTGGTGCGGAGGGACCAAGACAGGTTGTTGGTGATCTGGACACCTAGAAACTCTCGATGATTTCTACTTCATCCCTGTTGATGTAGACAGAGGCATGCCCTCCACTACACTTCCTGAAGCCAATGACTACCTCCTTCGTTTTGTTGACATTGAGCGAGACGTTATTGTCATTGCACCAGTTTATCAGATAAATTAATTAAACCGATCAGATGAAGACTTTTTAAAAATGCAGCCTCACTTCACTAATACCTAACCCTAACCAGTGCAGTCTAATGAATGTTACCTCTTGCTACCTCCAATGTTCTATTGTGTATTTCAGTCAAATATTGCAGTTGTCATTATCAGTGTCGTGTTACGTTCAGCGTCCAGTAAGATACAATGAATAATACAGCCAATGTCACACTGTGACAGATTCCGCCAATTCGGGGATTAGAATTCTTCCGATGTGATAAAGTGGTATTTCAACGAACATTGAAATGCAAATACCAGTCTAATCCAACGATAACTATCTGTGCAAGAAAGGATTTAAAATATCCTTCCACTGAACCACCAAGATGGAAAATTTATTTCCCCTCGGGCAAGATTATTTAAACAATACAAGCCTTATCTTAACCTAACCTGTCAGGTTTGGAAACTGATGTGACCAAATGGGCCACCCGTTTAAACAGAGTACAGAAACTGTGAAACAGTGTCAAAAACACATGTTAAACATTGCAAATTATATAAAGTAGCTGCAACAACAACATGTGCCTACAGAGAAATTTCATCGCGGCAAAATATCCGAGAGCTTTTGCAGGAGCTTTTTAAAGCATAATTTGACACCAAGCCACATTAGGCCAAATCATCAAATCCTGAGTCAAAGAGGGAAATTTTAGGGATTATATTAAAGTGACGAGGAGAGAGCCAGAGAAATGTTGGGAGGAAATTCCAAAATATAGAAAATTAGAGATGTGCAAGAGGCCAGAATTAGATTCATTCAGATATCTCGTGGAGCTGGAGGAGATTAGAGATGGGAACCTTAGAAGCATTTGTTTATTTAATAGTGTCACAAGTTAGCTTACATTAACACGGCAATGAAGTTACTGTGAAAAACCCCTAGTTGCCACACTCTAGCTGCTTTTCAGGTACACTGAGGGAGATTTTAGCATGGCCAATGCAGCTAACTAGCATGTCTTTCAGACAGCGGGAGGAAACCAGAGCACCCGGAGGAAACCCACCCAGATACGGGGAGAACATGCAGACTCTGCACAGACAGAGACCCCAAGCCAGGGATCGAACCTGGATCCCTGGCGCTGTGAGGCAGCAGTGCTAACCCCTGAGCCACCGAGCTGCTTTGAAAACAACGCTGAGAATTTTAACATTGAAGGTGCTGCTTGAATGAGAGTCAGTGCAGGTCAGCGAGCACAGAGGTGATGGCTGAATGGGATTTGGTGTGAGTTATGTTAGAGGCAGCGGAGTCTATGATGACTTTTAGTTTATATAAGGTGGAAGATGTGACGTCAGTCAGTAGCGTACTGGAATAGCAATGCCTGGAGGTAACAAATGCATGGATGATGGTTTCAGCAACAGATAGACTCAGGCAGAGTCCACCCTGCTGCTTTGATGAAAGGCTATTTAAAGTCTGTTCATACACAGGTGTGTGCTGTTTGATTAGACTGACATTCATATTTCACTTTGGTGTTTACAGAAATATGGATTTATCACATCTGAAGAATTCTAATCGCCGAATTCAGAGCAACTGTCCCAATGATGTAACCTCAGCCTGTTGTACATGCTGTTTGTAAGTTGTTTTACACTGTTGGCCTACTTACACATTTGCAACATTAATCAACTCACCCTTGCCTCAGCTTACGTGTTGCGAAATTCCTTGGTAAATGGGTGGCACAGTAGTGCAGTGGTTAGCACTGCTGCTTCACAGCTCCAGGGTCCAGGGTTCGATTCCTGGCTCGGGTCACTGTCTGTGTGGAGTTTGCACATTCTCCTCATGTCTGCGTGGGTTTCCTCCGGGTGCTCTGGTTTCCTCCCACAGTCCAAAGATGTGCGGGTTAGGTTGATTGGCTATGCTAAGAAATTGCCCTTTAGTGTCCAGGGATGGGCTTTCAGGCCATCAAATCTGTGCCACTCCCTCAAACAGCAACTCAGTTCATCCCACCTCCTCCCTAAATTCCTACAATTCTTTTTCTCCTTGAAGTCTTTTTCGAATTCCCTTTTGAAAGTTACCATTGAATCTGCATCCACCATCCTAATCAAATCCTAATCACTCATGTACACTCGAGTGTAGGGTGTCGAAATTTGCTGATGACACCAAGATTGGTGGAACGGCAAATTGTGCGGAGGGTGTGGAGAGTCTACAGAAGGATCTAGATAGGCTGGGCGAATGGGCCAGGAAATGGCAAATGGAATTTAATGTTGGCAAGTGCGAGGTGGTCCACTTTGGTAGGAATAATGGTAGGAAGGGCTATTACTTACATGGCGAAAAACTGCAGCAGGCGACGGTGCAGAGGGACCTCGGGGTCCTTGTGCATGAGTCGCAAAAACCCAGCTTGCAGGTGCAGCAGGTGGTCAGGAAGGCGAATGGGATGCTGGCCTTCATAGCGAGGGGGATTGAATATAAAAGTAGGGAGGTCTTGCTGCGGCTGTATAGGGCATTGGTGAGGCCGCAGCTGGAGTACTGTGTGCAGTTTTGGTCGCCGCACTTATGCAAGGATATTTTGGCCTTGGAGGGAGTGCAGAGGAGGTTTACGAGGCTGATGCCGGAGTTGAGGGGGTTGAGCTATGAGGAGAGGCTGAATAAACTAGGCTTGCACTCGTTAGAGTTTAGAGAATGAGGGGAGATCTCATTGAGACGTATAAGATGATGAATGGGATGGATAGGATAGAGGTGGAGAGACTCTTCCCGCTCAGAAAGGACAGTAGGACTAGAGGGCACAGCCTCAAGATAAAAGGGGGGGCGGTTTAGAACAGAGTTGAGGAGGAACTTCTTCACTCAAAGGGTGGTGAATCTCTGGAATTCTCTGCCTGTTGAAGTGGTGGAGGCTACCTCGCTAAATATTTTTAAGACGCGGGTTGATGGGTTTTTGATAAACAAGGGGATTAAGGGTTATGGGGAGAGGGCGGGAATGTGGAACTGAGCCACGACAGATCAGCCATGATCTTATTGAATGGCGGGGCAGGCTCGAAGGGCTAGATGGCCTACTCCTGCTCCTATTTCTTATGTTCTTATGTTATGTTCTCATTCAGGTTTTAAATAGCAGTATCGTATCTCCTCTTCGACACCTCTGCTCCAAGGATTACAATCCCGACATCTCCACATTACCATTCTTGTAAATCTCTTCCAATCCACGCCAAACACTGTACATCCCTCTGAAACTGTGGTGTGCAGAACTGGACATAGCGACTTAGCTCGTGCTGAATGAGCAGCTTATAGATTCAACATAACTTCCTGGATTTTGTACTCGTCACCTCTTTGTAGAAAGCCCAGAATCATTTTTGTCTTACTGACATCTTTACATGGGCAGCATGGTGCTATAGTCGTTAGCATTGCTGCCTCACACCGTCAGAGACCCAGGTTCAATTCCAGCCTTGAATGACTGTCTATGCGGAGTCTCCCTATGTCTGTGTGGAGTTCCTCTGGGTGCTCTGGTTTCCTCCCACAGTCCAAAGATGTGTGGGTTAGGTGGATTTGCCATGCTAAATTGCCCAAGTGTACCAAAATGTTAGGTTAGGGGAATTAATGGAGTAAATATGTGGGATTGCAGGAGTCTGGGAAGGATGCTGTTTTGGAGAGTAAGCACAGACTCAATGGGTCAAATGGCTCCTTTCTGTACTGTTAGGGATTCTATGATTTTGTTATTCTCTAAGATTTGTGCACAAACATCCTCCCCATCCCCCACCTATTATTCTTTATTCTTGCATTCCATACAATTAACTTCTCTTTGTGTGAAGAAGTTCCTCCTCAACTCAGTCCTAAATCTGCTACACTTATTTTAAAGTCATGCCCCCTCGTACTAGTTTCACCTGCCATTGGAAACAATTTCCCACTTCTATCTTATCTATTCCCTTCATAATCTTATGTTCCTATAAGTTCTCCCCTCATTCTTCTGAATTCCAATGAGTATAGCCCCAGTCTACTCAGTCTCTCCTCATAAGCCAACCCTCTCAACTCCGGAATCAACCTAGTGAATCTCCTCTGCACCCCCTCCAGTGCCAGTATATCCTTTCTCAAGTAAGGAGACCAAAACTGTACACAGTACTCCAGGTGTGGCCTCACCAGCACCTCATACAGTTGCAACATAACTTGTTTTTAAACACCATGGCTCTCGCAATGAAGGACAAAACTTAATTTGTCTTCTTAATTACTTACTGCATCTGCAAATCAATTTTTTGTCATTCATGCACAAGGACACCCAGATCCCTCTGCACAGCAGCATGCTGCAATTTTTTACCATTTAAATAATAGTTCATTGTTATTGTTCTCATCCAGACTGTTTACAATGTTTCCAAGTTTTGTGTCACCTGTTTTCTTTTCGCTCCCATGTTTGATCTCATCGCGAGCACCTATGATCCAGCTCAGGTAGTTCACTTCCAATTTTGTATCCATGCTTCAGCTGTCTCTTATCCCGTGGGTTTCAGTTCTGCTAATAAGCCCGTCATGTGGCTCTTTGTCAAAGACCCTTTGGAATTCAATACATGTCACTTTATCTGCACTGCCTTCTTCCACCCTCTCCATTACTCCATCAAAACACTCAATCAAATCATTTACATTGCCATTAAATCCATATGGACTCTCCTACGTTAGTCTTTACTTGTCCGAGCGGCTATTAATTTTCTCTGGGATTGTTAAGTTTCCTGAGTTACTTCAGCAAACTGTCTCCTGTTTCCTGTACTGGTAAAGTCTCAAATGAGCAAAATTGGGATTTGAGTTTGAGTGGCACTTCGAACTGACACAGTATCCCAGCACACATTCATTGTACATTGACAGTATCCTTTCCCTCTGCAAAGGATTCACTTAGTTCCTCAGCAATGGCTCCTACCTCCACCAGTAACAATCCATTCTGCTCTTTTATCTTTCCCACAGCCTCTCTAACAATTCTCTTGTTGTTAATATGCATATAGAAAACTTGGATTCCATTTTATATGACCTTCAAATCTATTATTCTAGTGTCTCTTTGCACCTCTTATTTCCACTGATGTTACATTTTTCTATTCATTTCATTATCCGTTCTATTATCAATCTGAATTCTGTAATATGCTCCATTCTTTTGCTTCGATTTATTTACTAACTCTTTCATCTGCTGGTCAGCTCTGTTCGCCATTATCCTGCGCCACTTAGCCAAGCTGTTCCAGTATAGTTACAACACTGACATCTACCCAACAATGTGGAAAATTGCCCAGGGATGTCCTGCACACAAGAAACAGAACTAGTCAAACTTGGTCAGCAATAACGTGCTATCAAGCGGCATTCACACAGCCCTAACCTGCTCACTAATGCTCAGCTAGGATACATCAGGGTCACTCCGACTTCATTCCAGCCCTCGTTCAAACATGGAGAAAAGAACTGACCTCAAGAGGTGAGAGGAAAGAAACTGCCTTTGACATTGAGGCAGCATTAACCGGGTCAAGGAGTCCTAGCAACACTAGGCAATCGGGGGGAAAACCCTTCTTTGGTTGGAGTCATACCTGGCTCAAGGGAAGATGGTTGTAGTTGTGGAGGGTCGGTCATCTCAGCTCCAGGACATCTCTGCAGGAGGTCCTCAAGGCAGTGCCCTAGGCCCAGCCATCTACAACTGTTTCATCAATGACCTTCCATTATAGGTTAGAAGTGGGATGTTCGCTGGTGATTACACAATGTTCAAACCATTTGTGACTCCTCAGATACTGAAACAGCCCACGTCCAAATGCAACAAGACCTAAACAACATTTAAGCTTAGGCTGATAAGTGGCAAGGAATATTTGTGCCACACAAGTGCCAGGCAGTGACCATCTCCACACAAAAATAATCCAACAATCTCTGCTTGACATTCAGTAGCATTAGAACCACTAGGGTGGCACGGTAGCACAGTGGTTAGCACTGCTGCTTCACAGCTCCAGGGTCCTGGGTTCGATTCCTGGCTCGGGTCACTGTCTGTGTGGAGTTTGCACATTCCCCTCGTGTCTGGGTGGGTTTCCTCTGGGTACTCCACTTTTCTCCCACAGTCCAAAGATGTGTGGGTTAGGTTGATTGGCCATGCTAAAATTGCCCCTTAGTATCCTAAGATGCTTAGGTTAGAGGGATTAGTGGGTAAAATATGTAAGGATATGGGGGTAAGGCCTGGGTGGGATTGTGATGGCACAGACTCGATGGGCCAAAGGGCCTCCTTCTGCACTGTAGGGTTTCTATGTTCTATGATTCTAGATTCCCCACTATCAACATCCTGGGAGTTACCATTGACTAGTAACTGAACTGAACTGGACTAGCCATGTAAAATCTGTGGCTACCAGAGCAAGTTAATGACTAAGAATTCTGTGCCGTGTAACACAACCTCCTGACTCCCCAAAGCCTGTCCACCATTTGCACCCATCCATCACTTTCAATATCCAAATCCTCCACCACTGACACACAGTGGCTGCAATGTGTACCATCTACAAGATGTACTACAGGAACTCACTATTGGGCAGTACCTTCCCACGACAGGAAAGGCAGATTCATGGGAACACCATTACTTGAAAACTCCTCTTGTAGCCACTCACCATCTGACTTGGAAATATCTCATCGTTCTTGCACTGGGTCAAAATCCCGGAACTTCCTCTCTAGCAGCACAGTGGGTATACCTACACCACATGATCACCTTCAGAGATTTCCAAGCTTGTTTTTTTCTAACTGGAAACCTCGCAAGGAAAACAGGTCAGATAACTGGGATAATGAAGGTCTCTGCTAGGCTTTTCCATCCTTCCCATTAGTGGGAAGTTTCCAGATTTTCCAAAGTTGACTAACCCCCACCCCCCTCAATGGTGGGCTCACCAACAGTGCAGTTGGTGAACAACGCAAATGGCTTCAGCGAGATTGAAAAATCGTGCTGGGTGCCAATGATAAACCACGTCTGGAACACGGGGAGCTGACGGAGAGTGGAGGGGGGGGGGGGGGAAAACTTGGCCTTGGACTATAATCTACCCATGGTTTCCAACAACTGAATCACCAAATTAACAGATATATCAAATACGTAGGAAGTATAGTTTAATATATTTCACATTAATTCATTTTAACTTCCATTATATTGTAAAAGCTATCCCTTGGAATAGATTTCTTTGAATTTTGAAACATTTCTCTACATTACAGTCCGTGATACCAGCATTTGTTACATTTCATGGTTCACTTCTCCCTATCAAATAACACAAAGATATATGTAATGGTTTTCATTAACATTCTGATGATGGTCTGTTGCACAAGTTAACTACTCATATCTGGAGTTATAGAGTCATTGCTATTCTGAAGGAGACCATTTGGCCCATTGAGAACATGCCAGCTCAATGTGGACCAATCCAATCAATCCCTCTCCCATGCTCTAACCCCGCTTAGTCTGCATGTTTATTTCCCATCCAATAGTGTGTCAAAATTATTGATTGCATCTTTCTCCATCACACTCATAGGCAGCGAGTTGCAAATTGTTATCATTTGCTGCATAAAATAGGTTCTCCTGCACATCCCCCTCCCTTACTACTTACGTGGAGAAAAACTGCAGCAGACGACGGTGCAGAGGGACCTCGGGGTCCTTGTGCATGAGTCGCAAAAACCCAGCTTGCAGGTGCAGCAGGTGGTCAGGAAGGCGAATGGGATGCTGGCCTTCATAGCGAGGGGGATTGAATATAAAAGTAGGGAGGTCTTGCTGCAACTGTATAGGGCATTGGTAAGGCCGCAGCTGGAGTACTGTGTGCAGTTTTGGGCGCCGTACTTACGCAAGGATATTTTGGCCCTGGAGGGAGTGCAGAGGAGGTTTACTAGGCTGATGCCGGAGTTGAGGGGGTTGAGCTATGAGGAGAGGCTGAATTAACTAGGCTTGTACTCATTAGAGTTTAGAAGAATGAGGGGAGATCTCATTGAGACGTATAAGATGATGAATGGGATGGATAGGATAGAGGTGGAGAGACTCTTCCCACTCAGAAAGGACAGTAGGACTAGAGGGCACAGCCTCAAGATAAAGGGGGGGCAGTTTAGATCAGAGTTGAGGAGGAACTTCTTCACTCAAAGGGTGGTGAATCTCTGGAATTCTCTGCCCGTTGAAGTGGTGGAGGCTACCTCACTAAATATATTTAAGTCACGGGTAGATAGGTTTCTGATAGACAGGGGAATTAAGGGTTATGGGGATAGAGCGGGAGAGTGGAACTGATCCACTTCAGATCATCCATGATCTTATTGAATGGTGGGGCAGGCTCGAAGGGCCAGGTGGCCTACTCCTGCTCCTATTTCTTATGTTCTTATGTTCTTTCTTCTGCCCAGACTCTTAAATCTGTGCCCCTCTCCCTGGAGCATCAATTAATGTGAACAGATTTACTCTTTCTACCTGTCATCATAGCCTTGTATGCCTCTGTTAAACCTCCCCTCAATCTCCTGTGCTCCAAAGAGAAACAATCCCAACTGTTCCTCAGACACGATTTTGAGAAGAACAAGGGCAGATTCTCCCAATATTCAGCCAACATCACCAAAAAGATCATTTGGTCATTTATTTCATTGCTGCTTGTGTCATCCTGGTGGCACAGTGGTTAGCATTGCTGCCTCACAGCGCCAGGGACCTGGGTTCGATTCCTGGCTTGGGTCACTGTGTGGAGTCTACACATGCTCGCTGTTTCTGCGTGGGTTTCCTCCAGTTTCTCCGATTTCCTCCCACCATCCGAAAGACATGCTGGTTGGGTGCATTGGCCATGCTAAATTCTCCCTCAGTGTATCCGAGTAGGTGTCAGAGTGGATTTTCACAGTAACTTCATCACAGTATTAATGTAAACCTATTTATGACTAATAACCTCTATCCTACTCTGCACAGATTACAACAGTAACTGCACTTCAAACATATTTCACTGCTTTGGGATGTCATAAAGTTGTGGAAAATGCTTTATAAATGTTAACTTTCCTTCCTTCCCTTCCTGTTATATGACGTTGAGATGTTTTACTGTTCCATGTCTTTAGATAACTAACTGGAAATGGTTGCTGTTGCTACATGGGATAAAACAGCTTATCCTCTAGGCATGTTCGTATTGAAATATGTCCAAGATTTTTTCATTGTTTTATCATTGCCCCATTTCTTTCATTTCCCAAGTAAAGTGCACGTCTGTCTTTACCTGGTCCTGATGTAGAGATACCAGCGTTGAACACTGTTTACGAAAGCTTGTAAGATTACTATCAAATAAATTGGTTGGACTCTAACCTGGTGTTGTGAGACTTCTTACTGTGTTTACCTGGTCCTCACAGGATGTTTAAACCCTTTAAGTGATTCACCTCTTTGTTGGATTCCATTTATGCATTTCCTGCACCCAGTTCTTCCTACAGTTCCAATTCTTAAATCAAATCCCTATCCATTTGTTTGGCTGGGAATGTTGCTGTTTAGTGCTATTTGGAGCCTATATGTAATACTCACACACATAGAACATAGAAACATAGAACATAGAAACATAGAACATTACAGCGCAGAACAGGCCCTTCGGCCCACGATGTTGCGCCGACCAGTTACAAAACAATGACCCACTAACCTAAACCAATCCCTTTTCGTCCATAAACCTATCCACGGATCTCTTAAACACCCCCAAACTAGGCGCATTTACAACTGCAGCAGGCAGGGCATTCCAATCCCTCACCACCCTCTGGGTAAAGAACCTACCCCTGACATCCATCCTATAACTACCCCCCCTTAATTTAAAGCCATGCCCCCTCATGCTAGATTTCTCCATCAGAGGAAAAAGGCTATCACTATCCACCCTATCACACATCCACACTTTATTATTATTTACTTGCAGCTGAAGTTACAATGCAATCAAACTGTAAAGGCAGTCACTGCAGAAAGCAGCTGGCTTATTTATGATGATTTTATTACTAAAAGTTCAACATAAAATCCTCCTGAAGGTAAATGACACCATATTGTGAATTGCCACATTTACCACTTTCATCTTATTGTTGTCAGCTTTTTAATATACTTCAGCAAACAGAAAATGACATTAAATGAATCCTCCATATTGAAACATTCTTAAATAATGAATTCTCTAGGACAAACTGCCAGCCTCTTCCGAGTTGACAAACTTTACAGCTGCTAGGATTACTCCTAGTTTGTCCCGTTGCCCGCATGGTGGATAGTAATAGACAAATTGACAAGATCAAGTACATTATCCAGCTCAGTCCAACAACAGAGGGCCCTGTATTCGAACCTCTGGACTATTCATTGTCTTCTTATTTCGCTCATTCACACCCAATCTGTTCGGTGAATAATCCATAAGAACATAAGAAATAGGAGCAGGAGTAGGCCATCTAGCCCTTCGAGCCTGCCCCGCCATTCAATAAAATCATGGCTGATCTGAAGTGGATCAGTCCCACTTTCCTGCTTTCTCCCCATAACCCTTAATTCCCTTATCGATCAGAAATCTATCTACCCGTGACTTAAATATATTCAGCGAGGTAGCCTCCACCATTTCAACGGGCAGAGAATTCCAGAGATTCACCACCCTTTGAGTGAAGAAGTTCCTCCTCAACTCTGTCGCTCCCTCTAACTGAGAGTATTGTGCTGGAATCACAGTTGCTAGTTTATGTTAGGCTCCCCACCCACAGGTTTGTAAGGGTATGACCATAAGATTTGTCAGATGGCCTTTACACTGAACCTGCTCACTCTGACCTCTCTATAGTCCACCTACCACTGCCCCAATTGTTGACCACATAAGGATAGTTTCCTGCCCAACCTCAATTTCCAGACTGGCTAGAGGAGTTCAGAGGTATGTTGGCAGGTTGGGGATGGGTGGGGTGGGGGAGGCAGGGCGTGTGGGTGAGGGGGAAGTCTAAAAATGAACCATGCTCATGTCTCAGCTGGGAATGTTAGCAGGAGGTGGGGTGCCTTCATCAAGAGGCCTCCTTTTAACGCAGGTATCCCACATAAAATCAGTCCCCCTGTGGGTGCTCCCACTCTCCTGACCCCTCCACGACCATCCCCATCCTGTTCTGCCCAAACACCTGGACTTCTCCTCCCCATCCTACACTGTGACCCCCCAAACCTGACTCCAGGGAGTTACTCTGAGGGAATTTTGATTTGATTTGATTTACTATTGTCAGATATATCATTATGCAGTGAAAAGTTTCTTGTGCGCTGTACAGACAAAGCATACCATTCAAGAGAAGGAAGCTAGAGGGTGTTACAGTCATAGCTGGGGTGCAGAGAAAGATCAGCTTAATATAACACAGGTCCATTCAAAAGTCTGATGGCAGCAGGGAAGAAGCAGTTCTCGAGTCTGCTTTGTGTCCAACGAGGGGCATACACGCGATGGGTCGTACTTGGGCTGCTCTTGGTTGTTCGAGATTGGCCGAGTGCTTCATGTCGTTAGTGTGTGCCTAAACTGGACCAGATACTGGGCAAGACGACAGCTCAGTGACTATCGCTGATTGCTGTGCAGACACATGGATTTGGGCCGGTGTCTGTGGGAGTTTGCGCATTCTCCCCGTGCTTGCGTGGGTTTTCTCCGGGTGCTCCCGGTTTCCTCCCACACCCCAAAGATGTGCTGTTAGGCTGATTGGCAGGAATAAATTGTCCCTAAATCAGTTTCCCTCAATGTGGATGGCCATAAAACATTAGACAGGGGTCATGGGTGGAGATGGGGACTGGTGGTGTTGAGATGGCGGCGCGGGCTCGTTGGGCCAAAGGGCCTGTTTCCCAGGCTGATTTTGTTCTTTGTTTGAGTCGGTTGGTACACGTCCTCAGGCTTTTATCTCCTTTTCCTGATGGAAGAAGGTGGAAAAGAGAATGTCCAGGATGTGTGGGATCCTTCATTATGCTGGCTGCTTTTCCGAGGCAACGGGAAGTGTAGACAGAGTCCATGGATGGGAGGCTGGTTTGAGTGAGTTTCATTCACAATCCTTTGCGGTGTTTGCAGTTCCAGTCCTGTCCACCGTAGCTTCTGGCACTGCAGTGCCTATAAGGCAACTGGCCAATCTGATTGGCCAGCAGCTCTCTAAGATGGGAGGTTCTCCTGAAGGAAGGGTGGAAGCCCCAGCTCTAGCCAATGGATGTTTGTTGGAGCATTAACTGGCTTGCGGGGTAGGAGGTATCAGAGGGGATTGTGTGCAACACTGAATCCTCAGACCGTGGTAAGGGAAGCTCCACCATCTTCAAAATGTTTCCATTTATTCACATCCGCAGTCACTCAAATCCATCACGCAAACCAGCCTCCCATCCATTGACTCTGTCTACACTTCCTGCTGCCTCAGAAAAGCAGCCAGCATAATTAAGGACCTCACGCACTGCAGACACTCTCTCTCCACCTTCTTCCGTCAGGAAAAAGATACAAAACTCTGAGGTCATGTATCAACTGACTCAAGAACAGCTTTTTCCCTGCTGTCATCAGACTTTTGAATGTACCTATCTCGCATGAAGTTGATTGTTCTCTGCGTCCTAGCTGTGACTGTAACACTACATTCTGAAATCTCTCCTTTCCTTCTCTATGAACGGTATGTTTTGTCTGTACAGCGTGCAAGAAACGATACTTTTCACCGTATGTTAATACATGCGACAAAAATAAGACAAATTAAATCAGATCAGGCCAAACAACACTTTCAGTCTGTACATCCTTACCCCCAGAACTAAAATAGCAATGGAACATCGACTCAATCCAACATTAATACATGTTGGGGTGAAACAATCTGTGATTATTCCTGAACCATCCTGATCTATGGAGACAGAACAGTTCACCAATGTCTGTGACAAGTATAGATGTCGCTCCATCATCACCAGAAAGTGGGAAGAGAATAAAATTAATTATTCATCTAGATTTTCATTTGAAGTTGTTTCTTAAATAAATCAATGCAGAAATTTCCAGGCAAATTATTTGTCAACAAGCAAACGCAGTTAAAGATGAGAAAGAGAGTAACTTTGCCTGGAACAAAGCAATTCTGAAATACCAGTAATACCCCTCAATGAATGAAAATATATCCCAAATAAATTGACAAAGTGCACCCAAGATTATGTCAATTCATTTCTGGGTGAAATTATCAATAATAAGTATTCCAGCTGCAAACTTCCTTTTAATTTTCCCCATTCTAAATTCCTGTGTGTTTATAATGGACGTTGCCTATGTAAACTTGTCACGCTGTAATTGCACCATCCTGCCAGCAGGTGGCACTTTGGGAGCAGGTTGTAATCACAGCTTGGCAATTTTATGTTGGTTTTTTTTCAATTCTAGACATCGGCACAAAAGCTTATAGTGAGACTGTGAAAGACATGAAAACGGAGACTGAATTACTCTCTCCGGATGATTGATCCCTCACCCTCTCACCTCCTTTCCCTGCAAGACTACACACAGTCTTTGCTCCCTGTACGCAATGCCACAGGAGTAATAGCTTAAAAATAAATGTCCGTGAAGCCAAGTTAAAAATAAAATCAGTCAAAATGAAAGTGCAGCTGTGCAGAAACCAGAAAATGTTGAAAAGAGAAGAAATTTGCTTTGGTAATTTATGATTCTTTTTAATTCATCATCGGTGAACATAAGAAATAGGAGCAGGAGTAGGCCATCTAGCCCTTCGAGCCTGCCCCGCCATTCAATAAGATCATGGCTGATCTGAAATGGATCAGTTCCACTCTCCTGTTCTTTCCCCATAACTCTTAATTCCCTTGTCTGTCAAAAACCTAATCAGTGAGTGGAACTCCCCACCTATCAGTGCTGTGACAGCACCTGAGCCACATGGACTGTGGCACTCCAAGAAAGCTCACCATCACCTTCTCAAGGGTCGGTGTGAGTGGACAATAAATTTAGCCTCAGCACCATGATCCCCACACCTTTCAATGAATTAAGTTTAAATCCCCCAGCTACCGCGATGGTATTGTGAATTTGCGTCTCGGAATCATTAGTCCAGCCCTCTGGGTGACATTCCCATCCTGCTGCCAGACGATGTGGGTGGTGTAGCAGTGTGATGGGTCACGCGGGCGAGAGAATCCGATGGGGACAGGTTCAGGAGGCAGAATTAGAGATCAGTTTGCGAGAGGGCTCTAAATGCAAAATTCAAAATGCAGATGTATGGGATTGTGGGTAATCTAGGAAGTTGGATCAGGAATTGGCTATCAGATAGGAGACAGAGGGTGGTGGTGGATGGTAAATATTCATCATGGAGTGCAGTTACGAGTGGTGTGCCTCAGGGATCTGTTTTGGGGCCACTGTTGTTTGTAATTTTTATTAATGATCTGGATGAGGGTATAGTTGGGTGGATTAGTAAATTTGCTGATGACACCAAAGTTGGAGGTGTGGTAGATTGTGAGGAAGGGTGTCATAGTCTGCAGGGAGACTTAGATAGGTTGCAGAGCTGGGTCGAGAGGTGGCGGATGGAATTTAATGCGGAGAAGTGTGAGGTAATTCACTTTGGTAGGAGCAACAGATGTGTCGAGTATAGGGCTAACGGGAGGACTTTGAATAGTGTGGATGAACAGAGGGATCTAGGTGTGTGTGTACATAGATCCCTGAAAGTTGGGAATCAAGTAGATAAGGTTGTCAAGAAGGCGTACGGTGTCTTGGCGTTTATTGGTAGGGGGATTGAATTTAGGAGTCGCAGTGTAATGTTGCAACTGTACACTACTCTAGTGCGGCCGCACTTGGAGTACTGTGTGCAGTTCTGGTCCCCGCATTACAAGAAGGATGTGGAGGCGTTGGAGAGGGTGCAGAGGAGGTTTACTAGGATGTTGCCTGGTATGGTGGGGAGGTCCTATGAGGAGAGACTGAGGGATCTAGGGTTGTTTTCGTTGGGAAGAAGGCGGCTAAGAGGGGATCTTATTGAAACATATAAGATGATTAGAGGTTTAGATAGGGTGGATAGTGATAGCCTTTTTCCTCGGATGGAGAAAGCTAGCACGAGGGGGCATGACTTTAAATTAAGGGGGGGTAGCTACAGGACGGATGTCAGGGGTAGGTTCTTTACCCAGCGGGTGGTGAGGGATTGGAATGCCCTGCCTGCTGCAGTTGTAGATGCGTCTAGTTTGGGGGCGTTTAAGAGATCTCTGGATAGGTTTATGGACGAAAAGGGATTGGTATAGGCTAGTGGGTCATTGTTTTTGTAACTGGTCGGCGCAACATCGTGGGCCGAAGGGCCTGTTCTGCGCTGTAATGTTCTATGTTCTATGTTCTATGTTCTAAATCTAATCTAGTCACAGGCACACACAGAGTGTCAAATGGGTGCGTGGAGCCATAAAACACAACAAGAGCCATCGAGAAAAAAAAAGTCATTCATATTTTTAGCTCGACTTAATTGATTTCTTTATGAAGGATATAACTCCACTGCCTCATTCATAAATATTAAAGGATGGGAATAGAATATCGGAAGATATGAACTCCTTTAATAATGGCCCATTTTAGCAGCACAGTAAATCCTTCATTTCATATCCTCACCTTTAATGATGGGGATTTGTAATTCATGTTCAGGGAGAATCGGTCTTGTATCAGTTTTTTGTCAGTCGAACATATCTCAGCGGTAACAACCAGTCCCTGTATTAACTTACAGCACTTATTAAAGGAATTATTAATTGGATTTACCAGCAGTTCATGTACAGTAATAACAAATGATTGATAATATTATTTTCCACCTGAAGTGACTCTTTTGCAGTGATCACCTCTTGGCTCCTCGTGGCGATGTTGTGATCCAGTTCACTGACTGCAGTGCTTTGTTTGAGCTCCTCAGACGAGAAGTGCCACTATCAATACCGATTTGCTTTTTGATTATGGGAGATGACACTACTGAACCCAGTGCTGGTCTTGACTGAGCTCCAAAGGGGGTTACTTTGGAAATAGAGGATGAAAACCTTAGGTAAGGTACTAATTAGACATGAGTGTCTGAAAGGCGGAGTTCCGCACATAATTAGAAATATTTTACTAGTGTCACAAGTAGGCTTACATTAACGCTACAATGAAGTTACTGTGAAAATCCACCAGATGCCACGCTCCGGCGCCTGTTCGGGCACACTAAGGGCAATTTAGCATGGCCAATGCACCTAACCAACACGTCTTTCGGGCTGTGGGAGGAAATCAGGGAGAACGGGCAGACTCCACACAGATAGTGACCCAAGCCAGGAATCGAACCCGGGTTCCTGGAGCTGTAAGGCAGCAGTGCAAACCAATGTGCCATCATGCTGCCCACTTGAAGGGACTCCCACCTTTTAATATTCACTTGCTTCTGGAAGAGAGACTCCTGGGGTAGAGAGGATAGTTCTCTGGCAAGTGTGTCTAAATTCCGCTAACACTTGAGCAATATTCACACACTGAGCACTCCACCTAGAAAGAGCAATTTATTTCTTGCCTATCTAGGGATATGGTCATTGCTCGTTTGGTGGGCACCGTGGTTAGCATTGCAGCCTCACAGAGCCAGGGACCCAGGTTCAATTCTAGCCTTGTGTCACCATCTGTGCAGAGTCTGCACATTATCCTCCTGTCTGAGTGGGTTTCCTCAGGGTGCTCCGGTTTCCTCCCATAGTCCAAAAGGTGTGCTGATTAGACGCAGGTACCTGGAGTGTGGCAACTAGGGGATTTTCACAGTAACTTTATTGCAGAGTTAGTGTAAGCCTACTTGTGACACCAATAAATAAAATTTAAACTTAATTTTGTAAGCTAAGTTCTGAAAACTTGTGAACCTTCCATTCTGACAACATTGATGAATCTTGGAGACTCCCCAGAGTGTCTAAGGCAGGAAGAGTGAGAGTCTGCGTCAATGCAGCTTAGATAGTCTTGCATTTACATAGCATCTTTCACATCCTCGGGACGTTCCGAAGCTTTGCAGCAACTGATTGACATATTAACCGAAACTGTAACTGGCTTTGTGTCAGTAGTTTAATGAACGAGTTGAATCTTTATCCTCGACGCAGGGGTTTTATCTGAGGCTCAGTTTTTGTGTGAATGCGCTCCGGTGAAGTCCTATTTTTCATAAGGCTGTGACAATCTAATGATTTGTTAAGAGGAAAGCTGCGCTGAGGAGCTGCGCACATGTGGAGGTCCAAAAATAGCACTCAGCCGAAATGCAATCACTTTGTATTTCTCAGCACCTCGGGCATCGGGAGGTTCGAGTAAAGCAATCTCAACTTCTGCAATGAGTGAGAGAACAAGCTCTCCCAGGCTTGCTCTGGGTCCTGTCACCCATTGGGCCAGAACTCCTGCAGGGTAACAGCGGATTACAAAATAAAGCTGTGCTGATGTTCCAACAGTCACACTTTCCACGCTGTAAATCAGCTCTGTAAAACATTTTAGGCTAGCTGTGTTTGTTCAGTAAGCATGCAAGGTTTAAATTAAAATTCCATTCCAATTCCAGAATGTACAACTCATAAGCTATTTAAATTCCTCACATCTTCAGGGCAGCGTTAAGATAATTGAATTGCGTACACCTGGGGACCTCGGTCTATTAGCTTTCAAATCAAATGAAAGAAAAACTGAGGCCAATTTTCCTGTGATTAGTGTTCAGGAAGACTTTGAGGTGCAAAATGGCAACAGAGACCCTGGATGTTAGGTCTGTGCGGATTCAGTGTTACCCAGGACGTCCCAAAGCTGCCCCGAGGTTAATGTGTGGTCTGTTCCTGCAGTAGTGGAGATATAGAATCGCTGCAATGCACAAGGAGCTTATTCAGCCCATCAAGTCTGCACCAAAGCTCTGATAGAGCACTCCACCCTGATCCACGACCCCCCTCCACCCTATATCAATATCCCCATGTATTTACCACACTAATTCCTTGGAGAATTTAGCATGGCCAATCCATCTAATCTGCACATCTGTGGACAGTGGGAGGAAACTGGAGCACCCGAAGGAAATCCACACAGATATAGGGAGGATAAGCAAACACCACACAGTCAGCAGAAGCCGGAATTGAACATAAAGGCTGGTTTTTCCAGCCGCATTTGCCCCAGGACTAGAAAATCCCACCTGAGTTCAACATTTGGCATGGTCGTCCTCCACCATGGTGGGCAGGATGGGAAAATCCTGCGCCAGGTCCGTGAGGCGACAGAGCTAACTGTGCCTCAGGTGATATTCTAAGGAGCCAGGAGGGAGAGAAAAAGGTTCTCTCATTTTGCCGTCGTGTTTGCTCACTTGCCAGGTGTCCACTTTGTCCTGGAACCAATGCCTGGGATTCTTGACGCAAACCCTCACCGACAACAAAAACCAAAAAACAAATACTGAAAAGGGGAAGAAAAAAATATAACAGAGAAAGGGAAACCCAGGTTCAGGGAACAAAAACTGAAACAGAGATTCGACAAGCAAAATGTACGGGTGGGCTGACATCAGTTGAGGCTGCATAGGGCCATCCAAACTTAGTGTGAACAGATGATGATCCAGTGGTGCAGGACAGCTAACAAGGAGAAGACAGGAGCCCAGATCCAGAAGCTGAGCAGCAGTTTCTGTTATGTGAAGCTAACATTAGCAGAGCTACACCATCCAGACTGGAGATTGTACAGATGTGTAGGGGATGGATAGGGTAGAGGTAGAGAGATTCTTCCCGCTCAGAAAGGACAGCAGGACTAGAGGGCACAGCCTCAAGATAAGAGGGGGGGGGGGTGCAATTTCTTAGAACATAGAACATTACAGCGCAGAACAGGCCCTTCGGCCCACGATGTTGCGCCGACCAGTTAAAAAACAATGACCCACTAATCTAAACCGATCCCTTTTCGTCCATAAACCTATCCACGGATCTCTTAAACGCCCCCAAACTAGGCGCATTTACAACTGCAGCAGGCAGGGCATTCCAATCCCTCACCACCCTCTGGGTAAAGAACCTACCCCTGACATCCATCCTATAACTACCCCCCCTTAATTTAAAGCCATGCCCCCTCATGCTAGCTTTCTCCATCCGAGGAAAAAGGCTATCACTATCCACCCTATCTAAACCTCTAATCATCTTATCTGTTTCAATAAGGTCCCCTCTTAGCCTCCTTCTTTCCAGCGAAAACAACCCCAAATCCCTCAGTCTCTCCTCATAGGACCTCCCCTCCATACCAGGCAACATCCTGGTAAACCTCCTCTGCACCCTCTCCAAAGCCTCCACGTCCTTCCTGTAATGTGGGGACCAGAACTGCACACAGTACTCCAAGTGCGGCCGCACCAGAGTTGTGTACAGTTGCAACATGACGCTGCGACTCCTAAATTCAATCCCCCTACCAATTTAGAACAGAGTTGAGGAGGAACTTGTAGACTTCTATCAGGTCTCCCCTCAACCTCCGTTGCTGCTGTGAGAAGGTTGATAACTTCTCGCATCTCAGCTCATCACATTGGAAATATGTATGTTAGTTTGTGTATTTATTGCACCAGATGTGACTTCTACACAACATAAACTGTCTTGCATAGAACTTTGAGAGATCTGTTTTTATAATCAATATAGACTAAATATTTTTAAGACGCGGGTTGATGGGTTTTTGATAAGCGAGGGGATTAAGGGTTATGGGGAGAGGGCGGGAATGTGGAACTGAGCCACGACAGATCAGCCATGATCTTATTGAATGGCGGGGCAGGCTCGAAGGGCCAGATGGCCTACTCCTGCTCCTATTTCTTATGTTCTTATGTTCTTCTGAATCTCTGGAATTCTCTGCCTGTTGAAGTGGTGGAGGCTTCCCCGCTAAATATATTTAAGTCAGGCATAGATAGGTTTCTGATAGACAAGGGAATTAAGCGCTATGAGGAGAAGGTGGGAAAGTGGAACTGATCCACTTCAGATCAGCAATGATCTTATTCAATGGCGGGGCAGGCTCGAAGGGCTAGATGACCTACTCCTGCTCCTATTTCTTATGTTCTTATGTAGGGAAAAATGTGCCCATGGAACTCAGGTCGGTTGTGCAACTAATTGAACTCATAGAACTCTACAGTACAGAAAGTACTGTAGGTCCATCGATTCTGCACCGAACACAATCCCACCCAGGCCCTACCCCCATATCCCTACATAACTGGGCATACGACTTGAATCCAGATTGGGGTGGGATGGTTAGCACTGCTGCCTCACAGTGTTAGGGACCTGGGTTTGATTCCCGGCTTGGGTCACTTTCTGTGCAGAGTCTGCACATTCTCGTCGTGTCTGCATGGGTTTCCTCCGGGTGCTCTGGTCTCCTCCCAACCGCCAAAAGACATGCTGGTTAGATGCATTGGCACCCGAACAGGAGCTGGAGTGCGGTGACCCTGGGATTTTAACAGTAACTTCATTGCAGTGGTTAATGTAAGCCTACTTGTGACGCTAATAAATAAAAGTAACTCAGATTCTATTTGAGAAGACAAGATTTTTGAAGAACTTTGACTGAGTGTGATGCCTTATTTACTGAACAAACTGCAAACCAATTGTTAAGACCTTAATTGTATCTGTAATTTAACGTATAAATCATAGTTCATAGTCAAATTCAATTTACATTCATTCATATTTAACTGATGTCGATTCTTGATATTTGAGTATCAGAAGTTATCCGAGAAAATCAGCGGAATTGTCCCATTTTGTAAGCCCCATTTCCACTGCAGGCAAGAAGGGGGAATTTGGCACTCAGCCAAATCTCCATTCACTGCAGCGGGGCTGGAGAATCAGCCATGGGTGAGGTCAGGGAATTCTGGCGAGTATTTACTGTTTGCGTTGTTTGACTTGTGTATTGTAAACACACTTCTGTTTTAAACCGTGGAATCGTGTAACCTCATTCTTATAGAAAATAACTGAAACTTGATAAATAGTTGAAGCAGCACACGGCCAGATAAAGCGCGTGGGCTGTTAGATTAGGTTTGGTTTGTGCTGGTAAAGACTTGCTACAGAAACAATGGGAGTTCAATTTTTCTTGGATCTAGTATAATACAGAGATCGAAGAATTAAAACACAACATTCTGCAAGAGACACTCCATTGTACATCCAGAGGAAACCCACGCAGACACAACGAGAATGTGCAGACTCTACACAGAATGTGACCCAGGCTGGGAATCAAACCCAGGTCCCTGACACTGTGAGGCAGCAGTGCTAACCACTGTGACACTATACCACCCCAAACTGGATACAAGCCGTATGCCCAATTTAGTTGTACAACCGACCTGAATTCCGTGGGCACATTTTTCCCTACACATCTGTACAATCTCCAGTCTGGATGGTGTAGCTCTGCTAATGTTAGCTTCACATAACAGAAACTGCTGCAGCAGCTTATGCTCAGCTTCTGGATCTGGGCTCCTGTCTTCTCTTTCTTGGCTGTCCTGCACCACTGGATCATCATCTGTTCATACTGAGTTGTACAAAAAATAGCACAAGCTGACGAGACTCCAAAAGGCAATCTCGTATACTGGCACAAACCCTTGTGCGTGTTGATAGTCATAAGTTTTTGCAAGTCCTCCAGCTGCTGAAAGCCATGACTGAGTTCCAATTTAGTATGTCTTAAACCTCCTACTCGTTTAGAACATACATAGAACATAGAACACTACAGCACAAACAGGCCCTTCGGCCCACAAGTTGCACCGATCTCATCTATACCTACTAAGCCATAGATCTATCTCTCACCCCCAATTCCCATTAGATCCCATATACTCATCCAGAAGTCTTTTAAAAGACCCCAGCGAGTTTGCCTCCACCACCACCGACAGCAGCCTCACTCACCACCCTCTGAGTGGAAAACTTACCCCTAACATCTCCTCTGTACTTCCTCCCCAGCACCTTAAACCGGTGCCCTCTCGTAGCGACCATTTCAGCCCTGGGAAATAGCCTCCGAGAATCCACCCTATCTATTCCTCTCAACATTTTATAAACCTCTATCAGGTCGCCTCTCAACCTTCGTCTCTCCAGGGAGAAGAGACCGAGCTCCCTCAACCTATCTTCATAAGGCATGCCTCCCAATCCAGGCAACATCCTTGTAAATGATAGCATTAAGCACAGTTTAAAGAGATGTGTATAATTCAAGCTGCACATCTGGAGGATGAAATAAAGCACACCATCAAGAAGGGGGCTCAATGCAAAGTATTGCTGCCGCTGGCCGAGAGGTGGCGGATGGAGTTTAATGCGGAAAAGTGTGAGGTAATTCACTTTGGCAGGAATAACAGATGTGTAGAGTATAGGGCTAATGGTAGGACTCTGAATAGTGTGGATGAACAGAGGGATCTAGGTGTATGTGTCCATCGATCCCTGAAAGTTGAGAATCAAGTAGATAAGGTTGTTAGGAAGGCATACGGTGTCTTGGCGTTTATTGGTAGGGGGATTGAATTTAGGAGCTGCAGCGTCATGTTGCAACTGTACAAAACT
Organism: Carcharhinus amblyrhynchos; assembly: GCF_965287045.1. Taxonomy (NCBI): domain Eukaryota; kingdom Metazoa; phylum Chordata; class Chondrichthyes; order Carcharhiniformes; family Carcharhinidae; genus Carcharhinus; species Carcharhinus amblyrhynchos. The sequence goes on along the minus strand of NW_027649782.1, from coordinate 1,687,957 downwards.
CTGGTGCGGCCGCACTTGGAGTATTGTGTGCAGTTCTGGTCCCCACATTATAGGAAGGATGTGGAGGCTTTGGAGAGAGTGCAGAGGAGGTTTACCAGGGTGTTGCCTGGTATGGAGGGGAGGTCCTATGAGGAGAGACTGAGGGATTTGAGGTTGTTTTCGTTAGAAAGAAGGCGGCTAAGAGGGGATCTTATTGAAACATATAAGATGATTAGAGGTTTAGATAGGGTGGACAGTGATAGCCTTTTTCCTCGGATGGAGAAAGCTAGCACGAGGGGGCATGGCTTTAAATTAAGGGGGGGTAGTTATAGGACGGATGTCAGGGGTAGGTTCTTTACCCAGAGGGTGGTGAGGGATTGGAATGCCCTGCCTGCTGCAGTTGTAAATGCGCCTAGTTTGGGGGCGTTTAAGAGATCCGTGGATAGGTTTATGGATGGAAAGGGATTGGTTGAGGTTAGAGGGTCATTGCTTTTTAATTGGTCGGCGCAACATCGTGGGCCGAAGGGCCTGTTCTGCGCTGTAATGTTCTATGTTCTATGCTCTGAAGGTGGAAGGTTGCTATCGAGGTGCAGACATCAATGCTGGTTGCCCTCCCTAAGTGAGATAGCATTAGCATAGCTTAAAGTATCTCCACTCACATTGTCTGCATCTTTAAGACTTGAATAGCAGGTTAGCTATAAAGACTCGCATTCTAATCAGTAACTGTGTGTGTCTTTATACGGCCTTCTCCGATCAGAACTCCCCACATACCCGATGAAGGAACAGTGTTTCCGAAAGCTTGTGAGTTTACTATCAAATAAACCTGTTGGACTTTAACCTGGTGTTGTGAGACTTCTTATTGTGTTTACCCTAGTCCAACGCCAGCATCTCCACATCATATCCAATCAGGTGTAGCTTGGCAAGCAAATTGGCAAAATCACTGGAGTGCCACAAGGCTGTGTTCTCAGCCCCCTACTATACTCCTTATACATCAATGACTGTGTGGCCAAATTCCCCTCCAACTCGATTTTCAAGTTTGCTGACGACACCACTGCATTGAATCGGATCTCAAACAACGACGAGGCAGAGTACAGGAATGAGATAGAGAATCTGATGAACTGGTTGGCAACAATAATCTCTCCCTCAATGTCAGTGAAATGAAGGAGATAGTCATCAACTTCAGGAACTGTATTGGAGGACATGCCCTGATCTACATTAATGGGGACAGTGGAAATGGTCAAAAGCTTCAAGTTCCTAGGCGTCCAGATCACCAACAACCTGTCCTGGTCCCTCCATGCCAATGCTACAGTTAAGAAAGCCTCTGTTTTCTCAGGAGACTAAGGAAATTTGGCATGGCCGCTATGACTTTCACCAACTTTTACAGATGCACCATAGGAAGCATTCTTTCTGGTTGTATCACAGCTTGGTATGGGCTCCTGCTCTGCCCAAGACTGCAAGAAACTACAAAGGGTCGTGAATGTAGCCCAGTCCATCAGGCAAACCAGCCTCCCATCCATTGACTCTGTCTACACTTCCCGCTGCCTTGGAAAAGCAGCCAACATAATCAAGGATCCCACAAACCCGGGACACTCTCTCTTCCACCTTCTTCCATCGGGAAAAAGATACAAAAATCAGAGATCACGTACCAGCTGACTCAAGCACAGCTTCTTCCCTGCTGCTGTCAGACTTTTGAATGGACCTACGTCACATTAAGTTGATCTTTCTCTACACCCTAGCTATGACTGTAACACTACATTCTGCACCCTCTCCTTTCCTTCTCTATGAATGGTACGCTTTGCCTGTGTCGCTCACAAGAAACAATACTTTTACTGAATGTTAATACATGTAACAATAATAAATCAAATAAAATCAAACGGTCTCCGCTTGCCTGAATGGCTGGACAGGATTGCTCCGAGTGCTGTCTTACCTGTGAGTTCTCGTCACAAACCAGCTGATTGCCTCCACGTTGGGGTACCGGTTGGTCACTTTGACCCCTCCCCCCGACTTTATCACAAACGTCCAGAAAATTCTCATCGAGTTTTTACGTAAGAACATAAGAAATAGGAGCAGAAGTCGGTCATCTAGCCCTTCGAGCCTGCCCCGCCGTTCAATAAGATCATGGCTGATCTGAAGTGGATCAGTTCCACTTTCCCGCTTTCTCCCCATTTCTCCTGGGACAAAAAGACTGCAATGGGTCGCTGCTGAGGTTCTGAGTTTCTCACTTAGGGAGGGCAGCCAGGCATTGCTGTGTGCACCTCGATAGCAGCCTTCCACCTTCAGAGTGACAGCAATACTTCACGTTGAGCCCCCTCCTTGATGATGTGCTCTATTTCCTCCTCCAGGCGTGCAGTTTAAATAATAACATGCAGGTCCCGTTCACAGACCTTTGTAACTCCCTGCAGGCATTGCCCGTCTTTTATCAGGACCTGCTCAAGCTCTGGGACATGCCCACCTCGTGCTGCATCTCTCCCCCATCTTCAGTAGGGGTCGTCTTCCAGGAGTCACTGCTCGGGGATCCACTCTCCCTCCGACTCCATTTCTGGTGGTTGGCACTGCCAGGGTGAGGAAGGGGACAGTCTTGGGGGCAGCACGGTGGCACAGTGGTTGGCACTGCTGTGTCACAGCGCCAGGGACCCGGGTTCACAGAATACTATAGTGCATATAAGAGGCCCTTCAGCCCATTGAGTCTGCACCGACACATTAAATGCCCTGATCTGCCCATCTAATCCCACTTACCAGCTTTGAATGCTATGATGTGCCAAGTACTTCTTAAAGGACGTGAGGAACCCTACCTCCACCACCCTCCCAGGCAGCGCATTCCAGACCCTCACCACCCTCTGGGTAAAAAGGTTTTTCCTCAAATCCCCCCCCCAAACCTCCCACCCCTCACTTTTAACTTGTGTGCCCTCATAACTGATCCTTCAACTAAGGCAAACAGCTGCTCCCTATCCATATCCCTGTCCACGACCCTCCTAATCTTGAGTACTTCAATCAGGTCGCCCCCTCAGTCTTCTCTGCTCCAACGTAAACAACTCAAGTCTATCCAACCGCTCTTCATAACTTAAACGTTCCATCTCAGGCAGCATCCTGGTGAACCTCCTCTGCACCCCCTCCAGTGCATTCATGTCGCCTCATTACAGGAAGGATGTGGAAGCCATTGAAAGGGGAGATTTACAAGGATGTTGCCTGGATTGGGAGGCATGCCTTATGAGGATAGGTTTGGGGAGCTCGGTCTCTTCTCCCTGGAGAGACGAAGGTTGAGAGGCGACCTGATAGAGGTTTATAAAATGTTGAGAGTCATAGATAGGATGGATTCTCGGAGGCTATTTCCCAGGGCTGAAATGGTCGCTACGAGAGGGACACAGGTTTAAGGTGCTGGGGAGCAGGTACAGAGGAGATGTTAGGGGTAAGTTTTTCACTCAGAAGGTGGTGAGTGAGTGGAATCGGCTGCCGTCGGTGGTGGTGGAGGCAAATTCGATAGGGTCTTTTAAGAGACTTCTGGATGAGTACATGGAACTTAATAGGATTGAGGGTTATAGGTAAGCCTAGTAGGTGGGGTTATGATCGGCACAACTTGTGGGCCGAAGGGCCTGTTTGTGCTGTAGTTTTTCTACGTTCTTATGTTCTATGTCCTTCCTATAACGTGGCGACCAGAACTGCACACAGTGCTCCAGCTGTGGCCTCACCAAAGTTCGGTCTAAATGGCATTGTCATTGTCACCAACATCCCTGTAACAAATCGTGAAGTCCTGCTGATCTAAACGACGAGTCATTAATGTGTCTAACTTTCTGCTTTGGGGTCCTCAGTTGAAAGACTTTTATTTTTAGAGAGTAGCTGTTCATCCCCTTTTGATTAACCCTCGTGCTCCTGCTAAAACGTTTGTATTTTTAGAGGCAGTTTTTGACCTCGAGAGGGTTTGACGTGTCTAAATGAGTCCATCGCTGCGAGATGCCAAGACCTCACATTGACTCTCACAGCGTCTACCGTGGACTAGTTGTCAGACATTGCCAGCTCACAGTAAAGGGAGGGCAGTCAGAAAGCGTTACAACTATAGGTATCGTCACTCAGACTGATTGTGGTGTTCATCTCTCTCCCCCGCCAGGGACACTCATGTTTTGTAAAGGAATTCCATTGAGAAATCAGTTCACTTCTCTGTCATGTCAGGAAGTTTATTTTGTGCGTTAGGTAAAGCTGTATTCTTCTGCTTTGAAATTCTCCTTTTAATTTTGGACAGAAACATATTTTTCCATTGCAATTGTTACCTATCCAATTTTTATAGTATAATTTACACTTCACTGGGTCTTTGTTACCTTTAATTGGTCTCAACTTTGTTCCTGCGGGACCCTAAAGTACAGCAACACCAAACCTGTTCTTTTCATCCAGGGGGAAACAGCATTATAATTACTCGAAACTTTCAACACACTTTCTCAGAAGCACAGAAAGTGTGAAAGTGCAGAAACAGGCCTTTTGGCCCAACTTGTACGCACTGGCTCTCCTACACTGGAAAGAAGACGGCTAAGAGGGGACCTTATTGAAACATATAAGATGATTAGAGGTTTAGATAGGGTGGATAGTGATAGCCTTTTTCTTAGGATGGAGAAAGCTAGCACGAGGGGGCACGGCTTTAAATTAAGGGGGGGTAGTTATAGGACGGATGTCAGGGGTAGGTTCTTGTACAATGATGTAGGGGTAGAGATCTGTGGATAGGTTTATGGACGAAATGGGATTGGTTTAGATTAGTGGGTTAGTGTTGTTTTTTTTAAAAAGCTGGTCGGCGCAACATCGTGGGCCGAAGGGCCTGTTCTGCGCTGTAATGTTCTATGTTCTATGTTCTACACCTTAAACCTGGCTCTCACCCATCTCTCCGGGTGAATTCTCCACATCTGATTCAGGAAGGTTTCATTCTCTCCTCACAAACAGTTTTGGAAACCGGTTTCAGAGATTTCTGCGCACGAATTTCAAGACCCACCGCAGTCATGTGACAGGGGAAAAAGTAGGATAACTGAGGAAGCATTTGTTTGAGGGGAATAATTGTTGTATGTACATTGTGTAAAAGTCAAGTTTCTGAGACTAAACTTTTATCCAAAGTGCCAGAGATCGACATTTACATGGATAACATTATCGGGGAGGGGTATCTATTCTCTCCCATCATCTCGCTATCACAAAACTGCCAAGTCAGTGATGGCTGTTGCCAATCCTACCCCAAAGGAAGTACAAAAGGAGCCAAAAGGTATTTTTATCGCCTGTTGACATGTACAGACATGTACAGACATGAGAGACTGAACTACCACCCCCAATGGGGTGCTATTGTATGATATTCAGACTGAACAATTTTGTACCAAGGTGAGTTTGACTTTCCAGCTTAGAAAGAATAGCAGGACTAGAGGACACAGTCTCAAGATAAGATTAGAGTTGAGGAGGAACTTCTTCACTCAAAGGGTGGTGAGTGTCTGGAATTCTCTGCCCGTTGAAGTGGTGGAGGCTGCCTCGCTAAATATATTTAAGTCACGGGTAGATAGGTTTCTGATAGACAAGGGAATTAAGGATGATGGGGAGAAAATGGAAAAGTGGAACTGATCCACTTCAGATCAGCCGTGATCTTATTGAATGGCGGGGCAGGCTCGAAGGGCTAGATGGCCTACTCCTGCTCCTATTTCTTATGTTACTTCAGAGGCAAGCGGGTGACAAGGACAAAGAATTTGTATCTTTTGGCTAAATGCCAGGGTTAAGTTTTACATCTGATCGACCATTACTCCAATATAGACCGTAATAATGTGAAACTCCTACTAATAACCTGTCAAATGAGCCTTCATAACAAAAGAAAGACGGAATAATGTTGGAGCTCTATTGAGTCACAGCTTATGTTAACTTCTTCCTATTTAACGACACTTAGTTTGATTTCCAAATGCACATCTTGTGTAGTCATAGACTTGGATTAATGAGAAGGTTTCCCTCTTCCTTAACGACAAAACCACAATTGTTTAGTCTAACAGCACAATTTACAATGCATTGGCAACAGTCACGTTTAACTACATGCCTGTGAGAAAGCAGTTATCTTAATGATCAGAGGTTTATGCATTGTATAAGTTTAAACATTTAATTATTAGTGTCACAAGTTGGCTTACATTAACACTGTAATGAAGTTACTGTGAAAATGCCCTAGTCGCCACACTCCTGTTTGGGTACACTGAGGGAGAATTTAGCACGCCCTAACCAGCACACCTTTTGAACTGTGGGAGGGAAACGGAGCACCCAGAGAAAACCCATGCAGACATGGGGAGAACATGCAGAATCCACACAGTCAGTGACCCAATCCGGGAATCAAATCCACATTATTACAGTCTATATCAACCCTGGCACTTAGCCAAAAGATTCAAATTGTTTGTCCTTGTCACCCACTTGCCACTGAAGTCAAACTTACCTTGGTGCAAAATTGTTCAGTCTGAATATCATACAATAACACCCCACTGGGGCTGGCAGTTCAGTCTCTCATGCCTGTACATGTCAATCAAACCTGAGACCCTGGTATTGTGAGGCAGCAGTGCTAACCACTGTGCCATCATCTGAGTCTCTACTTCCTGGGTTAACTTTCTCCAGAATAGTTCACTAACTCTCAAAGTCATGACTGTTACTGGATGTGACCGTGTGAAACTTGATGACTGAAACAAACCTTCCCCAGAGATGACAGGGCCCAAGGATACTATAGCTTTTGGGTACGTCCCCTTGTATCAATCAATTCCATACTGACTGTTCATTAATAATTACTACAACAGGTGAAAAGTCCAATGGGGTGAGAGTGAGACAAGGTCACATCGTACAACAGAGCTGTGGCTATTTCAGAACAAGAGCGTGAAGGCTCTCAGCCAGTTGGATTGCGTGATGGGGGAGATGTTGGAAATATTTCGGGATACATCAGCTCAGATGCGAAGTGACCTTACTTGCATTTCTGTTTCTAACTGAGCTATTCTTAAATTCCTCTGAAATCGTTGATAATCGCTCATGTCTGGAGATTGGTGTGCACTAACAACAGAGTAAAGGCAAGGTACTGAGTAGGCCAGAGTCAAACTGGCCCTTGGCAGTGGACGTACGGTAAGAGGTTTATCAGGCTGTTGCCTGGATTAGAAGGAATGGGAAACAAGGAGAAGCTAGGGTTGTTTAGAAGGCTGAGGGGGGATCTTATAGAGACATATAAGGTAATGAAGGGGGTGGATAGGGTAGAGGTAGAGAGATGCTTCCCGCTTGGAAAGGATAGCAGAACTAGAGGGCACAGCCTCAAGATAAGTGGGGGGCAGTTTAGATCGGAGTTGAGGAGGAACTTCTTCACTCAAAGGGTGGTGAGTGTCTGGAATTCTCTGCCCGTTGAAGTGGTGGAGGCTACCTCGCTAAATATATTTAAGTCATGGGTAGATAGGTTTCTGATAGACAAGGGAATTAAGGGTTATGGGGAGAAAGCGGGAAAGTGGAACTGATCCACTTCAGATCAGCCATGATCTTATTGAATGGCGGGGCAGGCTCGAAGGGCTAGATGGCCTACTCCTGCTCCTATTTCTTATGTTCTTATGTTGTTTTATCTGGAGTGACAGAGGCTGAAGAGAGACCTGATAAAATCTATAAAATTATAAGGGGCAAATACTAGGAGGCATGCGCTTAAAGTGAGAAGGGGAAAGTTCAAAGGGGATGTGAGGGGTAAGGTTTTTTTTTACAGAGTGTTGTCAGTGTCTGGAACACGTTGCCAGGAATGGCGGAGGCAGATACAATCGGGGTGTTTTAAGGGACTTTTGGATCAGTACATGAACAAGCAAGAATTAGAGGGATAGACACCAAGGGCAGGCAGAAAGGATTTACTTTAGTGTGATGTTCAACACAACATCATGGGCTGAAGGGCCTGTTCCTGTACTGTACTGTTTTATATTCCATATTGGAAGAAAAAGAAGAGAAAATATCATGTGTTTCCATGACCCCCAGAGCCAGTTTTCCAAATGGCAGTCAAACAGGTTAGTGGGTTGGAAGATTTTTGGCAAGGAGCTACTCCAGTTATTGGCCATTCCTCCATCGTGTGTGATGCTGACAGACTCACGAGTAAATCTATCAGCACCAAAAATGGGAGGGACACATTCACTCATAACTTCCAAAAACAAAATTGGATGAGTCTTGAATCGTAGCATCCCTAGAGTGCAGGGGGAGACCAATCAGCCCATTGTGCCGAAAATAATCCTACCCCTGTAATCCCACATAATGACCCTGCTAATCCCCCTGACACTAGGGTTAATTTAGTATAGCCAACCAGCCTATCTTTGGAGTGTGGGAGGAAGCCGGAGCACCTGGAGGAAACCCACGCAGACATGTGGAGAATGTGCAAACTCTGCACCGTCACCCGATGCTGCAATCAAACCCAGGACCCTGGCGCTGTGAGGTTTTAGTGTTAGCCGTTGTGCCACCGTGCTGCCCAGGCAAAATGTTTAGCAGGGCCATGAGGAAGGACTGAACGTATCGCTCTTTTAAAGGGTTAGCAGGAACAGAATGGGCTCAATAGCCTCTCCCTCTGTGTCATTCTAATGGTACAGCCATGGACAAGACAACAAAATCAAATGGAAATTTCTACGCACCACCTCAGTAACAAGAATTAAATTTGACTTCATTCTCTAGATAGAAGGTTAAAAGAAGGAAATAATTTATTTTTACTTTGTCCTGTTGCTGTGACAGATTTGGAATGGACTGGGACTTTCCACTCATTGTTCCGAGAGATCTAGACGCATTTTAAAACTCATTTGGGTCTTTATTAAGTGGCTGGAAGATAAACAATATTGATTCAAGTGACAAGAGTGTGAATATTTGTAAATAAAATGATTTAAAATTGTCAGAAAGATGACAAACCCCAAGAAGTATCAATTTATTCCTAATATTATCAGGTGTGATTTACATTGGAAATATTGACTGCACGAGACTGTGTTGTATCAGACAGCAAGCAGCTAACATGTTGTCACTCTGTCATTTCCCTGTCAAACTGCAGTATAACATATAATCTACAACTTTAACAAGATAATTATCAGCATTTCTGATCTGAGACAGACTTGAATAACCCTAACATGCCCAAAACATGTCATCTTCCCTGTGGAAATTCTCCAAAGTAGCAGACAAGGTATGGTATAATTTTAAAAAAAAAAATCAAACGACTTGATTTGCTTGGGGAAATGTAGACAACCTGGCCGGAATTCTCCCATCCTGCCCGCCACTGGAATTTTAGTCGGCGGGTTGTGGAGAACGTGAAACATCGGGCAGGAATTTCCAACTTTTAGACCAGCACAGTTGGATAATTCCTTGCCTTCTCTGGTGGGGAGTCCAGGACAATGGGACAGAACTGGAAAAGCAGAGCAAGGCTTTTCAGGAATAATTTCAGGATACCTGTCAGCACCCAGGTTGATAAGGTTGTTAAGAAGGCGTATGGTGTGTTAGCTTTCATTGGTAGAGGGATTGAATTTCGGAGCCGTGAGGTCATGTTGCAGCTGTACAAAACTCTGGTGCGGTCACACTTGGAGTATCGCGTACAGTTCTGGTCGCCGCATTATAAGAAAGATGTGGAGGCATTGGAAAGGGTGCAGAGGAGGTTTACCAGGGTGTTGCCTGGTATGGTGGGAAGGTCTTATGAGGAAAGGCTGAGGGACTTGAGGTTATTTTCATTAGAGAGAAGAAGGTTACGAGGTGACCTAATTGAGACGTACAAGATGATCAGAGGGTAAGAAGGGTGCCAGGCAAAAGGCGGGGAATTATAGGCCGGTTAGTTTAACGTCTGTGGTAGGTAAAATGTTAGAATCTGTCATTAAGGAGGAAATTGCAAGGCATCTTGAAGGGAATTGCTTGATAGAGCAGACGCAGCACGGTTTCATTAAAGGGAAGTCGTGTCTGACAAATTTACTGGAGTTCTATGAGGATGTGTCTAGGGCGGTGGATAGAGGAGAGCCGGTGGATGTGGTCTTTCTAGATTTTCAGAAGGCGTTTGACAAAGTGCCTCACAAGAGGTTATTGCAGAAGGTCGAGGGACATGGAGTTGGGGGTAGGGTGTTAGCGTGGATAGAGGATTGGTTGTCAAATAGGAGGCAGAGAGTGGGGGTCAACGGGTGCTATTCGGATTGGCGGATGGTGACTAGTGGAGTGCCCCAGGGGTCGGTGCTGGGGCCTCAGCTTTTTACCATTTATATAGATGATCTGGAGGAGGGAACCGAGTGTAGAGTGTCGAAATTTGCTGATGACACCAAGATTGGGGGAACGGCAAATTGTGCGGAGGGTGTGGAGAGTCTGCAGAAGGATCTAGATAGGCTGGGCGAATGGGCCAGGAAATGGCAAATGGAATTTAATGTTGGCAAGTGTGAGGTGGTCCACTTTGGTAGGAAGAATGGTAGGAAGGACTATTACTTACAGGGCGAAAAACTGCAGCAGGCGACGGTGCAGAGGGACCTCGGGGTCCTTGTGCATGAGTCGCAAAAACCCAGCTTGCAGGTGCAGCAGGTGGTCAGGAAGGCGAATGGGATGCTGGCCTTCATAGCGAGGGGGATTGAATATAAAAGTAGGGAGGTCTTGCTGCGGCTGTATAGGGCATTGGTGAGGCCGCAGCTGGAGTACTGTGTGCATTTTTGGGCACCGCACCTGCGCAAAGATATTTTGGCCTTGGAGGGAGTGCAGAGGAGGTTTACTAGGCTGATACCGGAGTTGAGGGGGTTGAACTATGAGGAGAGGCTGAATAAACTAGGCTTGTACTCGTTAGAGTTTAGAAGAATGAGGGGAGATCTCATTGAGACGTATAAGATGATGAATGGGATGGATAGGATAGAGGTGGAAAGACTCTTCCCGCTCAAAAAAGACAGTAGGACTAGGGGGCACAGCCTCAAGATAAAGGGGGGGCGGTTTAGAACGGAGTTGAGGAGGAACTTCTTCACTCAAAGGGTGGTGAATCTCTGGAATTCTCTGCCCGTTGAAGTGGTGGAGGCTGCCTCGCTAAATATTTTTAAGACGCGGGTTGATGGGTTTTTGATAGGAGAGGGGATTAAGGGTTATGGGGAGAGGGCGGGAAAGTGGAACTGAGCAGCGACAGATCAGCCATGATCTTATTGAATGGCGGGGCAGGCTCGAAGGGCTGGATGGCCTACTCCTGCTCCTATTTCTTATGTTCTTATGTTCTTATGTTAGATAGGGTGGACAGTGAGAGCCTCTTTCCTCAGATGGTGATGGCTAACATGAGGGGACATAGCTTTAAATTAAGGGGTGGTAATTATAGGAGGGATGTCAGAGGTAGGTTCTTTACTCAGAGGGTAGTAAGGGCGTGGAATGCCCTGCCTGCAGCAGTTGTGGACTCGCCAACTTTAGGGGCGTTCAAATGGTCAGTGGATAGGCATATGGATAACATTGGAATAGTTTAGGTTAGAGGGTCATTAGATTGGTTCCACTGGTCGGCGCAACATCGAGGGCTGAAGGGCCTGTACTGCGCTGTAATGTTCTATGTTCTAAAACGTGGAACTCTTTCCTCCAGGAATCCAGACCCGGGGGGACCAAATAAATGTTTCAGAGTGAGATCGATCATTCGTTGTTAAGCATGACCATTAAGGAACATGGAGTTAAGGCTCAGTCGAGTAGAGATACGGGTCAGGCATGAATTAATCTTTCTTTTCCTTCATGAGTTGTAACAATCGATGATGAGGCCAGCATTCACTGCCCATCTCTAAAGTAGGACAAAAGCAAATTACTGCAGATGCTGGAATCGGAAACAAAAACAGAAAATGCTGGAAAATGCAACAGGTCTATTGTGTGGACTCGAAATAAATATTTATTTATTTGTGAGTGTGAGGGTAGGTGACCTTACGAGGTCTAAAGTTAAGGAGAGTGTACATGTAAGGGAAGAGGCCGAGGATGTCCCAATAATAGAGGGAGTAGGGGGCGTGAGTATAGTTGGTGGCATTGCGGCAAATAGGGTCCAGGTGAAGGCTGGGATGAAAGCGCTTTATCTGAATGCACGAAGCATTCGGAATAAAGTGGATGAGCTGATGGCGCAGATCGACACAAATGGATACGATCTGGTGGCCATTACAGAGACATGGCTGCAGGGTGACAGGGACTGGGAGCTGAATGTACAGGGCTATCAAGTGTTTAGGAAGGATAGGCAGGAGGGAAAAGGGGGGGGCGTAGCTCTGCTGATTAAGGACAGCATCACGGTGGTAGCAAGGGATGATATTGGAGCCAAGGAGCAGAGGGTGGAATCGTTGTGGGTGGAGATTAGGAACAGCAAAGGGAGGAAGACGCTCGTGGGTGTCGTCTATAGGCCCCCGAATAATGATCTGGATATGGGGCGGGCTGTTAACGCGCAAATAAGTGCGGCGTGCAGGAATGGGACGGCCGTAGTTATGGGGGATTTCAATCTGCATATTGATTGGTCGACCCATGTTGGACGTGGGGGGCTCGAGGAAGAGTTCTTGGAATGCTGCCGGGATAGTTTCCTCGAACAGTGTGTGTTGGAGCCGACGAGGGAGCGAGCTATCTTGGATCTGGTGCTATGTAATGAAGCGGGTAGAATTAGGGACCTTGTGGTGAAGGATCCTCTTGGGGAGAGTGATCATTGTATGGTGGAGTTTCTGGTGCAGATGGAGGAGGAGAAAGTGGGTTCCCGGACACGCGTCCTTTGTTTGAATAGAGGGAAATACGGTAGGATGAGAGAAGAATTGGCGAATGTGGACTGGGAGAGTGCATTGGAGGGAGGGTCTGTTGAGGAGCAGTGGAGGATCTTTAAGGAGATCTTTCTTGGTGCTCAACGGAAATTTATTCCGATGGTCAAAAAGGATAGTAGGAGGAGAGGTAATAAGCTGTGGATAACGAAGGAGGTGAAGGAAAGTGTTAAATTAAAAGCGGAGGAATTTAGAGTAGCTAAGAGTAGTGGGTGAGAAGAGGATTGGGAGAGGTTTAAATGTCAACAAAGATTGACAAAGAAGTTGATAAGGAAGGGTAGGAGAAACTATGAAGCTGGGCTAGCGCTTAATATAAAAAAGGATAGCAAGAGTTTTTATAAGTATATAAAAAGGAAGAGGCTGGCTAGGGTGAATGTTGGTCCTTTAGAGGATGAGAAAGGGAACCTAGTGGTAGGGGATGGGGATATGGCTAAGGTATTGAATAACTTTTTTGTTTCTGTCTTCACGGAGGAGGACGTGAATAATTTGCCGGGTGTTAGCGATAGAAAGGTGGTAGGACTGGAGGGTCTTAATGACATTACTGTTACTAGAAAGGCGGTGCTCGACAGACTGGAGGGGCTGATTGTGGACAAGTCCCCAGGACCGGATGGAATGCATCCGAGGGTTCTGAAAGAAATGGCGGAGGTGATAGTGGATGCCTTGGTGGTTATTTTCCAGACATCGCTGGATTCCGGGGAAGTACCGGAAGATTGGAAAACGGCTAATGTTACGCCGTTGTTTAAGAAGGGTGCCAGGCAAAAGGCGGGGAATTATAGGCCGGTTAGTTTAACGTCTGTGGTAGGTAAAATGTTAGAATCTGTCATTAAGGAGGAAATTGCGAGGCACCTTGAAGGGAATTGCTTGATAGAGCAGACGCAGCACGGTTTCATTAAAGGGAAGTCGTGTCTGACAAATTTACTGGAGTTCTATGAGGATGTGTCTAGGGCGGTGGATAGAGGAGAGCCGGTGGATGTGGTCTTTCTAGATTTTCAGAAGGCGTTTGACAAAGTGCCTCACAAGAGGTTATTGCAGAAGGTCGAAGGACATGGAGTTGGGGGTAGGGTGTTAGCGTGGATAGAGGATTGGTTGTCAAATAGGAGGCAGAGAGTGGGGGTCAACGGGTGCTATTCGGATTGGCGGATGGTGACTAGTGGAGTGCCCCAGGGGTCGGTGCTGGGGCCTCAGCTTTTTACCATTTATATAGATGATCTGGAGGAGGGAACCGAGTGTAGGGTGTCGAAATTTGCTGATGACACCAAGATTGGGGGAACGGCAAATTGTGCGGAGGGTGTGGAGAGTCTGCAGAAGGATCTAGATAGGCTGGGCGAATGGGCCAGGAAATGGCAAATGGAATTTAATGTTGGCAAGTGTGAGGTGGTCCACTTTGGTAGGAAAAATGGTAGAAAGGACTATTACTTACGAGGCGAAAAACTGCAGCAGGCGACGGTGCAGAGGGACCTCGGGGTCCTTGTGCATGAGTCGCAAAAACCCAGCTTGCAGGTGCAGCAGGTGGTCAGGAAGGCGAATGGGATGCTGGCCTTCATAGCGAGGGGGATTGAATATAAAAGTAGGGAGGTCTTGCTGCGGCTGTATAGGGCATTGGTGAGGCCGCAACTGGAGCACTGTGTGCAGTTTTGGGCGCCGCACCTGCACAAAGATATTTTGGCCTTGGAGGGAGTGCAGAGGAGGTTTACTAGGCTGATACCGGAGTTGAGGGGGTTGAGCTATGAGGAGAGGCTGAATAAACTGGGCTTGTACTCGTTAGAGTTTAGAAGAATGAGAGGAGATCTCATTGAGACGTATAAGATGATGAATGGGATGGATAGGATAGAGGTGGAAAGACTCTTCCCGCTCAGAAAGGACAGTAGGACTAGGGGGCACAGCCTCAAGATAAAAGGGGGGCGGTTTAGAACGGAGTTGAGGAGGAACTTCTTCACTCAAAGGGTGGTGAATCTCTGGAATTCTCTGCCCGTTGAAGTGGTGGAGGCTGCCTCGCTAAATATTTTTAAGACGCGGGTTGATGGGTTTTTGATAAGAGAGGGGATTAAGGGTTATGGGGGGAGGGCGGGAAAGTGGAACTGAGCAGCGACAGATCAGCCATGATCTTATTGAATGGCGGGGCGGCCTCGAGGGGCTGGATGGCCTACTCCTGCTCCTATTTCTTATGTTCTTATGAAATATTCACACTATTTTCTCTCTCCACAGATGCTGTTAGATCTGCTGAGTAATTCCAGCATTTTCTGTTTTCTTTGTAAATTATTGTAATGTCTTAATAGAGGCATGTCTTTTTTTTCAGAAAGGATAGCAGGACTAGAGGGCGCAGCCTCAAGATAAGGGGGGGGCAGTTTAGAACGGAGTTGAGGAAGAACTTCTTCACTCAAAGGGTGGTGAATCTCTGGAATTCTCTGCCCGTTGAAGTGGTGGAGGCTGCCTCGCTGAATATATTTAAGTCACGGGTAGATAGGTTTCTGATAGGGGAATTAAGGGTTATGGGGAGAAAGCGGGAAAGTGGAACTGATCCACTTCAGATCAGCCATGATCTTATTGAATGGCGGGGCAGGCTCGAAGGGCTAGATGGCCTACTCCTGCTCCTATTTCTTATGTTCTTATTAATCAGAGAGTATTTCATAACAGTGATATCAGCAGTCATGTACTGGAGACTTGGGAAAGAGGATGGGACAGTCTGTACACAGGAGAGACATACCTAACAATGTAACCTTCTTACATACTTCAAGTTTTAGTATTATTAGAACATAGAATCATTGGACCCTACAGTGCAGAAAGAGGCTCTTCGGCCCATCGAGTCTGCACCGAACACAATCCCACCCAGGCCCTACCCCCATATCCCTACATATTATACCCACTAATCCCTCTAACCTACACATCCCTGGACACTAAGGGGCAATTTCTTAGCATGGCCAATCAACCTAACCCGCACATCTTTGGACTGTGGGAGGAAACTGGGGGAAACCCACGCAGACATGAGGAGAATGTGCAAACTCCACACAGACAGTGACCCCGAGCCAGGAATCGAAGCCAGGAGCTGTGAAGCAGCAGTGCTAACCCGCTGTGCTACCGTGCCGCCCATTGTCACAAGTAGGCTTGCATTAACGCTGTAGTGAGGTTACTGTGAAAATCTCCTGGTCGCCACACTCCAGCGCCTGATCGGGTACACTGAGGGAGAATTTAGCACGGCCAATGCACCGAACCAGACCTGCACGTCTTTCATTTTAGTCAAACAGTTGGAAGAAATTACCTGAACTGTTCCTGCACCACATGGACTGCAGCAGTTCAAGAAGGCAGCACACCGCCTCAAGGACAATTAGAGATAGGCAATAAATGCTGATCAAGCCACCAATGTCCACATCCTGTAAATAATAAATCAAAAACCTCCTGGCAGCTTTCCATGGTGTTTCATTGATTTTGCTGCCCATTTAGTGTGTGGTTAGGAAATTGGTGGAAACACATTGCACTGTGACGTCCACACTCACTGCAGGCAAACACATGACAAATTACAAATTACTATATGCCAGACAGCAATAACACAGTCACCCTCTAGGTGAGATCTTTCCGAGGTACTAATAAGAGAATCAATATCTTACCAAAGCTCCACAGTGTCTCAAAGAGCCATTGTGCCTCTGGAAACTCAGGAAATGGGAACAATCAACACACCATCAAAATTGGATTGACAAATACAATGCTTCGATATTGTAAACAGGTAGACAGGATAATGATTAAAGTTAAAGCACACAGGACAATGGATCCACAATGTGCTCAAAAGCAACTGTAACCAATTCAAAGTAACAATCTCACAGCCTAATCAAAACGTAGCACTTTGTAATGTGAAAAAATATAAGGATATGTAAGAACAGATGATTTGTTTTGTAGCTCGGAAGCAAGCTACAGTTAGAGCCATGAGTTCTGCTCTCCTCCTTGCATGTTGAAGAAAGTCTTTTTGTTGAAGCATTACACTGTCTTGAGGGCTGAACTTGTTCATTCCCTCCTACAACTGACTTACTGGATTAATATTCTAGCAATAATACCACTATGTTATCACCGTCCCAGTTCTGAGCAGTATTAGTCAGGGTTTATTGCTGAGTTTAGTAGGCGGATTCCTGCAGTACATCTTGTAGATGGTACACACGCTGATATTGTGTTTCGGCAGCGGAAGCTTTGTGGAAAAGGTAACAACCGAGCGATCTGCTTTATCCTGGATGGTGTCAAGGTGTAATCACATGCATGTAAACAAAAATAACTTTATTTATGTGGGACCTTTAACATAGTGTAGAATGTCCCAGTTCATTTTACAGGAGCATTACCAAGCAGAATTTTACACTGAGCTGCATAAGTAGGGAACGTAACCAAAAGCTTTGTTAAAGATGTAGGTTTTAATTAGCATCTTAAAGGCAGAACGATGGGTACAGAGGCTGAGCAAGTGATTTCCAGAGCTGGGCCTATGCCAGTTGAAGGGACAGCTAGGAATGGTGGAGTGATTAAATCAGGCATGCAAATGGACAAGGAAATAGAGAATCAGGGCAGCATGTGGGGGGTTGGAGAAGGCACCAAAGATACAGAGGTGCAAAGCCATTGGGGGGAGTGGGATTTGAAAACTAGACTGAGAATTTTAAAATTGAGATTTAGCTTGACTTTGAGTCAACATATGTCAGCAAGCTCTGGGGGGCTGGATGAAGGGGCTTTGCTTTGGTTCAGAAAACGGAAGCTGTGTTTTGGTTGGGTTCAAGTTTACAGGAGATGGGATGTGGGAGGCCAGTCTGGGTTAGAAACTTAGACCATTTCAGGTATCCGCTCCTCGCCCACTCTGATTCCATGGTGGGTGGAGAAATAAAATTCCAGGGTATATTTTTTGGTATTCATTCAAACCTTTTCTCACATATCTCTAGACCTGGCTACAAAGAGTCATTAACAATGTAAGGAGCCCTTACAGAGACAGCTACTGAATTCTAAAATTCTGGAACCCCTTTTATTTATAATGGAAGAGAATGGGGCTCCAAGGAGCTCAACTTAATTGACTTCTCTGCCTTCTGGAACAATGTTTCATCAAAATTAACACAGCAGCCATGTTAAGCTTTGGAACTGTATAAACTTTGAGAACAGCCATTTGTGTGTAGAACTCCAAGAAGGACTCTGATAAACAATTCTGGGGAGAGTTCTTCACCAAAAGAGGAATGAAGAAATCAGAAGGAAGTTATTTATTACCAAAGCTACAGTTGAAAATTATTTGAGTTAAAATTTACTAAAATCTAAATCCAAAGATTAAATTGCAGGTCAAGGCAAAAAGATAGCTTAAAGATGAGATCAACTACTGTGCAGGCAATTTTTAAGTGTGGGAACTATAGAGTCTCCCAAAAACCTGCTTACCTGCTGAGCGCACCTGGAAAAGGCAAACAGCTTCCGGTCATCTGCAGAAACCATCACAGATACTAAACCAAACCTCAAGTTTCAAAGCCTTCACTTTAAAAAGAAAGAATGCAAGCGATGGCCCCACAGTGATATCTCACAGAGACCGGTGGGAAATCTCATTTTTAAGCCATCTTTTTATCTTTGCCAGTTATGGTTCATTCCTTGGAGATATGTAGAGATGAGGCACTCCAGGCCACATGCCTGTACCAGGAGTTTTATTCAATGTTTCAAAATGTCTGCTGCCATGCTCCCAGCAGCTTGCCTGAGTTCTGTTCTCTTTCTAAGCAGCAACACCCAATGTTCCAGTAACAGACACAGAGCAGAGAGAGAATCGACACATATGGTGGGAGTTTACAGCCTCACTTGTCCCGAAACTATGAAATCCTGTCCGAGGCCAACGGACCTCTTTATGGTCCGTCCCTCTTCCGCTCCGATTTCCGTGGCGGGCGTGAGACTGGTAAAATTCCAGACATATTATCAAACCCCGAATAATTGAGCACTACAGTGGACATCACTGGCAAGGTCAGCATTTATTACCCATGAAGGTAGTGATGAGTTTTCATCTCAAGTCTCTGCACTCCATTGGGTAAAGATGTCCCAAGAGGAGTGCTGTTTTAGGAGGAATGGCTATATGTGCCCAACGAAACAAAACATCCAGAGTCAGAGAGGTTTACTCCATGGAAACAGGCACTTTGGCCCAACTTGTCCATGCCCCCCTTTTTTTAAATCCCTAAGCTCATCCCAATTGTCCACATTTGGCCCTATTTGTGATATATATAAATGATTTGGAAGAGGGAGTAACTGGTGTGATCAGCAAGTTTGCAGATAACACGAAGATGGCTGGACTTGCTGATAGTGATGAGCAGCTTCAGATAATACAGCAGGATATAGATAAGCTGGTAAACTGGGCAGAGAAATGGCAGATGGAATTTGATCCAGATAAATGCGAGGTGGTGCATTTTGGAAGAAACAATGTAGGGGGGAGTTATACAATAAATGGTAGGACTATTAAGAGTATAGAAACGCAGAGGGACCTGGGGGTGCAAGTACACAAGTCCTTGAAGGTGGCAGTACAGGTGAAGAAGGTGGTGAAGAAAGCCTATGATATGCTTGCCTTTATAGGAAGGGGTATAGAGTATAAAAGCTTGAGCCTAATGTTGCAGTTGTACAGAACGTTGGTTAGACCGCATTTGGAGTACTGCGTACAGTTCTGGTCGCCTTACTACCGGAAGGACGTGGAGACCCTGGAGAGAGTGCAGAGGAGGTTTACCAGGATGCTGCCTGGTATGGAAGGACTGGGTTATGAGGAAAGATTGGGTAAACTGGGGCTCTTTTCCCTTGAAAGACGGCGACTGAGGGGGGATCTAATAGAGGTGTATAAGATTATAAAGGGTATAGATAGAGTAAACAGTGGGAAGCTTTTACCAAGTTGAATATGAAAATCATGAGGGGACACAGGTTAGGGTGAGGGGGGGCAAGGTATAATTCGAATGTTAGAGGGAGGTTTTTCACACTGAGGGTTGTGGGGGTATGGAATGCCCTGCTGAGTAAGGTGGTGGAGGCAGGCACACTAGAGTTGTTTAAGGTTTACCTAGATAGGCACATGAGCAGACTAGAGATGGAGGGATACAAAAGACTGTTCTAAATAAAGATCAAAGGCCTCAGGACATTCCTGGGAATCAATAGATTCCTACGGGCCGTCCAACAAATTTTATGGCTCACCTTCTGGGGATCTTCCTGAATGCCTGTATAAGTTGTGTATATTTATTGATGTCTCTTTTTCTACATCCACAGGTGTTTCGGTCCGCCTTGTTGTCCAACGAGGGGCATACACGCAGTGGGTCGTACGAGGGCTGCTCTTGGATGTTGCTTCGAGAGTAGCCTAGTGCTTCACGTCGTTAGTGTGTGCTTAAACTGGACCAGATACTGGGCAACACGGCAGCTCAGTGACTATCACTGTTTGCTGTGCAGACACATGGATTTGGGTCGGTGTCTGCAGGAGTTTGCACATTCTCCCCGTGACTGCGTGGGTTTTCTCCGGGTGCTCCGGTTTCCTCCCACACCCCAAAAACCTGCTTTTAGGCTGATTGGTGTTAATAAATTGTCCCTAAATTAGACCTCCCTTAATCTGGTGTAGAGAAAAGTCATAAGTAGGAGAAGGATTGGAATGAGGCACTCACTGAGTGTTAAAATGGGCAGCGCGGGCTTGTAGGGCCAAAGGGCCTGTTTCCTGTGCTGTGTTATTCTTTGTTCTATCCCCCTATATCCATTTTACCCATGTAACTATCTAAATGCATTTTAAAAGACAAAATTGTACCCACCTCTACTACTACCTCTGGCAGCTTGTTCCAGATACTCACCACCCTCTGTGTGAAAAAATTGCCCCTCTGGACCCTTTTGTAACTTTCCCCTCTCACCTTAAGCCTATACTCTCAAGTTTTAGACCCCCCCCAACCTTTGGGAAAAGATATTGACTATCTAGATGATCCACGCCCCTCATTATTTTACAGACCTCTACAAGATCGCCCCTCAGCTTTCTACACTCCAGAGAAAAAAAATCCCAGTCTATCTCACCTCTCCTTGTAGCTCAAACCACCAAGTCCCGGTAACATCCAGAGAACACTGTTCTTCTACTTCCTCAGTATGCCCACCCCATCACCTCCTCACCCCGCAGAGTGTCCTCTGGTGGAAGAGGTGGCTCACTATTGGATTGGATCATCCAGATTTCCCAACAGATTTTTGCGTGGCTTATCCATTCCTGCAGCCCACAAACTCACTGTGGGGTGGGTTCACCTTTAGGGTGACCATATGGTCCCACCACTATGAAGGGTGAGAAAATCCCACTCTTTGTATATGGTCCCCCAATAGAGAGATTCCAGACAAGTATCTCCTGGGGAGGCAATCGTCTTGTGGACTGCTGTGAGCCCACCATCCTCCCCACAAAATTAAAATATTTAATTTGCCATTTGACACTTTTCTTCAAATTTAGACCAAAAATGTATCCTCTATTTGAGTGCGCTGACAAGACACTGCCTGAACATTATATAATAACTGACACCACAAAATTTTATTTTTTTAAATAAAGTAAAATATGAAAATTGAATGGGTCACAAAATTAGATTTGAAATGTCTAAAATCTGATATGCAACGCTCACATATTTCGATAAAATGAGCTGTCTTTCACATGTTCTCACAGAGCCAATATCACCTTTTGAAGGAATAACTTGGAAAAATAGCAATTAAATTTGGAATTAAATCTGTACCCTGACCAGTAAAAATACAATCATGCTTTTCAATATATTACATTGATGGATAGGTGTCTTGCGAGCGGGGGAGAGGAGGGAGGGGCGTGTTCTGAGGGTCACATGACTAGTGAGGACCCTAGGGATCGCTCTGGCAGGAAGCTGAGCCAATCAGGAGGAGGGTACAGACCACAGGTCAAGGAGGGACGGGCAGTTGGACCCCAGGAGTCCAGAAAATTCATAGAGTCCCTACAGTACAGGAGGCAGTCATTTGGCCCATCGAGTCTTCACCCTGACCACAATCCCACCCAGATCATAGTCCCGTAACAAAGAACAACACAGCACGGGAAACAGGCCCTTCGGCCCAATGAGCCCGTTCCGTCATTTTAACATTGTGAGTTCCCTCTTCTACCCATGACCTTTGTCTATGCCTATCGGGGAAGATTGAGGGAAGACTAATTCAGGGACAATTTGTTACACTAATAGCCCATCTTTGGGGTGTGGGAGGAAACCGGAGCACCCGGAGAAAACCCACGCAAGCACGGGGAGAATGTGCAAACTCCCACAGACACCGGCCCAAATCCACGTATCTGCACAGCAAACAGTGATAGTCGCTGAGCTGTCAAGTTGCCCGCCAGTTGGTCCAGTTTAAGCGTACACTAACGACGTGAAGTACTAGGCAACTCTCGAATCATCCAAGAGCAGCCCTCGCACGACTCACCACGTGTATGCTCCTTGTTGGACAACAAGGTGGACCGAATCACCTGAGGGTTAAAAGAGAAAAACATCAATAAACATGCAAAACTTAGACAGACATTCACGGAATTCACACTGCTAATCCCCCTAACATTAGAGTCAAGTTAGCATGGCCAATCAACCTAACTGGCACTGTGGGAGAAAACCAGGGCACCCATAGGAAACCCACACAGACACGGGGAGAATGTACAAACTCCACACAGATAGTGTCCCAAGGTTGGAATTGAACCTCACTGCTGTGAGGCAGCAGTGTTAACCACTGTGCCACCATGCCACCCCAAAGAGCAGTCGCACAGTAGTCTAGTCTCACCTTGTTGTCGATGTATATAAACACTGCATTGTCAATAGAGCCTTTGTAGTTAAAGCTTCATTGAGTCACCCTCGATCTATTACAATCTGCACCAGCCTCTGGCCAATAGATGTCATGAAAAGACATGTCTCATTACCCTCCAAGTTACTCCACTCAAAATATTTACTTACATCAAAGAATAAAGAACCTGAAGATAAATACTCCTCCAGTACCAGAGGCAGAACAGCAATGTGACGGACACAGTGACAAGGGGAAGAGATTTAACGTACTTCCTGCTTCTTTTGTTTCTCGTTTTCAGTCCACACAGCTGGCAAGCTACAATGTGAAAAAGAGAGATCCAATGTGCAAGTCCGTCCTTGTCAGGGGAGATCTGATTGAAGTTTTCAGTATGTTAACAGGTAGATTAGCTAAAGATAAACTATTTCCACTGGTTGGAAATTGTAGAGCTCGGTAACAAGATGAGGGCCAGCCCGAGAGATGTTAGGAAGCACTTTTACATTCAGAGGTGTGGAACTCTCGTCCACAGTTGACAGTGGGGTCTGACCAGGGTTTAGGAAAGCTGTAGTATAACATCTGTATCCTTGTACTCCAGTCCTCCAGATATAAAGTCAGCTTTCATTCGCCTTCTTGATTATTTTCTACACCTGTTCACGACACTTTAAAGATCTAAACACCCAACTTTCTTTGGTCCTCTATGGTATTTAACATCATATAATCTCGAAAGTACTCTGACCTATTCATTTCAGTTCAAAACAAATAACATTACACTCGCTTAGTTTGCAATCCACTGCCACATTTACCAAGTCTATCAATGCCTCTTTCTAGTTTTGTACTATTAGTTACACTGCCCACGATGGCACCTCACTTTGTGTCATCAGCAAATTTGGATATGTGACTTTCTATGCCATTATCCAAATTATCAATAAATAATATGAACTGAGGTCCCAACGCAGATCCTTGTGGGACACCACTAGTCACATCGCACCTAGGCATTGATCTCTTCACCCCTACACTGTGTCCATCACATTGCTGTGCTGTTTCTGGACAGGAGGAGTATTTATCTCCACGTTCTGCATTCTCGTTCTTTGATGTAACTAAATACTCTGAGTGGAATTACTTGTAACTATGAGATTCTCGATGTCTGTTGGCCGGGGGCTGATGCAGGTTGTAAAAGATCGAGGGTGACTCAATGAAGCTTTAACTATAAAAGGCTGTCAGTCAACTGATTTCCCAGTCAGGTCAGTAATTTGTCCTCAGTCGTGCGAGCTTCTACCTTCATTAACAGTTTCTTATGTGGGACTTTATCAAAAATGTTCTGGAAATCCATAAACATTTCCCTGTCTACTATTTGTCATGAGTCCATGCTGGTTCTCTGATTAAATGAAAGTAACCATCTCAAACAAGAGAGGATCTCATTCTTTGACATTACCATCAATGAATTCTCACTGTCAACATCCTGGGAGTTACCATTGACCAGAAACACAACCAAACTGGCCAAAAAAATAGCGTGGCTACCAGAGCAGGTCAAAGGATAAGAATCCTGCCTCAAGTAATTCATCTTCCATCTCAATAAATCCTTGCCACAATTTGTAAGTCAGAAATTTGATGGAATATTCTCCACTTGCCTGGTTGAGTGCAGCTCCAAGAACACTCAAAAGACTCAACATTATCCAGGACAATGCAATCTGCTTGATTGGCACCCCTTCCTCAAACATTCATTCCCTCCACCCTGCAGGAACATACCAAGATTCATAGAACATAGAACACTACAGCACAAACAGGCCCTTCGGCCCACAAGTTGCGCCAATCACATCTATACCTAGCAAGCCATAGAACTATCTGTAGCTCCCAATCCCATTAGATCCTATATACTCATCCAGAAGTCTTTTAAAAGACCCCAGTGAGTTCGCCTCTACCACCACTGACGGCAGCCTCATTCACCACCCTCTGAGTGAAAAACTTACCCCTGACATCTCCTCTGTACCTGCTCCCCAGCACCTTAAACCTGTGTCCTCTCGTAGCGACCATTTCAGCCCTGGGAAACAAGACACCTATCTATTCCTCTCAACATTTTGTAAACCTCTATCAGGTCCCTCTCAGCCTTCATCTCTCTAAGCAGAAAAGACCTAGCTCCCTCAATCTATCTTCATAAGGCATGCCTCCCAATCCAGGCAACATCCTTGTAAATCTCGTCTGCACCCTCTCAATAGCTTCCACATCCTTCCTGAAGTGAGGCGGTACTCCAAGTACTGTTCCTCGGACAGCACTTTCCAAACCCACAGCCGCTATCATTTAGAAGGAAAAAGGCAGCAGATACCTGGGAATATCACCACTTCAAGGCTCCCCTCCAAGCCACTCACCACTCTGACTTGGAAATATTTTGCTGTTCCTTTACCATTGCTAGATCAAAATCCTGGAATTCCCTCCCTAATAGCACATGATTGCTGAGAGAGTCATGAACACTACTGAGGACCAACCAGCCTACTTGATTGGCACGTCATCCAACATTCACTCCCTCCATCATTGGTGCACAATGAGGTCAGTATCTACCAACCCTATCAATGCAGGGCGAATTGCTGTGCAATGTTATCCGAGAATAGAGCCAACGTTTCGAGTCTGGATGACCCTTTATCACAGCTGTGACGAAGGGGCATCCAGACTGGAAATGTTGGCTCTATTCTCCTTCCATGGATGTTGTCAGACCTGCTGAGATTTTCCAGCATTTCCTGTCTTTGTTTCAGATTCCAGCATCTGCAATATTTTATTTAACTGTATCTACATAGCACCTTTCACAACCACAGGACATCTCGAAACACTTTACATGCAATAAAGTCTGTTTGAAGTATAGCCACTTGTTATGATGACCATGAAGGTCACAGGGAACCATTAACCGATCTACCCAATGGGCTTTTTGGGGTATAAACTGCCTTATTGGGGGAGTCCTTCCATGCCTGCTGGGCACCGCAGGGACTGGGGTGTATTATTGACCCTGATAATCACATTTTGATTTGATGTTTCAAGTTTCCTTTCCGTTTTGCTTTTTGTTTCGGGCCGAACCCCTCTTTTTGAGTTGTCCCCGTTAATTTAATTTTCTTTATTTGGTTAGCACACTAGAATAGGTGTCTTATCGGGTGAGTAGAGGCTCAATGGGAAGCAGCCAGCAGGGGTTTTTCAGCCTGCAATTTTACCCAGACTTATAGGACCCGAGATGAAGGCTACCTAATAGTAAACCTGAGAAGGTTTTTCCTTTGGTGTACAATAAAGAACATAAGAACATAAGAAATAGAAGCAGGAGTAGGCCATCTAGCCCCTCAAGCCTGCCCCGCCATTCAATAAGATCATGGCTGATCTGTCGTGGCTCAGTTCCACATTCCCGCCCTCTCCCCATAACCCATAATCCCCTCACTTATCAAAAACCCATCAACCCGCGTCTTAAAAATATTTAGCGAGGCAGCCTCCACCACTTCAACGGGCAGAGAATTCCAGAGATTCACCACCCTTTGAGTGAAGAAGTTCCTCCTCAACTCCGTTCTAAACTGCCCCCCCTTTATCTTGAGGCCGTGCCCTCTAGCCCTACTGTCCTTTCTGAGCGGGAAAAGCCTCTCCACCTCTATCCTATCCATCCCATTCATCATCTTATACGTCTCAATGAGATCTCCCCTCATTCTTCTAAACTCTAACGAGTACAAGCCTAGTTTATTCAGCCTCTCCTCATAGCTCAACCCCCTCAACTCCGGTATCAGCCTAGTAATCCTCCTCTGCACTCCCTCCAAGGCCAAAATATCCTTGCGTAAGTGCGGCGACCAAAACTGCACACAGTACTCCAGCTGCGGCCTCACCAATGCCCTATACAGCTGCAGCAAGACCTCCCTACTTTTATATTCAATCCCCCTCGCTATGAAGGCCAGCATCCCATTTGCCTTCCTGACCACCTGCTGCACCTGCAGGCTGGGTTTTTGCGACTCATGCACAAGGACCCCGAGGTCCCTCTGCACCGTCGCCTGCTGCAGTTTTTCGCCACGTAAGTAATAGTCCTTCCTACCATTATTCCTACCAAAGTGGACCACCTCGCATTTGCCAACATTAAATTCCATTTGCCAGTTCCTGGCCCATTCGCCCAGCCTATCTAGATCCTTCTGCAGACTCTCCACACCCTCCGCACAATTTAAAGGGTGATGGTGACGGTAAGCTGGTGTTTGGGTGAATTACTACATCACTGTTGCAACGTAGGAAACACAGTGGCCAATTTGGACGTAGCAACATGCAAAAAACATCCTGTACTATTGGGATGTTCATACAGGTATTAATTTTCATGTTACAGGATGTTCTTATATGCTCTCCTCCATTCAGAGGGTGTTTTAGTTCAGTCGGGCAGCATGGTGCAGGCTTGGAGGGCTGAAGGGCCTGTTCCTGTGCTATAATTGTCATTGTTCTTTCTTCTACATTCTGAGCGCATGTGGGCTTTGGATGGAATTTAAGTCTGCTAAAGAGTCTTGCAAGTCCAGACCTGTTCACTCCTGTTTTCTATATATAAAGAAGATCTTTCTTTTAATTTGACTGCCTTTTTTGGGGACCCCAGTTAGCACAACTGGCCATGATTTTGGAATAACTCTCCCTGCCCCGCTTTGAAATTAGGATCTTTTTTATACTCATGAGAGAGAGCAGAGTGTCTCAGTTTAATCTTTAATTCAGGGTGTCACCAGGTATCAGCAAATCACAAAGCAAATTCACCAGTCTCATCCACATCAAAAACAAATAAAAATAACATTGCAGAGCCAGGTTTTCGATAGAGTATGTCAAAGTTATCAGTAATAAAGAAAGCCTGAGCAGTGATTGCAGAGAGCAATGGATAATGCTCACGGTGCTATCGAGTGGTAGGATTTAGTTGCGGTGCACAGTTGTAAAGTTTTCCAATGGAAGTGCCCACAGGTAAATGCTCGCACTCTGTATTTCAGGGGTGCTGCTTCCAGACACTTGCAGTGTGCCCTATTTCTTTAATATATTCATTGAATGCAAAGCAACTCATTTTAACTTCTCGTTCACCAAGATTATCATTTGAAATTCAGTCAAGCCTTTGCTGTGAATGCACAGGGTAGCCAATAGATGGAACAGAACACCAAAGCTTAGAAAAGTAAAGTCATGAATAACAGAAGGATAGTCACCCCATGTTGGAAGAGTCCGTGGATAGCTTAACTCTCCCCTATGTCCTTGTGGTATCTTGAGACGACTCAATGTGGCAAGTAACAAACTAAAAGATGGATTGATTGAGAAGAACTATGTACAACAAAGGCTTTAACAGCACAATAACACAGGTCTATTCCTGACTCTAACTGACGCCTCTCAGTCCTAGGAATGCTTGCCCTCGATTGGCCCCAGGTCACACGCTCACACTTTGGTCACATGACCTGTGGAGGATTGCCACTTAAAGGGGCCACGCTACTCCATGCCTCTAACTACATCTAAAATCATGCTAAATTCCTTGTTCCTTATTGTCTCATGGTTCAAATTTGGGAATATCACCTTTGTGCCCAATATGTGAAAGGCTGGGCAGTTTTATGTATCATATCTGAACTTATATGGAGATGGCCTAAGCCTAATTTAAGTTATGAGGTGACCTAATTGAGGCATACAAGATGATCAGAGGGTTAGATAGGGTAGATATTGAGAGCCTTTTACCTCGGATGGTGATGGCTAACACAAGGGGACATAGCTTTAAATTAAGGGGTGGTAATTATAGGACGGATGTCAGAGGTAGGTTCTTTACTCAGAGGGTAGTAAGGGCGTGGAATGCCCTGCCTGCAGCAGTTGTGGACTTGCCAACTTTAAGGGCGTTCAAATGGTCAGTGGATAGGCCTATGGATAACATTGGAATAGTTTAGGTTAGAGGGTCATTAGATTGGTTCCACTGGTCAGCGCAACATCGAGGGCCAAAGGGCCTGTACTGCGCTGTAATGTTCTACGTTCTATTTAACAAATAACCCTGTTATGTCACGAGGTATCACAGTGAGGACATTGATTTATTGAAGAAAAGTTAAACCTTCATATGAAAATCTCAATGTAGGTTACAGTTGCACCAACTCCCAGTCTCACATGAGTTTCTCTCCTGTGAGGACCCGCACCCTAACACTTGATGGACGCTGGTTCATGCCCTTCCTCCTGATAGGCCCCAGCAGGGTCCCACAACCCACAAACACCCACACCTTAAAGGGCCACATTCGCAAACACACTTAATGAAGAGAATTCTAAGCTAACCACCTGCATGCATTATGTTAAAGTTTTTTTATTAGTCACAAGGAGGCTTACATTCAGACTGCAAAAATAAGTTACTGTAAAAATCTCCTCATCGCCACCGGTTTGAATACACTGAGGGAGAATTTAGCACGGCCAATTCACCTAACCTGCACATGTTTGGGCTGTGGGAGGAAACCAGGGCACCTGGAGGAAACCCATGCAGACACAGGGAGAACGTGCACACAGTGACCCAAGCTGGGAATTGAACCCAAGTCCCTGATACTGTGAGGCAGCGGTGCTAACCACTGTGCCACTGTGCCACCCATAGAACCATAGAAACTTACAGCTCAGAAACAGGCCTTTTGCCCCTTCTTGTCTGTGCCGAACCATTTTTTGCCTAGTCCCACTGACCTGCACTTGGACCATATCCCTCCACACCCCTCTCATCCATGTACCTATCCAAGTTTTTCTTAAATGTTAAAAGTGACCCCGCATTTTTCTGGCACCTCATTCCACACTCCCACCACTCTCTGCGTGAAGAAGCCCCCCTAATATTCCCTTTAAACTTTTCCCCTTTCACCCTTAACCCATGCCCTCTGGTTTTTTTTCTCCCCTAGCCTCAGTGGAAAAAGCCTGCTTGCATTCACTCTATCTATACCCATCAAAATCTTATACACCTCTATCAAATCTCCCCTCATTCTTCTATGTTCCATTTAATCTTATGTTAATTTAAGTCCCCAAATATATATTTCCTGTAGAGTGCAGATCATCAGAATATTTTCAATGGTTGGTATAAAAGAATTTTGCCCGCAGAAATGAAAGCATGTTAGAAATAACCATTTAAAGAAAAACTTTTTAATTTTATTAGGGTAGATAAATGTGAAAGGAGATTATTACAAAAGATCAAATCCAGATAACAAGATATAACCATGGCTTATGTGAATGGGCTTGGGAATTCCACCTCATCATTGAACAAATTAGAGACGTTTGCCTAAATAGAGTAAAAGTTGTGTTAATTTTAATAATTCTAACTTTGATGAGATGTTGAACCTATTTGGTATCAAGTTGACCCTCTGATCGAAGAAGAGTATGAGAGTGACCGGAATTCATCCCTCAGACGCTAGCATTAAAGCAGATTATCTCATCGTTAATGGCTCTGTTGTTTGTGGGATCTTGCTGTGCCCAAGATGGTTGTTGCATTTCCCACACTGCAATAGTGACTGTTCTTCAAAACGTGCCTGCAGAATGGAGTGGAATGGATCCAACAGATAAAGCATGGATAAGGGTGATACGTGGTACAGTGCTTAGCACCACTGCCTCACGGCGCCAAGCACCCATGTTTGGTTCTTGGCTTTGGTCGCTGTCTGTGGGGAGTGTGCATGTTCTCCCCGTGTCTGCATGGGTTTCTTCCCGGCTTCCTTCCACCGTCCAAAAGACGGGCTGGTTGGGTGCATTGGCCATGCTAAATTTGCCATCAGTGTACCCGAACAGGCGCTGAAGTGTGGTGACGAGGGAATTTTCACAACGATTTCATTGCAGTGTTAACATAAGCCAACTTGTGACACTAATAAATAATCTTAAATCACCTCCTGCGTAAGGAACATTTCTGTATATAACCAGACTGATAACCAGCCCAGCAACTGCTCATAGAAATCGGCAGTGAGCTGGAGAAGGGAACGGCATTTTTATGATAAAAAATTTGGCCAGGCTTATATTCAATATGGTCATTGGGATTGTAAATTACCCATTGTCCAAACTGGTATGTTCATCATTGACATTTACAACAGCTGATTACATAACAGGGTGGCTTTTCTTCCTGGAACTCAAATTGCGAAGCTCTGGGCTGCTCTCTCATCAAAAACTCAGTTATCCTCAATTGAACATTCAAATAAAACCGAGAGTGAAATGTCAACCAAAGAGCACCAGTAAGAATGGAGTCTCGGCAGTTTGTGCAGTGCAGAACTACAAAGAAGTCGTTATTGAAATACCTGGATTCTAAAGATTGCCTATACATGGTGATCAGGGCGATAGAATGTTCTCAGTCTGGTTATATAGAAATGTTACTTACTCAGCACACACTCTGGCAGGAAGCAATACTATATTCTGTTCCATTCCACGAGTTCTCAGTCTGAAGACAGAACCATTTCTTATTCCTGGCTGATGTCTCATTTAAAGCTACTTGTGGTGGGTTTTCATTGTCTTGCCATTTCAGGGACAGTTCAAGGATACAGGTCCTGAGTTTACCTCCAGGAGAGGAGCAATCAAAGCCTCACTGTTGGCATTATTCTAAACCACCTACCAACCATCGAACCCACTGTGTCAGTCAGTCCCCACAGTCGTTCAGCATAGATTACATCAAGAATCCTTTGACACTTGAGATACCTTGTCAAAACAAACACTCCCTCAGATACGTTCTGGTGAACATTAATATATAACAAAATTGCACTTCTTAAAGAATAAAAACCCCAGAATGTGAATTAAATTGACTCGAAACGTCAGCTCTGTTCTTGCTCCACAGATGCTGCCAGACCTGCTGAGATTTTCCAGCGTTTTCTGTTTCAGGTGGCACGGTAGCACAGTGGGTTAGCACTACTGCTTCACAGCTCCAGGAACCTGGGTTTGATTCCTGGCTCGGGTCACTGCCTGTGTGGAGTTTGCGCATTCTCCTCGTGTCTGCGTGGGTTTCCTCCGGGTGCTCTGGTTTCCTCCCACAGTCCAAAGATGTGCAGGTTAGGTTGATTGGCCATGCTAAGAAATTGCCCCTTAGTGTCCTGGGGTGTGTAGGTTAGAGGGATTAGTGGGTAAATGTGTGGGGATAGGGACTTGATGAGCCAAAGGGGCCTCTCTCTGCACTGTAGGGTTCTATGGTTTTGGTTTCAGATTCCAACATTTGACAGGGGAGATACTGAAAGGTTGTTTCCCCTCTGGGAGAGCCTCGGAACGGAACGCATAATCTCAAAGTAAGGGGGTTGCATATTTAAGACAGGTGAAGAATCTGAATATTGAATCTGTAGAAATCTTTATGGCAGAGATCATTAAATGTATTCAAAGCTGAGATAGACTGATTATTAATCAAGGAATCAAGGATTATGGGGATAAGGCAGGAAAGTGGAATTGAATATTAAATCAGATCAGTAATGATTTCATTGAATGCAGAATAGACCCATAGGACATAGAGCATTACAGCGCAGTACAGGCCCTTCAGCCCTCGATGTTGTGCTGACCAGTGGAACCAATCTGATGACCCTCTAACCGAAACTATTCCCATGTCATCCATATGCCCATCCAAACTCGATGGGCCGAATGATCTACTTCTGTTCCTACACCTTATGGTCTCGTGAGCCAGGGTAGTGTTTGGCACAAGTAATGATACCCTTAACATGGAATTAAGAGAATTAAATTGTTCGCAGACGTGTATAGTATATGTGATAGCTCAGCCCCTTTAAAGGGACACTCCCTAAGGGCCATGTGATCGGGTTGGATCGTTGAGGCAGGTAGGTTAGCCAATCGAGGATGCGTATCCTGGGTTGGGAAGGATCGATAGTTGGAGTGAGGGAGGAGGAGTCAGGAGTCACATAATCTTTCTATCTGACCCTATTTGGGTATATTGTTAATCATTGTGTCAGTAATTAAACCTTTTGTTCTGAAACCTCATCGAGTCACCTCGATTTATTGCAGTTTAATTTCTAAATCAATTCTAATTCTCTTATTTTATCTTGGCTGCAACCCTTGTGCCAAACTAATTTTTCCCTTTGTAACTAATATGTAAGCAATAAGAAGATTCAGGTCAGAATTAGAAGGGTAATTAAATCAGAATTTGTTCTAATTTATTTGCAAGGATTGTGATCAATCCAAGAAATTGAATTTTGTTGCATTTTAACTCTTAGTGCAGAGCTACTCGCTCCTGAAAGCATTACCGCAGGAGCCGTGTTGGCTGAATGATTCATGCACCTGGCTAAAAAGACAGAATGAAACAGTCTAGCGGAGGGTAGGCAGTGTCAGTCATCCCCTTGTATCTCACACTGGCACATTAGGCACTCTCCCTGCTGATAGCAGAGAAACCTGGAAAAAGGGGAGACCATTACCCCCTGTTCCACCATCCAGCAGGCCAGAACTGACCTACAGCTTGCCTCCATTTACCCACTTTTTTCATAGATCGTAGAATAGAACCCTACAGGGCAGAAAGAGGCCCATCGAGTCTGCACCGAACACAATCCCACCCAGGCCCTACCCTTATATCCCTACATATCATACCCACTAATCCCTCTAACCTACACATCCCTGGACACTAAGGGGCAATTTCTTAGCATGGCCAATCAACCTAACCCGCACATCTTTGGACTGTGGGAGGAAACCAGAGCACCCGGAGGAAACACACACAGACACGAGGAGAATGTGCAAACTCCACACAGACAGTGACTTGAGCCGGGAATCGAACCCAGGACCCTGGAGCTGTGAAGCAGCCGTGCTAAACCACTGTGCTACCGCATCACCCTTTTTTTCTCTCAATCATGATACAAAAACACACTTGATCTCAATCTTGAAAGCTCCAATTGCCCCAGCACCAACCCTCCCCCCAATGCCCTTTTGAGAATTCGAAATTTCCTCTATTCCTTTTTGTGAAAGTGTGGCTTGAATCTCCCCAGCTGTAATTATAACACCTCACTCCTGACCAGTGGACGTAGTTTTTCTGTGCCGACGGATGTCAGTAATATTTGAAGGTAATAACAAGCTATTTGAGATGGAATTCAATTCACTGACAAACGTCTTGTCCACAGATCCACAAATGATTGTATTTCAAAAAAAAATTAAAAACAGAGTGGAATAGTACTTGATGGGCTGAGAAGCCTTCTTCTGCACTGTAGGGATTCAATGGTTCCATTGTTCAAGAGCTTTGAGATGTTCTTGGATGTTGCATCAGTATTATTCTTCATAGCGTATAACCAGTACAATTCCAGTCATGACTCTGACACTGTAGTAACTGTAGCCCTTCCCCCCATGCCCTTGAGTTCAAATTCCACCTCATTATCTCAACCAGTGAGAGGACAGCTACTGAACATGAAGCCAGAAAAACTGGTGCCACTATAGACACGTCTTGGCGTCTTCTTGCCCTCTTGCCATT
Organism: Carcharhinus amblyrhynchos; assembly: GCF_965287045.1. Taxonomy (NCBI): domain Eukaryota; kingdom Metazoa; phylum Chordata; class Chondrichthyes; order Carcharhiniformes; family Carcharhinidae; genus Carcharhinus; species Carcharhinus amblyrhynchos. The sequence goes on along the minus strand of NW_027649782.1, from coordinate 1,654,189 downwards.
TTGGGTGGGGGTGGGGGTGGTTTGACCCATAACCACCAACAGGGTTCACTCTCATAGTATCATAGAATCTCTACAATGCAGAAGGAGGCCATGTGGCCCACCAAACCTGCACTGACAACAATCCCACCCAGGCCCTATCCCAATAATCACACAGTCCAAAGATGTGTGGGTTAGGTTGATTGGCCATGCTAAGAAATTGCCCCTTAGTGTCCTGAGATGCGTAGATTGGAGGGATTAGTGGGCAAATATGCAGGGATATGGGCCTGGGTGGGATTGTGGTTGGTGCAGACTCGATGGGCTGAATGGCCTCTTTCTGTACTGTAGGGTTTCTATGATTTCTATGAACTACTCAAGGGTGGACATAAGTACATATTTACCCTGACAGTCAGGGGTAATTCAGGATGGCCTATCCACCTAACCCACACATCTTTGGTAAAAGCAAAATACTGTGGATGCTGAAATCTGAGTCAAAAACAGTCACTCTTCACCTAATGAAGGAGCAGTGCTCCGAAAGCTCGTGATTCCAAATAAACCTGTTGGAGTTTAACCCGGTGTTGTGAGAGTTGTTATTGCTCCCACCCCAGTCCAACACCGACGTCTCTACATAATTTAAGAGTGACATCGAAAAGAACCTATTCACGCAATCGCTGAAGTGTTACATCGCAGGACTAAAATCATGAATAGGTCACTGAGACAGTGGGACGGCGGCGCGGGCTCGTTGGGCCGAAGGGCCTGTTTCCCGTGCTGTGTTGTTCTTTGTTCTTTTGTTCTTTGAGCAGGCCATTCAGCCCATTGTGTCTGCATCATGACTGAGTGCTACCCTCCTGCCTTTTCCCCTGAACCACTTCACATTGTTTCTATTCAAGTAATCATCCAGTATCCTCTCGGATGTCTCAACTGAACCTAGCTTCATCTTATTTACAGGCAGTGCATTCCAGACTTGCTGTGTGATAAAATTTTCTCTCACATCACATTTGCTTCTCTTGCAAATCATTTTAAACCTCTCATTCTCTATCCGTTTCCGAGCGGGAACAGTTTCTCTCTATCTACTATATCCAGTACCCCTCACGATTTCGAACATCTCTATCGAATCTCCTCTTAGCTTTCTTCTCTCCAAGGTGACCAGACCCAGCCTCTCCAGTCTATCCCCATAGCTGAAATTTCTCATCGCTGGAGCCTCTCTTGTAAACTTCTAATGCACTTTTTCCAATGCGTTCACATCTTTCCTAGATGTGAGCGGCATGGTAGCACAGTGGGTTAGCACTGCTGCTTCACAGCTCCAGGGTCCTGGGTTCGATTCCTGGCTCAGGTCACTGTCTGTGTGGAGTTTGCACATTCTCCTCGTGTCTGCGTGGGTTTCCTCCGGGTGCTCCGGTTTCCTCCCACAGTCCAAAGATGTGCGGGTTAGGTTGATTGGCTATGCTAAGGAATTGCCCCTTAGTGTCCTGGGATATGTAGGTTAGAGGGATTAGTGGGTATGATATATGGGGGTAGGGCCTGGGGTGGGATTGTGTTCGGTGCAGACTCGATGGGCTGAAGGGCCTCTTTCTGCACTGTAGGGTTCTATGATTCTAACTGTGGCACCCAGAACTGCACACAATATTCCAGCTGAGGTCTAACTAGTGTCTTGTATAAGTTCAGCTTAACCTCACTGCTGTTATACTCTATGGTCTTATGAATAAAGTCCAGGATACTAAATACTTTGTCAACTGTTTTCTCCCTCTGTCCTGCCACCTTCACTGATCTAATGCACAAGTGCACCCAGGTCCCTCTGCCCCTGTCCCCACTTTTAGAATTTTATCCCTTATTGTCTCTCCATTTTCTTCCGACCAAAAGGCATTGCCTCACACTTCTCCGCACTGACCTTCACCTGCCTTCTGTCTGCCCACTCCACCAATGTTCTTTTGAAGCTCTACACTATTTTAATGATGAGTTGTCGCAAGCACAAAATTCTCTCCCAGAAACTGCTGAAAAGCTGAAGGTTTGAGCTTGATATGGGTGAGAAATGATTGGGGATAATGATGGTGTGTGCGTTACTCTGCTGTCGTACCCCCAAAGTGGACAGAGGGGTGAATTTTCCCATTCCGCCTGCCACGGGAATCACAGCAGGCGGAGAGTGGGCCACGGAAAGGTCCCGTTGACCTTGGGTGGGAATTTCCGGTTTTGTAGAGAGTACGGCTGGAAAATCCCAGCCTGTGAGTTAAATGGTGCTGAACCATCTTCACCCCTGCTGGTGACTGACACTGTGTCTGTCAGTCCACTGGAACTCAACAAACAGATATCTAAATCTTCCTTTATCATTCCTACACTCAGGTTATGTGTAAGATGTTTTTTTTTTCCATTTCCGATTTTACCTCCAGGATATAGAATTCCAGATTAACTGTGCGTTATTAATATATGACATTAATAATTCTAACTCTAATTAACTAATGCCACTGTAATATTAATTAGAATCCCACCTGATTCCAATTCATTATATTTGACATCATGTTAATAAAATCTTCACTGAAAGTCATTTTATTCAAGGCCCTGTAACACTGCATGTTACATTACCACACTGTCACTCAGTCCCAGACACTGTCACTCAGTCCCAGACACTGCCACTCCGTCCCAGACACTGCCACTCAGTCCCAGACACTGTCACTCAGTCCCAGACACTGCCACTCAGTCCCAGACACTGTCACTCAGTCCCAGACTCTGCCACTCAGTCCCAGACACTGCCACTCAGCCCCAGACACTGTCACTCAGTCCCAGACACTGTCACTCAGTCCCAGACACTGTCACTCAGTCCCAGACACTCACTCAGTCCCAGACGTTGTCACTCAGTCTCAGACACTGCCACTCAGCCCCAGACACTGTCACTCAGTCCCAGACGTTGTCACTCAGTCTCAGACACTGCCACTCAGCCCCAGACACTGTCACTCAGCCCCAGACACTGTCACTCAGCCCCAGACACTGTCACTCAGTCTCAGGCACTGTCACTCAGTCCCAGACACTGTCACTCAGCCCCAGACACTGTCACTCAGTCCCAGATGCTGTCACTCAGTCCCAGACACTGTCACTCAGCCCCAGACACTGTCACTCAGTCCCAGACGTTGTCACTCAGTCTCAGACGCTGTCACTCAGTCCCAGACACTGTCACTCAGCCCCAGACACTGTCACTCAGTCCCAGACGTTGTCACTCAGTCTCAGACGCTGTCACTCAGTCCCAGATGCTGTCACTCAGTCCCAGACACTGTCACTCAGCCCCAGACACTGTCACTCAGTCTCAGACACTGTCACTCAGTCCCAGACGTTGTCACTCAGTCTCAGACACTGCCACTCAGCCCCAGACACTGTCACTCAGCCCCAGACACTGTCACTCAGTCCCAGACACTGTCACGCAGTCCCAGACGCTGTCACTCAGTCTCAGGCACTGTCACTCAGTCCCAGACACTGTCACTCAGTCCCAGACGTTGTCACTCAGTCTCAGACACTGCCACTCAGCCCCAGACACTGTCACTCAGTCCCAGACACTGTCACTCAGTCCCAGACACTGTCACTCAGTCCCAGACGCTGTCACTCAGTCTCAGGCACTGTCACTCAGTCCCAGACACTGCCACTCAGTCCCAGACACTGTCACTCAGCCCCAGACGCTGTCACTCAGTCCCAGGCACTGTCACTCAGTCCCAGACACTGCCACTCAGTCCCAGACACTGTCACTCAGCCCCAGACACTGTCACTCAGTCCCAGACACTGTCACTCAGTCTCAGACACTGTCACTCAGTCCCAGACGCTGTCACTCAGTCCCAGACGTTGTCACCCAGTCTCAGACACTGTCACTCAGTCCCAGACGTTGTCACTCAGTCTCAGACACTGTCACTCAGCCCCAGACACTGTCACTCAGTCACAGACACTGTCACTCAGTCCCAGACTCTGCCACTCAGTCCCAGACACTGCCACTCAGCCCCAGACACTGTCACTCAGTCCCAGACACTGTCACTCAGTCCCAGACACTGTCACTCAGTCCCAGACACTCACTCAGTCCCAGACGTTGTCACTCAGTCTCAGACACTGCCACTCAGCCCCAGACACTGTCACTCAGTCCCAGACGTTGTCACTCAGTCTCAGACACTGCCACTCAGCCCCAGACACTGTCACTCAGCCCCAGACACTGTCACTCAGCCCCAGACACTGTCACTCAGTCTCAGGCACTGTCACTCAGTCCCAGACACTGTCACTCAGCCCCAGACACTGTCACTCAGTCCCAGATGCTGTCACTCAGTCCCAGACACTGTCACTCAGCCCCAGACACTGTCACTCAGTCCCAGACGTTGTCACTCAGTCTCAGACGCTGTCACTCAGTCCCAGACACTGTCACTCAGCCCCAGACACTGTCACTCAGTCCCAGACGTTGTCACTCAGTCTCAGACGCTGTCACTCAGTCCCAGATGCTGTCACTCAGTCCCAGACACTGTCACTCAGCCCCAGACACTGTCACTCAGTCTCAGACACTGTCACTCAGTCCCAGACGTTGTCACTCAGTCTCAGACACTGCCACTCAGCCCCAGACACTGTCACTCAGCCCCAGACACTGTCACTCAGTCCCAGACACTGTCACTCAGTCCCAGACGCTGTCACTCAGTCTCAGGCACTGTCACTCAGTCCCAGACACTGTCACTCAGTCCCAGACGTTGTCACTCAGTCTCAGACACTGCCACTCAGCCCCAGACACTGTCACTCAGTCCCAGACACTGTCACTCAGTCCCAGACACTGTCACTCAGTCCCAGACGCTGTCACTCAGTCTCAGGCACTGTCACTCAGTCCCAGACACTGCCACTCAGTCCCAGACACTGTCACTCAGCCCCAGACGCTGTCACTCAGTCCCAGGCACTGTCACTCAGTCCCAGACACTGCCACTCAGTCCCAGACACTGTCACTCAGCCCCAGACACTGTCACTCAGTCCCAGACACTGTCACTCAGTCTCAGACACTGTCACTCAGTCCCAGACGTTGTCACCCAGTCTCAGACACTGTCACTCAGTCCCAGACGTTGTCACTCAGTCTCAGACACTGTCACTCAGCCCCAGACACTGTCACTCAGTCACAGACACTGTCACTCAGTCCCAGACACTGTCACTCAGTCCCAGACACTGCCACTCAGTCCCAGACACTTTCACCCAGTCTCAGACACTGTCACTCAGTCCCAGACGTTGTCACCCAGTCTCAGACACTGCCACTCAGTCCCAGACACTTTCACCCAGTCTCAGACACTGTCACTCAGTCCCAGACGTTGTCACCCAGTCCCAGACACTGTCACTCAGTCCCAGACGCTGCCACTCAGTCCCAGACACTGTCACTCAGTCCCAGACACTGCCACTCAGCCCCAGACACTGTCACTCAGTCCCAGACACTGTCACTCAGTCTCAGACACTGTCACTCAGTCCCAGACGTTGTCACCCAGTCTCAGACACTGCCACTCAGTCCCAGACACTTTCACCCAGTCTCAGACACTGTCACTCAGTCCCAGACGTTGTCACCCAGTCCCAGACACTGTCACTCAGTCCCAGACGCTGCCACTCAGTCCCAGACACTGTCACTCAGTCCCAGACACTGCCACTCAGCCCCAGACACTGTCACTCAGTCCCAGACGTTGTCACTCAGTCTCACACACTGCCACTCAGCCCCAGACACTGTCACTCAGTCCCAGACACTGTCACTCAGTCCCAGACGCTGTCACTCAGTCTCAGGCACTGTCACTCAGTCCCAGACACTGTCACTCAGTCCCAGACACTGCCACTCAGTCCCAGACACTGCCACTCAGTCCCAGACACTGTCACTCAGCCCCAGACGCTGTCACTCAGTCCCAGGCACTGTCACTCAGTCCCAGACACTGTCACTCAGTCTCAGACACTGTCACTCAGTCCCAGACGCTGTCACTCAGTCCCAGACGTTGTCACCCAGTCTCAGACACTGTCACTCAGTCCCAGACGTTGTCACTCAGTCTCAGACACTGTCACTCAGCCCCAGACACTGTCACTCAGTCCCAGACACTGTCACTCAGTCCCAGACACTGCCACTCAGTCCCAGACACTTTCACCCAGTCTCAGACACTGTCACTCAGTCCCAGACGTTGTCACCCAGTCTCAGACACTGCCACTCAGTCCCAGACACTGTCACTCAGTCTCAGACACTGCCACTCAGTCCCAGACACTTTCACCCAGTCTCAGACACTGCCACTCAGTCCCAGACACTGCCACTCAGTCCCAGACGCTGCCACTCAGTCCCAGACACTGCCACTCAGTCCCAGACACTGTCACTCAGTCTCAGACACTGCCACTCAGCCCCAGACACTGTCACCCAGTCTCAGACACTGTCACTCAGTCCCAGACGCTGCCACTCAGTCCCAGACACTATCACTCAGTCCCAGACACTGTCACCCAGTCTCAGACACTGCCACTCAGCCCCAGACACTGTCACTCAGTCTCAGACACTGTCACTCAGCCCCAGACACTGTCACTCAGTCCCAGACGCTGTCACTCAGTCCCAGACACTGTCACTCAGCCCCAGACACTGTCACTCAGTCCCAGACACTGTCACTCAGTCCCAGACTCTGCCACTCAGCCCCAGACGCTGCCACTCAGTCCCAGACGCTGCCACTCAGTCCCAGACACTCACTCAGTCCCAGACTCTGCCACTCAGCCCCAGACACTGCCACTCAGTCCCAGACACTATCACTCAGTCCCAGACACTGTCACCCAGTCTCAGACACTGCCACTCAGCCCCAGACACTGTCACTCAGTCTCAGACACTGTCACTCAGCCCCAGACACTGTCACTCAGTCCCAGACGCTGTCACTCAGTCCCAGACACTGTCACTCAGCCCCAGACACTGTCACTCAGTCCCAGACACTGTCACTCAGTCCCAGACTCTGCCACTCAGCCCCAGACGCTGCCACTCAGTCCCAGACGCTGCCACTCAGTCCCAGACACTCACTCAGTCCCAGACTCTGCCACTCAGCCCCAGACACTGCCACTCAGTCCCAGACACTGCCACTCAGTCTCAGACACTGCCACTCAGCCCCAGACACTGCCACTCCGTCCCAGACACCGCCACTCAGCCCCAGACACTGCCACTCAGTCCCAGACACTGTCACTCAGTCCCAGACACTGCCACTCAGTCCCAGACACTGTCACTCAGTCCCAGACACTGCCACTCAGTCTCAGACACTGCCACTCAGTCCCAGACGCTGCCACTCAGTCCCAGACACAGCCATTCAGTCCCAGACACAGCCACTCAGTCCCAGACACTGCCACGCAGTCTAGACACAGCCACTCAGTCCCAGACACTATCACTCAGTCTCAGCCACAGCCATTCAGTCCCAGACACACCCATTCAGTCCCAGACACAGCCATTCAGTCCCAGACACTGCCACGCAGTCTAGACACAGCCACTCAGTCCCAGACACTGCCACTCAGTCCCAGACACAGCCATTCAGTCCCAGACACAGCCACTCAGTCCCAGACACTGCCACTCAACCCCAGATACTGTCACTCAGTCCCAGACACTGTCACTCAGTCCCAGATGCTGCCATTCAGTCCCAGACGCTGCCATTCAGCCCCAGATGCTGCCACTCAGTTCCAGACACCGCCACTCAGTCCCAGACGCTGCCACTCAGCCCCAGACGCTGCCATTCAGCCCCAGATGCTGCCACTCAGTTCCAGACACCGCCACTCAGTCCCAGACGCTGCCACTCAGCCCCAGACACTGTCACTCAGCCCCAGACGCTGTCACTCAGCCCCAGATGCTGCCACTCAGCCCCAGACACCGCCACTCAGTCCCAGACACCGCCACTCAGTCCCAGACACTGCCACTCAGTCCCAGACTCTGTCACTCAGTCCCAGACACTGCCACTCAGTCCCAGACACTGCCACTCAGTCCCAGACACTGTCACTCAGCCCCAGACACCGCCACTCAGTCCCAGACACTGTCACTCAGTCCCAGATACTGCCACTCAGTCCCAGACGCTGCCACTCAGTCCCAGACACTGCCACTCAGTCCCAGACGCTGTCACTCAGTCCCAGACACTGCCACTCAGTCCCAGACGCTGTCACTCAGTCCCAGACACTGCCACTCAGTCCCAGACACTGCCACTCAGTCCCAGACACTGTCACTCAGTCCCAGACACTGCCACTCAGTTCCAGACACTGCCACTCAGTCCCAGACGCTGTCACTCAGTCCCAGACACTGTCACTCAGTCCCAGACACTGCCACTCAGTTCCAGACACTGCCACTCAGCCCCAGACACTGCCACTCAGTCCCAGACACTGCAATTCAGTCCCAGACGTCGTCACTCAGTCCCAGACACTGCCACTCAGCCCCAGACACTGTCACTCAGTCTCAGACACTGCCACTCAGTCCCAGACACTGTCACTCAGTCCCAGACGCTGCCACTCAGTCCCAGACACTATCACTCAGTCCCAGACACTGTCACCCAGTCTCAGACACTGTCACTCAGTCCCAGACGCTGCCACTCAGTCCCAGACACTATCACTCAGTCCCAGACACTGTCACCCAGTCTCAGACACTGCCACTCAGCCCCAGACACTGTCACTCAGTCTCAGACACTGTCACTCAGCCCCAGACACTGTCACTCAGTCCCAGACGCTGTCACTCAGTCCCAGACACTGTCACTCAGCCCCAGACACTGTCACTCAGTCCCAGACACTGTCACTCAGTCCCAGACTCTGCCACTCAGCCCCAGACGCTGCCACTCAGTCCCAGACGCTGCCACTCAGTCCCAGACACTCACTCAGTCCCAGACTCTGCCACTCAGCCCCAGACACTGCCACTCAGTCCCAGACACTGCCACTCAGTCTCAGACACTGCCACTCAGCCCCAGACACTGCCACTCCGTCCCAGACACCGCCACTCAGCCCCAGACACTGCCACTCAGTCCCAGACACTGTCACTCAGTCCCAGACACTGCCACTCAGTCCCAGACACTGTCACTCAGTCCCAGACACTGCCACTCAGTCTCAGACACTGCCACTCAGTCCCAGACGCTGCCACTCAGTCCCAGACACAGCCATTCAGTCCCAGACACAGCCACTCAGTCCCAGACACTGCCACGCAGTCTAGACACAGCCACTCAGTCCCAGACACTATCACTCAGTCTCAGCCACAGCCATTCAGTCCCAGACACACCCATTCAGTCCCAGACACAGCCATTCAGTCCCAGACACTGCCACGCAGTCTAGACACAGCCACTCAGTCCCAGACACTGCCACTCAGTCCCAGACACAGCCATTCAGTCCCAGACACAGCCACTCAGTCCCAGACACTGCCACTCAACCCCAGATACTGTCACTCAGTCCCAGACACTGTCACTCAGTCCCAGATGCTGCCATTCAGTCCCAGACGCTGCCATTCAGCCCCAGATGCTGCCACTCAGTTCCAGACACCGCCACTCAGTCCCAGACGCTGCCACTCAGCCCCAGACGCTGTCACTCAGCCCCAGACGCTGTCACTCAGCCCCAGATGCTGCCACTCAGCCCCAGACACCGCCACTCAGTCCCAGACACCGCCACTCAGTCCCAGACACTGCCACTCAGTCCCAGACTCTGTCACTCAGTCCCAGACACTGCCACTCAGTCCCAGACACTGCCACTCAGTCCCAGACACTGTCACTCAGCCCCAGACACCGCCACTCAGTCCCAGACACTGTCACTCAGTCCCAGACACCGCCACTCAGTCCCAGACGCTGCCACTCAGTCCCAGACACTGCCACTCAGTCCCAGACGCTGTCACTCAGTCCCAGACACTGCCACTCAGTCCCAGACGCTGTCACTCAGTCCCAGACACTGCCACTCAGTCCCAGACACTGCCACTCAGTCCCAGACACTGCCACTCAGTTCCAGACACTGCCACTCAGTCCCAGACGCTGTCACTCAGTCCCAGACACTGTCACTCAGTCCCAGACACTGTCACTCAGTCCCAGACACTGCCACTCAGTTCCAGACACTGCCACTCAGTCCCAGACACTGCAATTCAGTCCCAGACGTCGTCACTCAGTCCCAGACACTGCCACTCAGCCCCAGACACTGCCACTCAGTCCCAGACACTGCCACTCAGTCCCAGACGCTGTCACTCAGTCCCAGACACTGTCACTCAGTCCCAGACACTGTCACTCAGTCCCAGACACTGCCACTCAGTTCCAGACACTGCCACTCAGTCCCAGACACTGCAATTCAGTCCCAGACGTCGTCACTCAGTCCCAGACACTGCCACTCAGCCCCAGACACTGCCACTCAGTCCCAGACACTGCAATTCAGTCCCAGACGTCGTCACTCAGTCCCAGACACTGCCACTCAGCCCCAGACGCTGTCACTCAGTCCCAGACTCTGCCACTCAGTCCCAGACACTGTCACTCAGTCCCAGACACTGTCACTCAGCCCCAGACACTGCCACTCAGTCCCAGACACCGCCACTCAGTCCCAGACACCGCCACTCAGTCCCAGACGCTGCCACTCAGTCCCAGACGCTGCCACTCAGTCCCAGACACTGACCATTAGTCACTGTGTGATTTGTGGTGATTGTCCCTTTAAGGATGTTATGGAATGTTATAGTCAGCATCTTCCTGTATAAATGTACAAACAAAGAACAAAGAACAACACAGCACGGGAAACAGGCCCTTCGGCCCAACGAGCCCACGCCGCTATCTTAACAATGTATTTTTCCCCCTCCACCGTTGACCTGTGTCTATGCTTATGATACCCCCATTGGAAACCAGATTCAGGGGAGACTAATTTAGGGGCAATTTGTTACACCAATCAGCCTAACAGCACATCTTTGGGGTGTGGGAGGAAACTGGAGCACCCGGAGGAAACCCACGCAAGCACGGGGAGAATGTGCAAACTCCCACAGACACCGGCCCAAATCCATGTTTCTGCACAGCAAACAGTGATAGTCACTGAGATGTCGTGGTGCCTATCTGCTGGTCCAGTTTTAAGCGTACACAAACGATGCGAAGTACTAGGCTACTCTCGAAACATCCAAGAGCAGCCCTCGTATGACCCACCGCGTGCATGCCCCTCATTAGGCAACAAGGGTGGACCGAATGGGTGGAGAGGGGGACTGGTGGTGTTGAGATGGCGGCGCGGGCTCGTTGGTCCGAAGGGCCTGTTTCCCGGGCTGATTTTGTTCTTTTGTTCTTTGAATGGTCTGACATAATTGACAGATTGAGAATTGAGAACTCTCCATTCATTTGACGGAGGGACGAACCCCGAAAGCTTGTGAGTGTACTATCAAATAAATCGGTTGGACTTTAACCTGGTGTTATTAAAGTTCTAACTGTCATTAATTGCTGCACTCTCTCGGTAACCCCACAATCATCAGGCATCGTAACCCAGGTGATTTGGCATTATCTGCGCCACTCGACTCGTATTATTTGGGTCGAGAATAATCGAAATCACTTGTCGGTTTGGGCAATGTTTGGCCACCTGCTGTCAATTATGTCAGTTCTTAATAAGCTTCAGATCCATACAAAGGGCAGGAATGTGTTAATAGCCTCCTCTTCAAAGCTGAGCAGACACTGATGTGTCACATCCAATCGGACAGACTGCAGTGCCATTTCTCAATGAGGTGTCTAACTGTCAACACACTTAATGTCATTTGCTTTGGCTCATAAAAAATCCACTGTCACGCGCAGTGAAAGGTCTGGACTGTCACTTCTTAAAAAATGGCCATCAACTGCAGAAATCCCTCTCCGTTTAAAACAAATAGATTGTACAACAAAGTCTGTTTGAAGACCCAAATTAGGAATCACTTTCCAAGCGACAGAACAATGAGTAATATCAGATCAATTACTCGCGCTGAGATCAGGGTAGAGCGTGGGGTCAATTATTAGCAGCGAGATCGGTGACTAATTTGGCTCCAACGAGTACTGATGTTTAGTAAAGACAAAACAAGCGAAACGCCTAATCAAAGATGAATGAGGAAAATGTGGCATCAATTATTTGCAGAAATCAATGCTCTCCCTTTGACAAAACGGCTTTGAAAATAGATAACTGCTTTGCATAAAATGGCTTCTGATGAGTGTTCTATGCAATTGAACATTCCCAAAGCAGGATTTTAATATGTCATCAATGTCTTGTATAACAATTCATTCAACAAGTCAGGCATTTCCAATTCGATTTAGCAATGAATGATCAAGACCAGTGTTGGGTTCGCCAGTGATTATTAGGCAAGCAACATTGAAAATAAATTATCAACACAGTTGATTTAGAATGAAAATTGAATTTTTTTTTGTAAATTATTTTTGCTTTTCAGACAGGGTTTGCTGCAGGATCAGAACCTCACTTAGAAGATTTGGTCTGGATCCTCACCATCTCAGTAGCAAAGGGGGTATATTTCTGAAGGGAGTTTGCAGGCCCAGGTGACTATTTCTCAGACATTCGATGGAAAATCCCTGCAGAAATTCCCCTCCGCCAACATTATGTTTCCGACAGCAAATTATTCGTCCTCTCAAACTGGGATTTGACTTAACGCAGGAAAAGTTGACACAGGATGTGAGCAGAGAATCTTTTACACTTGGGTTACCACCTGTACTGAAATGGTGAAGGGTTAGTATTTCTATAATGCCAAACACAAACTGGAGAAGTCGTTTATACACAATGATGTAATTCTGACGCGTTGTTATTGTTGTGGGGTGCAAAATGAACAAAGAACAAAAAAAATTACAGCACAGGAAAAGGCCCTTTGGCCCTCTAAGCATGTACTGCCCAACTTAACTAAAACCCCTACCCTTTCGGGCACCATATCCCTCTATTCCCACCCTATTCATGTGTTTGTCAAGACGTCCCTTAAAAGTCACTTTCGGATCTGCTTCCACTACCTTTCTGAGCAGTGAGTTCCAGGCACCTCTGTGTAAAAAACTTGCCTCGTACATCTCCTTTAAACTTCGCCGCTCACACTTTAAACCTCTGCCCCCTCGTAATTGGCTCTTCCACCCTGGGAAAAAACTTCTGATCATCCACTTTGTCCATGCCCCTCTTAATCTTTTGGGCTTCTATCAGTCGACCCCCAATCTCTGTCATTCCGGAGAGAAGAAACCAAGTTTCTCCTTATAGCTGATGCCCTCCATACCAGGCAACATCCTGGTAAATCTTTTCTGCACCCTCTCCAAAACCTCCACATCCTCCTGGTAGTGTGGCGACCAGAATTGAACACTATATTCCAAGTGCGGCCTAACTAAGGTTCCATAAAGCTGCAACACGAATTGCCAATTTTTAAACTCAATTTAATCGATTTGTCCATAATAATCTCTAATAAATTGCTCACTTAATGATTGCTGATGTTTGTGATTTTACAGCAGGGAAATCTCCCTTAACATAGTGATGAAATAACTTTTCTCTTCATTTGAGAGAGCTGGCTTTGTTTAACATCTAATTCAGCAGACAGAATGATGTAAATTAGTTCAATGTCCTGGGATGCTGTATTTGTATCACGTAGAAATTACCGGGTTGCAAAATCTGATGACAAGGAGCAATCAACAATAAGGGTTTATTAACAGCTCTTTACATGCTTGTGATTTGATCTATTATTGTCACCTGTATTTGTATACAGTGGCTTGGTAGGTATAGATGTGATTGGCGCAACTTGTGGGCCAAAGGGACTGTTTGTGCTGTAGTGTTCTATGTTCTATGATTCCCGGCTTGGGTCGCTGTCTGTGTGGAGTTTGCACATTCTCCTCGTGTCTGCGTGGGTTTCCTCCGGTTTCCTCTCACAGTCCGAAAGACGTGCTGGTTAGGGTGCATCGGGCAGTGCTAAATTCTCCCTCAGTGTACCTGAACAGAGGTCAGAGTGTGGCGACAAGGGGATTTTCACAGTAACATCATTGCAGTGTTAATGTAAGCCAACTTGTGACACTAATAAATACACTTATAAAAACAACAGAGGGGGCCATGTGACACAATTGGTCAATGAGGAATGGGAATGGGGATCTTAGTGCAGAGGGTGGACTTTCCCAGCCCGATTGATTCTCAAGCTGAGATTAAAGATATTACAAATATACGCAGAGTATTATCATCAAACAGTAATAAACCCTCTGTTTTCTGTTAGCTAACTGCTGGTCGTCAAATATTGCAATTTCCACGTACACATAAGCAGAATTGTTTATGACATATCTTTACAGAATGATATCAAGAGTTTTGAGAAGAATAGAATTAAAAAATAATCTAACACAATTTATCAATTTACATATTATACTGTTCAAAATACAAGTGAACCTCCCATGGTGGTATACCGGGGTGGTGGAGATCTGGAGCTTTTGGGAATTGTTTTCATTGTTTACCATTCCCAATCGCCAGCCTGGTGTTCACTCATTTGAACACAATAATTAACGTGCTGACTGTAGTGGTACCCTGGATTAGCAATTCTGATCAGGACCCTGGACGGGAGACTCTAATTCTCATACCTCTCTGTGTCAAGGTTTGGAAAAAACCTTACAAGCGATACATTTCCTGCATGCGATTTGGTGATAAACTTTCTTTAAAAAATGTGCAAGCTGCTTCTTCAGAGCTTTGCTAACCAGTTCAATCCTTCAGTTTTATTGGTTAGAGGGATAGATTATTAAGCTTCCAAGATCACCAATGCTCTGCTGACCCTGAAAACTAAAGGAAATAGTCCAACTGACTCGGTGCGAGATGGCCCACTCCTGCACACTCTGGGCCAACATAAACTTGCTTGGGTCTTTTAAAAGACTTCTGGATGAGTACATGGGATTTAATGGGATTGAGAGTTACAGATAGTTCTATGGCTTGGTAGGTATAGATGTGATCGGCGCAACTTGTGGGCCGTAGGGCATGTTTGTGCTGTAGTTTTCTATGTTCTATGTTTTAAATCTTGGAGCACTGTCCTGCACAATTGTACACCCACAGCAGGTGAGAGTATAGAAACACAGAGGGACCTGGGTGTGCAAGTCCATAAATCTTTGAAGGTGGCAGCGCAGGTGGAGAAGGTGGTGAAGATGGCACATGGTATGCTTGCCTTTCTAGGATGGGGTATAGAGAATAAAAACTGGAGTCTGATGTTGCAGCTGCATAGAACGCTGGTTAGGCCACATTTGGAGTTCCGGTCGCCACATTACCAGAAGGACGTGGAGGCTTTGGAGAGAGTGCAGAGGAGGTTTACCAGGATGCTGCCTGGTATGGAGGATCTTAGCTATGAGGGGAGATTGGGTAAACTGGGGTTGTTCTCCCTGGAAAGACAGAGAATGAGGGCAGACCTAATAGAGGTGTATAAAATTATGAAGGGTATAGATAGGATGAACAGTGGGAAGCCTTTTCCCAGGTCGGAGGTGACAATCACAAGGGGGTCACAGGTTCAAGGTGAGGGGGGGGCGAGGTTTAACTCCGATATCACAGCGACGTATTTTACACAGAGGGTGGTGGGGGCCTGGAATGCACTGCCAAGTAGGGTGGTGGTGATGGACACGCTGGGATCGTTTAAGACTTATCTAGATAGTTACATGAGCAGACTGGGAATGGAGGGATACAAACGAATGGTTTAGTTGGACCAAAGAGCGGCACAGGCTTGGAGGGCCGAAGGGCCTGTTTCCTGTGCTGTACTGTTCTTATTGCTCCGATAGAAATGAATGAGAATTAGACCCGGATTTCCCCAATCGGAATATTCCAAATGGGATTATGGGGAATCCTTCCAGACCAGCAGGAACATGAGGTTATATCTGCTGACTAACAGTGTCAAACCGTGAGTGCGGTGGAGGTTGGAGGCCGGCCAAATCCACTTGTGCAGCAGAAAGGCTGAACAGATCCCTCGATCACAAATCCACAGCAGATTACCTGTGACCCACCGCACCTGCCTCGGCCATTCCACTAAACATGGCAGCTCCTTAAGCAGTTCTCACCAGAGACAGTCACACGGAAGAAGCCACGAATGGAAAGGATGGTGCCTTGTCTGGGGGAACGGGAGAAACTATAACAATAAACTCATTTTGTGTTTCTTGCAGCCTGATTGGCTCCAGGACGTCCGGTCAGCCCTCATCTCCCAATTCATGGATGCCAACAAGGTACCATTCCACCAGTTATTTCACACTAATATAAAAATGTTTCACTGTTTCACTATTAGTCGGTCCGCCTTGTGTCCAACGAGGGGCATACACGCGATGGGTCGTACTGGGGCTGCTCTTGGTTGTTCGAGAGTGGCCTAGTGCTTCATGTCGTTAGTGTGTGCTTAAACTGGACCAGATACTGGGCAAGACGACAGCTCAGTGACTATCGCTGATTGCTGTACAGACACATGGATTTGGGTCGGTGTCTGTGGGAGTTTGCGCATTCTCCCCGTGCTTGCGTGGGTTTTCTCCGGGTGCTCCGGTTTCCTCCCACACCCCAAAGATGTGCTGTTAGGCTGATTGGCAGGAATAAATTGTCCCTAAATTAGTTTCCCTCAATGTGGATGGCCATAAAACAATAGATAGGGGTCATGGATGGAGGGGGGGACTGGTGGTGTTAAGATGGCGGCGCGGGCTCGTTGGGCCGAAGGGCCTGTTTCCCAGGCTGATTTTGTTCTTTGTTCTTTGCTCCTCCTGGGTTTTTGATGCTGCGAGTGCAGGAGGGGATGGGAACCAGCTCCAGGTGAGAATGAGGGGAGCTCTGTTGTTTTTGTTAACTGTACAGAAATTTTTTATTATTATTTATTTTGAATCAAAAATCCAACTTGACCCCACAAGGAAGACATTGCTAATCCAAATCGACAAGGCAGGGCCCATACTTCCTGTCTCGGGCTCAATCAACAAGATCCAAGCTGGTAAGATGAGGCATTACACCCCTTCCTGGGCTTGATCTGAGCTTCATCTTCGCCAAAAGGCCCCTGGTTTTTTAAAAAATTACTTCAGGTGAATGTTCAGTGTAAGTTCATTGGCTTCTGTCTTGTGCAGGATTAGATACTACACTTGATCTTAGCCGAAACATCTTAGGGGCCAGCATGGTGGCACAGTGGTTAGCACTGCTGCCTCGCAGTGCCAGGAACCCGGGTTCAACTCCGGCCTCAGTCACTGTTTGCACATTCTCCTCGTGTTTGCCTGGGTTTCCTCCGGGTACTCCGGTTCCCTCCCATAATCCAAAGATGGGCGGGTTAGGTTGATTGGCCATGCTAAAAAATACCCCTTAGAGTCGTGAGATGCATGGATTAGCGGGTAAATATGTAGGGATGTGCGGGTTAGGTTGGTTGGCCATGCTAAATTGACCCTAGTATCATGGGATTAGCAGGATAAATATATCGGGTTACTGGTATAGGGCCTGTGTGGGATTGTGGTCGGTGGAGACTCGATGGGCCAAATGGCCTCCTTCTGCACTGTAGGGGTTCTGTGAAAAGGCTGAGAATGATAAAGAACAAAGAAAATTACAGCACAGGAACAGGCCCTTCGGCCCTCCAAGCCTGCACTGACCATGGTGCCCGACTGAACTAAAACCGCCTTCCGGGGACCATATCCCTCTATTCCCAACCTACTCATGTACTCGCCCCTTAAAATTCACTCCCATATCCACCTTCTACCTTCCCCGGCAATGGGTTCCAGACATCCACCAACTTCTGTGTAAAAAAAACTTGCCTGTCCTTTAAACCTTGCCCCTTGCACCTTAAATCTATATCCCCTCGTAATAGACTCTGGGAAAAAAAACTTCTGCCTATCCACTCTGTCCATGTCCCTCAGAATCTTGTAGACTTCTTTCAAGTCACCCCTCAACCTCTGTCATTCCAGAGAACAAACCAACTTTCTCCAACCTCTCCTCATAGCTAATGCCCTCCATACCAGGCAACATCCTGGTAAATCTTTTCTGTGCCCTCTCCAAAGCCTCCACATCTGGTATAGTGTGGCGATCAGAATTGAACGCTACATTCCACGTGCGACCTAAGGTTCTATAAAGTTGCAACATGACTTGACAATTTTTAAACTCAGTGCCCCGGCCGATGAAGGCAAGCATGCCGTATATCTTTTTGACTATCTTCTCCACCTGCATTGCCACTTTCAGTGACCTGTGTACCTGTACACCCAGATCCTGCTCCTATCAATACTCTTAAAGGTTCTGCCATTTACTGTATATTTCCTATCTGTATTAGACCTTCCAAAATGCATTACCTCACATTTGCCCGGATTAAACTCCATCTGCCATCTCTCCGCCCATCTCCAACTGATCCATATCCTGCTGTATCCTCTGATGGTCCTCATCGCTATCCGCAAATTCACCAATCTTTGTGTCATTCACTACCCTCTGTCTTCTATGGCATTCTGTATACACAGGATCTGCTCAGATGAGGAGGGTTGCAACAGACACCTCCAGACCCTGAAAGATGCCCTCCTAAGAGTAGGATATGGTGCTCAACTCATCGATCGACAGTTCCGATGCACCACAGCGAAAAACCACACCGATCTCTTCAGAAGACAAACACGGGACACGGCGGACAGAGTACCCTTCATCGTCCAGTACTTCCCCGGAGCGGAGAAGCTACGACATCTTCTCCAATGTCTTCAACATGTCATTGATGAAGACGGACATCTCACCAGGGCCATCCCCACACCCCCACTTCTTGCCTTTAAACAACCGCACAACCTCAAACAGACCATTGTCCGCAGCAAACTACCCAGCCTTCAGGAGAACAGTGACCACAACACCACACAACCCTGCCACAGCAACCTCTGTAAGACATGCCGGATCATCGACATGGATGCCATCATCACACGTGAGAATACCATCCACCAGGTACATGGTAAATACTCTTGCAACTCGGCCAACATTGTCTACCTGATACACTGCGGGAAAGGATGTCCTAAAGCATGGTACATTGGGGAGACCATGCAGACACTACGACAACGGATGAATGAACACCACTCGACAATCACCAGGCAAGACTGTTCCCTTCCTGTTGGCGAACACTTCAGTGGTCACGGGCATTCGGCCTCTGATCTTCGGGTAAGCGTTCTCCAAGGTGGCTTTCACGACACACGACAGCGCAGAGTCACTGTGCAGAGACTGATAACCAAGTTCCACACACATGGGGACGGCCTCAACCGGGATCTTGGGTTCATGTCACACTATCTGTAACCCCCGTGACTTGCCTGGGCTTGCAAAATCTCACTAACTGTCCTGTCTGGAGACAATACACATCTCTTTAACCTGTGCTTAACCCTCCCTCCACTCACACTGTCTGTACCGTTAAGACTTGATTACCTGTAAAGACTCACATTCCATTATTTTGTAAATTGAGTTTGTGTCTTTATATGCCCTGTTTGTGAACCGAACTCCCATTCACCTGACGATGGAGCAGCGCTCTGAAAGCTAGTGGCTTGTGCTACCAAATAAACCTGTTGGACTTTAACCTGGTGTTGTGAGACTTCTTACTGTGTTTAACCCAGTCCAACACCAGCATCTCCACATCATGAAGATGTCGGATATTGAGGTGTGAATTTGGTCCCCGTGGCTGTTCCGTGTGTCTGGATGAAGAACTGATTGTTGAAGGTGAGAACGCCACGGTCCAGGATGAAGCGGACGAGCGGTAAAACTGCATCTGGAGATTAGCAGTTGTCGGCGTTGAGTACTGAGCAGTTGCAGCAATGCCGTCACGATGCTTCACTTCTCCAGCTTCCACCATAAGCATGTTAACGGGGCCATCCCCAACCAACAAGCCCTCTGGGTACACAGGTCTGCTCAGATGCGGGGGGGAGAGGTCGCGGAAGTCACCTCCGGACGCTGAAAGATGCCCTCATAAGAACAGGATAGATCGAACCAGGGCATAGAGCGTAGAACACAGAACAGAGAACATTACAGCGCAGTACAAGTTCTTCGGCCCTCGATGTTGTGTCAACCTGTCAAGCGAATCTAAAGCCCATCTAACCTACACTATTCCAATGTCATCCATATGTTATATATATATGTTATAGGACGGATTCTGCGCTGTAATGTTCTATGTTCTATATGTTTATCCAATGACCCTATAAATGCCCTTAATGTTGACGAGTCCACCACTGCTGCAGGAAGGGCATTCTACGCCCTTACTACTCTTTGTGTAGAGAGCAGGACTTATTCAGGGAGTTGGGGAGAGTTACAGAACTAAGAGATCTAGGAGTACATAGCTCCTTGAAAGAAGAGTCACAGATGGACAGAGTGGTGAAGAAGGCCTCAACAAGCTTGGTTTCATTGGTCAGGACATGGAATCAGAAGTTGGGTTGTCTTGTGTAAGACATTGGTAAGGCCACACTTGGAATACTGTGTACACTTCTGGTCACCCGATTATAGAAAGGATATTATTAAACTAGAAAGAGTGCCGAAAAGATTTACTACAATGCTACCGGGATTTGATTGTTTGAGTTATAAGGAGAGGCTGGATAGACTGGGACTTTTCTCTCTGGAGTGTAGAAGGCTGAGGGGTGATCTTATAGAGGTCTATAAAATAATGAGGGGCACAGACCAGCTAGATAGTCAATACCTTTTCCCAAAGGTAGGGAAGTCTAAAACTAGAGGGCATGGGTTTAAGGTGAGAGGGGAGAAATATAAATGTGTCCAGAGGGGCAATTTTTTCACACAGAGGGTGGTGAGTGTCTGGAACAAACTGCCAGAGGTGGTATTAGAGGTGGGTACAATGTTGTCCATTAAAAAGCATTTAGACAGTTACATGGGTAAGATGTGTACAGAGGGATATGGGCCAAATGCAGGCAATTGTGATTAGGTTAGGGGTTTAAAAAAAGGGTAGCATGGACAAGTTGGGCCAAAGGGCCTGTTTCCATGATGTAAACCTCTATGACTCGATAAAACTGCAGGAATAGACACACAGCTAGTTATGCCACAAAGATGCCTGTGCGCAAACCACCTCCCAGATTCACAGATGCTCACCAAGAACACCTACTGAGTGCCATGGAGGAGAGGCGTGAGTGGATCTTCCCCAGCCAGGACCCTCACCCAAGGGATGAGATCTTATTGAAACTTACAGGATACTGCAAGGCCTGGATAGACCGGATGTGGGGGAGAGGATGTTTCCACTAGCAGGAAAATCCAGAACCAGAGGGCACAACCTCAGGCTAAAGGGGCGCTCCTTTAAAACAGAGATGAGGAGGAATTTCTTCAGCCAGAGGGTGGGAAATCTGTGGAACTCTTTGCCACAGAAGGCTGTGGAGGCCGGGTCAGTGAGTGTCTTTAAGACAGGGGTAGATAGATTGTTGATTAATAAGGGGGTCAGTGGTTATATTGAAAAGGCAGGAGAACGGGGATGAGAGAAATATCAGCCATGATTGAATCTTGGAACAGACTCGATGGGCTGAGTGGCCTAATTCTGCTTCTATGTCTTATGGTCTTAATATTAAGGTATGGAAAGTCATACAAATCAACGGCACACCAGTTTTCCGTGCATTCCCAGTGGTGCCATTTTTCTCCCGTTGGGAGATGTGCCTGTGTTGTAAAAGCTCACAGGGAACCCGTGAAATGACTGACACGTACATCTCCCAGCCCGACCTGCCAGAAAAGTTACAGGTCGCGATGGGAAAATCAGGCCCCACATGTCCAAACCAAGTCTTTTCTCTCTGTTCAAACCCACAACCCTTAACATAGTTAAAACATTACAGAAAGAGGATTTATCTCATTCCTGTGTGCAGCCTGTGCAGTCCCTGTGCACTGTCTGTGCCATCCCATTACACGGTCTGTACAATCCCATTACACGGTCTGTGCAATCCCATTACACTATCTGTGCAATCCCATTACACCGTCTGTGCAATCCCATTACACTGTCTGTGCAATCCTATTACACTGTCTGTGCAATCTCATTACACTGTCTGTACAATCCTATTACACAATCTGTGCAATCCCATTACACTGTCTGTACAATCCTATTACACTGTCTATGCAATCTCATCACACTATCTGTGCAATCCCATTACACTATCTGTGCAATCCCATTACACTGTCTGTACAATCCTATTACACTACCTGTGCAATCCCATTACACTGTCTGTACAATCCCAGTACACTGTCTGTACAATCCCATTACACTATCTATGCAATCCCATTACACTGTCTGTACAATCCCATTACACCGTCTGTACAATCCTATTACACTGTCTGTGCAATCTCATTACACTGTCTGTACAATCCCATTACACCGTCTGTGCAATCCCATTACACTGTCTGCGCAGTCGCACTGCACTGTCTGCACAATTCCTGTCTGCATCCTGTGCGTTGGCTATGCAGACCCAATGCGTGTATGAAACATGAGTTTAATTTGCACAGTGGCAGGTTCAGCAGTTTGGACAGGCCTGGCCCTTAAATGGTTCAGGACTGAAACGAGACCGATGGGAATTTAAGGTGAGCACAAAGGCTGGTAAAAATAGTCCCTGGTGAACTTAGCAGACTGTTCAAACGTAGACACAAGTCGGATGTGGGCTGCATCGCACCCGTTTTGTGGCTGTGAAACAAATGTTTGAATGATGGATTTATGCCCCAGAGTCTCCAGGAGTTCAGGGACCTCAGTGACAACGAAGAGTAATGGTTTCACTCTCTTTATATGGGGGAACAGATTTGCCATGGGCTGGATTGGATGCCCAGCCTGCTGTGTTCCTGAGTGCGCTGCTATTCGGAGGCTGTGCCTGGACAGCAAGTACTACATCATATCCAATAAGGGGATCAGAGGAGTCATCCACATGGATTCCTCGTGGGTGAGAGATTTCAGGGTGCACGGACAAAGAGGGAGATGCACAGTCCTCTGAGAATGCTGCGTGTTACATAGAGAACAGAGAGCTTAGAAACAGCTTAATGAGAAAGCTTCAACTCCAAAAATAATAAACGATGTGATTCGAAAATGTTCCATCTTGCTTGAATTTCAATCAGCTCCATTTAACCTCAGTTCTAACAACAGGTTGCAAGAGAACTTCACTTTGTAACGGCTAAACATGAGCACTGTTGAAGGCCACACGCCCTCATTTATTATTTCAGAATCCATTGACATTAAGACTAACATCACTGTTCGTCACGCAGGGAATTAGCATCCACTCCAGCAGACAATGAATGTTCTGGCAAGAAATCAGCAGCCGTTGTTTTACACGCCCACTTCAGAATGATTTGATAGCAATAAAACTGGAGGCTGAATCGAACACATTTCGCAAGTTGCAAAAACACAAAGGAGATTTTCTTATTGTGGTGTGAAAATGCAGCGCAGAGAGTCACCTCCAAGCGCAGATTAATAACTGTCATTAGGAGAATGTGTTTTAAAGAATATTCTACAGTAAATGCTCACCCTGGCCTCTGCAATTATTCTGCACGCACGCAATGAGTTCAAATCATGCATGTTCAAGGTAGCCAAAACATACTACTGTGGCCTCTTGGGAAGATTCAGTCGGTCTGGCGAAAGACTGGAGCTGAGTCTTTCACTCTCACGCTCCATTGCCTCGATATCTGAAACCTTTGTCACTGTAATATTCTCCCTCACAAGCTACAGGTACGGGAAAAGAGATTGATTAATGGGTCCTATCTTTTTCTCTACTCCCGCAGTCACTATGTCCTGGGTAAATTTCAAGAGAAACTTAATGGGATCATTTTACTTTGAAAATGTTAATCAAATTGTAAAGTAAGCCAAACCTTCCTTTGAAATGCAGGTCAAGTCATTTCAACAACACCAACAAAAAGCAACACAGCACGGGAAACAGGCCCTTCGGCCCGACGAGCCTGCACCGCCATTTTAACATTATGAGTCCCCCCTCCACCCATGACCCTTGTCTATGCTTATGGCATTCCACATTGAGGGAAGACTAGTTTAGGGACAATTTGTTACACCAATCGGCCTAACAGCACATCTTTGGGTTGTGGGAGGAAACCGGAGCACCCGGAGAAAACCCACACAAGCACGGGGAGAATGCGCAAACTCCCGCAGACACTGGCCCAAATCCATGTGTCTGCACAGCAAACAGCGATGGCACGGTGTCGCAGTGGTTAGCACTGCTGCCTCACAGCGCCAGGGACCTGCATTCGATTTCCGGCTTGGGTCACTGTCTGTGCAGAGTCTGCACATTCTCCTCATGTCTGTGTGGGTTTCCTCCGGGTGCTCCAGTTTCATCCTACAGTCCAAAGACGTGCTGGTTAGATGCATTAGATGTACCCGAACAGGCGTCGGAGTGTGGCGGCTAGGGAATTTTCACAGTAACTTCATTGCAGTGTTAGTGTAAGCCTACTTGTGACACTAATGAATAAACTTCAAACTGGTGGTAAAATCGCTGAAATATTCATCCAGAGGAATAAAAAACATTCTCTGGAGACAGCAGTTCAAAGGGCAGCTAGTGGAATTAAAACCCAACTTAATAATTTAAAAAATCCGGAACTAAAATCCTGACTCAGGACCGAATACCGTGAAACTGTCCTTAATCATTGTAAAAAATTACATCTGGTTCTTTAATGTCCTTTAGGAAAGGATATCTGTCAACCTTACCCAGTCTGGCCCACATGTGCAATGGAGCTGCTTGCTAGCTGACGAGCTGGAATGGACTGTCTAAGTTGTGTATGTTTATTGATGTCTTTTCTTTTATTTCACAGGTGATCGGTCCACCTTGTTGTCCAACGAGGGACATACACGCGGTGGGTCGTACGAGGGCTGCTCTTGGATGTTGCTTCGAGAGTTGCCTAGTGCTTCATGTCGTTAGTGTACGCTTAAACTGGACCATCTGACGGGCAACACGACAGCTCAGTGACTATCACTGATTGCTGTGCAGATACATGGATTTGGGCCGGTGTCTGTGGGAGTTTGCACATTCTCCCTGTGCTTGCGTGGGTTTTCTCCGGGTGCTCCGGTTTCCTCCCACACCCCAAAGATGTGCTCTTAGGCTGATTGGTGTAACAAATTGTCCCTAAATTAGTCTTCCCTCAATCTTCCCCAATAGGCGTAGACAGAGGTCATGAGTAGAGGAGGGAACTCACAATGTTAAAATGGCAGCGTGGGCTCATTGGGCCAAAGGGCCTGTTTCCCGTGCTGTGTTGTTCATTGTTCTTTGTTCTTTGGACCTGATTTGTCCTTGGTTACGTCTCACCATTGTGGCTTTGAGCTTCTCAGCCTTTTGGCTAAGATCAAAGAACAGATCAAGCTCAAGATGAGATGCGATGCCTTTTCTTGTCAACTTGGATCGCTTGTTTGTCTTTTGATACTTGGAGCAAGCGAGAAGATGTGTTCGGGTGTGTCTGCTCCACTCTGAGCACGGGCTTTGTAACTTTCCGAATGGAGTGTAATGACTTCATAAGACCTTGGTTCTGAGCAAACACTTGTCACTTTGGCTGGTTGCCACACACACACCTTCTGTGGGATTCTGAATTGTTGTCCCATTCGTAAACTTGGCAGTTCTGTACCTGTATTCTTATCGTACACTCTGGTCATCTTCGCTTGCCGTGTTAAAAATTGCACCTAATTTCAGGAGAATAGAATAGGTAAGAATAGAAAAATTTCTACACATTGGCCTGCCAAACATAGGTTCCACCAGTGATGGAACAGTTGTACTTAAAGGTGTCACTCTCAAATATAATATTGCAATGCATAGATCTTGCTGGGTCAGTCTACATTTGCAGATTGGGATTTTGCTTTGTGAATCATTCATTCAGCTAAGCCATTAAATCTAGGGTCATGAGGAGAAGTTGTGTGATTAATATTTCACTTCTCAGCCATGTTTTGAAACAACTTACAAATTGTGGAATGACCTCTCTAGGAACACCAAATAAATTGGAAATAGGATAGCCCATTATTTGACAATTGCAGAGTACACCAACTAGTGCACACTCTCTACGTGCTATTTTCAGGTTACTTTGATTTGATTTGATCTGACTTATTATTGTCACATGTATTAACATACAGTGAAAAATATTATTTCTTGCATGCTATATGGACAAAACATGCCATTCATAGAAAAGAAAACGTGATTGCAGAATGTAGCGTTACAATCTTAGCTCAGGTATAGAGAAAGATCAACTAATTCAAGGTAAGTCCATTCAAAAGTCTAGCAGCAGCAGGGAAGGAGCTGTTCTTGGTTGGAACGTGACCTCAGACTTTTGTATCTTTTTCCTGACGGAAGAAGGTGGAAGAGAGAATGTCTGGGGTGCGTGGGTTCTTTAATTATGCTGGCTGCTTTGCCGAGACGCTGGGAAGTGTAGACAGAGTCAATGGATGGGAGGCTGGTTTGCGTGATGGATTGGGCTACATTCACAACCTTTTGCGGTCTTGGGCAGGGCAGGGGCCCATACCAAGCTGTGATACAACCAGAAAGAACACTTTTTATGGTGCATCTGTAAAAGTTGATGAGAGTTGTAGCTGACATGCCAAATTTCCTGAGTCTTCTGTGAAAGTAGAGGCGTTGGTGGGGCTTTCTTAAATATAGTGTCGGCATGGGGGGACTAGGACAGGGTGTTGGTGATCTGGACACTGAAAACCTTGAAGCTCGCGACACTTTCTACTTTGTCCCTGTTGATGTAGACAGGGGTATGTTCTCCTTTACACTTCCTGAAGTCAATGACAATCTCCTTCATTTTGTTGACATTGAGGGAGAGATTATTGTCGCCGCACCAGTTCACCACATTCTCTATCGCATTGCTGTACTCTGTCTCATCATTGTTTGAGATTCGACCCACCACAGTGGTGTCGTCAGCAAACTTGAAAAACAAATTGGAGGGGAATTTGGGCACACAGTCATAGGTGTATAAGGAATATAGTGAGGGGGCTGAGAACACAGCCTTGTGGAGCACCAGTGTTACAGATGATTGTGGAAGAGGTGTTGTTGCCTATCCTTACTGATTGTGGTCTGTGAGTTAGGAAGTTCAGGATTCAGTTGCAGAAGGAGGTGCCGAGGCCCAGGCCACAGAGTTTGGAGATGAGTTTTATGGGAAGAATAGTGTTGAAGGCTGAGCTATAGACAATAAATTGGAGTCTGACATAGATGCCCTTGTTCTCTAAGTGTTCCAGGGTTGGGTGAAGGGCCAGGGAGATGGCGGCTGCTGTGGACCTGTTGTAGGCAAACTGTAGTGGATCCAGGTTGTCCAGGAGGTTGGAATTGATTCGTGCCATGACTAGCCTTATGAAGCACTTCATGGTGTCAGAGCCACTGGACGATAGTCATTAAGGCCACGCTGCTTGGCTTTTCTTAGGCACCGGGATGATGGTTGTTTTCTTGAAGCGGATAGAGACCTCAGATTGTTGTAAAGAGAGGTTGAAGATGTCTTTGATTATCCCCGCCAGCTGATCCGCGCAGGACCTGAGTGCGTGTCCGGGTACCCATCTGGGCCAGTCACTTTCCGTGGGTTGACCTTTGAGAAAGTTGCTCCGATATCTGCAATGTTGATCCCAGATACAGGTCCATCCAGGACTTCCAGGGTGGAGGGCATGCTCTCACTGACCTCTTGCTCAAAGTGGGCAAAGAGTGTATTGAGTTCATCAAGGAGGGCTGTATTGGAGCCGGAAATTTGTGTAGCAAAAGAGATCATTTTACAGATAACAATCTGCAGTTAGCTCAGTGTTATCAGGTGTGATAAACTAGTTACCTGGCGCGTACCTAATTACAGTAAAAAGTCTGACAACACCAGGTTTTAGTCCAACCTATTTATTTGATAATATTCTCACTAGCTTTCGAGGGGACAGCCTCTTCGTCAGGTGAATGGAGAAGAGGCTGTCCCCTCGAAAGCTAGTGAGAATATTATCAAATAAATAGGTTGGACTAAAACCTGGTGTTGTCAGACTTTTTACTGTGTTTACGCCAGTCCAACGCCGGCATACCCACATCATGCGTACCTAATTACACAGTTGTAAGCTCTGAGAAAGTCAGAAGAGGTACTGAGAAAAGGGAGTGAGCTGATGTGCTCCCTCAGGGGTACAGCCCCTGTGGAGTCTCAGGGAGCTGCTGACCCTGAAAAGCACATAGCCATGTGAAAACTCTGGCGCAAGTATGTAGACAGCTCGATCACAGAGCTCTGTCCCCAAATACCAATTTTATTTGAACCCTGGCCTTTCACCTTCGCTGGATCGAGGTTGCAACTTAAACATAAAGGCCAATTGGCCCACCTGCCAACCGTAATGACTGACAGGCCAATAAAATCCCGAGCAATTGGAATTTAATTAATTCAAATTCACTTCTTGATTATCAGTAGGTGTTCTTCCAACTCATGCACATGGCCACCACCAAAATATACTGTGTGGTTTCATACACTTCAGGATCGGGTGTAGAATTCTGGCCAATGTTTTGTGTTTCATCATTGTGGGCTGAGGCACACTTACAATAATCTGTCCTTCCTTATGATACATGTGATTGAGTTACACCAATCTTTGTGCTTTTGTACTCAATCATAGAATCCTATGGTGCAAAAGGAGGCCACTTAGCCCATAGGGTCTGCACCAATTGCAATTCCACCCAGCCCCCATCCTCATAACCCCATGCTAGCGCCCCTGACATTAAGGGGCAATTTAGCATGGCCAATCCACCTAACCCTCACATCTTTGTACAGTGGGAGGAATCCAGATCACCCAGAGGAAATAGAGGTTTATAAGATGATGAGAGGGATTGATAGAGAGGACGCGCAGAGACTATTTCCTCAGGTGGATGTAGCTGTTACTAGGGGGCATAACTATAAGGTTCATGGTGGGAGATATAGGAGGGGTGTCCGAGGTAGATTCTTCACTCAGAGAGTGGTTGGGGTGTGGAATAGACTGCCTGCTGTGATAGTGGAGTCGGACACTTTAGGAAATTTCAAG
The DNA here is from genome assembly GCF_965287045.1 of Carcharhinus amblyrhynchos. NCBI lineage: Eukaryota > Metazoa > Chordata > Chondrichthyes > Carcharhiniformes > Carcharhinidae > Carcharhinus > Carcharhinus amblyrhynchos. The sequence continues at coordinate 1,625,445 of NW_027649782.1, read as the reverse complement.
CGGTTATTGGATAGGCACATGGAGCACACCAGAATGATAGGGAGTGGGATAGCTTGACCTTGGGATTGGACATAGCTCGGCACAACATTGAGGGCTGAAGGGCCTGTACTGTGCTGTAATGTTCTGTGTTTCTATGAAACCCACGCAGACACAGGGAGAACGTACAAACTCCACACAGACACTCACCCAAGCCAGCAACCGAACCCGGGTCCCTGGTAGTGCTAACCACTGTGCCACCATGCCACCCCCTCACCTAATGATTCATTCTTCTTTCCACTTTGTCTTATTTGACCCTCAGTTTGTCCAACACGTGGATGCTGTATGTGCACCATCGATTGACGGACTAGCATTCCCCTGCAAGGGTAACATTCCAGCTCCCTTACAAGTGCTAATTTTGTGAAACATTCTGGCTATTTCGTTGTTTGATTATGAATGGAAGTGATTAGAACAGATTCTGATTGGCTTTGTGATTTCTAACTAATCCCATGGATTGTGACTAATGTGTGATGATGACAGACCAATAAATCTGCAAATCACTGAGCCTTTAGCTTCTATCCAGAAGGATTAATTGCACTTACACATCAGAACCACAGAAGCCGCACATGGAATTAGTGAGCTATTGTACACTGGAAATTTCACAGCAGTAGGTATTGCAATGAGCTTCCATTGCTGTGGATATCTGTCTTGGATTCCTAGGGGTGATATGATGGCATTTGTCTCTGTATCAATCTTGGCCAATAATAAATAGCTATCAACTTTTTTTGGGGAGGCAGGGGACAGATAATTCAAATTTGGCAATTATATTGGATGGTTTAATGGCATCAATGTTTTCCATGAGATTGACTGAAACATATGCTCAAACTCTTCATCAGATCATTCACATCATCATCATTTTCTGGTTTGTCAGTCAGCCCATGTATATATGTTTCTGGCAAGATACCACACTGTTATTCTCACTGCTGGAAGGTACCCATTGCGTATACTCTGTTTGGATCAGTGCACGGTTCTCTGTAGCTACATCAGCCTCTGCTCTCGCGCACTGTCACCGTCGATGTCCCTTTCTGACACATTACTTACAGAATTGCTGGGAAGCTGGGCATTGCCTTGGTTCATGCAGACGATCACACGTCTGACTAGGCTTAGGTGTTATAATGAGTGCATCAACAACTGGGGCTGTTGTACACAGGATCTGTAAGTTTCACCAACCTGTGAGGATCGCTTACTTCATCCTTGAGTAGTTCTTCGATGTTTTATGTTTGTCCATCAGATCTTTCTGGAATATTTCCATGGGGATGGATGCAATCACCAACTCAACAATTCTGAAAAATCTTAGTATGTATCCTTATCTCAGTATCTGTTGATCGAGTGGTGGTCTATGGATTCTGTAGACTGTTGTAGGCTGTAGACTTGTTGGTTGTTGTCAAAACAACATGAACTCAATAGAAATGCATAACTCTGAGCTGGTCTTCCAATATATTCCATGGTCGGAACTCAACTATCTTTCCCGTCACTGAATCAATGAGGTTCCGACAGCAGAAATCTCCATTGACCTTGGTGGGAATTTCCAGTTTCACCCAAGCAAAGATTGTAGAATCCCCTCCTATATCTTTTGGGAATCCCTTTGCTGCTTGGCTGTTAATCCTGACAGATTCCGCTTCTATAGACCTTCCTTCCCAATTGCTCAGTGAATTTTTATGGTTTGCTTGCCTGGTTCAGATACGCTTGAATCAAGATGGTTGGGCAACTGTATTCCAATTCACGTTAGGGAAGTTTCTGGACGTTTTGACAACATTCCTTTGACATTCCTTCTTCTGTCGTACCAAGGATGGGTGTTGCTCTAACCACTCTTTTGAAACTTTATCCATGAAAGCCAGTTGTGGTGCGAATTTTATTTCGATTTATTGTTCAATAATTTCCAAAGCCACCTCTCTGGCCCAGCTTTAATGCCAGTTTTCTTTGTTTGACTCTGTCTTGCTAATATTGACTCGCTCAAACCCTGGTCACTCATGGACCTAACAGGCTATGTGCTCCAATCTCACCATCTGTCTCCTTACAAGATCAGGAAGGTGAATGGGATGCTGGCCTTCATAGCGAGGGGGATTGAATATAAAAGTAGGGAGGTCTTGCTGCAACTGTACAGGGCACTGGTGAGGCCGCAGCTGGAGTACTGTGTGCAGTTTTGGTCGCCGCACTTGCGCAAGGATATTTTGGCCTTGGAGGGAGTGCAGAGGAGGTTCACTAGGCTGATACCGGAGATGAGGGGGTTAGACTATGAAGAGAGACTAAATAGACTGGGTCTGTACTCGTTGGAGTTTAGAAGGATGAGGGGGGATCTTATAGAGACGTATAAGATAATGAAGGGGATGGATAGGGTAGAGGTAGAGAGATTCTTCCTGCTTAGAAAGGACAGCAGGACTAGAGGGCACAGCCTCAATATAAGGGGGGGGCAGTTTAGATCAGAGTTGAGGAGGAACTTCTTCACTCAAAGGGTGGTGAATCTCTGGAATTCTCTGCCAGTTGAAGTGGTGGAGGTTACCTCGCTAAATATATTTAAGTCACGGGTAGATAGGTTTCTGATAGACAAGGGAATTAAGGGTTATGGGGAGAAAGCGGGAAAGTGGAACTGGTCCACTTCAGATCAGCCATGATCTTATTGAATGGCGGGGCAGGCTCGAAGGGCTAGATGGCCTACTCCTGCTCCTATTTCTTATGTTCTCCTGACATTTAACACAGTCTAAATCAGTTTACCATGTCATGCCTGTATTAAATTTTCTGATGATGACACTAAGTTATTTTAATATTCTAATACCTTGGGCGTATTGACTGTAGAAGGCGCAAGACAGCAGTCACTCATACGAAAAGGTGCTTACATTGTGATTTCCATTTATTAAGACGTAACACATCTGAACAGTTATATCCTTGAAAGCATCAGAGCTGTGTGTGTGCTTTGCTCAGAGGAAAAGTGAAACTGAGACTGAATGACGTGACACCTTTCACTTCTGGTGATAACTCTTAAAGGTCCAATATAACGCACAGCAATGTGTATTGTAACTCTCTGAAATGGCCCAGTAAGCCGTTCAGTGGATTAGACGGTGCAATTAGACAGGGCAACAGAGGCTAGACTGGCCAGGAATGCTCATCCCCTGTGAAATAATAAAATTTGATAGGAACCAATGTTGCTCCTCCTGACAGGTTCATGTCTTGATAATGAAGGTAACCATCAGATGAAAATCTCTCTTGAAGCTGAACTGATTGACAACCCAATACCATAATATTGCAGCTGGTTGTTTTGAAAAGGGAAATGGTTATAAATGCAGTATTACCCCTCATATATCACACCTCTCAACACTGAACAGCGAGAATCATAGAATCCCTACAGTGTAGAAGGAGGCCATTCAGCCCATAGAGCCTATATCGACCACAATCCCACCCAGGCCTTATCCCTGTAACCCCACTAATAGTTACCCTACTAATCTCCCAAGACATCCCCTAACATTAAGGGGCAATTTGGCATGGCCAATCAACCTAACCCGCACATTTCTGGGTTGTGGGAGGAAACCGGAGCACCCGGGAGAAACCCATGCAGACATGGGGAGAATGTGTAGGCTCCAACTGCAAATAGGGAATAGAGGGATACAAGTGATTGGTCTAGATAGGACAACGTGATCGGCGCAGGCTTGGAGGGCTGAAGGGCCTGTTCCTGTGCTGTACTGTTTTTGTTGTATGTTCCCACACACAGTCACCCAAGCTGGGAATTGAACCTTGCATTGTGAGGCAGCAGTGCTAACACTGTGCCACTTTTTGCCGCATTGAAAACTACTCCCCAGTACAGGAAACTATGTGGGCTTCTGTTGCAACCGAGCCTTACTGATGGAGGGGCGAATAATCAAAGTGTCCAAATTTTCTTTGTCCTCAAGAGTTGCAACAATCCATGATCTCTCATCCCTCAGTAAGCAGCTTCAGCCTAAAATCCTCTGCCTTCAATTCTTTCCTCTGCTTCCCTGCCTGGAAGATTATTGCAAGTGTTTGTATAAGGATGTGCATGTTATTGATGTTTTTCTCTTTTAATCCACAGGTGCTTTGGTCCGCCTTGTTGTCCAACGAGGGGCATACACGCGATGGGTCGTACGAGGGCTGCTCTTGGATGCTTTGAGAGTAGCCTAGTGCTTCATGTCATTAGTGTGTGCTTAAACTGGACCAGATACTGGGCAACACAACAGCTCAGTGACTATCACTGTTTGCTGTGCAGATACATGGATTTGGGCCGGTGTCTGTGGGAGTTTGCACATTCTCCCTGTGCTTGCGTGGGTTTTCTCCGGGTGCTCCGGCTCCCTCCCACACCCCAAAGATGTGCTGATTGGTGTAACAAATTGTCCCTCAATTAGTCCCTCAATGTGGAATGCTATAAGCATAGACAAGGGTCATGGGTGGAGGGGGGGCTTATAGAACATAGAACATAGAACATAGAACACTACAGCACAAACAGGCCCTTCAGCCCACAAGTTGCGCCAATCACATCAACACCTACCAATCCATAGACCTATCTATAACCCCCAATCCCATTAAATCCCATATACTCATCCAGAAGTCTTTTAAAAGACCCCAGCGAGTTCGCCTCCACCACCACTGACGGCAGCCGATTCCATTCACTCACCACCCTCTGAGTGAAAAACCTACCCCTAACATCACTTCTGTACTTGCCTCCCCGCACCTTAAATCTGTGTCCTCTCGTAGCGTCGTAACATTATAATGTTAAAATGGCGGCACGGGCTCGTTGGGCCAAAGGGCCTGTTTCCCGGGCTGTGTTGTTGAATTCTTTGGGGTGTAATGCCTAAAGTTATTGTTCCCTTCTCTGAGGGTTAGTGTCTTGTCCTATTGTTACAGCTAATTCAAATTAGCTCCGTGAATTTACTTCTTTTGGCACTTGGGCTGAAGTCTTAATTATTTTGAAAGGGTCGCCTCTTTTCGAGGCTCGAGGACCCTCGTACCCACAGCCTTCGCTGACAGCTCAACCCTCTGACACGAGGGAACGTGTTAAATGCAGACTGAGCGAAGGCTTCACTTCATGAGCTTGCGGAGGAGCAGGTGAGCTGTAGGGAGCATTGACCCACACAAAAGAAAATAGGCAAATATGAGCACTCGCACTTTGGTTACAAGCTGCCCGAGCCTCCGTCTCGTGCAGAGGTTAAATCCCCAACTGCCTGCTGTCGCTCTGTGACAACTCCAAGTTCGCCTGGTGTGTTCGTGACTGGAAACTGCCCTCCTGCTGTGGTGGAAGTTACAAGCACAGCACAGCGCATTAAAATACATGAGCTGGGTCCTCAGTTTAGACTCAGAGCTGCTGATAATTGCTTTTAAAGTGCTTTACAAATGTACATTTATACACTTTCTCTCATTCCGCATTCCGCCAGCAAACTTTGATCAGATCCTTCCACTGCCAGTGGCAATGGCATCGTTAAGTCTGTGAAACTGAATCTGGAACCGGGAACTTTGACATCTTGCCAGCTTACACCGTCACAGAGTGGTGACCACAATGTCCGTGTCTTAAAGTGACATCTGAATCGTGGTTTGACAAGGATGTGATGAGAAGTGGGTCAATTACAATGCAATTTTAAATGATGCTGCCACTCCAGTGACAGGCACTGAGGGACACTGCACTGTTAGACTCCTGGCTTTTGATTAGACTTTAACTAAAGCTCCATCTGCTCCTTCAAGTTGGGATAAAGATCGTCTGGTTGTCAGAGAAGAGTACTTTTAAAGTTTATTTTGCTACTTATTGTCACAAGTAGGCTTATATTAACACTGCAATGAAGTTACAGTGTGGGTTTGCTCCAGGTATTCCAGTTTCTTCCCACAGTCCATAAGATTTGTGGGTTAAATGGATTGGATGTGCAAAATTGCACCTTAGTGCCTCGGGGGAGCAAGATAGAGTAAATGGTGTTAAACCCTGCTTTAATGGTGGATACACATTTGGTACACACTTATGCAAACTATCCTCTTTTCCACCATCTTCCTGAGCTGTTCAGTTGGCTTGACAATTGGTTTATTGTGCAGAGTGACGTCAACAGCATGGATTCAATTGGCAAAAGCCCCTAGCTTTTGGAGCACTGTTCCTTCATCAGATAAGTTACCTGAGGCTCTGAAAGCTAGTAGCTTTTGCTACCGGCTGAGGTTATTCATGAAGGCCAGCACCTTCTCAATATTGCCTGAGATGTGACAATTCTCAGGTTAAATCACCACCAGCCATCTCCCCCCCTCAAAGGGCTACTCCACCATCAGGTAAGTTACCTGATGCTTTTGCTACCAAATGAACCCGTTGGACTTTAACCTGGTGTTCTGAGACTTCTTACTCTCTCTAAGATCAACACATAACAATTTTTAATCTAACTAACAGTGAGCAAGTTAACTAAACTATTCACAAACTGAATAATTCCCTTCTATTAACCATTCCCGAATAAAACAAGATTCTAGTGGAACGCTGTTCAAATAAATACAATTCCCACTCATTAACAAAATAGAATTTAGTCAGTCTCTAAATTACAACCAGGTTTTGTGACTTCTGAAATACTCTGGGCTTTCCCTGTTGATTGTTCTGTCTAGAACTCCTTTCTCCTTGGGTAACGTTGCTATCTAAGATGGCACTTTCTCAAAGACATAGATGAAGCTATGAGAGACGATGATTCTCCCTCAGGAGAAAGTTTAGAGCTGAGTTGTTAGCTCTGGCAGGTGGCAGTTTCTCTCCCTCTTTGTCCCATTGCCCCCTTCTTTCATACCCGTGATGGCATATCAATATTTCCCACAACAGGATTGCTTGGAGGTTGTCAAAACTATCAGATTTAAATTTAATAGGTTTTTGGTATCTAAGCGCCTGATTTAAATTGATACGCTGAATTCAAAAGCCACTTGACTTGGTAAATACTGCTGCTTGGCCTTTCAATACAAACGCTTCCACTTAGAGCTCTCTATGTCCTTGCATTTTAAATCTCTAAGCCCAGAAAAAGCACCACCTTTGAGCAGGACCATGCAATACTTCCCCAACCCCCCAACCCCCAGCATTTTACAATGTTACAAACACCAAATTTTAACTTCCTACCTTCCAAACTACAATGACTCTATCCAACCTCACAACACATCTGAAACAAAATAATAGTTATGAGAACGAGGAGATGATCTCTGGGGTTCAGTTTCTCTGATCAGGACCTTCCACACATCTGACGAAGGAACACCATTTCTGAAAGCTTGTGAGATTACTATCAAATAAACTGGTTGGTCTCTAACCTGGTGTTAGAACATAGAACATAGAACACCACAGCACAAACAGGCCCTTCGGCCCACAAGTTGCGCCGATCACATCTATACCTACCAGGCCATAGAGCTATCTGTAACTCCCAATCCCATTAAATCCCATGCACTCATCCAGAAGTCTTTTAAAAGACCCCAGCGAATTTGCCTCTACCACCATCGACGGCAGCCGATTCCACTCACTCACCACCCTCTGAGTGAAAAACTTACCCCTAACATCTCCTCTGTACCTGCTCCCCAGCACCTTAAACCTGTGTCCTCTTGTAGCGACCATTTCATCCCTGGGAAATAGCCTCCGAGAATCCACCCTATCTATTCCTCTCAACATTTTATAAACCTCTATCAGGTCACCTCTCAACCTTCGTCTCTCCAGGGAGAAGAGTCCCAGCTCCCTCAACCTATCTTCATTAGGCATGCCTCCCAATCCAGGCAACATCCTTGTAAATCTCCTCTGCACCCTCTCAATAGCTTCCACATCCTTCCTGTAGTGAGGCGACCAGAACTGCGCACAGTACTCCAAGTGGGGTCTGACAAGGGTCTTATAAAGTTGCAGCATTACCTCCCGACTCCTAAACTCAATTCCTCGATTAATGAAGGCCAGTACACCATACGCCTTCTTGACCACATCCTCCACCTGCGAGGCCGATTTAAGAGTCCTGTGGACCCAAGATCCTTAGCTCTTCAACCCAGCTAAGACTCCTACCCTTGATATTGTACTCCTTCATCCCATTGGACCTGCCAGGGATCTTTGTTGTGACTTCTTGCTCAGTTTGTGGCCAGCTGTCATGTCCTTGAAATTCCTGTGTCAATTTGGTTTGCTTTTATGGGAATTTTTATCCAGGCTGACATGCGGCAGGATAATGCACAAATGAATGCTCTGAATATGAGACCTCCAAGGGTGAACGTGCCTGGAGATAACCCCAAGAGTAAGATCCACTATCTCTGATTGACTAAAACAATTAAAGGTAATATCAAACTTCAAGAGAAAACAGGGGACAGTTCAAAGACAGATCAGAAGATTGGACAGAATATTAAAAAAACTTAAAGAATGACCAAAAGATTGGTAAGGAGGTACAAATAGATTAGGATAGCTAGTAATCAAAAGATGAATAGATAGTATAGATATTTAAAGTTAATAAAGTAAGCATTGGTCGTATAGATAGAGAGTCTGGAGAAGAAATAACGAAAAATATGGGAATGGCTGATGGATTGGACAGGAAATTTGCATTAGTCTTTATTACAGAAAATACGACCAACATCCCAGAAGTAGCTGCAACTCAGGAACGTGGGAAAATTACAATTACCAGGGAAGTGATGCCAAGCAAATTGCCGGAGGAGCAGGCTGACAAATCCTCAGATCCAAGTGGACTTCATTCTGAAAGAAGTGGCAAACGAGGCTGGTTTTCATTTTTCAAAATTCCCTAGATTTGGAGGCAATTTGATTAGAAAATGGCAAACTTATTCCAAAAGGCAGGGAGTGCCTCAAAAAGGCAGTGATTAGCTTAAGAGTTGAAAAAGAGGCAGCATGGACGAGTTGGGCCGAAGGGCCTGTTTCCATGCTGTAAACCTCTATGACTGTGAGACAGAAAGCAGGAGACTACAGGCCAGTTAGCCTAACATCTGTCATTGGGAAAATGTTAAAAGCTATTATTAAAGATGTTACAGAAGGGCATTTTAATTTACGTTAAAGGTGCTATATAAATGCAGGTTGTTGAATGGTTCAAAGGATTTCTGTAATGTAGGTGCCCTGATCAGTAGAGAGTGCAGTGTTTTATGTTCAATCTTCTATGCTTCCCTTCACACCCATAACAATGTAGAAAGTTAGAGTTGCGTCCTCACACACAAACCATGCCTAATTATTACTCTTGTCTTCAGGAGTTTTTGATTTAACAGTTTGATAAGCCTGCGTAGATGTCCCTATTACTGACAGCGCTCTTGTGTGTGTTTTGGCTTTTCACGGCAAGTGTTCTTGCAAAGTGGGGAATGAGTTCCGTTGTAGCCTTTCGTGCTTGAACAGTGCTCAGTTAGCTGAGCCTGCTGTACATGTGAAGACTGTGCAATCAGCCATGAGTCACGGAGCTGAGACCTTAAAAGTCATGACTCACTAGTGCAGCTCGACATCTCGGCACAAGTGAACTGTGAAAAGCATCTCCCCGCTGTTCAGCTTTCAGCGGACAAGTGAAGTCTCATCAAAACAAACCAAAACAAAGCAGCAGAAGCCAATCACTCCACTGCTCACAGTCCCACTCCATTTAACAAGGAGACACGCACTGATATTTAAGACATGGCCATTCAAGACGTTTAGAATCATAGAAACTCTACAGTGCAGAAAGAGGCCCATCGAATCCGCACCGAACACAATCCCACCCAGGCCCTACCCCCATATCCCTACATATTATACCCACTAATCCCTCTAACCTACACATCCCTGGATACTAAGGGGCAATTTTTTAGCATGGCCAATCAACCTAACCCGCACATCTTTGGACTGTGGGAGGAAACCGGAGTACCCGGAGGAAACCCATGCAGACACGAGGAGAATGTGCAAATTCCACACAGACAGTGACCCGAGCCGGGAATCAAACCCTCGAGCTGTGAAGCAGCAGTGTTAACCCACTGTGCTACAGGTACAGCTATCTATAATGATCGCATAAGTTAAGATTTATGGATAAGATTTTAAAAAATAGTTATGGAAGACAGGCCCAGGGCATATTTGTGAAGCCTGCAGCATGTAATTTGTACGAACTTTGAACTTCCTCATTCTTGTTCAATTAGTCAGTGCTAATCATGGCCCATCAGATTGTAACGAGACAGTTTCTGGGTCAACGCTCACAGTATAACATATTACAGTGGGGGCTTTTCCTTTGTAAAGAGCTAAGCTGCAACGACATTGTTACAGTGGCAGATGTTGTAAAGGTTCCTCGCGTTACAGAGAGGACAACACAACCTCAAACAGTGCAGTAGGTGTCAATCATGACTTTTCCTTTTAATTCTTTATCCCACCCTCTCTCCATTCCACCGGTTTAAACTCGATCACTTTTCTAACCTTTCTCCGTTTGAATGAAAGGCTTCCATAGATGCTGCCAGGTGTGCGACATTCTGAGCTTTCAATCGCCCTTCACTAAATAATTCTGGCTCTCTTTCATAAATTCACTAAAAACTTCTCACCAATGATGTTAAATGATCAGGGTTCTGATTATCTCCACTTATTGAACAAGGCTGTTTGTCAAGTTTTAGTTTTAGCTTATTTATTAGTGTCACAAGTAGGTTTACATTAACACTGCAATGAAGTAACTGAAAATCCCCTAGATGCCACACTCCGGCGTCTGTTCAGGTACACTGAGGGAGAATTTAGCACGGCCAATGCATCTAACCAGCACGTCTTTCGGACTGTGGGAGGAAACCAGAGCACCCGGAGGAAACCCACGCAGACACGGGGAGAACATGTAGACTCCGCACAGACAGTGACCCAAGCCGGGAATCGAACCCAGGTCCCCGGTGCTGTGAGGCAGCAGTGCTAACCACTGTGCCACCGTGCCATCAAAAGTATCAGTAATTCTCCCAAAAGAACTCAATTGGTGGGAAAACTGTTCCGGATCATGACTGTTTTGTCAGTTCAGCTTCTCATTCGAATCTCCACTCTCTGAGCACTGCAGAGATCCCAGTGGTGCATCCCATTAAAAAGTGGGGCCTATTCGCACCAGAGTCAGACAGTTCTGGAACTCTGCACATGTGCAGTGACTCCGATCTGTCAGACCCCCCCATTTGCTGGTCGGCTCGATCACTGGCCAGCTGTGGACCCCCTCAGTGCTGCCCTTCCATCACCCCCCCCACCTCAACACAGCCCACTCACGGCTCCTACAACAATTCCCGGGCCAGCCCTGATTCTCCCCATCCTAGACTGTCCCTATGTCCTGTCCCGATGACTCTGCGCTGTTGTGTATCATGAAGGCTGCAGAGTCGCTGAGCAGAGACTGATAGCCAAGTTCCACACACATGAGGACGGCCTCAACCGGGATCTTGGGTTCATGTCGCACTATCTGTAACCCCCATGACTTGCCTGGGCTTGTAACATCTCACTAACTGTCCTGTCTGGAGACAATACACATCTCTTTAACCTGTGCTTAACCCTCTCTCCACTCACATTGTCTGCACCTTTAAGACTTGAATAGCAGGTTAGCTGGAAAGGCTCACATTCTAATCAGTATTCTGTAAACTGTGTGTGTCTTTATACACCCTTCTCTGATCAGAACCTTCCACACACCTGATGAAGGAACAGCGTTTCCGAAAACTTGTGAGTTTACCATCAAATAAACTGGTTGGACTTTCACCTGGTGTTGTGAGACTTTTTACTGTGTTTACCCCAGTCTAATGCCGGCATTTCTACATCATGACTACTGTGGGTGGCACAGTGGCACTATAGTTAACACTGCTGCCTCACAGCTCCAGGGGCTTGGGTTCAATTCCTGGCTTGGGTCACTGTCTGTGTGGAGTTTGCACGTTCTAGGAATACAGTATCAATTCTCATCTCCAGATCTGAAACATGTAGGCTGGAATTCTCTGACTTTGCCCGCGGTTGGGATTTTCCATACACGCTGCGGCGAATGGAATTTTGGCTAAATGCCAAACTCTCCATTTTCGCTGGCAAATGGTGACAGGGGAATGACATTAAAGGATTCTGGCCTCATTGAAGCAATATTGAAATTGAGACAAATGTTAGCAGATTTGAACAGATGGAGACTCTTTATTCTGAAAAAGGAAAGAGCCAGCGATCTTTAACATCAGGAAGGGATTCAGTCACGTGGATATGAAAAATTGTTCCCACTTCAAGCTGATTCCACAACCAGGGATATAAATTTAACATCGTTTTAGGAGGAATATTTTTACAAAGTGAGTGGTGAAAATGTGGAACTCACTGCCTCATGGAGAGGTTGAAACAGATATACACGCCCCCACCCCTACTCCACACACACATATAAACGTTATATGGAAATGCCGGTGTTGGATTGGGGTGGGTACAGTAAGAAGTCTCACAACACCAAGTTAAAGTCCAACAGGTTTACTTGGAATCACGAGCTTATGGAGTGCTGCTCCTTCATCAGTTGATGACTTCTTACGTATAACCAAAGACAGAGCACACATCCTTACACACACAGACACACACACACACACACACACACACACACACACACACACACACACACACACACACACACACACACACACACACACACACACACACACACACACACACACACACACACGCCCCAAACAATACCTAAATACATACATGCACGCACACAACCATGCAACTTCTAAATGACCCAACCCAATTAAACAGCCACACATCTCCACACAACAGAAAATAAATACACCAACAAATGTACAGTCCAAAGTAAAAACACGCACACAAATTAGAGGCTGGCCGTTTTTAACATAAGATTTATTGCATTAAATGTTCAATATAACACATTTATTCAGCATTCCATATTTTTTATTAGCAATAACTAAACATACACCTATTGGTGTTGACAACAAAACCCTGCCCAGATGTTTTAGTCAGAGAATTCCAAATATTTTACAGTATTTGTAATTTGTTTGAAGTCTCAGTTCTAACTGGTGACTGGAACGATATCTTTCGGTGACGCACTGCTGAGAATGGGTTCTACCGCTTGTGCAGATGTGACTGTCAGGGTTGAATAGCTGTCAGTTTTAAATTGTGGGTTTTAATCTTTGCAACAGTGAGAGTGAGTGAAGGCAAATGAGCTGATGGATTGAGTAGTGATGGGCAGAGACTGGAGGTAGGTGTGTGATGGGGATGTTAAGGGATTAAGGAGTTGCTGAGGATTACGATGCAGGATATTATTTGCAGATTGAACTCACACAATGACAGAATTATGGAATTGTTACAATAGAGGAGAAGGCCATTTGGTCCCTCGTGTCTGTACTAGCTGAATGAGAATTCGCTTAGCGCACATTACGGACTTCCTGATCTCAGTTCTTCTTGAACATGCGTCTAGAAGGCCTCCTACTTCTCTCTGAATAAAGGATGTCTCTCCTCTCCATTTCTTTCACCAACACCTCTAGTGCAATTTTAACTCACACTTCTGCTATTCCTCAAAGTATCAAAGCATTGATTCAGTTTTCAAATGTTTTCCGCAACCTCTTCCAGACATTATACAATTCCCCTTTAAGAGGTGAAGGCTGCCTTCGAGTAACACGAGTACGGTCAAATGGGCAACTTAAAATGGTGATTTCCAGAGCGCGCTGGGATAATTGGACAAGCACTGAAACAGCAGGCTGCAGCTTAAAAGGCAGAGATAAACAGGCTGCAGCTCCAGACGACTGAATACTAAGGAAATAGGCCATCCCAAAGACAATGGACACTCTCTAGTCAAACATACTTGGTTACCAGATAAAGGGGAGCCTTAATCCCCTATCTGGAAGGGAGGTATGTGACCTACGTACCTCCAGCACCTACAGGCATGGCTGTATTTCTCCAGTTTCCACCCAAAACATGTTAAAGAAGCCATCCCCTACGGACAAGCCCTTTGTCTTACTGATACACTTCAGGAAAGGATGTCCCGAAGCATGGTACATTGGGGAGACCGTGCAAACGCTACAACAACGGATGAATGAACACCAGGCAGGAATGTTCTCTTCCTGTTGGGGAACACTTCAGCAGTCACAGGCATTCAGCCTCTGATCTTCCGGTAAGCATTCTCCAAGGCTGCCTTCACAACACACAACAGCGCAGAGTCGCTGAGCAGAGACTGATAGCCAAGTTCCGCACACATGAGGACGGCCTCAACCGGGATCTTGGGTTCATGTCGCACTATCTGTAACCCCCATGACTTGCCTGAACTTGCAAAATCTCACAAACTGTCCTGTCTGGAGACAATACACATCTCTTTAACCTGTGCTTAAGCCTCTCTCCACTCACATTGTCTGTACCTTTAAGACTTGATTACCTGTAAAGACTCACATTCCAACCATTACTTTGTAAATTGAGTTTGTGTCTTTATATATCCTGTTTGTGAACAGAAATCCTCACTCACCTGAAGAAGGTGCGACGCTCCAATAGCTCATGCTACCCAATAAACCTGTTGGACTTTAACCTGGTGTTGTGAGACTTCTCACTGTTGGGTACACACCCAGAGATCGGTGTGGCAGCACCTGATTGGACTTCTAGCGATCAGGATGATCAAGTCCTGATCGATTGATTGACAAGAATCAGGAGACCACCCAAAGAAACCAAGGAGGGATAAAAAGTGTTGTTCAAAAGGAGAAACTCTCTGCCTCTCTTGCTCTGACCCCACTAACGAACTATGACAATGGTGACCATCACCAGCAACGACCAGCACGAGGAGAGCTACCACAGCTGAGAAGAAACGATGACCAGAGCCAGAGTCCCAGACCAAACCAAAGACCCAGACTATGCCGACAACTACCGAGACCAGCACACAGATAAAGGCCAATATCTGCTTGGGTATTTGCTGGTCATGCAAAGTTAATATCTAGTATTGGACTTGAACTTTAGTATTTCGGTAAAATAACTTATTGTTGGTTGGGTGGGTGATTATTGATTGTGTGTTTAAGTAAATACAAAGAACAAAGAACAACACAGCATGGGAAACAGGCCCTTCAGCCCAACGAGCCCGCGCCGCCATTTTAACATTGTGAGTGCCCTCTTCTACCTATGACCTTTGTTTACGCCTATTGGACTCCACAATAAAGGATTCATAACCAGATTAAGGGGAGACTAATTTAGGGACAATTTGTTAACACCAATCAGCCTAAGAGCACATCTTTGGGGTGTGGGAGGAAACTGGAGCACCCGGAGAAAACCCACGCAAGCACGGGGAGAATGTGCAAACTCCCTGGCTCAAATCCATGTATCTGCACAGCAAACAGTGATAGTCACTGAGCTGTCGTGTTGCCTGTTAGCTGGTCCAGTTTAAGCGTACACTAACGACGTGAAGCACTAGGCTACTCTCGAAACATCCAAGAGCAGCCCTCGTACGACCCACCGCGTGTATACCCCTCGTTGGCCAACAAGGCGGACTGAATGACCTGTGGATTAAAAGAAAAGACATCAATAAACATGCACAACTTATACACACATTCACGGAATCCCCAGAAGCTCAGAAGTAAGACAAGTGAGTCAGAAAAGGTCCATAGGAATCAATTGATTCCCAGGAATGCCCCAAGGCTCTTGATCTTTATTTAGAACAGTCTCCTGTATCCCCCTATCTCTAGTCCGCTCATCTAAGTAAACCTTAAACAACTCTAGCGTGCCTGCCTCCACCACCAAATATTGTTGTATTAACAAGAAGTCTACTCGCAATTCTTCGTCCACCGTATAAGGGTTAAAACAGACTGTGTGGCAGGCACAACGAATGTTAGTTGCAATACCTGGCCTGGTGCCTGGTGCAGTCATTGCACAGCACGGCTCGTTCTGTCTGCATGCAGCAATTGTTTCAAACAGCAAGCTGTACAAATTTAATTTGCTTCCGGCAGTGCAATAAATAAACCGGGGTGAATTATTTAGATGATCCACGCACCCATTTTTCGGGCTTATCAGCTCGAACCTCCACACGCAGCTAGCTCCCTATATGTTAAAGCAAGCTCACTGTAAGCCCACAGATGTGAAGGCACATTGTGAGTGGGCAAAGAGTGCCTCATTCAGTTTAACCAACTTCGGGCAGTCCTTATCTTAAAAACCCTCCTGGAAACCCTGCAGGAAAACCCAGTAAACAATCAACGTGATCAAAGATTGCCTTTGACTCAAGAAGACAAATTAATTAGAAAGAATCATAGAATCCCTACAGTGCAAGAGGCCATTCAACCCATCGAGTCTGCACCGACCACAATCCCACCCAGGCCCTATTCCTGCAACCCCACACATTATCCTGCTAATCCCCCTGACAATAGGGTCAAATTAATCTAACCCACCCATCCTTGGAGTGTGGGAGGAAACCGGAGCACCTGGGCAAAACCCACGCAGACATGGGGAGGATGTGCCAACTCCACATAGACGGTGACCTGAGGCCGGAATCGAACCCAGGCCCCTGGCACTGTGGGGCAACAATGCTAATAATTGTGCCACCGTGCTACCCCTTAAAGGGTTAAAACATTCATATTCCCAACATATTGAACCCCAAGATCTCTCTGTTCCTCCATATTCTTCAGAATCCTGCCGTTGACCCTGTAATCCGCATTCAAGTTTGTCCTACCAAAATGAATCAGGGTTATTACCAAGTAGAAACTGTACAGAGGCTGGCACCCTGGCTTCCCCAGAGCAGCCCATCAGCTGCTCCAATCCCTAACTGTCTACCATATTGCCATCGAGATGTCTTCTGTCTAAGAGAGGACTCCACCCCTCCCGGGGTGATTACCCACTCTCGGTCCCTACTGGTCCCTCAAACCAGGTGACCCTCGCCTGCTGTGCCGCTCTTAAAGGGACAATCGCCACAAATCAGCATGGGCAGAACCCACAATGACAGAGCCAGACAGAAGGCAGCGGAACTTCTTTATCTTCACAATTGAATTGTCTGCAACTGTCCCAACTTAATTGTTTTTGACTTGAAGAGCAGAATTGCAGATGACGCCAAACAGAGAGCTGCTTTCTTTGAAGCTGTTGTGCTGCTTTTATTAGCTTTCTCGGTCGGCCTGTCTGATTTTTGAAGGCAGGATGAATAATGTAGCGTGTCATTAGTATGCGGGAGCTCTGTTTAATTTCTCTTTTGGGGACGGGGATAAACTTTGCAGCACATAAACAAAGATTGGAAATCGGAGTAGATTGGATCATAGAAAGTTCGAAAAGGACCTAGGTCAGCCCGATAGTGAGTCGGGAGCTACAGGTTATGTCCCAGGTAGCAGGTTCACTGCACCATCCGAGATACGTCACTAAGGTAGAACCATAGAAAATTACAGCTCAGAAACAGGCCTTTTGGCCCTTCTTGTCTGTGCCAACCATTTTTTTGCCTAGTCCCACTGACCTGCGCTTGGACCATATCCCTCCACACCCCTCTCATCCATGAACCTGTCCAAGTTTTTCTTAAATGTTAAAAGTGATTTATCCGGCAGCTCATTCCACACTCCCACCACTCTCTGTGTGAAGAATCCCCCTCTAATATTCCCTTTAAACTTTTCTCCTTTAACCCATGCCCTCTAGTTTTTTTCTCCCCTAGCCTCAGTGGAAAAAGCCTGCTTGCATTCACTCTATCTATACCCATCAAAATCTTATACACCTCTATCAAATCTCCCCTCATTCTTCTACACTCCAGGGAATAAAGTCCTAACCTATTCAATCTCTCTCTGTAACTCAGCTTCTCCGTACAAATAGCTATTCCGTGAAGCTAGAGTTAGAAGAGAGATTTGTGTTATTTGTGTACATCTTTACAGAACAATGGCCTTGTAGGTCTCAACAACGTTCATGGGATCTGAATGAGTGATCACAAAACCAGCAGATTTGGTATCTTCTGACTCAGTGAACAGAAATATTTACTCATGAATAGTTAGAAGGATTAAAATCGCTTCTCACTCCTGGGTAACAAACTGGTGATCGCACCACCCTCTCCCAGTTTTCCCCCTGTTTCTCTAGCTTCACTGTATCTCCCCCCCTATCAACATCCTGGGGGTCAGCATTGACCAGAAACTGAACTGGACTAGCCATATAAATACAATGACTTCAAGAGTACGTCAAAGGCCTACAGTGACTAGCTCACCTCTTGACTCCCCAAAGCCTGTTCACCATCAACAAGGCACAAGTCAGGAGTGTGACGGAACACTCTCCACTTGCCTGGACGAGCACAGATCCAACAACACTCCAGGACAAGGCAGCCCACATCATTCAGAGCAAAGCAGTCTGTCAAAGCGTCAACTCCTAAAACATCTGTAAAAATTCCAGAACATACATGACTAAAACATGACTTCCCCATTCATTGCGAAACAATTGGAGTCATCCCTGTCCCTTGGAGCAGTGTTTGTGTTCTGTTTAGAACCATGAGATCAAAGTCTCTTCTGCTTATTTGCTGAGGAAATGAATAAAATTACTTTGGGCAGCCTTCATTAGATGAGAATTGAAAAACCAATCTATCCGTAATTCATTATTAATTGGCATTATGTTCCCACATACAGGAAGTTAAAGACAGTTTGATGAAGACGGGATATTGAGTTTAAAAATTGGCAAGTCACGTTGCACCTTTATAGACTCTTAGTTAGGCTGCACTTGGAATATAGTGTTCAATTCTGGTTGCCACACTACCAGAAGGATGTGGAGGCATTGGAGAGGGTACAGAAAAGATTTACCAGGATGTTGCCTGATACGGAGGGCATTAGCTATGACGAGAGTTTGTTTGTTCTCACTGGAGCGATATAGGTTGAGGGGAGTCTACAAGATTATTAGAGGCATGGACAGAATGGATAGTTAGAAGCTTTTACCCAGGGTGGAAAGGTCAATTACTCGGGGGCACAGGTTTAAGGTGCGAGAGGCAAAGTTTAAAGGAGATGTACGAGGCAGATTTTTTGCACAGAGGTTGGTGAGTGCCTAGAATCCATTGCCAAGGGAGGTAGTGGAAGCAGACACGATAGTGACTTTTAAGGGGCATCTTAACAAATACATGAATAGGATGGGAATAGAGGGATATGGTCCCCGGAAGGGTAAGGGTTTTAGTTAAGTTGGGTAACATGGTCGGTGCAGGCTGGGAGGGCCAAGGGCCTGTTCCTGTGCTATAATTTTCTTTGTTCTTTGTGTGGGTACAGTTAGTGTGGGACATTCAGACTGATATCGTAAGAGGTTTTTTTAATTGATTTATGGGACATGGGTGTCACTGGCTCGATCACCATTTATTGCCCATCCCTTATTGTCCTTGACGTGGCGATGGTGAGCTTCCTTTTTGAAATCCCTGCATTTCATGTGGTGTAGGTACACCCATAGTGCTGTTAGGGACAGAGTTCTAGGATTGTTACCCAGCGACAGTGATGGGGCGGCGATATATTTCCAAATCAGGATGGCGAGTGGCTTAGAGGGGGGCATCCAGGTAGTGGTGTTACCATGGGCGTATGGCCCTTGTCCTTCTAGATGGTAGTGGTTGTGGGTTTAGAAGGTTCTGTAGAAGGAGTCTTGGTGAATTGCTGCAGTGTATCTTGTGGACCGTACGCACTGCTACTACTGAGCGTTGGTGATGGGGGGAGTGAATGATTGTAGATGGGGTGCCAATCAAGCATTGCTTTGTCAATGGTTTGATGCTTACTTTTGTCAAACTCTACACCTTCTGTTGCTATTGTTTCACTCTCAGACTCAAGAGTTGAAGACCTTCAGGTTTGTAAAGCTGGCCACATAGCTCTGGCAGGAGATATTTCATCATTTGAGATGCTCCTTGACAGATGATTGGATGTAGCATTGTTGGAGGATTCACAAGCTATAAGAGATGTGACAGAGATACTCCTTTTGGTGGCTGCCCACCTCGTACTTTCCCACGGAGAACAATGGAATGTCGAGGGTTATATCAATCTGTGCATTCCAACCTCCACTTGCGGACAAACAGAAGCTGATTTTAGGAATCGATCTCTAAATTTGGCAAAACGGTGGCGCAGTTGTTAGCACTGCTGCTTCACAGCTCCAGGGACCTGGGTTCGATTCCCGGCTCGGGTCACTGTCTGTGTGGAATTTGCACATTCTCCTCATGTCTGCATGGGTTTCCTCCGGGTGCTCCGGTTTCCTCCCACAGTCCGAAGATGTGCGGGTTAGGTTGATTGGCCATGCTAAAAAATTGCCCCTTAGTGTCCAGGGATGCGTAGGTTAGGGGGATTAGTGGGTATAATATGTAGGGATATGGGGGTAGGGCCTGGGTGGAATTGTGTTCGGTGCAGACTCGATGGGCCGAAGGGCCTCTTTCTGCACTGTAGGGTTCTATGATTCTACGATTCTATGATTCACTGCTGCCTCACAGCATCAGAGACCCGGGTTTGATTCCAGCCTTGGGTCACTGTCTGTGTGGAGTTTGCACATTCTCCCTGTGTCTGCGTGGGTTTCCTTCAGGTGCTCCAGTTTCCTCCCACACTCCAAAGATGTGCGGGTTAGGTTGATTGACCTTAGTTAATTGCTAAATAGCAATTAACACTTGCCCCTGAGGGGTTTTAGGGGTATTAGTTTGCTAAATATGTGGGGTTACGGAGATAGGGTCCAGGTGGAATTGTTGTTGGTGCAAGTTTGATGGACTGAATGGCCTCCTTCAGCACTGTAAGGATTCTATGATTCTACAGACAGCCCAAGGGAGTGTTTTACATCCTCAGATTTCTTTATAAGACGCACAGTGTGTCTGCTCATTGGGTCCAACAATACCTCAGCTGTCACTTAGTTAGGAAGCACTGAGAGCCAGTCCCTGGATTGACAGGTATAGCTGTATGATCTCTCGAAAAAGACTCTTGATTGAAATGTCCATCAGCAATCACTCAGATCCTGGGGATATATACAGGCCGAAGAAAGTATGAGTGAAGAGTAATATTGATTCTGCCAAAACTTATTAATGCAACATTTCATCAGGACCCAGCTGTGTGTGCAGCAAAGTGGATGAATTCACTAGATTCTGCCCCGTCCTACACAGATTTACCAGAATGACATTTTCACATTTGGGGAAAAAATAGTGGCTTGACGATACTGGTGATATTGACGATTCGGTTCGCCTTGTTGTCCAACAAGGGGCATACACGTGGTGGGTCGTGCGAGGGCTGCTCTTGGATGTTGTTTCGAGAGTTGCCTAGTGCTTCACGTCGTTAGTGTACGCTTAAACTGGACCAACTGGCGGGCAAGACGACAGCGCAGTGACTATCACTGTTTGTTGTGCAGATACATGGATTTGGGCCGGTGTCTGTGGGAGTTTGCACATTCTCCCCGTGCTTGCGTGGGTTTTCTCCGGGTGCTCCGGTTTCCTCCCACTCCCCAAAAAACGTACTGTTCGGCTGATTGGTGTAACAAATTGTCCCTAAATTAGACCTCCCTTAATCTGATTATGGTTCCTTTACTGTGGAGTCCAATAGGCATAGGTCATAGGTAGAAGAGGGGGCTCACAATGTTAAAATAGAGGCGCGGGCTCGTTGGGCCAAAGGGCCTGTTTCCCGTGCTGTGTTATTCTTTGTTCTTTGAATCGGACAAAAAAAGGATAGTTCATCACTTTTAATCCTTGGACAACATTCTGAAGTCCTGACTGATATTAAACTCCAATAAATTAATTCTAAAATAAAATCCAAAGAACTCTGTCTGTGGGCAATATGAAGATGATCAGTGGCAAATTTAACTCCGTTTACAACAGTCACCTTCTCCGCAAATTTCAGGATAGATTAGTAATGCTCCATTTTTACCTTTTGTAACACACCTGCCATCAACAACCCAGCTTTTCTCACTTTTCCATTCCATGTCACTTACACAGCTTTTCCTTCTCTCTTGGAACATTTTATTTTTCAGAAAGAAATATAAATTAGAAGAACAGAGTAGACCATTCAGCCACTCTAATCTTCTCAACCATTAAATAGGATCATCATTTGTCGTCACTTCAACTCAACCTACAGCCCAGTCCCCCATTCCCTTGAATTCACTTAATGTCCAAGTATCTATCAATCTCAGCCTTGAATGTACTAAATAACGGGGTGTTGAGTGCTCTCTGGAAGACAGCATTCTGAAATTGCGGCATACAAGATGATCAGAGGGTTAGATAGGATGGATAGTGAGAGCCTTTTTCCTCGGATGGTGATGGCTAACACGAGGGGACGTAGCTTTAAATTAAGAGGTGGTAATTATAGGATGGATATCAGAGGTAGGTTCTTTACTCAGAGGGTAGTAAGGGCGTGGAATGCCCTGCCTGCAGCAGTTGTGGACTCGCCAACTTTAAGGGCGTTCAAATGGTCAGTGGATAGGCATATGGATAACATTGGAATAGTTTAGATTAGAGGGTCATTAGATTGGTTCCACTGGTCGGTGCAACATCGAGGGCTGAAGGGCCTGTACTGCATTCTATGATCTATGTTCTATGTTCTAATTCCAAAGATTTGCATTGCTCTGAATGAAGAAATGTCTCCTCATTTAATGCCTAGTTGCAGACACCTAACAGTGAAACTAAGGAACCTAGTTCTAGATTCTCCAACCAGGGGAACCAACCTCTCTGCATTTACCCTGTCAAACCCTCAAGGAATTTTATCCATTTCAATAAGATCATCTCTCATACTTTTAAATTCCTGAGAGTATAGTCTTATTCTACTCAATCCTTCTTTATAGGACTACCTCTTATCCCAGGAATCGATCAAAAGGAGCTGCGGTTGACCTTGTTTTTGCTTTAATGTGCATGCGTTATTCATGGACAGAATCTCCTGTGATTACTCCTTTGATGTCCCTTCTGAGACACAAAGCTCTCTCTATTAAAGTATCCAGTCGCAAATTGCTTTCAATTATTCAGACCAAACACCTCAATGAGATATGGTAATAAATCATTCCCTAGTCTCCCGACTCCAGAAAGAAAGATGGAATTTCGAAGGAGGCAGAGATTTCCAAGATTGTCTTTATCTGAATCATTGACGTAAAACAAATAATGAAAATAATTTAAATCGCATCACAAGGAAAACCCATGAACACATTGTGCCAGTAATAATCTTTCAGTGGAATTGTCCACTCAAATCCAGTACTTTGTCCATTCCCTTATCTTTTTAAATCCTTCTTTTTGGACACTTACCTTTTAAGACTTTTGAACAATATTATATCTTCCTCTTGTGACTATGTATTCCGTGATCCAATAATCCTCTGCGTGAAAACATTTCTTCTAACTTCCCTTTTGTTGTTTCACTGCCTGCCCTGAGTCTACATCTCTTTGTTTCTAATCTTTCATTATTTATTCTCTCAGAACAATTCATAGAGAATATTAATGTAGCATTGTGTGTAATATGACCAGGTTGGCATCCTTTAACACAGGAAACATATGCTGCTTTGATTCTGACAGTCTTACACAGGCTGGGTTAGGTCAAAATGGCCAAAATCAATTTGGTGGCTTCCCTTCTTAACCATCTCTGTTTTGGTGAAAAGAAAATTACCCATCCTTATAAGCACTTCTTAATAAATATAAACCCTTTTCCCTGGTATAATTGCAGTAAATCCTCATTTTCATGGTGGCACAGTGGTTGGTACTGCTGCCTGTCAGCACCAGGGTCCCAGACTCGATTCCGGCCTTGGATGACTGTCTGTGTGGAGTTTGCACATTCTCCCCGTGTCTGCGTGGGTTTTCCTCCGGGTGCCCCGGTTTCCTCCCACACTCCAAAGATGTTCGGTGGATTGGCCGTGCTAAATTGCCCCTTAGTGTTACAAGATGTGTAGGTTAGGGCGATTAGTGGGGCAAATGCACAAGGTTAGGGGGGTAGGGTGGGGGATAGGCCTGGATAAGATACTCTGTCGGAGGGCCGATGCAGACTTGATGGGCCAAATGGCCTCCTTCTGTACTGTAGTGATTCTCATCTGGTCCATACAAGATTGTTGTTGGAATCACAGACAAAACTGCAATTGTGGCCTAAGCCATTTCTTGTATGAACTCGAGAAGACTTCTCACTTTTTACATTCAACGCTCCAATATTCAACACCTCATTCTTGGCACCCCCATACATCCCTGCTCCTCCACTCCTCACTCAGAATTGAGCTACTTAAGATGCTCTTCCCTCCACTGTCCTTTCTCCCAAAGGTATTATTCTACAATGCCCTGGATCTCCTGTTCTCATCACCCAAAATTGCCTTGGTCCTCCCTCATAATTTGATTCTCAATTTGACATTCTCAACAAATTTTAAATTATCATTCTGATTTTGCTCTGACCATGTCATTAATGAACCACAAATCGGTCTCAGCACAAATCACAAACACTTCCTGCCAATTCAAGAACAATTTATTGTGATGCTCTGCTTCTGCCCATTAGTTATCTCTCACTCACTCACTCTCTCTATCTACAGAATTACATTCCTTTTTAATAGCATACTGGTGAAAAAAACAGCTATCCAGTCTAATCCTATTTCCTAACTCTTC
This sequence comes from Carcharhinus amblyrhynchos, assembly GCF_965287045.1. NCBI lineage: Eukaryota > Metazoa > Chordata > Chondrichthyes > Carcharhiniformes > Carcharhinidae > Carcharhinus > Carcharhinus amblyrhynchos. The sequence goes on along the minus strand of NW_027649782.1, from coordinate 1,601,089 downwards.
ATGTTACAACTGTACAAAACTCTGGTGCGGCCTTGGAGTATTGTGTACAGTTCTGGTCGCCGCATTATAAGAAAGATGTGGAAGCATTGGAAAGGGTGCAGAGGAGGTTTACCAGGATGTTGCCTGGCATAGTGGGAAGGTCTTATGAGGAAAGGCTGAGGGACTTGAGGTTATTTTCATTAGAGAGAAGAAGGTTACAAGGTGACCTGATTGAGGCATACAGGATGATCAGAGGGTTAGATAGGGTGGACAGTGAGAGCCTTTTTTCTCGGATGGTGATGGCTAACACGAGGGGACATAGCTTTAAATTGAGGGGTGGTAATTATAGGACAGACGTCAGAGGTAGGTTCTTTACTCAGAGGGTAGTAAGGGTGTAGAATGCCCTGCCTGCAGCAGTTGTGGACTCGCCAACTTTAAGGGCGTTCAAATGGTCAGTGGATAGGCATATGGATAACATTGGAATAGTTTAGGTTAGAGGGTCATTAGATTGGTTCCACTGGTCAGCGCAACATCGAGGGCTGAAGGGCCTGTACTGCGATGTTCTATGATCTTGAACCTGTGGGTTTTGGCACCTCAAGTCCATCTCCATTTTTTTTTAAATTGCAATGCAAGTTGCTGCCTCTACCACCTTTTCAGGCAATGAGCTGTGGAGCCCCCACCGCCTAGGTGAAAAAGACACTCCTCAACTCTCCCCTTTTACCAATTCCTTTCCATTCTACCAATGATTAATGACTGCTCCACTAAAGTTTTTCCAATCCACTCAAATGAGGCCCTTCCTCATTTTACACAACCTCAGATAGGTTTTTGGTAGGCAAGTGGAATTAAGGGTTATGGGGAGAGGGCGGGAATGTGGAACTGATCCACTTCAGATCAGCATGACCTTATTGAATGGCGGGGCAGGCTCGAAGGGCTAGATGGCCTACTCCTGCTCCTATTTCTTATGTTCTTATGTTCTTATGTTCAATTAAACTTCCCCTCAGCCTAACCCCAACCTATTCTGATCTTTCCTCATCATCACCTTCTCCAGTCCAGGCAACATCTCTTAACTCCTTCACTCCTTTGAAAGTAGTCACAACATTTCTATAGTACGATGACCAGAACATTAAGCAGTAGTCTAATTGTAATCTGATGATCCTTTCATATCATTAACTTTCATTAATTTCCTTCTCTTCTGTTTTAGTCTTTAAATAACATAAAGCATTTCAGACACCATTCCTATATCCAGGGAAATGTATGGACACAAGGAGCTTTTATCTCTCTACACTTCCCAGTGTTGTTATGGAGACCAATAAACCAATGGACCAATTTGACCCATAAGAAACCACTGAAGAGGATTTTACTTTTATAACTTTAACAATGAAACCAAAATCAACATAAAAGCAACATGAATTAACAGGCTAATTGAGGTCAATATAAATTATAAATTTCACCATTAAGTCGCAATGTCTCACAGATTTGTAGGTAGCCCATTCAGCAGATACCACACTAATTTCAGCCACAAAATCCTTCAAAGCTCCAAACAGATTATTTCACCAGACCCTCTCCCACTGCCCTATCCCCATAACCCCACGCATTTACCATGGCTAATCTATCTAACCTACGCATCATGGGCCACTAAGAGGCAACTTAGCTTAGTTCATCAATCTAATCTGCACGTCTTTGGAGTGTGGGAGGAAATCGGAGTACCCGGGGGAAACTCCACACAAAAGATGGAGAGAACATGCAGACCGTCACCCAAGGCCGGAATTGAACCCAGGCCCCTGGCGCTGTGAGGCCGCAATGCTAACCACTGTTCTACCGTGCCCACCTAACAGTGGGCCCTACAGTTACAATAATGCCCAGCAACCATTATCCTTTGCTTTCTGTCACTGAACCAATATTGAATCAAACTTACCACTTCCCCTTTTAATTTCCTCACCAGTCTGCTATGTGTCAGGAATCTTGCTGAAGTCCAAAAAGAATACATCAAACTAATAAATTATTCTATCCATAATGTCATCCATTTAATATTTCATTGACAAGCTTTATCTACAGCTAATATACAGTTTATCTTCTGCCCATATAGAATGTGCAATTTGAGTGCGCATATTCCCTCTGGTACTATACAGCATAATACCATTTCTCTTTTACACTGAGGATTGCCATTAATTAAGAAGGCAAAATGAAATTTTGTCCTTCATTGCTAGAGGGATGGAGTTTAAAAACAGTGAGATTATGTTGCAGCTGTATAAGGTGCTGGTGAGGCCACACCTGGAGTACTGTGTACAGTTTTGGTCTCCTTACTTGAGAAAGGATATACTGGAGGGGGTGCAGAGGAGATTCACTAGGTTAACTCCAGAGTCGAGAAGGTTGATTTATGCGGAGAGACTGTGTGGACTGGGACTCTACTATTGGAATAAATTCAGAAGAATGAGGGGAAGATCTCATAGAAAAAAATATTACGACGGGAACGGATAAGATAGAAGCAGGGAAGTTGTTTCCACCAGTGGGTGAAACCAGAACTAGGGGGGGGGTGTAGCCTCAAGATAAGGGGGAGCAGATTTAGGACTGAGTTGAGGAGGAACTTCTTCACCCAAAGGGTTGTGAATCTGTGGAATTCCCTGCCCAGTGAAGTAGTTGAGGCTGCCTCATTGAATGTTTTTAAGGCAAATACAGATTGATTTTTGAACAATAAAGGAATTAAGGGTAAGTGGAGCTGAGTCTACGAAAAGATCAGCCATGATCTTATTGAATGGTGGAGTAGGCTCGAGGGGCCAGATGGCCTATTCCAACTCCTAGTTCTTATATTCGTATAAAACCAGAGCTATCACTGTGGTCATTACTGAGATGATGTAGATGATGTATGACTTGCGTTGGTTTGTAAAATCTCACTAACTGTCCTGTCTGAAGACAATACACATCTCTTTAATCTATGCTAATGCTATCTCCACTCACATTGTCTGCATCTTTAAGACTTGAATAGCAACTTAGCTGTAAACACTCGCATTCTAATCAGTATTCTGTAAACTGTGTGTGTCTTCATACACCCTTCTCTGATCAGAACCTTCCACATACCTAACGAATGAACAGCGTTTCCGAAAGCTTGTGCGATTACAATCAAATAAACTGGTTGGACCCTAACCTGGTGTTGTGAGACTTCTTACTGTCAATACTGAGATGCCAGAGGTTGAGGAACCCACCAGTATGAAGATCAGTGATAAACAAAATTATGTCAGCTGTGCCAGCCATTGGGAATGCCCAACACAAGGGATTTGGGATTCCATAAAACGTTAGTGAGGTTGGCATCAGGATGGGAATGAAAATGTCAAAGACACTGACTCCCCAGAACCGCACAGCTTTGCAGTATTGAGTAGGAATCTGGTCAATCAAGCCACAGAGAGCAATCATTCTAATCTGGGAACATGGATACAGGGCACAATAGGTGAAGCAAGTGGTCCCCTTATTTCAGCTGCGTCGGTGAGAAGTGAAGCTTGGAATGATGAGATAACCTGCAGAGCTGACAGTATAGAATGCAATATTACATGACTCAAGTTTCAGAGAAATGCCAAAACTTCATGGGAATCTCTTTGAAATTTGTCCCTATCTCTTGAGTGTCGTTAACTTGACCCAATTCTCTGTTGTTTCACTGATTTTTTTCCAAATCTCAGCATCTTTTTATCACTTAACTCACCGGATATTTCCACAGTCCCCATGGACGAGGATGTGATATATTGTTCAGCTGTGCGCTGAGATTATTACACCTCGACAAAACAGGCCTCTGAGTGACAGAGAATTTGGAAATTGAACTGAAGTTTGATTTGCCTATCTCCCAATGGAAATCACTTACAATGAACTTCAACGCCTGGGAGAACTTTACTCAAATAGGGTTGATAAAAATTCCGCGCTTCTTATCCGTTATCCTCTGCGATGCCTCAGGAATGGGATCCTTCATACATTTCTTAGGGGAGAAAAGAATCTCGAATCATTCATCTCCCTCCTGTGCAATGAGACATTTAAGGATCTCTTCCCTTCCCTGTCTCACCTTCCCTGGAAGATGAATCCGGAGGCAGAATTTCTGCTTCTTTGTGTCTCTCTGTCACTGACTGACACCATCAGCAGTTGTCAAGAATTGTGCGAGAGTGATTAGGCCAGAAGTGTATAAAAAATGTTAGCAGTTTTGATTGGCATCGCCTAGGCTGGGCAGTTAACAACATTAACCATGATCCACAGCACAATTTATCCCGGGGTCTGTCAGAAGCGCGAAACATCTCGCGTGCCACTTTTCGCCCCCTTCCTTCCATCGATCACGATTTCTCAGAGTACATATTTATTTTGGCACGCCATCAACGGAAGGTAGGAGGCATTAAAAATATAATGATAATGTACAGGCTCACCAAGATGCGATTATGCTGCCCATCAACTTGACCCTGCCCCTGAGAGAATAATGCACGGAGTATAATGAGGTGTCAATGGTTGACATGCTCATCTTATCTCAGATGACTGACTGGCAACTCCCAGCCTGATAGCAGCGTGTTACTGGACACACTGCCCACCAGTTGAAAACAGATTTTCTAATTGGAGACTTTGCAGGATGGAATTTCCAAATTCTCTGTCACTCAGAGGCCTGTTTTGTCGAGGTGTAACAATCTCAGCGCACAGCTGAACAATATATCCCACCCTCGTCCATGGGAACTGTGGAAATATCCAGTGAGTTAAGTGACATAAAGATGCTGAGATTTGGAAAAAAATCAGTGAAACGACAGAAAAGTTAACAACACTCAAGAGATAGGGACAAATTTCAAAGAGATCCCCATGAAGTTGTAATGAGGTAAATAGCCCAGAAGAACATCTATGTTTGGTGAATAAAGTGCTTTCGGTTTAGAGGCAGCCCCATCAGCCTGGAGAACACTGCATGTTAAATTGGAAAACAGTCGTCATTCCAGCTGTCAGTAATATGCTGGGGTTTAATTAATCCCTGCCCACCCCCACCCCACCCAGTTCGTGCAATGGTTAGGGTTAAAATCACAACCTCGTCTCCCCTTTCCCCGTGTATCATAAGAACATAAGAAATAGGAGCAGGAGTAGGCCGTCTAGCCCTTCGAGCCTGCCCCGCCATTCAATAAGATCATGGCTGATCTGAAGTGGATCAGTTCCACATTCCCGCCCTCTCCCCATAACCCTTAATCCCCTCGCTTATCAAAAACCTATCAACCCGCGTCTTAAAAATATTTAGCGAGGCAGCCTCCACCACTTCAACGGGCAGAGAATTCCAGAGATTCACCACCCTTTGAGTGAAGAAGTTCCTCCTCAACTCCGTTCTAAACTGCCCCCACCTTATCTTGAGGCTGTGCCCCCTAGTCCTACTGTCCTTTCTAAGCGGGAAGAGTCTCTCCACCTCTATCCTATCCATCCCATTCATCATCTTATATGTCTCAATGAGATCTCCCCACAGTCTTCTAAACTCTAACGAGTACAAGCCTAGTTTATTCAGCCTCTCCTCATAGCTCAACCCCCTCAACTCCGGCATCAGCCTAGTAAACCTCCTCTGCACTCCCTCCAAGTGCCTGCTATCAACCAAACTGAGTAAGGAAGAGCTAATCTAGCCTTGTCCTTGCTCCGTCATGCCCCAGTTGAATATAGCGTGGCAAATATTTATACATCCTCAACAGCAAGCTCTCTCGATTCTGCCAAGGGAAACGGTCACAAGGTGTGGGATTGTCACTGGGCGCAGGATACTCAAACAGGGTAGTTCGCTGTGTAAAGATATTGGGAGCGATTCTCCCAGCCCACTGTGCAGCTCCAGGACAGTACGAAGCCTCACAACACCAGGTTAAAGTCCAACCAGTTTATTTGATTGTAAACCCACAAGCTTTCGGAAACGCTGTTCCTTTGTCAGGTGTGTGGAAGGTTCTGATCAGAGAAGGGGATATAAAGTCACACACAGTTTACAGAATACTGATTAGAATGCAAGTCTTTGCAGCTAACCTGCTATTCGAGTCTTAAAGGTACAGACAATGTGAGTGGAAATAGCATTAAGCACAGATTAAAGAGATGTGTATTGTCTCCAGACAGGACAGTTAGTGAGATTTTACAAGCCCAGGCAAGTCACGGGGGTTACAGATAGTGCGACATGAACCCAAGATCCCGGTTGAGGCCGTCCTCATGTGTGCGGAACTTGGTTATCAGTCTCTGTTCAGCGACTGCGCTGTCATGTATCGTGAAGGCCACCTTGGAGAACGCTTACCCGAAGATCAGAGACCGAATGCCCGTGACTGCTGAAGTGTTCACCATCAGGAAGAGAACAGACTTGCCTGGTGAACAGCAACAACCAAGCCTCCCCTGGCATCACAGTAGGATACAGTACCACTGCAGAGAAGTCTATTGACGAGGGAACAGCGTTTCCGAAAGCTTGTGGGTTTACTATCAAATAAACTGGTTGGACTTAAACCTGGTGTTGTGAGACTTCTTATTGTTTTTACCCCAGTCCAATGCCAGCATCTCCACATCAGCTCCAGCAGCACAGAGGGCCAAGAGACATAATCGGAGACGGTTAGCGGGATTCTCGCTGGGCACTATGGCCTCTACATATCTCTGGCCATTGAAAATCCAACGTCATCAGCTCCACACCAGAAATCAATGTAGAGCTGATTAAAATATGTAAATTTAGATTTACTTCCCATTAGCAGGCTCGGGACTGAAATCTCTGGGCCCACTAGAGTCTCCCCCCACCCCCACCAGGAGTTGTTCACTCCAGTGGGGTATATAACTGTTCCCCACGAGCGGGGAGCTGGTGGTCTGTACCCCATTGGAGTGAAGCAGGGCTATGGGAGGTCTCCGCAGGAGTTTGGGGGTAAGGTGGGAGTGCCCTCTGGGCATTATCAGCCCGGCCCTCTGGCACTGCCCAAGGGATGGAATGGCAAAGACCACTGGGCATCAGGCAGTGCCAAGAAGCCAGAGTCTTTGGGGGGGCAGGGGGGGTGGGGGATCAGTGGAGGTGGGGAATCATGCTGCCACTCTGCTCTTGGGATCAGTGACAAAGGGAGGGAAGGGGTTATTGTCGGGATGGGGGTTGGGGTGGGCAGAGAGGGGCGACCTGGGCTGCTGGTTGGGCTGCGGAGAGGGGGGGTGGCTGGCGGCCCAGAGACATCCAGGAATCCTGCTACTGGGGGAACGTGGGGAACAGAAGGCCAGCAACGTGGGGTCACGGGGCGGGCCAGCGATCGGGAGGCTGGCAGTGCGGGGCATTTGTGCATATGCCGAACTGCGGTGACAGACCAATGCACGCGCAGTGACCACGCAGTGCTATGCTGCTGCTCTCCCCAGCGGGAGTAGGTCCCGCGCACTGATTTTTTATCGAGATACACACCAGGGATCTCAGTGATGAACTGAATGTGGGAGATCCATTTTGAAAGTCCTGCTGAAAAAACCAGTGGGATTTATCCATAGAATCTTTACAGTACAGAAGAAGGCCATTCAGCCCATCAGGTCTGCAGTAACCACAATCCCACCAAGGACCTATTCCTGTAACTCCACATATTTACCCTGCTGATCCCCTGGGTCAATTTAGCATGAACAATCAAACTAACCTGTATATCTTTGGACTGTGGGAGGAAACTGCAGCACCCCGAGGAAACCCACAGGGAGAACATGCAAACTCCACACAGACAGTGACCCAAGCAGGGAACTGGGTCCCTGATGTAGTGAGGCAGTTTGGGATGCTGTGTCAGTTTGGGGTGTTGTGTCAGTTTGGGGTGCTGTGTCAGTTTGGGGTGTTGTGTCAGTTTGGGGTGCTGTGTCAGTTTGGGATGCTGTGTCAGTTTGGGGTGCTGTGTCAGTTTGGGATGTTGTGTCAGTTTGGGGTGTTGTGTCAGTTTGGGGTGCTGTGTCAGTTTGGGGTGTTGTGTCAGTTTGGGATGCTGTGTCAGTTTGGGGTGCTGTGTCAGTTTGGGGTGTTGTGTCAGTTTGGGGTGCTGTGTCAGTTTGGGGTGTTGTGTCAGTTTGGGATGCTGTGTCAGTTTGGGGTGCTGTGTCAGTTTGGGGTGTTGTGTCAGTTTGGGATGCTGTGTCAGTTTGGGGTGCTGTGTCAGTTTGGGGTGTTGTGTCAGTTTGGGATGCTGTGTCAGTTTGGGGTGTTGTGTCAGTTTGGGGTGCTGTGTCAGTTTGGGATGCTGTGTCAGTTTGGGGTGTTGTGTCAGTTTGGGATGCTGTGTCAGTTTGGGGTGTTGTGTCAGTTTGGGGTGTTGTGTCAGTTTGGGGTGTTGTGTCAGTTTGGGGTGTTGTGTCAGTTTGAGGTGCTGTGTCAGTTTGGGATGCCGTGTCAGTTTGGGATGCTGTGTCAGTTTGGGGTGCTGTGTCAGTTTGGGGTGCTGTGTCAGTTTGGGGTGCTGTGTCAGTTTGGGGTGTTGTGTCAGTTTGGGATGCTGTGTCAGTTCGGGGTGCTGTGTCAGTTTGGGGTGCTGTGACAGTTCGGGGTGCTGTGTCAGTTTGGGGTGTTGTGTCAGTTTGGGATGCTGTGTCAGTTTGGGGTGCTGTGTCAGTTTGGGGTGCTGTGTCAGTTTGGGGTGTTGTGTCAGTTTGGGATGCTGTGTCAGTTTGGGGTGTTGTGTCAGTTTGGGGCGCTGTGTCAGTTTGGGATGCTGTGTCAGTTTGGGATGCTGTGTCAGTTTGGGATGCTGTGTCAGTTTGGGATGCTGTGTCAGTTTGGGGTGCTGTGTCAGTTTGGGGTGTTGTGTCAGTTTGGGGTGCTGTGTCAGTTTGGGGTGCTGTGTCAGTTTGGGGTGTTGTGTCAGTTTGGGGTGCTGTGTCAGTTTAGGGTGTTGTGTCAGTTTGGGATGCTGTGTCATTTTGGGGTGCTGTGTCAGTTTGGGGTGCTGTGTCAGTTTGGGGTGCTGTGTCAGTTTGGGGTGTTGTGTCAGTTTGGGGTGTTGTGTCAGTTTGGGGTGCTGTGTCAGTTTGGGGTGTTGTGTCAGTTTGGGATGCTGTGACAGTTTGGGGTGTTGTGTCAGTTTGGGATGCTGTGTCAGTTTGGGGTGCTGTGTCAGTTTGGGGTGTTGTGTCAGTTTGGGGTGTTGTGTCAGTTTGGGGTGGTGTGTCAGTTTGGGGTGCTGTGTCAGTTTGGGGTGTTGTGTCAGTTTGGGGTGTTGTGTCAGTTTGGGGTGTTGTGTCAGTTTGGGATGCTGTGTCAGTTCGGGGTGCTGTGTCAGTTTGGGGTGGTGTGTCAGTTTGGGGTGCTGTGACAGTTCGGGGTGCTGTGTCAGTTTGGGGTGCTGTGTCAGTTTGGGGTGCTGTATCAGTTTGGGATGCTGTGTCAGTTTGGGGTGCTGTGTCAGTTTGGGGTGGTGTGTCAGTTTGGGGTGCTGTGACAGTTCGGGGTGCTGTGTCAGTTTGGGGTGCTGTGTCAGTTTGGGGTGCTGTGTCAGTTTGGGATGCTGTGTCAGTTTGGGGTGCTGTGTCAGTTTGGGGTGGTGTGTCAGTTTGGGGTGCTGTGACAGTTCGGGGTGCTGTGTCAGTTTGGGGTGCTGTGTCAGTTTGGGGTGCTGTATCAGTTTGGGGTGTTGTGTCAGTTTGGGGTGTTGTGTCAGTTTGGGGTGGTGTGTCAGTTTGGGGTGTTGTGTCAGTTTGGGGTGTTGTGTCAGTTTGGGATGCTGTGTCAGTTTGGGGTGCTGTGTCAGTTTGGGATGCTGTGTCAGTTTGGGATGCTGTGTCAGTTTGGGGTGCTGTGTCAGTTTGGGGTGCTGTGTCAGTTTGGGGTGTTGTGTCAGTTTGGGATGCTGTGTCAGTTTGGGGTGCTGTGTCAGTTTGGGGTGTTGTGTCAGTTTGGGATGCTGTGTCAGTTTGGGGTGCTGTGTCAGTTTGGGATGCTGTGTCAGTTTGGGATGCTGTGTCAGTTTGGGGTGCTGTGTCAGTTTGGGGTGCTGTGTCAGTTTGGGGTGCTGTGTCAGTTTGGGGTGTTGTGTCAGTTTGGGATGTTGTGTCAGTTTGGGGTGCTGTGTCAGTTTGGAATGCTGTGTCAGTTTGGGGTGCTGTGTCAGTTTGGGGTGTTGTGTCAGTTTGGGATGTTGTGTCAGTTTGGGGTGTTGTGTCAGTTTGGGATGTTGTGTCAGTTTGGGGTGCTGTGTCAGCTTGGGGTGCCGTGTCAGTTTGGGGTCTTGTGTCAGTTTGGGGTGTTGTGTCAGTTTGGGGTGCTGTGTCAGTTAGGGATGCTGTGTCAGTTTGGGGTGTTGTGTCAGTTTGGGATGTTGTGTCAGTTTGGGGTGTTGTGTCAGTTTGGGATGTTGTGTCAGTTTGGGGTGCTGTGTCAGCTTGGGGTGCTGTGTCAGTTTGGGGTCTTGTGTCAGTTTGGGGTGTTGTCTCAGTTTGGGGTGTTGTGTCAGTTTGGGGTGTTGTGTCAGTTTGGGGTGTTGTGTCAGTTTGGGGTGTTGTGTCAGTTTGGAATGCTGTGTCAGTTTGGGATGCTGTGTCAGTTTGGGATGCTGTGTCAGTTTGGGGTGTTGTGTCAGTTTGGGATGCTGTGTCAGTTTGGGGTGTTGTGTCAGTTTGGGATGTTGTGTCAGTTTGGGGTGCTGTGTCAGTTTGGGGTGTTGTGTCAGTTTGGGGTGCTGTGTCAGTTTGGGATGCTGTGTCAGTTTGGGGTGCTGTGTCAGTTTGGGATGCTGTGTCAGTTTGGGATGCTGTGTCAGTTCGGGGTGCTGTGTCAGTTTGGGATGCTGTGTCAGTTTGGGATGCTGTGTCAGTTTGGGATGCTGTGTCAGTTTGGGGTGTTGTGTCAGTTTGGGGTGCTGTGTCAGTTTGGGATGTTGTGTCAGTTTGGGGTGCTGTGTCAGTTTGGGGTGTTGTGTCAGTTTGGGGTGCTGTGTCAGTTTGGGATGCTGTGTCAGTTTGGGGTGCTGTGTCAGTTTGGGATGCTGTGTCAGTTTGGGGTGTTGTGTCAGTTTGGGGTGCTGTGTCAGTTTGGGATGCTGTGACAGTTCGGGGTGCTGTGTCAGTTTGGGATGCTGTGTCAGTTTGGGATGCTGTGTCAGTTTGGGGTGTTGTGTCAGTTTGGGATGCTGTGTCAGTTTGGGGTGCTGTGTCAGTTTGGGGTGCTGTGTCAGTTTGGGGTGCTGTGTCAGTTTGGGGTGTTGTGTCAGTTTGGGGTGCTGTGTCAGTTTGGGATGCTGTGTCAGTTTGGGGTGCTGTGTCAGTTTGGGGTGCTGTGCCAGTTTGGGGTGCTGTGTCAGTTTGGGGTGTTGTGTCAGTTTGGGATGCTGTGTCAGTTTGGGGTGTTGTGTCAGTTTGGGGTGCTGTGTCAGTTTGGGATGCTGTGTCAGTTTGGGGTGTTGTGTCAGTTTGGGATGCTGTGTCAGTTTGGGGTGCTGTGTCAGTTTGGGGTGCTGTGTCAGTTTGGGGTGCTGTGTCAGTTTGGGATGCTGTGTCAGTTTAGGATGCTGTGTCAGTTTGGGGTGCTGTGTCAGTTTGGGGTGCTGTGTCAGTTTGGGGTGCTGTGTCAGTTTGGGATGCTGTGTCAGTTTGGGGTGCTGTGTCAGTTTGGGATGCTGTGTCAGTTTGGGATGCTGTGTCAGTTTGGGGTGCTGTGTCAGTTTGGGGTGCTGTGTCAGTTTGGGGTGCTGTGTCAGTTTGGGATGCTGTGACAGTTCGGGGTGCTGTGTCAGTTTGGGATGCTGTGTCAGTTTGGGGTGCTGTGTCAGTTTGGGGTGTTGTGTCAGTTTGGGGTGCTGTGTCAGTTTGGGGTGTTGTGTCAGTTTGGGATGCTGTGTCAGTTTGGGGTGCTGTGTCAGTTTGGGGTGCTGTGTCAGTTTGGGGTGCTGTGTCAGTTTGGGGTGTTGTGTCAGTTTGGGATGCTGTGTCAGTTTGGGGTGTTGTGTCAGCTTGGGATGCTGTGTCAGTTTGGGGTGCTGTGTCAGTTTGGGGTGCTGTGTCAGTTTGGGGTGTTGTGTCAGTTTGGGATGCTGTGTCAGTTTGGGGTGTTGTGTCAGTTTGGGATGCTGTGTCAGTTTGGGGTGCTGTGTCAGTTTGGGGTGCTGTGTCAGTTTGGGGTGTTGTGTCAGTTTGGGGTGCTGTGTCAGTTTGGGGTGCTGTGTCAGTTTGGGGTGTTGTGTCAGTTTGGGGTGCTGTGTCAGTTTGGGGTGTTGTGTCAGTTTGGGGTGCTGTGTCAGTTTGGGGTGCTGTGTCAGTTTGGGGTGTTGTGTCAGTTTGGGGTGCTGTGTCAGTTTGGGATGCTGTGTCAGTTTGGGGTGCTGTGTCAGTTCGGGGTGCTGTGTCAGTTTGGGGTGCTGTGTCAGTTTGGGGTGTTGTGTCAGTTTGGGATGCTCTGTCAGTTTGGGGTGCTGTGTCAGTTTGGGGTGTTGTGTCAGATTGGGATGTTGTGTCATTTTGGGGTGTTGTGTCAGTTTGGGATGCTCTGTCAGTTTGGGGTGCTGTGTCAGTTTGGGGTGTTGTGTCAGTTTGGGGTGTTGTGTCAGTTTGGGGTGCTGTGTCAGTTCGGGGTGTTGTGTCAGTTTGGGATGCTCTGTCAGTTTGGGGTGCTGTGTCAGTTTGGGATGCTGTGTCAGTTTGGGGTGTTGTGTCAGTTTGGGATGCTGTGTCAGTTTGGGGTGTTGTGTCAGTTTGGGGTGCTGTGTCAGTTTGGGATGCTGTGTCAGTTTGGGGTGTTGTGTCAGTTTGGGGTGCTGTGTCAGTTTGGGATGTTGTGTCAGTTTGGGGTGCTGTGTCAGTTTGGGGTGTTGTGTCAGTTTGGGGTGCTGTGTCAGTTTGGGATGCTGTGTCAGTTTGGGGTGCTGTGTCAGTTTGGGATGCTGTGTCAGTTTGGGGTGTTGTGTCAGTTTGGGGTGCTGTGTCAGTTTGGGATGCTGTGACAGTTCGGGGTGCTGTGTCAGTTTGGGATGCTGTGTCAGTTTGGGATGCTGTGTCAGTTTGGGGTGTTGTGTCAGTTTGGGATGCTGTGTCAGTTTGGGGTGCTGTGTCAGTTTGGGGTGCTGTGTCAGTTTGGGGTGCTGTGTCAGTTTGGGGTGTTGTGTCAGTTTGGGGTGCTGTGTCAGTTTGGGATGCTGTGTCAGTTTGGGGTGCTGTGTCAGTTTGGGGTGCTGTGCCAGTTTGGGGTGCTGTGTCAGTTTGGGGTGTTGTGTCAGTTTGGGGTGTTGTGTCAGTTTGGGGTGCTGTGTCAGTTTGGGATGCTGTGTCAGTTTGGGGTGTTGTGTCAGTTTGGGATGCTGTGTCAGTTTGGGGTGCTGTGTCAGTTTGGGGTGCTGTGTCAGTTTGGGGTGCTGTGTCAGTTTGGGATGCTGTGTCAGTTTAGGATGCTGTGTCAGTTTGGGATGCTGTGTCAGTTTGGGGTGCTGTGTCAGTTTGGGGTGCTGTGTCAGTTTGGGGTGCTGTGTCAGTTTGGGATGCTGTGACAGTTCGGGGTGCTGTGTCAGTTTGGGATGCTGTGTCAGTTTGGGGTGCTGTGTCAGTTTGGGGTGTTGTGTCAGTTTGGGGTGCTGTGTCAGTTTGGGGTGTTGTGTCAGTTTGGGATGCTGTGTCAGTTTGGGGTGCTGTGTCAGTTTGGGGTGCTGTGTCAGTTTGGGGTGCTGTGTCAGTTTGGGGTGTTGTGTCAGTTTGGGATGCTGTGTCAGTTTGGGGTGTTGTGTCAGTTTGGGATGCTGTGTCAGTTTGGGGTGCTGTGTCAGTTTGGGGTGCTGTGTCAGTTTGGGGTGTTGTGTCAGTTTGGGATGCTGTGTCAGTTTGGGGTGTTGTGTCAGTTTGGGATGCTGTGTCAGTTTGGGGTGCTGTGTCAGTTTGGGGTGCTGTGTCAGTTTGGGGTGTTGTGTCAGTTTGGGGTGCTGTGTCAGTTTGGGGTGCTGTGTCAGTTTGGGGTGTTGTGTCAGTTTGGGGTGCTGTGTCAGTTTGGGGTGTTGTGTCAGTTTGGGGTGCTGTGTCAGTTTGGGGTGCTGTGTCAGTTTGGGGTGTTGTGTCAGTTTGGGGTGCTGTGTCAGTTTGGGATGCTGTGTCAGTTTGGGGTGCTGTGTCAGTTCGGGGTGCTGTGTCAGTTTGGGGTGCTGTGTCAGTTTGGGGTGTTGTGTCAGTTTGGGGTGCTGTGTCAGTTTGGGGTGTTGTGTCAGTTTGGGATGTTGTGTCATTTTGGGGTGTTGTGTCAGTTTGGGATGCTCTGTCAGTTTGGGGTGCTGTGTCAGTTTGGGGTGTTGTGTCAGTTTGGGGTGTTGTGTCAGTTTGGGGTGCTGTGTCAGTTCGGGGTGTTGTGTCAGTTTGGGATGCTCTGTCAGTTTGGGGTGCTGTGTCAGTTTGGGGTGTTGTGTCAGTTTGGGGTGTTGTGTCAGTTTGGGGTGCTGTGTCAGTTCGGGGTGCTGTGTCAGTTTGGGGTGTTGTGTCAGTTTGGGGTGCTGTGTCAGTTTGGGGTGTTGTGTCAGTTTGGGGTGTTGTGTCAGTTTGGGGTGTTGTGTCAGTTTGGGATGCTGTGTCAGTTTGGGGTGCTGTGTCAGTTTGCGATGCTGTGTCAGTTTGGGATGCTGTGTCAGTTTGGGGTGCTGTGTCAGTTCGGGGTGCTGTGTCAGTTTGGGGTGCTGTGTCAGTTTGGGGTGCTGTGTCAGTTTGGGGTGTTGTGTCAGTTTGGGGTGTTGTGTCAGTTTGGGATGCTGTGTCAGTTTGGGGTGCTGTGTCAGTTTGCGATGCTGTGTCAGTTTGGGATGCTGTGTCAGTTTGGGGTGCTGTGTCAGTTCGGGGTGCTGTGTCAGTTTGGGGTGCTGTGTCAGTTTGGGGTGCTGTGTCAGTTTGGGGTGTTGTTTCAGTTTGGGATGTTGTGTCAGTTTGGGGTGTTGTGTCAGTTTGGGGTGTTGTGTCAGTTTGGGATGTTGTGTCAGTTTGGGGTGCTGTGTCAGTTTGGAATGCTGTGTCAGTTTGGGGTGCTGTGTCAGTTTGGGGTGTTGTGTCAGTTTGGGATGCTGTGTCAGTTTGGGGTGCTGTGTCAGTTTGGGGTGTTGTGTCAGTTTGGGATGCTGTGTCAGTTTGGGGTGCTGTGTCAGTTTGGGATGCTGTGTCAGTTTGGGATGCTGTGTCAGTTTGGGGTGCTGTGTCAGTTTGGGGTGCTGTGTCAGTTTGGGGTGTTGTGTCAGTTTGGGATGTTGTGTCAGTTTGGGGTGCTGTGTCAGTTTGGAATGCTGTGTCAGTTTGGGGTGCTGTGTCAGTTTGGGGTGTTGTGTCAGTTTGGGATGTTGTGTCAGTTTGGGGTGTTGTGTCAGTTTGGGGTGCTGTGTCAGCTTGGGGTGCCGTGTCAGTTTGGGGTCTTGTGTCAGTTTGGGGTGTTGTGTCAGTTTGGGGTGCTGTGTCAGTTAGGGATGCTGTGTCAGTTTGGGGTGTTGTGTCCGTTTGGGATGTTGTGTCAGTTTGGGGTGTTGTGTCAGTTTGGGATGTTGTGTCAGTTTGGGGTGCTGTGTCAGCTTGGGGTGCTGTGTCAGTTTGGGGTCTTGTGTCAGTTTGGGGTGTTGTGTCAGTTTGGGGTGTTGTGTCAGTTTGGGGTGTTGTGTCAGTTTGGGGTGTTGTGTCAGTTTGGGGTGTTGTGTCAGTTTGGGGTGTTGTGTCAGTTTGGAATGCTGTGTCAGTTTGGGATGCTGTGTCAGTTTGGGATGCTGTGTCAGTTTGGGGTGTTGTGTCAGTTTGGGATGCTGTGTCAGTTTGGGGTGTTGTGTCAGTTTGGGGTGCTGTGTCAGTTTGGGATGCTGTGTCAGTTTGGGGTGTTGTGTCAGTTTGGGGTGCTGTGTCAGTTTGGGATGCTGTGTCAGTTTGGGGTGCTGTGTCAGTTTGGGGTGTTGTGTCAGTTTGGGGTGCTGTGTCAGTTTGGGATGCTGTGACAGTTCGGGGTGCTGTGTCAGTTTGGGATGCTGTGTCAGTTTGGGATGCTGTGTCAGTTTGGGGTGTTGTGTCAGTTTGGGGTGCTGTGTCAGTTTGGGGTGCTGTGTCAGTTTGGGGTGTTGTGTCAGTTTGGGGTGTTGTGTCAGTTTGGGGTGCTGTGTCAGTTTGGGGTGCTGTGTCAGTTTGGGATGCTGTGTCAGTTTGGGGTGTTGTGTCAGTTTGGGGTGTTGTGTCAGTTTGGGGTGCTGTGTCAGTTTGGGGTGCTGTGTCAGTTTGGGATGCTGTGTCAGTTTGGGGTGTTGTGTCAGTTTGGGGTGTTGTGTCAGTTTGGGGTGCTGTGTCAGTTTGGGATGCTGTGTCAGTTTGGGGTGCTGTGTCAGTTTGGGGTGTTGTGTCAGTTTGGGGTGCTGTGTCAGTTTGGGATGCTGTGTCAGTTTGGGGTGCTGTGTCAGTTTGGGGTGCTGTGCCAGTTTGGGGTGCTGTGTCAGTTTGGGGTGTTGTGTCAGTTTGGGATGCTGTGTCAGTTTGGGATGCTGTGTCAGTTTGGGGTGTTGTGTCAGTTTGGGATGCTGTGTCAGTTTGGGATGCTGTGTCAGTTTGGGGTGTTGTGTCAGTTTGGGATGCTGTGTCAGTTTGGGGTGCTGTGTCAGTTTGGGGTGCTGTGTCAGTTTGGGGTGCTGTGTCAGTTTGGGATGCTGTGTCAGTTTGGGATGCTGTGTCAGTTTGGGGTGCTGTGTCAGTTTGGGGTGCTGTGTCAGTTTGGGGTGCTGTGTCAGTTTGGGGTGCTGTGTCAGTTTGGGATGCTGTGTCAGTTTGGGGTGCTGTGTCAGTTTGGGATGCTGTGTCAGTTTGGGGTGCTGTGTCAGTTTGGGGTGCTGTGTCAGTTTGGGGTGCTGTGTCAGTTTGGGGTGTTGTGTCAGTTTGGGATGCTGTGTCAGTTTGGGGTGCTGTGTCAGTTTGGGGTGCTGTGTCAGTTTGGGGTGCTGTGTCAGTTTGGGGTGTTGTGTCAGTTTGGGATGCTGTGTCAGTTTGGGGTGTTGTGTCAGTTTGGGATGCTGTGTCAGTTTGGGGTGCTGTGTCAGTTTGGGGTGTTGTGTCAGTTTGGGATGCTGTGTCAGTTTGGGGTGTTGTGTCAGTTTGGGATGCTGTGTCAGTTTGGGGTGCTGTGTCAGTTTGGGGTGCTGTGTCAGTTTGGGGTGCTGTGTCAGTTTGGGGTGCTGTGTCAGTTTGGGGTGTTGTGTCAGTTTGGGGTGCTGTGTCAGTTTGGGGTGTTGTGTCAGTTTGGGGTGCTGTGTCAGTTTGGGGTGCTGTGTCAGTTTGGGATGTTGTGTCAGTTTGGGGTGTTGTGTCAGTTTGGGGTGCTGTGTCAGTTTGGGGTGCTGTGTCAGTTTGGGATGCTGTGTCAGTTTGGGGTGTTGTGTCAGTTTGGGGTGCTGTGTCAGTTTGGGGTGCTGTGTCAGTTTGGGGTGTTGTGTCAGTTTGGGGTGCTGTGTCAGTTTGGGATGCTGTGTCAGTTTGGGGTGCTGTGTCAGTTCGGGGTGCTGTGTCAGTTTGGGGTGCTGTGTCAGTTTGGGGTGTTGTGTCAGTTTGGGATGCTCTGTCAGTTTGGGGTGCTGTGTCAGTTTGGGGTGTTGTGTCAGATTGGGATGTTGTGTCATTTTGGGGTGTTGTGTCAGTTTGGGATGCTCTGTCAGTTTGGGGTGTTGTGTCAGTTTGGGGTGTTGTGTCAGTTTGGGGTGCTGTGTCAGTTCGGGGTGTTGTGTCAGTTTGGGATGCTCTGTCAGTTTGGGGTGCTGTGTCAGTTTGGGGTGTTGTGTCAGTTTGGGGTGTTGTGTCAGTTTGGGGTGCTGTGTCAGTTCGGGGTGCTGTGTCAGTTTGGGGTGTTGTGTCAGTTTGGGGTGCTGTGTCAGTTTGGGGTGTTGTGTCAGTTTGGGGTGTTGTGTCAGTTTGGGGTGTTGTGTCAGTTTGGGATGCTGTGTCAGTTTGGGGTGCTGTGTCAGTTTGCGATGCTGTGTCAGTTTGGGGTGTTGTGTCAGTTTGGGATGCTCTGTCAGTTTGGGGTGCTGTGTCAGTTTGGGGTGTTGTGTCAGTTTGGGATGCTGTGTCAGTTTGGGATGCTGTGTCAGTTTGGGGTGTTGTGTCAGTTTGGGGTGCTGTGTCAGTTCGGGGTGCTGTGTCAGTTTGGGATGCTGTGTCAGTTTGGGGTGCTGTGTCAGTTTGGGGTGCTGTGTCAGTTCGGGGTGCTGTGTCAGTTTGGGGTGCTGTGTCAGTTTGGGGTGCTGTGTCAGTTTGGGGTGTTGTGTCAGTTTGGGATGTTGTGTCAGTTTGGGGTGTTGTGTCAGTTTGGGGTGTTGTGTCAGTTTGGGGTGCTGTGTCAGTTTGGGATGTTGTGTCAGTTTGGGGTGCTGTGTCAGTTTGGGATGCTGTGTCAGTTTGGGATGCTGTGTCAGTTTGGGATGCTCTGTCAGTTTGGGGTGTTGTGTCAGTTTGGGGTGTTGTGTCAGTTTGGGGTGCTGTTTCAGTTTGGGATGCTCTGTCAGTTTGGGATGCTCTGTCAGTTTGGGGTGTTGTGTCAGTTTGGGGTGTTGTGTCAGTTTGGGGTGTTGTGTCAGTTTGGGATGCCTGTGTCAGTTTGGGATGCTGTGTCAGTTTGGGATGCTGTGTCAGTTTGGGGTGTTGTGTCAGTTTGGGGTGTTGTGTCAGTTTGGGGTGCAGTGTCAGTTTGGGATGCTGTGTCAGTTTGGGGTGCTGTGTCAGTTTGGGGTGTTGTGTCAGTTTGGGATGCTGTGTCAGTTTGGGATGCTGTGTCAGTTCGGGGTGCTGTGTCAGTTTGGGATGCTGTGTCAGTTTGGGGTGTTGTGTCAGTTTGGGATGCTGTGTCAGTTTGGGGTGTTGTGTCAGTTTGGGGTGTTGTGTCAGTTTGGGGTGCTGTGTCAGTTTGGGGTGTTGTTTCAGTTTGGGATGCTGTGTCAGTTTGGGGTGTTGTGTCAGTTTGGGATGCTGTGTCAGTTTGGGGTGTTGTGTCAGTTTGGGATGCTGTGTCAGTTTGGGGTGTTGTGTCAGTTTGGGATGCTGTGTCAGTTTGGGGTGTTGTG
This sequence comes from Carcharhinus amblyrhynchos, assembly GCF_965287045.1. Classification (NCBI taxonomy): domain Eukaryota; kingdom Metazoa; phylum Chordata; class Chondrichthyes; order Carcharhiniformes; family Carcharhinidae; genus Carcharhinus; species Carcharhinus amblyrhynchos. The sequence continues at coordinate 1,582,172 of NW_027649782.1, read as the reverse complement.
TCAGTTTGGGGTGCTGTGTCAGTTTGGGGTGTTGTGTCAGTTTGGGATGCTGTGTCAGTTTGGGGTGTTGTGTCAGTTTGGGATGCTGTGTCAGTTTGGGGTGCTGTGACAGTTCGGGGTGCTGTGTCAGTTTGGGGTGCTGTGTCAGTTTGGGATGCTGTGTCAGTTTGGGGTGCTGTGTCAGTTTGGGGTGCTGTGTCAGTTTGGGATGCTGTGTCAGTTTGGGGTGCTGTGTCAGTTTGGGGTGCTGTGTCAGTTTGGGATGCTGTGTCAGTTTGGGGTGCTGTGTCAGTTTGGGGTGCTGTGTCAGTTTGGGATGCTGTGTCAGTTTGGGATGCTGTGTCAGTTTGGGGTGCTGTGTCAGTTTGGGGTGCTGTGTCAGTTTGGGATGCTGTGTCAGTTTGGGGTGCTGTGTCAGTTTGGGGTGCTGTGACAGTTCGGGGTGCTGTGTCAGTTCGGGGTGTTGTGTCAGTTTGGGATGCTGTGTCAGTTTGGGGTGCTGTGTCAGTTTGGGATGCTGTGTCAGTTTGGGGTGTTGTGTCAGTTTGGGATGGTGTGTCAGTTTGGGGTGTTGTGTCAGTTTGGGGTGCTGTGTCAGTTCGGGGTGTTGTGTCAGTTTGGGATGCTGTGTCAGTTTGGGATGCTGTGTCAGTTTGGGGTGCTGTGTCAGTTTGGGGTGCTGTGTCAGTTTGGGATGCTGTGTCAGTTTGGGATGCTGTGTCAGTTTGGGGTGCTGTGTCAGTTTGGGATGCTGTGTCAGTTTGGGATGCTGTGTCAGTTTGGGGTGCTGTGTCAGTTTGGGATGCTGTGTCAGTTTGGGATGCTGTGTCAGTTTGGGGTGCTGTGTCAGTTTGGGATGCTGTGTCAGTTTGGGATGCTGTGTCAGTTTGGGGTGCTGTGTCAGTTTGGGGTGTTGTGTCAGTTCGGGGTGCTGTGTCAGTTTGGGATGCTGTGTCAGTTTGGGGTGCTGTGTCAGTTTCGGGTGTTGTGTCAGTTCGGGGTGCTGTGTCAGTTTGGGATGCTGTGTCAGTTTGGGATGCTGTGTCAGTTTGGGATGCTGTGTCAGTTTGGGATGCTGTGTCAGTTTGGGGTGCTGTGTCAGTTTGGGATGCTGTGTCAGTTTGAGATGCTGTGTCAGTTTGGGGTGTTGTGTCAGTTCGGGGTGCTGTGTCAGTTTGGGATGCTGTGTCAGTTTGGGGTGTTGTGTCAGTTTGGGGTGCTGTGTCAGTTTGGGGTGCTGTGTCAGTTTGGGGTGCTGTGTCAGTTTGGGGTGCTGTGTCAGTTTGGGGTGCTGTGTCAGTTTGGGGTGCTGTGTCAGTTCGGGGTGCTGTGTCAGTTTGGGATGTTGTGTCAGTTTGGGGTGCTGTGTCAGTTTGGGGTGTTGTGTCAGTTTGGGGTGCTGTGTCAGTTCGGGGTGCTGTGTCAGTATGGGGTGTTGTGTCAGTTTGGGGTGCTGTGTCAGTTTGGGATGCTGTGTCAGTTTGGGATGCTGTGTCAGTTTGGGATGCTGTGTCAGTTTGGGATGTTGTGTCAGTTTGGGGTGCTGTGTCAGTTCGGGGTGCTGTGTCAGTTTGGGATGCTGTGTCAGTTTGGGGTGCTGTGTCAGTTCGGGGTGCTGTGTCAGTTTGGGATGTTGTGTCAGTTTGGGGTGTTGTGTCAGTTTGGGGTGCTGTGTCAGTTTGGGATGCTGTGTCAGTTTGGGGTGCTGTGTCAGTTTGGGGTGCTGTGTCAGTTTGGGGTGGTGTGTCAGTTTGGGATGCTGTGTCAGTTTGGGATGCTGTGTCAGTTTGGGATGCTGTGTCAGTTTGGGGTGCTGTGTCAGTTTGGGGTGTTGTGTCAGTTTGGGATGCTGTGTCAGTTTGGGGTGCTGTGTCAGTTTGGGGTGCTGTGTCAGTTTGGGGTGTTGTGTCAGTTTGGGGTGCTGTGTCAGTTCGGGATGCTGTGTCAGTTTGGGGTGCTGTGTCAGTTTGGGGTGTTGTGTCAGTTTGGGATGCTGTGTCAGTTTGGGGTGCTGTGTCAGTTTGGGGTGCTGTGTCAGTTTGGGATGCTCTGTCAGTTTGGGATGCTGTGTCAGTTTGGGATGCTGTGTCAGTTTGGGGTGCTGTGTCAGTTTGGGGTGCTGTGTCAGTTTGGGATGCTGTGTCAGTTTGGGATGCTGTGTCAGTTTGGGATGCTGTGTCAGTTTGGGGTGCTGTGTCAGTTTGGGGTGCTGTGTCAGTTTGGGATGCTGTGTCAGTTTGGGATGCTGTGTCAGTTTGGGATGCTGTGTCAGTTTGGGATGCTGTGTCAGTTTGGGGTGCTGTGTCAGTTCGGGATGCTGTGTCAGTTTGGGGTGCTGTGTCAGTTTGGGGTGTTGTGTCAGTTTGGGATGCTGTGTCAGTTTGGGGTGCTGTGTCAGTTTGGGGTGCTGTGTCAGTTTGGGATGCTCTGTCAGTTTGGGATGCTGTGTCAGTTTGGGGTGCTGTGTCAGTTTGGGGTGCTGTGTCAGTTTGGGGTGCTGTGTCAGTTTGGGATGCTGTGTCAGTTTGGGATGCTGTGTCAGTTTGGGATGCTGTGTCAGTTTGGGATGCTGTGTCAGTTTGGGGTGCTGTGTCAGTTTGGGGTGCTGTGTCAGTTTGGCATGCTGTGTCAGTTTGGGATGCTGTGTCAGTTTGGGATGCTGTGTCAGTTTGGGGTGCTGTGTCAGTTTGGGGTGCTGTGTCAGTTTGGGATGCTGTGTCAGTTTGGCATGTTGTGTCAGTTTGGGGTGCTGTGTCAGTTTGGGATGCTGTGTCAGTTTGGGGTGCTGTGTCAGTTTGGGATGCTGTGTCAGTTTGGGATGCTGTGTCAGTTTGGGATGCTGTGTCAGTTTGGGATGTTGTGTCAGTTCGGGGTGCTGTGTCAGTTTGGGATGCTGTGTCAGTTTGGGGTGCTGTGTCAGTTTGGGATGCTGTGTCAGTTTGGGGTGTTGTGTCAGTTTGGGGTGTTGTGTCAGTTTGGGGTGTTGTGTCAGTTTGGGGTGCTGTGTCAGTTTGGGGTGCTGTGTCAGTTTGGGGTGTTGTGTCAGTTTGGGGTGCTGTGTCAGTTTGGGGTGTTGTGTCAGTTTGGGGTGTTGTGTCAGTTTGGGATGCTGTGTCAGTTTGGGATGTTGTGTCAGTTTGGGGTGCTGTGTCAGTTTGGGATGCTGTGTCAGTTCGGGGTGTTGTGTCAGTTTGGGGTGTTGTGTCAGTTTGGGGTGTTGTGTCAGTTTGGGATGCTGTGTCAGTTTGGGGTGTTGTGTCAGTTTGGGGTGTTGTGTCAGTTTGGGGTGTTGTGTCAGTTTGGGGTGTTGTGTCAGTTTGGGGTGTTGTGTCAGTTTGGGGTGTTGTGTCAGTTTGGGGTGTTGTGTCAGTTTGGGATGCTGTGTCAGTTTGGGGTGTTGTGTCAGTTTGGGGTGCTGTGTCAGTTTGGGATGTTGTGTCAGTTTGGGGTGCTGTGTCAGTTTGGGATGCTGTGTCAGTTTGGGGTGCTGTGTCAGTTTGGGATGCTGTGTCAGTTTGGGGTGCTGTGTCAGTTTGGGGTGCTGTGTCAGTTTGGGATGCTGTGTCAGTTTGGGGTGCTGTGTCAGTTTGGGGTGTTGTGTCAGTTTGGGGTGTTGTGTCAGTTTGGGGTGTTGTGTCAGTTTGGGATGCTGTGTCAGTTTGGGATGCTGTGTCAGTTTGGGGTGCTGTGTCAGTTTGGGGTGCTGTGTCAGTTTGGGATGCTGTGTCAGTTTGGGATGCTGTGACAGTTCGGGGTGCTGTGTCAGTTTGGGATGCTGTGTCAGTTTGGGGTGCTGTGTCAGTTTGGGGTGCTGTGTCAGTTTGGGGTGCTGTGTCAGTTTGGGGTGTTGTGTCAGTTTGGGATGCTGTGTCAGTTTGGGATGCTGTGACAGTTCGGGGTGCTGTGTCAGTTTGGGATGCTGTGTCAGTTTGGGATGCTGTGTCAGTTTGGGGTGCTGTGTCAGTTTGGGGTGCTGTGTCAGTTTGGGATGCTGTGTCAGTTTGGGATGCTGTGTCAGTTTGGGCTGTTGTGTCAGTTTGGGGTGTTGTGTCAGTTTGGGATGCTGTGTCAGTTTGGGTTGTTGTGTCAGTTTGGTGTGCTGTGTCAGTTTGGGGTGCTGTGTCAGTTTGGGGTGTTGTGTCAGTTTGGGGTGCTGTGTCAGTTTGGGGTGCTGTGTCAGTTTGGGATGCTGTTTCAGTTTGGGGTGTTGTGTCAGTTTGGGATGCTGTGTCAGTTTGGGATGCTGTGTCAGTTTGGGATGCTGTGTCAGTTTGGGGTGTTGTGTCAGTTTGGGATGCTGTGTCAGTTTGGGGTGTTGTGTCAGTTTGGGGTGTTGTGTCAGTTTGGGGTGCTGTGTCAGTTTGGGGTGTTGTTTCAGTTTGGGATGCTGTGTCAGTTTGGGGTGTTGTGTCAGTTTGGGATGCTGTGTCAGTTTGGGGTGTTGTGTCAGTTTGGGATGCTGTGTCAGTTTGGGGTGTTGTGTCAGTTTGGGATGCTGTGTCACTTTGGGGTGTTGTGTCAGTTTGGGGTGTTGTGTCAGTTTGGGGTGCTGTGTCAGTTTGGGGTGTTGTGTCAGTTTGGGGTGTTGTGTCAGTTTGGGGTGTTGTGTCAGTTTGGGGTGTTGTGTCAGTTTGGGGTGCTGTGTCAGTTTGGGGTGTTGTGTCAGTTTGGGATGCTGTGTCAGTTTGGGATGCTGTGTCAGTTTGGGATGCTGTGTCAGTTTGGGATGCTGTGTCAGTTCGGGGTGCTGTGTCAGTTCGGGATGCTGTGTCAGTTTGGGGTGTTGTGTCAGTTTGGGGTGCTGTGTCAGTTTGGGATGCTGTGTCAGTTTGGGATGCTGTGTCAGTTTGGGATGCTGTGTCAGTTTGGGGTGTTGTGTCAGTTTGGGGTGCTGTGTCAGTTTGGGGTGCTGTGTCAGTTTGGGATGCTGTGTCAGTTTGGGATGCTGTGTCAGTTTGGGGTGCTGTGTCAGTTTGGGATGCTGTGTCAGTTTGGGGTGTTGTGTCAGTTCGGGGTGCTGTGTCAGTTTGGGATGCTGTGTCAGTTTGGGATGCTGTGTCAGTTTGGGGTGCTGTGTCAGTTTGGGATGCTGTGTCAGTTTGGGGTGTTGTGTCAGTTCGGGGTGCTGTGTCAGTTTGGGATGCTGTGTCAGTTTGGGATGCTGTGTCAGTTTGGGATGCTGTGTCAGTTTGGGGTGTTGTGTCAGTTCGGGGTGCTGTGTCAGTTTGGGATGCTGTGTCAGTTTGGGATGCTGTGTCAGTTTGGGGTGCTGTGTCAGTTTGGGATGCTGTGTCAGTTTGGGGTGTTGTGTCAGTTCGGGGTGCTGTGTCAGTTTGGGATGCTGTGTCAGTTTGGGGTGTTGTGTCAGTTTGGGGTGGTTTGTCAGTTTGGGGTGCTGTGTCAGTTTGGGATGCTGTGTCAGTTTGGGGTGTTGTGTCAGTTCGGGGTGCTGTGTCAGTTTGGGGTGTTGTGTCAGTTCGGGGTGCTGTGTCAGTTTGGGATGCTGTGTCAGTTTGGGATGCTGTGTCAGTTTGGGGTGCTGTGTCAGTTTGGGGTGTTGTGTCAGTTTGGGATGCTGTGTCAGTTTGGGGTGCTGTGTCAGTTTGGGATGCTGTGTCAGTTTGGGATGCTGTGTCAGTTTGGGATGCTGTGTCAGTTTGGGATGCTGTGTCAGTTTGGGATGCTGTGTCAGTTTGGGGTGCTGTGTCAGTTTGGGGTGCTGTGTCAGTTTGGGGTGTTGTGTCAGTTTGGGGTGTTGTGTAAGTTTGGGGTGCTGTGTCAGTTTGGGGTGTTGTGTCAGTTTGGGGTGCTGTGTCAGTTTGGGGTGCTGTGTCAGTTTGGGGTGCTGTGTCAGTTTGGGGTGTTGTGTCAGTTTGGGGTGTTGTGTCAGTTTGGGGTGCTGTGTCAGTTTGGGATGCTGTGTCAGTTTGGGGTGTTGTGTCAGTTTGGGGTGTTGTGTCAGTTTGGGGTGCTGTGTCAGTTTGGGATGCTGTGTCAGTTTGGGGTGGTGTGTCAGTTTGGGGTGTTTTGTCAGTTTGGGGTGCTGTGTCAGTTTGGGGTGCTGTGTCAGTTTGGGATGCTGTGTCAGTTTGGGGTGGTGTGTCAGTTTGGGGTGTTGTGTCAGTTTGGGGTGTTGTGTCAGTTTGGGGTGTTGGGTCAGTTTGGGGTGTTGTGTCAGTTTGGGGTGCTGTGTCAGTTTGGGGTGTTGTGTCAGTTTGGGGTGCTGTGTCAGTTTGGGATGCTGTTTCAGTTTGGGATGCTGTGTCAGTTTGGGATGCTGTGTCAGTTTGGGATGCTGTGTCAGTTTGGGGTGCTGTGTCAGTTTGGGATGCTGTGTCAGTTTGGGGTGCTGTGTCAGTTTGGGGTGCTGTGTCAGTTTGGGATGCTGTGTCAGTTTGGGGTGCTGTGTCAGTTTGGGATGTTGTGTCAGTTTGGGGTGCTGTGTCAGTTTGGGATGCTGTTTCAGTTTGGGGTGTTGTGTCAGTTTGGGGTGCTGTGTCAGTTTGGGATGCTGTGTCAGTTTGGGGTGTTGTGTCAGTTTGGGGTGCTGTGTCAGTTTGGGATGCTGTTTCAGTTTGGGGTGTTGTGTCAGTTTGGGATGTTGTGTCAGTTTGGGATGCTGTGTCAGTTTGGGGTGTTGTGTCAGTTTGGGGTGTTGTGTCAGTTTGGGGTGCTGTGTCAGTTTGGGGTGCTGTGTCAGTTTGGGGTGTTGTGTCAGTTTGGGGTGTTGTGTCAGTTTGGGATGCTGTGTCAGTTTGGGGTGCTGTGTCAGTTTGGGATGCTGTGTCAGTTTGGGTTGCTGTGTCAGTTTGGGGTGCTGTGTCAGTTTGGGGTGCTGTGTCAGTTTGGGATGCTGTTTCAGTTTGGGGTGCTGTGTCAGTTTGGGGTGTTGTGTCAGTTTGGGGTGCTGTGTCAGTTTGGGGTGCTGTTTCAGTTTGGGGTGCTGTGTCAGTTTGGGGTGTTGTGTCAGTTTGGGATGCTGTTTCAGTTTGGGGTGTTGTGTCAGTTTGGGATGTTGTGTCAGTTTGGGGTGTTGTGTCAGTTTGGGATGCTGTTTCAGTTTGGGGTGTTGTTTCAGTTTGGGATGTTGTGTCAGTTTGGGGTGCTGTGTCAGTTTGGGGTGTTGTGTCAGTTTGGGGTGTTGTGTCAGTTTGGGGTGCTGTGTCAGTTTGGGTTGCTGTGTCAGTTTGGGTTGCTGTGTCAGTTTGGGGTGCTGTGTCAGTTTGGGATGCTGTGTCAGTTTGGGGTGCTGTGTCAGTTTGGGATGCTGTGTCAGTTTGGGTTGCTGTGTCAGTTTGGGGTGCTGTGTCAGTTTGGGGTGCTGTGTCAGTTTGGGGTGCTGTGTCAGTTTGGGGTGCTGTTTCAGTTTGGGGTGCTGTGTCAGTTTGGGGTGTTGTGTCAGTTTGGGGTGCTGTGTCAGTTTGGGGTGCTGTGTCAGTTTGGGGTGCTGTGTCAGTTTGGGGTGCTGTTTCAGTTTGGGGTGCTGTGTCAGTTTGGGGTGCTGTGTCAGTTTGGGGTGTTGTGTCAGTTTGGGGTGCTGTGTCAGTTTGGGATGCTGTGTCAGTTTGGGGTGTTGTGTCAGTTTAGGGTGTTGTGTCAGTTTGGGATGCTGTGTCAGTTTGGGATGCTGTGTCAGTTTGGGATCTTGTGTCAGTTTGGGATGCTGTGTCAGTTTGGGATGCTGTGTCAGTTTGGGATGCTGTGTCAGTTTGGGATGCTGTGTCAGTTTGGGATGCTGTGTCAGTTTGGGGTGGTGTGTCAGTTTGGGGTGCTGTGTCAGTTTGGGATCTTGTGTCAGTTCGGGGTGCTGTGTCAGTTTGGGATCTTGTGTCAGTTTTGGGTGCTGTGTCAGTTTGGGGTGCTGTGTCAGTTTGGGGTGCTGTGTCAGTTTGGGATGCTGTGTCAGTTTGGGGTGTTGTGTCAGTTTGGGATGCTGTGTCAGTTTGGGATGCTGTGTCAGTTTGGGGTGTTGTGTCAGTTTGGGATGCTGTGTCAGTTTGGGATGCTGTGTCAGTTTGGGGTGTTGTGTCAGTTTGGGATGCTGTGTCAGTTTGGGGTGCTGTGTCAGTTTGGGATTCTGTGTCAGTTTGGGATGCTGTGTCAGTTTGGGGTGTTGTGTCAGTTTGGGATGCTGTGTCAGTTTGGGGTGCTGTGTCAGTTTGGGATTCTGTGTCAGTTTGGGGTGTTGTGTCAGTTTGGGGTGCTGTGTCAGTTTGGGATTCTGTGTCAGTTTGGGGTGCTGTGTCAGTTTGGGATTCTGTGTCAGTTTGGGGTGTTGTGTCAGTTTGGGGTGCTGTGTCAGTTTGGGATTCTGTGTCAGTTTGGGGTGTTGTGTCAGTTTGGGGTGTTGTGTCAGTTTGGGATGCTGTGTCAGTTTGGGATGCTGTGTCAGTTTGGGATGCAGTGTCAGTTTGGGATGCAGTGTCAGTTTGGGGTGTTGTGTCAGTTTGGGGTGTTGTGTCAGTTTGGGGTGCTGTGTCAGTTTGGGGTGTTGTGTCAGTTTGGGATGTTGTGTCAGTTTGGGGTGTTGTGTCAGTTTGGGATGCTGTGTCAGTTTGGGGTGTTGTGTCAGTTTGGGATGCTGTGTCAATTTGGGGTGTTGTGTCAGTTTGGGATGCAGTGTCAGTTTGGGGTGCTGTGTCAGTTTGGGGTGCTGTGTCAGTTTGGGGTGCTGTGTCAGTTTGGGGTGCTGTGTCAGTCAGGAGCGCTGGGACAATTCAGGAGGGACGTTTTCAGTCTTGGGGCAAACGTAGCCAGAAAATCCCACCCCTTGACTCTTCACGCTTGGCACTCAGTAATAGCAGTCAGTCAGTGGGTGAGTGGGTCATTGGTAAATGCTGCACATTGGGTGGTGTTTTCCCATCATTTGTCAGGGTGCCAGGCTCTGATTGATAAACAGCACCCAGCTCTCCAGAAGCTGCATCTTCAGACCAGATCTTGAGGCATTTCAACAGAAAGAGAGTCAATGGGTGTGGTTAATGCCACCAATCTGGTGGATGGGAGAGGGATGTGATAGAGCCACAGGGATCAGTGTACCATCTTTATATTCCCAAATCAGCAGAGAGTTAAAGATTTCGCCAACAGTAACCCAACACTCACCCCACCACCGCCCACACAGATAGTAGGGGCTCTCCCCCTCGACAGAATCATTAGCAACACTATCTCCACAGCTAAAAACACTGCAACAATCTCATCAGTGCACCCCCTCCACAGTGCCCCAGCCTGGCCCAGTATCCCAGCCTGAGACAGAGTCCCAAACTCACCCAATGTTCCCAGACTGGCCCAGTGTCCCGAACTGACCCAGCGTCCCGAACTGACCCAGTGTCCCGAACTAACCCAACGCCCCGAACTGACCCAGCGACCCTGAACTGACCCAGCGTCCCGAACTGACCCAGTGACCCTGAACTGACCCAGCACCCCGAACTGACCCAGTGACCCTAAACTGACTCAGCGTCCCGAACTGACCCAGCGTCCCGAACTGACCCAAGTGCCCCAAACTGACCCAGCGTCCCGAACTGACCCAGCGTCCCGAACTGACCCAGCGCCCCGAACTGACCCAACGCCCTGAACTGACCCAGCGACCCGAACTGACCCAGCGTCCCGAACTGACCCAACGCCCCGAACTGACCCAGTGACCCTGAACTGAACCAGCACCCCGAACTGACCCAGTGTCCCGAACTGACCCAGCGTCCCGAACTGACCCAGCGTCCCGAACTGACCCAGCGACCCGAACTGACCCAGCGTCCCGAACTGACCCAGCACCCCGAACTGACCCAGCGACCCGAACTGACCCAGCACCCTGAACTGACCCAGCGTCCCGAACAGACCCAGCGTCCCGAACTGACCCAGTGACCCAAACTGACCCAGTGACCCTGAACTGACCCAGCACGCCGAACTGACACAGTGACCCTGAACTGACCCAGCGTCCCGAACTGACCCAGCGTCCCGAACTGACCCAGCGGCCCAAACTGACCCAGCGTCCCGAAATGACCCAGCACCCCGAACTGACCCAGTGTCCCGAACTGACCCAGTGTCCCGTGCTGACCCAGCGTCCCAAACTGACCCAGCGTCCCGAACTGACCCAGCACCCCGAACTGACCCAGTGACCCGAACTGACCCAGCACCCCGAACTGACCCAGCACCCCGAACTGACCCAGCGTCCCGAACTGACCCAGCGTCCCGAACTGACCCAGCACCCCGAACTGACCCAGCACCCCGAACTGACCCAGCACCCCGAACTGTCCCAGTGTCCCGAAACTGACTCAGCGTCCCGAACTGTCCCAGCGTCCCGAACTGACCCAAGTGCCCCAAACTGACCCAGCGTCCCGAACTGACCCAGCGTCCCGAACTGACCCAGCGCCCCGAACTGAGCCAACGCCCTGAACTGACCCAGCGACCCGAACTGACCCAGCGTCCCGAACTGACCCAACGCCCCGAACTGACCCAGTGACCCTGAACTGACCCAGCACCCCGAACTGACCCAGCGTCCCGAACTGACCCAGCGTCCCGAACTGACCCAGCACCCCGAACTGACCCAGCGACCCGAACTGACCCAGCACCCTGAACTGACCCAGCGTCCCGAACTGACCCAGCGTCCCGAACTGACCCAGTGACCCTGAACTGACCCAGCGTCCCGAACTGACCCAGCATCCCGAACTGACCCAGCGTCCCGAACTGACCCAGCGCCCCGAACTGACCCAGCGTCCTGAACTGACCCAGCACCCCAAACTGACCCAGCGTCCTGAACTGACCCAGCGCCCCAAACTGACCCAGCGTCCCGAACTGACCCAGCACCCCGAACTGACCCAGCGACCCGAACTGACCCAGCGTCCCGAACTGACCCAGCACGCCGAACTGACCCAGCGTCCCGAACTGACCCAGTGTCCCGAACTGACCCAGCGTCCCGAACTGACCCAGTGACCCTGAACTGACCCAGCACCCCGAACTGACCCAGCGTCCCGAACTGACCCAGCGTCCCGAACTGACCCAGCACCCCGAACTGACCCAGCGACCCGAACTGACCCAGCACCCTGAACTGACCCAGCGTCCCGAACTGACCCAGCGTCCCGAACTGACCCAGTGACCAAACTGACCCAGTGACCCTGAACTGACCCAGCACCCCGAACTGACCCAGTGACCCTGAACTGACCCAGCGTCCCGAACTGACCCAGCGTCCCAAACTGACCCAGTGACCCTGAACTGACCCAGCGCCCCGAACTGACCCAGCGTCCCGAACTGACCCAGCATCCCGAACTGACCCAGCGTCCCGAACTGACCCAGCATCCCGAACTGACCCAGCACCCCGAACTGACCCAGTGTCCCGAACTGACCCAGCGTGCCGAACTGACCCAGCGTCCCGAACTGACCCAGCGCCCCGAACTGACCCAGCGTCCTGAACTGACCCAGCACCCCGAACTGACCCAGCGTCCCGAACTGACCCAGCACCCCGAACTGACCCAGCGACCCGAACTGACCCAGCGTCCCGAACTGACCCAGCACGCCGAACTGACCCAGCGTCCCGAACTGACCCAGTGTCCCGAACTGACTCAGCATCCCGAACTGACCCAGCGTCCTGAACTGACCCAGCGCCCCAAACTGACCCAGCGTCCCGAACTGACCCAGCACCCCGAACTGACCCAGCGACCCAAACTGACCCAGCGTCCCGAACTGACCCAGCGTACCGACCTGACCCAGCACGCCGAACTGACCCAGCGTCCCGAACTGACCCAGTGTCCCGAACTGACCCAGCACCCCGAACTGACCCAGCACCCCGAACTGACCCAGCACCCCGAACTGACCCGGCGTCCCGAACTGACCCAGTGACCCGAACTGACCCAGCGTCCCGAACTGACCCAGCATCCCGAACTGACCCAGCGGCCCAAACTGACCCAGCACCCGGAACTGACCCAGCGTCCCGAACTGACCCGGCGTCCCGAACTGACCCAGCGTCCCGAACTGACCCGGCGTCCCGTACTGACCCGGCGTCCCGAACTGACCAAGTGACCCGAACTGACCCAGCGTCCCGAACTGACCCAGCGTCCCGAACTGACCCAGCGGCCCAAACTGACCCAGTACCCTGAACTGACCCAGCGTCCCGAACTGACCCAGCGTCCCGAACTGACCCAGCGTCCCAAACTGACCCAGCGTCCCGAACTGACCCAGCACCCCGAACTGACCCAGTGACCCGAACTGACCCAGCACCCCGATCTGACCCAGCACCCCGAACTGACCCAGCGTCCCGAACTGACCCAGCGTCCCGAACTGACCCAGCACCCCGAACTGACCCAGCACCCCGAACTGTCCCAGTGTCCCGAAACTGACTCAGCGTCCCGAACTGACCCAGCGTCCCGAACTGACCCAAGTGCCCCAAACTGACCCAGCGTCCCGAACTGACCCAGCGTCCCGAACTGACCCAGTGACCCTGAACTGACCCAGCACCCCGAACTGACCCAGCGTCCCGAACTGACCCAGCGCCCCGAACTGAGCCAACGCCCTAAACTGACCCAGCGACCCGAACTGACCCAGCGTCCCGAACTGACCCAACGCCCCGAACTGACCCAGTGACCCTGAACTGACCCAGCACCCCGAACTGACCCAGCGTCCCGAACTGACCCAGCGTCCCGAACTGACCCAGCACCCCGAACTGACCCAGCGACCCGAACTGACCCAGCACCCTGAACTGACCCAGCGTCCCGAACTGACCCAGCGTCCCGAACTGACCCAGTGACCCTGAACTGACCCAGCGTCCCGAACTGACACAGCATCCCGAACTGACCCAGCGTCCCGAACTGACCCAGCGCCCCGAACTGACCCAGCGTCCTGAACTGACCCAGCACCCCAAACTGACCCAGCGTCCCGAACTGACCCAGCGCCCCGAACTGACCCAGCGTCCTGAACTGACCCAGCGCCCCAAACTGACCCAGCGTCCCGAACTGACCCAGCGCCCCGAACTGACCCAGCGACCCGAACTGACCCAGCGTCCCGAACTGACCCAGCATCCCGAACTGACCCAGCGTCCCGAACTGACCCAGTGACCCTGAACTGACCCAGCGTCCCGAACTGACCCAGCGTCCCGAACTGACCCAGCACCCCGAACTGACCCAGCATCCCGAACTGACCCAGCGTCCCGAACTGACCCAGCACCCTGAACTGACCCAGCATCCCGAACTGACCCAGCGTCCCGAACTGACCCAGCGCCCCGAACTGACCCAGCGACCCGAACTGACCCAGTGACCCGAACTGACCCAGCGACCCGAACTGACCCAGCGTCCCGAACTGACCCAGTGACCCAAACTGACCCAGTGACCCTGAACTGACCCAGCGTCCCGAACTGACCCAGCGTCCCAAACTGACCCAGTGACCCTGAACTGACCCAGCGTCCCGAACTGACCCAGCGTCCCGAACTGACCCAGCATCCCGAACTGACCCAGCGTCCCGAACTGACCCAGCATCCCGCACTGACCCAGTGTCCCGAACTGACCCAGTATCCTGAACTGACCCAGCATCCCGAACTGACCCAGCGCCCCGAACTGACCCAGCGTCCTGAACTGACCCAGCACCCCAAACTGACCCAGCGTCCCGAACTGACCCAGCGCCCCGAACTGACCCAGCGTCCTGAACTGACCCAGCACCCCGAACTGACCCAGCGACCCGAACTGACCCAGCGTCCCGAACTGACCCAGCACGCCGAACTGACCCAGCGTCCCGAACTGACCCAGCGCCCCAAACTGACCCAGCGTCCCGAACTGACCCAGCACCCCGAACTGACCCAGCGACCCGAGCTGACCCAGCGTCCCGAACTGACCCAGCACGCCGAACTGACCCAGCGTCCCGAACTGACCCAGTGTCCCGAACTGACTCAGCATCCCGAACTGACCCAGCACCCCGAACTGACCCAGCACCCCGAACTGACCCAGCGTCCCGAACTGACCCAGCGTCCCGAACTGACCCGGCGTCCCGTACTGACCCGGCGTCCCGAACTGACCCAGTGACCCGAACTGACCCAGCGTCCCGAACTGACCCAGCGTCCCGAACTGACCCAGCGGCCCAAACTGACCCAGCACCCGGAACTGACCCAGCGTCCCGAACTGACCCGGCGTCCCGAACTGACCCAGCGTCCCGAACTGACCCGGCGTCCCGTACTGACCCGGCGTCCCGAACTGACCCGGTGACCCGAACTGACCCAGCGTCCCGAACTGACCCAGCGTCCCGAACTGACCCAGCGGCCCAAACTGACCCAGTACCCGGAACTGACCCAGCGTCCCGAACTGACCCGGCGTCCCGAACTGACCCAGCGTCCCGAACTGACCCAGCACGCCGAACTGACCCAGCGTCCCGAACTGACCCTGCGGCCCAAACTGACCCAGTACCCGGAACTGACCCAGCGTCCCGAACTGACCCGGCGTCCCGAACTGACTCAGCATCCCGAACTGACTCAGCACCCCGAACTGACCCAGCACCCCGAACTGACCCAGCGTCCCGAACTGACCCAGCGTCCCGAACTGACCCGGCGTCCCGTACTGACCCGGCGTCCCGAACTGACCCAGTGACCTGAACTGACCCAGCGTCCCGAACTGACCCAGCGTCCCGAACTGACCCAGCGGCCCAAACTGACCCAGCACCCGGAACTGACCCAGCGTCCCGAACTGACCCGGCGTCCCGAACTGACCCAGCGTCCCGAACTGACCCAGCACGCCGAACTGACCCAGCGTCCCGAACTGACCCAGTGTCCCGAACTGACTCAGCATCCCGAACTGACCCAGCACCCCGAACTGACCCAGCACCCCGAACTGACCCAGCGTCCCGAACTGACCCAGCGTCCCGAACTGACCCGGCGTCCCGTACTGACCCGGCGTCCCGAACTGACCCGGCGTCCCGAACTGACCCGGCGTCCCGAACTGACCCAGTGACCCGAACTGACCCAGCGTCCCGAACTGACCCAGCGGCCCAAACTGACCCAGCGTCCCGAACTGACCCAGCACCCCGAACTGACCCAGTGACCCGAACTGACCAAGTCTCCCGAACTGACCCAGCACCCCGAACTGACCCAGCACCCCGAACTGACCCAGCGTCCCGAACTGACCCAGCGTCCCGAACTGACCCAGCACCCCGAACTGACCCAGAACCCCGAACTGTCCCAGTGTCCCGAAACTGACTCAGCGTCCCGAACTGACCCAGCGTCCCGAACTGACCCAAGTGCCCCAAACTGACCCAGCGTCCCGAACTGACCCAGCGTCCCGAACTGACCCAGTGACCCTGAACTGACCCAGCGTCCCGAACTGACACAGCATCCCGAACTGACCCAGCGTCCCGAACTGACCCAGCGCCCCGAACTGACCCAGCGTCCTGAACTGACCCAGCACCCCAAACTGACCCAGCGTCCCGAACTGACCCAGCGCCCCGAACTGACCCAGCGTCCTGAACTGACCCAGCGCCCCAAACTGACCCAGCGTCCCGAACTGACCCAGCGCCCCGAACTGACCCAGCGACCCGAACTGACCCAGCGTCCCGAACTGACCCAGCATCCCGAACTGACCCAGCGTCCCGAACTGACCCAGTGACCCTGAACTGACCCAGCGTCCCGAACTGACCCAGCGTCCCGAACTGACCCAGCACCCCGAACTGACCCAGCATCCCGAACTGACCCAGCGTCCCGAACTGACCCAGCACCCTGAACTGACCCAGCATCCCGAACTGACCCAGCGTCCCGAACTGACCCAGCGCCCCGAACTGACCCAGCGACCCGAACTGACCCAGTGACCCGAACTGACCCAGCGACCCGAACTGACCCAGCGTCCCGAACTGACCCAGTGACCCAAACTGACCCAGTGACCCTGAACTGACCCAGCGTCCCGAACTGACCCAGCGTCCCAAACTGACCCAGTGACCCTGAACTGACCCAGCGTCCCGAACTGACCCAGCGTCCCGAACTGACCCAGCATCCCGAACTGACCCAGCGTCCCGAACTGACCCAGCATCCCGCACTGACCCAGTGTCCCGAACTGACCCAGTATCCTGAACTGACCCAGCATCCCGAACTGACCCAGCGCCCCGAACTGACCCAGCGTCCTGAACTGACCCAGCACCCCAAACTGACCCAGCGTCCCGAACTGACCCAGCGCCCCGAACTGACCCAGCGTCCTGAACTGACCCAGCACCCCGAACTGACCCAGCGACCCGAACTGACCCAGCGTCCCGAACTGACCCAGCACGCCGAACTGACCCAGCGTCCCGAACTGACCCAGCGCCCCAAACTGACCCAGCGTCCCGAACTGACCCAGCACCCCGAACTGACCCAGCGACCCGAACTGACCCAGCGTCCCGAACTGACCCAGCACGCCGAACTGACCCAGCGTCCCGAACTGACCCAGTGTCCCGAACTGACTCAGCATCCCGAACTGACCCAGCACCCCGAACTGACCCAGCACCCCGAACTGACCCAGCGTCCCGAACTGACCCAGCGTCCCGAACTGACCCGGCGTCCCGTACTGACCCGGCGTCCCGAACTGACCCAGTGACCCGAACTGACCCAGCGTCCCGAACTGACCCAGCGTCCCGAACTGACCCAGCGGCCCAAACTGACCCAGCACCCGGAACTGACCCAGCGTCCCGAACTGACCCGGCGTCCCGAACTGACCCAGCGTCCCGAACTGACCCGGCGTCCCGTACTGACCCGGCGTCCCGAACTGACCCGGTGACCCGAACTGACCCAGCGTCCCGAACTGACCCAGCGTCCCGAACTGACCCAGCGGCCCAAACTGACCCAGTACCCGGAACTGACCCAGCGTCCCGAACTGACCCGGCGTCCCGAACTGACCCAGCGTCCCGAACTGACCCAGCACGCCGAACTGACCCAGCGTCCCGAACTGACCCTGCGGCCCAAACTGACCCAGTACCCGGAACTGACCCAGCGTCCCGAACTGACCCGGCGTCCCGAACTGACTCAGCATCCCGAACTGACTCAGCACCCCGAACTGACCCAGCACCCCGAACTGACCCAGCGTCCCGAACTGACCCAGCGTCCCGAACTGACCCGGCGTCCCGTACTGACCCGGCGTCCCGAACTGACCCAGTGACCTGAACTGACCCAGCGTCCCGAACTGACCCAGCGTCCCGAACTGACCCAGCGGCCCAAACTGACCCAGCACCCGGAACTGACCCAGCGTCCCGAACTGACCCGGCGTCCCGAACTGACCCAGCGTCCCGAACTGACCCAGCACGCCGAACTGACCCAGCGTCCCGAACTGACCCAGTGTCCCGAACTGACTCAGCATCCCGAACTGACCCAGCACCCCGAACTGACCCAGCACCCCGAACTGACCCAGCGTCCCGAACTGACCCAGCGTCCCGAACTGACCCGGCGTCCCGTACTGACCCGGCGTCCCGAACTGACCCGGCGTCCCGAACTGACCCGGCGTCCCGAACTGACCCAGTGACCCGAACTGACCCAGCGTCCCGAACTGACCCAGCGGCCCAAACTGACCCAGCGTCCCGAACTGACCCAGCACCCCGAACTGACCCAGTGACCCGAACTGACCAAGTCTCCCGAACTGACCCAGCACCCCGAACTGACCCAGCACCCCGAACTGACCCAGCGTCCCGAACTGACCCAGCGTCCCGAACTGACCCAGCACCCCGAACTGACCCAGAACCCCGAACTGTCCCAGTGTCCCGAAACTGACTCAGCGTCCCGAACTGACCCAGCGTCCCGAACTGACCCAAGTGCCCCAAACTGACCCAGCGTCCCGAACTGACCCAGCGTCCCGAACTGACCCAGCGCCCCGAACTGACCCAACGCCCTGAACTGACCCAGCGACCCGAACTGACCCAGCGTCCCGAACTGACCCAACGCCCCGAACTGACCCAGTGACCCTGAACTGACCCAGCACCCCGAACTGACCCAGTGACCCGAACTGACCCAGCGTCCCGAACTGACCCAGCACCCCGAACTGACCCAGCGACCCGAACTGACCCAGCACCCTGAACTGACCCAGCGTCCCGAACTGACCCAGCGTCCCGAACTGACCCAGTGACCCTGAACTGACCCAGCGTCCCGAACTGACCCAGCGTCCTGAACTGACCCAGCGTCCCGAACTGACCCAGCGCCCCGAACTGACCCAGCGTCCTGAACTGACCCAGCGCCCCGAACTGAGAACTGACCCAGCGTCCCGAACTGACCCAGCGCCCCAAACTGACCCAGCGTCCCGAACTGACCCAGCACCCCGAACTGACCCAGCGACCCGAACTGACCCAGCGTCCCGAACTGACCCAGCACGCCGAACTGACCCAGCGTACCGAACTGACCCAGCACGCCGAACTGACCCAGCGTCCCGAACTGACCCAGTGACCCTGAACTGACCCAGCACCCCGAACTGACCCAGCGTCCCGAACTGACCCAGCGTCCCGAACTGACCCAGCACCCCGAACTGACCCAGCGACCCGAACTGACCCAGCACCCTGAACTGACCCAGCGTCCCGAACTGACCCAGCGTCCCGAACTGACCCAGTGACCCAAACTGACCCAGCACCCTGAACTGACCCAGCGACCCGAACTGGCCCAGCGTCCCGAACTGACCCAGCACGCCGAACTGACCCAGCGTCCCGAACTGACCCAGTGACCCTGAACTGACCCAGCACCCCGAACTGACCCAGCGTCCCGAACTGACCCAGCGTCCCGAACTGACCCAGCACCCCGAACTGACCCAGCGACCCGAACTGACCCAGCACCCTGAACTGACCCAGCGTCCCGAACTGACCCAGCGTCCCGAACTGACCCAGTGACCCAAACTGACCCAGTGACCCTGAACTGACCCAGCACCCCGAACTGACCCAGTGACCCTGAACTGACCCAGCGTCCCGAACTGACCCAGCGTCCCAAACTGACCCAGTGACCCTGAACTGACCCAGCGTCCCGAACTGACCCAGCGTCCCGAACTGACCCAGCATCCCGAACTGACCCACGTCCCGAACTGACCCAGCATCCCGAACTGACCCAGCGTCCCGAACTGACCCAGCGCCCCGAACTGACCCAGCGTCCTGAACTGACCCAGCACCCCAAACTGACCCAGCGTCCCGAACTGACCCAGCGCCCCGAACTGACCCAGCGTCCTGAACTGACCCAGCGCCCCAAACTGACCCAGCGTCCCGAACTGACGCAGCACCGCGAACTGACCCAGCGACCCGAACTGACCCAGCGTCCCGAACTGACCCAGCACGCCGAACTGACCCAGCGTCCCGAACTGACCCAGTGTCCCGAACTGACTCAGCATCCCGAACTGACCCAGCACCCCGAACTGACCCAGCACCCCGAACTTACCCAGCGTCCCGAACTGACCCAGCGTCCCGAACTGACCCGGCGTCCCGTACTGACCCGGCGTCCCGAACTGACCCAGTGACCCGAACTGACCCAGCGTCCCGAACTGACCCAGCGGCCCAAACTGACCCAGTACCCGGAACTGACCCAGCGTCCCGAACTGACCCGGCGTCCCGAACTGACCCAGCGTCCCGAACTGACCCAGCACGCCGAACTGACCCAGCGTCCCGAACTGACCCAGTGTCCCTAACTGACTCAGCATCCCGAACTGACTCAGCACCCCGAACTGACCCAGCACCCCGAACTGACCCAGTGACCCGAACTGACCCAGCACCCCGAACTGACCCAGCACCCCGAACTGACCCAGCGTCCCGAACTGACCCAGCGTCCCGAACTGACCCGGCGTCCCGTACTGACCCGGCGTCCCGAACTGACCCAGTGACCCGAACTGACCCAGCGTCCCGAACTGACCCAGCGTCCCGAACTGACCCAGCGGCCCAAACTGACCCAGCACCCGGAACTGACCCAGCGTCCCGAACTGACCTGGCGTCCCGAACTGACCCAGCGTCCCGAACTGACCCGGCGTCCCGTACTGACCCGGCGTCCCGAACTGACCCAGTGACCCGAACTGACCCAGCGTCCCGAACTGACCCAGCGTCCCGAACTGACCCAGCGTCCCAAACTGACCCAGTGACCCTGAACTGACCCAGCGTCCCGAACTGACCCAGCGTCCCGAACTGACCCAGCATCCCGAACTGACCCAGCGTCCCGAACTGACCCAGCATTCCGCACTGACCCAGTGTCCCGAACTGACCCAGCGTCCTGAACTGACCCAGCATCCCGAACTGACCCAGCGCCCCGAACTGACCCAGCGTCCTGAACTGACCCAGCACCCCAAACTGACCCAGCGTCCCGAACTGACCCAGCGCCCCGAACTGACCCAGCGTCCTGAACTGACCCAGCACCCCGAACTGACCCAGCGACCCGAACTGACCCAGCGTCCCGAACTGACCCAGCACGCCGAACTGACCCAGCGTCCCGAACTGACCCAGCGCCCCAAACTGACCCAGCGTCCCGAACTGACCCAGCACCCCGAACTGACCCAGCGACCCGAACTGACCCAGCGTCCCGAACTGACCCAGCACGCCGAACTGACCCAGCGTCCCGAACTGACCCAGTGTCCCGAACTGACTCAGCATCCCGAACTGACCCAGCACCCCGAACTGACCCAGCACCCCGAACTGACCCAGCGTCCCGAACTGACCCAGCGTCCCGAACTGACCCGGCGTCCCGTACTGACCCGGCGTCCCGAACTGACCCAGTGACCCGAACTGACCCAGCGTCCCGAATTGACCCAGCGTCCCGAACTGACCCAGCGGCCCAAACTGACCCAGCACCCGGAACTGACCCAGCGTCCCGAACTGACCCGGCGTCCCGAACTGACCCAGCGTCCCGAACTGACCCGGCGTCCCGTACTGACCCGGCGTCCCGAACTGACCCGGTGACCCGAACTGACCCAGCGTCCCGAACTGACCCAGCGTCCCGAACTGACCCAGCGGCCCAAACTGACCCAGTACCCGGAACTGACCCAGCGTCCCGAACTGACCCGGCGTCCCGAACTGACCCAGCGTCCCGAACTGACCCAGCACGCCGAACTGACCCAGCACCCCGAACTGACCCAGCACCCCGAACTGACCCAGCGCCCCGAACTGACCCAGCTTCCCGAACTGACCCAGCACGCCGAACTGACCCAGCACCCCGAACTGACCCAGTGTCCCGAACTGACTCAGCATCCCGAACTGACTCAGCACCCCGAACTGACCCAGCACCCCGAACTGACCCAGCGTCCCGAACTGACCCAGCGTCCCGAACTGACCCGGCGTCCCGTACTGACCCGGCGTCCCGAACTGACCCAGTGACCTGAACTGACCCAGCGTCCCGAACTGACCCAGCGTCCCGAACTGACCCAGCGGCCCAAACTGACCCAGCACCCGGAACTGACCCAGCGTCCCGAACTGACCCGGCGTCCCGAACTGACCCAGCGTCCCGAACTGACCCAGCACGCCGAACTGACCCAGCGTCCCGAACTGACCCAGTGTCCCGAACTGACTCAGCATCCCGAACTGACCCAGCACCCCGAACTGACCCAGCACCCCGAACTGACCCAGCGTCCCGAACTGACCCAGCGTCCCGAACTGACCCGGCGTCCCGTACTGACCCGGCGTCCCGAACTGACCCGGCGTCCCGAACTGACCCGGCGTCCCGAACTGACCCAGTGACCCGAACTGACCCAGCGTCCCGAACTGACCCAGCGGCCCAAACTGACCCAGCGGCCCAAACTGACCCAGCACCCGGAACTGACCCAGCGTCCCGAACTGACCCGGCGTCCCGAACTGACCCAGCGTCCCGAACTGACCCGGCGTCCCGTACTGACCCGGCGTCCCGAACTGACCCGGTGACCCGAACTGACCCAGCGTCCCGAACTGACCCAGCGTCCCGAACTGACCCAGCGGCCCAAACTGACCCAGTACCCGGAACTGACCCAGCGTCCCGAACTGACCCGGCGTCCCGAACTGACCCAGCGTCCCGAACTGACCCAGCACGCCGAACTGACCCAGCACCCCGAACTGACCCAGCACCCCGAACTGACCCAGCGCCCCGAACTGACCCAGCTTCCCGAACTGACCCAGCACGCCGAACTGACCCAGCACCCCGAACTGACCCAGTGTCCCGAACTGACTCAGCATCCCGAACTGACTCAGCACCCCGAACTGACCCAGCACCCCGAACTGACCCAGCGTCCCGAACTGACCCAGCGTCCCGAACTGACCCGGCGTCCCGTACTGACCCGGCGTCCCGAACTGACCCAGTGACCTGAACTGACCCAGCGTCCCGAACTGACCCAGCGTCCCGAACTGACCCAGCGGCCCAAACTGACCCAGCACCCGGAACTGACCCAGCGTCCCGAACTGACCCGGCGTCCCGGACTGACCCAGCGTCCCGAACTGACCCAGCACGCCGAACTGACCCAGCGTCCCGAACTGACCCAGTGTCCCGAACTGACTCAGCATCCCGAACTGACCCAGCACCCCGAACTGACCCAGCACCCCGAACTGACCCAGCGTCCCGAACTGACCCAGCGTCCCGAACTGACCCGGCGTCCCGTACTGACCCGGCGTCCCGAACTGACCCGGCGTCCCGAACTGACCCGGCGTCCCGAACTGACCCAGTGACCCGAACTGACCCAGCGTCCCGAACTGACCCAGCGGCCCAAACTGACCCAGCGTCCCGAACTGACCCAGCACCCCGAACTGACCCAGTGACCCGAACTGACCAAGTCTCCCGAACTGACCCAGCACCCCGAACTGACCCAGCACCCCGAACTGACCCAGCGTCCCGAACTGACCCAGCGTCCCGAACTGACCCAGCACCCCGAACTGACCCAGAACCCCGAACTGTCCCAGTGTCCCGAAACTGACTCAGCGTCCCGAACTGACCCAGCGTCCCGAACTGACCCAAGTGCCCCAAACTGACCCAGCGTCCCGAACTGACCCAGCGTCCCGAACTGACCCAGCGCCCCGAACTGACCCAACGCCCTGAACTGACCCAGCGACCCGAACTGACCCAGCGTCCCGAACTGACCCAACGCCCCGAACTGACCCAGTGACCCTGAACTGACCCAGCACCCCGAACTGACCCAGCGTCCCGAACTGACCCAGCGTCCCGAACTGACCCAGCACCCCGAACTGACCCAGCGACCCGAACTGACCCAGCACCCTGAACTGACCCAGCGTCCCGAACTGACCCAGCGTCCCGAACTGACCCAGTGACCCTGAACTGACCCAGCGTACCGAACTGACCCAGCGTCCTGAACTGACCCAGCGTCCCGAACTGACCCAGCGCCCCGAACTGACCCAGCGTCCTGAACTGACCCAGCGCCCCGAACTGACCCAGCACGCCGAACTGACCCAGCGTCCCGAACTGACCCAGTGACCCTGAACTGACCCAGCGTCCCGAACTGACCCAGCGTCCCGAACTGACCCAGCACCCCGAACTGACCCAGCATCCCGAACTGACCCAGCGTCCCGAACTGACCCAGCACCCTGAACTGACCCAGCATCCCGAACTGACCCAGCGTCCCGAACTGACCCAGCGCCCCGAACTGACCCAGCGACCCGAACTGACCCAGTGACCCGAACAGACCCAGCGACCCGAACTGACCCAGCGTCCCGAACTGACCCAGTGACCCAAACTGACCCAGTGACCCTGAACTGACCCAGCGTCCCGAACTGACCCAGCGTCCCAAACTGACCCAGTGACCCTGAACTGACCCAGCGTCCCGAACTGACCCAGCGTCCCGAACTGACCCAGCATCCCGAACTGACCCAGCGTCCCGAACTGACCCAGCATCCCGCACTGACCCAGTGTCCCGAACTGACCCAGCGTCCTGAACTGACCCAGCATCCCGAACTGACCCAGCGCCCCGAACTGACCCAGGGTCCTGAACTGACCCAGCACCCCAAACTGACCCAGCGTCCCGAACTGACCCAGCGCCCCGAACTGACCCAGCGTCCTGAACTGACCCAGCACCCCGAACTGACCCAGCGACCCGAACTGACCCAGCGTCCCGAACTGACCCAGCACGCCGAACTGACCCAGCGTCCCGAACTGACCCAGCGCCCCAAACTGACCCAGCGTCCCGAACTGACCCAGCACCCCGAACTGACCCAGCGACCCGAACTGACCCAGCGTCCCGAACTGACCCAGCACGCCGAACTGACCCAGCGTCCCGAACTGACCCAGTGTCCCGAACTGACTCAGCATCCCGAACTGACCCAGCACCCCGAACTGACCCAGCACCCCGAACTGACCCAGCGTCCCGAACTGACCCAGCGTCCCGAACTGACCCGGCGTCCCGTACTGACCCGGCGTCCCGAACTGACCCAGTGACCCGAACTGACCCAGCGTCCCGAACTGACCCAGCGTCCCGAACTGACCCAGCGGCCCAAACTGACCCAGCACCCGGAACTGACCCAGCGTCCCGAACTGACCCGGCGTCCCGAACTGACCCAGCGTCCCGAACTGACCCGGCGTCCCGTACTGACCCGGCGTCCCGAACTGACCCGGTGACCCGAACTGACCCAGCGTCCCGAACTGACCCAGCGTCCCGAACTGACCCAGCGGCCCAAACTGACCCAGTACCCGGAACTGACCCAGCGTCCCGAACTGACCCGGCGTCCCGAACTGACCCAGCGTCCCGAACTGACCCAGCACGCCGAACTGACCCAGCGTCCCGAACTGACCCAGCGGCCCAAACTGACCCAGTACCCGGAACTGACCCAGCGTCCCGAACTGACCCGGCGTCCCGAACTGACTCAGCATCCCGAACTGACTCAGCACCCCGAACTGACCCAGCACCCCGATCTGACCCAGCGTCCCGAACTGACCCAGCGTCCCGAACTGACCCGGCGTCCCGTACTGACCCGGCGTCCCGAACTGACCCAGTGACCTGAACTGACCCAGCGTCCCGAACTGACCCAGCGTCCCGAACTGACCCAGCGGCCCAAACTGACCCAGCACCCGGAACTGACCCAGCGTCCCGAACTGACCCGGCGTCCCGAACTGACCCAGCGTCCCGAACTGACCCAGCACGCCGAACTGACCCAGCGTCCCGAACTGACCCAGTGTCCCGAACTGACTCAGCATCCCGAACTGACCCAGCACCCCGAACTGACCCAGCACCCCGAACTGACCCAGCGTCCCGAACTGACCCAGCGTCCCGAACTGACCCGGCGTCCCGTACTGACCCGGCGTCCCGAACTGACCCGGCGTCCCGAACTGACCCGGCGTCCCGAACTGACCCAGTGACCCGAACTGACCCAGCGTCCCGAACTGACCCAGCGGCCCAAACTGACCCAGCGTCCCGAACTGACCCAGCACCCCGAACTGACCCAGTGACCCGAACTGACCAAGTCTCCCGAACTGACCCAGCACCCCGAACTGACCCAGCACCCCGAACTGACCCAGCGTCCCGAACTGACCCAGCGTCCCGAACTGACCCAGCACCCCGAACTGACCCAGAACCCCGAACTGTCCCAGTGTCCCGAAACTGACTCAGCGTCCCGAACTGACCCAGCGTCCCGAACTGACCCAAGTGCCCCAAACTGACCCAGCGTCCCGAACTGACCCAGCGTCCCGAACTGACCCAGCGCCCCGAACTGACCCAACGCCCTGAACTGACCCAGCGACCCGAACTGACCCAGCGTCCCGAACTGACCCAACGCCCCGAACTGACCCAGTGACCCTGAACTGACCCAGCACCCCGAACTGACCCAGCGTCCCGAACTGACCCAGCACCCCGAACTGACCCAGCGACCCGAACTGACCCAGCACCCTGAACTGACCCAGCGTCCCGAACTGACCCAGCGTCCCGAACTGACCCAGTGACCCTGAACTGACCCAGCGTCCCGAACTGACCCAGCGTCCTGAACTGACCCAGCGTCCCGAACTGACCCAGCGCCCCGAACTGACCCAGCGTCCTGAACTGACCCAGCGCCCCGAACTGAGAACTGACCCAGCGTCCCGAACTGACCCAGCGCCCCAAACTGACCCAGCGTCCCGAACTGACCCAGCACCCCGAACTGACCCAGCGACCCGAACTGACCCAGCGTCCCGAACTGACCCAGCACGCCGAACTGACCCAGCGTACCGAACTGACCCAGCACGCCGAACTGACCCAGCGTCCCGAACTGACCCAGTGACCCTGAACTGACCCAGCACCCCGAACTGACCCAGCGTCCCGAACTGACCCAGCGTCCCGAACTGACCCAGCACCCCGAACTGACCCAGCGACCCGAACTGACCCAGCACCCTGAACTGACCCAGCGTCCCGAACTGACCCAGCGTCCCGAACTGACCCAGTGACCCAAACTGACCCAGCACCCTGAACTGACCCAGCGACCCGAACTGGCCCAGCGTCCCGAACTGACCCAGCACGCCGAACTGACCCAGCGTCCCGAACTGACCCAGTGACCCTGAACTGACCCAGCACCCCGAACTGACCCAGCGTCCCGAACTGACCCAGCGTCCCGAACTGACCCAGCACCCCGAACTGACCCAGCGACCCGAACTGACCCAGCACCCTGAACTGACCCAGCGTCCCGAACTGACCCAGCGTCCCGAACTGACCCAGTGACCCAAACTGACCCAGTGACCCTGAACTGACCCAGCACCCCGAACTGACCCAGTGACCCTGAACTGACCCAGCGTCCCGAACTGACCCAGCGTCCCAAACTGACCCAGTGACCCTGAACTGACCCAGCGTCCCGAACTGACCCAGCGTCCCGAACTGACCCAGCATCCCGAACTGACCCAGCGTCCCGAACTGACCCAGCATCCCGAACTGACCCAGCGTCCCGAACTGACCCAGCGCCCCGAACTGACCCAGCGTCCTGAACTGACCCAGCACCCCAAACTGACCCAGCGTCCCGAACTGACCCAGCGCCCCGAACTGACCCAGCGTCCTGAACTGACCCAGCGCCCCAAACTGACCCAGCGTCCCGAACTGACGCAGCACCGCGAACTGACCCAGCGACCCGAACTGACCCAGCGTCCCGAACTGACCCAGCACGCCGAACTGACCCAGCGTCCCGAACTGACCCAGTGTCCCGAACTGACTCAGCATCCCGAACTGACCCAGCACCCCGAACTGACCCAGCACCCCGAACTTACCCAGCGTCCCGAACTGACCCAGCGTCCCGAACTGACCCGGCGTCCCGTACTGACCCGGCGTCCCGAACTGACCCAGTGACCCGAACTGACCCAGCGTCCCGAACTGACCCAGCGGCCCAAACTGACCCAGTACCCGGAACTGACCCAGCGTCCCGAACTGACCCGGCGTCCCGAACTGACCCAGCGTCCCGAACTGACCCAGCACGCCGAACTGACCCAGCGTCCCGAACTGACCCAGTGTCCCTAACTGACTCAGCATCCCGAACTGACTCAGCACCCCGAACTGACCCAGCACCCCGAACTGACCCAGTGACCCGAACTGACCCAGCACCCCGAACTGACCCAGCACCCCGAACTGA
The DNA here is from genome assembly GCF_965287045.1 of Carcharhinus amblyrhynchos. Taxonomy (NCBI): domain Eukaryota; kingdom Metazoa; phylum Chordata; class Chondrichthyes; order Carcharhiniformes; family Carcharhinidae; genus Carcharhinus; species Carcharhinus amblyrhynchos. Next base: position 1,554,770 of record NW_027649782.1, on the reverse strand, counting down.
CCCAGCGTCCCGAACTGACCCAGCGTCCCGAACTGACCCGGCGTCCCGTACTGACCCGGCGTCCCGAACTGACCCAGTGACCCGAACTGACCCAGCGTCCCGAACTGACCCAGCGTCCCGAACTGACCCAGCGGCCCAAACTGACCCAGCACCCGGAACTGACCCAGCGTCCCGAACTGACCTGGCGTCCCGAACTGACCCAGCGTCCCGAACTGACCCGGCGTCCCGTACTGACCAGGCGTCCCGAACTGACCCAGTGACCCGAACTGACCCAGCGTCCCGAACTGACCCAGCGTCCCGAACTGACCCAGCGTCCCAAACTGACCCAGTGACCCTGAACTGACCCAGCGTCCCGAACTGACCCAGCGTCCCGAACTGACCCAGCATCCCGAACTGACCCAGCGTCCCGAACTGACCCAGCATCCCGCACTGACCCAGTGTCCCGAACTGACCCAGCGTCCTGAACTGACCCAGCATCCCGAACTGACCCAGCGCCCCGAACTGACCCAGCGTCCTGAACTGACCCAGCACCCCAAACTGACCCAGCGTCCCGAACTGACCCAGCGCCCCGAACTGACCCAGCGTCCTGAACTGACCCAGCACCCCAAACTGACCCAGCGACCCGAACTGACCCAGCGTCCCGAACTGACCCAGCACGCCGAACTGACCCAGCGTCCCGAACTGACCCAGCGCCCCAAACTGACCCAGCGTCCCGAACTGACCCAGCACCCCGAACTGACCCAGCGACCCGAACTGACCCAGCGTCCCGAACTGACCCAGCACGCCGAACTGACCCAGCGTCCCGAACTGACCCAGTGTCCCGAACTGACTCAGCATCCCGAACTGACCCAGCACCCCGAACTGACCCAGCACCCCGAACTGACCCAGCGTCCCGAACTGACCCAGCGTCCCGAACTGACCCGGCGTCCCGTACTGACCCGGCGTCCCGAACTGACCCAGTGACCCGAACTGACCCAGCGTCCCGAATTGACCCAGCGTCCCGAACTGACCCAGCGGCCCAAACTGACCCAGCACCCGGAACTGACCCAGCGTCCCGAACTGACCCGGCGTCCCGAACTGACCCAGCGTCCCGAACTGACCCGGCGTACCGTACTGACCCGGCGTCCCGAACTGACCCGGTGACCCGAACTGACCCAGCGTCCCGAACTGACCCAGCGTCCCGAACTGACCCAGCGGCCCAAACTGACCCAGTACCCGGAACTGACCCAGCGTCCCGAACTGACCCGGCGTCCCGAACTGACCCAGCGTCCCGAACTGACCCAGCACGCCGAACTGACCCAGCACCCCGAACTGACCCAGCACCCCGAACTGACCCAGCGCCCCGAACTGACCCAGCGTCCCGAACTGACCCAGCACGCCGAACTGACCCAGCGTCCCGAACTGACCCAGTGTCCCGAACTGACTCAGCATCCCGAACTGACTCAGCACCCCGAACTGACCCAGCACCCCGAACTGACCCAGCGTCCCGAACTGACCCAGCGTCCCGAACTGACCCGGCGTCCCGTACTGACCCGGCGTCCCGAACTGACCCAGTGACCTGAACTGACCCAGCGTCCCGAACTGACCCAGCGTCCCGAACTGACCCAGCGGCCCAAACTGACCCAGCACCCGGAACTGACCCAGCGTCCCGAACTGACCCGGCGTCCCGAACTGACCCAGCGTCCCGAACTGACCCAGCACGCCGAACTGACCCAGCACCCCGAACTGACCCAGCGTCCCGAACTGACCCGGCGTCCCGAACTGACCCAGTGTCCCGAACTGACTCAGCATCCCGAACTGACCCAGCACCCCGAACTGACCCAGCACCCCGAACTGACCCAGCGTCCCGAACTGACCCAGCGTCCCGAACTGACCCGGCGTCCCGTACTGACCCGGCGTCCCGAACTGACCCGGCGTCCCGAACTGACCCGGCGTCCCGAACTGACCCAGTGACCCGAACTGACCCAGCGTCCCGAACTGACCCAGCGGCCCAAACTGACCCAGCGTCCCGAACTGACCCAGCACCCCGAACTGACCCAGTGACCCGAACTGACCAAGTCTCCCGAACTGACCCAGCACCCCGAACTGACCCAGCACCCCGAACTGACCCAGCGTCCCGAACTGACCCAGCGTCCCGAACTGACCCAGCACCCCGAACTGACCCAGAACCCCGAACTGTCCCAGTGTCCCGAAACTGACTCAGCGTCCCGAACTGACCCAGCGTCCCGAACTGACCCAAGTGCCCCAAACTGACCCAGCGTCCCGAACTGACCCAGCGTCCCGAACTGACCCAGCGCCCCGAACTGACCCAACGCCCTGAACTGACCCAGCGACCCGAACTGACCCAGCGTCCCGAACTGACCCAAGTGCCCCAAACTGACCCAGCGTCCCGAACTGACCCAGCGTCCCGAACTGACCCAGCGCCCCGAACTGACCCAACGCCCTGAACTGACCCAGCGTCCCGAACTGACCCAGCGTCCCGAACTGACCCAGCGTCCCGAACTGACCCAAGTGCCCCAAACTGACCCAGCGTCCCGAACTGACCCAGCGTCCCGAACTGACCCAGCGCCCCGAACTGACCCAACGCCCTGAACTGACCCAGCGACCCGAACTGACCCAGCGTCCCGAACTGACCCAACGCCCCGAACTGACCCAGTGACCCTGAACTGACCCAGCACCCCGAACTGACCCAGCGTCCCGAACTGACCCAGCGTCCCGAACTGACCCAGCACCCCGAACTGACCCAGCGACCCGAACTGACCCAGCACCCTGAACTGACCCAGCGTCCCGAACTGACCCAGCGTCCCGAACTGACCCAGTGACCCTGAACTGACCCAGCGTCCCGAACTGACCCAGCGTCCTGAACTGACCCAGCGTCCCGAACTGACCCAGCGCCCCGAACTGACCCAGCGTCCTGAACTGACCCAGCGCCCCGAACTGACCCAGCGTCCTGAACTGACCCAGCGTCCCGAACTGACCCAGCGCCCCAAACTGACCCAGCGTCCCGAACTGACCCAGCACCCCGAACTGACCCAGCGACCCGAACTGACCCAGCGTCCCGAACTGACCCAGCACGCCGAACTGACCCAGCTTTCCGAACTGACCCAGCACGCCGAACTGACCCAGCGTCCCGAACTGACCCAGTGACCCTGAACTGACCCAGCACCCCGAACTGACCCAGCGTCCCGAACTGACCCAGCGTCCCGAACTGACCCAGCACCCCGAACTGACCCAGCGACCCGAACTGACCCAGCACCCTGAACTGACCCAGCGTCCCGAACTGACCCAGCGTCCCGAACTGACCCAGTGACCCAAACTGACCCAGCACCCTGAACTGACCCAGCGACCCGAACTGGCCCAGCGTCCCGAACTGACCCAGCACGCCGAACTGACCCAGCGTCCCGAACTGACCCAGTGACCCTGAACTGACCCAGCACCCCGAACTGACCCAGCGTCCCGAACTGACCCAGCGTCCCGAACTGACCCAGCACCCCGAACTGACCCAGCGACCCGAACTGACCCAGCACCCTGAACTGACCCAGCGTCCCGAACTGACCCAGCGTCCCGAACTGACCCAGTGACCCAAACTGACCCAGTGACCCTGAACTGACCCAGCACCCCGAACTGACCCAGTGACCCTGAACTGACCCAGCGTCCCGAACTGACCCAGCGTCCCAAACTGACCCAGTGACCCTGAACTGACCCAGCGTCCCGAACTGACCCAGCGTCCCGAACTGACCCAGCATCCCGAACTGACCCAGCGTCCCGAACTGACCCAGCATCCCGAACTGACCCAGCGTCCCGAACTGACCCAGCGCCCCGAACTGACCCAGCGTCCTGAACTGACCCAGCACCCCAAACTGACCCAGCGTCCCGAACTGACCCAGCGCCCCGAACTGACCCAGCGTCCTGAACTGACCCAGCGCCCCAAACTGACCCAGCGTCCCGAACTGACCCAGCACCCCGAACTGACCCAGCGACCCGAACTGACCCAGCGTCCCGAACTGACCCAGCACGCCGAACTGACCCAGCGTCCCGAACTGACCCAGTGTCCCGAACTGACTCAGCATCCCGAACTGACCCAGCACCCCGAACTGACCCAGCACCTCGAACTTACCCAGCGTCCCGAACTGACCCAGCGTCCCGAACTGACCCGGCGTCCCGTACTGACCCGGCGTCCCGAACTGACCCAGTGACCCGAACTGACCCAGCGTCCCGAACTGACCCGGCGTCCCGAACTGACCCAGCGTCCCGAACTGACCCAGCACGCCGAACTGACCCAGCGTCCCGAACTGACCCAGTGTCCCTAACTGACTCAGCATCCCGAACTGACTCAGCACCCCGAACTGACCCAGCACCCCGAACTGACCCAGTGACCCGAACTGACCCAGCACCCCGAACTGACCCAGCACCCCGAACTGACCCAGCGTCCCGAACTGACCCAGCGTCCCGAACTGACCCGGCGTCCCGTACTGACCCGGCGTCCCGAACTGACCCAGTGACCCGAACTGACCCAGCGTCCCGAACTGACCCAGCGTCCCGAACTGACCCAGCGGCCCAAACTGACCCAGCACCCGGAACTGACCCAGCGTCCCGAACTGACCTGGCGTCCCGAACTGACCCAGCGTCCCGAACTGACCCGGCGTCCCGTACTGACCCGGCGTCCCGAACTGACCCAGTGACCCGAACTGACCCAGCGTCCCGAACTGACCCAGCGTCCCGAACTGACCCAGCGGCCCAAACTGACCCAGTACCCGGAACTGACCCAGCGTCCCGAACTGACCCAGCACGCCGAACTGACCCAGCATCCCGAACTGACCCAGCACCCCGAACTGACCCAACGCCCTGAACTGACCCAGCGACCCGAACTGACCCAGCGTCCCGAACTGACCCAACGCCCCGAACTGACCCAGTGACCCTGAACTGACCCAGCACCCCGAACTGACCCAGCGTCCCGAACTGACCCAGCGCCCCGAACTGACCCAGCGACCCGAACTGACCCAGCACCCTGAACTGACCCAGCGTCCCGAACTGACCCAGCGTCCCGAACTGACCCAGTGACCCTGAACTGACCCAGCGTCCCGAACTGACCCAGCGTCCTGAACTGACCCAGCGTCCCGAACTGACCCAGCGCCCCGAACTGACCCAGCGTCCCGAACTGACCCAGCGACCCGAACTGACCCAGCACCCTGAACTGACCCAGCGTCCCGAACTGACCCAGCGTCCCGAACTGACCCAGTGACCCTGAACTGACCCAGCTTCCCGAACTGACCCAGCGTCCTGAACTGACCCAGCGTCCCGAACTGACCCAGCGCCCCGAACTGACCCAGCGTCCTGAACTGACCCAGCGCCCCAAACTGACCCAGCGTCCCGAACTGACCCAGCACCCCGAACTGACCCAGCGACCCGAACTGACCCAGCGTCCCGAACTGACCCAGCACGCCGAACTGACCCAGCGTCCCGAACTGACCCAGTGACCCTGAACTGACCCAGCACCCCGAACTGACCCAGCGTCCCGAACTGACCCAGCGTCCCGAACTGACCCAGCGACCCGAACTGACCCAGCACCCTGAACTGACCCAGCGTCCCGAACTGACCCAGCGTCCCGAACTGACCCAGTGACCCAAACTGACCCAGCACCCTGAACTGACCCAGCGACCCGAACTGACCCAGCGTCCCGAACTGACCCAGTGACCCAAACTGACCCAGCACCCTGAACTGACCCAGCACCCTGAACTGACCCAGCGTCCCGAACTGACCCAGCGTCCCGAACTGACCCAGTGACCCAAACTGACCCAGCACCCTGAACTGACCCAGCGACCCGAACTGACCCAGCGTCCCGAACTGACCCAGTGACCCAAACTGACCCAGTGACCCAAACTGACCCAGCGACCCGAACTGACCCAGCGTCCCGAACTGACCCAGCACGCCGAACTGACCCAGCGTCCCGAACTGACCCAGTGACCCTGAACTGACCCAGCACCCCGAACTGACCCAGCGTCCCGAACTGACCCAGCGTCCCGAACTGACCCAGCACCCCGAACTGACCCAGCGACCCGAACTGACCCAGCAGCCTGAACTGACCCAGCGTCCCGAACTGACCCAGCGTCCCGAACTGACCCAGTGACCCAAACTGACCCAGTGACCCTGAACTGACCCAGCACCCCGAACTGACCCAGTGACCCTGAACTGACCCAGCGTCCCGAACTGACCCAGCGTCCCAAACTGACCCAGTGACCCTGAACTGACCCAGCGTCCCGAACTGACCCAGCGTCCCGAACTGACCCAGCGTCCCGAACTGACCCAGCGCCCCGAACTGACCCAGCGTCCTGAACTGACCCAGCACCCCAAACTGACCCAGCGTCCCGAACTGACCCAGCGCCCCGAACTGACCCAGCGTCCTGAACTGACCCAGCGCCCCAAACTGACCCAGCGTCCCGAACTGACCCAGCACCCCGAACTGACCCAGCGACCCGAACTGACCCAGCGTCCCGAACTGACCCAGCACGCCGAACTGACCCAGCGTCCCGAACTGACCCAGTGTCCCGAACTGACTCAGCATCCCGAACTGACCCAGCACCCCGAACTGACCCAGCGTCCCGAACTGACCCAGCGTCCCGAACTGACCCGGCGTCCCGTACTGACCCGGCGTCCCGAACTGACCCAGTGACCCGAACTGACCCAGCGTCCCGAACTGACCCAGCGGCCCAAACTGACCCAGTACCCGGAACTGACCCGGCGTCCCGAACTGACCCAGCGTCCCGAACTGACCCAGCGCCCCGAACTGACCCGGCGTCCCGAACTGACCCAGTGACCCGAACTGACCCAGCGTCCCGAACTGACCCAGCGTCCCGAACTGACCCAGCGGCCCAAACTGACCCAGCACCCGGAACTGACCCAGCGTCCCGAACTGACCTGGCGTCCCGAACTGACCCAGCGTCCCGAACTGACCCGGCGTCCCGTACTGACCCGGCGTCCCGAACTGACCCAGTGACCCGAACTGACCCAGCGTCCCGAACTGACCCAGCGTCCCGAACTGACCCAGCGGCCCAAACTGACCCAGTACCCGGAACTGACCCAGCGTCCCGAACTGACCCGGCGTCCCGAACTGACCCAGTGTCCCGAACTGACCCAGCACCCCGAACTGACCCAGCGTCCCGAACTGACCCAGTGTCCCGAACTGACTCAGCATCCCGAACTGACCCAGCACCCCGAACTGACCCAGCACCCCGAACTGACCCAGCGTCCCAAACTGACCCAGCACCCCGAACTGACCCGGCGTCCCGAACTGACCCAGCGTCCCGAACTGACCCGGCGTCCCGTACTGACCCAGTGACCCGAACTGACCCAGCACCCCGAACTGACCCGGCGTCCCGAACTGACCCAGCGTCCCGAACTGACCCAGCGTCCCGAACTGACCCAGCGGCCCAAACTGACCCAGCACCCGGAACTGACCCAGCGTCCCGAACTGACCCGGCGTCCCGAACTGACCCAGCGTCCCGAACTGACCCAGCACACCGAACTGACCCAGCGTCCCAAACTGACCCAGTGTCCCGAACTGACTCAGCATCCCGAACTGACCCAGCACCCCGAACTGACCCAGCGTCCCGAACTGACCCAGCGTCCCGAACTGACCCAGCACACCGAACTGACCCAGCGTCCCAAACTGACCCAGTGTCCCGAACTGACCCAGCACCCCGAACTGACCCAGCACCCCGAACTGACCCAGCGTACCGAACTGACCCAGCGTCCCGAACTGACCCGGCGTCCCGTACTGACCCGGCGTCCCGAACTGACCCAGTGACCCGAACTGACCCAGCGTCCCGAACTGATTCAGCGTCCCGAACTGACCCAGCGGCCCAAACTGACCCAGCACCCGGAACTGACCCAGCTTCCCAACTGACCCGGCGTCCCGAACTGACCCGGCGTCCCGTACTGACCCGGCGTCCCGTACTGACCCGGCGTCCCGAACTGACCCAGTGACCCGAGCTGACCCAGCGTCCCGAACTGACCCAGCGTCCCGAACTGACCCAGCGGCCCAAACTGACCCAGCGGCCCAAACTGACCCAGCACCCGGAACTGACCCAGCGTCCCGAACTGACCCAGTGTCCCGAACTGACTCAGCATCCCGAACTGACCCAGCACCCCGAACTGACCCAGCACCCCGAACTGACCCAGCGTCCCGAACTGACCCAGCGTCCCGAACTGACCCGGCGTCCCGTACTGACCCGGCGTCCCGAACTGACCCGGCGTCCCGAACTGACCCGGCGTCCCGATCTGACCCAGTGACCCGAACTGACCCAGCGTCCCGAACTGACCCAGCGGCCCAAACTGACCCAGCGTCCCGAACTGACCCAGCACCCCGAACTGACCCAGTGACCCGAACTGACCAAGTCTCCCGAACTGACCCAGCACCCCGAACTGACCCAGCACCCCGAACTGACCCAGCGTCCCGAACTGACCCAGCGTCCCGAACTGACCCAGCACCCCGAACTGACCCAGAACCCCGAACTGTCCCAGTGTCCCGAAACTGACTCTGCGTCCCGAACTGACCCAGCGTCCCGAACTGACCCAAGTGCCCCAAACTGACCCAGCGTCCCGAACTGACCCAGCGTCCCGAACTGACCCAGCGCCCCGAACTGACCCAACGCCCTGAACTGACCCAGCGACCCGAACTGACCCAGCGTCCCGAACTGACCCAACGCCCCGAACTGACCCAGTGACCCTGAACTGACCCAGCACCCCGAACTGACCCAGCGTCCCGAACTGACCCAGCGTCCCGAACTGACCCAGCACCCCGAACTGACCCAGCGACCCGAACTGACCCAGCACCCTGAACTGACCCAGCGTCCCGAACTGACCCAGCGTCCCGAACTGACCCAGTGACCCTGAACTGACCCAGCGTCCCGAACTGACCCAGCGTCCTGAACTGACCCAGCGTCCCGAACTGACCCAGCGCCCCGAACTGACCCAGCGTCCTGAACTGACCCAGCGCCCCGAACTGACCCAGCGTCCTGAACTGACCCAGCGTCCCGAACTGACCCAGCGCCCCAAACTGACCCAGCGTCCCGAACTGACCCAGCACCCCGAACTGACCCAGCGACCCGAACTGACCCAGCGTCCCGAACTGACCCAGCACGCCGAACTGACCCAGCGTACCGAACTGACCCAGCACGCCGAACTGACCCAGCGTCCCGAACTGACCCAGTGACCCTGAACTGACCCAGCACCCCGAACTGACCCAGCGTCCCGAACTGACCCAGCGTCCCGAACTGACCCAGCACCCCGAACTGACCCAGCGACCCGAACTGACCCAGCACCCTGAACTGACCCAGCGTCCCGAACTGACCCAGCATCCCGAACTGACCCAGTGACCCAAACTGACCCAGCACCCTGAACTGACCCAGCGACCCGAACTGGCCCAGCGTCCCGAACTGACCCAGCACGCCGAACTGACCCAGCGTCCCGAACTGACCCAGTGACCCTGAACTGACCCAGCACCCCGAACTGACCCAGCGTCCCGAACTGACCCAGCGTCCCGAACTGACCCAGCACCCCGAACTGACCCAGCGACCCGAACTGACCCAGCACCCTGAACTGACCCAGCGTCCCGAACTGACCCAGCGTCCCGAACTGACCCAGTGACCCAAACTGACCCAGTGACCCTGAACTGACCCAGCACCCCGAACTGACCCAGTGACCCTGAACTGACCCAGCGTCCCGAACTGACCCAGCGTCCCAAACTGACCCAGTGACCCTGAACTGACCCAGCGTCCCGAACTGACCCAGCGTCCCGAACTGACCCAGCATCCCGAACTGACCCAGCGTCCCGAACTGACCCAGCATCCCGAACTGACCCAGCGTCCCGAACTGACCCAGCGCCCCGAACTGACCCAGCGTCCTGAACTGACCCAGCACCCCAAACTGACCCAGCGTCCCGAACTGACCCAGCGCCCCGAACTGACCCAGCGTCCTGAACTGACCCAGCGCCCCAAACTGACCCAGCGTCCCGAACTGACCCAGCACCCCGAACTGACCCAGCGACCCGAACTGACCCAGCGTCCCGAACTGACCCAGCACGCCGAACTGACCCAGCGTCCCGAACTGACCCAGTGTCCCGAACTGACTCAGCATCCCGAACTGACCCAGCACCCCGAACTGACCCAGCACCCCGAACTTACCCAGCGTCCCGAACTGACCCAGCGTCCCGAACTGACCCAGCGTCCCGAACTGACCCGGCGTCCCGTACTGACCCGGCGTCCCGAACTGACCCAGTGACCCGAACTGACCCAGCGTCCCGAACTGACACAGCGGCCCAAACTGACCCAGTACCCGGAACTGACCCAGCGTCCCGAACTGACCCGGCGTCCCGAACTGACCCAGCGTCCCGAACTGACCCAGCACGCCGAACTGACCCAGCGTCCCGAACTGACCCAGTGTCCCTAACTGACTCAGCATCCCGAACTGACTCAGCACCCCGAACTGACCCAGCACCCCGAACTGACCCAGTGACCCGAACTGACCCAGCACCCCGAACTGACCCAGCACCCCGAACTGACCCAGCGTCCCGAACTGACCCAGCGTCCCGAACTGACCCGGCGTCCCGTACTGACCCGGCGTCCCGAACTGACCCAGTGACCCGAACTGACCCAGCGTCCCGAACTGACCCAGCGGCCCAAACTGACCCAGCACCCGGAACTGACCCAGCGTCCCGAACTGACCTGGCGTCCCGAACTGACCCAGCGTCCCGAACTGACCCGGCGTCCCGTACTGACCCGGCGTCCCGTACTGACCCGGCGTCCCGAACTGACCCAGTGACCCGAACTGACCCAGCGTCCCGAACTGACCCAGCGTCCCGAACTGACCCAGCGGCCCAAACTGACCCAGTACCCGGAACTGACCCAGCGTCCCGAACTGACCCAGCACGCCGAACTGACCCAGCATCCCGAACTGACCCAGCACCCCGAACTGACCCAACGCCCTGAACTGACCCAGCGACCCGAACTGACCCAGCGTCCCGAACTGACCCAACGCCCCGAACTGACCCAGTGACCCTGAACTGACCCAGCACCCCGAACTGACCCAGCGTCCCGAACTGACCCAGCGTCCCGAACTGACCCAGCACCCCGAACTGACCCAGCGACCCGAACTGACCCAGCACCCTGAACTGACCCAGCGTCCCGAACTGACCCAGCGTCCCGAACTGACCCAGTGACCCTGAACTGACCCAGCGTCCCGAACTGACCCAGCGTCCCGAACTGACCCAGCGTCCCGAACTGACCCAGCGCCCCGAACTGACCCAGCGTCCCGAACTGACCCAGCGACCCGAACTGACCCAGCACCCTGAACTGACCCAGCGTCCCGAACTGACCCAGCGTCCCGAACTGACCCAGTGACCCTGAACTGACCCAGCGTCCCGAACTGACCCAGCGTCCTGAACTGACCCAGCGTCCCGAACTGACCCAGCGCCCCGAACTGACCCAGCGTCCTGAACTGACCCAGCGCCCCAAACTGACCCAGCGTCCCGAACTGACCCAGCACCCCGAACTGACCCAGCGACCCGAACTGACCCAGCGTCCCGAACTGACCCAGCACGCCGAACTGACCCAGCGTACCGAACTGACCCAGCACGCCGAACTGACCCAGCGTCCCGAACTGACCCAGTGACCCTGAACTGACCCAGCACCCCGAACTGACCCAGCGTCCCGAACTGACCCAGCGTCCCGAACTGACCCAGCGACCCGAACTGACCCAGCACCCTGAACTGACCCAGCGTCCCGAACTGACCCAGCGTCCCGAACTGACCCAGTGTCTTAAACTGACCCAGTGTCCCGAACTGACCCAGTGTCCCAAACTGACCCTGTGACCCTGAACTGACCCAGTGTCCCGAACTGTCACAGTGACCCTGAACTGACCCAGCATCCCGAACTGACCCAGCGTCCCGAACTGACCCAGCGTCCCGAACTGACCCAGCACCCCGAACTGACCCAGCGTCCCGAACTGACCCAGCGCCCCGAACTGACACAGTGACCCTGAACTGACCCAGCGCCCCAAACTGACCCAGCGTCCCGAACTGACCCAGTGTCCCGAACTGACCCAGCGCCCTGAACTGACCCAGTGTCCCGTACTGACCCAGTGTCCCGAACTGACCCAGTGTCCCGTACTGACCCACTGTCCCGTACTGACCCAGCACCCCAAACTGACCCACTGTCCCGTACTGACCCAGCGCCCCGAACTGACCCAGCACCCCGAACTGACCCACTGTCCCGTACTGACCCACTGTCCCGTACTGACCCAGCGCCCCGAACTGACCCAGCGTCCCGAACTGACCCAGTTCCCCCAACTGACCCGGCGTCCCGAACTGACCCAGCACCCCGAACTGACCCAGCGTCCCGAACTGACCCAGTGTCTTAAACTGACCCAGTGCCCCGAACTGACACAGTGACCCTGAACTGACCCAGCGCCCCAAACTGACCCAGCGTCCCGAACTGACTCAGTGACCCTGAACTGACCCAGCACCCCGAACTGACCCAGCGTCCCGAACTGACCCAGCACCCCGAACTGACCCAGCGTCCTGAACTGACCCAGCACCCCGAACTGACCCAGCGTCCTGAACTGACCCAGCGTCCCGAACTGACCCAGCACCCCGAACTGACCCAGCGTCCTGAGCTGACCCAGCGCCCCGAACTGACCCTGCGTCCCGAACTGACCCAGTGTCCTGAACTGACCCAGCACCCTGAACTGACCCAGCGTCCCGAACTGACCCAGCACCCCGAACTGACCCGGCGTCCCGAACTGACCCAGCGTCCCGAACTGACCCAGCGGCCCAAACTGACCCAGCACCCGGAACTGACCCAGCGTCCCGAACTGACCCGGCGTCCCGAACTGACCCAGCGTCCCGAACTGACCCAGCACACCGAACTGACCCAGCGTCCCAAACTGACCCAGTGTCCCGAACTGACTCAGCATCCCGAACTGACCCAGCACCCCGAACTGACCCAGCGTCCCGAACTGACCCAGCGTCCCGAACTGACCCAGCACACCGAACTGACCCAGCGTCCCAAACTGACCCAGTGTCCCGAACTGACCCAGCACCCCGAACTGACCCAGCACCCCGAACTGACCCAGCGTCCCGAACTGACCCAGCGTCCCGAACTGACCCGGCGTCCCGTACTGACCCGGCGTCCCGAACTGACCCAGTGACCCGAACTGACCCAGCGTCCCGAACTGATTCAGCGTCCCGAACTGACCCAGCGGCCCAAACTGACCCAGCACCCGGAACTGACCCAGCTTCCCAACTGACCCGGCGTCCCGAACTGACCCGGCGTCCCGTACTGACCCGGCGTCCCGAACTGACCCAGTGACCCGAGCTGACCCAGCGTCCCGAACTGACCCAGCGTCCCGAACTGACCCAGCGGCCCAAACTGACCCAGCGGCCCAAACTGACCCAGCACCCGGAACTGACCCAGCGTCCCGAACTGACCCAGTGTCCCGAACTGACTCAGCATCCCGAACTGACCCAGCACCCCGAACTGACCCAGCACCCCGAACTGACCCAGCGTCCCGAACTGACCCAGCGTCCCGAACTGACCCGGCGTCCCGTACTGACCCGGCGTCCCGAACTGACCCGGCGTCCCGAACTGACCCGGCGTCCCGAACTGACCCAGTGACCCGAACTGACCCAGCGTCCCGAACTGACCCAGCGGCCCAAACTGACCCAGCGTCCCGAACTGACCCAGCACCCCGAACTGACCCAGTGACCCGAACTGACCAAGTCTCCCGAACTGACCCAGCACCCCGAACTGACCCAGCACCCCGAACTGACCCAGCGTCCCGAACTGACCCAGCGTCCCGAACTGACCCAGCACCCCGAACTGACCCAGAACCCCGAACTGTCCCAGTGTCCCGAAACTGACTCAGCGTCCCGAACTGACCCAGCGTCCCGAACTGACCCAAGTGCCCCAAACTGACCCAGCGTCCCGAACTGACCCAGCGTCCCGAACTGACCCAGCGCCCCGAACTGACCCAACGCCCTGAACTGACCCAGCGACCCGAACTGACCCAGCGTCCCGAACTGACCCAACGCCCCGAACTGACCCAGTGACCCTGAACTGACCCAGCACCCCGAACTGACCCAGCGTCCCGAACTGACCCAGCGTCCCGAACTGACCCAGCACCCCGAACTGACCCAGCGACCCGAACTGACCCAGCACCCTGAACTGACCCAGCGTCCCGAACTGACCCAGTGACCCTGAACTGACCCAGCGTCCCGAACTGACCCAGCGTCCTGAACTGACCCAGCGTCCCGAACTGACCCAGCGCCCCGAACTGACCCAGCGTCCTGAACTGACCCAGCGCCCCGAACTGACCCAGCGTCCTGAACTGACCCAGCGTCCCGAACTGACCCAGCGCCCCAAACTGACCCAGCGTCCCGAACTGACCCAGCACCCCGAACTGACCCAGCGACCCGAACTGACCCAGCGTCCCGAACTGACCCAGCACGCCGAACTGACCCAGCGTACCGAACTGACCCAGCACGCCGAACTGACCCAGCGTCCCGAACTGACCCAGTGACCCTGAACTGACCCAGCACCCCGAACTGACCCAGCGTCCCGAACTGACCCAGCGTCCCGAACTGACCCAGCACCCCGAACTGACCCAGCGACCCGAACTGACCCAGCACCCTGAACTGACCCAGCGTCCCGAACTGACCCAGCGTCCCGAACTGACCCAGTGACCCAAACTGACCCAGCACCCTGAACTGACCCAGCGACCCGAACTGGCCCAGCGTCCCGAACTGACCCAGCACGCCGAACTGACCCAGCGTCCCGAACTGACCCAGTGACCCTGAACTGACCCAGCACCCCGAACTGACCCAGCGTCCCGAACTGACCCAGCGTCCCGAACTGACCCAGCACCCCGAACTGACCCAGCGACCCGAACTGACCCAGCACCCTGAACTGACCCAGCGTCCCGAACTGACCCAGCGTCCCGAACTGACCCAGTGACCCAAACTGACCCAGTGACCCTGAACTGACCCAGCACCCCGAACTGACCCAGTGACCCTGAACTGACCCAGCGTCCCGAACTGACCCAGCGTCCCAAACTGACCCAGTGACCCTGAACTGACCCAGCGTCCCGAACTGACCCAGCGTCCCGAACTGACCCAGCATCCCGAACTGACCCAGCGTCCCGAACTGACCCAGCATCCCGAACTGACCCAGCGTCCCGAACTGACCCAGCGCCCCGAACTGACCCAGCGTCCTGAACTGACCCAGCACCCCAAACTGACCCAGCGTCCCGAACTGACCCAGCGCCCCGAACTGACCCAGCGTCCTGAACTGACCCAGCGCCCCAAACTGACCCAGCGTCCCGAACTGACCCAGCACCCCGAACTGACCCAGCGACCCGAACTGACCCAGCGTCCCGAACTGACCCAGCACGCCGAACTGACCCAGCGTCCCGAACTGACCCAGTGTCCCGAACTGACTCAGCATCCCGAACTGACCCAGCACCCCGAACTGACCCAGCACCCCGAACTTACCCAGCGTCCCGAACTGACCCAGCGTCCCGAACTGACCCGGCGTCCCGTACTGACCCGGCGTCCCGAACTGACCCAGTGACCCGAACTGACCCAGCGTCCCGAACTGACACAGCGGCCCAAACTGACCCAGTACCCGGAACTGACCCAGCGTCCCGAACTGACCCGGCGTCCCGAACTGACCCAGCGTCCCGAACTGACCCAGCACGCCGAACTGACCCAGCGTCCCGAACTGACCCAGTGTCCCTAACTGACTCAGCATCCCGAACTGACTCAGCACCCCGAACTGACCCAGCACCCCGAACTGACCCAGCACCCCGAACTGACCCAGCGTCCCGAACTGACCCAGCGTCCCGAACTGACCCGGCGTCCCGTACTGACCCGGCGTCCCGAACTGACCCAGTGACCCGAACTGACCCAGCGTCCCGAACTGACCCAGCGGCCCAAACTGACCCAGCACCCGGAACTGACCCAGCGTCCCGAACTGACCTGGCGTCCCGAACTGACCCAGCGTCCCGAACTGACCCGGCGTCCCGTACTGACCCGGCGTCCCGTACTGACCCGGCGTCCCGAACTGACCCAGTGACCCGAACTGACCCAGCGTCCCGAACTGACCCAGCGTCCCGAACTGACCCAGCGGCCCAAACTGACCCAGTACCCGGAACTGACCCAGCGTCCCGAACTGACCCAGCACGCCGAACTGACCCAGCATCCCGAACTGACCCAGCACCCCGAACTGACCCAACGCCCTGAACTGACCCAGCGACCCGAACTGACCCAGCGTCCCGAACTGACCCAACGCCCCGAACTGACCCAGTGACCCTGAACTGACCCAGCACCCCGAACTGACCCAGCGTCCCGAACTGACCCAGCGTCCCGAACTGACCCAGCACCCCGAACTGACCCAGCGACCCGAACTGACCCAGCACCCTGAACTGACCCAGCGTCCCGAACTGACCCAGCGTCCCGAACTGACCCAGTGACCCTGAACTGACCCAGCGTCCCGAACTGACCCAGCGTCCCGAACTGACCCAGCGTCCCGAACTGACCCAGCGCCCCGAACTGACCCAGCGTCCCGAACTGACCCAGCGACCCGAACTGACCCAGCACCCTGAACTGACCCAGCGTCCCGAACTGACCCAGCGTCCCGAACTGACCCAGTGACCCTGAACTGACCCAGCGTCCCGAACTGACCCAGCGTCCTGAACTGACCCAGCGTCCCGAACTGACCCAGCGCCCCGAACTGACCCAGCGTCCTGAACTGACCCAGCGCCCCAAACTGACCCAGCGTCCCGAACTGACCCAGCACCCCGAACTGACCCAGCGACCCGAACTGACCCAGCGTCCCGAACTGACCCAGCACGCCGAACTGACCCAGCGTACCGAACTGACCCAGCACGCCGAACTGACCCAGCGTCCCGAACTGACCCAGTGACCCTGAACTGACCCAGCACCCCGAACTGACCCAGCGTCCCGAACTGACCCAGCGTCCCGAACTGACCCAGCGACCCGAACTGACCCAGCACCCTGAACTGACCCAGCGTCCCGAACTGACCCAGCGTCCCGAACTGACCCAGTGTCTTAAACTGACCCAGTGTCCCGAACTGACCCAGTGTCCCAAACTGACCCTGTGACCCTGAACTGACCCAGTGTCCCGAACTGTCACAGTGACCCTGAACTGACCCAGCATCCCGAACTGACCCAGCGTCCCGAACTGACCCAGCGTCCCGAACTGACCCAGCACCCCGAACTGACCCAGCGTCCCGAACTGACCCAGCGCCCCGAACTGACACAGTGACCCTGAACTGACCCAGCGCCCCAAACTGACCCAGCGTCCCGAACTGACCCAGTGTCCCGAACTGACCCAGCGCCCTGAACTGACCCAGTGTCCCGTACTGACCCAGTGTCCCGAACTGACCCAGTGTCCCGTACTGACCCACTGTCCCGTACTGACCCAGCACCCCAAACTGACCCACTGTCCCGTACTGACCCAGCGCCCCGAACTGACCCAGCACCCCGAACTGACCCACTGTCCCGTACTGACCCACTGTCCCGTACTGACCCAGCGCCCCGAACTGACCCAGCGTCCCGAACTGACCCAGTTCCCCCAACTGACCCGGCGTCCCGAACTGACCCAGCACCCCGAACTGACCCAGCGTCCCGAACTGACCCAGTGTCTTAAACTGACCCAGTGCCCCGAACTGACACAGTGACCCTGAACTGACCCAGCGCCCCAAACTGACCCAGCGTCCCGAACTGACTCAGTGACCCTGAACTGACCCAGCACCCCGAACTGACCCAGCGTCCCGAACTGACCCAGCACCCCGAACTGACCCAGCGTCCTGAACTGACCCAGCACCCCGAACTGACCCAGCGTCCTGAACTGACCCAGCGTCCCGAACTGACCCAGCACCCCGAACTGACCCAGCGTCCTGAGCTGACCCAGCGCCCCGAACTGACCCTGCGTCCCGAACTGACCCAGTGTCCTGAACTGACCCAGCACCCTGAACTGACCCAGCGTCCCGAACTGACCCAGCACCCCGAACTGACCCAGTGTCCTGAACTGACCCAGCGTCCCGAACTGACCCAGCACCCCGAACTGACCCAGCGTCCCGAACTGACCCAGCACCCCGAACTGACCCAGCGTCCTGAACTGACCCAGCACCCCGAACTGACCCAGTGTCCTGAACTGACCCAGCGTCCCGAACTGACCCAGCACCCCGAACTGACCCAGCGTCCTGAACTGACCCAGCGCCCCGAACTGACCCAGCGTCCCGAACTGACCCAGTGTCCTGAACTGACCCAGCACCCTGAACTGACCCAGCATCCCGAACTGACCCAGCACCCCGAACTGACCCAGTGTCCTGAACTGACCCAGCACCCCGAACTTACCCAGCACCCTGAACTGACCCAGTGTCCCGTACTGACCCAGCACCCCGAACTGACCCAGCGTCCCGAACTGACCCAGTGTCCTGAACTGACCCAGCGCCCCAAACTGACCCAGTGTCCCGAACTGACCCAGCGTCCCGAACTGACCCAGCACCCCGAACTGACCCAGTGTCCCGTGCTGACCCAGCGTCCCAAACTGACCCAGCATCCCGAACTGAGCCAGCGTCCCGAACTGACCCAGCATCCCGAACTGAGCCAGCGTCCCGAACTGACCCAGCATCCCGAACTGAGCCAGCGTCCCGAACTGACCCAGCACCCCGAACTGACCCAGCACCCCGAACTGACCCAGCGTCCCGAACTGACCCAGCACCCCGAACTGACCCAGCGTCCCGAACTGACCCAGCGTCCCGAACTGACCCAGCGTCCTGAACTGACCCAGCACCCCGAACTGACCCAGCATCCCGAAATGACCCAGCGTCCCGAACTGACCCAGCGTCCCGAACTGACCCAGCGTTCCGAACTGACCCAGCGTCCCGAGCTGACCCAGCGTCCCGAACTGACCCAGTGTCCCGAACTGACCCAGCGTCCCGAACTGACCCAGCACCCCGAATTGACCCAGCACCCCGAACTGACCCAGCGCCCCGAACTGACCCAGCGTCCTAAACTGACCCAGTGTCCCGTGCTGACCCAGCTCTCTGAGAGTTTGAATATCCTCACATTCAGAGACATGGAACAAGTGCTGGAAAATGGAATCAGTGTGACTTTAGTGGTTGTTACTGTCAGCACAGACTTGATGGGCCAAAGGTACATTTCTGTGCTGTACAACTCTATGATTTTATGACCCAGGACTTTGAATCACCCAGGTGCCCCGATCTACCTGCTCCCTCATTTTATTTCATTTTATATTTGTTCCTTTAACTCCCTGCAATTAAGTCATTGATTATTTACAGCTATCCATGGGTCTATGATTAAATAATTGTTTTCTCGCTACATTGACACCAAAGTAAATAAATGAAGTCAGGATAAATATTAGGTATGGTGTTGCGGGGTGGCGCGGTGGTTAGCACTGCTGCCTCTCAGCACCAGGGACACGGGTTCAATTCTGGCTTCAGGGTCACTGTCTATGTGGAATTTGCATGTTCTCCCCATGTCTGCGTGGGCTTCCTCCAGGTGCTCCGGTTTCCTCCCACAGTCTAAAGATATGCAGGTTAGGTAGATTGGTCGTGATAAATTGTCCCTTAATGTTAAGGGGATTAGGAGGATAAATCTGTGAGATACGAGGATAAATACCCTGCTAACCCCCCTGACACTAAAGGGAAATTATAGCATGGCCAATCCACCTAATCCTGCACATCTTTGGACTGCGGGAGGAAACCGGAGCACACCCACGCAGACGCGGGGAGAATGTGCAAACTCTACACAGACAGTGACCCGAGCCAGGAATCGAACTCAGATCCCTGGCACCGTGAGGCAGCGGTGCTAACCCACTGTGCCACCCCCTGCATTGCCTCTGCGTAGTAGTCGCTGAATCTACCATCGCTCCCAATCAGTGAGAAACATCACAGTGCTGCATATATAACATAGAATACATAATAAATAATATATAACACAGAATAGGCTTACGAGAATTTGGCAGTGTCATTTCTGGCATGGAGTGATTTCTATCAGTGTGATTTCTGACCAAATCTTACGCCTCTTTGGTGAAAATCTTTCCGCCCAGGAGAGTCATGCTGTGCCCACGGCATGCTACCTTTGATTTCCCGATCCACAACAACTTAAAGTGGCTGCTAGCACGGTGGACCCCCATATAAAAAAGTTCCCCAGCTCGTGATCCACAGCGACTGCAGGGGACGGGAGCCAAGAAGTCAGCACCTCGGTTCTCGGAGGGAGAGAAGCAGAGGAGGGATGCTCTCTACCCCCCCACTCCTGGAGAAGACACTCCAGCAGGGTCACCACTCCCCGCCTGGGTGGCATTGGCAGGCCTGGTGAGCTCAAGAAGAGAATGAGACAACAGTGTCGCAGGAAGTTGAATGAGGAACGTCTGAGAATACTGACGGTAATTTTAATTTCCTTCCATTTACCAACTGGTATTAACTATAGCCACCAACCTCCCCCCCCAACAACCTCCTCACCCCCTTACCATTTATATTGAATTTTTGCATACACTGCCCACGCTGGGCAGCACGGTAGCACAGTGGGTTAGCACTGCTGCTTCACAGCTCTAGGGTCCTGGGTTCGATTCCCAGCTCGGGTCAAAGACTATGTGGAGTTTGCACATTCTCCTCATGTCTGCGTGGGTTTCCTACGGGTACTCCGGTTTCCTCCCACAGTCCAAAGATGTGCAGGTTAGGTTGATTGGCCATGCTAAGAAATTGTCCCTTAGTATCCAGGGATGTGTAGGTTAGAGGGGTTCGTGGGTATAATATGTAGGGATATGGGGGTAGGGACTGGGTGGGATTGTGTTCAGTGCAGACTCGATGGGCCAAAGGGCCTTTTTCTGCACTGTACGGTTCTATAATTCTGATACAATCTGCAATTTACAGCCTGATTGATTGGGCAAAACCTTATGCAGTGTTTCATTTATTACTGCGTAACTCCATTCACACAGACTGTTGCTGAATGGGCTTTCTGTTGCAGTGTGCATCACCACAATATTTAAATTTTCACACATCTTGGGACTCATCATTGACAAACTCACCTCTGCCGTCCATCAGGAATTTAGACGGTTCTCCCAACCCTGCTCCAACACAATAAGTCATAATTTTGTCCACAATAGTCTTTGGTATAAATCACCATTGATATACTGAATTGGGTGGCCATGTGTTGTAAATAGATGCCTCTCTTGATGCCAAATTTTCAAATCCATCCCCACTACATCATTGAAATCCTGAGCTACTCATGACTGGACGCAGAGGTGTTCTTCTCTATTTTGTACAAATCTCACAACGGGCTGATATTCTCTTTATAAGATCATTATAGCCTTTATCCAGCCTGAGTCTTAAGCAATGCTTTCAGTCTCTGTGGTGCTGGATGAGCTCAAAATAATGTTCTTTTTGTCCATCAAGATGTTATTGACACTATTGTGTCATGAATCCTCTGATGTGGAGGTGCCAGCACTAGACTGGGATGAGTACAGTAAGAAGTCTCACAACACCAGGTTCAGTCTTAAAAGACTTAGACTTAGAATCCCTACAGCACAGAAAGAGGCCATTCGGCCCATCGAGTCTGCACACACCACAATCCCACCCAGGCCCTACCCCCATATCCCTATGTATTTACCCACTAATCCCTCTAATCTCAGGACACTAAGGACATTTTTCTTTTAGCATGGCCAATCAACCTAACCCGCACATCTTTGGACTGTGGGAGGAAACCGGAGTATCCGGAGGAAACCCACCCAGACACGAGGAGAATGTGCAAGCTTCACACAGACAGTGACCCGAGCCGGGAATCGAACCCAGGACCCTGGAGCTGTGAAGCAGCAGTGCTAACCCACTGTGCTGCTCCAACAAGTTTATTTGGTATTATGAGCTTTCGGAGCGCTGCTCCTTCATCAAATGAGTGACGGCTCCTTTACCAGCTGTTATATCATCTGATGAAGGAGCAGCACTCCGAAAGCTCGAGATACCAAATAAACCTGTTGGACTTTAATCTGCTGTTGTGAGACTTCTTAATTAATCCTCTGCTTAGATATTGCTGAGTGTCTTAAGGGAAGACCTCACAAAATGTAGATCTTCCAAACGCCACAGTTTTCTCCTCAAATCAATACTCATCTGGGCTTTCTTCATGGCAGACCTGCTTAATAAAATAACAATCAACATCTGTACTTATAAACAAGTTGATTCCTGCAATTCTACAGTGGGGTACTGCCCCTTTTGGAAGAAGTTGAAGTATTAACATCTCCACATCAAAAACAGGTGGAACTGTCACTTTCTCCAGCTTTCTTTCAGTCTTTACGATCAAAGGACCCTTTGCCACATGCAGTTGATGTACATCCACTATCTAAAACTGCACAGTTAAAAGAATGTATCATCAGCACACTCATTATTGGGCTCAATTTTTCTGTGATCAAAACAATGCCTTCATGGTCCATATCTTTATCACTATCGGTTTCTACGTATTCTGTTTTGTGGGTAGCTTCAAAGACACAATTTCTTGTTTTTTGGACAATACATTGTGTAGTGATATAAGGAATCACATTGAAATCATCCCTTTGCCATTTTTCGATTTAAATCTCTTTTATCAGCCTCCCTTATACATCTTCCCTCTCCATTATCAAACTGGTTATATCAAGTTTCAACATCAGGTCTGTTATTAGTGTAACTGTCTCTGTTTAGGGGCCTTTTTGAACCATTTGGTCCAGCACACAGCTGAGCTACCACTGAACCCTCCACTCTGGGCGCTGTGGCATTTCAATCTGAATTGATAGAATCATTGAACCCTACAGTGCAGAAAGAGGCCCTTCGGCCCATCGAGTCTGTACCGAACACAATCCCACCCAGGCCCTACCCCCATATCCCTACATATTATACCCACTAATCCCTCTAACCTACACATCCCTGGACACTAAGGGGCAATTTCTTACCATGGCCAATCAACCTAACCCACACATCTTTGGACTGTGGGAGGAAACCGGAGCACCCGGAGGAAACCCACGCAGACACGAGGAGAATGTGCAAACTCCACACAGACAGTGACCCGAGCTGGGAATTGAACCCAGGACCCTGGAGCTGTGAAGCAGCAGTGCTAACCACTGCCGCCCAGTGGCAGGGAATATTGTTTCCCGAAAAACTTTTTTAATGATCTTACCATTTGATCAAGGAGGGTCTCTGTTCCCTTAAATTGTTCTCCAGTCATTACCAGAAGACTATCCATCCGAGAGAGACGTGCACAGTCCAACAACTTAAAGGCCAATGCCGCATCTGGAATCTTGAATTTCAATTTCATTAGCCTGTCACGTCCTTTATCGAATCCTACGATATATTCCTCCATGGACTGGTTTTCTAATCCTGTCGAAAATCATCCACCCTTCATAATTCTGCGAAAATTCATCTCTTCAATAAAACTTATCTAGATATTGCAACATTTCGCCGTACTTACGCAAGGATATTTTGGCCTTGGAGGGAGTGCAGAGGAGGTTTACTAGGCTGATACCGGAGTTGAGGGGGTTGAGCTATGAAGAGAGGCTGAATAAACTAGGCTTGTACTCGTTAGAGTTTAGAAGAATGAGGGGAGATCTCATTGAGACGTATAAGATGATGAATGGGATGGATAGGATAGAGGTGGAGAGACTCTTCCCGCTCAGAAAGGACAGTAGGACTAGGGGGCACAGCCTCAAGATAAAGGGGGGGCGGTTTAGAACGGAGTTGAGGAGGAACTTCTTCACTCAAAGGGTGGTGAATCTCTGGAATTCTCTGCCTGTTGAAGTGGTGGAGGCTGTGTCGCTAAATATTTTTAAGACGCGGGTTGATAGGTTTTTGATAGGCAAGGGGATTAAGGGTTATGGGGAGAGGGCGGGAAAGTGGAACTGAGCCACGACAGATCAGCCATGATCTTATTGAATGGCGGGGCAGGCTCGAAGGGCTAGATGGCCTACTCCTGCTCCTATTTCTTATGTTCTTATGTTCTTATTATGGGCATCTGCAATTCAGTCAGAAAACACTTTGTTCCTTATCTTCTAGCCAGAAGCGACAAAGCTAAGGCCATACTTTGCTTTCTCCGAGGTATTGTAGTGATAAGGGTCCACGTTACCGCTTCTGCCTTCCATTGCTGGTGAGGTTCGACTTCTGAAAATACAGGGGGAATGATCAAATATCACGATTCCTTTTTGATAGACCAATCGGATCACTCAAAACGCTCTTCTGAAAAGGATTTTAATGACCAATTTTTTGCCTCACTAATTCAGATTTCCAGGGTGTAAAATGGGGTTTCAAACAAAACATTCTCAGCAGCATTTTACCCACTGAACTGCCTTTCCTTTGTTTCAATTCCTCCCTTTCCTTCAAGATCTCAACCAATCACGACAGCTTGGGAATTCTCTGGGAAGTGTCCCAGGACGGCTGGGAGATTAACAGCCACATCAGGGCATGCTCCGCGTGTGTGTCATTCTCACAGGTTCCCGGCAGCCATCAATAGTGTTTGATGCGGGAAGATTTCTCCCCTCACCCCCTGTCGGATCCTCTGAGTTTCCAAAAGTCTTTGAAACCCTCTGGAAATTGAGTCGTCAAATCTTCATTTCAGGCACTTTGAAAATATTAACAAGGGCTCCTGCTGTATCCTGAATTCCTCACAGAGATCGTCTGTGGTGGCTTCAGTGGCAGCTTTTGAAAGAAGATCTTTATTCAACAGAACTTATATTTTTCCTGACTGCTTCCCATGTTTGTCACGACACTCTTCATTCTGCCTACACACTGAGTGAACGTTATTTATCTTCTGGAACATTCTGGGGGCTTGAGGGTGTTCTTTTAGCATGAACTGAGCAATCAAAGAGCTTTTGAATGTTTTATGAGGTTTGTTTGTGGGGTTTTTTTGCTTCTTGAAGACAGAATAAGCCAACAATATCGACACGCGTTTCAACTGCGTCTTAAATTTCCGAAAATGCTGCCATTGGGTAAAACAGGGAGCCAAGGCGAAGAGAATGTGAGAATGGGGGAAGCAGAAGCTTGGTGGAAGATTGGATTTTGAGGGCACTGTTACAAGCGGAAAGTGAGTTGGAGAGGATTCTTAGGTGTGGGACTTGAACAGCTGATGGCACATTTGTGAATGGGAATTCAAAGTGGAGGTGAGTACACAATCAGGGAAAAGAGGAGAATTTGTAAGAACAAAGAAAACTACAAAGAAAAAAGAACAACACAGCACGGGAAACAGGCCCTTGACCCAACGAGCCTGCTCCGCCATTTCAACATTGTGAGTTCCCTCTCCCACCCCATGACCCTTGTCTACGCTTATGGCACTCCACATTGGAAACCAGATTGAGGGGAGACTAATTTAGGGACAATTTGTTACACCAATCAGCCTAAGAGCACATCTTTGGGGTGTGGGAAGAAACCGGAGCACCCGGAGAAAACCCACGCAAGCACGGGGAGAATGCGCAAACTCCCACAGACACCGGCCCAAATCCATGTATCTGCACAGCAAACAGTGATAGTCACTGAGCTGTCGTGTTGTCCAGCATCTGGTCCAGTTTAAGCGTACACTAACGATGTGAAGCACTAGGCTACTCTCGAAACATCCAAGAGCAGCCCTCGTACGACCCACCGCGTGTATGCCCCTCGTTGGACAACAAGGCGGACCAAAGCACCTGTGGATTAAAAGAGAAAAACATCAATAACATGCACATCCTTATACAAACATTCAAGGGAATCCCCAGAAGCTCAGAAGTAAAACAAGTGAGCCAGAAAATATGTTGGAAGGTCCATAGGAATCAATAGCACAGAATTACAGCACAGGCTCAGGCCATTCGGCCCTCCAAGCCTGTACCGACCATGTTGCCTGACTTAATTAAAATCCCCTACCCTTCCGGGCACTATATCCCATCTCATTCATGTACTTGCCAAGACGCCATTTAAAAGCCACTACCGTATCTGCTTCCACTATCCAGCCCCCAGCAATGAAGTCCAGGCACCTCTGTGTAAAAAATCTGCCTCATACATCTTCTTTAAATCTTGCCCCTCACACCTGTGCCTCCTAGTAATTGACTCTTACACCCTGGGAAAAAGCTTCTGACTATCCACTCTGTCCATGCCCCTCATAATCTTATGGACTTCTATCAGGTATCCCCTCAACCTCCGTCGTTCCAGTGAGAACAAACCAAGTTTCTCCAACCTCTCCTCATAGCTAATACCCTCCATACCAGGGCAACATCCTGGTAAATCTTCTCTGTACCCTCTCCAAAGCCTCCACATCCTTCTGGTAGTGTAACAATCAGAATTGAACACTATATTCCAAGTGTAGCCTAATTAAGGTTCTATGAAACATGACTTGTCAATTTTTAAACTCAATATCTCTGCCAATGAAGGCAAGCATGCTGTATGCCTTCTTGACTACCTTCCCCACCTGTATTGCCACTTTCAGTGACCTGTGTACCTGTACACCCAGATCCCTCTGCCTATCAATACTCTTAAGGGTTCTGCCATTTACTGTATATTTCCTATCTGTATTAGACCTTCCAAAATGCATTATCTCACATTTGTCCAGATTAAGTTCCAACTGGCATCTCTCCGCTCAAGCCTCCAACCAATCTATATCCTGCTGTATCCTCTGATGGTCCTCATCGCTATCTGCAAATCCACCAACCTTTGTGTCATCTGCAAACTTGCTAACCAATCCAGTTACATTTTCCTCCAAATCATTTGTATATATTACAAACAGTAAAGCACTGATCCCTGAGGAGCACCACTTGTCACAGCCCTCCATTCAGAAACGCACCCTTCCATTGCTACCCTCTGTCTTCTTTGACCGAGCCAGGTCTGTATCCACCTAATGTAAGGGATGGTTGGAAGAGATTACAGTGATGGAACAGACAATGTCATGCAAGCATTATTGGATAGAAATAGGCCACCTTTATGATGAAAAGTTTGTGGTGTCAAAATCTATCTCTCACTCAGGTAGAATATTGAATTAGTGCACAGACTGGGTCATCTCACTTACTGTCCTGTCTGGAGACAATACATATGTCTTTAACCTATGCTAATGCTATCTCTACTCACATTGTCTGCACCTCTAAGACTTGACTAGCAGGTTAGCTGCAAAGACTCGCGTTCTAATCAGTATTCCGTAAACTGTGTGTGACTTTATATCCCCTTCTCTGATCAGAACCTTCCACACACCTGACAAAGGAACAGCGTTTCCGAAAGCTTGTGGGTTTACTATCAAATAAACTGGTTGGACTCGAACCTGGTGTTGTGAGACTTCTTACTGTGTTTACCCCAGTCCAACGCCGGCATCTCCACATCAGGGATTATTACATCAACAGAGTCAAAGTCAATCTCAAAAAGGAAAGTAAAAATAATACCATTGGCACAGGGATTGGGAGCACCTCATGGACAATGCCACAGGTGACAGGGCTGAGAGGATGGCTTTCGGTTTAATACAATGTTCAGATTGCTGCCCTCTGACATGAAGGAATGGCATGTGGATGGTGCTGACTTTGTGTCGCAAACCATCTAATCACTGAGTTGATTTGTCCTCTCGGGGGCGTCGAAGATCACCCGATGATTTTTAAACTTCCCCAGTGTGCCAAAAGACAGAAATTCTCATTGTGTCTACACTCCCGCACTGAGATAGTCAAAAATAAATTTGATAAAGACCTCACTCCTTGACTGTTACTGTGCCAAATCCAGACAAGCTAATCATTCCTGATGATCTCAAGGCAAGAACCTTAGCGGCGCGGGCTCGTTGGGCCGAAGGGTCTGTTTCCCGTGTTGTGTTGTTCTTGGTTCCAAGACCACCAGATGTGGGAAGGGGTCATTGGGTAAAAACAGACTTAGGAGTTGTAACAGCAAAGGTTTCCTTTTGCTGAAGATGTGTGCTTAGTGCGAGTGTTTAATCACCAACACAGTTTTCCAATACCCTAAGCACAAGATATCTCAGATATATCCCCACTTAGTGCATTGGCAACTAAGCAACTATATCATCAGCAGAGAGAGGGACAGCAGGATGTGTGCGCGTAGATAAACGTATGTGTGGCACTTACTACAAGACTGGCCACTATTATCCAAAGATGTGTGGGTTAAGTTGATTGGCCATGCTAAAAATGGCCCTTAGTGTCCTGGGATGCATAGGTTAGAAGGATTAGTGGGTGGATATGGGGGTGGGGGCTTGGTGTGACTGTGTTCGGTGCAGACTCGATGGGCCGAATGGCCTCTTTCTGTACTGTAGGGATTCTATGATTCTATTCTATATCATTTCTAGGTTAAACATTAAGATCGATCCCCTAAACACCCCAGAAGGCACAAAGATCCAGAAATTGTCAACATCTCAAGGCTCACATAGATAATCGTAAAGGAATATCTCAGAGAAAATCAAGAGTTACCGGTGTGTAGCAAAAATGGACGCATTGTATTGAGGATGGCTGGATAACTGTCAGTAACGGACTCCATCAGTCTAAAGCATCATGATTGGTTCAATGAAAACAATGACATAATCCAGAAATGGCTGGAGGAGGGTTTGCCTCAATAAGAATTCAACACTATCCAAGAATGATACCTGCCAAAATTCCCACAGGACAATCCAGTGTAAACTCAGAGAGATACAAGAAAACAAGCTTCAGTCATATGTCAATCTTGAGACAATTATTGGAGAATCTCATTGCTCTCCATCACTGGCAAAGCTTCCATCAGAATCTCTCTGAACCGCTCCGTTCAACATCGACAGGGATCTGCTTCCACGGGTGTGGCAGAACCTTCTGGGCCTAGATCAGTCTTAGCAGTCACCTACATACCCACCAGAACCCTTGCTAACACTCCAGATAATGAACATTATCATCGTCACCTCGAAAGACAAACAATAGTGTCGTTAAGAGTGGGTAAATGCACGGCAGGTGAAATATAATGTGGATAAATGTGAGGTTATCCACTTTGGTAGCAATAATAGGAAGATAAATTATTACTTGAATGAGTGTAAATTGAGGGAGATGGATACTCAAGAGAGACCTTGGTGTCCTCATGTATTGTTCGTTGAAAGTGAGCGCGCAGGTTCAGCAGGCAGTAAAGAAGGCAAATGGTATGTTGGCCTTCATGGTGAGAGGATTAGGGATGTCTTCCTGCAATTATACAGGGCCTTGGTGAGGCCGTACCAGGAGTATTGTACAATTTTGTTATCCTTATCTGAGGAAGGATGTTCTTGTTATCGAGAGAGTACAGCAAAGGTTTTCCAGGCTGATCCCTGGGACGGCAGGTCTGTCACACGAGGAGAGAGTAAATCGGTTAAGATTATATTCATTGGAGTTTAGAAGAGTGAGAGGGGATCTCATAGAAACTTATAAAAATCTAACAGGATTCGACAGGGCAGATTCAGAAAGAACGCTCCCAATGGTGGGGGGAGTCCAGAACTAGGGGTCATGGTTTAAGGATAAGGTGTAAATCTTATAGAATTGTGGTGAGGATAAATTTCTTCATGCAGAGGATGGTGAATGTGTAGGATTCACCACCACAGAAAGCAGTTGAGGTCAAACCATTGTGTGATTTCAAGAAGAAATTAGATTTAGCCCCAAGAGCTAGAGGGATCAGGATCAAGGGATATCAGAGGAAGGCAGGATCAGGATATTGAGTTTGATGATCAGCCATGATCAGAGGGTTAGATAGGGTGGACAGTGAGAGCCTTTTTCCTCAGATAGTGAAGG
This sequence comes from Carcharhinus amblyrhynchos, assembly GCF_965287045.1. Classification (NCBI taxonomy): domain Eukaryota; kingdom Metazoa; phylum Chordata; class Chondrichthyes; order Carcharhiniformes; family Carcharhinidae; genus Carcharhinus; species Carcharhinus amblyrhynchos. The sequence goes on along the minus strand of NW_027649782.1, from coordinate 1,524,999 downwards.
CTAACGCGAGGGGACGTAGCTTTAAATTGAGGGGTGATAATTATAGGACGGATGTCAGAGGTAGGCTCTTTACTCAGAGGGTAGTAAGGGCGTGGAATGCCCTGCCTGCAGCAGTTGTGGACTCGCCAACTTTAAGGGCGTTCAAATGGTCAGTGGATAGACATATGGATAACATTGGAATAGTTTAGGTTAGAGGGTCATTAGATTGGTTCCACTGGTTGGCGCAACGTCGAGGGCCGAAGGGCCTGTACTGCGCTGTAATGTTCTATGTTCTATAAAGAATGGCAGAGCAGGCTCGAAAGGCCTACTCCTGCTTTTATTTTCTATGTTATCTCAGTTGATCACCTCCATCACTTGGTCCCACTCTTGCGTTTATGAGAACAATAAAAGCACCTTTGTCAGTGGCTTCTCTTCCCATTGGTGCATTGCCATCTTTGGAGTCTAGTGAGACTTCATCCTTGATTCCTGCCTTTTCCTCATTTACAACCTTGGTAGTCATGATGTGGAGATGTCGGCTTTGGACTGGGGTGGGCAGCAAGTGTCACAACACCAACAGGCTTATTTGGTATCATGAGCACAGCTCCTTCATGAGGTGAGTCACCTGGTGTTGTGACACTTCTTGGTGACATGATCAATAGACATGTGATCAGACTCTCAACCTCTTTGCTATCCCTGAGCTGTCAGATCGCTTGTCCAACACTCAATCTCGGATAAACTACGAACTCTCGCAGGAGTTGGGCAACATGACTTCCGGCAATGGAACTTGGGGAACTTTCCTTTTGAAATCCTGGTTGAATTTTGGACGTTTTTAGTCAATGCGGCTCGTTTGAGCCCATATATTTTGATAAGCGACAGCCGTTATGGGATGGGGGCCTGTCACATGATGTCGGCAATCGATGACCTTGACCTTCCAGCTCCTGAAAGTTGAGGATGTTGCTGAGCTGCACTGCTGTCAGGGATGAGAATGATTTTGAGTTTGTTTACAGCGGCAGAGCAAAAGAAAATGGATTGAAAAATTAGAATAAACAGGAGATGTCGCAGAACCTGCTAAAGACACTGACACATTCTCAATCATACTCACGCTATCCTAATGGTCCATATCTTTAATTAATTAACACCTGTTAACTTTTTCACAGATCATTTAACTAATATAATGATCCATATTTCAATTAGTTAATTATTCCACATCCACCCTGCGCTTTTGAAGTTAACGCAATATTGTAAAAACCTCTCTGATATCTAAAAGAGCAGAATATTTAACAAACCCATCCAATTCTCTAATTACATTTTATAAAGAACAATTTTATAATCATTCTCCACAGCGAGGGAACAATTCAAATTTCCTGGTGCCATAGATTTTGGTTTGTGGAGAGCGTTATAAATCTGGAGCAGCTATTTATAGTTTGTGATACTTAATAACTCATTATTATTCTGTAGGCTTTCATAAAGTGTCCCCTGTTAAATGTCTCTGTCTCTCTCTACCTCGATCTTCTTTATAAGATGCTCCTCAACATCTTTCTTTCTAACCAAACCTTAGTTACCTCTTTTATTATCTTTGTTAGCCCAGACTCAGATCCTGTTTGATAATTACTCTTGTGAAGAGCCTTGTGTGTTAATGGAGAAATGTGAGTGTCAGATGTTGTGATGTATTTTAAAGGACATTCATATTAGTGTCAAATTTTAGCATTCAAGCCAGAAATGCAATGCTGCATCTTTCTGTGCCCTTTTAACAACCTGCTTCTTAAAATAGAGGCACTTCACTACAACATTAGACCATAATGCCATTAGATATAGGAGCAGGCTTAGGCCATTTGGCCCATCAAGCCTGCTTCTCTATTCAATCATGGCTGGTATGTTTCTCAACTCCATTCTCCCACCTTTTCTCTGTGACTCTTGATCCCCTTACCAATCAAGAACCAATCTTTCTTTGTCTTAAATACACTCAATGACCTAGAACATAGAACACTACAGCACAAACAGGCCCTTCAGCCTACAAGTTGCGCCGATCACATCCGTACCTACCAGGCCATAGAACCATCTGTAACTCCCAATCCCATTAGGTCCCATGTACTCATCCAGAAGTCTTTTAAAAGACCCCAGCGAATTCGCCTCCACCACCGACGGCAGCCGATTCCACTCACTCACCACCCTCTGAGTGAAAAACTTACCCCTGACACCTCCTCTGTACCTGCTCCCCAGCACCTTAAACCTGGTCACTGCAGCCTTCTGTGGCAATGAATCCATACATTCACCACCTAAAGAAATTCATCCTCATTTTGGTTCTAAAGGGTTGTCCAATTATTCTGAAGCTGTGTCCTCGGATCCTAGTCTTTCCTAATAATGGAAACATCTTCTCCACATCCACTCTATCCAGGCCTTTCAGTATTCCGTAAGTTTCAATGATATACCCCCTCACCCTTCTAAACTCCATCGAGTACAGACCCAAAGTCCTCCAACATTCTTTATATGTCAAGCTTTTCATTTTCAGAGCTATTTAAGAGTACAATGTTCACAAAAAATATTTGTGGGAATTTTCAACCCCCTTGTTGGTATATTTTCCAGTGGCAAAGGCCATTGGCCAGCGGTAAGAGTGTCCGGTCACACTGACGTCCACAGGGTTTTGCAAGGTACACAGCTTCCGCTGCCGTTGGTCACCATCTGTGGGACTGGTGGATCCTGCCAAATGGTGGAGAATGTTGTCCATTGTCTTGTGTTTCTGTAACACCTCATTGGCATGAGTTGGTTAATGTTGTGGAATGTGCTAGGCTAGGATTCTCACAAAGAGTTATAGCTGTATCAACACAGTTACTTCAAAATAAGTTTATTTACGGTAATGTGTAAGTAGTGATGCCCTTGTGATTGGGCCGGACTCTGTGGAGAGGCTGCACAGGACACCGTGCCAATCGGGCGCAAGGACAATGCACCCTGGGTCAGGAAGGAAGACCCTTGATTGTGGAAATATCCATATTTGTTGTTAATAAATATTGTTGTTAATAAATCAATTATCGTTAGAAGTCGCAATGTGTTGCCTTCAAATTTACCACACTGGCGACAAGGAAAAATTTTTGTTAGTTGTTGAGACATTGCAGTGTGCAGTTAGAGGGGGAAGAGACTCAGCGTCAAAGCTATGAAGAAGCAAGGTGCATGCGCCACATCAAAAAAATGTCTTTAATTGGAAAGGTTGAGCCATTTGACCCAGAAGTGGAAAACTTGGGGCAATATATTGAAAGGCTGAGATATTTCTTGGTAGCTAATGAGGTCACAGCAGAGGAAACGTGAAAGGTTCTATCACTCACAATCCATGACCCACAAACTTACAGCCCATGAGATGCCTAACGTCACCTGATGCTCTAGATACAAAGGGAGGAATTTTCCCATCCCGCCCACCACGGGAATCATAGCGGAGGGGATGACGGGGTGGGGAGGGATGATGGGGGGGTATTGGAGGGCGGACCATAAAAAAGTCCGTTGACTTTGTATCGGGTTTTCTGGTCTTGGGGCTTGAGTGCAGCTGGAAAATCCCACCCAAAATCTTTTTACCAGGTAGTCAAAATGGTCAAAGATCATTTTGACCCTTGACCTTCCATTATCATGTTGAGGTATAAATTTCGTCCTGCAGTCCAGGAGCCAGGAGAGACCACCTTTGGCTCAGTGGCCAGATCGAGAGGCAAAGCACTGTGGATTCTGTCCAGCTTTTGGGGAAATATTAAGAGACTGTTTAGCCTGTGGCATAAACAGCCTTATCATACTGAAGAACTTATTAGCTGAGAGCGTAATGTCTTTTAGAAAAAGCTGGATTGGTTGGTTGCTGGTGATTGAATGCACTGAGAAAGGTGTGAGTGAGTTATAAAGTGTGCCTATTTACAGCGGAGGAATTCCAACAATTTATCATTGGTGGCTCATGTTACCAAATAAACCTGTTGGACTTTAACCTGGTGTTGTGAGAGTTCTTACTGTGTTTACCCCAGTCCAATGCCAGCATCTCCACATCATTACTAATAGAATGCCAGTTACGGACATGGTTGGATAGGATATTCCCAGATTTGGTGGGGTGGGTGCAGACTAGGTAAGCCTCCTAGAAAGAAAATCATTTCTCGAGGGGAAAAAGACAAGATTTCCAAGAAGATGATTTAGTTCTGGTCAGAAACTTTGCAACAGGACCATCAGGTCCGGAAAGAACAGGACTGGTCTCCTCTATGTTAAAGGTCATTGTGTTAAAAAACATGTAGACCATTGGAGGAAGAGAGATGGGCCTGAGACGGGAAATCAACAGTTGTGGACTTCATCTCAGGTGTATATTTGCTGGTGGCAGTTCCTGTAACTGAGGAGAAAGCAGCTACAGAGGAGATCTCGAGCCCGGATTAATGGGTTGCCTTTTACAACTACCGCCCAGATTCATTGCTTAGTTAGGAGTGCAACACAGAATTCATTCATTCTACCAGGGTGTGGAAGTCTCCAGGTTAACTGAACTTACGATGAGTTTTCCTGGGGTATTCGCAATGTTTTATTGTACCTTACATGGGATTACTCTTACAATTACTCTTTTGTTTCATCCATAGGTGAAGGTTTCTTCCATATGTTCTTATGTGAGCTCAAGATCCATGAGGAAAATCACACAGGCTGTGTGAGCTGAATACATTTCATTCTCTCTTGCCGGAGAGAAGCAGGTGGAGAAAGCAGGCAGCTTCATCGTGGTAACAGATTTCCCAAAGATGCAGTGAGTTATTGACTGCCAGTCACTGTCCAAGCTTCACGTTCAAGAAATGAAACGTCCCAAAACCAGAAAGAATTCTCCTCCCTCAATGTCCAGCTGGTGTGGAACCATATTCATCGGCGCCCGTGCTCAGTATCCTGGCTTCAGTTTCTCACATTGTGTCGGTTCACTGCAGCATGGAGAGCAAGTGGGAGTGGGATACTGAAAGTGCGTGATCAGCCCTGGTGATTTTGAATGGTGGGTGCGGGCTGGAAGGGCCAAATGGCCTACTCCTGCACCTATTTTCTAGAGAGTTCGTAATGTGGCAAGCTGATGTCAAATTAAGGCATTGGTGAGGCCAAATTTAGAGTATTGTGTACAGTTTTGGTCACCTAGTTACAGGAAGGATGTAAATAAGGTTGAAAGAGTGCAGAGAAGGTTCACAAGGATGTTGCCGGGACTTGAGAAGCTGAGTTACAGAGAGAGATTGAATAGGTTAGGACTTTATTCCCTGGAGAATGAGGGAGATTTGATAGAGGTGTATGAGATTTTGATGGGTATAGATAGAGTGAATGCAAGCAGGCTTTTTCCACTGGGGCTAGGGGAGAAAAAAACCAGAGGGCATGGGTTAAAGGAGAAAAGGTTAAAGGGAATATTAGGGGGGATTCTTCACACAGAGAGTGGTGGGAGTGTGGAATGAGCTGCCGGATAAAGTTGGAAATGCGGGGGTCACTTTTATTAAGAAAAACTTGGATGGGTTCATGGGATATGCTAATCCTCATAACCTTGAGATCTTTGGATATTAAGGGGAAACTTAGCACAGCCAATCCACCTAACCTGGACATCTTTGGACTGTGGGAGGAAATCAGAGAACCCAGAGGAAATCCATGCAGACACAGGGAGAACACACAAACTACATATGGTCATCCAAGCCAGGAATTGAACTTGGGTCCCTGGCATTTGTGAGGCAGCTGTGCTAACCACTGTGCCATGTGCTGTTTCTTGTTGTCAAACAAGATTGGTAAAGATTATAGATTGGTAACCAGACAAACTTCAATCTGATAAAGATAAAATACTGAGGATGCTGGAATCTGAAACAAAAACAGAAAATGCTGGAAAATCTCAGCAGGTCTGACAGTATCTGTGGGGAGAGAATAGAGCCAACATTTCAAGCCTGAATGATGCTTCAGAGCTGAGAACAAAGAAAATCAGGAGATTTATACTATAAGAATGGAGGGAGAGGCTGTAATTGGATAAAGGAAATGTAAATGATGATGAAGAAAATGAGGAAGGTGTTAAAAATGTCCATTAAGTGATTAGAATGTGTGAATGGCAGAGCTGTGGTACAGATTATAAGGGAATGTGGCCTGGAGGGATGTGTGGGGGTTGGAGACTAGATGAGGATTAAAAGGGAGAAGTAGAAAAATAGAAGTGAGAATGAAAAGAAGAAATAAAATAAATGGAAATGGAGTGAAGATGGAGGGGAGAGTTCAGGCTCTGAAGTTGTTGAACTCAATGTTCAGTCCAGAAGGTTGTAAAGTGTGCAATGAGGCACTGTTCCGCCATATGGTCTTATTGTCTTATTGTCTTTGTCACCTCTCCAAAAACCTCAATCATGCTGGTGAGACATGACCTTCCCCATACAAAACCATCTCTGTCATTAACTCATCCGGATGGGATTTACCCTAGGATTCTCTGGGAGGCAAGAGAAGTGATTGCAGAGCCTCTGGCTCTGATCTTCAGGTCGTCGTTGGCCTCTGGTATAGTGCCGGAAGATTGGAGGTTAGCGAATGTTGTCCCATTGTTTAAGAAGGGGAACAGAGACTTCCCCCGGAATTATAGACCGGTGAGTCTCACTTCTGTTGTGGGCAAGGTTTTAGAAAAAATTATTAGGGATAGGATTTTTAGTTATTTGGAGAGTAATGAATTGATTGGAGATAGTCAGCATGCTTTTGTAGCGGGTAGGTCGTGCCTTACTAACCTTATTGAGTTTTTTGAAAAAGTGACCAAAGAGGTGGATGGGGGTAAGGCAGTTGACGTGGTATATATGGATTTTAGTAAGGCGTTTGATAAGGTTCACCATGGAAGGCTTCTGCAGAAAATGCAGATGTATGGGATTGAGGGTAATCTAGGAAATTGGATCAGGAATTGGCTAGCAGATAGGAGACAGAGGGTGGTGGTTGATGGTAAATATTCGTCAAGGAGTTCGGCTATGAGTGGTGTGCCTCAGGGATTTGTTTTGGGGCCACTACTGTTTGTAATTTTTATTAATGACCTGGATGAGGGTATAGTTGGGTGGATTAGTAAATTTGCTGATGACACCAAAGTCGGAGGTGTGGTAGATTGTGAGGATGGGTGTTATAGTTTGCAGGAAGACTTGGACAGGTTGCAGAGCTGGGCCGAGAGGTGGCGGATGGAGTTTAATGCGGAGAAGTGTGAGGTAATTCACTTTGGTAGGAATAACAGATGTGTTGACTACAGGGCTAACGGTAGGACTCTGAATAGTGTGGATGAACAGAGGGATCTAGGTGTATGTGTACATAGATCCCTGAAAGTTGGGAATCAAGTAGATAGGGTTGTTAAGAAGGCATACGGTGTCTTGGCGTTTATTGATAGGGGGATTGAATTTAGGAGTCGCAGTGTCATGTTGCAACTGTACACAACTCTGGTGCATCCGCCCTTGGAGTACTGTGTGCAGTTCTGGTCCCCACATTATAGGAAGGATGTGGAGGCTTTGGAGAGGGTGCAGAGGAGGTTTACCAGGATGTTGCCTGGTATGGAGGGGAGGACTGAGGGATTTGGGGTTGTTTTTGCTGGAAAGAAGGCGGCTAAGAGGGGATCTTATTGAAACATATAAGATGATTAGAGGTTTAGATAGGGTGGACAGTGATAGCCTTTTTCCTCGGATGGAGAAATCTAGCACGAGGGGGCATGGCTTTAAATTAAGGGGGGGTAGTTATAGGACGGATGTCAGGGGTAGGTTCTTTACCCAGAGGGTGGTGAGGGATTGGAATGCCCTGCCTGCTGCAGTTGTAAATTTGCCTAGTTTGGGGGCATTTAAGAGATCCGTGGATAGGTTTATGGATGAAAAGGGATTGGTTTAGGTTAGTGGGTCATTGTTTTTTAACTGGTCGGCGCAACATCGTGGGCCGAAGGGCCTGTTCTGCGCTGTAATGTTCTATGTTCTATGTTCTATTTCCTTCCAAATGTGCATATACCCTGTCCCTCGGTATCTTCCCCAGAAGTTTCCCCACCACTGACATCTGGCTCACTGGCCTATGATTTTCTGGATTATCCCTGCTTCCTGTCTTAAACAAGTCTTCTGGAACCTCGCCTGTGGTCAAAGAAGATGTGGAGATATCTGTTAAGGCCTCAGCTTTTTCTTCCCTTGCCTCCTATCCAGCCCTGGGGACTTGTCTACCTTAATGCAATTTTAGGATACCCAACTTTTTCTCTTTTGATATATTGACATTCTCCAGAGCATTCATACACCTATCTCTGACCTCAATATCCATCACATTCTTCTCCCTCGTGAATACCAAAACAAAATACTCATTAAGGATCTCATCCACTTCCTTTGTCTCCAGCATACCTTCTTCCATTGGCCTTGAGTGGGCCTACACTTTCTCTTGTTACTCTTTCTCCCAATATATGCATTAAAAGCCTTGGGATTCTCCTTGATGCCAACTGCTAAAGACATTTCATGTCCTTCTTTAGCCCTCCTAATTCTGCATATAAGTTTCTTCCTACTTTCTCTGTATTCTTCAAAAGCTTCATCAGTTTTTAGATGCCTACATCTATTGTATGCTTCCTTTTCCCTTTTGACTAAGATTACAATTTCCCTTGTCATCCATGGTTCTTGAACTCTGTCATTTTTATCCCTATAGAGGACAAGAGGCTTATAAAGTCAAAAAAGGTACCAAGCCTGAGGTTTTTTTATAACTCAGGAAAGATGGACCAAAAAAATTAATAAAGAACAAAAACAAAATAGGAGAGCAAACTAGTGAAATCATAAAAATGGACTGCAGAATCTTCTGTGGGTATATAAAAGGGAAATGATTAGCTAAGACAACTGTAGGCCCATTGCAAATGCAAAATAATTTATAATGGGGAATAAGAAAATGGCAGAGAAATGAAATAAAAATTTGTGTCTATCCTCAGGGAGGAAGATATGAAAAAAACACTCAGAAATATGAGAGAACCATAACGATGAACTAAAAGGAATTAGTAATAGTAAAATAGTAGCAATGGAGAAAATAATGGGACTGAAATTATTAAATCCCTGGCCCTGGTGATCTACATACCAGAGTGCTGAAAGGTGTGACTGTACAGTTTGTGAATGCGTTAGTGATCATCTTCCAACATCCTTTAGACTCTGGAACAGATCCTGTAGATTAGAAAGCAGTAAATGTAACCCCACTATTTAACACAGTAGGGAGAGAGAAAACAGGGAACTACAGACCTGTTAGCCTTACAACTGCAATAGGAAAAATACTAAAATCTATTAGAAAAGTGTAATAACTGAACATTTAGACAATAATGGTAGGATAGACAGAAACAATATGGATTTATGAAAGAGAAATCATGTTTGACGAACCTATTGGAACTTTTTAAGGATGTAACTAGCAGAATAGATAAGGTGGAACTAATGGACTTCAGAAATCATTTGATAAATTCCCTCAATTCAACATACTAAATTGATTAGTAATCAATATTAGAGCACATGGGATTAATGGGGATAATTTTTGGTGAACACTGGCTTTCTGGTCACCTCTCTACAGGAAGGATGTGGAAGCTATTGAGAGGGTGCAGAGGAGATTTACAAGGATGTTGCCTGGATTGGGAGGCATGCCTTATGAAGATAGGTTGAGGGAGCTCGGTCTCTTCTCCCTGGAGAGACAAAGGTTGAGAGGTGACCTGATAGAGGTTTATAAAATGTTGATAGGGTGGATTCTCGGAGGCTATTTCCCAGGGCTGAAATGGTCGCTACGAGAGGACACAGGTTTAAGGTGCTGGGGAGCAGGTACAGAGGAGATGTCAGGGGTAAGTTTTTCACTCAGCGGATGGTGAGTGAGTGGAATCGGCTGCCGTCAGTGGTGGTAGAGGCGAACTCGCTGGGGTCTTTTAAAAGACTTCTAGATTGGATTTAATGGGATTGTGAGTCACAGATAGTTCTATGGCCTGGTAGGTATGGATATGATCGGCACAACTTGTGGGCCGAAGGGCCTGTTTTTGCTGTAGTGTTCTATGTTCTATGTTCTAACGAGTATGATTGTTCACCCAAAAAATTCCATGTCACTGGTTATGGGTTCTGTAGCTCCCTGCATGGCTGATGAGCCCAAGCCTGGAGCCATAGCTTCAATCTCTCACTAGGTTTGGTCTTGGGACTCTAGATCACTGGAATTCCTTCCTCAAGCTTTTTTTCTGAGCCCCTTTTTGCCATTGGGTGCCCTGGAAGAATTATGTCCCTCCAGTCAGGAGGTTCTTCCAAGTAGGTTTTTTCTGACCAAGGGTCTCTCAGGTATTAATGGTTGTTCTGCATTACTTGAGGTAAACCTTCAGGGTGTCTTTGAAGTGTATCCTTTGTCCTCTTGCTCAGGGATAATATATTGACATTGATTGGGAACTGGCTAATGGACAGAGAGCACAGTTTAGGAATAAACAGATAATTCTTAAACTGTGACTAGTTGAGTGCCGCAAGAATCAATGATTGAACCTCAACTGTTCCCAATCGATATCAATGATTTGGAAGTGGAATCAAAATGGAAAATTCCCAGTTTTGCTGATCCAATATAGCTAGGTGGAATGTGAGTGGTGAGGAGGATGCAAATAGGCTTCAAGAAGATTTAGACAGGCTTAGCGTGTCAGAGAGAACCTGGTAGATGGAATATAATGTGGAAAATGTGAAGTTATCCACTTTAGTATGAAAAATGCAGAATATGTCTTAAATGGTGAGTGATTGAGAAGCCCAAGGGGCCTCGGGACCCTTGTTCATGAGTTGCTAAAAGTAATTTGGAGGTGTAATAAACAACTAGGAAGGCAAATGGTTTGTTAGCCTTTCCCCCTTTCCTCCCTTCTCTATCTTTCCAAACATTTTGTATTAAGGAATGCTTAACACTCTGCTTTGATCCATGTCTTGGTTAGTCCACAGCATCATATTTCCACACGGCAATCTGTGTGTCTAACTCATTAATCTTATTTAGCTCACTCTATACATTCGCTTATATAGTAAGAAGTCTCACAACACCAGGTTAAAGTCCAACAGGTTTATTTGGTACTTTATTTGGTACTGTTTGTACCCCAGTCCAACGCCGGCATCTCCACATCATTCACATACACGCAGTATAACTTTGATTCAGTTTTTATAACTTTATCCCTTAACTGGGCCCCACTTAATAATATATTATTCTCTATTCTAGTGTCATCTGACTCTCCCAGGCTTCCCTGTGGCTTAGTATTGCTCTCTGATACTACCTCTTGTTTCCCACACCCTTGCCACATGAGTTATACCCTCCTCAATTATACTAGCAAATCATCTCATAGGGAACTCAGTCCCAGCTCTATTTAGGTGCAATCTGTCCGGCTCACACAGCTCCCATCTCCCAGAGCCGGCATCAGTGTCCCAGAGATCCAAAAACCCTTCCTCCTGCACCATCTTTCCAGCCACGCATTTATCCTCCTATTTCTGTGCTCACTTACTCAAGGAGTAATCTGGAGATTTCTCCCTCTGAGTTCCTGCTTGCTAATTTTCCTACTTAGCTCCCTGAACTCTGACTGTGGAACTTCTCTTTCCAATGATGTCGTTCATACCAATGTGGATCATAATTACTGGCTGTTCACTCTCCTTCCCCAGAGAGTCCTCTGCAACCAGTGACATCCTTGATCCTGGTACCAATAAGGCAACACATGACCCTGGATCTATGTCTGCAGCCACAGAAATGTTTGCCTATTCCCTAACAACAAAATCTCTTATTGTTATTCATCTTCCTTATACTCCTCTGTACAGCTGAGTCACCCATGGGGACACAGACTTTGCTCTGGCTGTACTCCCCAGATGAACCATCACACTCATCAGTATTCAGAGCTCCATACTGGTTGGAAGGTGTGATACACCTTTGGATTCTTCCAATGTCTGCCTGTTTCTTTCTGACTACTTGATAATCACTTACTTCCTTTTTCCCTGCATTGTCTTAAGCTACAATGTGACCACATGTATAAATATGCTATGCAATCTCACAAATGCATCGCAGTGACACCAGGTGCTGCACACACTCCAAAACCCAGAGCTTAGGTTGTTGCAATTGATGAAACTTTCTCCACAAATGGTTACCCAGAACACAAGCAGCACTCTGGAGTTCCCACATAGCACAGGACATACCTGCTAAGAAACCTTACAACTGGTAATAATAAACCTCCCTATTAATAAACCTTTCCAATGCCACTAAATCTTACGAATAGTAATAAATTTTACCAGTAATAAGCAGTAATAATGATCTTACCAATGTAATAAACCTTGATCATAGTAATAAACCATATTTGAAAATAAAAAATTGAAAAATAAAAAATTGAAAAATAAAACATAAGGCTTACTAGCTACTCACTTTCTACTAAATAATACTAAATCTTTTTATTATTTTTAAACTCCCAGTTAGTAAGGCTCAGTCACAATGTGGCAATACTCATCAAACAATACTCAATTTTCCTGTAATATTATGGTTTGTATCTTTTAAACTCTTCAGACAGCTGTTGCCTCACTCAGCTGCCTCCAGGTAAATGAAGGCCTCAAGCCTGGGTCTCAATTTATTTTCTCCCCAGTAGGATTCCTTTCAGAGCTGTTGCTCTCCTAAATCCCTCCAAGTGATAACTGGATAGTTCTTTCAAAGAGCCAACATAAGTGTGATGGGCTAATTGACACACAGCTAGGTGGAAGGGTGAGCTGTGAGGAGGATGCAAAGAAGCAGTCTGAGTGTGTGGGTAAATACAGTATGATGAGGTTATCCACTTTGGTAGCAAAAACAGAAGGCAAATTATCTGAGTGACTATAGCTTGAGAGAGGGGAATACGCAAGGAGATGTGGGTGTCCTCGTATTTCAGTCATTGAAGGCAAGCATGCAGGTGTAACAGGCAGTAAAGAAGGCAAGTGGTATGTTGGCCTTCATAGAAACATAGAGAAACTACAGTACAAACAGGCCCTTCGGCCCACAAGTTGCGCCAATGATATCCCTACCCACCAGGCTTATCTATAACCCTCAATCCTATTAAGTCCCATGTACGCATCCAGAAATCTCTTAAAAGACCCTATCGAATTTGCCTCCACCACCACCGACGGCAGCTGATTCCACTCACCCACGACCCTCGGAGTGAAAAACTTACCCCTGACATCTCCTCTGTACCTACACCCCAGCACCTTAAACCTGTGACCTCTCGTGGCAACCATTACAGCTCCAGGAAAAAACCTCTGAGAATCCACCCTATCTATACCTCTCAACATCTTATACACCTCTATCAGGTCACCTCTCATCCTTCGTCTCTCCAAGGAGAAAAGACCTAGCTCCCTCAACCTGTCCTCATAAGGCATGCCTCCCAATCCAGGCAACATCCTTGTAAATCTCCTCTGCACCCTCTCAATAGCTTCCACATCCTTCCTGTAATGAGGCAAGTAAAACTGAGCACAGTACTCCAAGTGGGGTCTGACCAGGAGAATATTTGAATACAGGAGCAGGGATGTCTTGCTGCAATTATACAGGACCTTGGTGAGACCACACCAGGAATGTTGCGTGCAGTTTTGGTCTCCTTGTCTGAGGAAGGATGTTCTTGCTTTGGAGGGAGTGCAAAGAATGTTTACCAGACTGATTTTTGGGATGGCAGGACTGATGTATGATGAGAGATTGAGTCCGTTAAGATTATATTCACTTGAGTTTAGAAGAATGAGGAGGATCTCATAGAAATCTATAAAATTCAAACATGACTTGACAGGGTAGGTGCAGGAAGGATGTTCCAATGATTGAGGGGAGGGGAGTAGTGTCCAGAACCAGGGGTCACAGGTTAAGGATAAGGAGCAACCTATTTCACACTGAACTAAGGAAACATTTCCTCACCCAGAGAGTGGTAAGTCTGTGGAATTCACCACCACAGAAAACAGTTGAGGCCATAACATTGTATGCTCTCAATGAGTTAGATATAGCTCTTGGGGTTAAAGTGATCAAAGGATATGGGATGAAAACAAGAGCAGGTTTCTAAGAACATAAGAACATAAGAAATAGGAGCAAGAGTAGGCCATCTAGCCCTTCGAGCCTGCCCCGCCATTCAATAAGATCATGGCTGATCTGAAGTGGATCAGTTCCACTTTCCTGCTTTCTCCCCATAACCCTTAATCCCCTTGCCTATCAGAAACCTATCTAGCCGTGACTTAAATATATTTAGCGAGGCAGCCTCCACCACTTCAACGGGCAGAGAATTCCAGAGATTCACCACCCTTTGAGTGAGGAAGTTCCTCCTCAACTCCACTCTAAACTGCACCCCCCTTATCTTGAGGCTGTGCCCTCTAGTCCTGCTATCCTTTCTGAGCTGTGCCCTCTAGTCCTGCTATCCTTTCTACCCTATCCATCCCCTTCATTATCTTATACGTCTCTATAAGATCCCCCCCTCATCCTTCTAAACTCCAACGAGTCCAGACTCAGTCTATTTAGTCTCTCTTCATAGTCCAACCCCCTCAACTCCGGTATCAGCCTAGTGAACCTTCTCTGCACTCCCTCCAAGGCCAAAATATCCTTGCGTAAGTACGGCGACCAAAACTGCACACAGTACTCCAGCTGCGGCCTCACCAGTGCCCTGTACAGTTGCAGCAAGACCTCCCTGCTTTTATATTCTATCCCCCTCGCTATAAAGGCCAGCATCCCATTCGCCTTCTTGATCACCTGCTGCACCTGCAGACTGGGTTTTTGCGACTCATGCACAAGGACCCCCAGGTCCCTCTACACCGTAGCATGCTGCAGCTTTTCACCCTTTAAATAATAATCCCTCCTACTATTATTTCTGCCAAAGTGGATAACTTCACACTTGTTAACATTGTGCACATTGTGGTAACATTGAATGGCAGAGTAAACTCGATGGGCTGAATGGCATACTCCAGGACCTATTTTATGTGTTTCTGTCACTGGCTGTAAGATTACATGTTCCTGAGCATCATAGAACATAGAACATTACAGCGCAGAACAGGCCCTTCGGCCCACGATGTTGCGCCGACCAGTTAAAAAACAATGACCCTCTAACCTAAACCAATCCCTTTTCATCCATAAACCTATCCACGGATCTCTTAAACGCCCCCAAACTAGGCGCATTTACAACTGCAGCAGGCAGGGCATTCCATTCCCCCATCACCCTCTGGGTAAAGAACCTACCCCTGACATCCGTCCTATAACTACCACCCCTTAATTTAAAGCTATGCCCCCTCGTGCTAGCTTTCTCCATCCGAGGAAAAAGGCTATCACTATCCACCCTGTCTAAACCTCTAATCATCTTATATGTTTCAATAAGGTCCCCTCTTAGCCGCCTTCTTTCTAACGAAAACAACCTCAAACCCCTCAGTCTCTCCTCATAGGACCTCCCCTCCATAGCAGGCAACATCCTGGTAAACCTCCTTATTTATTTATTTATTCTATTTATGGATTTTGCTGCCTTTAGGTTGTCTGTTGTCTAAGTGCATCACCCCTTCAAGAAGAGCTGGTCATCTTTAAATAGTGGATTGAAATTCCCCAGAAATACAAGCTGCCAGTTAATAGCGCAGCCACAGGACACCTGCCTGTGTAACTAGGAAGGTCGCCTGATCATCGGAGCAATCTTATTTCATTCACTTGACCAAATGTGGCAAAAAGGTGGCACTGCTGCCTCACAGTGCCAGGGACCAGGCTTCAATTCCAGCCTCAAATGACTGTGTGGAGTTTGCATGTTCGTCCTGTGCCTGCGTGGGCTTGTCCCAGGCGTTTCAGTTTCCTCACACAGTCCAAAGATGTGTAGGTTAGGTGGCTTAGCGGCGTAAACGTGTGGGGTTACAGGGTGGGTCTAGGGGTGGTCCTGGGTGTGATGCTCTTTCAAAGAGTCAATACAATGGACTCCCTGTGCAGAGGACAGAGAATTACTTTCATAGAATCCCTGCAACCTTGCAATGGGAAAGGGGCTCTTTAAGAGAGAATCATCACCACACAAATGGGCAGTTTAACATCCAGGCACGTGGTGTTAAAATCTCAATAAAGCTTTCAGCCTGTTTAAACCTCCGAGGCATGCGGGCTTAATTTCAAAACCACCACGTAAAAAACTGGCGATGTGTTAGGTGATCAGCATTTGAACATAACATAAGAAATAGGAAATAGGAGCAGGAGTAGGCCATCTAGCCCTTCGAGCCTGCCCCGCCATTCAATAAGATCATGGCTGATCTGTCGCTGCTCAGTTCCACTTTCCCGCCCTCTCCCCATAACCCTTAATCCCCTCGCTTATCAAAAACCCATCAACCCGCGTCTTAAAAATATTTAGCGAGGCAGCCTCCACCACCTCAACGGGCAGAGAATTCCAGAGATTCACCACCCTTTGAGTGAAGAAGTTCCTCCTCAACTCCGTTCTAAACCGCGCCCCCCCTTTATCTTGAGGCTGTGCCCCCTAGTCCTACTGTCCTTTCTGAGCGGGAAGAGCCTCTCCACCTCTATCCTATCCATCCCATCCATCCCATTTGTAGACGCCCGAAAAGAAAAATAATTAAAATCATTATTATGTGAAAGTTGGTGATCGGCAAGCAGAGGAGTAACTTCATTGCGGTGTTAATGTAAGCCTACTTGTGACGAGTCAATAAACTTTAAAAAGAAACAACTCATCATCAGTTGCTCCATTGCTGACACATTGTGACACTCACTGACTCTGCAGCACTGGAGTTGAAAAATGTCATTATCAACGTAAGCGCAGGCGTCCACCCTTAGTGCAAGAAGACATCAAACTAGTGCAGTGAGCTCTCTCAGAGATCTGCCTGTTCAGGCGAATAGCACCTTACTTGGTCCCAATTCAAAGGCACTGAGACATGTCAAATTTCCTAGTGTGTTAATTAATGTTCTGGTTCTGTGCGCCGGATTGTGGTTTCATTGTTCATTTGTTCCTTTTGATTCATAACGGCACAAAGCTGCTTCACGTATCAAGTAAGAGTGCACTCTCCAAATTAAATGCAGCTTAACTGAACAAGTATCAATTTGTTAAAGTCGTGAGTCAGGGATTCAAATGAACATTCAGCACTTGACGATTTAATTTACAAACTTCAGATTCCATTTCACCACACTGCGCATTGAAAAGACCCAGTGAAATGTATTTAAAAATCTACAGAACAATTTTATTACTAAAAAAGCTATGGAATTATTGAATGCATTAAAAATCTACGGAATTATTGGATTATTAAAATAATCTATGGAATTATTGAATATATTAAAAAAACCATAGAATTATTGATTTTTTTGAATTATTGAATGTATTAAAAATTACAGAATTATTAAATGCCTTGGCGATGCAAAAAATAGCTCTTTACAAAATCAAACTAATTAAAAAATGAGAATAACTCAAAGATAATGAATATTGGAGATGAGTTTTCCCTTCCCGGGAAAGAGATTCTTCCCGCTCAGAAAGAACAGTAGGACTAGAGGGCACAGCCTCAAGATAAGGGGGGGACAGTTTAGATCGGAGTTGAGGAGGAACTTCTTCACTCAAAGGGTGGTGAATCTCTGGAATTCTCTGCCCGTTGAAGTGGTGGGGGCTACCTCGCTAAATATATTTAAGTCAGGGGTAGATAGGTTCCTGATAGACAGGGGAATTAAGGGTTATGGGGAGAAAGCGGGAAAGTGGAACTGATCCACTTCAGATCAGCCATGATCTTATTGAATGGCGGGGCAGGCTCGAGGGGCTAGATGGCCTACTCCTGCTCCTATTTCTTATGTTCACCCACAATCTGCTTGTCCTTTTATTGTAAAATCTGACTGATTTTTGTCTCCTTGAACCTATTAAAATGAAGGGAAAACTTTCCCTCAAAGCATGACAAATTGTTACAGATTCGGATGATTGTCATCTTCTAACATTATGGAAAATATCTGTTCCTTCCTAATATCAATGCAGGGACCATTTTCATTGCTTGTTTGTTTGTGGTTGCTACGATACTATTTCTTGCTGAGAATATGGCTGTTTAACAATGAATACATTCCATCACCACATTTAGTGAGAAATGTTACAAAAGAACAGGGTCCATTACCCCAACCAGCTGTCCTTCCAACATAAATATAAATTGATAGAGTGATAAAGTTACATATCCCAGCGGTACCTGGCCCTGAACACTGACAGGGAGAAAGGATTGAAAGAAGGTGTGACAACACGGGTACGGCTACCCTGAAAACAACACCAGCGTGAAGTAATTTCAAACCTCAGAGCAAAAAGTGAGCAGCAAAGGAGAGAACCTGAGCTTCCCCCAGGGGTGAGATAAGGGTAAGTCTGAGTAAAATCAGGGTCAGATGGAGGAAGGTTTGATTTGATTTATTATTGTCGCATGTGTTAGTATACAGTGAAAAGCATTGTTTCTTGCACACTATATAGACAAAGCATACCATTCATAGAGAAGAAAATGGGAGAGTGCGGAATGTAGTGTTTCAGTCATAGCTGGGGTGTAGAGACTTAATGCAAGGTAAGTCCATTCAAAAGTCTGACAGCAGCAGAGAAGAAGCTGTTCTTGAGTTGGTTGACCTCACACTTTTGTATCTTTTCCCCGATGGAAGAAGGTGGGAGAGAGAATGTCCGGGGTGCGTGGGGTCCTTTATTATGCCAGCTGCTTTGCTGAGGCAGTGGAAAGTGTAGACAGAGTCAATGGATGGGAGGCTGGTTTGCCTGATGGGCTGGGCTACATTCATGACCTTTTGTAGTTTCTTGCAGTCTAGGGTACAGCAGGAGTCAGAACCAAAAAGAACGCTTTCTATGGTGCATCTGTTTAAGTTGGTGAGAGTCGTAGCTGACATGCCAAATTTCCTTAGTCGCCTGAGGAAGTAGAGACATTGGTGGGCTTTCTTAACTATAATGTCAGGATGAGGGACCAGGACAGTTTGTTGGTGATCTGGACCTAAAACCTTGAAGATTCTGATCATTTCTACTTTATCCCGATTGGTGTAGACAGGGGCATGTTCACTACACTTCCTGAAGTGGAAGGCTACCTCCTTCAATTTGTTGACATTGAGGGTGAGATTGTCATCGCACCAGTTCACCAGATTCTCCATCTCAATCCTATACTCTGTCTCCTCACATTTAGATCTGGCCTATATATGACCCCTGAGTCACAGCAATGTGGTTGGTTTTTAAGTATCCTCTGAACAAGGGCAATTTGGCACCTTCTATAAATGAATAAAAAAGGTTTTGTGAAGTGAATAAATCTCCTGGCGCATTGGGCTGGGATTCTATGGGTTATGGAGTTAGTCCTCAGCACTTGCATCTGTTCCATCCAAATGGCTCTGGCAGCTCTCTCATCAGTCACTCCATCATGTTGAACATAGAACATTACAACGCAGTACAGGCCCTTCGGCCCTCGATGTTGTGCCGACCAGTGGAACCAATCTAATGACCCTCTAACCTAATCTATTCCAATGTTATCCATATGTCTATCCAATGACCATTTGAATGCCCTTAAAGTTGGCGAGTCCACAACTGCTGCAGGCAGGGCATTCCACGCCCTTACTACCCTCTGAGTAATGTTGGTCATGCATAAATCAGTTGCTACAACTTGTCATGGTCCTCCATTCTGACCCTATGGTTAAAAAAGCCCACCAACATCTCTCCTTTCCCAGAAAGGACGGAGACAATTCCAGAAAATTCTACACTGAACTGTGTAAACAAACAAACTGTGTAAACAGGAAATGGCAAATGGAATTTAATGTTGGCAAGTGCGAGGTGGTCCACTTTGGTAGGAATAATGGTAGGAAGGATTATTACTTGCGTGGCGAAAAACTGCAGCAGGCGACGGTGCAGAGGGACCTCAGGGTCCTTGTGCATGAGTCGCAAAAACCCAGCCTGCAAGTGCAGCAGGTGGTCAGGAAGGTGAATGGGATGCTGGCCTTCATAGCGAGGGGGATTGAATATAAAAGTAGGGAGGTCTTGCTGCAACTGTACAGGGCATTGGTGAGGCCGCAGCTGGCGTACTGTGTGCAGTTTTGGGCGCCGTACTTACGCAAGGATATTTTGGCCTTGGAGGGAGTGCAGAGGAGGTTTACTAGGCTGATACCAGAGCTGAGGGGGTTGAGCAATGAGGAGAGGTTGAATAAACTAGGCTTGTACTCGTTAGAGTTTAGAAGAATGAGGGGAGATCTCATTGAGATGTATAAGATGATGAATGGGATGGATAGGATAGAGGTGGAGAGACTCTTCCCGCTCAGAAAGGACAGTAGGACTAGGGGGCACAGCCTCAAGATAAAGGGGGGGCGGTTTAGAACGGAGTTGAGGAGGAACTTCTTCACTCAAAGGGTGGTGAATCTCTGGAATTCTCTGCCCGTTGAAGTGGTGGAGGCTGCCTCGCTAAATATTTTTAAGACGCGGGTTGATGGGTTTTTGATAAGAGAGGGGATTAAGGGTTATGGGGAGAGGGCGGGAAAGTGGAACTGAGCCACGACAGATCAGCCATGATCTTATTGAATGGCGGGGCAGGCTCGAAGGGCTAGATGGCCTACTCCTGCTCCTATTTCCTATTTCAAACACTGATCCTCTGCTCCACCGTGTCATGAATGCTGTCCCTTGCACTCACCAGCCCCGCTGGGTAAACTCTTGGCGATACAGTCAGGGTCGCGACACAAGGAAGTTAGAAGATGAGATTTTGGGGTTGGACTTGAGGCTTAGAAAATAGAACATAGAACATAGAACATTACAGCGCAGAACAGGCCCTTCGGCCCACGATGTTGCGCCGACCAGTTACAAAAACAATGACCCACTAGCCTATACCAATCCCTTTTCGTCCATAAACCTATCCAGAGATCTCTTAAACGCCCCCAAACTAGACGCATTTACAACTGCAGCAGGCAGGGCATTCCAATCCCTCACCACCCGCTGGGTAAAGAACCTACCCCTGACATCCGTCCTGTAGCTACCCCCCCTTAATTTAAAGCCATGCCCCCTCGTGCTAGCTTTCTCCATCCGAGGAAAAAGGCTATCACTATCCACCCTATCTAAACCTCTAATCATCTTATATGTTTCAATAAGATCCCCTCTTAGCCGCCTTCTTTCCAACGAAAACAACCCTAGATCCCTCAGTCTCTCCTCATAGGACCTCCCCACCATACCAGGCAACATCCTAGTAAACCTCCTCTGCACCCTCTCCAACGCCTCCACATCCTTCTTGTAATGCGGGGACCAGAACTGCACACAGTACTCCAAGTGCGGCCGCACTAGAGTAGTGTACAGTTGCAACATTACACTGCGACTCCTAAATTCAATCCCCCTACCAATAAACGCCAAGACACCGTACGCCTTCTTAACAACCTTATCTACTTGATTCCCAACTTTCAGGGATCTATGTACACACACACCTAGATCCCTCTGTTCATCCACATATCAGGCATTAACTGTTGAGACAATGATCGTTGCTCGAAAGAAACAAACACTGACTGTAGACCGAGTGGTCATGTGATACAAGAGGAGTCACATGTCCGGGTTGTGCGAGTTTCCCGGGGAGCATGAGCTTATGGTGGGCAAACCATTTGCACCAAAGGTGTGGCCAGTCTCCATTGCACATAGGGTAGTTTCACCTAGTTGACCAGAATGTAACTCTACTACTAGATCTTTGGAGCAGCAACGCATTGTGGTTCATCCAACTTGGTCCAGAGATACATGATCCGCATCATCAGACCCTAGAAATGAGACAGTTCTAAGACTTCTTCAACTGTGATGGGACTTGAGAAGCTGAGTTATAGAGAGAGATTGAATAGGTTAGGACTTTATTCCCTGGAGCGTAGAAGAATGAGGGGAGATTTGATAGAGGTGTATAAGATTTTGATGGGTATAGATAGAGTGAATGCAAGCAGGCTTTTTCCACTGAGGCTAGGGGAGAAAAAAACCAGAGGGCATGGGTTAAAGGAGAAAAGTTTAAAGGGAATATTAGGGGGGGTTTCTTCACAGAGTGGTGGGAGTGTGGAATGAGCTGCCGGATAAAGTGGTAAATGCTTTTAACATTTAAGAAAAACTTGGACGGGTTCATGGGGTGTGGAGGGATATGGTCCAAGTGCAGGTCAGTGGGACTAGGCAAAAAATGGATCGGCACAGACAAGGAGGGCCAAGAGACCTGTTTCTGAGCTGTAATCTTCTATGGTTCTATGGTTCTAATGGCAATGTACCAGCTGCTTATCGCATGAGACTAGATGACTTGATACCACCAACAGTTTGGGTTGGGGTACCCATAGCCATGAAGCAGAAAGTTATTAATGAGTTGCATCGGATAACAACACTGGGTGTCATAACTCCAATAGATGGTGTCACAGAATAGGTTTCCGCAACCTGACACTATCAGGATCAGCATTGACCCAGTACACTTGAACAAGGTGCTGCTCAGACCACATCACCCTATGAACATGATGGAACAGGTAACAGTAGACATGACAAATGCCAAGGTGTTCAGCATCCTGGATACAAAATATGGGTTCTAGCAGATCCCATTAGATAAAGAACCTGCAAAATTTACCACATTCATGTCACTGATAGGCAGATATTTTTTCCATGTGTCCAATGGGATCTCCACTGGCAGTGAGGTTTTCCAGTGATGCACAGAGCAACTCTTTCTTGGCCGATCCTGCAAAATCATAAAACTACACCAAATACAGTCGATGCTGGAATCTGAAACAGAGACTGCTGTAAAAACTCAGCATCTGCAGGGAGAGAACGCAGAGTTTGTGTTTTGAGTCCATTTGGCTCTTCCTCAGAATTGAAACAACATAAGAACATAAGAAATAGGAGCAGGAGTAGGCCATCTAGCCCTTCGAGCCTGCCCCACCATTCAATAAGATCATGGCTGATCTGTCCTGTCTCAGTTCCACATTCCCGCCCTCTCCCCATAACCCTTAATCCCCTCTCTTATCAAAAACCCATCAACCCGCGTCTTAAAAATATTTAGCGAGGCAGCCTCCACCACTTCAACGGGCAGAGAATTCCAGAGATTCACCACCCTTTGAGTGAAGAAGTTCCTCCTCAACGCCGTTCTAAACCGCCCCCCCTTTATCTTGAGGCTGTGCCCCCTAGTCCTACTGTCCTTTCTGAGCGGGAAGAGCCTCTCCACCTCTATCCTATCCATCCCATTCATCATCTTATACGTCTCAATGAGATCTCCCCTCATTCTTCTAAACTCTAACGAGTACAAGCCTAATTTATTCAGCCTCTCCTCATAGCTCAACCCCCTCAACTCCGGTATCAGCCTAGTAAACCTCCTCTGCACTCCCTCCAAGGCCAAAATATCCTTGCGTAAGTACGGCGACCAAAACTGCACACAGTACTCCAGCTGCAGCCTCACCAATGCCCTGTACAGCCGCAGCAAGACCTCCCTACTTTTATATTCAATCCCCCTCGCTATGAAGGCCAGCATCCCATTCACCTTCCTGACCACCTGCTGCACCTGCAAGCTGGGTTTTTGTGACTCATGCACAAGGACCCCGAGGTCCCTCTGCACCGTCGCCTGCTGCAGTTTTTCTCCACGTAAGTAATAGTCCTTCCTACCATTATTCCTACCAAAGTGGACCACCTCACACTTGCCAACATTAAATTCCATTTGCCATTTCCTGGCCGGAAGGGAGTTCTGTTAGAATATGGAGCTGTAGCTGGGAGAGATTGCAACAAGTGTGCAAGGTGGGAAGGGAGGGGAGGGAGTGATGAGCTATGCATCAGCTGCCTCACTATATGTGTAAATAGTTACACATTGTTAGCCTGTTTAACATGTACGTTACAAAATGGTCTGTGCACAGTTACTGATGGAGCACACTATTATTACAGCTCATACCACCTGGTGTCCCAGCTACACAGGGAGGGTGTAAATCACATAGTCACATGATGAAACTACAAAAGGGGTCACATGTTGGGAGTTCTCCCGGAGAACACAGGTAGAATACAAGCGTGATGTAGTTGCTAAGGTAGTGTTTGTTTTAAGCCCTGTTATCTGCGTTTCAGGAACCCAGCACATTTACACTGCCAGAGTATCAGGTGAATATAATGCATGACCCAACATCACTTCCATAGCAACACCAGCAGGGGTTATTCTACAATTCATCACATCCTGGAGTGAGTCCCAGTTCCAGGAGCTTCCTGAACTGACGCTGCAGAGCAGAGATTTCCTGAATCAGAACTCGATCGATATGTTGAAGAATGTTAACCTGGGGCTTTCCACCCAGTATCTGTGAAATGGCCTGTCCCACCTGCAGTGTTACCATCTGAACATGGGCACTCCAGTCAATCTAGAAACCTCCAAAACAAAGAACAAAAACATATTTTTGGCTTTCTCTCTGACAAAATTATGAAATGTGGCAATTCATATCTAAGATTTCATTATCCGTTTCTTTTGAACGATTCTGCTTTTGTAATTCATTCACAAGATGTGGCCATTGCTGGTGGAGTTTGTTGCCCATCCCCAATTGCCCTTAAGAGCAATTAGTTGCCTCTTTGACAATAGAGTTTTTGTTAAGCCATTGGACTTAAGCCATTAAGTTCCAAGATGTGTGGGTTAGGTTGATTGGCCATGCTAAAATTGCCCCTTGGTGTCCTGGGATGTGTAGGTTAGGACATATAGAACATTCCAGCGCAGTACAGGCCCTTCGGCCCTCGATGTTGCGCCGACCAGTGGAACCAATCTAATGACCCTCTAACCTAAACTATTCCGATGTTATCCATATGCCTATCCACTGACCATTTGAATGCCCTTAAAGTTGGTGAGTCCACAACTGCTGCAGGCAGGGCATTCCACACCCTTACTACCCTCTGAGTAAAGAACCTACCCCTGACATCCGTCCTATAATTACCACCCCTTAATTTAAAGCTATGTCCCCTCATGTTAGCCATCACCATCCGAGGAAAAAGGCTCTCACTGTCCACCCTATCTAACCCTCTGATCATCTTGTATGCCTCAATTAGGTCACCTCGTAACCTTCTTCTCTCTAATGAAAATAACCTCAAGTCCCTCAGCCTTTCCTCATAAGACATTCCCACCATACCAGGCAACATCCTAGTAAACCTCCTCTGCACCCTTTCCAATGCCTCCACATCTTTCTTATAATACGGCGACCAGAACTGTACGCAATACTCCAAGTGCGGCCGCACCAGAGTTTTGTACAGTTGTAACATGACCTCACGGCTCCGAAATTCAATCCCTCTACCAATAAAAGCTAACACACCGTACGCCTTCTTAACAACCTTATCAACCTGAGTGCCAACTTTCAGGGAGCTATGCACATGTACCCCGAGATCTCTCTGCTCGTCAACACTACTAAGAGTCCTTCCATTAGCCCTATATTCTGTACTCCTGTTATTCTTACCAAAGTGAATCACCTCACACTTTTCCGTATTAAACTCCATCTGCCACCTCTCGGCCCAGCTCTGCAGCTTATCTATGTCCCTCTGCAAACTGTAACATCCATCCTCACGGTCTACAACTCCTCCGACTTTGGTGTCGTCAGCAAATTTACTAATCCATCCTTCTACACCCTCATCTAGGTCATTTATAAAAATGACAAACAGCAGTGGCCCCAAAACAGATCCTTGAGGTACACCACTTGTAACTGAACTCCAGGTTGAATATTTCCCATCAGACACCACCCTCTGTCTTCTATCAGCTAGACAAGTTATCAGCTAGTTAGAGGGATTAGTGGGTAAATGTGTAGGGATATGGGGATAGGGCCAGGGTGGGATTGTGGTGGGTGCAGACTCGATGGGCTGAAGGGCCTCTTTCTGCACTGTAGGGTTCTATGTTCTATGTTCATTGCAGAGAAGAGTTAAGTCACCCACATTGTGGCAGCTCTGGAGATACCTATAGAGCAGACTGAATAAGGATGGAAGGATTATTTCCCTAAAGAAGGGGCTTTTGCAACAATCCAACAGTTTCATGGCCAGCATTACTGATTGGAAGCTTTTTTTAAAATTCTGGGTTTACTTAATGAATTGAACTTAAGTTCCTTGCTAGTTGTAGTGGGATTTAAACTCAACTTCCATTTCATTCGTCAAGGTCTTTGTGTTTCTAGTCCAATTACATCATCATGACCTGTAGGATTTCGATAATTCGACTAATTTTTAGAAACTGTAGTATCTCTGGGTTTATTCTGTAATGATGTGGGTATGCCGGCGTTGGACTGGCGTAAACACAGTAAAAAGTCTGACAACACCGGGTTAAAGTCCAACCGATTTATTTGATAGTAAACTCACAAGCTTTTGGGGTTTCCCCTCTTCCTCAGGTGAGACCACTTCACAGGTTCACCTGACAAAGAGGGAAACCTCGAAAGGTTGTGAGTTTACTATCAAATAAATCGGTTGGACTTAAGCCTGGTGTTGTCAGACTTTTTACTTTTATTCTGTAAACAGTTTGAAATTAAGTGTTTCAGTTTTTGGCTTGCTGAGTAATTAACAGTCGAGGTAATTGGGAAATAGGTGAAGCACGTGCAGAAACAAGATTGTTTTATTGATTCATGATGGGACCTAGAAGCCATAGAAAATTACAGCTCAGAAACAGGCCTTTTGGCCCTTCTTGTCTGTGTCGAACCATTTTTTGCCTAGTCCCACTGACCTGCACTTGGACCATATCCCTCCACACCCCTCTCATCCATGAACCTGTCCAAGTTTTTCTTAAATGTTAAAACATTTACCATTTTATCCTCTTTTAAGCCTTGAGCTCAAGCTTTCTTAATGGCTAACTAGGTGTTTGTTTCTGAATGGGTTTGAAGAAATATTGTGAACTTAAGATGACTTTATGTTTAAACAAACCGTCAATTGCTTTAATTGAATAACCTAGGCTTATACTCGTTAAAGTTTAGAAGAATGAGGGGAGATCTCATTGAGACGTGTAAGATGATGAATGGGATGGATAGGATAGAGGTGGAGAGACTCTTCCCGCTCAGAAAGGACATTAGGACTAGGGGGCACAGCCTCAAGATAAAGGGGGGGCGGTTTAGAACGGAGTTGAGGAGGAACTTCTTCACTCAAAGGGTGGTGAATCTCTGGAATTCTCTGCCCGTTGAAGTGGTGGAGGCTGCCTCGCTAAATATATTTAAGACGCGGGTTGATGGGTTTTTGATAAGCGAGGGGATTAAGGGTTATGGGGAGAGGGTGGGAATGTGGAACTGAGCCACGACAGATCAGCCATGGTCTTATTGAATGGCGGGGCAGGCTCGAAGGGCTAGATGGCCAACTCCTGCTCCTATTTCTTATGTTCTTATGATCTGTACCAGAGCGGAAACTGTCATCCTCTAATATAGGAAGTGCTGGCAAGTGGGATTTAGTGGGCAGGTCAGGGCCTATCATATGTCGGTGCAGACTTGATGGGCTGAAGGGCCTCTTCTGCACTGTAGGATTCTGCGATGCTGTGGAGTGGTCTCAGGTGTTGATTTTCGTAGCCTTAGCATGGAGTTTGGGTAATGATAATGCCACTTCTCCAGAGCTGGAAGGAGATATGCATTTGTTTCTGATACAATGAAAACTTCATCAATCGTAGAATCCCGATAGTACAGAAGGAGGCCATTTAGCCAAGTCTGTAACAGACCACAACCTCACCCAGGCCCTATTCCCATAACCCCACACATTTACCCTGCTAATCCCCCTGACCCTAGGCTCGATTTATCACAAGGAGAAAGTGTAAACCCCACACAGACAGTGACCCAAGCTGGGAATTGAACCCGGGTCCCTGGCACTGTGAGGCAGCCGTGCTAACCACTGTGCTATTGTGTCACGCCAACTTCTGGAATTTATGACTTTTAAAGCAGGGGTCGTTAGAAAAGTGGGGTGGCACAAGGTGAATTGTGCCCTATCGCTAATAGGGGGAGTGAATTTGGACCATCTCGAGAAAAGGAAGGAGGATTGGGAGACCAAGAGATTAAAATTCATCATTTTCGTTGGCTCTGAGATACGCTGGCTCCTGGGGTACGACTCCTCTGGTCACAGTTCAACAGCACTTCAAAGACAAAGAAGAGAGACATTGGGCGGAATTTCCCATCCGATCCCACATGAGAATTGTAGTGTGCGGGAAAAGGACCCTGCAAAGGTCTGTTGACCTCAGATGGGATTTTCCAGTCTTGGTGCAAGCGCAGCTGGAAAATCTTGCCCTTTGCTGACAAAACCAAGATTTCCTGGGATTTTGAGAGATGAGAAAGTTTTGTGTTTTTTGTCACTGTTTCCTGTTAAGTACTTGCTTCATAAAGTCTACTTCATTCTTAAATACAAGTTATTCATACCTAGTACCTGAGTCAAGGGGGCTCTAGTCTTCAGAATTAAACATTTGGAACTTAGGTTCTTTTTTAATTAGTAGGGTTTTGTATCCCTCAGAACCCTAAATCTCACGCGCCCCGACATTGCGGCATAAGGTCGACTGATGAATCCTGGTGACATAAAGTTCTTAAAATTGACATCAGTCTCTTACTCTGTGAATAATCTTTATTTGTGTTGAGTTTTGGCATATTCAATGCCTTAAGCATTGACAATTAAAAACAATAAATGAAATTGTCTGCTTTCATTGTGGGTACTGACATAATCTCAATCAATTCTCATTTCTCTCTCAAAATGGTAAAGCTTTATAGGCCTCACTCCTTTAGGGAAGGGAATCTTACCTGGTTTGGCCTATCATGGGCTCCAGACCCACAACACCATGGTTGACCCTTAGCTGCCCACTGAAATGGTCTGGCAAGTCACTCAGTGGAATTCAATCGCTACAAATGGAACATAAAGGAACAAAACTAGACAGACCATCTGACTTCCAGCTGGACACCAGAAACGATAATGGCAAACCCAGCCCTATCGACCTGCTAAATCCTCCTTACTGACATTTGGCGGCTTCTGTAAAAATTGGGAGAGCTGTCTCACAGGCTAGTCAAGCAACATCCTGATTTGGTCATTTTCATTAAATCATACCTTCTGGATAATATCCCAGGTATCACTATCATCATCCCTGGATATGTCCTGTCCCAATGGCAGGACAGTCCCAGCGGAGGTGGGGGGGGGGTGGGGCAGTACAGTGTTATACATTCAGGAGATGCTTTGGGAGTCCTCAACATCGATTCTGGACCTCCTTTGTTCAAAAGACAGAGTTGGTTCAAAAAAATGTATTCGGGAAGGGGGTTGAGTGAGTAAATGAAATTGAGGTATAGATTAGCCACGATCCGATTGAGGGGTAGACGATGATGGAGGGACTGAATGGCCTCCTCCTGTTCCTATGTTTCATATGTTTTGAATATAAAAGTAGGGAGGTCTTGCTGCAGCTGTATAGGGCATTGGTGAGGCCGCAGCTGGAGTACTGTGTGCAGTTTTGGTCGTCGCACTTACACAAGGATATTTTGGCCTTGGAGGGAGTGCAGAGGAGGTTTACTAGGCTGATACCGGAGTTGAGGGGGTTGAGCTATGAGGAGAGGCTGAATAAACTAGGCTTGTACTCATTAAAGATTAGAAGAATGAGGGGAGATCCCATTGAGACGTATAAGATGATGAATGGGATGGATAGGATAGAGGTGGAGAGGCTCTTCCCGCTCAGAAAGGACAGTAGGACTAGGGGGCACAGCCTCAAGATAAAGGGGGGGGGCGGTTTAGAACGGAGTTGAGGAGGAACTTCTTCACTCAAAGGGTGGTGAATCTCTGGAATTCTTTGCCCGTTGAAGTGGTGGAGGCTGCCTCGCTAAATATATTTAAGACGCAGGTTGATGAGTTTTTGATAAGAGAGGGGATTAAGGGTTATGGGGAGAGGGCAGGAAAGTGGAACTGAGCAGCGACAGATCAGCCATGATCTTATTGAATGGCGGGGCAGGCTCGAAGGGCTGGATGGCCTACTCCTGCTCCTATTTCTTATGTTCTTATATCTGAAGTGATGTCAGTTAATAAATATTAATTTAATTTCCTAAAACAGAAATAATAATAGGCTACGACTAAATTGTTGTTCAGACCTCAGAAATGTCTACTAATGCAGTGAGTGCGTCTGTTTAAAAATATAATTTTTTTGGTCGATTCGGAAAACCATGTCATTCTGATTCCAGAAGCTTTCAAACAGCACTGTCAATCTTCCTGATCCCATTATTTTTTTCACACAGGCCCCTTGTTTTAGCTGATAATAGGCTGGCAACGTGAGAAATTGCTCTCTAAAAGAACACATTAAAGTGGGAGGCAGCTCTCTCTCTCTCTCTCTCTCTGTGCGTTGCTTCGAGTGAGCGTACTGCGAAAGCAGCCCGCTGACATGGGACGTGACCCCACCATGGGATTGTGGGGAAGATCTTAAAACGCAATTGACAACGGGACAGGATTTCATGCATAATTCATGGCAGGGATACGCACATCCTCAAAGATGTTCAATGGATTCTGCATTTCAAAGCAATGGATATTCTCGTTAGCAGCAATAACATTTCAAAAGGTGGCACAGCCCAAATTACACCAGGCTTTGTTTCACCTTCTGCTCCTTTGCTTTGATTTGAAGACATTTCTTTAAAAAGAGGGAGCGTGTTCAAAGTGGAAGCAGTTTTATTTTCCACTTTGAAATATGCAAATCTTCCCGTAAAATATGTTGGAGTATGTCTGGCATGAAGGAATCACATTGGTTAAATTTGAACCATTCAATGGTTCAAGTTCATTTTTGGATTGAGAATGCTGTGTTCTGTTGACAAAGTGTTGTTACATCAGAGTTGCAAGCCAATATTAAAGCAGGAGCTGACAGTTTATGTAAGGTCCCGTATAATTGAGAGGAGGCTGAATGAATGAAAAAAATCAGCCGATTAACCACTTAGCCTAACTACAGGGCATTTGCTAACCAGCCTCCGGCAAATTACAGTGCAGCTTTGCTGAGCTGTAAATTGCCAGTATAATTGTTCAAAGCTCCATCGGTGGGCCTCCACTTGTTTCCCTGCTTCAATGTAAAGTACTTCATTAATTGATAAGTGAAAAGTTCTGTTTTTTTGAGAGTTTCCCAGCCAACGAATCAGCTCATAAGAAATAGGAGCAGGAGTAGGCCATCTAGCCCCTCGAGCCTGCCCCGCCATTCAATAAGATCATGGCTGATCTGAAGTGGATCAGTTCCACTTACCCACTTTCTCCCCTTAATTCCCCTGTCTATCAGAAACCTATCTGCCCGTGACTTAAATATATTTAGCGAGGCAGCCTCCACCACTTCAAAGGGCAGAGAATTCCAGAGATTCACCACCCTTTGAGTGAAGAAGTTCCTCCTCAACTCTGATCTAAACTGCCCCCGGCTTATCTTGAGGCTGTGCCCTCTAGTCCTGCTGTCCTTTCTAAGCGGGGAGAATCTCTCTACCTCTACCCAATCCAGCCCCTCATCTTCTCTACTTCAGTGGAAATATTCCCACTTGTCCAATTCAATCAACACGGATGGCACGGTGGTTAGCGCTGCGGTCTTCACAGGGAGCCGGATTCGATTACAGTCTTGAGCCACTGCCCGTGTGGAGTTTGCACTTTCTCTCCGTCTCTGCATGGGTTTCCACCAGGTGCCCCAGTTTCCTCCCACAGTCCATGCGCAGGTTAAGTGCATTAGCCGAGCTAGATTGACTGTTTGTGTGGGATTTTGCAGACCCACTCGTCCCATAAGAACATAAGAAATAGGAGCAGGAGTCGGCCATCTAGCCCTTCGAGCCTGCCCCGCCATTCAATAAGATCATGGCTGATCTGAAGTGGCTCAGTTCCACTTTCCTGCTTTCTCCCCTTAATTCCCTTGTCTATCAGAAATCTATCTATCTGTGACTTAAACACATTTAACAAGGTAGCCTCCACTACCTTGATAGAGTAAATGGTGGTAAGCTTTTTCCGCTATTAGAAATGGATAGAACGAGGGGTCACGGGCTTAGGGTGAGGGGGGCTAGGTATAAGACAAATATTAGAGGGCAGTTTTTCACGCAAAGGGTAGTGGGGGTGTGGAATGCACTGCCGAGTAAGGTGGTGGAAGCAGGCACGCTAGGGTTGTTTAAGAGTCACTTAGACAGCCACATGAGCGATCTACATATAGGGGGATATAGCAGGCCTTACTAAACATTGTAGGCTTGGGATTACGTTTTTGCCTCAGGGATGTTACAGTCTTTGCCTGTTTAATAATGAATTTTTTGTCTCCACAGGCATTTAAGTCCACCTCGTTGACCAGCAAGGGGCATGCATGCGGCAGGTTGTAGTGGGCTGCTCTTGGACGTTGCTTCAGGAGTTGCCTATTGCTTCATGTCGTTAGTGTGCTTAAACTGGACCATCTCGAGGGCAACATGACAGCTCAGAGACTATCTCTGTTGCTGTGCGGACACATGGATTTGGGCCTGTGTCTGTGGGAGTTTGCACGTTCTCCCCGTGGTTGCGTGGGTTTCCTCCGGGTGCTCCGATTTCCTCCCACATCCCCCAAAGATGTGCTTTTAGGCTGATTGATTGGGTAACAAATTGTCCCTAAATTGAACCTCCCTGATACTCGCACATTAGGCGTAGACTAAAATCATGAATAGGTCACTGAGACAATGGGACGGCGGCGCGGGCTCGTTGGGCCGAAGGGCCTGTTTCCCGTGCTGTGTTGTTCTTTGTTCTTTGTTCTTTGTACTTCAATGGGTAGAGAATTCGAGATTCACTAGCCTTTGAGAGAAGTTCCTCCTCAACTCTGTTCTAAATTGACTTCCCCTTATTTTGAGGCTGTGCCCTCTAGTTCTTGTTTCCTTTCTAAGTGGAAATAATCTCTCTGCCTCTACCCTATCTATGCCCTTCACTACCTTATATGTCTCTATAAGATCTCCCCTCTCAGCCTTCTAAACTCCAACGAGTACAGGCCCAATCTACTCAATCTCTCCTCATAAGGTAACCCATTCATCTCCGGTATCAGCCTGGTGAACCTTCTCTGTACTCCCTCTAAGGAGTCCCAAAACTGTAAAATCCCACCCAAGATCAATGGACCTTCCCCTGCTCTGCATCCTGCCCATTCTGACTACTGTGCCAGACTGGCTGGCAAAATTCTGGCAGTATAAATTCATGGGGTTATAGAGATAAGGCCTAGGTGGGATTGTTGTCAGTGCAGACTTGATGGGACAAATGGCCTCCTTCTGCCCTGGAGGGGTTCTGTGATTCCTGATCATCTTAAGGGATGCGCAAGGTTGATGGTGTAATGGCTTCACCTGCCAGACTGTGGTCCAAGTTGACTTTGCGTCTTTTTTATCACATCTAAATGCTATCAGTGAGCTACTGTCCTGCAAGGTAAATTGTTCAAGTGTCCCAAAGAGCCAGAAGAGTAGGTGAGTGAAGCAATCCAATGAGTGGGTGACAGGGCTTAAAGGTAAGAGCAGTCAGCTGTTTATTTTTGACTGTTTTACCAGATGGACTTCACTGACACCAGAGAGCTGGCTCCAGGTCCTCTGATGGCTCACTGGAGTTCTTGCTGAAAGGAGTAAGGGAAGGAGCAAGATTCTGTTCACCAAACCCACAGAAACATATCCAGAGCCACCGTCCAGCAAACCTGGACTGAGATGAGGGGCAGAGTCAGTGCCACCCAGGACTCAGCGCAGCATTTTCCAACTGCGCTCACCCCAAGTCCGTGTAAAGGTCAACGGACGTTTGCACGATCCACGTCCCCACCTCCCTTCTACGATCCCCGTGGTGGGCAGGATGGGAAAATTCCACCCATGGAGGCCAAGGAGGTGGAGAAATATGTGGCACATACCTGTGGCAAAGATGTGATGACTAGAAAGCCCACAGGCCTCAGTGTGGGAGGAGGGGTGATGGCTTCACAAGGGTGAATATAGCTCTTCACCTCTCTCTGCAGCCTCGGATAAAACTCCTCTCACCCCTGCCCCAACACTCTCAACAATTCCCTCTCCCCCTAACTCTCAATCAATTGTAGCCAACAAGCACAACACACAGCAACATCCTATCTTTCTCAATCCAACCACATTCACCTCTTTCTTTGCTTTCTTCACACCACACACTAGTAACATCTCTCCCTCCATCCTAACACTTACACGAACAGCAACTCTTCCTCACGCTCAATCCTCACTTCAGATTCCACACACTTGGCTTTCTAGTCTTTGCCACAGGTATGTGCCACATATTTCTCCACCTCCTTTCCAATGACCTATCACTATCTCACCTTCTCTTTCTACAGGACAGGTAAATGGAAGGGAGAGATTGGGGAAAGAGTATCCAACATTATTATCCAAGATTAGGATGTGGAAGCTATTGAGAGGGTGCAGAGGAGATTTACAAGGATGTTGCCTGGATTGCATTCCTTATGAGGATAGGTTGAGGGAGCTCGGTCTCTTCTCCCTGGAGAGGTGAAGGTTGAGAGGCGACCTGATAGAGGTTTATAAAATGTTGAGAGGAATAGATAGGGTGGATTCTCGGAGGCTATTTCCCAGGGCTGAAATGGTCGCTACGAGAGGACACAGGTTTAAGGTGCTGGGGAGCAGGTACAGAGGAGATGTCAGGGGTAAGTTTTTCACTCAGAGGGTGGTGAGTGAGTGGAATCGGCTGCCGTCAGTGGTGGTGGAGGCGAACTCGCTGGGGTCTTTTAAGAGAATTCTGGATGAGTGCATGGGATTTAATGGGATTGAGGGTTATAGATAGGCCTGGTAGGTAGGGATATGATCGGCGCAACTTGTGGGCTGAAGGGCCTGTTTGTGCTGTAGTGTTCTATGTTCTATTATAATAAAGCTGGAAGCCCTAAAGTTCACTGGGTTTGGGTAAAGCCGATACTAATGGATGGCCTCATCAGAGTGTCTGCAGATTGCCCCGACTCCTCCATTCATCT
This sequence comes from Carcharhinus amblyrhynchos, assembly GCF_965287045.1. Taxonomy (NCBI): domain Eukaryota; kingdom Metazoa; phylum Chordata; class Chondrichthyes; order Carcharhiniformes; family Carcharhinidae; genus Carcharhinus; species Carcharhinus amblyrhynchos. The sequence continues at coordinate 1,490,338 of NW_027649782.1, read as the reverse complement.
CAACAAATGTTCAGCAAACTTCACAACTCTGAGCCAGCTGCCTGCTACCTTCCACCTTTTCACCGCCTTCCCGAACCTTTGTCCCTGGGACTTCCGCAGCAGCAGGAGGCTCCAAACAGAGGATTTCTTAAGATCTTCACTCATTCTGAGGGAGCACTATCACTCACTCCGAGTCTGGCAGACACAAGATGCCATGGGGACCAGGCAGTGAAGCAGAGGGCTTGCAGATGGTAAACTGCTTGGCATTAGCAGAAGCAAGAGCTGTGTGTGGACGTGTGCCACCTAGGAGAGAGCTTGCAAGAGGGCAACGCCCTGAACGCTGGAGAGCGAAGGGGTTCAGAGACGTTTCTGAGAAATGGAAGCTGGATCCACAGGCAGGGATCCCAGGTGTTTGAAATGCTAATTCTTTCAGGGTGTTTCAATATCATGGCTGGAACTGTGAGGTTCTCCAGCCCACTCCTGTGTGCTTTCAAACCTCACGGCATCAACACTGCAACTCAGCCTCAGGAGTCAGACTATTTAAAAGTGTGCTCTCACCAAGGGAGTCAGTGCCTGTGGGAAGAGTCATAGGGTCCATGGCTGGAATCTTATCGCTGTTCATACTAGTGGGATTTTCCTCTCCACCACAGTGAACAGAGATTTGACTGGGTGCCAAATTCTTTGACCTCACAGCCTGAGTGTGGCATGGACAGCAGGTAAGATCACACTCAGAGAATCATAAAAGTCTACCGCACAGAGAAAGGCCCATCAATTCTGTGCCAGTCAAAGATAAACCACCTAGCTATTCTAATCCCAGCTCTTGGCCCTTAGCCTTGTGTGCCTGGGCATCGCAAGTGCACGTCTAAATACTTCTCAATGTTGTGAGGGTCTCTGCCTCCACCACCCTTTCAGACAGTGACTTCCAGGTTCCCACCACTCCTTGAGAGAAAATATGTTTCCCTACATTCCCCCTTAAACTTAACCCTACGTCCCCTGGTCATTGATCCCTCCAGCAAGGGGAGAAGTTTCTTCCTGTCAACCCTGTCTGAGCTCCGCATAATTTTATACATCTCAATCATGTCCCCCCTTAGACATAAGAAGCTTTCCTCCTGATGATGGTGGCTGAATTTGTCACCAAACTCCTCATTTCAATATTACTAATCACAGACGTGAGGTACAATGATGTGGATCTCACATTCTTCAATACTGGAAGATGGTTTCTTGATGAATATCTGCCATTTCTGCTGGCTGGTTCAAAAAGAATCATAAAACCCCTGCAGTGCAGAAGGTGGCCATTCAGCCCGTCAATATAGCACCGACAGCAATCCCACCAGGTCCTGTCCCTGTAACCCTATGTATTTACCCCGCTAGTCCCCCTGACACTAACAGGCAATTTAGCATGGCCTAGCAAGGAGTGAGAGAGGAAACTGGGGCACCTGGAGGAAACTCGCGTAGAGATGGGGAGAATGTGCAAACTCCACACAGTCACGCAGGGTCTGAGTTGAACCCGGGACGCTGGCGCTGTGAAACGGCAGTGCTAACTGCCATGTTAACTGGGTTTAAATCCTGGTCAATCTATCACCTCTCGTTGGTACGAAAGCTGAAATGGGCAGCGCCGATATTAATATTGATCAACAGAGCAGCTCAGTCCCATTTCAACAAGCTGATTCTATTCTTCTATTTTAGACTTGGTAGCAGAAACTGTCATTTGGGAATTTTTTCCTCGATTCTGGTTACTCTCCTTCAAACATTCACTGTTGGTTTGAACAATGGCTTTGATCTGCCATTTTGACAGTTGAAGATGGTGCCTCATTATTTTAACTGTCAGGTTTCTTTACCCACATTCCCTTCATCGTTCCACGCCGACTACTTTCCACGTTTAACTCTTGACGATGCTTTCCCTCAAGTCATTTTCTTCGGCATTCTCAAATTCCCAATTTTCCAGCCTCTGGCTTTTAATTCACTCTGGCTTCACAGCTCTTACTGGTCCCTTAGAAAGGACAGCAGGACTCGAGGGCACAGCCTCAAGATAAGAGGGGGGCCAGTTTAGATCGGAGTTGAGGAGGAACTTCTTCACTCAAAGGGTGGTGAATCTCTGGAATTCTCTGCCCGTTGAAGTGGTGGAGGCTACCTCGCTGAATATATTTAAGTCACGGGTAGATAGGTTTCTGATAGACAGGGGAATTAAGGGTTATGGGGAGAAAGCGGGAAAGTGGAACTGATCCACTTCAGATCAGCCATGATCTTATTGAATGGCGGGGCAGGCTCGAAGGGCTAGATGGCCTACTCCTGCTCCTATTTCTTATGCTAAATCACTCTTTACCACCTTTCTTATCCTTGACACCCTCATCATTCCCCACTATTCATCGCCACCCCCTTTAGCCCAGGAAATTCAGGTTCCAACATCCTTATCAACTACTGATAGTTGTCCAGGTTTGTCCAGCATTTGGACACAGACTGAGGTGTTGAGTAAAATGAATCATTGTGCAATTGTTGATAAATATTCCACTTCTGGAGGAAAGATCAATGATGAAACAGCTGAAAATGTTGGCACATGGGTGGCACGGTGGTTAGCGCCGCTGCCTCACAGCTCCAGGATTCCGGGTTCAATTCCAGCCTCGGGTCACTGTCTGTGTGGAGCTTGCACATTCTCCCCGTGTCTGCGTGGGTTTCCTCCGGGTGCTCCGGTTTCCTCCCACCGTCCAAAGATGTGCAGGTTAGGTTGGTTGGCCATGCTGAAAAATTGACCCTAGGAGGGTAAATGGGCCTGAAACAAAAATAGAGAATGTTCAGCAGGTCAAATAACATCCGCAGCGGAAACAAAATAATAACACTGTGTACGCTCGGGCGAGACCGGAAATTCCTGCCCGATGCCGGCGGAGATTTCTGTTGTTGGACCTTCGCCTGCTCTGATTCCATGGTGAGTGGGGTGGTAGAACTTCAGCTACTGTGTTTCTCACTGCGCAAGAGTAATATTAAATTAGAAGGAGAGTTGTGTTGCCAAAAAGATTAACACGCCTGAGGTCTGGGAGGAGATTAGAATTCCCCAAAAGATGGGCATGAAATTGATATGGAGGAAGAAAATAGAATATGCAAATAGACTAACTAGAAATATAAACAGAGGGTAAGACAATAAATGTATAAAGAGGTTTGGAAAGGAATAGTGCCTTTGAGGGGCAGTGGCAGGAGGTAGTGCCAAGGTACCAGGGTACAGCCCAAGCATGACCCTCTACCCTGGCAGTTTCATCTGTTCCCCGTTTTTGAAAGCCTGTTGCTACTGATGTGACGTCACACCGCCAGGGGACGGTGGGGGATGGGGGACGGGGGGACGGGGGACAGGGGGCCGGGGGGTGGGGGGGGTGAGTGGGGGACGGGGGTGGGGGTTACTTCCCAAAGTGGGAGAATGGTACAGTGGGGAGGCACACAGATTATATGAAAATCTATTCAAATGTCATTGTTCAGTGGGAACCCCATTACGTCAGTAGTGGGTGCAGTGACAATTGAGTGGGGAAATCTCCCTGGTGTAAAAGGGATTTTGGAATCCCACTTCATTCTCCCTCTCCGCACTCCCTACCCACTAAAAACAGGAGTGGAGAATCTCACCCTTAGCACTTCGCAGCATCATTTTCTTCAGTTTTGAGTGCTCTTTTTCCAAAGGGAACATACTCGGATGCATACACACGATGGGTCGTACTGGGGCTGCTCTTGGTTGTTCGAGATTGGCCTAGTGCTTCGTGTCGTTAGTGTGTGCTTAAACTGGACCAGATACTGGGCAAGATGACAGCTCAGTGACTATCACTGTTTGCTGTGCAGACACATGGATTTGGGCCGGTGTCTGTGGGAGTTTGCGCATTCTCCCCGTGCTTGCGTGGGTTTTCTCCGGGTGCTCCGGTTTCCTCCCACACCCCAAAGATGTGCTGTTAGGCTGATTGGCAGGAATAAATTGTCCCTAAATTAGTTCCCCTCAATCTGGATGGCCATAAAACATTAGACAGGGGTCGTGGGTGGAGAGGGGGACTGGTGGTGTTGAGATAGCAGCGCGGGCTCGTTGGGCCGAAGGGCCTGTTTCCCAGGCTGATTTTGTTCTTTGTCCTTCTTTGTTCTTTGTTCATATCGACACTTACACAAGACACAGCAAAGGGCAGGAATGATGCAATGCAACTGGGTACCCTTGTTCCTCTCTGGTGAAAATTGCCAGAAAATTGGAGCAGGGGGAGTGGTGGTGGATAGTGTTGAGATGAAACCCTTTTTTGGGCATT